>NW_027361743.1:35937500-37235000 GCF_039654945.1 Dendrobates tinctorius | reverse complement strand
CAGTATTCCAGATGAGGTCTGACCAAAGAGGAGTAGAGGGTAATAATGACTTCACGTGATCTAGACTGTATGCTTCTGTTAATACATCCTAGAATTGCATTTGCCTTTTTTGCTGCTGCATCACACTGTTGACTCATTCAGTCTGTGATCTATTAGTATACCCAAGTCTTTTTCACATGTGCTGTTGCTTAGCCCTATTCCTCCCATTCTGTATATGATTTTTTCATTTTTATTGCCCAGAAGTAGTACTTTGCATTTTTCCCTGTTAAAACCCATTCTGTTAGTTGCTGCCCACTGCTCCAGTTTATTTATATCTTTTTCAATCCTTTCTCTCTCTTCTCTAGTATTAGCTATCCCTCCTAGCGTTGTGTCATCAGCAAATGTAATCAGTTTACCCTCAATTACTTCATCTAAATCATTGATAAAGATGTTGAATACAGGGCCCAGGACAGAGCCCTGTGGTACCCCACTTGAAACATGCTTCCAACTGGATGTGCAGCCATTTACGACCACTCTTTGGGTCCAATCACTAAGCCAGTTATGAATCCACCTAACAGTTGCCTTGTCCATTCCATAAGGATTGTGTGAGACACTTTGTCAAATGCTTTGCTGAAGTCATGATATACTATATCTACAGCATTTCCTTGATCCACCCAATCAGTGATTCCGTCATAGAAGGAAATTAAGTTAGTCTGACATGACTTATTAGTTACAAACCCATGCTGACTCTGTTTAATCACTTCATTCTGATCCAGGTACTGACATACATGTTGTTTAATAATTTGTTCAAAGATCTTTCCTGGTATAGAAGTCAGACTCACCGGCCTATAGTTGCCTGGGTCCACCTTCTACCCCTTTTTGAAGATAAGAAATAAGAAGATGTTGTTCTTATCAGAAGCTTTTTCGAGGATTTCATCCAAGACTGGCCCGAATACGTGGTGTCCTTGAAAGGGGATGGCACAGAGCTTCGTTTTAGAGGTGATGTCACCCCCCCACGACTTCAGCCAAAGCGCTCTTCTAGCCGAATTAGAGAGGACTGAGAACCTTGCTGCCACCCACACTGTCTCTCCTGAGGCATTGGCTAAAAAGCCCGTTGCTTTTTGGAGAAGGGGAAGGGAGTCTAAGATCTCTTCCCTGGGGGTACCCTGAGAGGGGTGTTGCGCTAACGTGCGAAGCCAGAGAAATAAGGCTCTGGCGATGCATAAAGAGGCTACGTTTGCTTTGAGCAGATTAGTAGACGCTTCCCAGGACTTAAGGTGTTTTTCTATCTTTTGATCCATGAGATCTTTCAATTGGGAAGAATTCTCGAAAGGGAATAGGGACGTTTTCTTGGTCACTTTAGAGACCTGAACGTCTATCTTAGGGATATCCCAAATAGAATTGTCACCTTCGAGGCGAAAGCGATTCTTTAACTCAGAGGGTACACTAAGTCCCTTCTCAGGGGAGGACCACTCCTGGAATGTAAGATTTTGGACATTTTCATGAACCGGAAAGCCTTTCCTACCTCTGGGTTTCAGCCCCCCAAACATCTCATCCTGAACTGAGAACTTCACCTCCTCCTTTTCACCATGGAGACCAGCTCTTCCATATCCTCAGAAGAGAAGTAGTACTTTTTCCTATTGGGTTTAGGGATGGATGTGGAGCCATAATTCTCCCAAATATCCTCAGACCCTGAGGTACGAATTTGGGAAAAGGCTGCCATGGAGGTCTGCACCTCCTGCTTGATGAGTGTTTTGATACTGTCCAAGAGGGAGGTTTGTTCGGTACGTAGTATGTCCTGCGTACAGGGTTGGCACAGCTTCTTATAATCAGAGGGAAGCCTGGACCCACAAACCACACTGGCGGCTGGGTTTATTCTTTGGGCCAGAGACCTTTTCTCCCTAAAAAAGGAGAGAGAAGGTATACTCAATGACCCATGCCACCAATGCTTGGACAGTAAGGGACCATCCCTGCTACTCACGGAAGGATGGGGAACGCTGGGCTCTGCAGATGCAGCTGCCAAAGGTTTGTCGCCGTCCATAGTCAGCACCACCAGTCACACAGACATGCTGCGCCTTACCTGGAGCTTCTGACCCGGATATAAAGGAGTCCTCCAGCATTCTATTGTGTGCCCCTTATCCCTCTTGGTCCGCAGGGAGGAACCTTTGGAACAACTCTGGCCGCCATTCAAGCGCCGGAGCCCGCTGATCCTCCTCCGGGCACGTGCGTTCCAGCATGGAACGCAAGAGAACGCAAAACCAGAAGTGTGCCGCGACGTCACCTCCAGTGCGCGCGGACTTCGGCGCTCTGCAGCATGTGAGGAGGATGCCGGGGAGCTACGGGAGGACCCCGGCTACACCACACACCCCCGCTTTACCCCAGAAGAGGCACGGGAGGGGCAGGAAGGTGTCCCGAGTCACATGCGCATGGAGATGGGAGCAGCCACCTGGAGGAGGAGAGGCGAACCCCCCGACCTTGGCTGCCCCGTTGTGGTAAGTTTCTAGGAGCTCCGCTCACCGGCCACGGCTGCACCTGTAACCTCTTCATGCCCCACTGGGGGACAGGAAAAACACTGGAGGTAGCAGGAAGGGGAGGGTTATTTAACCTCTGTGTTTCCTGTCCCCTATTAGGGCGGGGAGACATCCTCCAAGGTGACTGGAGAAAGATGAGAGCAGGGAATATACCAGGGATCAGAGGCAAGAGCGGGGAATATACCCGGAATTATAATTTGTTATAACTAACCACAGTTCGCTACTATGCCCGGGCAATGCCGGGATCTTCAGCTAGTAATTAATAACCAGCAAAGATTTGGCAGAGAGCTGCGAGCTGATGTTAACCCCTTCATGACCCAGCCTATTTTGACCTTAATGACCTGGCCATTTTTTGCAATTCTGACCAGTGTCCCTTTATGAGGTAATAACTCAGGAACGCTTCAACGGATCCTAACGATTCGGAGATTGTTTTTTCATGACATATTGGGCTTCATGTTAGTGGTAAATTTAGGTCGATAATTTTTGCATTTATTTGTGAAAAAAATGGAAATTTGGTGAAAATTTTGAAAATTTCACAACTTGCAAATTTTGAAATTTTATTCAGTTAAACCAGAGTTATGTGACACAAAATAGTTAATAAACAACATTTCCCACATGTCTATTGAACATCAGCACAATTTTGGAAACAACATTTTTTTTTGTTAGGAAGATATAAGGGTTAAAATTTGACCAGCAATTTCTCACTTTTACAACAAAATTTACAAAACCATTTTTTTTTTTTTTTTTTAGGGACCACCTCACATTTGAAGTCATTTTGAGGGGTCTACATGGCAGAAAACACCCAAAACTGACACCATTCTAAAAACTGCACCCCTCAAGGTACTCAAAACCACATTCAAGAAGTTTATTAACCCTTCAGGTGCTTCACAGGAACTAAAGCAACGTGGAAGGAAAAAATGGACATTTTAATTTTTCCAACAAAAATTTTCTTTTAGCATCAATTTTTTCTTTTTCACATAGGTAACAGGATAAAATGGATCCTAAAATTTGTTGGGCAATTTCTCCTGAGTACACCGATACCTCATATGTGCTTATAAACTACTGTTTGGGTGCACGGCAGGGCTCAGAAGGGAAGGAGTGCCATTTGACTTTTTGAATTGAAAATATGCTGGAATATTTAGCGGTTGCCATGTCGCGTTTGGAGAGCCCCTGTGTGCCTAAACATTGGAGCTCCCCCACAAGTGACCCCATTTTGGAAACTAGACCCTCCAAGGAACTTATCAAGGTGCATAGTGAGCACTTTGAACCCCCAAGTGCTTCACATAAATTTATAGCGCAGAGCAGTTAAAATAATCATTTTTTTCCCTCAAAAATGATTTTTTTAGCCCGCTATTTTTTATTTTCACAAGGCTAACAAAAGAAATTGGACCGCAAAAGTTTTTGTGCAATTTGTTCTGAGTACACCGATACCCCATATGTGGGGGGGGAAACCACTGTTTGGGTGCATGGGAGAGCTCAGAAGGGAAGGAGCGCCATTTTGAAATGCCGACTTGATGGAATGGTCTGTGGGCGTCATGTTACGTTTGCAGAGCGGTAAAAAAAGAAAATTTTTTCAGCTCACCCCAAAGAAGACAGCTATAAGTCCGATCGGTGCACGGAATGTGGAAACAGGATCCCTCTGCAACAAAGCGTAATATGGAAAAATATTCCAGCATCCAGATCAGTAATTAGATTAAAAAAAATTTTTATTCCTTTATTCCAAAATTTAAAAAAATCATAAGATTCTCCATCATGATAAGAGACGCATCAGGACGTGTAGTTGGACGCGTTTTGGACAAAAAACCAGTCCTTATTCTAAGACAACACATAATACATCTGAACACATGCTTATAAAGGGAAACAAAGGAAGTCAAGGAACAATCAAGACTAAACATAGCCAGCTGATTAATAGGAGGTAGTAAGTCAAAATCACACTTACAAAACACTCAAAATCTCACTCCTAATATTCATACCCGTTGGAACTCTGCTTTGTAACAATAACATCCATTTTGCCTCTCGGCGTAATAATAAATCATTTAAATTTCCACCTACCCTTTTTGTCTGCACCTTCTCTATGGCATTAACCCTAAAGTTGCTGAGATCTCCTTTATGTATATGCAAAAAATGTCGAGAAGCAGCAGACAAACTGCGTGTGGTAGTGTGACCTACGTCATAAACGTGCTCGGAAATACGACGTCTCAAGGTGCGTGAAGTATTTCCCACATACTGAATATTACAATCCACGCATGTTATGACATAGATCACACCAGTAGAACCACAGTTCAAAAAAGATTTTATTTTAAATTCCTTTCCATTAACAGAAGATACTATTTTTTCTGTGTTCCACATAAACCTACATAGCCCACAGTTTTTCTGAGCACATTTAAAAGATCCACAAGTGGGTAACCAATTAGTTATACTTGCTGAACTGTCTGAAAAATATTTATTAGCATGTCTATTGACACTAGTATGATCACTTGGAGATACCTTATTAGCAATAGTTTTATTCCTCCTTGAAACAAATCTAATCCCATCCTTCAGTATATTCTTTAATGTATCATCAACATACAAAATAGGGAGGAATTTTTTAATAATATGAACAATCCTGTAGTAGTCAGTACTAAAATTAGTTGAAAAAACAATAGGTGACCGACCCTCCACAGAATTTGGTGTTTTTCTGCTTTCCTTCTGCAAATAATCCGCTCTACTTTTTTCATCCGTTCTATGCTTAGCTTTCTGAATGTCTACCTTAGTATAACCCCTCTTTATAAAACGTTTAACAATGATCTCACATTGTTTATCGTATAAATTAGGCGTGGTACATGTTCTTTTTGCTCTTACAAACTCCCCTGTAGGTATATTAGCTATAACATGACGTGGATGGCAGCTAGATGCGTGTAACAATGAATTACCTGCCGTAGGTTTTCTAAAAATATCACAATCAATCTTTCTTCCAAATTTGCCGACAAAAGAATATCCAAAAACGAAATTGTCTTGGCATCAAATTGATATGTGAAACGTATATTGCATGGATTATTATTAATATAGAACATGAAATTCTCAATATTAAATACATCACCATCCCACACAATTATAACATCATCAATAAATGTCAAAAAAAGAAAAATATCAGAAGAAAAAGGATTTTTTTCAGAAAAAATATACTCCTCCTCCCACCAGGCCATAAAAATATTAGCAAGAGACGGTGAAAACTTGGAACCCATGGAACAGCCTTGCACCTGTAAATAAAGATCATCCAAAAAAGAAAAAAAATTGTTTTTTTAACAAAAAATAGGTCACTTCAATCAAATACATCTGTAAATCTTCTGAAAAATTACTGTATTTCTGTAAATAAGTAGTAAGAGCCAAAATAGCCAAATCGTGTGGGATGGAAGTGTACAAACTTTGTACATCACAAGTGAGCCAACAAAAGGAACTTCGCCATTCCACCTGAGAAAAAATACTAAGAACATGCTTGGAATCCTGCACATAGCTAGGTGAAATAGTGGCTAGAGGTTTTAATCTTGCATCCAACCATTCTGACAAATTTTCATTAAGAGATCCTATGCCCGATATGATAGGACGAAACAAAGGTGGAAAAACCTCCTTATGAACTTTTGGAAGTGCATGTAACAAAGGAACTCTGGGATATAAAGGACAGAAAAATTCACATTGTTTTTGATTAATAATTCCCAAACTAAAACCCCTATGTAACAATTCCTGTAATTCCATTCTGATGTTATCTGTAGGGTTATAATTAATTCCCTTGTATACCTCACTATTAAAAAGCATAGTCCTCACCTCTCTTTCATACAGCCCAGTATCTAATATGGTCACAGATCCCCCCTTGTCAGAATTTCTTACCACGATATTGACATTAGCAGATAACAAATCAAGTGCCTGTTTCTCAGTACGAGAAATGTTAGAACGACCATTCTGATTAGCATTATAGATTTTCATAAGTTCATCCTCAACAAGAAATTGAAAATCATCCATAACTTGCAATTTTGACTGCTCAGGATAATATCTAGGATTAGGGACTCTAGAGGAAAAATTAACATCAGTTAAATACATTAACTTAGAACCAGATTCAGACAAGTCCCTCAAATTCTTTAGGGTAACTTGCTCCTGGAAAGAAGTAGGCATAAATTCCTCAGGAACTTTATCAACATATTCATCATTGATATTGGAAGTTTTTTCACGTTCCACATCTTCTGCAAAAAAATGTCTCCTAAGAGTCAATCTTCTCATAAAGTGATTAACATCAAGCATAGTGTTGAATAAGTCCATTTTCGCTGTAGGCACAAAATTAAGACCCCTTTCAAGGATATTAATTTGATCATTCGATAAAATCGATGCAGAAAGGTTCAGGACTGTAAAATTATCAGTTGTATCTAAGCATGCTTGTTCCGCGCTGATCTCCTGTTCTATTAAGCTGATGAATTTGATTGTGAAGAGAGAGGAAGCCAAGATGTTAACTTTGGAGGAATCTATTAAAATGATTGAAAGTGATTTGGTGAAATATAAAGATTCTTCTTCTTTTATAATGGCTAGAGATAAAATTAATGACAATCTGAGTAAAATGGAGGACTCTATTACAGTGATAAAGGAAAAGAAATTCAGAAGAGATAAAACTGATTACCAGAATAATCATATTTATGACTGGCATGATTATAGAAGAAAACGTAATAACATTCACCCTTCCATTCTCAAACGCAGAGATAATAGGGTAAGCTTTTCCTCAACGGATATGGATAATACGGATGTTAATACTGACACTTCTGATACTGAGAATTTACCATCTAACAGTTCCATGTGTGCACGGGATGTGGGGCAGCGGATTTCACAAAGCAGTAGTTTTTCAAAAAACGGTTCAGGAAAAAGAAACGTCAAAGGAGATCAGGGAGGAAACACTCCCATCATAAGAGAATTCAGGAGATCAGCGCGGAACAAGCATGCTTAGATACAACTGATAATTTTACAGAAAAAAAAAAATAAAAAAAAATAAAAAATAAAAAACAAATCTGAACTGAGAAAAGTAAGTTAATGTGTATGCACAATGTAAGTGCATATTAACACATGACCATTAACCAGAGAAAACAAAAAGCAAAAAACACAAATATAACTAAAAAGTAAAAATATACTGCAAATAATGCATAAAGGTAATGATAATAATAAGGGTATTTAGTAAACATAATTTTAATCAAAATAATGTACAAGCCATCCCGCCACGTCACGGCAACCCTTGTGGGACAGTCCCTACTCTAGTATTTAAAACTTTTTCACTTGCCAAGTGGCGTGAATGTGAATAAGGGTCGAGCGACTGAACCACTAGTAACAGCTTAGGCCAGACTGGATGGCTTTCCCAGCTCAGAAAGAGGGCGGTCACACCCATATATGCACTGAATGCACAATGAAATGAATAAAAAACAAATCTGAACTGAGAAAAGTAAGTTAATGTGTATGCACAATGTAAGTGCATATTAACACATGACCATTAACCAGAGAAAACAAAAAGCAAAAAACACAAATATAACTAAAAAGTAAAAATATACTGCAAATAATGCATAAAGGTAATGATAATAATAAGGGTATTTAGTAAACATAATTTTGATCAAAATAATGTACAAGCCATCCCGCCACGTCACGGCAACCCTTGTGGGACAAGGTTTTAAATACTAGAGTAGGGACTGTCCCACAAGGGTTGCCGTGACGTGGCGGGATGGCTTGTACATTATTTTGATCAAAATTATGTTTACTAAATACCCTTATTATTATCATTACCTTTATGCATTATTTGCAGTATATTTTTACTTTTTAGTTATATTTGTGTTTTTTGCTTTTTGATAATTTTACAGTCCTGAACCTTCTGCATCGATTTTATCGAATGATCAAATTAATATCCTTGAAAGGGGTCTTAATTTTGTGCCTACAGCGAAAATGGCCTTATTCAACACTATGCTTGATGTTAATCACTTTATGAGAAGATTGACTCTTAGGAGACATTTTTTTTGCAGAAGATGTGGAACGTGAAAAAACTTCCAATATCAATGATGAATATGTTGATAAAGTTCCTGAGGAATTTATGCCTACTTCTTTCCAGGAGCAAGTTACCCTAAAGAATTTGAGGGACTTGTCTGAATCTGGTTCTAAGTTAATGTATTTAACTGATGTTAATTTTTCCTCTAGAGTCCCTAATCCTAGATATTATCCTGAGCAGTCAAAATTGCAAGTTATGGATGATTTTCAATTTCTTGTTGAGGATGAACTTATGAAAATCTATAATGCTAATCAGAATGGTCGTTCTAACATTTCTCGTACTGAGAAACAGGCACTTGATTTGTTATCTGCTAATGTCAATATCGTGGTAAGAAATTCTGACAAGGGGGGATCTGTGACCATATTAGATACTGGGCTGTATGAAAGAGAGGTGAGGACTATGCTTTTTAATAGTGAGGTATACAAGGGAATTAATTATAACCCTACAGATAACATCAGAATGGAATTACAGGAATTGTTACATAGGGGTTTTAGTTTGGGAATTATTAATCAAAAACAATGTGAATTTTTCTGTCCTTTATATCCCAGAGTTCCTTTGTTACATGCACTTCCAAAAGTTCATAAGGAGGTTTTTCCACCTTTGTTTCGTCCTATCATATCGGGCATAGGATCTCTTAATGAAAATTTGTCAGAATGGTTGGATGCAAGATTAAAACCTCTAGCCACTATTTCACCTAGCTATGTGCAGGATTCCAAGCATGTTCTTAGTATTTTTTCTCAGGTGGAATGGCGAACTTCCTTTTGTTGGCTCACTTGTGATGTACAAAGTTTGTACACTTCCATCCCACACGATTTGGCTATTTTGGCTCTTACTACTTATTTACAGAAATACAGTAATTTTTCAGAAGATTTACAGATGTATTTGATTGAAGTGACCTATTTTTTGTTAAAAAAACAATTTTTTTTCTTTTTTGGATGATCTTTATTTACAGGTGCAAGGCTGTTCCATGGGTTCCAAGTTTTCACCGTCTCTTGCTAATATTTTTATGGCCTGGTGGGAGGAGGAGTATATTTTTTCTGAAAAAAATCCTTTTTCTTCTGATATTTTTCTTTTTTTGACATTTATTGATGATGTTATAATTGTGTGGGATGGTGATGTATTTAATATTGAGAATTTCATGTTCTATATTAATAATAATCCATGCAATATACGTTTCACATATCAATTTGATGCCAAGACAATTTCGTTTTTGGATATTCTTTTGTCGGCAAATTTGGAAGAAAGATTGATTGTGATATTTTTAGAAAACCTACGGCAGGTAAATTCACTGTTACACGCATCTAGCTGCCATCCACGGCATGTTATAGCTAATATACCTACAGGGGAGTTTGTAAGAGCAAAAAGAACATGTACCACGCCTAATTTATACGATAAACAATGTGAGATCATTGGTAAACGTTTTATAAAGAGGGGTTATACTAAGGTAGACATTCAGAAAGCTAAGCATAGAACGGATGAAAAAAGTAGAGCGGATTATTTGCAGAAGGAAAGCAGAAAAACACCAAATTCTGTGGAGGGTCGGTCACCTATTGTTTTTTCAACTAATTTTAGTACTGACTACTACAGGATTGTTCATATTATTAAAAAATTCCTCCCTATTTTGTATGTTGATGATACATTAAAGAATATACTGAAGGATGGGATTAGATTTGTTTCAAGGAGGAATAAAACTATTGCTAATAAGGTATCTCCAAGTGATCATACTAGTGTCAATAGACATGCTAATAAATTTTTTCAGACAGTTCAGCAAGTATAACTAATTGGTTACCCACTTGTAGATCTTTTAAATGTGCTCAGAAAAACTGTGGGCTATGTAGGTTTATGTGGAACACAGAAAAAATAGTATCTTCTGTTAATGGAAAGGAATTTAAAATAAAATCTTTTTTGAACTGTGGTTCTACTGGTGTGATCTATGTCATAACATGCGTGGATTGTAATATTCAGTATGTGGGAAATACTTCACGCACCTTGAGACGTCGTATTTCCGAGCACGTTTATGACGTAGGTCACACTACCACACGCAGTTTGTCTGCTGCTTCTTGACATTTTTTGCATATACATAAAGGAGATCTCAGCAACTTTAGGGTTAATGCCATAGAGAAGGTGCAGACAAAAAGGGTAGGTGGAAATTTAAATGATTTATTATTACGCCGAGAGGCAAAATGGATGTTATTGTTACAAAGCAGAGTTCCAACGGGTATGAATATTAGGAGTGAGATTTTGAGTGTTTTGTAAGTGTGATTTTGACTTACTACCTCCTATTAATCAGCTGGCTATGTTTAGTCTTGATTGTTCCTTGACTTCCTTTGTTTCCCTTTATAAGCATGTGTTCAGATGTATTATGTGTTGTCTTAGAATAAGGACTGGTTTTTTGTCCGAAACGCGTCCAACTACACGTCCTGATGCGTCTCTTATCATGATGGAGAATCTTATGATTTTTTTAAATTTTGGAATAAAGGAATAAAAACATTTTTAATCTAATTACTGATCTGGATGCTGGAATTTTTTTCCATATTACGTTTGCAGAGCCCCTGATGTTCCTAAACAGTGGAAACCCCCCACAAATGACCCCATTTTGGAAACTAGACCCCTTATGGAACTTATCTAGATGTGTAGTGAGCACTTTGAACCCCCAAGTGCTTCACAGAAGTTTATAAACGCAGAGCCATGAAAATAAAAAATCATTTTTTTTCCTCAAAAATGATTTTTTTAGCTCGCTATTTTTTAATTTTTCCAAGGGTAACAGGATAAATTGGACCCCAAAAGTTTTTGTCCAGTTTGTCCTGAGTACGCTGGTACCCCATATGTGGTCATAAACCACTGTTTGGGCGCACGGCAGGGTTCAGAAGGGAAGGAGCGCCATTTGACTTTTTGAATGGAAAATTAGTTCCAATCGTTAGCGGACACCATGTCGTGTTTGGAGAGCCCGTGTGCCTAAACTTTGGAGCTCCCACACAAATGACCCCATTTTGGAAACTAGACCCCCTAAGGAACTTATTTAGATACATACTGAGCACTTTGAATCCCCAGGTGCTTCACAGAAGTTTATAAAGCAGAGCCGTGAAAATAAAAAATATTTTTTTTCCCCCTCAAAAATTTTTTTAGTCCGCAATATTTTATTTTCACAAGGGTAACAGGATAAATTGGACCCCTAAAGTTGTTGTCCAGTTTGTCCTGAGTACGCTGGTACCCCATATGTGGGGGGGACCAATGTTTGGGCACACGTCGGGGCTTGGAAGGGAAGTAGTGACACTTTGAAATGCTGACTTTGATGGAATGGTCTGCGGGAGTCATGTTACATTTGCAGAGCCCCTGATGTACCTGAACTGTGGAAACCCCCCACAAGTGACCCCATTTTGGAAAGTAGACCACCCAAGTAACTTATCTAGATGTGTGGTGAGCACTTTGAACCCTCAAGTGCTTCACAGAAGTTTATAACACAGAGCCGTAAAAATTAAAAATAATTTTTTTTCCACAAAAATAATTTTTTAGCCCCCAATTTTTTATTTTCCCAAGGGTAACAGTAGAAATTAGACCCCCAAACTTGTTGTGCAATTTTTACTGAGTACGCCGATAACCCATATGTGGGGGTAAACCACTGCTTGGGCACACGTCAGGGCTCGGAATGGAGGGAGCACTGTTTGACTTTTTGAATGCAAAATCGGCTGGAATAAATGGTGGCGCCATGTTGCGTTTGAAGACCCCGTGATGTGCCTAATCAGTGGAAACCCCTCAATTCTAACTCCAACCCTATCCCCAACACACCCCTAACCCTAATCCCAACTCTACCTCAATCCACAAGCCTAACCGTAATCCCAACCCCAACCCACCCCTAACCTTAACCCTAATTCCTACCCTAACCCTAATTCCAACCCTAACTGTTATGAAAGAGTCACCGTAGGAGGCAAAAGCAGAAATACAAGCAAAGTCCAGAAAACCAGAGAAGTTGGCAACTATCAGATTGCAGACCCCTGAACCAATCAACACAACTAGCAGTAGCCGTGGGGGGTTCCTACGATGCCCTAGACCCCTCGATCACAGCCGGAGAATTACATAGGCCTAAAGAAAGGGGAAATCTAAACTGCCCCAGAGCAGACCCCAAAGCAATAGGCAGCCCCCAACATATAATGACGGTGAAGCAAGATGAAAATACTAACACAGACAGAAAGATAGACTGAGCAAAGACGGGGCCTAAAACTACCTAGATAGGAAAGGACAGGAAGGCTGCTGTCTGCAATCTGCCAAAACCCTATCAAAGACATAAGCCAACAAGCTGATATGAAAAAGGCCCTGAAGCAGCTAGGCTTCAAAAACTAAATCAGCACTCAGGTATTTTCAGAAGACAGACCTAAATGAATTCAGCACACCCCAACAGGGAATGGCAGAAATCCAGAAAAACAAAACAAAGTCAAAGCACAAAAGCAAAAGGCCGAGCAGCAAACTTAGCTTTAGAGGAGCAGGAATTCAGACTGGTCTCCAAGGATCCCACAGAGAAATCACCCGCAGGGCAGAAGGGCGTCGGCAGCCTTATGTCCAGTCAGTAACTCCACTCAGCCAGTCATCATCATCAGCCTCAGGTGTTTGATAATCAGGCTCACTACCTTTCTTTACCAGAAGAGGGAGTTCCTCGGGCCTCAGTAATGAAGGGGAAAATGAACTCACAACACCTAACCCTAATTCCAACCCTAACAGAAAAATAAAAATAATTTCTTTATTTTATTACATGTGCCTGCCTATGGGGGTGATAAACGGGGGGTTTATTTACTATTTTTTTCCATTTTGATCACTGTGAAAGAACAACATTTTGATCAAAATGAATCCGCAGTGTTTGCAGATTCAGGAGGGCGCACTGCGCATGCGCCCGCCATTTTCCAAGATGGCGGCGCCCATGAATCAGGATGGCGGGACACCGAGAGCCGGAGCAGGACATCGAAGGTACCGGGGGGGTCGGAAGGTGGGGGGAGCAGATGATGACAGCGGCAGCACATTGCCGCCGTCAGTCGGTATCGGGGGGGCCGATCGGCCCCGTGAGTCATGGGGGGGTTAAAACTGGGTCTCCAGCCATGTCCGATGCTTCATTGATGAAATATTACTATTGCTCTGATTGGCTGTTAAAAGTGAAGCAGCCAATCAGAGCGATCGAAGCCACACCCCCTGTGGTGAAGTACAAAGCCCCCTGTATCTGCGGGTCAGATGACCTTTCAGTGACCCCAGTCACCCGACCCGAAGGGGGGCTTTGAAGTCATGACACAGGGTATGCGTCGGATTGGCACCGACTTTCATGACGCATATGCTGTGTCACAGGTCGGCAAGGGGTTAATAGGCTAGGAAAGGGCCACGGATATTGCCCCCCCCCCGACTTAAAATATTAGCTTTCAACCTTCTCAGAAATGGCGCACCCATAGGTTGCGCAAATTCTGACGCTTAGCCTCCGCCCTTCCCACTTACTCTGGTGTGGTGGCAAGTGGGTATGGTGTGGGGGTTGATGTCAGCTTTGTTTTGGCAGCAGATATCAAGCCCAGAAGTTAGTAATGGAGAGGCTCCTCTCATGTCTATGGCTACTTTTAAGCCAAGTTCTGATCATCATGCCAAGTTCTGATCATCATGCAGTCATCTTTTTTTTCTTCTTCTTATTAAAGTTTTATTGAAAATTTTTCATGAACAAACAAGGAATACAGAAAGAATAAATTACATCATAGTTACAATAAGATGTAACTATGCATAAATAGAAAGAGCCTGGTATGTAATCCGCTAAAAGGCAGCATTCTGTCATTTTGATACAATCGCAGTTTTCTCTGCTGGAGATCTAGCAGTGCTCTAAATGCCAAGCTGTGTATAACTCTGCCCATACAAGAGTGAAAGAAAGCTGCTAATCAGTGGTGTGGGCGGGATTGGACTAGGAAGCACGAGACACCTAGTCCTGTAGTGATAATCTCCTGCTGATAAAATACTGACTTTACTAAAATAGCAACACAGAGCCTAATAAGTGACAAACCACTGGAATTAGGCTCTCTGCCTCTACATCATGTTGTTCTTAGATTGGGTCTTGAAAATTTTAATAACTGTTGATGTATAGAAAGAGATGCCATAAGAATCACAATTTAAATGAAAATAGTCTTTTCCTGGATGAAAATCTGACGTTTTTACGCTCGTGTGAACGTATTCTTCCATACATAGCAATTCTAACGCGTTGAAAAGCTCCATTTGCCAAGCTTCGTTTGCCTTGTCTTATGAAGTAGGACACCCTTGGCCGACTTCACAATAACCCAAGTGCGGAAGAACACCGTCAAATGCATTCAAGAGATCGAACCTACTCCGAGCTCATACATAAAAATACAGACAGCAAGTCAAATGTGCAAAAGTAACACACGCATAAAATATAGGATGCGAATGACAACTGGGTGA
This sequence comes from Dendrobates tinctorius, assembly GCF_039654945.1. NCBI lineage: Eukaryota > Metazoa > Chordata > Amphibia > Anura > Dendrobatidae > Dendrobates > Dendrobates tinctorius. The sequence goes on along the minus strand of NW_027361743.1, from coordinate 37,220,024 downwards.
GAAGCCAGCGGGTGGAGAAATCTTCAGGCTATTATTCTATTCTACATTTTCAGGTTATCGTTCTGTTCTGCATTTTCATAAAAAAAAATAAAATAAATATGTCAGCAACTTGAAATTCTCAAGAGACATTTGAGAAATACTGCAGCTTTTGTCAGACGGTATACACGGGAAGCCTAACGGACGGCATATATAACCACAATGAGTCATGGGTAATTATTTTCAAGCACAACAGGTCGTACAAAGTATGGCGGTAATATTTATTCACTTAGAAGGCAACAAATCTCAAGCATATTACGGAAGGCACAGCAATCTCATCTGCAGATACAACGCAGGAACACGATTCAATTTCTACATTTGTCCCATATTTCGCAAGAAAACCTGGATCGTCACATCTGCAGATATGAAATTACAGAATATATTCGTCTCGCCACAGTTAACCCCTTGGCTCCGCAACCAATTTTCATTTTTATGTTTGCATTTTTTCCCTCCACTTCATCCAGGAGACAGAACTTATTTTTTTCACTGACATGGGAAGAGTTCTCATTTGGAATTACAGTACATTATCAATTGTACCAAACAGGAGAAGAGTATATGGTGAACAAAAAAATGCAATTCTGCCATGGTTTATTAGGTGTTGCTACTACGGTATTTATTGTATGGTTAAAATGGCCTGGGAACATCATTCTCCACGATAGTGCAATCACAGCGATACCAAAAAAAAAAAAAAAAAAAGAAAAAAAAAAGCTCACTTTTTCATTTTTGAGACATTCATTAAAGTGGTACTCCGGGGAGATAAAAAAAAAAAAAAACTTTTCCTGCCCTCACACACTATAAAGAGGATATGTCCAATGCAAATTCTATTATCTTTAGAACACTTTTATTCCAGTGTGACAAGAGCTGCTCCTCACTGCTCCCCCCCCTTCCCTCTGGGATGTGAGGTCACACAGTAGTGTGAAGCTCCTTGCTTTGAGGAACCCTCTGCAGAGAACAGGGGGCATGGCCTGTGGCAGGCTGTTCCTAGCTGCCCCCCCATATCTGTCTCTATTCAGTCCGATAATAGGGGCATGGCCTGCGGCAGGCTGTTGCTAGCTGCCCCCCCATATCGGTCTCTATTCAGTCCGATAATAGGGGCATGGCCTATGGAAGGCTGTTCCTAGCTGGCCCCCATATCTGTCTCTATTCAGTCCAATAATAGGAGCATGGCCTGTGGCAGGCTGTTCCTAGCTGGCCCCCCATATCTGTCTCTATTCATTCCGATAATAGGGGCATGGCCTGCGGCAGGCTGTTCCTAGCTGCCCCCCCCATATCTGTCTCTATTCAGTCCGATAATAGGGCATGGCCTGCAGCAGGCTGTTCCTAGCTGCCCCCCATATCGGTCTCTATTCAGTCCGATAATAGGGGCATGGCCTATGGAAGGCTGTTCCTAGCTGGCCCCCATATCTGTCTCTATTCAGTCCAATAATAGGGGCATGGCCTGTGGCAGGCTGTTCCTAGCTGGCCCCCCATATCTGTCTCTATTCATTCCGATAATAGGGGCATGGCCTGCGGCAGGCTGTTCCTAGCTGCCCCCCCATATCGGTCTCTATTCAGTCCGATAATAGGGGCATGGCCTGTGGCAGGCTGTTCCTAGCTGGCCCCCCATATCTGTCTCTATTCAGTCCAATAATAGGGGCATGGCCTGCGGCAGGCTGTTCCTAGCTGCCCCCCCCATATCTGTCTCTATTCAGTCCGATAATACGGGCATGGCCTGTGGCAGGCTGTTCCTAGCTGGCCCCCATATCTGTCTCTATTCAGTCCAATAATCGGGGCATGGCCTGTGGCAGGCTGTTCCTAGCTGGCCCCCATATCTGTCTCTATTCAGTCCAATAATAGGGGCATGGCCTGCGGCAGGCTGTTCCTAGCTGCCCCCCCCATATCTGTCTCCATTTAGTCCAAGAACAGGAGCGTGTCCACACCCCCTATTTTCAGACTGAAAAAAGAAATCCTGAAAACCTGCTCTGTTGGTGCCGTGAAGACTGGAGTTTGGAAAACACTGGATTATACTATATACTATAATACCACAGTGTTGCAGAATAAGGTGAAAACTACGGTCTCTTATGGAGTTCAGCTGAGCTTCACTGTAGTACGAAGACTGCAGTGACATGGGCCTTCAATAGGCCCTATCAGCCATGGAAACATTGTACGCACTGGTAACGGCGCCATTAAAATGTTGCTGTCAGAGATGGGCAGCAGCATTTAAATGATTAACAGTAGCGATGGAAGCTCAGCTCTGGCCACTGCTGCTAGAGACAGATGTTGGCTGTGTAACAGACGGCATCTACTGAGTGTGGAGAGAACTCAGCTCCTGATTCCCACTCCATACACTGTGACTCCATCATTTAAGCAAATGTACTTTTGCTCTAAAAGAAACCCCCACCTAGGACTGAAAAATGACCGCCCACTTCTTGAATACACAGTACTCAATTTAATAGTCTGAGGCAGGTCCCTGCCCAGATCCCTTTGATTGACTAGTCTCTCCCTATGAACACTTTGTACATACATAGTGAGAAACCAGTCAGTCATCTGGACCAGGGTGGGTATAAATCGGCCAGAGCTCTGCTGTGTCCCCGCATAAGAGCTTGCAATAACTGGGCACAGCAGAGCTGATAAGTTGTACTGAGTTGTGTGTGATGCCTGGAACTGACAGATGAGGTATGGGAATCCGCACATGCTGCTCAAATGATGCCTATAAATCAGCAGAGTGACATTTGTAGAGTTGTATCATTGATCTGTGAGCAGTACTCATCAAACACAGAGGAGCTCTGCTTGTGTCAGCTCTGTTGTGCCTGCTAATTACAAGCTCTGTGGTGGGGACGCAGATGAGCCCCATACAGGGGTGTTGATCTCCGCTGGAAACCAAATAAGGGTGCGTGCGCACACAACATCTTTTATAGGCACCGGCATACCTGCTGAGTTTTGCCAAACGGAGACCCTTCAGGAAAATCTAGGCAGCATCATCCTGAAGGTTCTTTGGTGTCTTTCTGGTTAGTATTAGAGTAACATCGCAGTTTGAGGGATATTATTATATATATATATATATATATATATATATATATATATATATATATATATATATATATATATACACACACACACACACACACACACACACTAGTAGAAGAATGGTCAGGTCACTTTTAGCTGCTTCACAGTTTGAACAGAAAAAAAAAGCTAAAAAAAGGTGAACATATGAATGGCAAATAGTTTCCACATTGCAGCATATGAGTTCATTTTCTTTAGCAATTAATCGAGTTTTTTCCTGGCATTTAATATGGGATGCAGTTTGTGCTGTGAAATTTGGTGACAGATCTGCTTTCAATATCAGCGTCTCTTCTCACAAATACTTTTCTGTCTGAATAGGCAAACATTTTCAAAGACCATTCTAAATGTTGTAAAAACATTTTTCAGCAGACCTCCCAACTTTTGAAGATTAGAAAGAGCGACCTGCGGCTTTACCTGCGGATTGGCCTGCGGTTTATCACCTCTACAATGGAGGAGATGGTGATCCGCAGCAGAATCCGCAGAAAAGAAGCCACATGTCAATTCTTTCTGCGGATTCAAAACCGCAGCTTTTCCGCAGTCAAAAATCCGCAGCGTGTGCACAGCAGAATGTAAATCACAGACTTACATGCTACTGTACACTGTCTGCAGAACTGCTGCAGATCCGCAGCAAAAACCGCAGCGTGTGCACATAGCCTAAGTGTCCAAGGAAAGTGGATGTGATTTCATGAAATCTCTGCCCCTGGGCTATAAAGACGCTGCTGAACTGTTTTGGGGTCATTTTTTCCCTCTATAAGCAGGAAAATACATAAAAAAGAAATGCAGCAAACACATCATAATCGGAGAAGACTTATTGCGTTGTATGATGTGGACACCTGCATGAAAAAAGCAGAAGAAAGAACGCAGCATTTACCCTACATGTGAACACGGCCTCAGCAATTAGTTTTGTCACATTTTTTTTTTTAGGGGGTTTGATTGATATTTTTCTCTCTATCACGCCGTTTTCTAAGTCATTTTACCGATCCCCGCAAATAATCTGATTGCTGTGTTGTGCGAGTTGTTACTACTATAGGGACACCAAATATGTCAGTGTTACTTGATGAGTTGTGAGGTTTATTTAACCCCTGAACGACCGGAGGTATTTTTGGTTTTTGCATTTTCATTTTTTGCTCCCCTTCTTCCCAGAGCCATAACTTTATTTTTTTGGTCAATATGGCCATGTGAGGGCTTGCTTTATGCTTGAAGAGTTGTACTTTTGAACGACACCATTGAGTTTAAAATATAGTGTACTGGAAAACGCGAAAAAAAATTCCAAGTGTTGCGAAATTGCAAAAAAAAGTGAAATCCCACCGTTTGTTTTTTCCATGTTCATTAAATGCTAAAACTGACCTGCCATTATGATTGTCCAGGTCATTACAAGTTCATAGACACCAAACATGTCTAGGTTCTTTTTTTATTTTAGTGGTGAAAAAAGTTCAAAAGCTTGTTACAAAAGAGAAAAAAAACGCCATTTTCCGAGACCCGTAGCCTCTCCATTTTTTGTGATCTCAGGTCAGGCTGGGCTTATTTTTGCGTGCTGAGCTGACATTTTTTAAGGATACCATTTTGGTGCAGATACGTTCTCTTGACTGCCCACTATTGCATTTTAAAGAAATTTTGCGGCAACCAAGAAAACGTAATTGACTTTTTCTCGTTAACGATCGGGTTAATTTTTTTTTCATACTGATAGATTGGGAGATTCTGAACGTGGCGATACCAAATATGTGCATGTTTTATTATTGTTTTATTGCTTTATTTTGAAAGAGGCGAAAGGGGGGCGATTTCAATTTTTTTTTCCTTTGTGCATGCTTCAATAGAAGCTGCACTTGTCCAATTGGCTCTGCTACATACAAGCAATGATCAGATCGCCTGTATGTAGCAGAAATGCTCACTTGCTATGAGCACTGACCATCGGGTGGCTCGCATACCAAGCTGGCTATGACAACCATAGAGGTCTGCTGGAGACCTCTGGTTGTCACGCCAACCAATCGGTGAACCGCGATCACGTGACGAAGTCATCGGTGGGCGGGATTTCCGGCACGCTTACCAGAAGCGCGAGTTAAATGACGCTGTCAGAGATTGACAATGGAATTTAACTAGTTAACAGCCGTGGGTGGATCGCGATTCCACTCGCAGCTGTTGCAGGCACGTCAGCTATATATCAGCTGTCATGTACCCAGAGAGGTGCGGGATCAGCACCGCAGCTTGCACCAAACAGGGGGAGTCCAACATTGGCATACTATTACGCCCGATGTTGGAAAGGGGTTAAAAAAAACGCATTAAAAGTTACTTTTGAAAATTTTTCATTAGCAAGTGTTTTTTATTATTTTTTTTTACTAATTTTATAGGATGAAAAAATCTTATTCTCCATCTAGAATACAAAATACATGCATTGTTCACAGCAGTGTATTTCTGCGATACAGATCAAGTACACAAAATTCTCCCCATTACAGCATCAGAGCTTGTGGTTCAGTAGCTTAAACTCGGACGCGTCCGCTCTTCGCCAGTCCTTACATTGGCTGCCCATTCATTATAGGATCCAATACAAAGTACTTGTTCTCACCCACAAAGCTCTCCACAGTGCGGCACCCCCTTACATCTCTTCTCCCATTTCTGTCTATCGGCCTAGCCGATCGCTGCGCTCTGCAAACGACTTTCGACTAACCTCTGCACTAATCCGTACCTCCCACTCCCGACTCCAAGACTTCTCCCGTGCTGCTCCTATCCTCTGGAATGCTCTACCCCAAGAAATCAGGACTATCCACAATTTGCATAGTTTTAGGCGCTCCCTCAAAACACACCTGTTCAGAGCGGCCTATCACATTCACTAATCAAAGTCATTCTCTGTGTAAGTGTGCGTGCGTAGCCCATTCACTATCTCCATCCATCCTTCACTCCTGCAAGATGGCTGGACCTTCATTGTAAATACACCATTGTAAATACACACATGTACTCTGTATCTCCCTCACCTCATTGTAGATTGTAAGCTCTCACGAGCAGGGTCGTCTTATTTCGTCTTATTTTGCTTTAATTATTGTATTGTTAGCGTTGTTACTTATGACTTGTGTTTTGAAACTGTTAAACTGTAAAGCGCTGCGGAATATGTTGGCGCTATATAAAGATTATTATTATTATTATTATTATTAAGCATCTGCTTGTAATGTTAAGGTTGCGGGTTCAAGACCTGGGGAGCACGTTCATCTCTGGGACACAGAACCTGTCTCCTTCTTGAGTGGTATGGTCAGAAGCTTCAAAACACATAACATTGCCACATGGGCAGTCCTGAATTGTTTAAAGGCATAGTAATCTTAGTGTATGTAAACTTTTGACTTTGCAGTAAGTACGGTAATAAAAATGTCTTAAAATATTCTCTTTCATTATTCAGGCATTTGGCAAATACTACTAATTATGGTAATCCACACTGACCTAAAACGGGAAAGGTTTATTCTGATTTCATGTCAGATATTGAAAAAAAATGCATATGTGTCTTTTTATATAGTGCATGTAAACTTCTGGTTTCAACTGTATATACTTATAGTAGTGAAATGGCAAATATTTCAGTGTACATAAAACTGTGCAGAGAGAACTGGAAAAAAAACATTGTAAAGTGCTGTGGAAAACATTGGCGTTATAAAAATGACGTTATTATTAACTGCTGCATTGCTGAATTCCACCCCTCTCTCCCATGCTCCTGAATGCCCATTGGAAACTGCATTGTATTTTTATATGGTATGCACAGCTTACCCATCTTCTTATATCCATAATTGTACTCCATTCTTGTTATCTCTGCCACACATCTAAGTGGTCTGTATAATCCCTTCCCCCTTTTATGACCTTTGCTTAACTCTGTGCATTTGGCCTGGGCAGTCACACCCCACTTTCACAGCTGATTGTGCTTAGCTGCACATATATTCAGCACCATGGGTCTGCTCCAGATGTAGTCGGCTCCATCCACTTCAATCCATACTTCAAAGTACTCTGAATTAGACTGGAATTGACTGTAAGGTAACGGACTAACACCACAATAATGTTTCACCTTCTTTTTACTATCACCCCCATACTTAACTCTCTTTCTCCCTAACTCCTGCAATCCCTCCACCCAGTAAGGCTAGTTTCACACTAGCGTTTATTCGAGGCAGCGCACGGCACCGCTAAGCCCCCGCCCCCTGCCGGCTCCCTGCCCGCCCCATCCGGTCATCACCGCCTACTATCGCACATGGACGCTTGCGATCTGCGCACCCTATCTTTAGCATAGGGTGCGCAGATCGTGCGCTAGTAGGATTTTGGCGTGCGCTGCACACTTTTCGTGCGCGCCGAAATGCAACATGCTGCGTTCGGCGCGCACCTTCAAAAATGCGCAGTACACGCCAAAATCCTACTAGCGCACGATCTGCGCACCCTATGCTAAAGATAGGGTGCACAGATCGCAAGCGTCCATGTGCGATAGTAGGCGGCGATGACCAGATGGGGCGGGCAGGGGGCGGGGCTTAGCGGCGCCATGCGATGCGTCGAATAAACGCTAGTGTGAAACTAGCCTAAGGAACTAGTCATTTCCCCCTCCATCCTTCCCAGCCATCTCACCTCTTCGTCACAACTGTTCCTCACATACAATCCTTTTTCTCCAGACATGCACGGCCACATCATGTCCTATCCTGCTCCCACCTTCTAATGCTCTGTCAGTACTCCTCATTGCTGGCGATGTATCCCCGAATCCTGGCCCTCCTCAACACATCCCCACACTCACTTCTAACATCCTGCCACGATCCTCTACATTTTTTTGCAACCATGACAACCTCATACCTATTCATCCAGCCCCCACTTCCCTGGTCCCCCTTACCTGGAGCCCTATGGAACGCACGCTCTGTCTGCAACAAGCTATCGTTTATCCATGACCTCTTTATCACCAACAAACTCTCCTTCCTTGCCATCCCTGAAACCTGGCTCACTCCCTCTGACAAAGCCTCTCCAGCTGAGCTTTCCTATGGCGGATTCCATCTCTCTCACACCCCTCGCCCCAGCAACAAACGTGGTGGAGGAGTTGGCTTGCTCCTCTCCGATACCTGCTCTTTTACCCCAATTCCTTTGCCACCCTCTGCTACTCTTCCCTCGTTCGAGGTGCACTCCGTCCGCATCTATTCCCCCTCCAACTGGCTGTCATCTACCGCCCCCCAGAACTAGCCATCTCCATCTTTCTCGACCACTTCACCACCTGGCTACTCCAATTCCTTTCTGCTGACATCCCCACCATCATCATGGGTGACTTCAACATCCCCATTGACACTTCCACCCCAGCTGCCTATAAACTTCTATTGCTCACGGCTTCCCTTGGTCTCACTCAATGGTCCTCTGCAGCCACTCACAAAGATGGTCACACGCTGGACCTTATCTTCACCCATCTCTGTTCCCTCACTAATCTCAATAACTCACCCCTCCCCCCGTCTGACCACATCCTACTGACATTCTCTTCCCTCTCCTACTGCGCAACCCCCGCTTCATAAACTCGCTCACCCTCGCAGGAATCTCAAACACCTCAATTTACAATCACTCCATTCTCCCTCTTACAGACATAGCTTCCCTTCATGACACAGATGCTGCTGCCACTTTTTATAACATCACAATAACAGCAACACTTGATTCTGCTGCCCCCCTCACGCAGAGCAAAACTCGTACAATCAACATGCAGCCCTGGCTGACCAGCTTGACCAAAGAACTGAGATGGGTTTCCAGGGCCGCTGAGCGGAGATGGAAGAGAACCCATTCTACTGAGCACTTCAGCGCATACAAGCAGTCCCTTGCCAGCTTTAAGTCCACGCTCTCTGCTGCTAAACAAACTTACTTCGCATCTATCATATCCTCCCTGTCTCACAACCCTAAACAACTCTTCAACACTTTCAATTCTCTACTCCGTCCCACAGCACCTCCTCCCCCTCCTCTCATTTCTGCTGAAGACTTTGCCTCCTTCTTTAAGCAGAAGATCGACAAGATCAGACAAAACTTTGGCCCGCAGCCCCCAATGCCCCTCTTAGCCGCTCAGCCCTGTTCTGCAAAAGCCAGCTTCTCCACTATGACAGAAGATCAGCTCTCCATCCTTCTGTCAAGATCACACCTCACCACTTGTGCCCTTGACCCACTCCCGTCTCACCTCATCCCTAACTTGGCGACAGTCTTCATCCCATCTCTAACACACCTCTTCAACCTGTCACTTACCAATGGTGTCTTTCCCTCATCCTTCAAACATGCCTCAATCACACCCATCCTCAAAAAGCCCCCCCTTCATCCATCCTCTGTGTCTAACTATCGCCCGATATCTCTTCTCCCTTACGCCTCAAAACTACTGGAACAGCATGTATATCTTGAACTGTCCTCCCACCTCTCCTCCTGTTCCCTCTTTGACTGGTTACAATCTGGCTTCCGACTACATCACTCAACTGAAACTGCCCTAACTAAAGTCACTAATGACTTACTAACCGCCAAGAGCAAGCGACACTACTCTGTCCTCCTTCTCCTGGACCTGTCCTCTGTCTTCGACACCGTAGACCATTCCCTCCTGCTACAGACTCTCTCATCTCTTGGCATTACAGACTTGGCCCTATCCTGGATCTCATCATACCTAACAGACTGAACATTTAGTGTCTCCCTCTCACACACCACCTCCTCACCTCACCCCCTGTCTGTTGGTGTTCCTCAAGGCTCTGTCCTAGGACCCCTACTATTCTCCATCTACACCATTGGCTTGGGACAGCTCATAGAATCCTACGGTTTGCAGTATCACCTCTATCCCGATGACACGCAGATCTACCTATCTGGACCCAACCTCGCCTCCTTACAGACTGAAATCCCACAATGTCTGTCTGCTATCTCAGCCTTCTTCTCTGCTCAATTTCTCAAACTGAACATGGACAAAACAGAATTCATCATCTTTTCCTCATCTCACTCTACCCCTCCACCAGACCTATCCATCAATGTCAATGGCTGCTTTCTTTCCCCAGTCCCGCATGCTCGGTGCCTTGGGGTGATCCTCGACTTGGTGCGCTCTTTCAAACCACATATCCTAGCCCTCACCTCCTCCTGCCGCCTCAAACTCAAAAAAAATTCCCGGATCCGCTCATTCCTCACCCATGAAACCACAAAAACATTAGTGCATGCTCTTATCTCCCGCCTCGACTACTGCAACCTCCTACTCTCTGGCCTCCCCTCTAGCACTCTGGCTCCACTCCAGTCCATCCTACACTCTGCTGCCCGACTAATCCACCTGTCTCCCCGCTATTCCCCAGCCTCCCCCCTATGCCAGGCCCTTCACTGGCTTCCTATTGCCCAGAGGCTCCAATTCAAAACCCTAACCATGACATACAAAGCCATCCACAACCTGTCTCCTCCATACATCTGTGACATGGTCTCTAGGTACCTACCCGCACGCAACCTTCGATCATCTCAAGATCTCCTTCTCTACTCCCCCCTTATCTCTTCTTACCACAAGCGCATACAAGACTTCTCCCGTGCTTCCGCCATACTCTGGAACTCTCTGCCGCAACACATCAGACTCTCACCATCAACGGAAACCTTCAAGAAGAACCTGAAGACCCACCTGTTCCGACAAGCCTATAGCCTGCAATGATCCTCGGTCTACTGAACCACCGCACGACCTGCTCTACCCTCTCCTACTGTATCCTCACCCATCCCTGTAGACTGAGTCCTCGCGGGCAGGGTCCCCTCTCCTTATGCACTTGTGTGTCCCTTGTCTTACACATGTTTCTTATACTTGTCTATATTTCCCCTTTTTCACATGTAAAGCGCCATGGAATAAATGGCGCTATATAAATGCATAATAATAATAACAACAACCCCTTTATGACCCAGCCTATTTTGACCTTAATGACCAGGCCATTTTTTGCAATTCTGACCAGTGTCCCTTTCCTAGCGATTCTGAGATTGTTTTTTGTGACATATTGGGCTTCATGTTAGTGGTAAATTTACGTCGATAATTTTTGCGTTTGTGAAAAAAACGGAAATTTGGTGAAAATTTCGCAATTTTCAAATTTTTAATTTTTATTCTGTTAAACCACAGAGTTATAGGACACAAAATAGTTAATAAATAACATTTCCCACATGTCTACTTTACTTCAGCACAATTTTGGAAACAATTTTTTTTTGTTAGGACGTTATAAGGGTTAAAAGTTGACCAGTGATTTCTAATTTTTACAACAAAATTTACAAAACAAATTTTTTTTTTTTTTTTTTATGGACCACCTCACATTTGAAGTCACCTTGAGGGGTCTTTATGGCAGAAAATACCCAAAAGTGACACCATTCTAAAAACTGCACTCCTCAAGCTACTCAAAACTACATTCAAGATTAACCCTTCAGGTGCTTCACAGGAACTAAAGCAATGTGGAAGGAAAAAAAATGGAAATTTTAATTTTTACAACAAAAATTTTCTTTTAGCTTCAGTTTTTTCATTTTCACATGGGCAACAGGATAAAATGGATCCTACATTTTTTTTTTTTGTATTAACACCTAAGTATATCTCATTTATTGGAATTAATTTGGTAGGAGGATATGGTACTAATCATAATCATGCCATTATGCTGAATAAGACCCCAGTATCATGCATTTATTTGGCCGCCATGTAAGTCTATGAACCCTTCGAGTATAATGAAACAAACATCTAAAGAGGCACCTCATCGGCAGATTTTGGGCTTTGGCACATTCATTGTCATTTTTTAAACTGATTTTTTTATACACAATTTTAATAACACTTTTTTTATACATTTATGTAAATAAAGGTTGTGTTTTATTTTTATTTTCATTTTTTATTTTTCATTTTTTTCACTTTTTAATTCTCATAAGGAATTTTTGGACCAAATAGGGTTAAAATTTAACCCATCACTGTAGCACATTGGTAATGATAGGGTCCCGCAATCATTTAGTTACATGTAGACACACCAGTACTTTGTACTACATCTAATTAAGTCGCTCAATCAGGCATTTGGGTCAGGTGATCACTTAATTCAGGCTCAGTCTGCTATAAATTGACAGTCTGCACACTAAGAGGCACAACCCTGATGAAGAGAGTAGCTATCTCTCGAAACATGTCGGTATTGTGCTGCCTTTGGACCACCGTCTTACCCCCAGTGTGACTTCACGCTAGCCCTGCCCCCATCACACGCCGAGTCCCTCAGCGTTGCTCTCGGCCGGAGCACGCGAGGCAGCGGCGGTCTCCACTTCCATACGGATTAGCAGCAGCAGCCCCAGCCCCCACGCTGAGCACCCAAGCCTGCCTCACTGAGCACTGGCCCTGCAAGTAAGTGCACCAGAATAAAGCACCCCATTCCACTAGTGGGCACAAGCTGTCACTAACGCTCATTCACTTTGCAGGAACTGTGCCATCATTTGTTTTGCACAGGATTAATCATTCTGACCTCGCCTGTTGAAATTGGCATGCAGTAAGGTCAGCATTCAGCTATCATCCCAAACATCTATTTATCCCCCTCTTTTTTTGGTGTTTCATTTTATTTTTCAACTATTATATTTTTTTACATCAGAAACAGGCTGCAACATTACAATCTTAATACCTAGCAATGGCTACATTTACAGCATGTATTTTATATGGTTCTGATTTACTTAAGTGAGTAAATCAAGATTAGTTCATTTTTTTTTTCCTCTGAAACACTAACGGGCTCACCCCCATTTAACCCTATATTATCTACTCAGCAGTTTTGGCATTCAAATGCAAGGCAATATACATCTATGACAAGGTGAATAGTCTCAGGATACTGCTATACATCCACCACCACGTGATTTTTTTCACACACCAGCAAGTCAGTATTCAGTTATATTATTTTTTCATTTCCCAGTATAGCACGGTGTATTTCTTTTCTTATCAGCTTTAGCTCTTTTAAACAGGCACCAGCACAGAGCCTGTTATTCACCGGATCCTAAAATTTGTTGGGCAATTTCTCCTGAGTACACAGATACCTCACATGCGGTCATAAACCAATGTTTGGGCACACGGCAGGGCCCGGAAGGGAAGAAGCACCATTTGACTTTTTGAATGTAAAATTAGCTCCAATCGTTAGCGGACACCATGTCGCATTTGGATAGCCCCAGTGTGCCTAAACATTGGAGCTCCCCCACAAGTGACCCCATTTTGGAAACTAGACCTCCCTCAAAAAATGCTTTTTTAGCCAGCAATTTTTTATTTTCACAAGGGTAAAAGGAGAAATTCAACCCCAGAAGTTGTTGACCAGTTTGTCCTGAGTACGCTGGTACCCCATATGTGGGGGGAACCACTGTATGGGCACACGTCGGGGCTCGGAAGGGAAGTAGTGACGTTTTGAAATGCCGACACGATGGAATGGTCTGCGGGCATCATGTTACATTTGCAGAGCCCCTGATGTTCCTAAACAGTGAAAACCCCCCACAAGTGACCCCATTTTGGAAATTAGACCCCCCCAAGGAACTTATCTAGATGTGTGGTGAGCACTTTGAACCCCCAAGTGCTTCACCGAAGTTTATAACTCAGAGACATGAAAATAAAAAATCATTTTTTTCCACAAAAATAAATTTTTTTAGCACCCAATTTTTTCTTTTCCCAAGGGTAACAGGAGAAATTAGACCCCCAAAGTTGTCGTGCAATTTTTCCTGAGTATGCTGACACCCCATATGTGGGGGTAAACCACTGTTTGGGCACAAGTCGGGGCTCGGAATGGAGGGAGCACTGTTTGACTTTTTGAACGCAAAATTGGCTGCAATAAATGGTGGCGCCATGTCGCGTTTGGAGACCCTGTGATGTGCCTAAACAGTGGAAACCCCTCAATTCTAACTCCAACCCTAACCGCAACACACTTCTAACCCTAATACCAACTCGAACCCTAACCACAAGCCTAACCCTAACCCCAACCCACCCCTAACCCTAATATTAGCCCTAATTCCAACACTAACCCTAATCCCAACCCTAAACCTAATTCCAACCCTAGCCCTATTTCTAACCCTAACCCTAATTCTAACCCCAACGGAAAAATTAAAAAAAAAAAATTTTATTTTATTATTTGTTTACTTTTTTTTATTTTGATCACTGTGAGAGTTTATCACAGTGATCAAAATAAATCAATGAATCTGCAAATTCCAGCAGGCGCACTGCGCATGCATCCGCCATTTTCCAAGATGGCGGCGCCCATGATCCGAGACGGCAGGACATCGGGACGGCCAGAGGGACGGCGGAGGCACCGTGGAGGGTGAAGGGGGGTGATCGGAAAGCGGGGGGAGCGGGGGGAAGGGGAGGGGGAGCAGATTAGGACGGCGGCGGATCGGCGCTGTCAGTCGTTGGGGGGGGGGGGTCTAATCGGTGTCTCCAGCCATGGCAGATGCTATTGCAGCATCGGCCATGGTTGGATTGTAATATTTCACCAAATTTCATTGGTGAAATATTACAATCGCTCTGATTGGCTGTTAAAAGTGAAACAGCCAATCAGAGCGATTGTAGCCACGTGGGGGCAAAGCCACCCTCCCTGTGGTGAAGTACAAAGGGTCCTGTGTGTGCACGAGCGGGTCGGGTGACCTTTCAGTGACCCGCAGGGGAGCTATCAATTCACACAGGCGTCATGGTCGGATTGGCACGACTTTTCATGACGCCTACATGGCGTCAAAGGTCGGGAAGGAAGGGGTTAAACAGACATTTAAAGGCATCTTAATGCTGCCCAGGTTGTGCTGAGACTTTCTGCTGAGAGAGGGGCAGAAGGAAATGTATCTGGATAAACTGATTTTATAGGCAGCCGGTTTATTAACATAGAATTTGTATTCTCTTACCCATCAGCTGTTGAGTCGCATGCCACATGCACAACTTATTATAGAAATACAGAATTTAACAAGTAATTTTGATGTTTTTTTGCATTCTCAAAACCAACTCACAGCCTACATCTCATTACTGCATTAAATGAGACCCAATACTTTGACCATGTTTGTTCTCGTCTAAATGATTTTGCCTAAATTACATTTTAATGTTCTGAGAGCCAAGCCGTTATTTCTGCCATTGTTCTAGCTTTTATTCCAACTCCACTTTCGCTGTGACAAGAGGAGTAATTGGTCACTGCCAGATCGTTCTATGAAAGTACATTTAATTTGCAGCTTGTAATAGCGACATAACATAGGTTTATATATATAAAATGAGATTGTGCCAATCAATACGGCATTTTAGTCAGTAATACACTTGGCATGCACAGAAACAGAACACCCCTTTGTAACTACAGTGACAATATTCAATTATGTCCCAATATGTTACATTGGTTTTATAACTTCAGAAAACAAAATTTAAAAAAATTCACAGTTGCAATCAATATTATACAATCCCCAATGCACAGTTACCGAAGTTTATTAGCGAACGTTACAAACTTTCTGCCGTTTTTAATAATCTGAACAAGAACAATGTGAATAGTGCAACAAGCCATTTAATAAGTGGTTTCTCCAAACTCAAAAAGAAAAAACACACCTCTTAAGGACAGTTATTTTGTATATTAATGACTGGGCCTCATTTTTCAAATCTGACCACTGTCACTTTATGAGTTAATAACTCTGGAACGCTTCAACGAATCCCAATGATTTCCAGGTTTTTGTTTTTTTTGGGGGGGGGACACATAGTATGTACTTCATGTTAGTGGTAAATTTTGGTTGATGTAATTCACTTTATGAAAATATCAAAAGTTTAACAAAAATGTGAAAATGTTGCAATTTTCAAACTTAATTTTCATGCCGTCTTATACCACACAAAATACTTAAATACAAAACATTTACCATTTATGTCTACTTTACATCAGCATCATTTTTTATTTTTTTTCCATATAGAATGTTAGAAGGGTTAAAAGTTTATCTGCAAAACCAAATTTGTTAGGGACCACATCACAATTGAAGTTACTATGAGGGGCCTACATGACAGAAAATACCCTAAAGTGACACCATTGTAAAAACTTCACCCCTCAAAGTGCTCAAAATCACATTCAAGAAGTTTATTAACCCTTTGCTTCATTTCTTATGATGCCCCCAATGTGGAAGGAAAAAAAGGAAATTGAAATTTCACCCACAAAAATGTTGTTTTTGCCCCAAATTTTTCATTTTCACAAGGGTTACAGGAGAAAATGGGCAGTACAATTTGTTATGCAATTTCTCCTCAGTACGAAAATACCCCATGGCGCGCTAATAGTTATGGTTTGGGCACTCACGGCAGGGCTTGACCATTGGAGAGCAAAATTGGTTGGAAAAGATTGCGGACATCATGTCACATTTGGAGAGCTGGCGAAGTTCCAAAATATCAGAAACACCCCAAAAGTGACCCCATTTTGGAAACTCCACCCCTCAAGGAATTTGTCTAGGGATGTGGTGAGCATCTTGAACTCAATGGTGCTTCACAGAATTTTATAATATTAAGCTGTAAAAATGAAATATTACTTTGTTCCAACAATAATGCTACTGAAGGCTAACATTTTTAAGAGGGTAACAAGACAAAATGGACCACATAGATTCTTGTGCATATTCTTGAGTACAGGCATACCCTATGTGTGATCAGAGACTGTTTGGGCACACAGCAAGACATGAGTGGGAAGCAGCGCTATGACTTTTGGAGCACAGTGTTTGCTAGAATAGATTGAGGATGCCATGTCACATTGGCAGAGCCCCTGACGTATCAAAACAGCAGACCCTTCCACAAGCGAGCAAATTTTGGAAATTGCACCTCTCGAAAAATTGTATTTCACAGTGTTGTATAACATTTTTTTCTTAACAGAATTGTTTTAGCCCCAAATTTTTAAATTTAAAAAGGGCCAACAAGAGAAAATGGACAATGCAATTTCTCCTGAGTACAGCAATACCGCATATGTGGTCAGAAATTACTTTTCAGGCACAGTGCAAAGCTTAGAAGTAAAAGAGGCAATATTTGCCTCAAACAGTTTGTGAGCGCCAGGTCACAAGTACTCAAAAAAACTTAAGTTAGTGCAAAAGACATGCAGCAACATTTGGTGGCAGCAAGCACTCAAGTTTCAGTTTGCATATTTAATACTAATGGTCTATGTGCAAACGCCAAGACTTAAACCTCTGCTGACCGAAAAATACAAAGAGTGGCCTCCAATATGCTCAAACCTATATAAATAAGCCACAAAAGTTTTGGGATTCTGTTGTGCGGAATGATGAAATGAGTCTTATAGTCTGGATGTACCTGTGGATGGGGAGGTGGTAGAGTGGCAAAGCAGCGGGTCACAAGAGGCAGAAGACAGCTGCTGCGGATAACCCTTAAGCCTGCTGTTTAAGAAAACTTAATATTCATTGCTCCCCACGCTCATAGTACCTCCCAAATTAATAATTAATGCTCTGAATTTGGCGCCAAGAGGTAGGAGGGACTATGGGCATGTGGAGCAGTGAATATTAATTTCTCGTTAATAGCAGGCAGTGCGTTAGTCACAGCTGCCGGATTCCTACACAAGCTGGGCGATCAAGTGTGCCCACTACTAAAGAGAATGAAGATTTACTGCTCTCCTCTCCCACTGGCATGTGGAGCAGTTAATGTTTATTTCTCTTTAAATAGCGGCCACAGTAGCTGCAGCCTTCGACTTCCTGCAGCTGCTGGACGATCACGTGTGCCTGCTATTAAAGAGAATGAATATTCACTACTCCCCATGCTCATGGGAGTGGAGAGCAGTGAATATTCATTCCCTTTAGTAGCGGGCACACGTGATCGCCCATCAGCTGCAGGAACCCGGCGGCTAACAGTGTGCCTTTCTATCTGCTATCGAAGAGAAATTAATATTTATTGCTTCAGGTGCCCATGGTCCTAGGGGTTGGGAGCAGTAAGTATTCAGGCAGCTCTCCTTTGCTTGTAAACAGCACATGACGTCACTGCCACGTACTGCTTAGGCTAGTTTCACACTAGCGTTTGAGCGCAGCGACGGCTGCGCACGGCCGCCGCTAAGCCCCGCCCCCTGCCGCGCCTCCGCCTACCGGCGCATGACGCTGCATGCGTCCCCTATCACTGGGGGCGCAGGCCGTGCGCAATATGCGTTTGGCGGCGCATGCGCCTTTTTGACGGTGCGCCGGCGCAACCAAACTGCAGCAGGTTGCGTTTGGCGCAGGTCGGCGCACCGTCAAAAGGACGCATGCGCTGCCAAACGCATATTGCACACGGCCTGTGCCCCCAGTGATAAAGATAGGGGACGCATGCAGCGTTATGCGCCGGTAGGCGGAGCTACCGACGGAGGCGCGGCAGGGGGCAGGGCTTAGCGGCGGCCGTGCGCAGGCCGTCGCTGCGCTCATAAACGCTAGTGTGAAACTAGCCTTACAAGAATAAATCAGCTGCTGTAACAGAACAGGACGCTAGGAGGGAGCGCAGGGAAGGCAAGTAGAATGGTTTATGCTTTTTTGTTTATGTTTTTCAGCTGGGCACCATGCATACCAGGATGGGTATGGGGGGGAAATGCCTACCACGATGGGAATGAGGGGATATTAGTACAGAATTGACCACATTTTTTGCATCAATTATTTTTCTATTTTCCTCCTCTAAAACCTAGGCATGTCATATGGTCTGGTGCGTCTTATAGTCCGACAAATGCGGTATATTCTCTCCCGCTTTCCAAGATGGAGTTTGAGTCAATGTGTGCGTATGAGATAACAAATGTGCCTTAGGAATGTCTATGTCTAACAGACTTAGAGAAGACATCAAGAAACAAAACCTAATGAGTAAAAACACACCTTAGCTATTGAGCTGGGTGTAGACAGTCAGCTTTAGCCAATGATATGTACAAGTGCTTCTCACAAAACTAGAACATCAAAAAGTTGTTTCATTCCTTCAATACAAAAAGTGAAACTCATTATATAGAGTCATTACACACAGAGTGATCAATTTCAAATGATTATTTCTGTTAATGTTGATGATTATGGCTTACAGCCAATGAAAACCCAAAAATCATTATCTCAGTAAATTAGAATACTTTATAACACCAGCTTGAAAAATGATTTTAAAATCCAAAATGTTGGCCTACTGAAATGTATGTTCAGTAAATGCTCTCAATACTTGGTCGGGGCTTCTTTTGCATCAATTACTGAATCAATGTGGCGTGGCATGGAGGCGATCAGCCTGTGGCACTGCTGAGGTGTTATGGAAGCCCAGGTTCCTTTGATAGCAGCCTTCAGCTCATCTGCATTGTTGGGTCTGGTGTCTCATTTTCCTCTTGACAATATCCCATAGATTCTTTATGGGGTAAGGTCAGATGAGTTTGCTGGCCAATCAAGCACAGTGATACTGTTGTTTTTAAACCAGGTATTGGTGCTTTTGGCAGTGTGGACAGGTGACAAGTCCTGTTAGAGAATTAAATTTCTATCTCCAAAAAAAGCTTGTCGGCAAAGGGAAGCATTAAGTGCTCTAAAATTTCCTGGTAGACTGCTGCGCCGACTTTGGTCTTGATAAAACACAGTGGACCTACATCAGCAGATGACATGGCTCCCCAAACCATCACTGATTGTAGAAACTTCACACTAGACTTCAAGCAGCTTGGATTGTGGTCTCTCGACTCTTCCTGTAGACTCTGGGACCTTGATTTCCAAATGAAATGAAAAATTTACTTTCATCTGAAAACAACTCCTTGGACCACTGAGCAACGGTCCAGTTTTTTTTCTCCTTGGCCCAGGTAAGACGCTTCTGGCATTGTCTATTGGTCACAAGTGGCTTGACACAAAGAATGTGACACTTGTAGCCCATGTTCTGGATCCGTCTGTGTGTGGTGGCTCTCAGTCCACTCCTTGTGCATCTCCCACAAATTTTTGATTGGCCTTTTCTTAACAATTCTTTCAAGGCTGTGGTTATAGCTGTTGCTTGTGCACCTTTTTCTACTACACTTTTTTCTTCCACTCAACTTTCCTCAAATATGCTTGGATACAGCACTCTGAACAGCCAGCTTCTTCAGCAATGACGTTTTGTGGCTTACCTTTCTTGTAGAGTGTGTCAATGGCTGCCTTCTGGACATCTGTCAAGTCAGTAGTCTTCCCCATGATTGTGGAACATACTTAGACTAAGGGACCCTTTTAAAAGCTTAGGAAGCCTTTGCAGTTTGTTAATTATTCTAATTTACTGAGATAATGACTTTTGGGTTTTCATTGGCTGTAAGCCATAATCATCAACATTAACTGAAATAAACACTTGAAATAGATCACTCTGTCTGTAATGACTATATAATACATGGAGTTTCATTTTTTTTGTATTGAAGAAGTAAAATAAATTTACTTTCTGAAGATATTGTAATTTTGTGAGAAGCACCTGTATATATGCTAATGCAGCACATATTTAAAGATAAGCTGAGCCAATTATATCGTTGACATGCATGACTATTAAATGCCTATATAAGATGATGCTATGAGGTAATAAAGAGATCTGCTTTGAAGCTCAATGTATCAGCTTAGCTGTTCCGTGAACGTATTTGAATTTTTACAATTTAATTTGGAGCAGGCACAACGTTTCTGAACGTCCTACATCATGTGGCGACGACACGGGTTATGCATCATATTGGTCATAACAGCCAAAGAGACTCTGGTAAGCACTAAAACTGGTTGTTATGAAGGTTATATTGTTCCTGTTTCCGTAGGTTTATCATTTATAAGCTTGCAATAAACTAACATGTACTGGGTATTAAATGATTGTATAATATACAGCTGCAATCAAAATAAAGTTTTTTAACTGTGTGGAAAAAGATCCATCACGCTCCTTTTAAGTGATATAGCAATTATAACAATCTCATACAATTATGACATGCCCACAAAATATATGGAGAATGGAGGTCCACCGCGAGCGGTCAGGAATAGAGAAGTGGCGGCCCTTAATGTATGGCTCTCTATTCATTTGTAAGGGATTTAAATGAATAGTGCAGACGGCCCCCTCCAGTGACAGAGGTATACAAAAAGGGTCAGCAGTTCCAAGAAAGAAGCAGGACCCATAAGTAGACCCCGCATCCCTCATACGTTTTGTGGCATATCCTGTGGACATACAAACTGACTGGTAGAAGGGCTCAGAGCTAGAACCAGATTCGCATGTTTTTCAAGTATATATATATATATATCACATTGATAGCCATTTAACATATCAATATTTTTCAAGGTATACAGTGGCATATGTTGGCCATTAAATCTAAACTCCATGTAGGACAGCTGACTAATGGCCTTTCATGTGGCCTCTTTGGGGAAAAAAAAAATAAAAGAAAAAGATGGATGCACAACTCTTTCCCAGCGCCATAGCTACATAGCTCTTGTGATGGGCAGGGGTCACCCCAGTGAGACCTCGCTAATCAGACATTGGTACCATATCCTTGAGATGTGGCATCAATGACTTATGAGGAAACCCTTTGAGGGATTATCACTACTTCTACGACGAATCCCTTGAAAATCTCAGCTGACTTTTCTAAAAAGAACTCACGTTAATAAAGCGCAGCCTCTACCACCTAAAGTGACAAACTCATTTCACAAATAGCATATCCAGCAAATAGTCGGCAGGGCTAAAAGGTTTTTGCTTGCATTAAGGAGAAGGGGGGAAAAAAAAGGATTATGCCATTTTCAACACCCTGGTCATGCATTTTCTTTCATTCTTCATAAGCCTGATATGTGCTTTCCCGAAATGGAAAGTGCCTATTAATCATGATCATGTTATGCATGCTAAGGAAGTCTCTGTGATTGGGAGAAAACTGAATGTTCTTGCATACATTGTAGGGTTTAGGGGAAAAAAAAAAACAAATTTCTTTGGCTAAACAAAAGCAGAAAAAGCTTTGGATGTGACAACGAACTCCGCAGTATTACATTTTGCTTTTTTTATTACTATTCTTGCAAGCAAGCTGCGGTCCCTATTGAATAACCTATATTTTACCAAATTGAGCATGAAATGCATTTCATTGTGTAATCAAGCTTTATTCATGAAAAACAGGACTCCATGGCGAGTGCAAAACAAGCTTTTATTCTGACACCCTGCAGTAAGGAAAATGTTTGTGAAAAGTGACAGGATTAAAATGTGGTGCCGAAGAGAGACAAGAAGGTAACGTATAGAACGGAGCATTTAAGTCACATCTGAAATGACATAGATCGGAGATATACTGCAGAAAGCGATCCTTCATTCAGGTCAAATTTAGAGAAAATATGGAATAGCATAAGGTACAATGATGTAATACTCTGTTATTCCGCGGGGATCAGTCTCATAAGATATAAGAGCAGTAGTGTGGAAATTCCACAATCCCGCAATTTCTAAATCAGTCCGTCACTAGGATTTTAATTTCTTTCGTAAAGTGTCAAGCAGGGACTGGTGGTTGACTTCCATGGTTGGACAGGAAACCTACAGCAAATAAAGTGACGGCTCTCACTTCATAGAATCATAGAGTTGGAAGGGACCTCCTGGACCATCTGGTCCAACCCCCTGCTCAAAGCAGGATTCGCTAAATCATCCCAGTCAGATGTCTGTCCAGCCTCTGTTTGAAGACTTCCATTGAAGGAGAACTCACCACTTCTCGTGGCAGCCTGTTCCACTCATTGATCACTCTGTCAAAAAGTTTTTTCTAATATGTAATCTGTGTCTCCTCCCATTCAGTTTCATCCCATTGCTTCTAGTCTTTCCTTGTGCAAATGAGAATAAAGTTGATCCTTCTACAATGTGACAGCCCTTGAGATATTTGTAGACAGCTATTAAGTCTCCTCTCAGTCTTCTCTTTTGCAAACTAAACATTCCCAAATCCTGCAACCTTTCCTCATAAGACAGGGTTTGCAGACCGGTCACCATTCTGGTCGCTCTTTTCTGAACTTGCTCCAGTTTGTTGATGTCTTTTTTAAAATGTGGTGCCCAAAACTGGACACAATATTCCAGATGAGGTCTGACCAAAGAGGAGTAGAGGGAAATAATGACTTCACGTGACCTAGACTGTATGCTTCTGTTAATACATCCTAGAATTGCATTTGCCTTTTTTGCTGCTGCATCACACTGTTGACTCATATTCAGTCTGTGATCTATTAGTATACCCAAGTCTTTTTCACATGTGCTGTCACTTAGCCCTATTCCTCCCATTCTATATATGCTTTTTTCATTTTTATTGCCCAGATGTAGTACTTTGCATTTCTCCCTGTTGCATTTCTCCCTGTTAAAAACCACTTCATCGGAATACAGTAGTTTTGGAGAAGCCCACCATACAACTAATCTCCAAAATGGATATCATCATTCTTGGACGTGCTGGAGTAAAGATCACAGGGATGCAATTGGAATGGTGCTCTCGTGAATGATGGAAAATCATATTACCGGTAAGTACAGTATTTTTCTCCCCTTCACCCATGATGGTGAGATTTACAGAGATAATGCACTATTAGGGAGAAACCACTGCATGTGATTTTTTTTTCTAATCTTTCCTTCAGAAAAATTAAGAAAATCAAAAACCTCAAGTCCTCCTTTTATTATTTAGAGAAAAGGTGAAGCCCAAGAAAGATTTCTAGGCAGTGTTCACACATATTGTAAATACGTTTTTTTCTGCTGCAGTTAACTGTCTAAGCAAAGTGGATGTGGTTTCATGGAAACGCTTGCCCATTGTGCATTAAATGATGCAGTTGAATAGTCGGTTTTTTTTTGTTTTCTTTTTTTTTTTTATCATCTACGGCAGTCTGAAAAGCTCTGGTGGAAGGAATCATCAATCCTACCAGAAGAAACTGATCTACAGGAATTTAAAACTAGAGCATTAGACACCTGGATCCATCTAGTAAGGAATAGCAAACAAGAATTTTCAACTTCCTCTTAACTCAAGGTGAGAATTATATATACAGTGAAGAAAAGGAGTATTTGATCCCTTGCTGATTTTTGTAAGTTTGCCCACTGACAGACATGAACAGTCTATAATTTTAAGGGTAGGTTAATTTTAACATTGAGCGACAGAAAATCAAAAATAAAATCCAGAAAATCACATTGTATAAAATTATATAAATAATTTGCATTTTGCAGTGAGAAATAAGTATTTGATCCCTCTGGCAAACAAGACTTAATTGGTGGCAAAGCCCTTGTTGGCAAGCATAGCAGTCAGACATTTTTTGTAGTTGATGATGACATTTGTGCACATGTCAGGAGGAATTTTAGTCCACTCCTCTTTGCAGATCATCTCTAAATCATTAAGATTTTGAGGCTGTCGCTTCAACTCCCTCCATAAGTTTTCTATGGGATTAAGGTCTGGAGCCTGGCTAGGCCACTCCATGACCTTAATATGCTTCTTTTTGACCCACTCCTTCGTTGCCTTGGCAGTATGTTTTGTGTCATTGTCTTGCTGGAAGACCGAGCTGCGACCCATTTTTAAAGTCCTGGCGGAGGGAAGGAGGTTGTCACTCAAGATTTTACAATATATGGCTCCATCCATTCTACCATTGATGCGGTGAAGTAGTCATGAGCCCTTAGCAGAGAAACACCTCCCAAACATAATGTTTCCACCTCCATGCTTGACAGTGGGGACGGTGTTCTTTGGGTCATAGGCAGCATTTCTCTTCCTCCAAACAGTGAGTTGAGTTAATGCCAGAGAGTTCAATCTTTGTCTCATCTGACCACAGCACCTTCTCCCAATCACTCTCAGAAACATCCAGGTGTTCACTTGCAAACTTCAGACAGGCCTGCACATGTGCCTTCTTGAGCAGTGGGACCTTGCGGGCATTGCAGGATTTTATACCTTTACAGTGTAATGTGTTAGCAATGGTTTTCTTGGTGACTGTGGTCCCAGATGGATTGAGATCATCAACAAGTTCCCCCATGTAGTTTTAGGCCATTCATCTTCCTCATAATCAAGAAAACCCCACAAGGTGAGATTTTGCATGGTGCCTCAGATCGATGTCATTTGTCATTTTGCATTTCTTTCATTATCATGATTGCACCAACAGTTGTATCCTTCTCACCCAGTGTCTTACTTATGGTTTTGTAGCCCATTCCAGCTTTGTGCAGGTCTAGGACCTTGTCCCTGACCTACTTATAAAGCTCTTTGGTCTTGTCCATGTTGTAGAAGTTAGAGTCTTGTTGATTAAAGGGAATCTGTCACCCCATTTTTGGCCTATAAGATGCGGCCACAGCCATCAGGAGCTTATCTACACATTCTGTAATGCTGTAGATAAGCCCCCGATGTAACCTGAAAGATAAGAAAAACGAGTTAGATTATACTCAGCCGGGGATCCGGTCCGATGGTGTAACGTGGACCCGTCCTGTGTGACGCGACCTGCAGGCCAGTAACTGAGACAACAAGACGCGGCACGTGAAGCTGTCCTCTGTGACACGGCCTGCAGGCCGGTAACTTAACAACAAGACAAGGGGGAGGGAGCACAGTTACAACGGTGGGCCCTGCGATAGGGAAAGAGGATGTGGAGACCTCCTGCACTCCCCTGAGTCAGTGTCCCTAACGCTCCTAACGTTCCCTATGCCGGTTCCTCACCGGGCGCCGCTCAGGATACCTGTCGCCCTAGCACACCCTACACCTATCCCTTGCTAGGGAGCTGGGTGGCGCAGGCACTGGCCCCACCACTGTACTAATACACACGAAGGGAAAAAACACAAACAGGGGAACACCACTTAGCTTTACTCTATTGCTCTTGCTCCTGGCAACAGAGTCCACCATCAGAATGCAGCTCTCGTCCTGAATCGCTGCCACCAAGCTCTGTCAGAGCTACAAGGAAATCCCCTATGACTCCTTCCACACCAGGGCTAAGACAGTGCTGCAAGGAACACTCTCCAGCTTCTTCCTCCACCAAGGATGGTTGAAATAAGTACTATCACCAACGCTGATTGCAACACCTGCGACTCTTTTATAGCAGAGCCAGCAATCACACCTGCATAATAAATGTGCACTTAACTAAAGAAACAGAGTGCAATGACGCTCACCACCACCAGGCGCAAACTTAGAACAAACGACACCACAGTGCAATAATCCAAATGGCCACTGGGGGCAAAAACATCTCTAAGCACAGCTTGAAAAAAAAAAAAAAAAAAAAGGTTACCTGTGCTTTTATCTGTCCTGATCCCGCATGGATCATGACAGATGGGTGTCACGGTCCGGTCCCTCCCATCTTCTAGAGATGACATCCTCCTCCTTACTTCTGCTGCGGCTCCTGAGCTGGCGTACTTTCTCTGCCCTGTTGAGGGCAGAGTTAAGTACTGCAGTGCGCAGGCGCCGTATCTCTCTGACCTTTCCCAGCGCCTGCGCACTGCAGTACTTTACTCTGCCCTCAACAGGGCAGATAAAGTTCACCAGCGCAGGAGCCGCGGCATAAGTAAGAAGGAGGATGTCATTGCTAGAAAATGGGAGGACAGTGACACCCACCGCACTCTGTTATACGAGATGCAGTCATTAAAGTTTTTCCCTGACCCACTTTCTATTTATCACAGAATGCTGAAGAAAGTGCACTTTTGTGATTATCTACGTCTCTATAGGTTACGTGCCAATTTACAACTCAAAACTGATAACGGCTTTTACTTTACATGTGACAATCCAGCAACACTAAGAATCCCACAAGCTCTAACATTTACTCCATCTAGTTTTCTTTTAAATAAAAGGAGCCCTGCACTTGCCAACATGCTTTGGCAGATTATGCCTTATTCATGGCCAAAGGTCATGGCATGATCTGCTGAAACAAGTATGCCAGTTAATGGGCTTCTGTACTTTTTGATTACATTAACAAGTGCTTCTCATAAAATCAGAATATCAAAAAGTTAAATTTATTTCAGTTCTTCAATACAAAAAGTAAAAATCATATATTATATAGATTCATTATAAACAGAGTGATCTATTTCAAGTGTTTATTTCTGTTAAAATTAGAATACTTTATAACACCAGCTTGAAAAATGTTTTTAAAATCTGAAATGTTTGCCTACTGAAATGTATGGGCTAGGAACAGGAGAACACCAATGTGGCTAAATAAGGATGTAAAAGGGCAATAAATAACAAGAACAAGGCATTTAAGAAGCTAAAACAAGAAGGCAATGAAGAAGCATTAAAAAGTTAGAGAAAACAATAAAATGTGTAAAAAACAAATACATTTAGCAAAAGTGGAAACTGAGAGACTCATTGCTAAGGAAAATAAAACAAACCCCAAACTATTCTTTAATTATATAAACAGTAAAATGATTAAAATTGATGGCGTCGGCCCTTTAAAGAACAATGAGAGTGAAATCATAGAGAGCGATGTGGGAAAAGCAAATGTTTTAAATACTTTTTCTCAGTGTTCACACAGGAAAAGGATTTGCCAGGGGAAATGCAGAGTGATAATGTAAACTCCCCATTAAGTATTACCTTCCTAACCCAGGAAGAAGTGCAGAACCACCTTAGTAAGATTAAAATTGACAAATCACCAGGCCCTGATGGCATTCACCCTTGGGTATTAAGGGAGTTAAGTAATGTGATAGACAGGCCTCTATTCCTTATATTTAAAGACTGTATAGAAACAGGGTCTGTTCCATTTGATTGGCGGCAAGCAAATGTGGTACCAATATTCAAAAAGGGGTGCAAAAGAGAACCTGGAAACTATAGGCCGGTAAGTTTAACATCTGTTGTGGGTAAAATTTTTGAAGGGTTTCTAAGGGATACCATTATGGAATATCTCAATGTTAATAAAAGTTTAACTCCATATCAGCATGGATTTATGAAGGATCGCTCCTGTCAAACTAACCTGATCAGCTTCTATGAGAATGTAAGCTCTCAAATGGACCAAGGAGAAGCATTGGATGTCATTTATCTCGACTTCTCTAAAGCATTTGACACTGTCCCACATAAAAGATTGGTAAGTAAGATGAGAAAGCTTGGGCTAGGGGAAAATGTGTGTAGATGGGTAGGTAGCTGGCTTAGTGATAGAAATCAAAGAGTGGTTATTAATGGGGCATACTCAGATTGGGCCAGGGTTACTAGTGGGGTACCACAGGGTTCTGTATTAGGCCCCCTACTATTTAATATATTAATGATCTAGTGGATGGCTTACACAGTAAAATATCAGTATTTGCAGATGATACAAAACCATGTAAGGTAGTTAACACAAAGGAGGACAGTTTGCAACTACAGACAGATTTGAGTAAATTGGAGAATTGGGCTGAAAAATTGCAAATGAGTTTTAACACAGATAAGTGTAAGGTTATGCACATGGGAAGGAGAAACAGATGCTACAATTATTTACTAAATGGGAAACTGCTGGGGAAATCAGACATGGAAAAGACTTAGGCATCTTAGTCAATAAGAAGCTAAATTGGAGTGCCCAGTGTCAGGCAGCTGCCACCAAAGCAAATAGGGTCATGGGATGCATTAGAAGAGGTCTGGGGACACGAGATGGAAACATAATTCTCCCTCTGTACAAATCACTCATCAGACCACACTTGGTGTATTGTGTGCAATTTTGGACGCCAGTGCTCAAGAAAGACATTACTGAACTTGAAAGGGTTCAAAGGCGGGTTACTAAAATGATAAATGGAGTTGGTTCACTACAATACCCAGAAAGGTTATCAAAATTAGGTCTATTTACTCTAGAAAAGAGAAGACTTAGGGGAGACCTAATATATATGTACAAGTATATCAGAGGGCAATACAGAGATCTCTCCAATGAACTGTTTGTACCAAGGACTGTGACAAGAACAAGGGGGCATTCTATTCGTTTGGAGGAAAGAATTTCTGCACCAGCATTGAAGAGGGTTCTTCACGGTAAGAGCAGTGAGGCTCTGGAATTCTCTTCCTGAGGAAGTGGTGATGGCCAACTCACTGAATGAATTTAAGAAAGGAAAGGATGCTTTTCTTTTAACAGTATAGAAGATTACGAATAACATAATATTATAGGTAGATGGTTGACCCAGCTTAGGGGAAGGAATTTTTTTTCCCTATGGAGAAAATTGGCTTCTGCTCTGTGGATTTTTTGCCTTCCTCAGGATCAACAATGCAGAACAGCTGCACTAAAAATAGGCTTAACTAGATGGACATAAGGTCTTCCTTCAGCCTTCAAAACTATGTTACTATGTAAATGCACTCAGTACTTGGTCGGGGCTCCTTTTGCATCAATTACTGCATCTATGCAGCGTGGCATGGAGGCGATCAGCCTGTGGCACTGCTGAGGTGTTATGGAGCCCAGGTTGCTTTGATAGCAGCTTTCAGCTCATCTGCATTGTTGGGTCTGGTGTTTCTCATCTTCCTCTTGACAATATCCCATAGATTCTCTATGGGACTAAGGTCAGGTGAGTTTGCTGCCAATCAAGCACAGTGATACTGTTGTGTGTAAACCAGGTATTGGTACTTTTGGCAGTGTGGACAGGTGCCAAGTCCTGCTGGAGAATGATATTTCCTTCTCCAAAAAACTTGTCGGCAGAGGGAAGCATGAAGTGCTCTAAAATTTGCTAGGAGACGGCTGTGCTTACTTTCGTCTTGATAAAACACAGTGGACCTACACCAGCAGATGACATGGCTCCCCAAACCATCACTGAGTGTGGAAACTTCACACTAGACCTCAAGCAGCTTGGATTGTGGCCTCTCTACTGTTCATCCAGGCTCTGGGACCTTGATTTCCAAATGAAATGCAAAATATACTTTCATCTGAAAACAACTCCTTGGACCACTGAGCAACGGTCCAGTTCTTTGTCTCCTTGGCCCAGGTAAGACGCTTCTGGCGTTGTCTATTGGTCATGAGTGGCTTGACACAAGGAATGCGACACTTGTAGCCCATGTCCTAGATACGTCTGTGTGTGGCAGCTCTTAAAGCAATGGGTCCAGCAGCAGTCCACTCCTTGTGAATCTCCCCCAAATTTTTCAACGGCATTTCCTTAACAATTTTTCAAGGCTGCGGTTATCCCGGTTACTTATGCACCTTTTTCTACCACACATTTACCTTCCACTCAACTTTCCATTAATATGCCTGGATACAGCACTCTGTGAACAGCCAGTTTCTTTAGCAATGACCTTTTGTGGCTTACCCTCCTTATGGAGTGTGTCAATGACTGCCTTGTGGACATCTGTCAAGTCAGCAGTCTTCCACCATGATTGTGGAGCCTACTGAAACAGACTAAGGGAACTTTTTAGACGCTTAGGAAGCCTTTGCATGTGTTTTTTGTTAATAATTCTAATTTACTGAGATAATGACTTTTGGGTTTTCATTGGCTGTAAGCCATAGTCATCAACACTAACAGAAATAAATACTTGAAATACAGTAGATCACTGTTTGTAATGACTATATAATATGAGTTTCACTTTTTGCATTGAAGAACTGAAATAAATTTACTTTTTGAGGATATTCTAATTTTGTTTGTAGCACCTTTATTTCATCATTATCAAAATAGGTTTAGTTCTATGAGATTATCTCGGTTTTGTTGAACAATTTTTATGTTTGGGACATTAAAATATTGCTGTCCTTCAAAATCTAGGGACAAAAATACACCCAGGGGCAAGGGGTGGCAGGGACTGGACCGGCAGCACGAAACGGCAGACCAAGTCAAGCAATGATGCTGCCCTGAGGTATAAATCAGCATGCCAAGTGAGCCACTAAAGGAAGAATACCTAGATTATTAGGATTGCTCCAACCTAGAGGCCAGCACAGCAAATTTACAGTAGTTGGTGGAGGCCATTCAAAATGGCGTATACGGTTTATGGATTGTGAGCAAAATAAAAAAAAACTATTTCTGTCTTTAAGCTGCTCTACTGAAATGTCACAAAAATTGCAACAAACATTTTATGATGAATCAGGTGAAAACAACTGGAAACTCTGAACTTCACCACCCCCCCGCTAAAGTTTTGGGACAACCATTTAGTTCTCAGCATCTACTTCGGCTGTCACCTCAGATACAGAACAGCCCATTCCGATGGAAAATCAAAGTGGATTACAGGGGCTTTGGTACTTGATATCCAATTCCTCTCCCCCCTCTCCAGATGTCTCAAGAGGGAACTCCTATAGACACTGCATCCTAAGAAGTCCTAGTGACATACACATGCCAGCGGTATTTCTAAAATTTCTTTGCAAGAGACATTAAGGCAATTTCATATCTTAGAGGGAACAAGGACCTCAAAGTTTCTGATAGTATGGATGGGATGTTTTTTTTCTGCCTCAAAGTCAGCTTTTTTTTGTGTTGGGGTGTGGGAGGGGGGGGGCAGCTCCGTTTCTCGCAGAGTACTAGGAGAGGGACAGAAATTAAATTGTATAATTGGCCTCCATGAAGCGGTGAGCAATCTACCACTGGTCTATAGCCGGAATTCAATCGCGATAAGCCAGTCTGCAGCCATTTACCTCCAAACGTTTATCAATGCATGCTAATAGACGCGGTTCCCCTTGTAGATACCATTTCACAAGCATCAAGACTTTTAGAGCAGCTGTGAACACCGGAAGATGGCAACTAGTAAACGGGCATCATAAATGTCTGCGGATTTCAACAGGGATCTTCTTATGGTTCCTTTTCTCTGCAATGGTTCATAACAGTGTGACTCCGACAGCAAACAGCATGGCTGGCATTAACTTTTGGCAGTCATATATCGCAATAATCATGGATATTTAATGAATCAAGAATTGGTTGATCATCAGGGAGTAAATAGTTAAACAGAGTTATCTGAGAAAGTGCAATCTGTAGTATAAAATAGCAAAGGGGAAATAAGCCTCCTCCTGGTAAATTTGACGGGCACGCTCTCCGCACCTTTATTCTGCTGCTGTTCCATGAAATGATTGTGTGCACATGGCGTATATATTGCTGCGTAATAGCAGGGATTTCGCTCCCCAAATGCATCAACAGTTCAATTTGGATGCAAAAAGGCACCATCATGTGAAAAAGCTCTATAGTATGCTCCATGCTGCCGGAACAGATGATAAAACTCCACCACGCCGTGACGGAGAAGGCGGCAGACGCTGACTGAGCAGTTTCTTATGGATGAACTCTGATATACAGTGCTGACAGTGCTGTTCTATGAAAACTGCAGAAGAAGACACCCCCGATCCTTAAACAAATATTATGAATGCACAAGCTGGGATGTGGCCTCATATTTGCCTTTCGGGGTGGCCATAGACATTAAGGGGTAGATTCATTTATTGAGAGTTCTGGAGTAAGCCATCTTAGACTATTTTCACACTGAGTTTTTCCCGCAGGAAAAAACTGCTCTCTTGCCAGTAAAGAAGCTGCGGTATAAAACGGGTTTTTCTGCGGTTTTTGTTGTCTTGTGCATGCTGACAAAGTTAGGTGCCTAAAATAAAAAAAAATATATATTATATATATATTATATATATATATATATATATATATATATATATATATATATATATACACACACACACACACACACACACACACACACAACTTCTTTAAGGTTTCTGCACCAAAAACGAAGCAAAACCAAGGGTACACCCAAGCCCCTCATTAGTATTTGAAAAAAAAAAATTCTCAAGACGTGTATCACTAAAACAAAGGGCAAGTGCAATATTTATTGGGGCTAAAAATCCTACATCACTGTACAGCTTTAATATGCTTTTTTTTTTTTTTTTTTTTTTGGGGGGGGGGGAGGGAGCATTTTAGGGGAAGGGGGGTTAGACTCAATTAAAATCAAATGCCTCTACTAATACCGCTAGTCGCTCCAAATATTGGAGAACTATACAGGAGAAGACCTTTCTAGGCAAAGTCTAGTCAGAAAGCTGTTTCTCTACATGGATATTGGCTTTCTTCAACATTTCATCTGAAGGCATCTATTCATGAGTGGACACACTGCATGTGCAGCTGCACCGGGGCCAGAGGCTCCAGCGGGCCCCTGCAGGGCGGCTAATAATGAGGGCAATCTGGCCCCGAGGCTCCTGGCTAGACTGCCTTCATGTGCAGCAGGCAGGGAGAGAACCCTGCAGCTCCGCTGTCTACAAGAGGAATTGGCAGTGGAGGTGTAGATATCCGCCCTGCTTCTTAGCCGCGCTTCCTGTCTGTCATAGCAGTCAGCGGCGTGCCTGGATGAAGTCATCATTCAGCACCGCAGCTGATGGCTTTGCCAGAGAGAGGAAACTGCCAGCAAGCGCGCGGAGAGGTGTGTGTGTGTGTGTGTGTGTGTGTGTGTGTGAGAGGGGAATGATGGGGGTGATGGAGGAGAAAGCAATGATGCAAGTGGTGGAAAGGTCAATGATGGGGGGTGGTGGTGGTGAAGGCAATGATGGAGGTGGTCGAAAGGGCAATAATGGAGGTGATAAGGGAGGAGGAAATGATGGAGGTGGTGGAATGGGCAATGATGGGGGTGGTGGGGGAGAAGGCAATGATGGAGGTGGTGGAATAGACAATGATGGGGTCGTGGGGTGAAAGCAATGATAAATGAAGTGGAAAGGGCAATAATGGGATGCAAGGGGAAGAGGACATTGAGTGGGTTCTAGAGTCCGTCTCATGCTACCACAAGTGTGAAAGCATAACCAAAACATCAGCCAGAAAGCATTGGTACTGAGATGTGGTCTGTGGTCCCCACCTGCAGAAGCACTCCTTAATTGAGGGTGTCTTGATAATTGCCAATAATTTCCATCTGTTGTCTATTCCATTTGCACAACAGCATGTGAAATTGATTGTCAATCAGTGTTGCTTCCCAAGTAGACAGTTTGATTTCACAGAAGTTTGACTTAATTGGAGTTAAATTCTGTTTAAGTGTTCCCTTTATTTTTTGAGCAGTGTATATACACATGTATGTGTGTGGAGAGATATATATATTGCTAAATATATAGATCCTGTCTTCCTTCATCTAAACCTCATATCTGATGGATTGACATATCAGGCTAATTAATTAGTTTTAAAGATACAGCGCGCCAACGGAGTTTATAAAGCAGAAACATGTGATGACTGTCAGGTATAACGATGCCTCCGGCATCCTGCGAGGAATTGCTGCTGGAGTTTCCAGTCGAATATTAGGAGAATTTCCCTCTTTCAAACTCCAAGATAGCTTGCACAAAGTCCTTAATATCACCAGGCACCATCTCAGCTCCAGCAGTAAATTCAATTACATCACTATTGATCTGGTAAATACCGGTGGAGTTTTGAGAACCATAAATCTGCTTCTTCCCACTGATAAGCTGTCTCTCTACCTATGAAAATAAAATATCGCAAAAGTAGGTTCTCTGTGCCGAAAGAGGGAAAAAAGAAAAGAAACCCGCCTCATGCAATTGGAGAGCGATAGTCACTTCATAACCTAGGAGAGAACAGGGAGCTGCAATTTCTACAGCGGCTCCAGAAATGCCTCCATTTAACAGTTAATAAAGAACTTTCTCTAAGTTGCAATTAAAGTATTGTGCAGCACTTCACCAGAAAAAAAATATCCTACGGCTCCAGAGGTATTGTACTTAACCTTTTATAAACTGACAGCCCCATCCCCAACGTGCAATTTCTAAATCTGAGATTTGATGGAAGAAACGCATCGCTATGCAGCTAAAGCGAGTTTAACCAGTTCTGTAGAAAAGTAAAATTACACACATTACTGTCTCGTTCTAGGTTTAGCATGTATTTTCTCTATAACAGATCAGACCACAGGGATCTATCTAATCTAAGTGCTATACCCCGGCAGACCCTTCCAAAGCCGCCCCCTCCCCACCAGCATGCCCTTCCAAAGCCACACCCCTCTCCCCCGGCATGCCCTTCCACAGAAGCCCCAGCATGCCCTTCCAAAGCCACCCCCCTCTCCCCCCGGCAGGCCCTTCCACAGAAGCCCCAGCATGCCCTTCCAAAGCCACCCCCCTCTCCCCCCGGCAGGCCCTTCCAAAGCCACCCCCCTCTCCCCCCGGCAGGCCCTTCCACAGAAGCCCCAGCATGACCTTCCAAAGCCACCCCCCCTCTCCCCCGGCAGGCCCTTCCACAGAAGCCCTAGCATGCCCTTCCAAAGCAGCCCCCCTCTCCGCCAGCAGGCCCTTCCACAGAAGCCCCAGCATGCCCTTCCAAAGCAGCCCCCCTCTCCCCTGGCAGGCCCTTCCAAAGCCGCCCCCCTCTGCCCTGGCAGGCCCTTCCAAAGCCGCCCCCCTCTGCCCTGGCAGGCCCTTCCAAAGCCGCCCCCCTCTGCCCTGGCAGGCCCTTCCAAAGCCGCCCCCCTCTGCCCTGGCAGGCCCTTCCAAAGCCGCCCCCCTCTGCCCTGGCAGGCCCTTCCAAAGCCGCCCCCCTCTGCCCTGGCAGGCCCTTCCAAAGCCGCCCCCCTCTGCCCTGGCAGGCCCTTCCAAAGCCGCCCCCCTCTGCCCTGGCAGGCCCTTCCAAAGCCGCCCCCCTCTGCCCTGGCAGGCCCTTCCAAAGCCGCCCCCCTCTGCCCTGGCAGGCCCTTCCAAAGCCGCCCCCCTCTGCCCTGGCAGGCCCTTCCAAAGCCGCCCCCCTCTGCCCTGGCAGGCCCTTCCAAAGCCGCCCCCCTCTGCCCTGGCAGGCCCTTCCAAAGCCGCCCCCCTCTGCCCTGGCAGGCCCTTCCAAAGCCGCCCCCCTTCTGCCCTGGCAGGCCCTTCCAAAGCCGCCCCCCTCTGCCCTGGCAGGCCCTTCCAAAGCCGCCCCCCTCTGCCCCGGCAGGGCCTTCCAAAGCCGCCCCCCTCTGCCCCGGCAGGGCCTTCCAAAGAAGCCCCAGCATGCCCTTCCAAAGCAACCCCCTCCCCCCCCGGCAGGCCCTGCCAAAGAAGCCCCGACAGGCCTTGCACCTATTATTTTTCACACTATGTTGTCTTTCCCCATCCCTTTCATAGCCATGGCTAGCAAAATTTTTCCCCAAAGCAACATTGTCTGACTGCTACTTCCCTTACTAGTCACAACAAACCCCCTCCTTCCCCAGTAGTCATGGCAGAGCCTTCCCTTTTTCCTACCAGTAGCATAACCTGATTCCCCAGTAGCAATCAGAGGGATGCAACCCTTTCGTCCTGCTTACTACCATATGGTGTCCTTATGCTTTGGATTGCTCCTGTTCCTATACAAGTTGAACCTTGCGGGTGTCAGAGTGGACCTTTCCAAAAAGGCCAACCTCCCTGGTATCTCACTTCTCAACGTGCGTAGGACAGCAAATTACCCAAGACAACAATTGTAGTTACCGTATGCTCTGTTGATGCTCGTGCACATAGACATAAACAGTGATATGTTAAAGTTTGGGCACCCCTATTAATGTTAACCTTTTTTCTTTATAACAATTTAGGTTTTTGCAACAGCTATTTCAGGTTCATATATCTAATAACTGATGGACTCAGTTATATTTCTGTATTCAAAAGAGGTTTATTGTACTAACAGAAAATGTGCACTCTGCATTTAAACAAAATTTGACTGGTGCAAAAGTATGGGCACCCTTATCATTTTCTTGATTTGAACACTCCTAACTACTTTTTACTGACTTCCTGAAGCACTAAATTGGTTTTGTACCTCATTGAGCTTTGAACTTCATAGCCAGGTGTAAATCATGAGAAAAGATATTTAAGGTGGCCACTTGCAAGTAGTTCTCCTATTTGATTCTCCTATGAAGAGTGGCATCATGGGCTCCTCAAAACAACTCTCAAATGATCTGAAAACAAAGATTATTCAACATAGCTTTTCAGGGGAAGGATACAAAAAGTTGTCTCAGAGATTTAACCTGTCAGTTTCCACTGTGAGGAACATAGTAAGGAAATGGAAGAACACAGGTACAGTTCTTGTTAAGCCCAGAAGTGGCAGGCCAAGAAAAACATCAGAAAGGCAGAGAAGAAGAATGGCGAGAACAGTCAAGGACAATCCACAGACCACCTCCAAAGACCTGCAGCATCATCTTGCTGCAGATGGTGTCACTGTGCATCGGTCAACAATACAGCGCACTTTGCACAAGGAGAAGCTGTATGGTAGAGTGATGCGAAAGAAGCCGTTTCTGCAAGAACGCCACAAACAGTCGCCTGAGGTATGCAAAAGCACATTTGGACAAGCCAGTTACATTTTGGAAGAAGGTCCTGTGGACTGATGAAACAAAGATTGAGTTGTTTGGTCATACAAAAAGGCGTTACGCATGGAGGCTAAAAAACACAGCATTCCAAGAAAAACACTTGCTACCCACAGTAAAATTTGGTGGAGGTTCCATCATGCTTTGGGGCTGTGTGGCCAATGCCGGCACCGGGAATCTTGTTAAAGTTGAGGGTCGCATGGATTCAACTCAGTATCAGCAGATTCTTGACAATAATGTGCAAGAAACAGTGACGCAGTTGAAGTTACGCAGGGGATGGATATTTCAGCAAGACAATGATCCAAAGCACCGCTCCAAGTCTACTCAGGCATTCATGCAGAGGAACAATTACAATGTTCTGGAATAGCCATCCCAGTCCCCAGACCTGAATATCATTGAACAACTGTGGGATGATTTGAAGCGGGCTGTCCATGCTCGGCGACCATCAAACTTAACTGAACTGGAATTGTTTTGTAAACAGGAATGGTCACAAATACCTTCATCCAGGATCCAGGAACTCATTAATAGCTACAGGAAGCGACTAGAGGCTGTTATTTTTGCAAAAGGAGGATCTACGATATATTAATGTCACTTTTATGTTGAGGTGCCCATACTTTTGCACCGGTCAAATTATGTTTAAATGCAGATTGCACATTTTCTATTAGTACAATAAACCTCATTTGAATCCAGAAATATAACTGAGTCCATCAGTTATTAGATATATGAAACTGAAATAGATGTTGCAAAAACCAAAATTGTTACAAAGAAAAAAAGGTTAACATTAATAGGGGTGCCCAAACTTTTACATATGACTGTCCGTATCACACTATATTTAGCAATTGTGCTTGCATGTATCAATGCAAAGATAAATCTTTTCAACACAATCAGTTGGAAAGAAAACCATCAAAGATCTCTTAACACATAATGGATCAGAATGTTCTTTGCTCAGCAAGTCCATGGTCAACAAATTTATGGAAGAACTAGAAACTCTAATAGGAAGGTTAGTAATTGACCATGAAACTAAAAATACAAAAAGATTAACAGATGTACACAGGACCATTCAGTATGTCTCTGCTCCTTAGATACATAAATTCAACTAGTAACTAGCTCATCCTAAAATGGTGACTAATATAAAATATATTCAGAGTTCTTGTCCTAGGACAACGACTGCAATCTATACACCAATGTGCACAGAAGCCAGAAAGCACCAATATCTGGCTTTGTATCACCCACATCGTGCTCTATGTCCAGTACAGCAATATGGTCGATGAATGCAGCAAGAACAGCCGACTACAGGTTGGTGAAATAGGAGCATCTGAGCAAACGTGTATGTTAGTGTACTGGTAAATCGGCATGATGTCAGAGCACCAGGGCGTTATGGAGAAGCGTGTATGGCAATGCAAAATTAAGTTTTCCTGCTCTCTGATGCTTCAGCAGTATGGGAAGTAGGGCAGGGCAAGTTTTTGTTTGCGAACACAGAATCACAAATTTCAGAAAGTTTGACTCAAACTTCATCCTCTGCAAATTAATCTGCTCATTTCCAAGTGACATGTTGAAAAAAAAAAAATACACGTTTATCAAAGGACCGAGTGATGGTAGTATCTTTTCTTCCAATATAGAGCAGTACATCTGTGAATTCATGATACCATCAAAGAAATGTATCTCCCCGACACCAGCAGCACTACATAAGGACACTGCTACCACCATGGTTCTCTGTAGGCACCATGCATTTTTCTACAGTAAAACATGGTGGTAGCAGTGTCCTTATGTGGGGCTGTATGAGTGATGCTGGTGTCTGAGAGATACATTTCATTGATGGTATAATGAATTCACAGATGTACTGTTATATATTGAAAGAGCAGATGCTACCCTCAGTCCGTGAACTGTGCCAGCGTAATGATCCAAACACATCTGTTGCACTTCTGAAGAAGAAGAGGGTGAAAGTGATTCAGTTACCAAGTGTCTCTAGATCTAAACTCAAATCGAACACCTCTGTAGAATTCTGAAGAGACAAGTTGTCAATCTCCATTCAACATCCAGGCTTTAAAAGAATTTACAACCTATAGAGAGGTCAATTATTGCCCAAGGCTCGGTCACACTATCAGTATTTCGTCATTATTTCACATCAGAATTTGTAAGCTAAAACGAGGAGTGGGTCAAAATTGCAGAAGCGGTAATGTGCTTCTATTGAACTTTTCCTCAGATTGTAAGCCAAAACCAAGAATGGAACGAATACGGATGTAAAATACTGAACAGATACTGATACTGTGGCCGTTGCCCAATAGTCAATCTAAAATGCAAACAAGATCCTACAAAAAAATGGAGTCTATTTAGAATTGTGAAGTTATCTTGTGTTTTATCACTTATGCCCTTAGATGCCACATTAATTATAGGGTGCTTTGTGATACAGTGCCACATATCATGCGATGCATCGTCCCCTTTTTAATACATTTCAAATGTTTGAGCACCGGCACTTTTTTTTTTTTTATTAAAGGAACTGCACAGTCCTAGTAGATTATCCTGGTCTTCCCATGGGTTTATAGATCATTTTAATTCACCTCTCTACTTAGAATAATTTACATAACTCATTGCACTTATATTATACAATCTCTAAGCATTTTAACTTTTTTTTTTATTTATTTATTTTTTTTCACAATTGCAGTGCCTTTTCCAAAAGTAATGCAGCAATATTTATTTTACTCATATCAGCAAATTAGGTTATACGTCTTTTTATATTGATGGTGAAATTGGTATTTGTTTATTCTTTCTATAGGGCATACTACATTACCAACAATTGTACAAATAGGACCATTTCTTCCTTCCTGCAATATATGCTCAGGTTCTAAAAGAGGGCGCTCTTTAAGAATGGAAAAAGATGGATTGATGGGCTGCACTCTGCAAAAATAAAATGTGCAGAAAAATATAAAATAACACAATTCCTTTCATTTCTCTGGCTGTGATTTTTATTTTACTGCAATGCAGGGACCCATGACGTTGGTTGCGAGCTTGCATATTTTGACCAAAATATTAACGATTATATATTTTTCTGCACATTTTATTTTTACAGCGTGCTGCCAGGCCCATCAATGGTGACCTTGTATGAGAAGCTTGCACCTGTGTGATGCCCGCCTAATCCAACAGTAGGGGGGTGTAATAGGCTGCTAGCTTGGCACTGTGCTATACATGTGTGCGACTCGCGCCCTATTGCAAGCTTCTTCTCTCCCAATACTAGGCAATCACCCCCTCCATTGTCTGGTAACCATTGAGTGGTTGTTTCACAAGTATTTTGACCTGAAAAAACCGCAACATGTCAATTTCTCTTGTGGATACGCAGAGTTTTAAGTGTGGATTTTCCCTAAACGCTTTTATTAAATGCGGAAAATTCGCAGATAAACAACGCACATGTCTTTTTAGTGCGTTTCTGCTGTCTTGTCAAAGCTAAATGTCCAGACGTATTTAAAAAAAAAAAAAAAAAAAAGAGCAGCTTTGTTTGACACGAGACCAACAGAAGATGAAAAATGCAGCGTCAAAACTGCGATGAAAAAAATCACAAGTGACCTTATTTGGCTTAACAGGTGCAGAAATTCTGCAGCTCGAAACCTGCGAAAACTGTCGCTACCCTAAAGCAAATGTTCCACACTGCAAAACCGTAAAAAGACTTATTTTATTCATATGCGTGCGTTTTTCAGCTCCACTTTCTGCCTCTTTCTTCAAT
Source organism: Dendrobates tinctorius (assembly GCF_039654945.1). Lineage (NCBI taxonomy): Eukaryota > Metazoa > Chordata > Amphibia > Anura > Dendrobatidae > Dendrobates > Dendrobates tinctorius. The sequence continues at coordinate 37,179,365 of NW_027361743.1, read as the reverse complement.
GACGGAGGTGGTGGGTGTGCAGTCTTTGTGTTTTATCAAACTGTACTAGCTATTTATATTTGTAGATTGTCAGTCGCCCACGGAAACATTTCTGGAGGAAAAAAAAAGCCCAAAAGATATTGCGGTGCTGTATCTAATTGCGTGTGTGTTTATCTACGCGGAATATATATTTATCCGTTGGATGTGTATTGTTTTTAATTGTACAAAGCTAAAGGGCTTGTTCTGGGGCAAAACACTGATTTGCTGGTGCTCAAACACCAGACAGGACGAATGCAGATGTCTGTGATTAAACATCGGCAGCGAAAATTGGTGGAAACATGCAAAGGTAAAGACCAGAAGGAGATACACTAAAGATGCTTATTTATAATAATAAATTTAAAAAAAAAAAAAAAAAAAATTTCAGCTTGAAAATCTCAAAGTTCACCTGCGTTTAAAAAGAGATCTTATGCAAACCCTAAGGCTATGTCCACATGCTGCATTTTTACCTGCTTTTTACACTACCAGCAAAAGCTATGAGATTTCAGAAATATGATGAACGCACATTGTTTTTTTTTCCTGATCGAATTGGAAAACTACTGCGTTTTTGTAAACTGCAGCATGTCGCTTCTTTCAGCGTTTTTTCAGCATTTTTTCCCACACACAGAAAACAGTGTGTGCAAAAGAGCAGCAAAAAAAAAAAAAAAAAAGCAGGCATCAGGTTTTGCTGCGTTTTTTGGAGCAGAAAACTCAAGAAGGTGCGTCATGGAATGAAATGTTATCAGCATGCACAAAAGGGAAAATGTACCTGATAAAAACGTAGCAAAAAAAAAAAAAAACGAACCAAAAACCTCACAAAAAAAAACGAAGCAAAACCTGCTATTTGTAAGCAGCTCTTTTACTGCCAAGAGAGCAAGTTTTTCCTGCAGAAAAAAAAAAAAAAAACCTGTAGCAAAAAAAGAAACATGTGAACAGAGCCTATCTGGGGGAAACAATGTTGTCACATTGTTTATGTGACTTACAGACTTGGTGTAGATTTTAAACTGCAGAATGTCAATTCTTTTAGGGTTTTTGATGCAGATTTCAACACTAAAGTAGGTCCGTACTGCAAGCCACAGGCGGTAAAAGGGAGGGCCTCATGACCAGGAGGTATGCCAGGCCCTAATAGGGGTAGAACAAAGCAAGGATAAAGTAAAATCGAGTTTTAGGAGGGGGGTGGTTTAGGATCTAAAATGGTGGGAGGGGTTTAAGGTGCAAATTATGGTGGAGTATTAGTGGACAGGGGGCGTGAATGGGGTCAGTTGATTGTCTAAGGGGGCCACAAATATAAGAAAGGGATTGAGGGAGCAGGGACAGTATTTTAGTACATTGAAGTCGACACACATTACCTTGATGGAGGAGCTATTCCAGGAATTTAAACAGCTTGCAGCAACAAAGGGCACAGCATGGCTGCAGGAGCAGATGCAGCAGTGGAGTGGCAGCAACAACGGACCGACAATGTCACCAACACGCCCTAAGAGGTCGCGGCCCCAAGAAAGAACAAGCCCTGAATTGCCACCCAGATCGAGGAGGAATAGTGTGAGCTGATCTATGGACCATTATAGCCAGGAGACGCTGGAGGCTCCGAATCACCGCCGGAAGTCTGCACGGAGTTAAATTCCCTGCTTCTGCGCATGCTCTAAGTCAGCTTCCGGTTAGCCGGCCACGTCATGCATGGAGACAAAGTCACGGGGCGCCGGAAGTAGGAACACGGAAGTGACTTTTGTATGGAGAGCAAAAAACGGAGCGGGCAGTGCAGCGCTCTCCCTCTTTACGAGGTCGGAGCATGGGGACTGGCCTTGAAAACGGGGTTGATACTGGGATGGTGCCTGCTCGACATCACAGTGCTAGAAAAAGGAATAGCAACAGACGCACTGTACGATTCAGGGACGACAGTGTTGTGGGGGTGGAAGAAGGCAGGCGGAGGATTGCGGGCATGAAGCTGAAGTGCCTTCCACCATCGCTGGGGCTACAGATTTTCGCAACACCAACGCAACAAGGCCAGGGAGGTCCTTGGTTGCTAAGGTGTCGGCTGGAGTCTGAGGAGGAGGACATGGCGTCTACAGGAGAGGAATCGGAGGAGGATCATTGGGGGAAATACGCAACAGCCGTTCCGAGGGGGACTCGAAGTCGGCCCGGTAACCATTGTGGTCGCTGTAATGCAGCGAGTGGTTGCGATGTGGATGGCGGTCAGCAGGTAGTGAATTATCGCAGATGTTGGGAATGATGCGTGAATTTATAGGCGTGGCTACGTTTCCCCAGCGGCAGTGTGACAAGTGGGTGGGGCACACATGGCGCAATCAGCTGCAGTAGTTTCAGCTGCGTTAGGGGTGGCAACTGAAACTCAGGGTGTGGCTCAGCTTGAAGGGCCTTTGTGGGCTGTGACCGCGCTGTGCCCTGCTGGTGACCTGTCCAGGAATCGGCGCTGTGAGCTCCGATCCTAGGCTGTTGCCAGGGTCACCAGGGAAAGCTCTGATTGGTGGGATCAATGTAATAATTCGCTCCCACTAATCACAGGTCACAACAGCGGTGTGACAGCTCTGTGACCTATGTGACCACACTGCAGGGGTCCTCACACATAGCTGAGGATTCCTGCTGAGGGGTCACACACTGCCAGAGCTCCTCCTGTGCTGGGATTTGTGGTGCCACAGCAGTCTGTAGCACCACAATCCCTGCTGAAGACAGAAGAAAAAAGAAGACAGTTCAACTGGGTTACCTGATTCCTGTCCAATCTATCTTCATCCCCCCACCCCCCTTCCCCCTCTTTTTACCCCCCCTCCACGCTGCATCCGTGTGCACATTTAGCAGCCGCAGAGCGTTGATTGGTGACGCAGTTCCCCAAACACTCGTGCTCGCTTTTTTCCCTCAGTCCCCTTTGTGCCAACTCCTACACGCATCCCGCAGCCGTCAAACTTTGATAAGTGACAGTTCACTTATCAGAGCTTGTGCCTGCTGTTTTCCATTTTTTCACCCCCCTTTGCGCCACCTAACTACAACCCTAACTGTTGATCCCTGCCCGATCTCTCTTCATCAGAAAAGGTGAGAGCAGAGCCTAATGTAGCGACCACCTGCTGGTGGTCAAGGACAAGAGGGATGTCCTTCTCTTGACCACCATACACGGTGATGGCAGCGCCCTCATCACTGTACAGGATACCTCTACACAGGTCAGTAAACTGACCTGTGTACTGGAGTATAACAAAAACATAGGGGGCGTTGATCTCTCCGATCAACTCCTCCAACCGGACAATGCTTTGAGAAAGGCCAAGGTGTAGTACAAAAAGTTGGCCGTACACATCGTACAAATGGCAATGCTCAACGCATTCCTGCTGTCACGATGTGCACGCCACACCGATACGTCGTACCTTCAGTTCCAGGAGGTAGTGGTTAAGGCCCTGATGTTTGGCACTCCGGAAGGAGCGGGCCCCAGTAATTCCAGAACTGAAGATGCTCGTAAGGTACCAGGTCAGCATTTTCCGGGGGAGGTCCCGCAAACTGTAAAAAGAGGTAAGTCGCAAAAAAAGTGCCGAGTGTGTTACAAAAAGGGAATACGCAAGGACACTATTTATCAATGCGACACCTGCCCCGAAAAACCTGGCCTGTGTATGAAGGACTGCTTCAAATTGTACTACACCTCCATGCACAACTAACTTACTTTAAAGGAAACCGTAGATTAGTTCCAGAAAGGGGGCACATCTAGATTTTTTTTTTCTTTTTTTTTTTTTAACTGTTAAGGCACATCAGAGGCTCTGCAAACGGAAAATGACACCCGCAGACCATTCCATCAAAGTCTGCATTCCAAAACGTCACTCCCTTCTGAGCCCCGACGTGTGCCCAAACTGTTTTTTCCCACATATGGGGTATCAGCCTACTCAGGACAAATTGGACAACTTTTGGGGTCCAATTTCTCCTGTTACCCTTGGGAAAATTAAAATTTGGGGACTAAAAGATTCTTTGTGGGCAAAAAATTGGATTTTTTATTATCACACCCGGGCATTATAAACTTTAGTTAGAATTTGGGGGTTCAAAGTTCTCACCACACATCTAGATAAGTTCCTTAGGGGGTTTAGTTTCCAAAAAGCCTAAACTCCCCACTCAAAAGTTGGGAGTTTTTAGAGAGCTTGTGCTCCAAAACTTAGCAAAAGAAAAAAAATAAAACACTTGCGTTAGCCTTTAATACGAGGTTACGTCGCAAGTTCTGAAATTTTCACTGATTGAAAAGTCAAAGCAGCGAAGACTAAAAGCGCAGAGGAATCTCTCAGTAGACTCTTCTCCATGCACAATTTGAAAATGTATTTTATAGTTATCAGGGAGAAGTTATGGGAATAAACCTTTAAAGGGTTATTACTATAGTAGTAAAATTAATTCCCAATCTATCCACAGAGAAGAGCCATTGGTTGGGGCTCCCAGCGATCCCAAGAAAGGTACTCTAGAACCCAGAAGGGGTTGTATTGATCCGTTGTCTTAAAGGGAATCTGTCAGCAGATTATTGCTATGTAATCTGAGATCAGCATGATGTAGGGGCAAAGAGCCAGATTCCAGTGATGTGTCACTTACTGGGCTGCTTGGTGCAGTGTTCATAGAAACACTATTTTCTCTGTCATAGATGTAGCAGTGGTCAGAACCAGGGCTGTGGAGTCGGAGTCGTGGAGTCGGAGCTCATTTTGGTGGAGTCGGAGTCGGTGTAAAATGGACCGACTCCGACTCCTAAAATATATAATAAATTGGGTACAGTAATTCAATGCAGGATGTGCTGAATATTTTTTCATAGGAGTTTGGGAAAGTTATGAAATGTCCTATAAATGGCTGTTATATTCCTGATCTAAGGCTACATTCACATACAGCGTTTTTCCTGTGTTTTTTGAGGATACGTTTTTCAGCTGCAAAAGCTGATCATCTTTTTAAAAAACTGCATCACCTGAAAGGTTTTTGAGCTCATAGATAATGTTTTCAATAGCAAAAGCAGATTAGAAATCTGCTCTATCTATCCATTTATCCATATCTGTCTATCCATATCGTATCTGTACCAAAAAGAATGAAAACCGGGTAGTACACCAATATATATTCTGTTCTATCTAAATATCTTGATTATTGGATCATAAAAATGATTAAATGTCTGAGGTTCACATTGTACTACAATAAATTTTTCACTTAAATATAAGCAATATGTGTGGGAGTCGGAGTCGTGGAGTCGGAGTCGGAGTTGGAGTCGGTGTAAGGGAAATTGAGGAGTCGGAGTCACAGGTTTGGCTTACCGACTCCACAGCCCTGGTCAGAACCCCTGCATAACCCCGCCCACAACCCTGATTGGCAGCTTCTTGTATATACTGTATGCAACCTGCCAATCAGAGATGGGTGCGGGGTTACATAGACTAGCTTGTTATGAATGAATCACCGTAGGAGGCAAAAACAAATACTAGCTAAGTCCAGAAAACCAGAGAAGTTGGCAGCTATCGGATTACAGACCCCTGAACCTATCAACAACTAGCATTAGTCGTGGGGGGTTCCTACGGTGCCCTAGACCCCTCGATCACAGCCGGAGAACTAAATAGCCTAAAGACAGAAAGGGAAATCTAAACTGCCCCAGAGCAGACCCCAAAGCAATAGGCAGCCCCCAACATATAATGACGGCGAAGCAAGATGAAAAAACACTCACACAGATAGAAAGATAAGCTGAGCAAATGATGGGGCCCAAGCTAACTAAATAGGACAGGATAGAAAAGCTGCTGTCTGCAATCCGCCAAAACCCAATCAAAACAAGAGCCAACAGACTGATAGGGAAAAAAGCCCTGAAGATTCTAGGCTTCAAAAAGACTATCAGTACTCACGTATTTTCTGAAGACAGAGCAAAAAGGAATTCAGCTCATCCCAGCAGGGAATGGCAGAAATCCAAAAAAACGGCAAAACAAAACCAAAATACAAATGCAAAAAGCAGAGCAGAAAACTTAGCTTTTGAGGAGCAGGAATCAGACTGGTCACCTAGAATCCCTCTGAGAAATCACCAGCAAGGCAGAAGGGCGTCGGCTGCCTTATATCCAGTCAGCAATTCCAGTCACCCAGTCATCATCATCCTGCTCAGGTGCTTGGTAATCAGCCTCACTACCTTCCTTCACCAGAAGAGGGAGTTCATCAGACCTCAATGGTGAAGGGGAAAATGAACTCACAACAGTACCTCCCCCTTGAGGAGGGGTCACCGAGCCCTCATCCACGCCACCAGGGCGATCAGGGTGAGCCCGATGAAAGGCACGCACCAATCTTTTGGCATGAATATCAGAGGCAGAGACCCATGAATTATCCTCCTGACCATAACCCTTCCACTTAACCAAATACTGGAGTCTCCGTCTAGCCAGACGGGAATCCAGTATCTTCTCTACCTCATATTCCATGTTACCTTCAACCAATACAGGGTCCGGAGGTGCCACCCCAGGAACAACTGGTTCAACAAACCTCTTCAACAAGGACTTATGAAACACATTATGGATTTTAAATGTGACAGGAAGAGCCAAACGAAAAGAGACCGGATTAATAATCTCCAAAATCTTGTAAGGTCCAATAAATCTAGGCTTAAACTTAGGAGAAGCCACCTTCATAGCGATATTTTTTGATGATAACCAAACCATATCACCAACCTTAAACTGGGGACCAATGGTCCTATGTCGGTTGGAAAACCGCTGGGACTTTTCCTGGGAGAGAGATAACTTATCCACCACTTGGTCCCAGATCTGGTGCATTCTCTCCACCACAGTGTCAACACCTGGGCAGGCAGAAGGCTCCACCTGCCCTGAAGAAAATCAAGGATGAAACCCAAAGTTACAAAAAAAAGGTGACATCAAAGTGGCAGAACTAGCTCTATTATTTAAAGCAAATTAGGCCAAGGGCAAAAATGAAACCCAATCATCCTGATAAGCGGAAATAAAACATCTCAAATACGACTCCAAGGTCTGGTTTGTTCTCTCCGTCTGCCCATTGGTCTGAGGGTGAAAAGCAGAGGAGAAGGACAACTGAATTCCCAGCTTGGAACAGAAAGTCCTCCAAAATCTAGACACAAACTGAACTCCTCTGTCAGATACAATGTTCTCAGGAATCCCGTGCAAGCGAACCACCTGTTGCAAAAACAGGGGCACCAACTCAGAGGAAGAAGATGGCAACTTAGGGAGTGGTACAAGATGAACCATCTTAGAGAACCCATCACAAATCACCCAAATAACACAGTCATTCTCTGAGAGACAGGCATATCAGAGATAAAATCCATTGAAATATGGGTCCATGGCCTCCTGGGGACCGGCAAAGGCATCAACAACCCACTAGAGCGAGAACAAGGTTTAGACCGGGAGCAAGTCCCACAGGACTGCACAAAATTCCTGACATCACGAGACAAGGCGGGCCACCAAAAAAACCGACTCACCAGATCTCTAGTACCAAAAGTACCTGGATGACCAGCCAATGCAGAGCAATGAACTTCAGACATCACTCTCTTCCTCCACTGGTCAGGAACATACAACTTTCCACTGGGACAACGCTCAGGTTTGTCCTCCTGGAACTCTTCCAGAGCATGTCTCAAATCGGGCGAGATGGCAGAAAGAACTACCCCTTCGCCTAAGATGGTAGCAGGCTTGGTCACCACAGGAGAATCAGCAAAGAAGCTCCTAGAGAGAGCGTCAGCCTTGACATTCTTAGTGCCAGGAAGAGAAGAGACCACAAAATCAAAATGTGTAAAAAAACAAGGCCCACATAGCCTGTCTAGGGTTCAAGCGTTTGGCCGACTCCAGGTAAATCAAATTCTTGTGGTCAGTGAGGACCACAACTTGATGTTTAGCTCCCTTCAACCAATGTCTCCACTACTCAAATGCCCATTTCATGGCTAACAGTTCCCGATTCCCCACATCATAGTTACGTTCAGATGGTGAGAACTTTCGGGAAAAGAAAGCACAGGGATTCATTTTAGATGTTACAGGATCCTTTTGGGACAAAACAGCTCCTGCACCAATCTCAGAAGCGTCCACCTCTACCTGCAACGGGAGTGAGACATCAGGTTGACGCAAAACCGGGGCAGAAATGAATCTTCGCTTCAGCTCCTGAAAGGAAGAAACAGCCTCCGGAGACCAATTCAACACATCAGCACCCTTTTTAGTCAGATCAGTCAATGGCTTGGCAATACTAGAAAATTTTGCTATACATTTCTGATAAAAATTAGCAAAACCCAAAAACTTCTGGAGGGCCTTCAAAGAAGTGGGCTGAACCCAATCATAAATGGCCTGTACCTTGGCCGGGTCCATTTCAATAGTTGACGGAGACAAAATAAATCCCAAAAATGAAATCCACTGTACCCCAAAAAGGCATTTCGATCCTTTGACATACAGGGAATTCTCCCTCAAGATCCGGAACACAGTCCGAACATGTTCCACATGAGAATCCCAATCCTTGAAGATCAAAATATCATCCAGATAGATAATCAAAAATTTATCCACAAAGTCCCGGAAAATGTCGTTCATGAAGCACTGGAAGACAGAAGGGGCATTAGTGAGCCCAAAAGGCATCACCAGGTACTCAAAATGTCCCTCCGGAGTATTAAACGCCGTCTTCAATTCATCCCCATGCTTAATGCGGATAAGATTATACGCCCCCTGAGGTCAAGCTTGGTAAACCAGCAAGCACCTTTAACTCTGGAGAATAGATCCGAAATCAGGGGTAACGGATACTGATATTTAATAGTAATTTTGTTGAGGGCACTATAATCAATACAAGGCCTTAATGAACCATCCTTTTTGGCCACGAAAAAAAACCCGGCACCTAAGGGTGAAGAGGATGGTCTAATATGACCCTTCTCCAACGACTCCTTAATATAGGATCGCATAGCCTCGTGCTCGGGTACAGATAAATTGAAGAGCCGACCTTTGGGAAATTTACACCCCGGGCTCAGTTCAATTGCACAGTCATAACTCCTATGAGGAGGCAAAGACGCAGACTCATTCTCACTAAATACATCATAAAAATCCGCCAAATAGTCAGGAACATCATGCGACTGAGGAGAGGTGGAAAAAAAAATCGGAGCCTCACTAAGGGCACACCGACAACCCCAACTCACCACAGACACAGATTTCCAATCCAAAACTGGATTATGAATTTGCAACCAGGGAAACCCCAGAATAATGGCATAATGCAAATTAAGCAACACGAAAAATCTGCAATTTTCTTGATGGTCTGGGGCGACCCGCATTACCACCTGGGTCCAAAACTGAGGTTTATTTTTCGCCAAAGGAGTAGCATCAATCCCCCTCAAAGGGATAGGCGTCCGCAGAGGTGTCATCGGAAATCCACAACGTTTAGCAAAATCCAAGTCCATTAGGTTCAGGGCTGCTCCCGAATCCACAAAAGCCTTGGTGGAAAATGTGGACAGGGAGCAGATCAGAGTAATTGCCAGAAGAAACTTAGGTTGAACACCACCCACAGAAAACGTGTGAGCAAAACTTCTCTCGTTTAGGACAGACAGAAATAATATGCGAGGCATCTCCACAAAAAAAAAAAACACAGCTTATTACGCCTTCTGAACTCCTGACGTTGCTCCCTGGACAAAACTATCACATTGCATAGGTTCAGACACTTGTTCAACAGGTGGCAACACCTAACGTGCAGTCCTGCGTTCACGTAAACGCCGATCAACCTGAATGGCTAATGACATAGAATCGTCAAGACCAGAGGGAACAGGAAATCCCACCATAGTATCTTTTACGGCTTCTGACAAACCCTTCCGAAAGAGAGCTGCCAAGGTATTATCATTCCAGGTAGTAAGGACCGCCCACTTTCGGAATTTTTGACAGTACAATTCTGCAGAATCTCGACCCTGGCTCAATGACAACAGGGTCTTTTCAGCCTGATCAATAGCATTAGGTTCGTCATACAACAACCCCAAGGCTTGAAAAAATGCGTTCACATTAGTCAGAATAGGATCATCTGGTTTCAAAGAAAACGCCCAATCCTGGGGATCGCCACACAGCAAAGAGATGACAATTTTAACCCGCTGCATGGAGCACCCTGACGAGTTAGGCTTTAAGGCAAAAAATAATTTACAATTATTTTTGAAATTCAAAAATTTAGACCGATCCCCAAAAAACACATCAGGAGTAGGGATCTTTGGTTCAGCAGCATGTGAATGAGCAAGGTAGGCGGAAATTCCCCGCACTTCCGCAGCGAGCTGCTCCACACGATCAGACAATTGCTTTATCTCCATTGAAAAAAAAAATTCCCCCTACGGCCTCAGAGATATAGAGGAAAAAATATACACACTTTTTTTTACAATTCTTTCCTGCTATTGAGTACCCTAGGATCTGCGGTATGGCAGGTGATTCTGTTATGAATGAGTCACCGTAGGCAAAAACAGAGATACTAGCTAAGTCCAGAAAACCAGAGAAGTTGGCAGCTATCGGATGGCAGACCCCTGAACCTATCAACAACAACTAGCAGTAGCCGTGGGGGGTTCCTACGGTGCCCTAGACCCCTCGATCACAGCCGGAGAACTCAATAGCCTAAAGACAGAAAGGGAAATCTAAACTGCCCCAGAGCAGACCCCAAAGCAATAGGCAGCCCCCAATATATAATGACGGTGAAGTAAGATGAAAAAACACTCACACAGATCGAAAGATAGGCTGAGCAAATGATGGGGCCAAAGCTAACTAAATAGGACAGGATAGAAAAGCTGCTGTCTGCAATCCACCAAAACCCTATCAAAACAAGAGCCAACAGACTGATAGGGAAAAAAGCCCTGAAGACGCTAGGCTTCAAAAAGACTATATCAGTACTCAGGTATTTTCTGAAGACAGAGCAAAAAGGAATTCAGCTCACCCCAGCAGGGAATGGCAGAAATCCAAAAAAACAAGGCAAAACAAAACCAAAACACAAATGCAAAAAGCAGAGCAGAAAACTTAGCTTTTGAGGAGCAGGAATCAGACAGGTCACCTAGAATCCCTCTGAGAAATCACCAGCAAGGCAGAAGGGCGTCGGCTGCCTTATAACCAGTCAGCAATTCCAGTCACCCAGTCATCATCATCCTGCTCAGGTGCTTGGTAATCAGCCTCACTACCTTCCTTCACCAGAAGGGGGAGTTCATCAGACCTCAATGGTGAAGGGGAAAATGAACTCACAACACTAGCTGGACTGTCTTGCACATGAGACCTAGTCCTCTAGCGATTACCTACAGCTGATAAAACACTGATTGTATTAAAACTGCCTTGGAATCAGGCTCTCTTGCTCTATATGATACTTCTGTCAGAATAGCAAAAACCTGGTGATAGATTGACAATGAGTGGAGGTACAATGCTCATCCTCTTCTAATCTATGTCCTGAAGGAGAAAGCAGATTACAGCGCTCGGCTATTTCCATCAGCTCCATAGACAATGACTGGAGTGGAGGTCGAACACCTGCATATTCGTTATATTTAAAAGGGCGGATCAACAATGTCCACTTCCTGGTCGGACCCCCAGCAGTCAGTAATGTATCCCCCATCCTACAGACAGGAGAAAACGTACTATTTTTGGGAATAACTTTACATTTTTCAGTAACGTGTGCATATAATACAATCAGAGATCTTCTCAGTCCAGAAACTAATAGATTGTGCCAGGAAAAAAAAAAAGGATTAGCAAATAAGCCAAAGTGCAGAGATCCCAACAGTCAAAGTCAGAGTTATTTCAATGCACAGTTTTTGGCCTGGATTCTGAGCTACATTAAAAAATCTCTCACAGCACCATGACATTAATGGTGCTATATAAATAAATAAATAATATCTCATGTGTCTATCATGCACATGTTGCATCTTCTAGTTCATTTTTTGGCATATTTGCAGCTTGTGAATTGCATCAAAACTGACATTTTGTTGTGCATTTTTATTTAATTTTCTTTGAGGCTTTTGCTACTAAAACATTCGAAAATTTGTCTCAAAACCACATAGCTTTTAATAGCACTTTTTTTTTTTCTTACTTTGGATTTTTTAGAGGCTGGAAAATTCAAGTCAAGAAGCTTTGTGTACCCTCACATCAGAAGAAAACACATAGGTTTAACTCGAAGAAATGCTAAAAAAAAAAAAAAAAAAACTAAAAAGTTTGTCTTATTTATTTTAATGTTAATCCTCTTTGCTGTGGAGATTTTTTGCAGGTTTTTTTTCCCCCACTCCAAGTTTAGAAGACTGGTGAAAGTACGTGTACCTTCTTTGAAGCAGTTGAAACCCGCTTCAAACTAGGCTGTTATGAATGGGTCACCGAGGAGGATGGCAGGAACAGGCTAAGCCACCAGAAGACCAGAGAGGTTGGTAACTAAGCGGATTGCAGACCCCTGATCCTATCCGCACAACTAGCAGTAGCCGTGGAACGTTCCTACGATGCCCTAGACGCTTTGTCACAGCCGGAGGACTAACTAAGCCTAAAGACAGAAAGATGAAATCTAAACAGCCCCGGAGAAGATCCCAAAGAAATAGACAGCCCCCAAACATATATTGTCGGTGAGACAAGTTGAGACACAAACACAAGCAGAGAACAGACAGAGCAAACGGTGGGGCCCAAGCTGTCTAGACAGGACAGGACAGAAAAGATTCTGTCTGCAATCACGCACAAAACCCTGAAGAAGTTCAACACTTCTGATATACAAAAAAGACCTGAGATCACATGATCTCATCCCCTCTAGATCAGCACTCTGGTATAAACTGGCAGCAAGCAAAAGATACTAACATAATAGGGGACTGAACAAGCTGCAACATATGAAGCAGAGCCCAACGCTGCCCCCAGCAGGGAGCACGCTGAACCCTAGCAGCAAAGCAAAAAAGACACAACCAGATTAGATGCAAAGGATTAGCAAAAGAATCACTTAGCTGAACATGCAGATCAGGCAGGGGACAAAAGAACTCCAAATGCACACAGAGGAAAAAATCACTAGCAACCTTCAAGAGCAGCCAGCTCCATTATATGCTCCCAGCCAGCAATCCCAGATTCCCAATTATCATCGTCAGGTGGAGAACCTCCATCAACCTGGCCAGCACCACTACTCTAAGTAACCACTAGAGGGAGCTTTGGCTCAGAAACCCGAGCAAGGGAGTTCACAACACTAGGCACTGTCAAGCAATAAAGCAGAAAAAATTCAGGTGAAAAAAAAAAAAAAAAAATAGCTTTCAAAAAGCTTAAGAAACTCATCAGGAAACACAAAAATGAAGAAAATTCAAGAAAACTGCCGAAAAGCGGTTTCTACGTTCGAAACCTATTTTTGAATGCTGCAAAACACCCCTGCATACAGCCCTATGGAGGTCTAGGTTTTGTGGCTGCACTGTGAATCTGTAAACCACGGCTGTATTACGGCCAAGAATTTCTTTCTGATGATGGAACCAGCCCAAGTTACTGCCAACTCTTCTTTTTCGGAGGTTGTTAATTGCAGAAAAAGCTTTCATACAATATTTTGGGTAAACTGTAATGAGCAGCAGGGGAGCAGGAATGAATGACTGTACAGAACTGAAATGCCTGAAAGTGATTTTCTGGGGAAATTATGAATGGAGAGCGAACAATATGGTATTCTTAAGGTTTTCTTCTCACTTTATATTTAACGCAGAACTAAAAACTGCATCCTTAAAAGGGAGATCATAAAGTTTTTAAAAGGCAGTAACAAACAGCATCCATATAAGACAGCCATAGACATCAGGTAATTCCTGGAACTCATTTAGTTGGTCAATAATCCCGAAAATACATGTGACTGGTCCGCAACTCCACTCCATAGGCCAAATGTCCAAATTTTAATGAAAACATCCTGCCGACTCCCACTCAAAGAGATTTCCCCGATCCTCACATTCCTTAAAAAAGAATCTGCAAAAACACTAGTGCATGCCCTCATCATCTCCTGCCTTGACTACTGCAATGTCCTGCTCTGTGGCCTCCCCTCCAAGACTAATCGCACCCCTCTAATTTATCCTAAACTCTGCTGCCCAACTGATCCACCTGTTCCCCTGACCTCTCCGCTCTGTCAATCCTTTCACTGGCTCCCCATTGCCCAGAGACTCCAGTTCAAAACCCTGAACAGGACGTACAAAGCCATCCACAACCTGTCTCCTCCATACATGTGTGACCTCGTCTCACGGTACTTACCTCCATGCAACCTCCGATACTCACAAGATCTTCTCTACTCCTCTCTTATCTCCTTTTCCCACAATCACATACAAGATTTCTCCCGTGTATGCCCCCCTACTCTGGAATTATCTACCCAAATATATCATACTGTCACCTATTGTGGAAACCTTAAGAAAAGAAAAAAAAAGCCTAAAGACCTACCTCTTACGATAAGCCTACAAGCTGCAGTAACCCTCGTTCCACCAAACCGATGCACGACCAACTCTACCCTAACCTTCTGTATACTCACCCATGCCTTGTAGACTATGAGCCCTCACGGCAGGGTCCTCTCATCCTATACCAGTCGGTCCCTTGTATGGTTTCATAATTATTGTACTTGTTTGTTATTATGCATACCCCTTTCACATGTTAAGAGATATGAAATAAATGGCGCTAATAGAAAAAAAAATAACTTCTGGCAAATTTTCTTGGCAAATTGGAACTTCTATAGCCTAGTTCATGGCTCAGATGGCGGATACAATGGTTGCCAATCGTCTTGTCATTCACACGGTCAGTATTTTACATCAGTATTTGTAATCGAAATCCAGGAGTGGGTGATAAATCCAGAAATGGTGACATGTTTCTATTATGCTTCTCCTCGGATTGTTCCACTCCTGATTTTGGCTTAAAAGCACTGATGTAAAATACTGACCAAATACTGATCGTGGTGTGAACGTGGCCTTAGGCACAGTTAGCTGTCAAATGGTAGTAAAATTTTTATAATAACTTGGTACAAAGTTACAAATTATTGGATGGGTAACATTCTGTTAATCTAGTCATTTCCAGGTGGAATATCAGAGGAACATAAAGAAGAACACAAAAAAAAGACGCTCAAGAGCTGTTAGTACATGGGAAATACAGGTAATTAATAGATGAGACATGTCAGGAAAGCTGAAGGGTCCTTTTTAATTTCAGCACCCACCTTTGTTTTCTTGTCTCCTTCCTTTTGTCAGATTTTATTAAGAAAATTGCTTATAGTCTAGAAGAAACCAAAAGGTCTGACAACAGCTTCTCTATGACAGGTCCCAGCCCGCTGACTGCGCTGAACGTACAGAAGTTACAAACGTGATCTTTTTTTCTTTTAGGAAAATGCAAAATCTTCCTTTAAAGGGAACCTCTCAGCTGTTTTGGCCGATATAAGATGCGGCCATCACCTTTGAGGGCTGATGTACAGTATTCTATAATGCTGTATATCTTCCCCGACCTGCAAGATAAGAAAAATAAGTTTTATTACAGTCAACCAGGGGGTGGCGACGTAATAAAGACGACGATTCATACAACAGTCTTGAACAAAAACCTGCTGGAGTAAAATGTGCTGAATGTAGTAGGTGCAGGCCTCCCAATAAATTGGGCACAAACTGGCAGAGATTTCTAGAGATAATTATAAGGACCATGACAGACTGGGACCCCTCCCAAAAACCTTACACTGGCAAAAAAAAAAGTTAGTATCAACGTGGTGTGCACTAAGGGCCCGTCACACATAGCGACTCACCAGCGATCCCGACAACGATATCAACGTGTCAGTATCGCTGGTGAGTTGCTACATGATCGCTGGTGAGCTGTCAAACAGACAGCTTCACCAGCGATCAGCACCAGCGACGCCGAGCGCCCGGCATCGCTGTGTACTTTAGTTACCAGCGCGCTGATGCAGGGAGCTGGTAACTAAGGTACACATTGGGTTTCTAAGGGGCGTGCGTCACTTAGAAACCCGATGTGTACCTTGGTTACCAGCTCCCTGCATCAGCGCGCTGGTAACTAAGGTACACAGAGGGTTTCTAAGCACCGCGCCGTGCTTAGAAACCCCTGCGTTTACCTTAGTTACCAGCGCGCTGATCGCTGGTCTCACGCCTGTCAAACGCAGCGATGCGAAAAATGTCCTGGCCATTCCAGGACGATCAGCGATACCGGCAGGGGGGCGGTCGCTGATCAGTGTCATACACAGCAATCTCGCTGGTGAGATTACTGTTGCGTCACAAAACTTGTGACTCAGCAGTGATCTCGCTAACGAGATCGCTATGTGTGACGGGGGCTTAAGGTTTATGACTTTTTGCAAAAGAAGATTTGCATTTTAGAGTAAGTGCCAGCCGTCATGGTAATTACAGTTCTTGCACCAGTTTAGGTCTTCATGCATTTCTGCTTCTATAAGTTACTTGAGGGTTTTTACATTGTGTTTGAGTGAGTTTTTTCATTGCCTTTTTGTCTCTGTTTCGTCATGTTTTACATAAAAGCGGTATTTGGCTTTAACGAAACTTTGTTGATATAGTCGTGTGTGGATTATAATTGATTTTAATGCAGAAGCACATATACTTTTATATATTTGTGGATTTTTTGCATGTCATGTAGTTCTGCATATAAAACTCAGAGTACAAAAGAATAAGTGACATTTTGTGGATTTGATATACGCATAGTAAAAAACAAAAATGAACTATAAAGCACAGAGGGAAAGAGACTTCTATAAATCCCATCCACTTTGCTGCAACTGTAATACACAGGCTTTTTTTTTTGCACAATAGAAAAAACAGCGTCAAAAACGTACCAAAAACCTTATTGAGGAACTTAAGCCTTGCCCTGGTCCAATTTACACATATACAGCACTAATAAGATAAATTCTGTTGGAGAAGTCATAGTTGAACTGGTAGAGAAAAAACAACCAACAGACCTAAAAGCCTCTGCTAACCATATAAAGCTTACATTTCTGGGCAGGTTTAACTCTTTTACGACATCCACCATACAGGTACAGTGTCAATAGGCGATTTCCCGCAAATCGACGTACATGTATGGCGTGGCGATCGCGCCGGCGCTATATGAAGGCGGACACACTGCTGCAACGCCAAAAATAGGTGCTAGCACCAATCACGGGAGTTTGACCCCTCTGATGCCACTGGCATCCTATGTCCTGCAATATGCACAAATGTGACATCACGTTTACTAAATTACATGATATACACAAAGAATGTCACTCTTCAGAACTAGACAACCTCCTAACCAGACACATATCTGACAAACATCTCAACCATATACCTGATCATGAGACGGACCCTACTACCATCAGGGCCACAAGAATTGGTCATGAGCTGGGAGACTAGATTACAAGACGCGGAGGTAGGGGAGCTAATTTTGTCTGGGTGGAATGAGTTGCGCAAACATGTGCATAATGAAAAATGGAGGGATACACACTTCCGAGTGATACATAGAGCTATATTGGACTTCAACCTACCAGTCACGCACGCTCACCAAGACAGGTGGCAGGCTTGCCCAAAATGCGAGACTCCCAAGACGGACATGTTTGATGGGCTTTGGGAGTATGACCGCATATCCGCTCACTGGGAGGAGATAAAGAACTGGGCAAATGGCCTGATAAACACTCACTTCCCACTGGACAAAATGCTATGGATTTTCCATAAGATGACTGATCTAGGACTGACCAAGTTGAACACTCAATTATTACACACAGTTGTAATCTTATACAAACGACTCATTTTAAAGCCCCCGTTACACACTGCGATATCGCTAGCAATATCGCTGTAAAGTCACCGATTTTGTGACGTTACAGCAATATTACTAGCGATATGTGATACTTACCTCCGTCCGGCTCCCCCGCTGGTTATCGCTGATCGCGCGAGAAGCTGCTGGACCGTTCCTCGTCGTCCACTTCCTGCGGCGCTTCCTGCTGTGACGACGAGCGATGAGTGGAGCCGGGCGGGAGGACACAGCATCGCCGCATCTGACAGGTAAGTAGCGATCCCCGTCCCCTGCGATGTCGCTGGTGAGATCTGCCTGTGTGGCAGCTCACTAGCGACCACCCAGCGATTCACCAGCGACCCTGACCGCGTCATATCGCTGGTCGGGATCGCTGGTGAGTCGCTAGGTATAACGGTACCCTAAGAGTGGTTAGATAGGAGAGCCCCTTGTCTCCGACAGTTGTTGACAGAATTGAAGAGGGTAATGATATTAGAGAAAACAGAAGCAGAGAGTGACAAAGATGACAGGACGAGGAAATTCTTCACGAAGTGGAAAGACTTTATTATACAACAATTCTCTAGAGATGACATTCATAGGCTGATTTCACCTTTCCGCAATACAACCTGGTATAATCTAGAAGACCTGCAAGGCACCCTGGGAGGCCTGAGGTTGAGGGATGAACCACACTAATGAGATGGTAGATGGGGAAGTGGATGGAGAGCAACATTGCGATATGTACTGATATTATCGATTTGAAAAGCATCATTTGACTGAATTAGAGGGAAGGGGAGGGAGTTATGTTATTCTGGTCTATGACCAAAGTTACAAGTGGTACCGTCATTTGTATACCAAGTTGGCATGTGAGGACCTATTCTGAGATGTACCACTACTGTTTGATTTATGTGTTTCCTGTATGTTTGCGAAAACCCAATAAAAAGGATTTAAAAAAAAAAAAAGTCAACCATGACACACACAACCAGACTTGAACGAGGACAGACGAGAGTCGGCGGGCCCAACAGGCTCTTTAGTCAACTAAGCCACAGTACCTAAATGAGAAACGACAAGCTGCAGGCCACACATGTCCAGGCTGCAAGCCACACGCCCCGGCACGCAAGAATAACTAGGCCCCAGGGCTACTGAAACACAAGGCCCTAGGCCAGATAACAGCCCTTAGGCCAGACATCAAACATAGGTAGGTACTGAAATACTAAGGCTATGTGCACACGTAGCGGAACTCTCGCAGAAGTAACCGCGAGAATTCTGGAATTCCATTCCGCTGGAAAAATCGCATTTTAAATTCCCACGATTTTCCCCACAGAAAAACTAGCGATTTGCAAGCGTAATTAGCTTGCAGAATGCTAGCGTTTTCCAAGCGATCTGTAGCATCGCTTGGAGAACTGATTGACAAGTGTGACCAACTTTTTACTATTGAGGCTGCCTATGCGGCATCAGTAGTAAAAGATCTAATGTTAAAAAATAATAAAAATAAAAAATGGTGTTTTATTCACCTTCCGGTGTCCCGCGCAGCCTTCCCAGGCCTCAGCGATGCTTCCGTACCCAGTAATGCCTTGTGAGACCTTTGATGACGCCGCGGTCTCGCGATAATGTAGCGGTCTCGCGAGGAATAGGGACCGCTACATTATCGCGAGACCGCGACGTCATCAAAGGTCTCGCAAGTCATTACTGGGTACGGAAGCATCGCTGAGGCCCGGGAAGGCTGCACGGGACGCTGAAAGGAGAATATAACACCATTTTTTATTCTATTTTTTACAGGGATATGGTACCCACAGCCCGGAGGACAGTCTCCTCTCTTCCGGACCGTGGGTACCATCTGCAAATGTTCTGCTTACTTTTCGCATGGTGGGCACAGCCAAATGCGGGAAGTAAGCGGAACAATGCAATCCTATGGGTGCGGGATAGCCATGATTCCGCAAATTAATGAGCATGTTGCTTATTTTACCGCAATGCGATTCCGCCACGGGAAAATCCGCAGCATTAGCACAGCATTGCGGAATCCCATAGGAATGCATGGGATGCTGATTTTTTGCGTTTTCGCGGCAAAATCGCACATTAAAAACCGCCGCGAAAACGCAAAAAAACAGTGACGTGTGAACGCAGCCTAAATGTAGATTCTCCCAGACTGATGTTAGCATTTCAGCACCCAACTGGGCCCCAGTACTCCCTGCCATTCTTACTTAGGTTGCTAAAGAACAAATCATGGTGCTCCATGACTCACGGTTCTCCAGTAATGCGCTTAAGGCTCCCACATCCAATGGTCAGGAACCCATATTGAAGGAGGGAGTGGGAGTTGCCTTTTATTTTGTGCTCGTGGCTTTCTGTCCAGTAATAGGGGCGGATCCTACTCTCTCAGGTGCTGTCATGGGTGAGGTGAAAAATTAAAATGTTCAGTTTTTCCCTCCACATTGCTTCAGTTCCTATTAAGCACCTGAAGGGTTAATAAACTTCTTGAAAGTGATTTTGAGCATCTTGAGGGTTGCAGTTTTTAGAATGGAGCCACGTTTGGGTATTTTTTTTTTTTTCATATATTCCCTGAAAATGTGATCCCTAAAAAATAGTTTTGTAAATTGTGTTAGAAAAATAAGAAATTGCTGATTAACTTTTAATCCGTACTACTTCGTAGCCCAAAAAAACATGTTAAAAATTATGCTGATGCAAAGTAGACATGTGGTAAATGTTATGCTAAATAAAATAATTAATAAATTACGGTACTAACTGGTTTAAAGGGAATCTGTCACCACATTTGACCTATCCAAACTATTAATATGGGCATACAGGTTATATAATGCTGATAAGCGTCCTACCTGTATGTCTCATAAGATGTCTTGTTTCTGAGAACTCAAAATCATCTTTTAGCACTATATTATAAATGACCTCTTCCAGGCTCTGGGGAGGATGGTGCCTCAACATGCTCATTCTTCAGGCGTCTTCAAGTAGGAATGCCACAAGGACTGAAATATTGTGCTTATTTCCAAGCATGTGGGAAAAATCCGCCCTTTTGCACTATATGCATTTATTTTATTCACTTATATAGTGTCATTAATTACACAGCGCTTTACAGATATCATCATGCACGATGTCCCTTTGAAATTAATAGGAAGTTTTTTAAAAGCGTATTCACGAGACCAAGATTTCATCATACACATCACATAGGAGGCAGTGGGGCTGGTGTATATGCGCATCACATAGGAGGCAGTGGGGCTGGTGTATATGCGCATCACATAGGAGGCAGTGGGGCTGGTGTATATGCGCATCACATAGGAGGCAGTGGGGCTGGTGTATATGCGCATCACATAGGAGGCAGTGGGGCTGGTGTATATGCGCATCACATAGGAGGCAGTGGGGCTGGTGTATATGCGCATCACATAGGAGGCAGTGGGGCTGGTGTATATGCGCATCACATAGGAGGCAGTGGGGCTGGTGTATATGCGCATCACATAGGAGACAGTGGAGCTGGTGTATATAGGCATCACATAGGAGACAGTGGAGCTGGTGTATGTACATCACATAGGAGACAGTGGGACTGGTGTATGTACATCACATAGGAGACAAGTTCATAAAAGAGCGACCAGAATGGTGACCGGTCTGCAAACCCTGTCTTATGAGGAAAGGTTGCAGGATTTGGGAATGTTTAGTTTGCAAAAGAGAAGACTGAGAGGAGACTTAATAGCGGTCTACAAATATCTAAAGGGCTGTCACATTGTAGAAGGATCATCTTTATTCTCATTTGCACAAGGAAAGACTAGAAGCAATGGGATGAAACTGAATGGGAGGAGACACAGATTAGATATTAGAAAAAACTTTGTGACAGAGTGATCAATGAGTGGAACAGGCTGCCACGAGAAGTGGTGAGTTCTCCTTCAATGGAAGTCTTCAGAGGCTGGACAGACATCTGACTGGGATGATTTAACGAATCCTGCTTTGAGCAGGGGGTTGGACCAGATGGCCCAGGAGGTCCCTTCCAACTCTACAATTCTATGATATAAACACACCAGTTCCTGTGTATCCTGTATGCTGTACATTCATCAGCCCCTATTACATAGGAGACATTGGGGCTTGTGTACATACATCACAAAGGATACACAGCTTGCTGCATGCATTATAGAGACGCTGTGGCTGCTTTCTTTAATTACAAGGGGAGAGAGCAGCGCGCTAACTGCACCCAAAGAGAACGTCCTGTTTGGGGGGAGGGGAGTGCTGGCCAGCAAAATGAGGCCACCGGCCCAATCACTGCTGCGTCTGGGAATCTGCTTGAGGGCTGGAAGACATGACATAGTGTAAACAACCCGTGGCCCAGACGTTCCAAACCCCTACCTTAAGGTACCGTCACACTTAGCGATGCACCAGCGATCCCGACAATGATAAGATGCGGTCAGGATCGCTGGTGCATCGCTATGTGGTCGCTAGTGAGCTGCCACACAGGCAGATCTCACCAGCGACATCGCAGCAGTCAGGGGTCGTTACTTACCTGTCAGACGAGGTGATGAAGACGTCCTCCCGCCCGTGTCCAGCGTCGCTCGTCTCCACAGCAAGAAGACCAGCAGGAAGCTGATGACGAGAAATGGTACGGGCCGTTCTCGCGATCAGCGATAACCAGCGGGGGAGGCGGTCGGAGGCAAGTATCACATGTAGCGATATCGCTAGCAATATTGCTGCTGCATCGCAAAACCAGTGACGTTATAGCGATATCGCTTAGCGTGACGGGGCCTTTAGTGTATGTTCACATGTTTCAGAAATTTCTGCAACTGCTACAATCATCCAAATCAACCCCATTCAAACACATAGAACTGATTTTCCTTTGTACAATTTTCTGCCTATAGCCAGGACCAAAAATACACAACAGTAATCTGATCTCAATATTGTGCTTTTTTTTCCTACGCATTTTTAAAGCAGAATGTTTTAAATGCATTTTTATTTGTGCAAAGACAGTGGGATTCTGCACTTAAAAGACAGAACGGTTTTTATACGTTTGTTTGTTCATCCTCCACGTAGAAACCTATATGGAGAAAAAAAAAAAAAAAACAACTAATAAAACACACCAAATGCACCGTTGTCAGGAGCCTTCATGAATTCACAACCATTTTGCTTCGACTGTTAAATGCTGCCTATTTTCTGTGTGAAAGTAAAAGCAGGGTTTACGCTGCGTGGGAACATGGCCTTACAGTGCTCTCGCTTCTTTCATTTTCCAGTCCCCAGACTCCTATTGCCCACATTCCCTTCTTTCTTCACATCATGGCAATGAGAAAAATCAAACACATCACCGTCCACAGCAACAATCAGAAGTGAAGAACTTCGTACCCACACAAGATCGACTGGTTATTCAGAAACAATCAGCACCTTATGAACCTTCCATCGACGTTTGACAGCTAAGCAGGAAAAAAAAAAAGGTTCATCACAACATGTAAGACACTGCAACGACCGGATGCAGCAACACAATCATCTCTGTTGCCAATTTCTTAAGCCCCAGCAATATTTCCATGCAGGTCTCATCGCATCCCGACCACTGCAGATTGCTTGTAAGAGGGCACGTGTTATAAAATGTCACCAAAGAAGGCACGGAACTTCTGATAGGACCTAAGAAATTGGCAGCAGAGACTAGAATTATGTAGTCCTTATATGTTTTCACTTTAAAAAATAAATAAAAACACCTTTCTGGATTGCAGAATTTTGGTTATACCACAGCCAGACCAACAAAACAAAAAAAAAAAAAAACTTTATTTTGGGGGTTTTAACGTTACACTTGAAAAACCTTGCAAAACTAAAAGTGATCTGCACCGCAGGTCAATTTCTGCATGGAAAATGCCCACATCTTGTGCAGGAAGTTATCATCTACTTCACTGCTGCTGTAAAATACTGCAGATTATCTGCACAAAATTCCAACCTGAAAATCCAGAACAATTCCTGCCCATGTAAACAAGTCCCAAGAATCTTTTGTTATTCTCCAGTTTATGCCGAAAGAACACTGAAAACAAGCATCAAACCAACGGTAACAAGGAGGCTGCTCAGAACACCCGAGAGACCAAATGAGAACGTGACAGGTATACAGTCGTGTTCAAAAGTTCACATACCCCATTTCTTAATACAGTGTATTGCCCCTCTAACATCAATGACAGCTTGAAGTCTTTTGTGGTAGTTGTGGATGAGGTTCTTTATTTTCTCAGATGGTATAGCTGCCCACTCGCCTTGGCAAAAAGTCTCCAGGTCCTGTAAATTCCTGGGCTGTCTAGGATGAACTGCGTGCTTGAGATCTCCCCAGAGTGGCTCAATGATATTGAGGTCAGGAGACTGAGATGGCCACTCCAGAACCTTCACTTAGTTCTACTGTAGCCAATGACAGGTCGACTTGGCCTTGTGTTTTGGATCATTATGTTGGAACGTCCAAGTACGTCCCATGCGCAGCTTCCGAGCTGCCGATTACAAATTTGCCTCCAGTATTTGCTGATAATGTGCTGCATTCATCTTTCCTTCAACTTTGACCAAGTTTCCTGTGCCTTTGTAGCTCACACATCCCCAAAACATCAGCTATCCACCTCCGTGCTTTACAGTAGGAATGGTGTTCATTTCATCATAGGCCTTGTTGACCTCTCTCCAAATGTAACGTTTATGGTTGTGGCCAAAAACACCAAGGTTACTTACCGGTAGCCGATTTTTCCAAAGCCCATGACGGCACACATGAGAGAGGGGATCCGCCCAGTCAGGACAGGAACCCTACTGAAATAAAAGGGCGGTACCTCTCCCTCACTTCAGTTAGTTTACAGAGCATGAGAGGCCCCCCCTGGTTAGTACATATGGTAAAACTATCACATTATATTTAACTAAGAGAGCACCAAAACTATAGTGCACACCAAAGGAGTGATAAGGGGGGGGGGGGATATACAGGTGCCGTCACGGGCTCCAGAAAAACGGCTACCGGTAAGCAACCTTGGTGTTTTCCCGTCTCCCATGACGGCACACGAGACTTTTGTAGAATAAGACACCTTAGGGAGGGACCACCTCTTGTAGCACCCTTCTACCAAAGGTTAGGTCAGTAGAGGAAGATAGATCAGGTCACTAGTGCTTGAAAAAGGTTGAAAGTGAGGATCAAGTGGCAGATTTACAAGTCTGCTCAATCGATACCTCAGCCTTCTCTGCCCAGGAGGTAGCCACGGCTCTGGTGGAGTGAGCCTTGATGCCTTCTGGAACCAGAGAGCCACTTGCAGAGTAGGATAATGGCCTCCCTGATCCATCTGGCAATGGTACTCTTTGCTACCCTGTACCCTTTTCTACTACCCTGAAAGGCTTCAAACAGGGACTGATCTTTCCTCCACTGACTAGTCATTTAAATATATCGTAGTATGGCCCGCCTTACATCCAACGTACGGAACTTTTGCTCCCTAGTTCTATGGAACTTGAGGACCACCTTGTGGAGATAGGCCGGATCTGGTCTTAGAACCACTCATTAAAAATCTGAGTATATAGAGGGCATACAGACAGAGCTTGTAGGTCGCTCACTCTACGGGACGATGTTAAGGCTACTAGTAATACTGTTTTAAGTGTGAGTAGTTTGGGTGACAACTCCTGTAATGACTCAAAGGGGTCTGTGGTTAAAGCCTCCAAGACTAGATTCAGGTCCCAAGATGGTATCTTTGGAATGATGACTGGCCTAGACCTACCACAAGATTTTATGAAGCGGGACACCCACCTATTGGACGCTAGGTTGCAGTTGTATAGGGCCCCCAGAGCTGAGACTTGGACTTTGAGGGTGCTGGTTGCTAACCTGACTTGCAGCCCCGCCTGTAGAAACTCTAGGATAGGTCCCACTGGAGCTACATCTCCTAAAGGTTCCCCCAGGAAGTCAAGGAACTTTTTCCATGTTCTACCATAGATTCTGGATGTTATAGGTTTCCTACTCTTCAACAGGGTGGAGACTAACCATGGTGAGAATCCCTGGCAACTCAGTAGCGCCCTTTCAAGTTCCAGGCTGCCAGATGGAAGCCCTTCACCTGAGAGTGGACCACTGGTCCCTGGGAAAGCAGGTCTGGAACCTCCAGTAAGATCCATGAATCTGTTACTGACATGAGTCTCAGAAGGGAGAACCAAGGCCTCCTCGGCAAGAATGGAGCTATGAGAATTAGTCTCACTCGGTCTTCCCTGATTCTCCGGACTACTATCGGAATCATCGTTAATCGGTGGGGGGGGGGGGGGGGGCAGAGAGAACTTCCAGGGTATTTGTAGGGCATCTACAGCGAACGGGTGTTCTTTTGGATTTAGTGAGCGGAACTTCCTTGCTTTTCTGTTGTGTGAGGTGGCAAACAGGTCTCTCTCTGGTTTGCCCTAATCTTGCACTATTTGTTGGAAAACCTAGAGGTTTAGGGACCATTCCCCCTGTCTCGACACCCCTTATATGCAGTGCCGTGATTGATAACAGATGTTGTTCGACTAACTGGAACAGTAGGTTTGATATTCCCATGAGGCCGCGGGATCTTGTTCCCCCCAGGTGGTTGATGCAAGCTACCACTGCATGATTGTCCGCATGACCCGAGTGTGGCGACCCCGAAGTAAGGGGAGAAAAATGTTTCACGGCCTTCTCCACTGCCCACAGTTCTTTTAAATTTGAACCGTGATCCCTTTCTAGCGAGGACCAGGTTCCTTGTATTGAGTGGGATCTCCGGTGTGCTCCCCACCCTGTAGCACTCGCGTCGGTTGTAATGATGTCCTCGACTGGTTTTTGCCACAGGACACCGGCTGTTAGATGCTCCTCTACCGTCCACCAGAGTAGGGAATCTCTCACATCCAGAGAGATATAGTTCTCCTTCTAAACGCCCTTTCAATTGTTTCTGTGCGGACAGAACTTCCCACTGCAGTTGTCTCATGTGGAACTGTGCCCACCCTACCACAGGTATACATGATGTCAACGAGCCTAAAAGGGACATTGCGTTCCTCAGTGTCACAGTCAGCCTTTGTATTGCTGTGCAAGCTAGGCCCCTTATCTTGCCCACTTTGTTCTCTGGTAGGAGGAAGAGCTGTCGCTCGGAGTCCAGTAATAACCCTTGGAAGGATTGCACCTTTACTGGTGTTAATCTTTATTTGGGAATGTTTACTATCCATCCCAATTCTATTAGAGTTGACGTTACTTCCTTTACTTGATGAGTGCAGTGGGTCTCCGACCTCACTACCACAAGGAAGTCGTTCAGGTATGGGACGATCACTATGTCCCGGGAACGAAGAAATTACATTACTTCGGCCATCACTTTGGTGAAGACTCTGGGGGCTGTAGACAGGCCGAACGAAAGGGCTGTGTATTGATAGTGTTAGACCTGACCTTGGACAGAGTGCTACTCTCAAGTACTTCCGATACTCCCGTTGGATTGCGATGCTCTAATGTATATTGTCTGAACAAGTCCCCTCTGAAATGTAAAGTGCTGCGGAATATGTCGGCGCTATAGAAATAAAATTTTTTATTATTATTATTATTGCGATATAATAGTAGGCATCTTTTAAGTCTATCACTGCCATGAGGCAGTGCTGGAACAAGATTTTTATGGCGGCATTGATTGAGTCTCCTCAGATTGACTATGGTCCTCCAAGAGCCGTCTGGTTTTTGTATAAAAAAAAAAAAAAAAGGGGGGGGGGGGGGGGATTAAAACCCCCTTTCTTTTTCCTGAGTTGGGACTTCCTGTAGGACTTGTTTCTGCACTAGTCCCAAGACCTCCGTTTCCAGGGCCAGTTGTTACTCCTGGGCTTTTCTTCGGGGTGTCATTATAAGGGTTTGCATGAGCAGACAGATTAATTTTATTTTTAAACCATCCTTGATTATACTAAGGACCCACGAGCTGGGGGGAGATGTTTGCCCAGGCAGAAGGGAAGAGAGGACATGGAGGGCCCTTCAAACATGTAGCCCGATCCTCTCTTTTCTTTAAAGTCCCAATTTTTCCTGTCTCCCAGGGGACGACCCCTGTTAAATCTTCTCCTCTGAAAGGACTTTTTTTTGGACTCTCCAGGAAAGCCTTTCTTCCTATCTCCTACGTGCTCCAAAATTTCCTCCAGTTTTTTGCCAAAAAGGAATTGACCGTCACATGGGATGGAACAGAGTCTATGTTTGGATGGCAAATCCCCTGGACACACTTTAAGCCACAGGGCTCGTCTTGTCGCATTGGACAAGTCTGCCGCTCTAGCTGTTAACCTTGCGGAATCTGCCGAGGCATCCGCTAGGAAAGCCGCTGCTCCGTGTACCAATGTCAGGTTTGATAGCATTTTGTTCCTAGGAACCTTATCCCTAATTTGGTCTTCTATTTGTCGTAGCCAGACCATGAGCGGTACAAATACCAGCTACTGCCGGTTTAACCCCCCTGCTGATGCTTCCCAGATGTTTCAAGAAGCCATCTGCTTTTTTATCAAGCGGGTCTTTCAGCACGCCAGAGTCCTCTAATGGTAGAGATACCTTTTTGACGACCTAGCCACGGCATCATCAATTTTTCGGATCTTTTCCCCAAGTTTCAGAGTCTTTCTCCTCAAATGGGTACCTCCTCTGATGTAGAAGGTAAGGTACCTGACCTCTCTGGCTTTTTCCATTCCCTGTCAATTATAGCCTTTATCTTGTCATTGACAGGGAAGGTGCGTTTTCTCTTCTCTTCTAGCCCTCCGAACATAACATCCTCCAATGTCTTAAGTGTTTTTTTCCTACTTAAGGCCCATTGTAGACATGACAGCTTTGACCAGCTTTTCTATGTCCTCTGTTGGGGAATACAGACAGCCCCCTATATCGCTGTCCAAGGAGGATTCTGAGGACTGAGTAGAGGAAGAGGAGGCGGAGAGGGACAGTGATCTTTCCCGACCTTCCTGCACTAGAGAGGTCTCTGATCCAGAATCCCTTTTGCGGCCTCTTTTATCTGTTTTTTTAAGGGCTGCCTTTAAGGAGCCTTTTACCTCCTCTTGTATTATAGCCCTAAGGCTAGTGACCAAATCAGGGGTCTCATCCTGTATGGTTTTATTTATACAGCCAGTGCAGATATTTTCTGCCACTGGACTGCCAGCGTTTTTTTGCATAGTGAACATTCTCTGTTCTTTGTTTTGCCGCTAGACTTCCTCAACCCCTAGTGATCAAACAGAAATATGGAACCCCGTTACCATAAGTGTGACATTTACGTAGATCACTCACAACTGCTGTCAATCAAGGGTACTCATTTCGGAGGCTGATCAGATGCACGTGTGACGTTCTTTCTGGACGTCGAAGGGTCTTGAGGGTCAGGACGACTGCCGCTCCGATCACTCGAGTGGCTACTCCTGGTATGCTGGCGGCTCAGCAAGGCATCTGGCGAGAGCTCCTGCAGCAAAGGCTGCTGCTGCAGCTCTTCTTGCCCCACTTCCATTATGACGCTCTGGGCACGAGTGCATCTTCTGTGGTCATCCCTCATTTATGAGGGATCCACTGCATTCCCCGCCTCCTCCGGTCCCATCTATGGCCCCTCCCCCCTGCCGTGCCGCCGGGATGTTTTTACACCGGCCGGCGTTTTCTTCATGGGTGCCACCATCTTGGGTCCGGCGCCCACCCCCTACGTCACGCGGGCACACCCATTCCCAGCGCGCCTTGCTTGTGACATCAGAGGAACGCGACCCAGAAGCGACCGCCCCTCCTGTATGATCTGGATGCCGGCAGAGGGAGTAGGGTGGCGCGGCAGGCACGGAAAAGCCCCTGGACCCGACCCGTGCTGCGCTGACGCCCGGTCGGACGCTGAGCCCCCAAGGGACCCGCGGACGGCACTTCCACCCCCGAAGCCAAGCGCACAGGCTCTGCCTGTCCTTCTACGCTGGCACGGGGGTGGGCAGGTACGACAATCTTAACACACAGTCTTTCAGCAGGCAGGTCCCTGTCAGGACAGTAAACCCAAATGAAGCGAGGGATAGGTACCGCCCTTTTATTTCAGTAGGGTTCCTGTGCTGACTGGGCGGATCCCCTCTCTCGTGTGCCGTCATGGGAGCCGGGAGAAGTTCAGTTTTGGTCTCATCACTCCAAATTACCTGGTTCCAGAAGCTTTCAGGCTTGCTGTTTTGCATATTGTAGGCAAGATACTTTGTGGCATTTGAGCAGTAACTGCTTTAATCTGGCGACTTGACCATGCAGCCCATTTTTCTGCAAGTGCCTCCTTATTGTGCATCTTGAAACAGCCATACTGCTAGCTTTCAGAGAGAGGCCTGTATTTCAGCTGATGTTATTTGTGGGTTTTTTCTTTGCACCCCGAACAATTTTCCTGGCAGTTGTGAACAACATTTTTGTTGGTCTGCCTGACTGTGGTTTTGTTTTTACAGAGACCCTGATTTTCCATTTGTTAATCGCAGTTTGAACACTGCTGACTGGCATTATCAATTCCTTGGAAATCTTTTTGCATCCCTTTCCTGTTTTATACAGTTCAACTACCTTTTCCCGTAGATCCGTTGATGATTATTTTGCTTTCCTCATGACTCACAATCCAGAAATGTCAGTGGCTGGATGAAAGATGCAAGAGTCTGTCTGGATCCCAGAAACTCAGATTTTATGCACAAACACTGATTGCAAGCAAACAGGTCACAGGTGAGGATGTTACTTTTACTAGCCATTAAAACCCATTTGTGTCAACTTCAGTGCAGATTATCAGGCCAAAATCACCAGGGTATGTGAACTTTTGATCAGGGCAATTTGGATATTTTGGGTTTTCATTATCGTTATGATCTAAAAAGAGAAAACACAGTAGTTTGATAATAAATGGTTTCAACCAACCACTATCCATGAGTGGAGAAAAAATGCCAAGAATGCAAAAAATTCTGCCGGGGTATGTAAACTTTTGAGCACAACTGTACACAGAAGACGAGAGGAAATCTCCCTGAACCAGGAGTCACTGCTGCTGAACAGATTTCAAAATATAATACACATTCTGTTTCATCTTCACATACTTTCTTTAGGCAGAGACCACACGGCAACTTTGGCTGTGACATAGGATATACATGCTGCGATTAACCTTGCAGCATAGAGGTAAGTGAATGGGTCATATTGACTTTTTGAGACCAGCCTTTTGCAATATGTAGTAGTGGCATCCAGCAATCTTTGGCCACAAGACCTGACTAGCTGTGTAGCCCCAGCCTTAACATATACAATAGGACATGAGATAGCATGGGATTGTTTCACCCATTTTACGTATTCTATTGACTGGGGAACAAGTGAATTCAGAACAAGTTCACCAGGGGTATAGAAATGCCAAAATCTGCACCCCAATAATACTGCTATATACAAGCCACATATCCTTCGCATTCAGTCCCGACATTCATTGGAGCAGTACTCCGGCACACAGAGACATCCAGAATTCCCACATCCTCAGTATTGGGATATTTGTTAGGATTTACTCTGATGTGACTGAAAATCCAAATATTTGGTTAAGTCTCATATTTGCTTTGACAAAAAGAGGAAACTTTGAGTTTTCCAAATCTTCATTCATGACCAGGATTATTTTTCCAGATGTGGAACCTAAAAGCGCGGGAGATCAGAGGGGCTGCCGGAAACATCGGACTCGCATATCTCCAGGACAGGCAAGATCAGAGGTGGAATCTGACATGCTCATCAGGAGTTAACCGGTGTCAGGATTGAGGAGCTCTTACCAAGATGCCGTTGCATTAGCGGCTAAGCGAATCCTACAGTATAGTATCCACTAACAGTGCACTATTGCAGGATATCTCCACTAAAATAAGGGGTCTCTCAAACACACAAATAGTCACAGGGGGAAGATTTAAAGCAGCAATAGCGTTGTTTGGAATCCAGTGTAATGTCATAGCCAGAGACGGGCAAGCATGGGGTGAATATTCACAGTTATCAGTCTGTCGAATAACTCAGGTCCTCAGCTCATGGTGGAAACTATACTCAACTCTGGAGCGACGAAATGTAGCTGAAATCACAGTCACATCGTGCACATCACATACACCTATGGTGCGCATGGCCATCAGGACCAGAGATGAGCATCTCCCCATCAGACCTTACATCTCTTCTGTAAGTAACATGTCAGTGACCAACTCCAGAAGGAGGACGCTCATCATCGGAGGGGAGGGAACCACTGGTCACTCATTTAAGAAGCAGAAGTTTACTGACAAATCAAAGCAAACAAAGCCTTGAGCTGTCGAAAATTATCACTTCAGCCTCAATAACTGTCCGCAGTGTCACAGAAACCACCAACCTCAAGTCAATACCCTTCACCCCACGGGGTCACAGTCTGCTGCTGACAACCTCACCCTTACTCCAAAACCTCAACTGCGGACCCATAATCTGACTGACAATCTCACAGAACCCAACAACTGCACTCACCTGCTGACAACCTAAGTGACAGAGAGAACAAACCTGATATTGACCGGATCCCCGAAAATAGATTTAACCTCAAGCACTGACAACTGCAGACGAACCTCAACTGTCACTATGTGTGGGGTCAACATCAATGGTTGCTGCCATCATTCAGCTGACAGCCTCTGCCACCATCGCTCTGCGGACAACACCTGCCACCACCATCCATCACTCATTCTGTCGCCAGCCACCTCCGACAACCCCCGCTGCCATCCATCACTGTCGGCAGCCACTGTCGACAACCCTTGCCACCACCACTCTACTGTGAGCCCCGGCCGCCATCATTCCGCCGACGCCCCACCACTACTCCGCTGCCATCACTCCACTGACTACAGCCATCACCGCCATCCATCACTGTCGGCAGCAACTGCCAACAACCCCTACCACCACTCTACGGCCAGCCTCGGCGGCCATCATTACGCCGCCCCCCCCCCACTCCACCGCCATCCCCTGCCGACAACCACCTCCACCATCCATCACTCTGTCGTCAGACACTGCCAACAACCCGTGTCGCCACCACCACTCAGCCGCCATCAATCCATCGACAAACGACGCCATCACTTCGCTGACATCTCACCAACTCTGACAACCCGAGCTGGCATCAGTAGGCAGCACTACCATCATAAGAAAACTAATTCTATTTTCCCCATGACAATTGCAGCAGAGGAGGCAGCAGAGACCCGGGGAGCTGTACACGGAGCCGTACACGGTTATCTGATGGGGAAAGTTTCTTCACTGTACAGAGAAAAGTTGCCGCCACTATAAAGAGCGGTCCTCGTACTTACAGGGGAGGAGCAGGAGGCACAGTCCGCCCGGCATTGTCCCGGAGGCCATCCCTGTGCGAGGAGACCGGAGAGCTCAGCGCTCAGACCCGGAACGGCTCTCACATCCCAGCCGCCGCTCCGCTCTCACACACAGCACTGACTACTGCCCGCACTGACAGCCCCGCCAGCCCCTGCCGCTGCATGAGAGCCGCCCCCGGATTGGTCACTCCTTGGAACATTCTAATTGGGTGCTGAGAGATGCGCTCTGATTGGCTGATTGAGGTCTATTATGAAGGACCGGAGGGAAAAGAGGAAAGTTTGGGTTTAGAGCTGGAGGTCGCGGAGGGGTAGACGGTGTCGGCGACCACGGGTGCGCGAGCCGGCGGCAGAGCGGGGGTCCGGCCAAGTCTCATACTAACTGCAGGGCTAGGAACCTCCCGCTATCACACCGGACCGGCCGCCTGAGAAGAGATCCCGCAGAAGCCGGTGCTTACAGGGATGTGTTAACCCTTGAAAGTCGCAGCCAATTTTTCTTTTGACTTTTGCATTTTTTGCTCTATAAGGCTATGTTCCCACGTAGTTTTTAGTCTCTGCGGATTTTGTAGAGAAAACCGCAGGAAATCCGCAGGACAAAGTGCTGCGGTTTTTCTGCGGATTATCTGCGGTTTTTTCTGCGGTTTTGCCCTGCGGTTAATGGATGAGGTGTAAAACCGCAGCGTTTCTGCACCAAACAATTGACATGCTGCGGATTGTAAACCGCAGCAAAACCGCGCGGAAAAAAACGCAGCATGTGCACAGCTTTTTTTTATTTCCATAGGAAATAAAGGTACTGTACAACGCAGCAAAATCTGCTGCGTTTCTGCAGAGCCAAAAACGCTGCGGAAACGCAGCAGAATCCGCAGCGTGTGCACATACCCTAACTGTAAGGCTGTGTGCACACGTTGCAGATCAGCCTGCGGAATCTTCTGCAGAGAATCCACGTCTCTTGGCAGAAAACGCAGGGTACAACGCTTGCAGTTTTCCTGAGGACTTGATTGTCGATTCCTTGCGTTTATGATTGCGTTTTTGCTGTGCAGATTTGGTTTGTGAACTTTCTCTCTTGTGCTTTTGGAGGAGAGAGATTTTTTTTTGTATGTGCCAGCATGGAAACCGCAGCTGCGGATCTGCCAAAAGAATTGACATGCTGTGGAAAATAAGGGTATGTGCACACGTTGCGGATTCCATTGCAGATTTTTCCGCGCGGATTCTGTAGAATCCACAGGTAAAATGACCTGCGTATTTCGTCTGCGTTTTTACACCTGCGGATTCCTAGAATGGAATAGGTGTAAAAACGCTGCGGATTCTGCACAAAGAATTGACATGCTGCGGACTGCGCAGAATTTTCAGCAGCATGTGCACAGCGGTTTTGTTTTCTATAGGTTTACATGATATGATATTGTACAACGCATGAAAAACTACTGTGGATCCGCAGGGCCAAATCCGCAAAGTGTGCACATACCCTAAACCGCTGCGATTCCGCACAGAATTTTCCGCAGCATGTGCACAGCGTTTTTGCATTTCCCATTCATTAACATTGTGTGCACTCTGCTCTGCGGTTTTTAGGCAATTTGGCGCGTGCAAAGGCTGCAGAAACGCATCAAAATCACACAGATAACAGCATGGGGAAACAGCTGGTAGGGCTCTTTAAGGTTCCTGAAGGTGTGAAAATGACCCCCGCAAAGTATATCGAGTTTGTGACTGACATTTGTCTTCCATGGTATAAAAAGCAGAAACGTGCCTTCAGGAGCAAAATCATCTTGATGCATGACACTGCACCATCTCATGCTGCAAAGAATACCTCTGAGTCATTGGCTGCTATGGGCATAAAAGGAGATAAACTCATGGTGTGGCCACCATCTTCCCCTGACCTCAACCCTATAGAGAACCTTTGGAGTATCATCAAGATCTATGAGGGTGGGAGGCAGTTCACATCAAAACAGCGGCTCTGGGAGGCTACTCTGACTTCATGCAAAGAAATACAAGCATTTCAAAAACTCACAAGTTCAATGGATGCAAGAATTGTGAAGGTGATGTCAAAGAAGGGTTCCTATGCTAACATGTAACTTGGCCTGTTAGGGTGTTTTGGAGTTAAATAGCTTTTTGGTTCAGTGAATGTGACCTCCTAATGCTGAAAATTCCACAAATGAACATTTTCAGTTCTTTAAAACGTATCAAATGTTTAAAAATTCTACTGTGCCTAATAATGTGGAACGGTGTCATTTTGAGATTTTATTCATTTTGGAGATTAGATTGTTATCATTGGGAGGTTTCTTTAATAAAATTCGATGTATACTCTAACGGGTGATGACTTTTATTAGACTGACTGTCATTTGCACCGACCATTTAGGAAAATCAGAGAAAAAGATCATTTGCATAATAATTTGGAACATGGTGTAAAGTTACCACCACAGCCCCAAAACAGCATGATGGCCCATATGCAGTATAATGGCCCAAACAGCCCTCCCATACAGACACACAGTATGATGGACTAGCTCCTACACACAGTATGGTGCCAACAGCCCACCACACAGTATGATGGCCCCCACAGCTCCTACACAACATATGATGGCCCTGTCTAAGGGTTCTACTCCAATATCACACAAGAGAGCCAGAGAAGAGTGACCAGTCCCAAGAATCTTTATTACATGCAAACCGAAAAGTCCGTAAAACAATCCACCACACAGAGGATAAAATAATCCAGGAACATGGATACAGTCCAGTAATGGGGCAAATGGCCCAGGAGATGAGTCGTAATCCTCCACTTAGAAATTGATATGGCAGTGCGGCTACAGATACTTCTACATGTAGGCCCCTCCAGCAGTATTTCCACAGCAATCCAGGTTTTTCCAAGTCTCTCTGGGGTGCTTGTCATAGCCTCAGCATCCCACACAGGATCTATCTACTTGTCTTTCCTCAGAAAGAGAACATTCCTCTTTGTACCCACATTTGTCTTTCAGGTCATCATCCACAGGTCAGGGGCTCATCTCTCTTTGAGTATTTAGCCAATATGCATAGTTTGTCCTCTGAACTGCAGGTCAACAAGCCACAGGGTCCCACACAATGGTTAATCAACATACTGTTACATATTTAGACTGTTAACTGGTTCATGCAGCAACAGGAACATCTGATTCTTTCACTGGCTGGTCCCAACAATAAAAGCAATTGTTACCATACACCTTTCGTGTCTCCCCTTTTTCCCTATAGATTGTAAGCTTGCTAGAAGGGCCCTCACTCCTCTTGGTATCTGTTTTGATCTATGTGATTATTGTTATGCTGTAATGTCTATTGTCTGTGGAAGTCTCCTCTATAATGTAAAGTGCTGCGGAATATGTTGGCGCTATAGAAATAAAATTACAGTTTATACTCGTGTATAAGCCGACCCCCCCCCTAATTTTGCCACAAAAAACTGGGAAAACTTATTGACTCCCATATAAGCCTACGGTGGGAAATGCAACAGATACTGATAAATTTCAAAAATAAAAATAGATACCAATAAAAGTAAAATTAATTGAGACATCAGTAGGTTAAATGTTTTTGAATATCCATATTGAATCAGGTGCCCCATATTATGCTCCATACAGTTCATGATGGCCCCATAAGATGCTCCATACAAAATACGCCCCATAAAATGCACAAAGGTTAATAATGGCCCCCATAAGATGCTCCATAGATTATGCCCCATATGCTGCCCCATAAGATGCTCCATAGATTAATCTCCCATAAGATGCTCCATAGATTATGTCCCCATATGCTGCTGCCACTAAAAAAAATATGACATACCTCTCGTCGCTGGGGGCCAGGTGCCGGTGTCACTGCTGGCTCAGGACCCCGGCACCTGAGATATTCACCTGTCCCGGTGCTCGCCGCTGTCTGCCACGTCCTCTGCGAGTGACTGTTCATGACGTGGTTAGTGCGCGCCACGCCCTCTGCTGCCTGAACGTCACTGACAGAGGACCCGGCAGACAGTGGCAAGCTGCGTTGGAACGGGGACAGGTGAATACTGCATATACTTTCCCCCTCCTGGCACGGTCTCTGCAGCCCCCCACTTCTCCCACGGTCTCCCTTCAGCTGTTACGTGGTACCGCTCATTAAAGTCATGAATATGCGCATATTCATGACTTTAATGAGCGGTACCACGTGACCGCTGAAGGAAGGGAGACCATGAGAGAAGCGGGGGGCTGCAGAGACGCGCCGGGGGGGTCAGTATGATCTGACACCCCCGCCGACCCCCGGTATATGACTCGCGTATAAGCCAAGAGGGGGACTTTCAGCCCAAAAAAATGGGCTGAAAAATCTCGGCTTATACACGAGTATATACGGTATTATTATTATTATCAGACATCGATTGCTCAATGATCTTGCGTCCCTGTCTTGCAAAGATAGCAGACAATTCTCTGTAGGAGCTGATATAAGAGACAAACCGCAGCCATTCAAAACTATCAAGAGTAAACTTTGAAAATTCATGGCAACAGTCTGTGGTTCTTTACCTACTGAAAATAGACCTCTGAATAATTAAGATTAAATACTGTGTCAACCCATTAGAGGGCTTATAAACAGAATGATAAAGAGCAACAAGGCAGCACTCCTAAAATCAGTAAAAATATGAACATAGACCAAATGATACCCATCACACCATCACAGTCCTTTAGACCTCCACACCCATAGTATGATGCTGGTACAGCGCCCACATTGTATGATGGACCCTAAACAATATGCTACCACAGCTCTCCCACACACATTATGATGCCTCCATAGTCCTATGTACAATGATGACCACTGCAGACCCTCCACACGGTATTGTGGCCCCCATAACCAGCAACACAATATCATGGCCCTCCCATACACAGTATGATAGCCCCCACAACTTCCCATACACAGTATCAGGGCTCATATTGCCCCTTCACACAGTGTGATGGCCCTCAAAGCTCCTACAGACAGTATGATACCCTTGCAGCCATCTACACAGTAAGATGTCGCCCCCAACACCCAACACAAATTATGATGCTCCCCACACCCAGTATGATTTTCCTAGCCCCTCACACAGTATGATGTCACCTACAAGTATTTCCTAATAAAATAAAACTCCCCTTGCCCCAGTCTTAGATTGTAAGCTTGCAAGCATGACCCTCACTCCTCTTGGTATGTGTTACTCTGTAATGTCTGATAATGTTTGTACATGTCCCCCTTAAATTATTAAGTGCACCAGAATATGTTGGTGCTATAGAAATAAAATAATTTGTTATTACCCTGTGGACTAGTTATCCTTGTTCCATTAGTGTATTCAGTGGTGTCAACATCCTATGTATGCAGATACCGTTAAAATTGTGCTGTCAGAGGGTTGGGGTTAGAGGGCACAGGGTTCAACAGCATCGGACCTCTCCAACTCATGGGCCCCATAGTGGCGGTATGTTCTGCCACTATTATCAGTATGCTATTGATTTAAAGAAGTGGTGGGGAACCTTTTTTTCTGTCAAGGGCCATTTGGACATTTCTACCATCATTTGGGGTTCATACAAAATAATCAACTTGAAAATTAGCTTCCTCTTTGGTCAAACAATTAACTCACCCCTAATGTAGCTAGAGCTGCTTTTCTTCGGTGTGGTTGTGATGTTAGGTGATAGTGAGCAGGTTGTTTCTCACAAGTTTGCATTGGTCTGGAGCACAGTCAACTCTTTGTTATAATACGTTTTGTAAAGCATATACATTACATAAGAGACACTGGGACTACAGTATATACATCACAGGAGATGCTGGGGGCAAATACATCAGAGGAGACACTGGGACTGCAATATATACATCACAGGAGATGCTGAGACTACAGTATATACATCACAGGAGACGCTGGAGGAATATACATCACAGTAGACGCTGCAGTCATATGCATCACTTTGGGGTCATATGCATTACTGAAGGGAACAGACATCACGGGGCATAAACATCTCTGAGCAAGGCTGGGAGGCATAGACATCGCTGAGGAAGGCTAGTAGGCATATATACCACTGCGGATTGCTGGTGGGCATAGACATCACTGGGGAAGGCTGGGAGACATATACATCACTGGAGAGAGCTGCCGGGCATATACATCACTGGGGAGGGCTGTTGGTCATATACAGGTGCTTCTCACAAAATTAGAATATTATCACTTCCACAATCATGGGGAAGACTGCTGACTTGACAGATGTCCAGAATGCAGTCACTGACACACTCCACAAAGAAAGTAAATTTTGCATTTCATTTGGAAATCAAGGTCCCAGAGCCTGGAGGAAGAGTGGAGAGGCCACAATCCAAGCTGCTTGAGGTCTAGTGTGAAGTTTCCACAATCAGTGATGGTTTGGGAAGCCATGCCATCTGCTGGTGTAGGTCCACTGTGTTTTATCAAGACCAAAGTCAGCGCAGCCATCTACCAAGAAATTTTAGAGCACTTCATGCTTCCCTCTGCCGACAAGCTTTTTTGGAGATGGAAATTTCATTCGCCAGCAGGACTTGGCACCTGTCCACACTGCCAAAAGTACCAATACCTGGTTTAAAACAACAGCATCACTGTGCTTGACTGGCCAATAAACTCACCTGACCTTAACCCAAAGAGAATCTATGGGCTATTGTCAAGAGGAAGATGAGAGACACCAGACCCAACAATGCAGATGAGCTGAAGGCTGCTATCACAGCAACCTGGGCTTCCATAACCCCTCAGCAGTGCCACAGGCTGATCGCCTCCATGCCACGCCACATTGATGCAGTAATTGATGCCAAAGGAGCCCCGACCAAGTATTGAGTGCATTTACTGAGCATACATTTCAGTAGGCCAACATTTCGGATTTTAAAATCATTTTTCATGCTGTTGTTATAAAGTATTCTAATTTACTGAGATAATGACTTTTGGATTTTCATTGGCTGTAAGCCATAATCATCAACATTATCAGAACTAAGCACATGAAATAGATCACTCTGTAATGACTCTGTATAATATATGAGTTTCACTTTTTGCATTGAAGAACTGAAATAAATTAACTTGTTTGTGGTACCTCCTGATGAAGGAGTCTTAGAACTCTGAAGCACATTGAATAAACCCCAATTCTATATGAAAATACATCTGGATCTTCAGTCATTCAGCAGCACAGATTATATCCATGCTCACCCCGTTTGTTTCTATGGTTTGGTCGCTTGTGGACCTGTGGATCTGCTGCAGAGGATAATTCTACATGCTATAATAATAGCTCAGTCTGGTGAGTACAATCCAATTGTATTAACACTATTTTTCTCGGATAAGACCCTATTTGCGCTATTTCTTCAGCAGCATTTATTGAATTTACTGAGATAATGACTTTTGGGTTTTCATTGGCTGTAAGCCATAATCATTAACAGAAATAAACACGTGAAATAGATCACTCTGTTTGTAATGACTCTATATAATATATGAGTTTCACTTTTTGCATTGAAGAACTGAAATAAATTAACTTCTTGATAAATATTCTAATTTTGTGAGAAGCACCTGTATATCACTGTGGAGGGCTGGGGGCATATACATCACTGGCATCTGGGGACATATACATCACTGGGGACTTAGACATCACTGGGAGGGCTGAGGGGCATTTACATCACCGAGGAGGGCTGGGGGGCAAATATATCACTATTGTCATGATACCAGTGCAGGTTTTGACCTGCACATCAGGGGTTAATGTCTTGAGCCCAGTGCTTTGACCTGCATGCCTGGGGTTAATTATTGTGGCATCTCTTTGGTTCAGGGAGAGCTTCTTATGGCCCTGGGAAACTCCAATCCCTGTCAGTTATACTTTGGCCTTTGGCCGAGTGTGTTGACCCCTGTGTGCCTATGCCTGGTCGTTGTCTTCTAGCTTGCTTATATGGTTCTGACCTGGTTCTGTCCCCCATTGTGAGTTTGCCTGTTGATTCTGTACTGTATATCTGTTTCTCTGGTTTCTGACTCCTTGGCTACGTCCTGACTATCCGTTCTGTCTAATCCTGTGTATTGTCGTGCTATCTCGTGCTTTGACCCCGGTCTGATCTGTTTACGCCCCTGTCTATGCCCCTTGGTAACTTTGTCCCGTAGTTACCTTTCTAGGAGTTTATCTGCAGCTCCTAGCTCTCGGGAGTTTAGGCCACGCCCCCAGCAGTCACGTGCTTCAGGTCCTGCGGGTCTGAAGCATGCATCTTCTCTGCTGCTGCCTGCTCCACAGGTATCTCTGAGCACAGTTTGTCTTACTCAGGACATGCGCACTGGCTCAGTGAGCTAGTACAGTGCGGTGTTCCTGACAACTATATCGCTCTTTGACAATCTATAATCTGGTTTCCATCCCCACCATTCCACTGAGATTGTCCTGACCAAAATTACTAACGACCTACATACAGCCAAAGCTAACGGGCAATACTCTATACTTCTCCTTCTATACCTGTCCTCTGCTTTCGACACTGTTGACCACTGCCTCCTACTACAGATCCTCTCTTCCTTTGGCATCAAAGACCTCGCCCTATCCTGGATCTCAGCATACCTTCCCAACCGCACATTCAGCGTCTCCCACTCCCACACACCTCCTCATCCCACCCTCTCTCTGTTGGAGTCCCCCAAGACTCTGTTCTTGGACCCCTACTCTTTTCAATCTATACACTTGGCCTGGGACAACTTATAAAGTCCCATGGATTCCAGCACCACCTTCTATGCTGACAACACTCAGATCTACGTCTCTGGCCCAGACGTCACCTCTCTGCTGCCTTGAATCCCAGAGTGTCTACCAGCCATGTCCTCAGCTGCCTCTGAGTAACCCTTCACTCTGCCCTGTCCTTCAAACCACACATCCAAGCTCTTTCCACCTCCTGTCGCCTCCAGCTCAAAAATATTTCCAGAATCCGTCCTTTCCTCAACTCTTAATTTACTAAAATGCTTGTGTATGCCCTCATCATCTTCCACCTCGACTACTGCAACATCCTTTTCTGTGGCCTCCCTGCTAAAACTCTCGCACCTCTCCAGTCCATCCTTAACTCTGCTGCACAACTAATTCATCTCTCTCCTCGCTACTCCTCCGCTTCTCCCCTCTGGAGATCTCTTCACTGGCTCCCATTCCCTCAGCATATCCAGTTCAAATTACTAATACTAACCTACAAAGCCATCCATAACCTGTCTCGTCCATATATCTCTGAACTAATCGCCCGATATCTCCCCTCATGTAATCTCCAGTCCTCCCCTTCTCTTCTCCACATTTATTCGCTCCTCACCTAATCGCCTCCAAGACTTCTCCCGAATATCCCCCATCCTCTGGAATTCTTTGCCACAACACGTCCGACTATCAACCACATTCGGATCCTTCAGACGGAACCTGAAAACCCACCTTTTCAAGAAAGCTTACAGCCTGCAATGACCTCGATGCCTCCTCACCACTCCTGGAGCTACCGCCTCACCAACATCAGAGCTGCTGCAACCCCCCAACCTACTGTCTCTTTCCCCTCCATCCTGTAAAATGTAAGCCCGCAAGGGCAGGGTCCTCTCCCCTCTATATCAGGCTGTTATTGTTAGCTTACTTACTGTAAGTGATATCTGTAATTTGTATGTAACCCCTTCTCATGTACAGCACCATGGAATCAATGGTGCTACATAAATAAATAATTATTATAAAAATAACCCACTGAGATGTGGAGAGTTCACAGCTCTGGATTAGTGCTCAGACGTGTGTATTCAAATGGGCCAGTGCCTAGGAAATTAATGTCATGGAGACACGCCGGACCACTTGTAAAACCCAACATTTCGCACAGCAAAGGGCAGCGACCATAGGGGAAGAGGGAAGATTCCATACCAGGTCATTCACCCCCCTGGTTAGGGCTCCTAGAATAGTTGTAATAGAAAACAAAGAGGATGCTTATCATGAAATCTCTTTAGCAAGATTGGAGCATTAATGTCCTTTTTGAGAACCCAGCATCTCTCCTCAACACCATACACCTTTCAGTCTATCGAGTAAAAGTAATACCCAAAAAACGTTTGACAATCCAGAATCTGGTTGATTTCGTATACTGGTTAAGGGGAAGAAGTAGGAAATGTTTTGACTGTAATAGAGAATTTGTTGATGACCAGGGAATGGAAGCATTTGGAATTTTTAGTGCAGGAGGTAGATTTAGAATGTGTACAAATTAATTTGCAGAACAATTTGGAATGCACCAATGAACATAGGAGTCAACTTTTTGCAACAAGTCTTTAAAGGACGTTTTTAGTGAAAAACTAAACCAGTCTCTGGGAGCAAAGCGGATAACAAGTAAACAGTGTTTATCAGCACTATTCTTTGCTTTAACTGCAGCCAAATTAGATTGCACCTCAGTTTAGATGTTATCATTGTCTTGAGAGATACTGATCATAGCAGGAATTGGACTTTTAGGTGAAATTGAAAGTGGCAGGTGATGTTCTCAGCTACTGTATACACAGTAAGGGCAGAGACACACTGCCGTATTTCTCGTGCGAGAATCGCATCGTAAAACTCGCCCTGGCTGTCTGCTCTCCTGACCTGAGCTTGACAGCTGCATAGTAATCCATCACGCTGTCATGCTCAGGTCAGGAGAGGTGCTGGCCAGTCCATGCAGTGCGATGCGATTATCGGACAAGAAATACGGCAGTGTGATTCCAGCCTAATGGAGATTTAGAAGACTCAGAAACCAAACTGTTGTGGGTAAATGTAGCCCAAGGAAGCAAATCCGCCCAATTCAGTATGGGAATTGAGAAAATTCACAAATATTGCTGTATGCAAGGGCATAAATACCATCGCACTCCGAAATGAATCGCCAGCTACAGAAGTTGAAACGCATGGTATGTGA
This sequence comes from Dendrobates tinctorius, assembly GCF_039654945.1. Classification (NCBI taxonomy): domain Eukaryota; kingdom Metazoa; phylum Chordata; class Amphibia; order Anura; family Dendrobatidae; genus Dendrobates; species Dendrobates tinctorius. Next base: position 37,135,797 of record NW_027361743.1, on the reverse strand, counting down.
GCACTGGGATCGTGAGTAGGAGCGTTTATTGTTTTTCTTTTTTCCCTGTCTATTGAACAACAGCGGGGCCATAAACCAGGATGGGAGCCATATACCAGGATGGGGGGCCATTTACTAGGATTGAGTCCCATATGTCAGGATGAAGGACATATACCACTATGAGGGCCATATACCTGGAAGGGGGCCATTTACCAGGATGGGGGCCCATATATCAGGATGAGAGCCATATACCAGGATGGGGGCCATAGACCATGATGGGGCCATATACTAGGATTGTGCCCAGGATGAGGGCCATATACCTGGATGAGGGTAATACACCAGGATGGAGGACACATACCTGGATAAGGGATATATACCAGCATAGAGGACATATAAAAGGATGCAGACATATACCAGGATGGGCTGTGCTAATATACTACATGTAAGAGTTTGGGCAGTGCATTATACTACATGCAGGACTACAGAGTGTGCATTATACTATACGGAGGAGTATGGGGAGTGCATTATACTACATGGATGATTATGGGCTGTTTATTATACTGTATAGAGAACTATGGAGGTGCATTATACTGTATGCAGGATTATGGAGGGTGATTATATTATTTGGAGCACTCAACATCAGTATGATGTATGACAGGAGCAGTAGAAAAACAAAACTTAAGTTCTTAGAAGGCATAAATACCAGAATCTGACCAATTCCAGGAGTTAATGCCCTTCTGAGTTAGGATTCTTATAGGAGCAATCATTTGAGAGTTTTTAATGAACTGACTGTAGTAATTTGCAAAGCAGATGAATCTTTGGAGACCTTTGAGACCAATGGGCTGGGGCCAAACCAAAATAGCAGAAACGTTTTCTGGATCTATGTGTGTGTGTAGACCTTTATATTAGACGATGAATCTGAAGAATGATGGTAGTTTATGACATTCAAAGAGACATTTATTCAACTTGGGAGAAAGGTGATTTTGCTAATGTCTCTTCAAAACAGAGCTTGAAAATTGTAAGAGTCTAAGTAGTCCCTCCTGGATGTGACCAGCTTCAGAGCAAGGCTTGCAATCTCTAAGGGTATGTGCACACAGTTCAGATTCTCCCGTGGATCCGCTCTTGATCTGCTGCAGATCCTCAAGTCATGTACAGTACAATGTTACAATGTCCGCAGCATGTCAATTCTTTGGGCGGATCTGCAGCGTTTCTGCACCCATTGACTTGCATTGATCGGCAGCAAAACTATAGGTCTAAAAAAGATCTGCGGTTTTGCTGCGGATGAAACACTGCAGATCGGGAGGGGGGAAGAGTGAGGGCGGAATGTGTGGGCGGTGACTGTGCGTGTATGGTGTGTGGGCGGTGACTGTGTGCAGGTATGGTGTGTGTGTGGGGGGGTTTGCGGGGCCTGTGCGGGGGTCATCGGCTGTGTGGGGGGTCTGCGGGGCTCATCAGCTGTGCAGGGAGGTCTGCCGGGCCTGTGCGGGGGTCATCGGCTGTGCGGGGGGGGGGTCTGCCGGGCCTGTGCGGAGGTCATTGGCTTTGCGGGGGGGGTCGGCGGGGCCTGTGCGCGGGTCATCGGCTGTGCAGGGGGGTCTGAGGGCCTGTGCCGGGGGGAGTCTGCGGTGGTGTATGTATGTGTGTGTGTGTATGTGTATGCAGGCATCATCTACAAGTCCCATTGGGCTATGTCTGCTACCCTGACAATGATTGACACATTAGCCAATGATGGGACAGTAGTAGTCCCATCATTGGATAATGTGTTGAATGTAAAAAAAAAAAAAAGAACATACAGAACATATAACATACAGAACATAGAACATACAATATATAACATACAGAACATACAGAACATGCAACATACAGAACATACAACATATAACATATAGAACATACAGAACATATAACATACAGAACATACATATAACATACAACGCATAACATAGAGTACATACTCATCGCACACACCTAATTCCCCAAAGTCCTCGATCACCTGATAAAATAATAAAGCAACCTATACTCACCTTTCCACCATAGTCCAATTAATAACGAGGGTTCCATGATGATCTCCCGTGGAGAGCTGCCACATCAGCTGATGTGACCGCTCTCCAGGGGCTCCAGCAATGAAATGACAGGCGGAGGTAATCCTCCGCTGTGTATCCCTCCGCCGGGAAAGAGGTCCCGTAACCCTAACACTAACCCTAATTCTCACCCAGCAGTGCTTTAAAGTGAGACTCTGAACTCAGGTAACCTCAGTGATGCACTGCAGGAGGCATTGTCTCCTGTCAGTTCATCACTGGGAGGCCCTATAGAGCATTGACATCACATGATGTCACTGTTCTATAGGGGAGATCGTCGTGGGACCCTCGTTATTAATTGGACTGCGTCAGACAGGGAGTATACAGTTGGTTTATTTTTTTACTTTTTTTTCTAGGAGATCGAGGGCGTCGTTTGGATCTGGGCGAGCAATAAAAATATGAAAACTGTGTCGTGTTTTATTTAATTAAAAGACTTTATTCTTATGTGTGTGTTTTTTAACCCTTTCAAAATATTAATAGTGGATCGGTGTCTTATTGACGCCTCCCCATTATTAACCAGGCTTAATGTCACCTTCCAATAGCAAGGTGACATTAACCCATTATTACCCAATATCCCACCGCTACACGGGAGTGGGAAGAGAGGGTCTAAGTGCCAGAATTGGCGCATCTTATAGATACGCCATTTCTGCGGCGGCTGGTATTTGTAGCCGGGGGAGCCAATATCCATGGACCCTTCCTAGGCTATTAATATCAGCCCGCAGCTGTCTGCGTAGCCTTTCCTGCTATAAAATATAGGGGGACCCCCCATCATTTATGGGGGTCCCCCTATTTTAATAGCCAGTAAAGGCTATGCAGACATCAGCGAGCTGATATTCATAGCCTGGGAAGGGGCCATGGGTATTACCTCATTACCAGGCTACAAATATTGGCCCCCGGCCATCGGCTTTCCCTCTCTGGTGCATAAAATTGGGCGGGAGCACACGCCATTTTTTTTTAAATAGATTTAGCTATATATCTTTAGATATATCTATGGATATATCTATGGAAATATCTATAGATATATCTATGGAAATATCAATGGATATATCTATAGATATATCTATGGAAATATATCCATAGATATATCTATAAATATTTCTATAGATATATCCATAGATATCTATGGAAATATCTATGGATAGATATATGGATAGATCTATCTATCTATCTATCTATCTACCTATCTATTATCATCTGTCTATCTGTGTGTGTAATGGAGTGTGGGTTGGACAAATGTAAAAGAGGAGGTTGGACAGAAATTACATCGCAAATCTTTTTTTTTTAAATAACGTATCTTTATTTAGCTTACAAAAACGCATACAAATCCACAGGCAAAACAGCACTGAAAAACCGCACTTACGTTTTCTGCCAAGAGCTGCGTTTTTTGTGCGGAAAAATCCACGGGAAAATCTGCACTGTGTGCACATACCCTAAGGCCAGTTTCACACATCCTGATATTTCTGGTACCAGGAAAAACGGTACTGGAGATATCTGTTTCCATTTGTCACATCTGTGTGGCATCCGTGTGTACCATCCCTGTGTGATCCATGTGCTGTCCGTGTGGCTACGTACCAGAGCCTAGTATTGAAACAATTTGTTTCAATTTTAACCCTGTGAGACTTTAAAAACGCACAAGGATGGCACATGGATGGCAAATGGACGCCATCCGTGTGCAGTACGTGTTTACACAGACTAATTGAGTTGTATGGGTCTGTGTGACCCGTGCAGCTGCACAAAAATGGACATGTCTACGTGTGGAGCACACGTACACAGAATCCGTGAAAAAACACAGATATGTGCAAAGACCCATTCATTTGAATGGGTCTACGTGTGTCACTGTCTCCGGTACTGTCACTGTCACCACACGTACCTGAGACACTGATGTGTGAAACCGGCCTAAGAAACAGAGGTTGGAAGGCCGTGCTCTTGTGTGATTAACTAAGACTGGCACTTCCAAAAACTGATGAATACGCCCCTTCTTGCCTAGGAAACACGGCCACTTTTGTTGCCCTGCAGAGGTAGCCGATAATTAGGCCATGAGCAGTAAACTATAGAATTAAAAATCCCTTTGTTCTTGCGAATGGAGATGTTTTTTATATAGATTTAAACAGCAAAGGTTCTTGTTCTTACATGCAATGTGTGAATGATTCCTTTAGGTTTAATAAATTGTCTTTTCTACAAGTACCGTATATACTCGAATATAAGCCGAGATTTTCAGCCCAATTTTTTGGGCTGAAAGTCTCCCTCTTGGCTTATATTCGAGTCATATACACCGGGGGGTCGGAGGGGGAGGGGGGCGGTTGGTGTCAGGTCATACTTACCCGTCCTGACGCTGTGTCTTGAGCCCCCAGCTTCTCCGCACTCTCTCTTCCTGCCTTCAGCGGTCACGTGGTGCCGCTCATTAAAACTCAGGAATATGCGCATATTCATGAGTTTTAATGAGCGGTATCACGTGACCGCTGAACGCAGGAAGAGAGAGCGCGGAGAAGCTGGGGGCTCAAGACACAGCGTCAGGACGGGTTAGTATAGCGATACTCACCTGTCCTGCGTCCATGGCTGCTTGCTGCTGTCTGCAATCGGTCAGTGACTTCAGACAGCAGAGGGCGCGGTGACGTGATTAGTGCGCGCCGCGCCCCCTGCAGTCTGAACGTCACTGATGACGTGGCAGATAGCGGTGAGCAGCCATGGACGCAGGACAGGTATCTGACACCCAGCGACGGAGAGGTGAGTATGTCTTTTTTTTATTTTTACATGCAGCGGCAGCATGGGGGCAGTATATGGGGGAACAATCTATGGAGCTTCTTATGGGGGCAGCATATGGGGGCATAATCTAAGGAGCTTCTTATGGGGGCAGCATATGGGGGCATAATCTAAGGAGCTTCTTATGGGGGCAGCATATGGGGGAACAATCTAAGGAGCTTCTTATGGGGGCAGCATATGGGGGCATAATCTAAGGAGCTTCTTATGGGGGCAGCATAAGGGGGCATTATCTAAGGAGCTTCTTATGGGGGCAGCATAAGGGGGAATAATCTAAGGAGCTTCTTATGGGGGCAGCATATGGGGAAACAATCTATGGAGCTTCTTATGGGGGCAGCATAAGGGGGAATAATCTAAGGGGCTTCTTATGGTGTCAGCATATGGGGGAATAATCTATGGAGCTTCTTATGGGGGCAGCATATGGGGAAATAATCTATGGAGCATTTCCCACCCTAGGCTTATACTCGAGTCAATAAGTTTTCCCAGTTTTTTGTGGCAAAATTAGGGGGGTCGGCTTATACTCGGGTCGGCTTATACTCAAGTATATACGGTAGTTAAAAACACGTTCGACAGAACAATAGATGTACAGAACAGTAATAGATGGCTGCAAAAAGACTGATAGTGGTGTGTTCCCGGTCACTAGTCTTTATCACTACAAGTACTAGATAATGTTCAACTGAGGTGTCTCACTGATGATCAACCAACATTTGACAGATTGTGTTTTACAAAATAAAGCTAGAAAAACACCATAGCCTCAGACATTCTCATATTTCACTATAAACTTTAAAAGAAACAAAAAAGCCCAAAAAAAGATAGACAGGGAATAAACATGTAAAAATGTATGAAAAAATGCTTCTCAAGACATCTAAATATTAATGTTATTTTATGCCTTAGAAAATGATGCGAAAAATCAGTGTGAATGAACCTTTATTTAGACTTTATGTAACTGGATCGTGCTCATTGTCTACTAAATGGAAGCTTTCCTATGAATGACTTATTAGATTCAATTAACATGATAATACATAGTGTTATTATCATTTTTTCCGGTCGTCAGCAGTTTTATTATGCTACTGGATACAGGCTTAAAGCGAAACTTTTTCTAGTCAACTATTTAACCCTTTCACTTATAATTTGAAAAAAAGATTCTGGTGTGACTGCACCTAATATAGGGGATCTTTGTCTCAGAGAGTCCAGAAAGCAAAGCAACCATAACCTCCAATAGGCCGGGATCACACATGCGAGAAACTCGGACAGGTCTCGCATCTCAATACCCGACACTGCCGCCGGCACTCGGGAGTGGAGCGTGCCGCTGCATATATTTCTATGTAGCTGAACGCTCCGCTCCCGAGTGCCGGCGGCAGTGCTGGCCTGGGTATTAAGATGCGAGACTCATGCGAGTTTCTCTGAAAAGTCTGACCCCGGTCATACAGGAAAGGTCGTGATCAGTGATGACCTGCGGTCACAAGTGATTTTCCTAGCCCCAACTGTTTTTTTTTGCGTTTTTTTTGTGTGTGTGTGCGTGTGATTTATCTCGCCTTTACACCATTTTGTTGTTTTTGCGCCATGTTTATCATTTTCCTTTTTGCTTAAAGGAGACCTCACATTACCTTTTTTTTCCCCTATATTGTGTAGATTTTATTGTAGCGTAGTGTCAGGGTGTTCACATATGCATCAATTGTCGTCTTCTCTGGTATCCAGCGCCTTTTCGTTCATCTTCTGAGTCACATAGAGCGGAACGGTGCTGGATACCAGCAAAGACGACGATCGGTCAGTATATTAACACACTGACACTACACTAATAATTAGGCCACGGTCACAAGTTCAGTATTTGATCAGTTTTTTTTACCTCAGTATCTGTAAGCCAAAACCAGGAGTGGAACAATCAGAGGAAAAGTATAAGGCTGGAGTCACACTAACCTGCGCAAAATACAGTCAGTATTTTACATGCGTAATACGGATGACAGACCCCTAAACAGTGCTCCGTATGTCATCCGTAAGCAAGGTGTGGTCGCGTATTTTGCGCATGTCAGCATCCGTATGTAATCCGTATGGCATCCGTATGGTGAGATTTTCTCGCAGGCTTGCAAAATGGACATATAATGGAGCCCTATGACAGTTTTAATAAAGAAATGAAAGAATAGATATAGACACATAGAATGCATATATATATATATATATATATATATGTCTTCTATGTGTATATATCTATTCATTTGTTTCTTTATTAAAACTGTCAGTGTGAGTTTACTGTATAGCGCACTGAATTGCCGGCTTTGCTAAAAGACACCGGGTGCGTATTTCTTGCAAGTCACATGTGTGGTCCGTGTGTAATCCGTATTTTTTGCGCACCCATAGACTTGCATTGGCGTACTACGGCCGTAGAACGCTGACAATCGCAGCATGCTGCGATTGGCACGGACCGTAGAATACGGATGAGAAATATACGGCTGGTGCGAGTGACCCCATAGAGAATTATTGGTCTGTGTCTAATGCGTGCTTTTTGCGCCTCTCACTCTCCCGTATTCCTCGCCAGTGTGACCCCGGCCTAACAGAAAGGCCGGGGTCACACTGGGGAGGAATACGGCCGAGTGAGAGGCGCTAGAAGCACGCGTTAGACACAGACCAATGATTCTCTATGGGGTCACTCTTGGTTTTCACTTACAAATACTGTGGTAAAAAACTCACAGGTTTAGGAAAAATAAACGTTAATGGTAGGGCTTTGTTTAAAAGTGAGAGATTTTTGCATCATGGTTTTTGTATATTTATTATTTGCACATTTTTTTTTGCTCAGCAGTAGTGTTAAAATACTAGGAGGGGGTTACCATTAAGGCTACATTCCCACAATGAGCTTTTGGTGAGTTTTTTGACATTGCAGAGTTTCTGCACCATTTCTGCACCCATTAAGTAAAATAAGTTACTTGTATGTTTTTCGAAAATCTGCAACATCAAAAACTCACCAAAAGCTCATTGTGGGAACGTAGCCTGAGGTTTTTGTTCTGTTTTTTGTTTTTTTTTAATCCTTGGGATAGTTTTATTATTAACTTTGTGGAAAAAAAATTACAAATTATTGGGCAGAGCCTCATTTCTTCAAAGAAACTGCTTCTTTTGGCCAACTTCTGCTTCTTTCAACTCTGTGAAAAAGTAGCAAAGCAAAACAATGGATAAAGCTTAATTGGAAGGATGTGGCTTCTGACAACCTGAAAATGTTATTAACTAATGGCAGTGTGCAAGGAAAAATGGTACAATATTAAAAGGGCCTTTGCTTTTTATTACATCTTACATTTTTTAAAATTGCATCTTTATTGAGTATAGATAGCGTTTATGGCTGACATTTTTTGTAGCACATAAACTTTTTAAAACATCAAAGAATGTTTGAAATTGAAGAAAAAAAAAAACTAAAAAAGGCAAGCAAAGAGTATGTTGCTTTTTGAGTCATACATCTGATTTTTCATGTGGACCAATAGGTCATATGAAAAAGATGGGTAAAAGTCCTACTCTTTTCTGCTTTGCTCGCTGGAATCAGCCATTCATGTCCACAGCACATGTTATACCCAATTTATATAGAATGGTTGGAAGAACTTCCAATTGATTTGACGTCTGTATTTTTAATATATTTTAAAAAATGGATGACACATGCACGCTAAAAAATAGACCCCAACGCAAAGAGATGAGTATCACACAGTTTAAAAACAATTTAGCCCCAATTCAACATTTGCTTTTTTTCTTTGTCCTTTTTCTTGTGTTATTATTTGCAGTTTTTTGGGGCAAAATTAATCTAACACACATGATTCATGAATTTGTCAAAAACTAAAACTTTTGGCGCACTCAAAAACACACCAGAGAAAGGGGGGAAGAGTGAATTTAACCACTTAACCCCTTCCCGACCTTCAGCGCCACGTAGGCGTCATGAAAGTCGGTGCCAATCCGCCTATGTGGCGTCATGGGGAGATCGCGTTCCTGTGGGTCGGGTGACCGGGCTCACTGAAAGGTCACCCGCACACCCGCAGGTACAGGGGGACTTATACTTCATCCCAGAGGAGGTGGCTTTACCCCCCCCATGGCTACGATCGCTCTGATTGGCTGTTGAAAGTGAAACAGCCAATCAGAGCAATTGTAATATTTCATCAATGAAATTTGGTGAAACATTATAATCCAGCCATGGCCGATGCTGCAATATCATAGGCCATGGCTGGAGACAGCGATCTTACCCCCCCTACCGACTGACGGGGGCGATCTGCCCCACCACTGACTGACGGCGGCGACCTGCCGCCGTCATTATTTGCTCTCCCTCCCCTTCCCCCGCCTTCCAATCCCCCCTCCCCCCGGTACCTCCTGAGTCCGGGTGTCCCTTCTGCATCTTCCATGGGCATGCGCAGCGCACCCGCTGAATCTGCCGTCCAGCAGATTCAGTCATTCATTCAAGGTACATTTTGATCACTGTGATAAACCCTATCACAGTGATCAAAATAAAAAAAGTAAATAAACCCCCCTTTTATCACCCCATAGATAGGGAAAAATAATGAAATGAAGAAAATATATTTATTTTTATTCTTCCATTAAGGTTAGGGTTAGGGTTAGATTTAGGGTTAGAGTTGGAATTAGGGTTAAGGTTATGGTTGGAATTAGGATTAGGGTTAGGGTTGGAATTAGGTTTAGGGTTGGACTTAGGGTTATGGTTGGAATTAATGTTAAGGTTGGAATTAGGATAAGATTAGGGTTAAGGGCGTGTTGTGGTTGGGATTAGGGTTAGGCTTGTGGTTAGGGTAAGAGTTAGAGTTGGGATTAGGGTTAGGGGTGTTTTGGGGTTAGGGTTTGGTTAGCGTTAGGGGTGTGTTGGGGCTAGGGTTGAGTTAGAATTGAGGGGTATCCACTATTTAGGCACATCAGGGGGTCTCCAAACACGACATGGCGCCACCATTGATTCCGGCCAATTTTGCGCTCAAAAAGTCAAACAGTGCTCCCTTCCTTCCGAGCCCCAACGTGTGCCCAAACAGTGGTTTACCCTAACATATGGGGTATCAGCGTACTCAGGACAAATTGCACAACAACATGGGGGGGTCTAATTTCTCCTGTTACCCTTGGGAAAATAAAAAATTTGGGAGCTACAAAATTAATTTTGTGGAAAAAAAATGATTTTTTATTTTCACGGCTCTGCGTTATAAACTTCTGTGAAGTACTTGGGGATTCAAAGTTCTCACCATACATCTAGATGAGTTCCATGGGGGGTCTAGTTTCCAAAATGGGGTCATTTATGAGGGAGCCCCAAAGTTTAGGCACACAGGGGCTCTCCAAACACGACATGGTGTCCGCTAACGATGGGAGCTAATTTTCCATTCAAATAGTCAAATGGCGCTCCTTCCCTTTCGAGCCCTGCCTTTGCACCCAAGCAGCGAACTCAGGACAAATTGGACAACAACTTTTGGGGTCCACTTTCTCCTTTTATCTTTGGGAAAATAAAAAAAAATTGCTAAAAGATCTTTTTTGTGACTAAAAAGTTAAATGTTCATTTTTTCCTTCCATGTTGCTTCTGCTGCTGTAAAACACCTGAAGGGTTAATAAACTTCTTGAATGTGGTTTTGATCAGCTTGAGGGGTCTAGTTTTTAGAATGGTGTCACTTTTGGGTATTTGCCACCATATAGACCCCTCAAACTGACTTCAAATGTGAGGTGGTCCCTAAAAAAATGGTTTTGTAAATTTTGTTGTAAAAATGAGAAATTGCTGGTCAACTTTTAACCCTTATAACTTCTTAACCCAAAAAAAAAGTTTCCAAAATTGTGCTGATGTAAAGTAGACATGTGGGAAATGATATTTATTAACTATTTTGTATCACATAACTCTCTGGTTTAACAGAATAAAATGTCAAAATTTAAAAATTGCGAAATTTTCAATATTTTCGTCAAATTTCTGATTTTTTCACAAATAAACGTAAAAATTATTGACCTAAACTTACCACAAACAAGAAGCCCAATATGTCACGAAAAAACATCCTCAGAATCACTAGGATCCGTTGAAGCTTTCTTGAGTTATTACCTCATAAAGGGACACTGGTCAGAATTGCAAAAAATGGTCAGGTGATTAAGGTCAAAATAGGCTGGGTCATGAAGGCGTTAAAGGGAATCTGTCACCCATTTTTTGTGATATGATGTAAAGATATCATTCAATTTAGTGTCACATAGGCATTATAGCAGTACTCTTGATACCCCCTGACTCCCCACCTTTGATGCAAAAATACCGTTTTTAGCTCTCCTGCGGTGTATGTAAATTTCCGTGGTCCGGTCCGATGGGCGGGGCTTTTTCTCCTTCTCTCCCCCCTCCTCGGCTTACTGTATGTATTGTGATCTTTGAATATCACTGTAGAGTTGCAGCGCATGCGCATTGAAATGGCCTCTTGCAGTATGTGTGCAAAGTATAAAATCAGTATTGCATATGTGCCGGCATACGCCATTACGTTCTATGGCCCAGAAGTATTGAGACTTCACTATTGCGACTTCAGTGGACCTGTGAAAGAGTCTCTGACTCGAAAAGGCGTCGTTGGTCTTTGTTCCCCGCATGCCTCTGTTCACCTGCATGAAGAAAACGCTGTCCATGCTGAATATGGTAAAATAAAGGACTCTGGTTACACTGCAATCTGGTGAGTGCCGCATTTTTTTTTCCTTTTTGACAGACAATTTTTAAAATGAACTTTCGTTCGTGGGAAAACCCCATTAATGTGACCGGCTTCCTCTGCCTGTAGACACGTTGCGCATCTGCCACCGGGATTAGCCAAATGATTCACTGCGCCTCTGCAGAATTCGCGCAGGTGCAGTAAATCAGACCACTGCCATCTTTGTGCAGACAGATAGCGGCAGTCACATTAAAACTGCGCATGCGCTCCTCCTGTACAAAGATGGCGGTAGTCAGTGAATCGGCTGATCCCGGCAGCAGCGTGTTCGCGACGGTGTTCCGCTGGTGGTACCGCGCAAGAGGCTGCATACAGTGTGTGTGTGTGTGTCACGCTCATGCCCTGACTGGTGGGCGCAAGCCAGGGGGTCGTGTCCCCACTGTGCCACAAACCAGACTACCCTGGAAGGGGCGTGACTAGGACAACTGCCTTAGTTTTCACTGGAGCCTCTGATGGTGAGGTCAGGCTTGTGCGGCAGGCAGCTGCCCGGTGCCACTCCAGGGTGGTGTCTGGCTGTGGCTGCTGATCCCACTTGGGGAGATGGTGGCACGGCTGAGATACTAGCAGGCAGGCACAGCAGAGACATGAGCAGGCAGGTACGGCTGAGGCACTGGCAGGCGGGCTCGGCGGAAACACTAGCAGGTGGGAACAGCTAAGACACAGGACAAACAGGCACGGCTGAGACACAGTGTAGGCAGGCACAGCTAAGACATAGGGCAGGCAGGCACGGCAGAGACACAGGGCAAGCAGGCACGGCTGAGACACAGGGCAGGCAGGCACGGCTGAGACATAGGGCAGGCAGACACGGCTGAGACACAGGGCAGGCAGACACGGCTGAGACACAGGGCAGGCAGGCACAGCTGAGACACAGGGCAAGCAGGTATGGCTGAGACACAGGGCAGGCAGGCACGGCTGAGGCACGGGGTGGGTAGGCATGGCTGAGACACAGGGCAGGTAGGCAAGGCTCAGACACAGGGTAAGCAGGTATGGCTGAGACACAGGGCAGACAGGCACGACTGAGGCACGAGGCAGGCAGGCACGGCTGAGACACAGTGCAGGCTGGCATGGCTGAGACACATGGCAGGCAGGCACAGCTGAGACACAGGGCAAGCAGGTACGGCTGAGACACAGGGCAGGCAAGCATGGCTGAGGCACGGGGCAGGCAGGCACTGCTGAGACACAGGGCAGGTAGGCCAGGCTCAGACACAGGGCAAACAGGTACAGCTGAGACACAGTGCAGGTAGGCACAGCTGAGGCACACGGCAGGCAGGTGTGGTGTATAAAAGAACAGGTAGAGACCTGTTCATACAGCAGGTGCTAGTACTGGTACAGACAGGAAAGAGTGGAGTATAACTGAACAGGTTTGGACCTGTTCACACAGGAGGAGCAGGTATAGGTACTGACAGGAAAGTGTGGAGTATGACAGAACAGGTTTGGACCTGTTCACACAGGAGGAGCAGGTACGGGGACTGACTGGAAAGAGTGGAGTATGATGGAACAGGTTTGGACCTATTCACAAAGCAGGAGAACCACAAGGCTGCGGAGAAGAATAGTAGAGCCGCAAGAGGTTCTGCAGCAGCAGAACCAGAACCAGCAGAACCACAAGAGTACGGAGCACAGGCAGAGCCTAATGAGCATAGAGCAGGCAGAGTGGCAAGAGAGCGGAGCATGAACAGAGCCGGAAAAGTGCAGAACACAAACAGACAGGGAGGACACAAGGAAAAGAAGCCAAAGACAGGGAGACAGACAGACAGAGGTAGGACAGAGTTCAGACAAGGTGACAGTGCGAGACAAGGTACAGGACCAAGGACACAGGGACTGGAGTACACACAGGTACAAAGCAAGGTTAGAACAAAGACACAGAGACCAGGATATTCTGCCTCCTGGAGGGCAGGCAGACAAGTACCAAGCAAAGTAAGGAGTAAAGCCTCCAGAGAAGGAGGAACACAAAGCAAGACCTGGCAGCTCAGTAGCAAATCACTAACTGAGTAAACACATTGCACAGGCCTGATCCACAAGGTGAAGCTGCCCTAAATACTAGAGGGCTCTTGGTAGCTAGTCAGGGACACATTAGACAGGTGCACCCTAATTCCATAAGAACCAGAGAGTGCTGGCGCCACCCCCCTATGCTCACAGCCAGGAAACATGCACAGAGCAGATAGGAGATGAGGCACAGAGCATGGAGCTGGCAGCAAACAGAAATCACAGCATGGCCTGGAGCAGTGAGTAAGTTGGTGTGTGGGAGATGGGAGGCCATGCGGCGATGCCAGCGGGGTTGTTACGGTGTCTGTGTGTGGTGCGTACGGCATATACAGTGTGTGTGGTGCATACGGCGTATACAGTGTGTGTGTATGTGTATGTGTGTGTGTGGTGCATACAGCGTATACAGTGTGTGTGTGTGTGTGTGCGTGGTGCGACGGTATATTATAAGATTACAGATTTATAGTGTGTAATACATGTAGTTCCTCTATAGAGAAATACCATTTTACAGACCAATCTTTTATGACTTGAAGTGAGCAAATAATAATTCAAAATGTCACTCCCACATTCTTATCTACTATTCATACTGGGGAAGCTGAGACATGTCAAGATAACTTTTACATAACTTTAATTTGATTCATTCAGTTCCTACAGGTTTCAAAATGTCAGTATAGATTTTGTATCTTGTATTATCTTTTTTCCATTAATATTTGGAAATGCAACTATTTTTTACATTTTTCATTTTACCCCATGCTGACTGATTCAAAGCTCACCTGTCACTAAAGTGTGACACCGCACAAGTCTCTAGAATGAGAAGATCCCTAGCGTCAATTCTGGTAAATGGACTTTCTATTGCAGTAAATGAGAATGGGAGAGCATGTTCAGTGAAAAAAACACCCGGATTTATTATTTCCTTTGATCCAGTTTTTTGTCCAGTTTTGCCCATCTTTTTGTTAGCATCCAATTCATTGATCGATTTGCATCATTTTTAAATCTATTTTATCTGTGCTCACCTGTGTTTTTTTTTTTGTTTTTTTCTGCTATTCGGTCACAGTCTAATAATTTGAGCTCGCTCTCACTTGTGCGCTTGCGATTAAATGGGATGAATGCAATCCTATTAAAAATCGGATTGCATTCCTACCAGTTGAATCCTATGGTTCTGTTTTCAACTGCGTCTTTTTTTTTCTGCTCCCATCGGATTGCGATCAGATAGGAGAAACACCGCAGCTTTCTGCGATTGCATGCTGAATTCGGATTGCACGCACCCATATAAGTTTGTAGGTGAGTGTAAAACATTGCACTGCACTCGGATATCACCCGAGTGCGGTGCGATATACGCCGACGACAGCAGCAGTGGAGATTATTTTCTCTGTCTCCTACGCAGTTGTGCTGCGAAACTTTCATGCGAAAGGATCGGAGCACAAAGCTCTGACATTCCTCTATCGTTCCCTGCAGAGCAGGAGCCGAAGGACATTAGCATATCATTCACTAATGGGACCCCGGCTTCCAAATGTCTTCACTTGATTCATCAAAAAGTCGCAAAATTTTGCGTAACTTCATTAACCCCTTTCCGACATCGGGCATAATGTACGCCAATGTCAGACTCCCTCCCTTTGATGTGGGATCCAGCAGTGAGCCCACATCTTTCCCAGCACATCAGCTGTTTTGAACAGCTGACCTGTGCCTCTAACAGCTGCAGGTGGAATCGCGATCCACCCACGGCTATTCACCCATTAAATGCTGCTGTCTCATTTAACATGCGCTTCCGGAGCATCGGTAACCCCGGTCACGTGATCGCGGGTCACCGATAGGTTGGCATGACAACCAGGGGTCTCCTGCAGAGCTCTATGGTTGTCACTGCCGGATTGCTATGAGCGCCGGCAGGTGGTCGGCGCTCATAGCAAGTCAGCAATTCTGCTACATGCAGGCGATCTGATCATGGTCTCTATGTAGCATAGCCAATCGGACAAGTGTAGCTTGCAGTCTCCCATGGAGACTATTAAAGCATGCAAAAAGTAAAAAACAAAAAGGTTTTAAAAGATATTTTTTTTTTTTTTTAAAAAGTTCAAAGTACCCCCCTTTCACTCCATTCAAAATAAAACAAAAAAATCAACCATACACATATTTGGCACAAAAAAATAAGCCCTCACCCAACACGAGATCAGGAAAAATGGAGATGCTACGGGTATCGGAGAATGGCACAAGTTTTTTTTTTTCTTAACAAATTTGGGAATTTTTTTCACCACTTAAATAAAAAAGGACCTAGACATGTTTGTTGTCTATAGTCTCGTAATGACCATTTCAGGTTAATTTTAGCATTTAGTGAACATGGTGAAATAAAAACACGAAAAAACAACTGTGGTATTGCACTTTTTTGTAATTTCACCACACTTGGAATCTTTTTCCTGTTTTTGAGTACAGTACATGGTAAAACCAATGGTGTTGCTCAATAGTACAACTTGTCCCGCAAAAAACAAGCCCTCAGTCTGGTTTCAGACTAGCGTATTTTACATGCAGCGCACGGCGCCGCTAAGCCCCGCCCACTGCTCGCCCCGTCCGGTCATTTCCCCCTACAATCGCACAAGGCTGCATGCGATCTGCGCACCCTATCTTTAGCATAGGGTGCGCAGACCGTGCGCTGGCCGTGCGCTAGTAGGATTTTTGCGTGCGCTGCGCACTTTTGAAGGTGCGCCGGTGTGCGCCGAACGCACCATGTTGCATTTTGGTGCGCTCGGTTACGGCTCTGAGAAGAAGGGGAGCAAAAAATAAAAATGCAAAACCAAAAATACCTCTGGTAATTAAAGGGAATCAATCATCAACCATTTTTTGTGATATGATGTAAAGATATCATTCAATTTAGTGTCACATAAGCATTATAACAGTACTTTTGATACCCCCTGACTCCCCACCTTTGATGCATAAATACCGTTTTTAGCTTTCCAGCGGTGTATGTAAATTTCTGCGGTCCGGTCCAATGGGCGGAGCTTATTCTCCTTCTCTCCCCCTTCCTTGGCTTGCTGTACATATTGTGATCTGTGAACTCTGGTTACACTGCAATCTGGTGAGTGCCGCATTTTTTTTTCTTTTTTGGATTCCTATGTTGTTTATTTCATGCTGCGCACCAACTTTTGATTGTGAATTTTTACCGCCACTTGGTCTTAAGAAAGGACGTGATCAGGACACAGCCAAATGAGAAGTACCTGAAAGCCGTTCTTTTCTATTCTACAGTCATGGCCAAAAGTTTTGAGAATGACACAAATATTAATTTTTACTACTACTACTGCTTCATTTTTTCTAATGGCAATTTGCATATACTCCAGAATGTTATAAAGAGTGATCAGCTTAACAGCAATTACTTGCAAAGTCAATATTTGCCTAGAAAATGAACTTCCCCCAAAACACATTTCAACATCATTGCAGCCCTGCCTTAAAAGGACCAGCTAACATCGTTTCAGTGATTGCTCCATTAACACAGGTGTGGGTGTTGATGAGGACAGGGCTGGAGATCAATCTGTCATGATTAAGTAAGAATGACACCACTGGACACTCTAAAAGGAGGCTGGTGCCTGGCATCATTGTTTCTCTTCTGTTAACCATGGTTATCTCTAAAGAAACATGTGCAGTCATCATTGCACTGCACAAAAATGGCCTAACAGGGAAGAGTATCGCAGCTAGAAAGATTGCACCTCAGTCAACAATCTATCGCATCATCAAGAACTTCAAGGAGAGAGGTTCCCTTGTTGCCAAAAAGGCTCCAGGGCATCCAAGAAAGACGAGCAAGCGCCAGGACCGTCTCTTAAAAGTGTTTCAGCTGCAGGATCGGGCTACCAGCAGTGCAGAGCTTGCTCAGGAATGGCAGCAGGCAGGTGTGAGTGCATCTGCACACACTGTGAGGCGGAGACTCTTGGAGCAAGGCCTGGTCTCAAGGAGGGCAGCAAAGAAGCCAGTTCTCTCCAGAGAAAACATCATGGACAGACTGATATTCTGCAAGAGGTACAGGGAGTGGACTGCTGAGGACTGGGGTAAAGTCATTTTTTCTGATGAATCCCCTTTTCGATTGTTTGGGACATCTGGAAAACGGCTTATTCGGAGAAGACCAGGTGAGCGCTACCACCAGTCTTGTCTCATGCCAACTGTCAAGCATCCTGAAACCATTCATGTGTGGGGTTGCTTCTCAGCCAAGGGAATGGGCTCTCTCTCAGTCTTGCCTAAAAACACAGCCATGAATAAAGAATGGTACCAGAATGTCCTCCAAGAGCAACTTCTCCCAACCGTCCAAGAGCAGTTTGGCGATCAACAATGCCTTTTTCAACATGATGGAGCACCTTGCCATAAAGCAAAGGTGATAACTAAATGGCTCAGAGAACAAAACATAGAGATTTTGGGACCATGGCCTGGAAACTCCCCAGATCTTAATCCCATTGAGAACTTGTGGTCAATCATCAAGAGGCGGGTGGACAAACAAAAACCTTCAAATTCAGACAAAATAAAAGCATTGATTTTGCAAGAATGGACTGCTATCAGTCAGGATTTGATCCAGAAGTTGATTGAGAGCATGCCAGGGATAATTGCAGAGGTCCTGAAGAAGAAGGGTCAACACTGCAAATATTGACTTGCTGCATTAACTCATTCTAACTGTCAATATAACCTTTTGTTACTCATAATATGATTGCAATTATATTTCTGTATGTGATAAAAACATCTGACAAACACACATAAAAACCAGAGGGCAGCAGATCATGTGAAAATATAATATTTGTGTCATTCTCAAAACTTTTGGCCATGACTGTACATTTGCAGATTTAAAAATTGTCTGTGTCTGACCGTGTACGGAGTTTACTACATCTCCTGGGCAGGGGAGGAAGCAAAAGACAATACTGACATTACAGCAGGGGATCACAGAGGATTCATTTTGTCAGGTAAAATATTTCACTGTCTATTTTTAAACAATATTTTACCTCACAAAATGTATACTCTGCGATCTCCTGCTGTAATGTCAGTATTGTCTTTTGCTTCTTCTCCTGCCCAGGAGCTGTGGTATGTTCTGTTCACGGTCAGACACAGACAATTTTTAAATGAACTTTTGTTTGTGGGAAAACCCCTTTAAAAAGCAAAATATCAATGCCAAGGTGGGGAGAGATTCTCAACGCTGCAAAGCCTGCCCCCATCGTGACATTACTGCCCTCCAGATGCGATAGCATCGGGCCTCCATCTAGTGTAATATATGCAGCAACATTGGTTGTCTGTAGAGGTAAGAAAGTAAATTAGAAAGGAACCTGGGCTAGCTTGTCAGGTCTGTATTTCATGGGCACTGGACAAGAGCCCGGCAAACATCCTTCTAAATGCCATTTCCTCTTGATTAGCTACCGTGGCATGATGCCATATGCTCATCACGCTACATTGATGATGACCAACCAATCAAAAGAGGAGAAGGGAATGCCTTCAGGTAGGTGGCGGTTCTCAGGAGTCCCGTCTAGCGGCCACAGAGTACTAACCTTCTGTCATGAATTCTTAAGGGATTTGTGGCAGCTCTGGGTCTGCTGAAATTTAAAAGTTGTTTTTGTTTCCTTTGGTCCAGCAAGAGTTAATGTGTCACAGGTTTACTGCGACAGAGAGGACCAGAAGATCACAGCGTCTGATGTCTCCTCCTCCTGCACTGATTAGAAGCACTACACCTTCACATTAAATGGTGCAGGTTTCTTTTATTAGTGCAGGGGTTAATCTGCTCAGTTGAGAGCTCTTGGAAGCTTTCCTGCGTTAAGGCTCTCAGCTTTGCAATGTTAACCACTCCCATCTCATATAATCTGGGTCCTTGCTAGCACTCATTGTCAGAGTAGGCTTATGCTGCATGGCTGGAGGTTTTTGGTGGTTGTTGTTGGAAAAGGTGTTTGGTGGATTTATCTGTGACTGTTGCTAAGTTTTGGGTGTCTGCTAATCCTCCTTCTCCTACTTTGGTTTAATCCCATCCTCCACTCCCCATGTTTACCTGTGTTGTTTGTATGAGTGTATTTGTATGATTGGTATTTTCCTTTATCCCTGTTTGCATTACCTTGTTAGTCTGGCTGGTGTATTACGATACACTATTACTTCCCTCTTTCCTGGGTGGGGAAAGGGTACAGACAGAGAACGTAATCAGAAGATAAAGCAAGGTACGTGGCCTTGGCATCTTCACCATCAGAAGTAATGGCACCCCTAGCTTTAGGGACAGGGGAGGAGCCCCTGGTCTCAGGACACCCGACAACAGAGTCGCGACATAATGTCAGTCTCTTGCTGGCAGTTTCATTTTTGCTGGTCAGCTGATGTATGTTGGTAACTACTCCCACCTCCCTTTAAATAGCCACCTGACCCATCTGCTGATTATCGGTTATAGAGTTACTTCTATGCACACCAGCTAGATGTATGGAGCTCACCTGTGACTGTGGTATTGCTGCTGTTGGAGTTATGTTTTCCTGTTGCTATTTACTCTGTTGCTGTGGAGCTTAGCAGCAGATTTTGAGCTGAGTAGTATCTTTTCTGTCTGCCCCTTGTTTGTCACGTACCCTGTGTAATATCATCTGCAGTGGTGAGGCATTCTTGCTGACCAGTGCACTAGTCAGGGATAGTATAGGTGACAGTCAGGGACTAGGCACGTGATGGCAGCGGGAAGAAGGACCATAGGGCAATAGGGGAGCTTTGTGACAAGCAGAGGTTGGTGTCAGGATGTGTCCCATCCCCCGATCCCGACCATTAGGGCCTTCGTCTCTTTTTCCATCCCGTTGTACCTATATGCTGTGTTGTCCGCCGGACATACCCGTGTCTGAGCGTAATTTCTTCCTGTGCGCCTACTTATGCAAATTTGCTCCTGGGCTGCTGGGAGGAAACAATGATCTTTGGTGAAAATGGTCCTCAAATTGTGAAAAGGTGGATATGTGGGCCAGATATGTGGACAACATTTTTGTTATATGGGGAGGGACACTAGAGGAATTTGGTACATTTGTTGGGGAGATTAATGTAAATCCCATTTGGCTTAAGTTAGTTTACAAAAGAAATAGACTCTGCATGCCTTCCTTTTTTGGATCTAATGATAAAGAAAGCTGAGAAAGGTATATTGGAGACATGTACGTATAGAAAACCGACCGCAACAAACTCACTACTCCATTGGAATAGTGATCATCCTACCCCACTTAATAAAGGGATTCCAAGGGGTCAGTACTTGCGGATTTGCAGAAACTGCTCCAATAAAAGCGTCTTTAAGGAACAGGCGGATGATTTGCAAAGGAAGTTCCTCGATGGGGGCTACCCAAAGGGAGTCCTAAAAAAGGCATATAGGTACGGTAATGTAAGGGATAGGAATGACTTACTGAATCCCCAAAAAGAAGAAAGAAATAGAGACAAAGGTAGTGAGATGCATAACAACCTTCAGTAATGGATCGCACCAAATTTAAAAAATCTTTGAGAGATATTGGCCCATCCTTGAGATGGATGAGGAGATGAAGCCATTTTTGTGAGGTTATCCGCACATTTCATATAGAAGGGGTCATTCACAACGGGATAGGCTTGTGCGTAGTCATTTACTGGCGCCAAGACCAGAAACTTGGTTAAAATCTGAAATTAAAGGCTGCTATATTATGGAAACTGTGTAGCATGTCCCTTTATAAAGAAAGGTAAGATTTTTGGAAGTACTAATACTGACGAGATTTTTACCATCAGGAACTTTATAAACTGCCGGACTGAGGGGGTAATTTATAAAGGAACATGGCAATGTGGTCTGGAATATTTCGGAAACACCGAGAGAACTCAGGCTTAGAATAGGGCAACATCTTGGAGACATTGATTATAAGAGAGATAACCCAATTGCCAAGACATATAAATGAGATCCATGGGGGAGAAAAAAATGGCAATAAATTTATTGGTATAGAAAAGGTGAGGAAACCAATAAGAGGGAAGATTGGGATCGCCTCATCATTTTACAGAGGGAGGCGAGATGGAATTTTCATCTAAATACAGTCTCCCCAATTTGATTGAATTAACAGCTGACATTTAGCTGTTTCATTTAAATTGTGATATACTTAACCCTGGAAGAAATCTGCTATAATACCACCCTTTACCATGTTTATTATTAGACACAGAAAAACCTTTTCCTCTTTTCTTTTTTTCTTAAGGAAGATAATCCATCTTGTTATATTTTTTCTATTTATATAATAATGCGATATATGGAATATCTTTCAACGTACACCAACAGAAAAAGATGATTAAATGGTTCCTTATCGGTATTTGTAATATAGATTTTGGGATTCAATTGTTTATATTACAAAAAGGAGATTTGATAATATGCTGGTATCTGTAAAGAGAATTCCGTGTATGCTTTGCATAAATTGACGTGATTGCGTTCCAAAAATCTGGAACCGGATGTTGGGGAATGAGGAGTATACTGTGGAACGCACGCCAGTAAACCGGAAGTAGTTTGTGCGTTCCACAGATTGGAAATTAGGTAAATGAATGCCTTATGATGCAAGGATCAGGAAATGAACGCTGAAGATACAGCGCGACTGATCGTACATGGAGCATAAGTAAGTAAACAACGGAAATAGTTATACATGAAAGATTGGGGGATTATTAAAGGGAACAATTACTGTGTCTGTGCTCTTTAGGATCAAGGAGTGAATGGGATGGGTTGTGGATGTGTTTTGTCCCATAATGAAACCTGATTTTAATCAAGCCAGGTGTTGTGACTTTTGACCACTAATTGAATAGTCTTTAAAGAGGGGTGGTATGGTTAATGTGAATGCCATTGCCATTACCTCTTGGGTATCCCTGTGGTAGGGATATGCTGCCCAGTTACTCCTGACAAGAAATACATGTGTCATTCCCCTGATGAATCAAGCTATTGAGGAAACGCGTCAGGAGGCGCACAGGGTCAGTCCAGGGCTGGCTAGTGGCAGGGCTATCTGTGGACTGCTCTTACAAGGGCAGGAGTCTTGGGGGTGCCAGGTTCATTCCCATAATAGGGACTGATAGGGATATTATCTGGACCCCTACTCCTTGAAGCTGTGACTAAAGGTCCTTTTATATTTAGCGATGCACCAGTGATCCCGACAACGATACGACCCGGTCAGGATCGCTGGTGCATCACTAAATTATCGCTAGTGAGCTGCCACACAGGCAGATCTCACAGCGATGCAGCAGCGATACAGCGGACAATACTCACCTTTCAGACGCGGCGACCCTGACGTCCTCCCGCCCGCGTCCACGAGTCGCTTGTCGGTGCCACAGGAAGCCCAGCAGGAAGCAGCCGACGAGAAATCGAGCCGGACGTTCTTGCGCGATCAGCGATGGACAGCGGGGGAGCTGGTCGGAGGTAAGTATCACACATAGCGATATCGCTAGCGATATCGCTATAACGTCACAAAATCGGTGACGTTATAGCGATATTGCTAGTGATATCGCTATGTGTAAAACCCCCTTAAGGAAAACCAGCGACTGGTGAGATTGATCCTTTTTTTATACAGCCTTATGATTATCAAATGTGAACAATATGTTTTTTTTATAAATAAGCTCTATAGAATTGTTAATGAAGGATTGAGCTAATCTGTTGATTCACAATATAAGATGGTGTGACGAAAGTCCAAAAATGTTTCCTCCCTTCTATCAAATAGGGAGTGAATATGTCTGTATTTTATCCCGGACAGGGAACAGAAATAAGTGTGTTTTTATAAATATTTGTGCACTAGTGTATCGGATCACTTGAAATTGTTGAGGTGAAAACCTTTTTTTTAAAAAAACTAACGAGTAAAAGTTATGTTTTAAACCACGTAATCTATTTGCTATATTCTCTATCTTCCTGTAGGACCAGGCTTCTGCAAACTCAATTGCTTATCTCAAGTTGTCTGTTAAGATCTTCATTCTAAAGGTCCCGTCACATTTAGCGATGCACCAGCGATCCCGACAACGATACGACCCGATCAGGATCTCTGATGCATCACTAAATGGTCACTAGTGAGCTGCCAAACAGGCAGATCTCACCAGCGACGCAGCGATGCTCGGCGGTCGTTACTTACCTGTCAGACGGCAGCAATGATGACGTCTTCCGCCTACGACCATGTGTCGCTCGTCGGTGCCAGCGGGATGCCAGCGAGAAGAAAATGGCCCAGGACGTCCTCACGCAATCAGCGATATCCAGCGGGGGGGGCCAGTCGGAGGTAAATGTCACATATAGCGAGATCACTAGCGATATCGCTGTTGCGTCACAAAATCGGTGACGCTTTAGCGATATCGCTATGTGTAAAAGGCCCTTAACTTTGCTCTATGCATTAAAATTGCATCACACCTATGTCTACAAATAGGCCAAGCCAACAAACAGTTATATGGAGAAAGACCAAAACATTGCTCCGTTACACCTACTTCATAATATATTTGCATACAAATGAAATTGGATTAACTGAAAATGTGTATACAAGAATGACTCTGAAATTATATCTCATTTGCATCGCCATCTGGTTGTTTTCTTTGCTTACAGTTCTGGGACAACTGCCGGTGACTGCTATTTTTCTGCAATAAAATAACGAAGACAACCCAAAAATGAAAAGAGTTGTCCCACCAGGTGGTAGCATCAACGGCTGCCATAGGGTTATTAGTGATGCTCCTGCATCTAGTTATTTGTGTTGCATAAAAGAATAGTGAGAACCGTGTCGGATGCATTAATACAATAAATTCTTCACATAAAATGGGCAGCTATTGCTTCTCTTCGGACATCAGTATGTCCTCTTTTCCCTTCCGCAGTCCAGTGCTTTAGAATGGGTTGTCTGGTTAGTCGGAATATACAGTATATTGCAATAATATGTTATTTTACAGAAAATAGCAATAGGTGTCATGACTCTGGTACTGCCTCCATCCTGGTCAGGTCAGGGTTAATTTTAGTTCGCCTCTCTTTGGTTTTGGGGCAGGTATTTAATGTTGGCAGTTCCCGGATTTGGTGTCGGTGATACTTTCGTACACTCGTTTTGTGGTTGCTGACCCACGTTACTCGTCCTTAAATGTTGTACCTCTGTGCTTGTGTGCTTTGCTGTGTATGACCCGGTTTGTCCCCTGACTTTTGCCTCTGTATCCTGCTTTGCACTGCCCTGTCCCTCCTGGTTATCTGACCCTTTGGCTTGTCGCCGCTTACTCTTTGTCTTATCCCTAGGTACTACGCTCTCATCCTGCTTTTGACCCTCGGCTCTTCCTTTGACTACGTTTACTCTCTGTGCCCTGCACTCTGTGCGCTCAGTTGCCTTCCCTGTACTCACGCGCGGTGACTCCACCCCCGGTCACGTGACTGCTGAGTTCCAGGTCCTGCGCTCACTGCTTAGTCTCAGGTCCTTGCACACTGCGTGCCTTGTTCCTGCAGTCCCTGCACTCATTCTCATGCCCCTGATAGCGCTCCCTAGGCTGTGCCAGTGACACCATTGTTGTCATCAAATTATCACCGACCCATACAACTTTTCAGGGTTTTTTGCGTGCTTGTTATGGACCCGCTGCGTGCTCTGTCAGATCAGGTATCTAACTGTCACGTGCCCCGTCCTGTGTGACATGGCCAGCAGGCTGGTAACTAATACAACAGGACGCGGCATGTGTAATTGTCCTGTGTGACGCGGCCCGCAGGCTGGTAACTAATACAACAAGACACAGGGGATAGGGAAAACATGGGTAACAATAACAATGGTGGCCCTGCGATAGGGATCGGGGGACGTGGAGACCTCCTGCACTCCCCTGAGTCAGTGTCTCTACACTCCTAACGTTCCCTAGGCCAATTCCACACCAGGCGCCGATCAGGAACCTAAAAACCCTGACTCGCCCTGCACCTAAACCCTCACTAGGGAAATGGTCGGTGCGGAAACTAATCCCACCACTGCACTAAGTACACATAAGGAAAAGTGACAAAACAGGGGAACACCACTTAGCTTTGCTCTGTTGCCTACGCTCCTAGCAACAGAGCCCACCACCTGCGTGTATCTTTTCCTCCGACCGGATTCAACACCATAGTGTAGCCTTGGAGCAAACAGAGTCCACCACCTGCGTGTAGCTGTTTAGAAACAGAGTTCAGCAAATGAGCCCAGCTTTTCTGCCAAAGAGTCCAACATTTTGAGTCCAGCTTTCCAGCAACCGAATCCAGCATCCTGAGTGCAGCTCTACACCATAGCTGCCACTCCACCAAGCCATGCAAGAACTCCTTGCTGACACCATAGCTGCGACTCCACCAAGCCATGCCAGCCCTCCTTGCAGACACCATAGCTGACACTCCAGAACTGTCACTGAGCTGTCCGTGACTCTCGTTCAGCTCCATCCTTCACCCAGGCTTGCTTGCAAATGAGGAACTATCACCAACAGTGATTGACACACCTGACACTCTTTTATAGAGCAATCACACCTGTTACATAATCACGTGCACAAACTAAGGTAACCAGAGTGCAATGACCCTAATGGCCACCGGGGGAAAACTACAACTGAAACCACCACAGTGCAATGACCCTAATGGCCACCGGGGGCAAAACCACCTTTGGCAAACAGCCAAAGGAAAAAAAAAGGTTACTTTGTGCATTTAATCTGTCAGATCCAACCTAGATCATAATAGTACCCTCCCCTTAATGAGGGGCCTCTGGACCCTCAAGACCACTCCTCATCAGGGCACCACCTACAGCGGAGACGCCTAGGTCCAGAGTTCCCCCCAGCAACCACCTGAACTTCAGGTTTATGACAAACGCACCGCTGGTATTGGTAATATAAGCTCTCGAGGCACCACACATCTCCAAAGCGCCGTCCTGGGGAATGAGTTATATATGTGTATGTTTGATATGAGCTGGTAAGACTCCACAACACACTCCCACTAGATGTTTTTTTTTGGTGGGACCCATACACACTCGTTCACACACAGGTCCGGACCTGAACGTTTATTGCCACACATTCATTTGTCAATAATCGGGGAACTCTCTCTGGGATCGACAACAGAGGCGTCCCCCTGTGTCACCACACTCACACCCCCGCACTCCACCAAGGGGTACACCACCCCCCAACCCCTTACACCACGAGGTCTACGTCTCCAGGGTTGGCCAATGGCAAGGGTTGAGACATGCCCCTACTCTCCTGCAGCACACCTGCTGCTCACACTGGAGAGGAAGGGGCACGGGATATGGAGGAAAAATACACTCCCTGGTCGCCTTCCTCCGAACGATCAGGAGGGGCAGCTTCTTCGGTGGTATGGAAGATTTGACGTAAACCCCGCGGACTATCACACCAGTCTGCTCACTACAGGGAC
This sequence comes from Dendrobates tinctorius, assembly GCF_039654945.1. Lineage (NCBI taxonomy): Eukaryota > Metazoa > Chordata > Amphibia > Anura > Dendrobatidae > Dendrobates > Dendrobates tinctorius. Next base: position 37,109,071 of record NW_027361743.1, on the reverse strand, counting down.
GTACCCCTTCACCTCGGGGAACCCCAGACAGCACCATGGGGACCAACTCCACTCTCCTGCCTGGGTGCATCCGCCTGTATGAGCAAGTCCCGCTCCCCAGCAGCGACTCTAAGGGGCTTCCTTGCCAGCCGCTATTTGATTTTCTGGTTGAGCCAGAGGGAAGGCCCCAGACCCTGATTACTGCTGCTGGAACTGCTTCTACACCATGCAGGTCCTCACTCACCTCAGTGAGGCCCAGCGGCAATTGCTCACAGGTCTCCACATGGCCAAGGCTCACCAGAAAAAAAAAAGTATGGTTGGTGATAATGTCACGTGCCCCGTCCTGTGTGACATGGCCAGCAGGCCAGTAACTAATACAACAGGACGCGGCACGTGTAATTGTCCTGTGTGACGCGGCCCGCAGGCCAGTAACTAATACAACAAGACACAGGGGATAGAGAAAACCTGGGTAACAATAACAATGGTGGCCCTGCGATAGGGAACGGGGACATGGAGACCTCCTGCACTCCCCTGAGTCAGTGTCTCTACACTCCTAACGTTCCCTAGGCCGGTTCACCGGGAGCCGATCAGGAACCTAAAAACCCTTACACGCTCTGCACCTAAATCCTCACTAGGGAGATGGTCAGTGCGGAAACTAATCCCACCACTGCACTAAACACACATAAGGAAAAGTGACAAAACAGGGGAACACCACTTAGCTTTGCTCTGTTGCCTACGCTCCCAGCAACAGAGCCCACCACCTGCGTGCATCTTTTCCTCCGACCGGATCCAACACCGTAGTGCAGCCTTGGAGCAAACAGAGTCCACCACCTGCGTGCAGCTGTTTATAAACAGAGTCCAGCAAATGAGTCCAGCTTTTCTGCCAAAGAGTCCAACATTTTGAGTCCAGCTTTCCAGCAACCGAATCCAGCATCCTGAGTGTAGCTCTACACCATAGCTGCCACTCCACCAAGCCATGCAAGAACTCCTTGCTGACACCTTAGCTGCGACTCCACCAAGCCATGCCAGCCCTCTTTGCAGACACCATAGCTGACACTCCAGGACTCTCACTGAGCTGCCCGTGACTCTCGTTCAGCTCCATCCTTCACCCAGGCTTGCTTGCAAATGAGGAACTATCACCAACAGTGATTGACACACCTGACACTCTTTTATAGAGCAATCACACCTGTTACATAATCACGTGCACAAACTAAGGTAACCAGAGTGCAATGACCCTAATGGCCACCGGGGGAAAACTACAACTGAAACCACCACAGTGCAATGACCCTAATGACCACCGGGGGCAAAACCACCTTTGGTACACAGCCAAAGGAAAAAAAAAGGTTACTTTGTGCATTTAATCTGTCAGATCCAACCTGGATCATGACACTAACCTGACCAAGATGATGCAGAACCTATCTGCTGAGCAAAGAGCATTGGTTGCTTCTCATCAACAAGTACAGAGGGAGTTGGCAGATACAGTTAATGCTGTTCGGGGTGACTCTTCTTCATCTGGCAAAGGGTAGGGTACTGTGTCTGATGTTTCCCTATCCTCTCCTGAACCCTCTGTCAAACTTCCAGATACCTTTTCTGGGGATAAGAAAAAATTCCGGGTATGTAAGGAGCGTTGTAAATTACTTTTTTCCCTGCGACCTCGGTCCTAGGGTGATGACAGTCAAAGGGTGGGGATAGTTATTTCCCTGTTACATGAGGGGCCACAATCCAGGGCTTTCTCCCTGTCCCCTACCTCGCCTGAGAGAATGTCTGTTGATTGGGTCTTCAAGGCCTTTGGTCTTATTTACAATGAACCTGATCAAGTGAGATTGGCAGAGGACATGATTATGAGTCTTACCCAAGGAAAGCGCTCTGCTGAGTGGTACTGTTCCGAGTACAGGCGATGGGCACCCAAGGTTTCCTGGAAGCTCTCAGCACTCAGGGGGCTACTCCGACGAGGTCTCTCCAAGCATTTAAAGAATGCCTTGGCCCTGCACCCATGGCACGACTCTCTGGAGGAGGCCATGACTCAGGTCGTCCATATGGACCGCAGGCTGAGAGAGAGAGGTTTTGTGCAACGAGATGCTCCTCTGTTGCCAGTGAAACCGGAGCCTTTTTTGTCAGTTGAACCCATGGAGGTGGGGGCTGTCTCCATGAAGGAAAAGGAGAGGAGACTTCGCAGAGAGAAAAACTCTGCTTCTATTGTGGAGAGCCGGGTCATTGGATAAAGGACTGTCCCTCCTGTCCCCCAGATTCCAAGGTCTCGGGAAACGACTAGGTCTGGGTAACTGCCGAGGAGGTTCCCCAGAACACAGGTACTTTTTTCCTCAGTCTTCAAACTATTGTTAAAAATGGAAGTTGGTGTGAACAATTTTTTTTTCCTCTTCTGCTTTTGTGGATTGCGGGTCTTCAGTGAACTTGATTGACTCGAAGTTGGTGACCCACTGTGAGATGGGCACAGTCAGGTTGGACAAACTCATGAGAGTGGTGGCTATTGACTCAACCCCGTTCACCAAGGACGGGATCCATTCTGTTACTAAAGAATTTGTCCTTGAGGTGGGGTCTGTTCATCTGGATCATATAGCCTGTTTTGTTCTGGACAACCTCCCTGCTGGTTTGGTTTTGGGGTTTCCTTGGCTGCAATGTCATAATCCAGTCACTGACTGGGAGGCCCGAGGGATTGTTAAATGGGGATCCAACTGTGAAAACAAATGTCTGAATTCTGTGTCTGTGTTGTCCATCGGTCTGGAGGGTATTTCGGAGTACCTGAAGGACTTTGAGGATGTGTTCTCTGAAAGTCAGGCCAAGTGGTTTCCACCGCACCGCCTTTCAATTGTACCATTGACCTGATTCCCTGGGCTAAATTGCCTAAGGCCCAATTGTTTAACCTTTGTGGTCCTGAGCGGGTCGCCATGAAGGAGTACATATCTGAGAGTCTCCGCAAGGGACATATCTGCCCTTCCTTGTCTCCGGTTGCTGCAGGTTTTTTTTAAAAAAAAAAGACTGTGGTCTCCGCCCATGCCTTGACTTTCGAGAACTGAACAAGATTACTGTAAGAAACACATATCTCCTCCCACTCATTTCCGATTTGTGTAACCAATTATCCAGGGCCAAATGGTTTTCAAAACTAGACTTGCGGGGGGCATATAACCTCATCCGGGTGCGGGACGGGGACAAGTGGAAATCTACGTTTCTCACCTCAGAAGGGCTGTTTGAAAATGTAGTTATGCTGTTTGGTCTGACCAATGCCCCTGCGGTTTTCCAAAACTTCAATCATGTGTTCTCTGATTTTATTGGGCGGTTTGTGGTTATATACTTGGATGACATTCTAGTTTATTCACTTGATAAGCAGACACATATTGGTCACCTTCGGTCAGTTCTTCAAAGACTCAGGGAGAACCAACTTTTCGCTAAGCTATAGAAATGCTTGGTTTTTGTCCAGGAACTGCCTTTCTTGGGGTTCATTGTCTCTAGTGAGGAGTTTTGTATGGATCCCAAAAAGGTGCAGGCCATTGTAGATTGGGTTCAATCCCGGGACCTGAAGGACCTTCAGCGCTACTTGGGATTCGCCAATTACTACCAGAGGTTTATTAAAGGGTTCTCTCAGGTGGTCAAACCCCTCACTAACTTGACACAGAAGGGGGCTCATGTTAAGAACTGGTCTGCCTCAGCGGTAGCGGCGTTTCTCACTCTGAAAAAATGCTTTATGACTGCCCCAGTTCCCCGGTGGAAAGAAATTATGACGTGGGTAATCGGGAACTTCTTGCGGTTAAGTTGGCCTTTGAAGAATGGAGGCATTTTTTTGAGGGGGGCGGTTCATCCCATTACTGTAGTTATGGACCACAAGAACCTGGCGTTTTTTGAGTCTTGACCCCCCAGGCAAGCCAGATGTCACTGTTTTTTTCCCGATTCCAGTTCTCAATCACTTTTCGTCTGGGATCCAAGAATGTGAAGGCTGATGTCTTGTCTCAAAGTCTGGACCCAGTTTCTCCCCCAGAGCCTCCTTTCTTCAACCTGGGGTGGTGGCTGACGTGCCTGCAAGTTTGGAATGGGAGATTCGGGAAGTTCAGCCTGATGGACCCAGTTTCTCCCCCAGAGCCTCCTTTCTTCAACCTGGGGTGGTGGCTGATGTGTCTGCAAGTTTGGAATGGGAGATTTGGGAAGTTCAGTCTCAGGCTCCCCGTCCAAGCTGGTGGGAAAATTATTTGTTCCGGTTCAACTTCGACTCAGAGTCCTCCACGACTTCCATGATTTGGCAATGAATGGACATCCGGGAATTTCAGCTACTCGTGGGGCCATCACAAGGGTTTTTTGGTGGGCCTCGCTTACATCTGATGTGAGGAAGTTTGTGTCTGCCTGTGAAGTTTGTGCCCACACTAAGAGCTCTCATAACCGGTCAGCTGGAGAATTGGTGCCTTTGCCAGTTCCTGATAGACCATGGACACATTTGTCCATGGACTTTATCACCAATCTTTCTCCCTCCAAAGGTAGTACTGTCATCTGGGTGGTGGTGGACAGGTTTATGAAGCAAACATACTTTGTGCCCTTAGTGCCACTACCCTCTGCTGAGACCTTGCCTAGGTTGTTCGTTCAACATGTGGTTCGTTTGCATGGTGTACCCTTGAATGTGGTGTCTGACCATAATGTGCAGTTTGTGTCCAGGTTTTGGAGGGCGTTTTGTAAAAGGTTGGGTATTGAGTTGTCCTTTTCATCTGCTTACTATCCAGAGACCAATGGTCAGACCGAACGGACCAATCAGTCGTTAGAACAAATTTTTCACTGTCTTGACACTTCCAGTCAAGAGAACTGGTTCAATGCATTGCATTTAGCAGAGTTTGCATTCAATAACCGTGTTAACCACTCTACAGGTACCTCCCCTTTCTTCTGTAATTATGGGTTTAATGCACACTTTGGGGAGTTTTCTCGCCTGGACTCGGGTTGCCCGGGGGCTGATATTGCTGCATAACAGTTGGGGAATTTATGGCGGGAGGTCCAAAAGAATATTGGGGAGGCTCAGAGGAAGTTTAAGCTTTTTGCTGACAGGAGACGGACTGTGAGACCCACCATTCAGGTTAGGGATAAAGTAAGGCTGTCTACCAGGAGCATTAAGCTTGAGGTTCCTTTGGCAAAATTGGGACCTAAGTTTATTGGCCCTTATGAGATCACGGAGATGTTAACCCAGTGGCTTTTCGTTTGCGTCTTCCAGTGTCCTTTAAGATCCCCAATGTATTCCATAGGGCCCTGCTGAAACCATTGGGGGCTGTGGAAGAAGTATCATTGGGTCCTTCGCTGTCTGTAATGGTGGATAGTCAGGAGGAGTGCGAGGTGGAGCTCATCGTGGATTCCTGGTTGGTGCACCGTTCCCTCCAGTATCTTGTGCACTGGAAGGGGTATGGTCCTGAGGACCGATCCTGGGTTCCTGCCCGATCGGGTCATGCCGATCATCTGGTGGGCTCCTTTCATGCCCAGTTTCCTGGGAAACCAGGGGGTCCAGTGGCCCCCCGTTGAGGGTGCACTGTCATGACTCTGGACAGAATGATTTCGCCTCCATCCTGGTCAGGTCAGGATTAATTTTAGTTCGCCTTTCTTTGGTTTTGGGGTGGCTATTTAATGTTGGCAGTTCCTTGATTTGGTGTCGGTGATACTTCCGTATATTCGGTTTGTGCTTGCTGACCCAGGTTTACTCGTCTGTAAACGTCATTCCTCTGTGCTTGTGTTCTTTGCTGTATATGACCCGGTTTGTCCCCTGACTTTTGCCTCTGTATCCTGCTTTGTACTGCCCTGTCCCTCCCGGTTAGCTGACCCCTTGACTTGTTTCCATTTACTTTTTGTCTTATCCCTAGGTACTACGCTCTCATCTGGCTTTTGACCCTCGGCTCTCCTTTGACTACGTTTACTGTATGTGTCCTGCACTCCGCGCGCTCAGTTGCCATCCCTGTACTCACGCGTGGTGACTCCACCCCCTGGCCACATGACAGCTTAGTTCCAGGTCCTGTGCTCACTGACTAGTCTCAGATCCTTGCGCACTGCGTGCCTTATTCCTTCACTTCCTGCGCTCATTCACATGCCACTTGATAGCGCTCCCTAGGCTGCACCAGTGACACCATTGGTGTCATCACAATAGGTTTGTGACTACATAAAAGTCTCTGTAGAAATTTCATATAGCAGCATATTAAAATTATTGGATACATTATTTAGCATCGCTTCAGTAGGTGAATGTGTTCATTCCACTTTACTCGCACCCGATATTTTAGTTCTTTATGTTAGGAAAAGTGGAAAATCAAAATAGATCCTTGCATCAGGACTTTTTAGATTTAGTTCAATTGAGAAGAGCTTTGGGTGTTTACAGCACAAATAGACCATGATAGACATTTTTGGCATGTTTATGCCCATTGACGGCATTGTCCAGTGAATAAAAATAGATTGCCAAAGACTGGTTTAAAAAATGAGGCAATAGCCACATTCACTAGTCTTCTTCACAACTCCCAATTATCCAATGTTTACTACTTTCTAATCTAAAATGCAAACAAGTGCTGTGTATGCAGTAATTACAAGTACCAATAGCGTTTCCTCCTCCATACACAGTGGTCATGTGATCACTGTATATAAGGATCGACCTGCTGGGTTATATTAGACAGACAGCTATGTTTAGCAGCAAGGACGCTGCATTTTCCTTGTAACTGGGACTAATATATCAGCCCAAGTTGCAGGGGAGATAAAAATGGATAAAACATTAAAATGTCCCTCCCCAATCTGCAAAGATCTTTTATGACTTTATAAGGGGCACACTATGTAAAATAAATGAAAAAATAAAATGAATTAATGCATAAAAAATAAAATGCAACTTTCGATCCAAAATCTGTTATTAGCCCCACATCTGTAAAAACAAAATTGTCCAGCATATAAAAATAATTGTTTTAAAAAGCAAGCAAATTTTTAAATGTATTTTAGCGGCTCTTGTAACAGTGACATAACAGCAAAGCCCCATGTATCACAAAAAAAAATACTCAAAAATTAATGGCATACCTGACTGAGAATAAATATTATAGCTCTTTAAACCAAATGTATGAAAAAAATAACAACGAAAATATGCCAGGTCAGAAACAACAGTAAATAGTCTGGTCTTGAACTGGTTACATAAAAAATGGCAAGTTTTGCTCTGCCATAATCATACTGATGTATAGAATTATACTGCCAGACAGGGTCGGACTGGGGCATCGGGACATCGGAGAATCCTCCGGTGGGCCTGCCCCGCCCCCAGCCCGAACTCCTGCCTCCTTTATTAGTTTGGCCGTGCCTACCCTGCAATCACGGGCAGGCATACCGCATGTGCAGCCTATGTGGCTGCACCAGGGCCCGGAGGTCGAGGGGGACCCCTGCAGGGTGGCTAATAATGAGGGCAATCTGGCCACTGGCCAGAATGCCCTCTTGTGCGACAGGCAGGGAGCGATGCCTGCAGCTCTGCTGCCTACAAGAGAAAATAGCAGCAGAGCTGCAGCGTTCTGTCCTGCTTCCTGCCCGCGCTTCATCTCACACAGACAGCAGCGCCGCTGGATGGCGTCATCATTCAACGGCCAGCTGTGCCAGGGAGAGGAAGGCGATGGTGATGCGGCAGCAAAGCGTGCAGTGAGGTGAGAGGTGCTGTGTGTGTGTGTGTACGTGTGTTGTGTGTGTGTGTGCATACGTAGCGCTGCGGGGGAATGTGCAGAAAGGTGAATAGTGCTGTGTGTGTCTGTGTTTGTAGGGGAGGAGAGGACAATGATGGGGCTGATGGTGAGAAGGCAATGATGGGATGATGGGGAGGGCAATGATGGGGATGGTGGGGAGGAGGAAATGATGGAAGTGGTGGAATGGGCAAGGATGGGGATGGTGGGGGAGGAAGAAATAATGGTTGTGGTGGAAAGGGCAATGATGGGGTGGTGCAGGAGGAGGAAATGATGGAGGTAGTGGAATGGGCAATGATAAGGGGTGGTGGGGGAGAAAGCAATGATAGTGGTGGTGGAGAAGGCAATGATGGAGGTGGTGAAGAGGGCAATGATGGGGTGGGGGTGAGGACAATAATGGAATGCGGGTGAGGAGGACAATGAGGGGTGTGAGGGATTGCGATGGGAGGAAAGGGGGACTTATAATGGACTTAGGAACAGGGGGAGGTTGAGGAAGACATTATCGCTTATTATGTCTAACACAGTCCCTTATTATATAGTGTACTCACTAATTCTGTATAACACCATCCTTAGTTACATAGTTTCCTCTTTTATTATGTACTAGCTGAAGAGCCCGGCATTGCCCGGGCATAGTACCTAACTGTGGGTCCCGCTGTCTTCCTTAACATCCCTCCATCTCTCCACCCGCCATCCCATTCTATCCCTCCGCAGCTGTGCTCTCCGCCCGCCGTCCCGTTCTATCCCTCCGCAGCCGCGCTCTACTCCAATTCCCGGTGTCTCTCCACAGCCCCGCTCTCTTCTTCCACAGCCTCGGTCTCTTCGTCCACAGCTCTGCTCTCTCCCTCCACAGCCCTGTTCTCTTCCTTCACAGCCCTGCTCTCCCTGTCCACAACCCTGTTCTCTTCCTTCACAGCCCTGCTCTCCCGCTCTCTCCATCCCCAGTCCCTTTCTCTTCCTTCACAGCTCTGCTCTCCCCGTTCAGAGCCCCGTTCTCTTCCTTCACAGCCCTGCTCTTCCGCTCTCTCCATGCACAGCCCCGTTCTCTTCCTTCACAGTCCTGCTGTCCCCGTCCACAGCCCCGTTCTCTTCCTTCGCAGACCTGCTCTCCCGCTCTCTCTGTCCACAGCCCCATTCTCTTCCTTCGCAGCCCTGCTCTCCCGCTCTCTTCCTCTACAGCCCCGCTGTCTTCCTTCCTCCACATCCCTGCTCTCCATGCACCACACGTTGTGACGCCGGGACCAGGAGAGAGGTGCGCTCATTGTTTGTTCGGCCGGAGTGGGCGGAGCTGGTGGAGCTAGAGTGGAGTTGCAGCGCATGTGATTGGGCGGCCTGCGGGGGCATGGCCTAGCGAGATGGCCGTAGTGGGTGGAGCTTGCCGTAATGGGCGTATCTAGAGCGGAGCTGCAGCACGTGTAATTGGGCGGCCTGCAGGTGGCGTGGCCTAGCGCTGTAGTAGGCTGCAGTAGAAGCTGGGGACTAAATTTAGGCCGGGAAGCTGCAGGGGAGAGGGGGGATAATGCAGTTGACGACGGGGAGCGCCGACTGAGCCGGGACAAGGCTGGGAGGGTGCCGCACTGTTCGGCCACTGTCCTGAAGACTGTCTTCCTCATAGCAACGCTCTCCATGCACTGTCCTGCTGTATCCTCAGCCCTGCTCTCCAACCACGTCCCACTCTGCTGCTTCGTGATTGGTTGGTGTCCCACTCTGCTGCTTCGTGATTGGTTGGTGATACACACACATTCAGATTTATATATAGAGATAGCATTGTCCCTTATTACATACCATCCTCTATAGTTATATGTGATGCCATCCCTTATATACAGTATATATTGTGGCATGGCAACTGGTCATGTGATTGATGGGCGGTATGTATCACAGAGGTGGGTGGCCCTGTGATGGAAGCCTGGGCGTGTTTTGCTCAGCAGATCTACTGCTGAGGGTTTTTGCTATACATTGGGAGGCTTCCAGGTGACTTTGAGAGATGGGTGGGTCCATTCACCTACATAACCACCCAAGGGGTGTGTGTGAATACCCAAGATGAAGCCTTTATGTGGTTGTGTATGTTTAAGGACCTGCGGTGATGTCATGATCACCTGACCAGTGCATTTGATGTTACCTCACCTGTGGGTGTGGTTAGAGGTTACCTAATGGAGCCTGTGTGTTTGGCACATGTGGCAGTGCTAGCTAGTCTGAGCCAGAGGAAGGAGGGCTGTTAGATATCTCCAGAGTGGATGGTCTGACAACTGTGAGTGTTACTGACTGGGGTCAGTGAGAGACATTGTGGGATACCTCTGAGGATAAAGAAGCATCTGGGAACCTGTGTTGCCGTCACCAACAGGTAATGGACAGGGATCCGTGGTGTTATGAACAGGTCACCGAAGAGGATGGCAGGAATAGGCTAGGCCACCAGGAAACCAGAAAGGTTGGTAACTTAGCGGATTGCAGACCTCTAATCCTAACAACACAACTAACAGTAGCCGTGGAGTGTACCTACGATGTCCTAGATGCCTCGACACAGCCGGAGAACTAACTAGGCCTAAAGCAAGAAAGGTGAAATCTAAACTGCCCCTGAGTAGAACCCCAAAGAAATAGCCTCCAAACATATATTGTAGGTGAGACAAGATGAAACACAAACGCAGGCAGAAAATAGACTAAGCAAATGATGGGGCCCGAACTGACTAGATAGGATAGGAAAGGAAAGACGCTGTCTGCAATCATACAAAAACCCTAAAAAATCCAACACGTTTGATGTACCAAAAAACACAGAGGTCTCACGACCTCGCCCCTCTATATCAGCATTCTGGTATGAACTGGCAGCAAAGCAAAAGAGACTAATATAACAGGGGACTGAACAAACTGACACAAGCTGTAACATATGGAGCGGGTCCAACACTGCCCCCAGCGGGGAGCATGCTGAACCCTCACAACAAGCAAAAAGAGGCAAAGCCAGATCAGATGCAAAGGATTAGCAAGTGAACAACTTAACTGAAAAAATGCAGGATCAGGGCAGGAGACATCAGACCTCAGAATGCACAGGAAAACTAATCATCAGCACGGATTGAAGGAAGCCTTCTGACCTAAATACTCCAATCAGTAACCCCAGATCTCCAATCATCATCATCAGGTGGCAGACCTCTGTCAATCCGACCAGCTCCAATACCACAGTAACCACCAGAGGGAGCCCTGACTCAGAAATAAGAGAATTCACAACACTGTGGTATGCTGACCGTGGTCAGAAAGACTGTGTTTAGACTATAGAGCCTGCGTACTGGACATGGCACAGCCTGTGTGCCCACAGGCCTGACGGAGCCAAGCCCTTTTTATGGACATTGTTATTTTGTTTTGCCTGATCTAAAGGCTGTTCTACTTTGTGTTTGTGCTGCTGGGGATATGGAGCAATAAACCCAGGTGAACTTTCAAAGAAAATTAGAGTCCTCCTGCATGTTATATCACTGCCGAGCAAGTACACTCCAACCCGCTAATGATTGCTACATCACTATATATATATATATATATATATATATATATATATATATATATATATATAAGCTTTGTCATCATAAAAGGAGCGGGGCCCAGACCCATTTCTTGCACAGGGGTCCCAAGCTGTCAGTGTCCGCCCCTGGTCAAAGGCACAGGTGACTGTGCAAGGCTGAGTCTGAGAGTTGACAGGCACAGGCAACGGCTGACCTGCAAACTACAGTCATCTCTTTCCTGCACTGAGTCCCCAGCTCCTCTTCTACAACACCCTGGACATTGTCATCTGTGTTCTAAAGCTGATTGCTGCAATACAGCCAATCAGCAATAGTTTTCTTTGTGTGAGCTCACAGCACAGCTAAGGCAAGGAGCTGTGCCGTGATTGGTCGGCTATCCTGCCCACCATTGGAGATTTGTGTTCTCACATAACTTTCACCAAGGTTTCAGACCTTAACCCCTTTAATCCCAAGGGTGGTTTGCACGTTAATGACCGGGCCAATTTTTACAATTCTGAACACTTTCCCTTTATGAGTTCATAACTCTGGAACGCTTCCTTGGATCCTGGTGATTCTGACACTGTTTTCTCGTGACATATTGTACTTCATGTCAGTGGTAAAGTTTTATTCATATAACTTGCGCTTATTTGTGAAAGAAATGGAAATTTGGCAAAAATTTTGAAAATTTCGCAATTTTCCAACTTTGATTTTTTTATGCCCTTAAATCACAGAGATATGGCACACAAAAAATAAAATTTCCCACATGTTAACACAATTTAGGAACCAAATTTATGTTTTGTCAGGAAGTTATAAGGGTTAAAAGTTGACCAGCGATTTCTCATTTTTACAACACCATTTTATTTTTAGGACCACATCACATTTGAAGTCACTTTGAGGGGTCTATATGATAGAAAATACTCAAAAGTGACACCATTCTAAAAACTCCACCCCTCAAGGTGCTCAAAACCACACTGAAGAAGTTTATTAACCCTTCAGGTGCTTCACACAAATTTTTTGAATGTTTTTTTTAAAAAAAAATGAACATTTAACTTTTTTCACAAAATAATTAATTCAGGTCCAATTTTTTTTATTTTACCAAGGGTATCATGAGAAATTGGACTGCAAAAGTTATTGTGCAATTTGTCCTGAGTATGCTGATACCTGATATGTGGGGGGAACCACTGTTTCTGCGCATGGCAGAGCTCAGAAGGGAAGGAGCGCCGTTTGACTTTTTCAGCGCAAAATTGGCTGGAATTCAAATCAGACGCCATGTCACATTTGGAGACCTTTGATGTGTCTAAACAGTGGAAACCCCGCATAAATGACACCATTTTGGAAACTAGACCCCTTAAGGATCTTATCTAGATGTGTGGTCAGAACTTTGAACCCCCAAGGGCTTCACAGAAGTTTATAACGTACAGCCGTACAATTAAAAAATCATATTTTTTCCAAAAAAATGATCTTTTCACCCCCAATTTTTATTTTCCCAAGGGTAATAGGACCACAAAAGTTATTGTGCAGTTTGTCCTGAGTATGCTGATACCCCATATGTGTGGGTAAATGACTATTTGGGCGCATGGCAGAGCTTGTAAGGGAAGCAGCGCTATTTGACTTTTTTTGGCTGGAATTGAGATCGGACGCCATGTCGCGTTTGGAAAGCCTCTGATGTGCCAAAACAGTGGAAACCCCCCACAAATAACCCCATTTTGTAAATGAGACCTCACAAGGAACTTATCTAGATGTGTGGTGAGCACTTTGAACCCCCAAGTGCTTCACAGAAGTTTATAACGCCCGGGCGTGAAAATAAAAAAATGACATTTTTTTCACAAACATGATCTTTTAGTCCCCAATTTTTTTATTTTACCAAGGGTAACAGGAGAAATTGGACCCCAAAAGTTGTTCTACAATTTGTCCTGAGTACGCTGATAACACATATGAGGGCGAAAACTACTTTATGGGCACACGTCGGGGCTCGGAAAGGAAGTAGTAATGTTTTGGAATGCAGACTTTGATGGAATGGTCTGCGGGTGTCATGTTGTCTTTGGAGAGCCCATGATGGCCTAAATTGTGGAAACCCCCCACAAGTGACCCCATTTTGGAAACTAGACACCCCCAAGGAACTTATCTAGCTGTGTGGTGAGCACTTTGAACCCCCAAGTGCTTCACAGAAGTTTATAACGTCCGGGCGTGAAAATAAAAAAAATCATATTTTTTCCACAAACATGATCTTTTAGTCCCCAATTTTTTTATTTTACCAAGGCTAACAGGAAAAATTAGACCACAAAAGTTGTTGTCCAATTTGTCCTGAGTACGCTGATACCCCATATGTGGGAAAAAACTACTGTATGGGCACACGTCGGGGCTCGGAAGGGAAGGAGTGACGTTTTGGAATGCAGACTTTGGTGGAATGGTCGGGGTGTCATGTTGCCTTTAGAGAGCCCCTGATGTGCCTAAACTGTGGAAACCCCTGACATGTGACCCTATTTTGGAAACTAGTCCCCCAAGGAACTTATCTAGATGTGTGGTGAGCACTTTGAACCCCGAGGTGCTTCACAGAAGTTTATAACGTAGAGCCATAAAAATAAAAAATCATTTTTTTTCCACAAAAATGATATTTTTGCCCCCAATTTTTTATTTTTCCAAGGGTAACAAGGGAAGTTGGACCCCAAAATTTGTTGTGCAATTTGTCCTGAGTAGACTGATATCCCATATGTGGGGGTAAACCACTGTTTGGGCGCATGGCAGAGCTTGGAAGGGAAGGAGCATCGTTTGACTTTTTGAACGCAGAATTGGCTGGATTTGAGATCAGATGCCATGCTGCGATTGGAGAGCCCCTGATGTGCCCAAACAGTAGAAACCCCACAATTCTAACTTCAACCATAACCCCAACACACCCCTAACCCTAATCTCAGCCCTAACCCTAGTCATAACCCTACGGATGTGTGCACACGTTGCGGATTCTGCTGCGGATCTGCAATGGATTGGCCCTGCCGATCCGCAGCAGTTTCTGCTGCGTTGTACAGTATCTTTATATTCAATGGCAAATGAAAAACGCAGTGCACATGCTGCAGATTTTTCCATGTGGATTTGCTGCAGTTTTAAATCCACAGCATGTCACTTCTTTGTGCAGAATCCGCAGCAGTTTGACACCTGCTCCATTAACAGGTGTCAAAACGCAGGGGAAAACCGCAGGCTAATACGCACTAAATTCGCAGGTAAAATGCAGGTCATTTGACCTGCAGATTTACCTGTGGAATTAGCCAAATCTGCGCGGAAAAATTTGTAGCAGAATCCGCATCGTGTGCACACAGCCTTACCCTGGCCCTAACCCTAGCCCTAACCCTAGCCCTAGCCCTAACCCTAGCTCTAACCCTAGCCCTAACCCTAGCCTTAGCCCTAATCCTTACCCTAAAAATAATGGGAAAATGGAAATAAATACATTTTTTTAATTTTATTATTTTTCCCTAAATTAGGGGGTTATAAAGGGGGGTTTGATTTACTATTTACAGCAGGTTTTTATGTTTGGCACCTGTCAGACGCTTTTTATTGTAAAAATAGTTTTTGCAACACCACATTTTGAGAGCTATAATTTTTTCACATTTTGACCCGCAGAGTCATGTGAGGTCTTATTTTTTGCGGGATGAGTTGACATTATTATTGGTACCATTTTCGGGCACGTGACATTTTTTGATCACTTTTTATTCCGATTTTTGGGACGCAGAATGAACAAAAACCAGCATTTCAAGACTTTATTTTGGGGGTGCATTTACACCGTTTCGCATGTGGTAAAATTGATAAAGCGGTTTTATTCTTACAGCGATACCTCATTTATGTAGTTTTTTTATGTTTTGGGGCTTTTATGCAATGAAAACAATTTTATATAAAAAATAATTATTTTTGCATCGCTTTATTCTGCGAGCCATAGCTTTTTTATTTTTTCGCTGATGACGCTGTGTGGCAGCTCATTTTTTTGTGGGACAAGATGACGTTTTCAGCGGTACCATGTTTACTTACGGTATATTCGTCTTTTTGATCGCGGGTTATTGCACTTTTTATTCGGCGGTATGATGATAAAGCATTGTTTCTTGCTTTTTTTTGAAGGGGTTAACTAGTGGGACAGTTTTATAGGGCGGGTCGTTACGGATGCGGCGATACTAAATATGTGCATTTTTATTGTTTTTTTATTTACAAAAAAAAGAATTTATTGGGGAATTTTTTTTTTAAATTCATTTGGGGATTTTTTATAAATTATTTTTATAGTTGTTTTTTTTTTTTACTTTATTATATTGCCCTGGGGGGACATCACTATAAGGTGTCAGATTGCTGATCTGACACTTCACACAGCGCTGTGTCAGATCAGCGATCTGACAGGCGCTGCTGCAGGCTTCCTCGTGCCTGCTCTCAGCAGGCACTGTGGAAGCTGCCTCTCTGCATGCCCCCAAAGGCCCCCGTGGCCATATTGGATCCGGGGGCCTGCAGAGAGGAGACCCTTGGAGCGACGCAGCACATCACGCTGCTCCGTAGGTCGTAGGGAAGCATGGAGGGAGCCCGCTCCCTGCGCGCTTCTCTCCTATGCTCCCGGTACACTGCGATCGTGTTTGATCGCAGTGTGCCAGGGGTTAACGTGGCGGGGGCGGTCTGTTATCACCCTTGACACATAGTGCCGGGTGTCAGCTGTGATAATCAGCTGACATCTGGCCTCTATCAGCGGCGCTACCCCCGGGGGGGGGGCGCCGCTGATCGCTATGATGTACTATCCCGTCCTTGGGAATTAAGTCACAGGGCACATGGACGGGATAGTACATCCAATGTCAGAAAGGGGGTAATTAGCATGATAGGGTTATGGCGTGTTCACTATCATCGTTAGGAAAGGTCAGGTGAAGCAAATTTCGTAGCTTTATAAAAACCCTGCCTCCTCTAGCCTTGTGCCACAAAACAGCAGCCATGGGTTCTTCTAAGCAGCTGCCTATCACTCTGAAAATGAAGATAGTGGAGGCCCACAAAGCAGGAGAAGGCTAAAAGAAAGTAGCATAGTGTTTTCAAGTTGCCCTATCCTCAGTTAGAAATGTAATAATAATGTAAAATACAAAGGAAATGTGTCATCTTTTTGTCATCAATTTGTTTAACTGTGCTCACAATAACAGTAATTTTGACCAAAGTTTTACATGCCACTGTATATCTATTCCCACAAAAAAGCAAGACCTTAAAGGAGTTTTTTCAGCAAAAAAAAATTAAAAGATATGTCTCTTGAACAAAAAAAAATAAAAAAAAAAATACAAATTTCAAAAATGAAAAATCGTCCAGTCATTAGTGAGTTAAACATTTAGGCATGTAAATACAAATTGAGCCTAATTAATGAAGAATTAACAAAGGCTTTTGAATCATATATAATAGCATTGGATTGATACAAAAAGGCACTCTTTGCTGAGAATAGACAGAGCTACGCTGGGGTTAAGAAGAGGTGAACACACTTTAGCTTTGCACGACTGGGTAAAATAAATGTATAATTCATATTCATGATATTTTCAGTGAAAAAATCATTAATACAGCATCATAAAAAAATGGTTTGGGCATACCACTTGTTAAAAAAAAAGAAACATAATGCTCGTTGTAGGAACCTTGTTATGTCAACTAACAGCTTTAGTGAACATTCATACATACATATTCTGTCTGTTTTCCCATGTGGATGCTGCTGTGGATCTGTGGGAAATATGCATTATAGTCTTAGTGAAAATATGGTACCCCTCAGTGCAACTATTAGGGTATGTTCCCACGGTCAGTAAATGCTGGGGGTTGGACGCTGTAAAGGAGAGAGGTTCGTTGGATGCAGTGGAGAGCCGGAGACAGAGAAGGGGGTTAACAGGATTTACTGAACAGGCAATTGAGCAAGGATTATGCCACGCAGGGAGGCAAGACTAGTAACAGCAACAACAGGAATTGCACTCAAACACAATGTACGAGAGAGAGATATACAAAACAAGGTAACTTAACATTTGCAGTTATTGCAGGGAAAAGGCTGGAAAATCTCCAGACGGCTTTGCAAATCGTGGACAAAGTCTCTGGCTCTATAATGGTGGAACAAGAAGCACTGTTTCCCAACGGTGCTGATGTTTCCGGTTTGCCTTGGCTTGAGTGCGCTGGAACGTGGAAAAAGTCCTTTGTGTAGATTCCTCAGGAATGGCGCCAGATAAGAACCGTGGGCACGCTCACAGACCACAACAGTGGGCGGTCTTCTGGAGTAGTCTCTAGGAACGGAGCAGGTCAGCTTATCTGTAACTGCAGACAGGACAGAGCTGTCCAAAAAAGCAGTGTCAGATGATAACTCAGTAGTGTCAAAGTTAATGTTAGAGTCAGTACGCTGAGGGATGAATGGCGTGGAGTTGTCAACCGGAGTAACGGAGAGGGAGTCAACCTCCTCCTTTCGCTTTCCGGCCAAGTCTAACCCGTTCCTGCGCTCAGTCCTCCTTATATTCCCCGCGCCCCCACCTGACCAGCATGAAGGTCCTTCCCCCCCCAGAAGAAGCCTCCCCCAGCAACAGTGGTGACAGTCCTGATAGTTCCGGCCTTAAAGGGCACCAGGAACCGCTGACTCTGTCTTGGCTCATCTTCTTACATCTCCCTCTCTTTTCACTTGCCATTCCACGGGCGAGGCATCCTGAGCATTGTTAGAGAGATTTTTGACTGTTTTAGCGGTTTGCCACCAAATAAACTGATCCTGATTTTAACGATTGGGGGGCTGTCCAGCCGTTGTGCATTTGGAGCAATGTAGATTGGAAGGAATAGTGGAGTCTTGGAATGGAGGCAAGGTTGGATCTGCACTTGCCGTGACGTTTTCACGGGAAACACCTTTTCGGGAACCTCAGGGGTTTCTTCCCTTTGCATAAGCATGCTTCTGTGGACCACTCTGGTGGGCGCATTCTTTTCCCCTTCTGGATAGATCTCGTATACGGGCTCTTCCATACCGACCCGACACTTCACTCTGTATGGCCTACTCTCCCACCGATTTTCCAGCTTGTCACATGGACGTTTCTCCCGCACCAACACTCGATCACCAATCTGAAGATCTGTCCCCCGCAGAGGAAGCTTCTCAGTGTGCTCAAGTTCCCGGAGCCGTGTCTAAACCAGGCGATGTAAGGTCTGTAGACAGTGGCGATGTTCTCGGACCCAGGTAGACACCCCCATCCATGGGTAGTCCTCTCCTGGATCCAGCTCCAGTTCCGTGACTTCTTTTCCTGTTCGGCCAAACAACAAGGAGTAAGGTGTGTAACCGGTGGTTTGATGGACTCGATTGTTGTAGATCCACACGAGTTCAGAGACATACTCTGGCCACCTAGCCTTCCTATTGTCTTCCAGGGTCTTTAGCATCTGAATTAGAGTACGGTTAAACCGCTCACAGGCCCCGTTTCCCTGAGGATGGTACGGTGTGGTGTGTGATCTGTCGAACTGATAGATCCACTGTAATTCATCCATTACGCTTCCCAAAAAATAAGCTCCTTGATCCAAATGAATCCGCTGCGGGCATCCATACACTTCAATAAAATTTTTGCAGATGGAATACGCAGCGGACTCAGCCGTATGGTCCCGTGTGGGCTTCACCACCGCAAACTTCGTGAAATTATCTACCATCACTAGACAGTGGTCGTATCCTTGGTGGGCCGGCCCGATGGTCAAATAGTCGATGGTCAAAAGTTCCAGGGGAGCTGAGGTTACTATAGTCTGAGTAGGAGCTCTTTGTTCTGGGTACTTGGCCAACTCACAGGCCTGACAGAGTCTACAAGCCTCCTCGACCGCTGCTCTTAGCTGTGAGTGGTAAATGAACCGCTGTAGCCACTGGAAAGTTTTTTTTTTTAAGTGAGCCCCTTTTTCGTGAGCTACAAAATCTGTTCAAGTGACTGATTGGTCCTCTCCATCTCGGGATGGTAGGCAGAGGAGAAGGTCAAGGAAATACCCAATTTTTTACAAAATGCCCTCCAAAATTTGGACACCACCATGCAGCCATACAACGTGCTCAACAAACAACTTAGACAGTGTTTCTGCATTAGGCAACCCTGTCAAAGGTACAAAATGCACCTGTTTACTGAATCTGTCAACCACTACCCAGATAACAGTTTTGCCATTGGAAGGAGGGAGATCAGTGATAAAATCCATGGACAAATGAGTCCAAGGTCTATCTGGAATTAGTAGTGGCACCAATTCCCCGGCCAGCTGGTTATGCAAGCTCTTAGCATGGGCACAGGTATCACAAGCACACACAAATCTAGTGACATCAGAGGTCATGGAGGACCACCAAAACAGCCTAGCAATAGCTTTCCGTGTGGCCAAGATCTCCAGGTGCCCACTGAGAACAGAATCGTGGAACTCCCGGAGAACCCTCAACCGGCACTGAACCGGGACAAAGAGCAAAGATGGAGGAGCAAGAGACTGAGCCTCCCGAATTTCACGCTCCAATTCAGAGGATACCCCAGCAACAATCACCCCGTGCTGACGAATGGAGGAAGGAGCTTCGGGGGGTGATATTGGATCAAAACTGTGAGACAAGGCATCCGCCTTGACATTCTTGGAACCAGGCCGAAAAGTGATAGAAAAATGAAAATGAGAAAAAAAAAGCGACCACCAAGCCTGTCTAGGAGTTAACTGCTTGACCGTTTCAATGTAAGACAAGTTCTTGTGGTCCATATTCACCGTGATCTGATGAACCGCCCCCACCTAAAAATGCCTCCTTTCTTCGAAAGCAAATTTTATGGCCAATAACTCCCAGTTTCCATCATCATAGTTCCTCTCTGCAGAAGAAAACTTCCTAAAGAAAAAGGCAAATGGTCTTAAATGAGTCAAAGTAATGGGTCCCTGAAACAACACCGCCCCCACTCCCACCTCCGATGCGTCCACCTCCACAATGAACGATTCTGAGCAGACATAAAACACTTCTTTAATGTAGTAAATGCTTCAACTGCCAAGGGTGACCAGACTTTGAGATCAGCCCCTTGCGAGTGAGATCGATGAGTGGCTTGACCACCTGAGAAAACCCCTTGATGAATTTTTGATAATAATTGGTGAAACCCAGAAAATGCTGCAGACTCTTGAGGTCTCTGAGTTGCACCAAATCAACAATGGCCTGTACCTTTTCGGGATACATCTGAAACTCATTGTCAGAAAGGATGATCCCCAGAAAGGAAATCTCCTGGACATAAAGCAAACATTTCTCAGGTTTAGAGAACAGACAATTTCCCTGTAACCAATGAAGAACAGCACGTAAATGACCAATGTGGGATTCCTTGTCAGGCGAGAAAACAAGGATATGATCCAGGTATACAACCATAAAGCGCCCGATAAAATCAGAAAAAACATCATTCATGAAGTTCTGAAACACCGCGGGTGCGTTTGTGACACCGAAGGGCATGAACAAATTTTCAAACAGACCCTCGGAGGTGAAATATGCCGTTTTTCACTCATTTCTTTCCCGAATGCCAATAAGGTTATATGCTCCCCTGAGATAAAGTTGGGAAAACCACTTAGCCCCTGACAATTGGTTATAGAGATTAGGAATGAGTGGGAGAGGGTAGGTATTTCTCACTGTAATTTTATTTAGTTCCCGGAAATCGAGGCAAGGGCGTAAACCACCATCTTTTTTCTTGACAGAAAAGAATCCAGTGGCCACAGGTGAGACAGAGGGATGGATGTGACCTTTGCGTAAACTATCAGAGATATAGTTTTTCATAGCAGTACGTTCCGGCCCAGAAAGATTGTACAAGTGGGCTTTGGGCAATTTAGAACCACGAATAAGATTAATTGTACAATCATAAGGACGATGTGGTGGCAAGACCTCAGCCTGTTTTTTGGAGAACACATCCCCAAAGTCTTTCAAGTACTCCGGAATACCCTCCGGTTTAATGGCAGACACAAAATCAGCAGAAAGACAACCATTGGAACAATTAGGACCCCATTTAGCAATATCACGAAATCCCCTGTCTATAACAGGATTATGCCTCTGTAACCAGGGGAAACCCAACACCAGGCCCGCAGGAAGATTATTCATAACTTAACATGAAATTTGCTCTTGGTGCAAGGAACCCACCTTGAGGAGGAACTCCTCAGAGACAAACTTAATTACATTTTGAGCCAATGGAGTCTTATCAATGGCAATGATATGGATGGGAGTCTCTAGCCTGTCTCTAACTTTAACTTTGACACCAGAATTGAGTCAATGAAGTTCATGGAAGATCCACAGTCCACAAAAGCTGAAGTGGATGCGAAACCACCTCCATAACACATTTCAACCTCTATCAAAATTTTTTGAAATGATGAAAATGGTACCTGAGAGTCTGGGTGACCTCCTCGACAATCACCCAGACTCAACAGCTTGTTACTTGATGGACAAGAGGGGCAGTCCTTCTTCCAATGTCCTGGATCTCCACAATAAAGACATAATTTCCCATCACATTGTCGCTTCCTCTCTTCTCCATGAAGTTGGTGGCACCAACCTCCATAGTCTCCGAGAATGGCATCACCTCGGACTTGACAGGCAATACAGGAATCTCACGCTGGATAATTCTTCTCTCCTGTAACAGGATAAGTAGTTGTTGAGTGGGGGTGTTGGAATATGTTTGGTACAACAACTCCATTCCTGTCTATGAGTGTTTAGTTGCTAGATTACTATGCTGTTCATAAAGTTAGAACAAGAAAAAAAACTCCCTGAGGCTCACACAGGGGGAGCATGTGACTGTATTTCCTGGTTTTCCAGTGTCTGTGTATGAGAGAAGCAGTCTGCTGTAGATGCTGCACAGATAGTGACACAGAAATTATTTATTCCTGATCTATTAAGCTTATCTTATATTGTTCCTGATTGTTCCTGAATAAAGAAGCTCTGTTGTCACACACTTGGAGATTATCCTGAAAAATCCGCTGCCAACAACAACCACACAAAGTCATTCACATTCAGATCTGGACCTGGCACGTGTTTACTGACAGTCATATGATTACACCGGTCTCCCCTGACTCTGTTAGGAACAGGTAGTGGCGAAACAGGACTGGATGGATGGTTATGGGGTACTTTAGAATGTCGGCAACATTGCAGGCAGACACTTGTTCAACTACATCCCGATTCAACCCCGGCCACCAAAAATGACAAGAAAGGAGGTCCGCAGTTGCCTTACCACATGGGTGGCCAGCAAGTACAGAGTTATGAAATTCTCTAATTACTTTGTGGCGCAATTTAGACTGCACAAATAACCTCCCCAAAAGGGCAGGAAGCAGGGGCGTCCCCCTGAGCCTCCTTCAACACCTTACTGTCCAGGTCAGTGTACAAGGCCGAGATGACTATTTCCTTCTGCAAAATTGAGGTAGGGCCCTCCAAGTCAGACAAAAATGCCTGCAAGGACCCTGTAGATACAGCAGAAGGGGAAACATTTAGGCAGTTACCATGACAGTAATCTTTCCACCTTACAATCTCTCTGGATTGCCAATCCACAGTTGGATTATGCTTCACCAACCAGGGCGATCCCAGAACCAATGGAGTATGGAGACCCTACAGGACATAACAAGGGATTATTTCATAATGCAAAGACCCCACTTTCAGTCTTATGTTATGAAAAATTTGTGTCAGTGTTCTCTGTGCAAGTGATGTTGAGTCGATGGCGCAAATAGAAATAGGTTAAGCCAAGTTAGAGCAGACAAAATCATGAGTTCTAGCAAACTCAACATCCACCATACTAACTCCAGATCCACTGTCTACAAACACAGAAATTTTTTCAGACCTGCTCTCTAGCATCACCTCTGCTGACAGGACAAAACGAGAATTGAAGGTTGAAGAAGAACACACCCCTTGATTATCAAGCTCTAGGCTCCCAAGGGTTAATCGAGTCTCTTTTTGATTTGTGATTGCTGAACATGCCCCAATAAATTGTCCCTTCTTCCTACAAAAAAATACACACCCTTTTTCTTGCAAATGTTGGGGGAAACATGCGACATGAATGCTCCTCCCAACTGCATGGGTTCCTCTAACTCTACAAGTATAGGTTCACCGCCGGACTTTTCCTCCAACTCTGGGACTTGTCCCGAAAAATGGACCCAGAAGCAGGTGGTCTTACCCACCTGTCCCTCCACCCAAATAGCCAAGGACATGGCAGCCTCCAAAGACACAGGAGTTTCATACACTGTTAATGTGTCCTTTAACTTTTCAGAGAGGTCCTGTAGGAATCTGAGAGCCAGGTCATTCCATTTGGTGTCAGTTGACCACCTGCAGAATTCAGAGTTATACATCTCTACTGAACGATTTCCTTGCTGAATACGATGCAGCTTGGACTCAGCCAAGGAAATACAGTCAGGATCAGACACATAGAATCCTGTGGTAGCGAAAACGCCCAGGACTGAGGTTCCCTCTGTAACAGTGAAATAACAATTCCTATTCTTTGCTCCTCATCTCCAAAGGAGTAAGAATGCAGTTTAAATTACAATTTCCATGCCTCTTTAAACACAAAAAACTTGTCCCTACCCCCAGCAAACCTGTCCGGAAGGGCAATTTTGGGTTCAAGCTGGACCCACCTACCTGCAATGTCCCCAACAATAGGAGCCTGCAGCCGCTGCCATTGCTCCTGAACCTCAGAACGAATGTCAATCACCTCCAGTGACAACATCTGCAACTGCTCTGCAGGCACAGCAATGGGATCCATGAACTCAGCAAAAGAAAAATAACACACAGAAAACCCCCCCAAAAAACCCATGTGTCAAATTTGTTTTTTCTTTTGCAAACGTGAACAGCGGATGTTAATGTCACGCATATTTTAGGACTGACTAAGTGCAACATAAAGGGATTAGGGAAGGGGAACCAAACACTAAGGGGGAAGTGGAGACCCCTAGACTGATCTAACGTCACCCTGTCTGTCCTACCGTTGATATACAGGTTCCGCACCTGTTGCCGAACAGGATATCTAGTCCCTGTGTGACCCTGGTGAAAAGCCCTGCACTGGGAAGGACAGGATGAACGCTAGTAAATCCAACTAACACTAAAGACAGTAAGGATAAAGGATACCAGGGGGACACTTAGCATGAGTAAACTCAGAGAGAAACACCGACTTCCTCCAAACTCCAAGAGGACTCTAGCAGACTTCTACAGCTCCAAGCTTCAACAGAGAAGTGCAAATATAAAATAACACCCGCCCCTCTGAACAGGAAGTAGGGAGTTATAAACACCCAGGTCCAGGTGTGGTTATTAGCACCCGAGGAAGTGGCCACTAGTCTGCAAAGCAACCAACTGCGACTTTCTGCAGACAGGTGCAGTGCAACGGTCTTGACTGGAACATCTGACTTCACTGACTCACGACCTGTCCGTGGGTTTTTTTTTTAACCAATGGATCCCATTCATGCACTTTGGGAACAGGTGGCGAATCTGACCCAAATGGTTCAGGATCTGACACGGGAACACCAAAAACTAGAATCTTCACAGTCCCAGCTGCAGGGTCTGTTTTCTAGAACAAGCTCTCCGCTATTGACTGTAGCAATGACTCCTGTACCTTTCTACCAAGTAGAAAACTTTATGAATGACATTTTTTCTGATATTAATGGAAGGTTTATTGTGGTTTAACTGGATGACATTCTAATTTTTTTGCCTGATCTGAATTCTCAATACGAGTATGTTCGATTTGTTTTATAGAAACTCAGGGAAAATTCTTTGTATGCTAAATTAGAAAAATCAGGGCAAGCAAGGTTTTTTCATTTTGTCTTTTGTAGGTTTTGTAAATTAGAAAAATGTACTTTTTCTGTTCAGGAAATATCATTCCTGAAGTTTATTGTGTCAGCTGAAGGGTTCAAAATGGCCCCTGGGAAGGTTAAGGCTATAATTGATTGGGTTCAACCTCGTGATCTGAAAGTATTGCAATGATTCTTAGAGTTTGCTAATTACTACAGAAAGTTTATTAAGGGTTTTTCTCAGATTGTGAAACCCCTTACTGACCTCACACAAAAGGGGGCGTATCTTAATGTTTAGTCTGCTCTAGACTCCAAAGAGAGTGGACGTGTCTGTCTGCTCTCTGCAAGACGGAGGGATAGAGGAGATAATACTGGCGCCGTGCTACTGGCAGCCCATTGCAGCAGCAGCTACTCGGTTTGTTTGTTTCTGTTGGACTTTCTTTTGAACTTTCTTTGGACTTTTGGACCTTGGGAAATTTGATGGACCCCTAACTTTAACCTTGGATTGATGGATGTTTTACACCCAGTTGATCGCACTGCGGACATTTTACACTCTGCGGATCGCACTGTTCCTGCATGACGAACCATTGTGGGAAGGTGCCCTTGGACACGCAGCTCTGGATCTGCACCCGGATCTGCCACTACTACATACATCACCCACAGGTACATGCAACTCCTAAATGGATACATGTGATGCACAGTTATTAGCACACTTGGACATAAATCTAATACAGCCTCTGTCAGCTATAGTTCCGCAATACACACAGCGTCTACCTTGGTGGTTACTGAAGCAAACATCTGTGTACAGAGGTGGACACTGGACACAATCAGTCATGGTGAGCACTGGAGTGAAGGACAGGGTCACTGATCTGGTGGCAGTCCCTAAGTCCATCACTAAACGTGTTATGTATTCAAGGGATCGACTTCTTGAGCTGAGCAGGTTGAAGTCTTCTCCAGCTGTGGCCATACCACAGGTTCTTCGTGAAGTGTGGAGACCTTTTAGAGGCTGCAGAGCAGGAAAAAAAGTTGAAGTCCAGGAGAAGAAGGTTTAAACCATCAGTACCATCAATCATCATGGGCAATGTGCGCTCGCTTGGAAATAAGATGGATGAACTGCTAGCTCTGTGTAAAAGCCAGACGGAGTTCAAGAAATGCAGTCTTATGTGCTTTACAGAAAAATGGTTACATGGGGACGTTCCTGATTCAAGTGTCTCAATTCCAGGGTTTCAAATGGTTTGGGCTGATAGACACAAAGCCAATTGTGGTACGAAGAAGGGTGGGGGGGTTATACTATACATTAATAACAGATGGTGTAATCAGCGGCACATAACTGTTAAGGAAAGTTACTGCTGTCAAAATATTGAACTTGTAGCAGTTGGCCTTAGGCCTTACCAACTACCTAGAGAATTCTCCATTTGCATTGCAATAGTCATGTATATACCTCCATCCACTAGCCCAGAGGCAGCTAGGGAAGTGCTGTTGGGGGTGTTGGCTCGCCTTCAGACAAAGCACCCAAACTCGTTAACATTAATCTCTGGGTATTTTAACAGAGTCATGATCTCAAAGGCTCTTCCAAAGTTCTATCAATATGTTAAATGTACAACAAGGTCAGCAGTATATTGGATCTCCTCTATGCAAATGTTAAAGATGCCTATTCATGGTCTGCATTACCCCCTGGGAATTTCTGACCACAACTCATACTACTGTCTCCATCTTATCAACCTGTTATCAGCAAACAATCAACCACAATAAAACTAATCAGGAAGTGGTCTCCTGCAGCTGAGGAAGCTCTGCAAGACTGCTTTGACCTCACAGACTGGGAGGTGATATGCGACAGAGGAGAGCATGATGATGTAAATGATATTGTCGGGAGAGTAACTGATTACATAAATTTTTGTACTAATACTGTAGTACCAGTTAAAAAGATTCGATGTTATGCAAATAACAAGCCTTGGATTACAAAAGAATTAAAATACTTACTAAATGAGAAAAGACTGGCATTTAAAATGAAGGATACTAAGAAACTGAAATTGATACAAAGGGCCTTAAAGGGCAAAATTAAGAATGCCCGTGAGGCGTTCCGAAATAAATTAGAAAATAAACTGTCACACAACAATTCCAAGGAGGTGTGGTCGAGCATGAAGCAGTTAACTGGGTTTAAGGCTAGGCCGGAGCATGGGGAAGTGGATTTACCCATGGCTAAGGAAATGATCGACTTTTTCAACAGATTTACCAACACATGTGCTGCGTCATTGGGAATGAGGGATAGAGCTGAGGAACGATGGGCAGAATTGACTTTGGGTGATGAACTGTCTGCTTTCACTGTCTCCCCAAGCGATGTGAGGAAACAGTTTCTTAAACTAGTCATTGGCAAAGCAGCTGTGCCTGATGGCCTTAGTCCAAATGCCCTAAAAGTGTGTGCAAACCAACTGTGTAATGTCTTTCAGCTCCTGTTTAACAGGAGCCTTCAATCTCAGAGAATTACAGTGCTGTGGAAGAGCACCTGCCTGGTGTTGGTTCCCATGATCACCTTTCCAACTTCCCTACACGACTATCGTCCAGTGGCCTTAACATCGCATGCTATGAAGTCGTTGGAGAGAATAGTACTTACCTACTTGCGCCTGAGGGTGAGGGCCTACACTGACCCCCTGCAGTTTGCGTACCAGCAGAGATTGGGGGTGGATGATGCTGTAGTGTCTCTGCTACATGCAATACATTCATTCTTGGACAATGATGGAACTGCAGTGCGCGCCATGTTCTTTGACTTCCCCAGTGCTTTTAATACCTTACAGCTGCTCTTATTACGAAATAAGTTGACTGATATGGCAGTGGATGAGGGGATGGTGAACTGGATAAGCGACTACCTGACGGACAGGCCACAGTTTGTAAGGATGGGGGAGGTGGTATCTGGCAGTGTACGGAGCAGTGGGGGAGCCCCTCAGGGTACAGTGCTGTCGCCCTTTCTCTTCTCATTGTATACAGCTGACTTTCAGTATAAATCTGACTTCTGTCACCTCCAAAAATTCTCAGATGACTCAGTGATTGTAGGGGGCATTGTGGGGGACCGGGGTGAGGAGGAATATAGAAGGGTGGTTTCTGACTTTGTGGATTGGTATCAGACTAACTGTCTAGAATTAAATGTAAAGAAAGCCAAGGAGATGGTGGTGAGTTATAGAAGGAAAAAGGTGAGAGAAGAAAAAAGCACCACTGCAAAAGCACACACTAAACTCAATGAAAATAGAAAATGTTTATTGATACAAAAAGAGTATTAAAAACACAATAAAAACATGATGGGCAACCCACAATGATGTAATGGTTGAATATAACATGTGTAACATATATAGCTGATATGATAATGCATATACAATCCAACCATAAGAGACATATCTCAGCAACCACCTTTAAGCTAGGCTCATGAGGACCACATAATCCTAATATAGTGTGGTGACTGCAAAAGGTAATTCAATCCACACAGTCATATACACTCTCCGTTATACAACATATGGGCCACAATAGGCCACATAGAAAAATGGCCAGAGTCCACCACCACTTTCCATAGATATAGATAACTGCGTGTGTCTGGGGGAGGAGCAGCTGCTCTCTGCAGTGAGGCTGCTGGAGGGGAAGAATTCGTTACTGTGTGATGAGGGCTTCTTTATGTGGGCGGGGAGGGCCTGTAGCTATGGAGGGTGGGGTTGTTGCTATAGAGGGCATGTTTGGAGTAGAGTAGGAGGTTACGACTAGTTCTCATTTCAATGCCATAACACCCCCCCCTTGGACGTTCTGTTGAGAATATCTAGAAAACCGTGCAAACTAGTGACAGAAAGTAAATTACTTATTGTCATAATTCTGCAGCCCAGATATGTACTGAGATTATGTGAAAAGCCTGGACAACCCCTTTAACTCCTAGACAAGCCAGATGGTCCTTATTTTTCTCTAGATTCAATTTTTCCATTACATTCAAACAAGGTCTAAGAATGTTAGGGCTGACGCTTTGATTCCATTTCTATTCCAGAACCTGTAGGAATTGTGATTTCTCTGGTATCCTCAGAATTGGAAGCTAAAATTTGTGAGGTCCAGTCTTTGGCCCCATCCACTACTCCTGAGCTTAAATTAATTGTGCCTGTGTATCTTAGATTACGTCTATTGTAGGAATTTCATGACTCTGTCTTAAATGGTCACCCGAGAGTCACTGCTACACAGAAAGCTTTTGCTAGACTCTTTTGGTGGCCATCCATGCTTAACGATATTAAAGAATTTGCATCCACTTGTGAGATTTGCGCACGCACTAAAGTCTGTCAAAACCATCTGGCCTGGGAATTGGCTCCATTGCCTATTTCAGAAAGACAATGGACTTCTTTGTCCATGGACATCATTAGATTTGCCTTTATCTGGTGGAAAAATGGTTATTTGGGTGGTGGTTAATAGATTTAGTAAACAAGTTCACTTTGTTCCGTTATCTGGGTTACCTAATGCTGAAAAACTTTCCAGGTTATATATCAATCATATGTAGAAAATTGCATGGCATTCCTTTAAACGTTGTACCTGATAGTAGGGTGCAATTTGTCTCTAATTTCTGCAGGGCATTTTGTAGGAAGTTGGGGATTATCTTGTTGTTTTCCTCTGCTTATCACCCTGAATCAAACCGTGAAACAGAGAGGATGAATCAATCGCTAGAACAAATTTTAAGTTGTATAGTGGTGGTTCAGGAGGAGGATTGGTCCTCATTTTTGTCTCTTGCTGAGTTCCCCTTTAACAGTCAGGTCAATCAGTCCACTGAAACCTCCCTTTTCTTTTGTAATTATGGTTTTCATCTTCATTTTTTTGAATTCTCTAGGATGAGTTCTGGATGCTCTGGAGTGGAGGTAACCATTCAGAAACTTGGAGATGTTTGGAGGGAGATTCAGAAGAATATTAGGGTGGCTCAGTTTCTGCAAAAACGTAACGCCGATAGGAAGCATTCGAAGGGTTCCATTTTCAAACTTGGGTATAAAGTTTGGTTATCGTCCAAGAATATGAAGCTAAAAGTACCTTCAGCAAAGTTGGTCTGAAATTCATTGGCTCATATGAGATTCTGGAGATAGTTGCCTTTAGATCAAAGCTTCCGTAGTCCCTTCGTGCCCCAATGTTTTTCACTAATCCCTGTTAAAAGAAGTATGTTCCTTCTATGTTGTCTGTCTCTTCCCCTCTTCCTTCAGTCTCTGTTGATGGAGGTTTGGGATAACGGAGTGCAGAGGATTGTGGATTCTTGGAGGGTCCAAAATTCCCTCCAATATCTTGATCAATGGAGGGGATAAGGACCCTACCAGAGATCCTGGGTTCCAGCTCATTCGGTGAAGGCTGATTGTTTGGTTGGAACTTTTCATCGTAGGTTTCCTGGGAAACCATGGGGTCCGGTGGCCCCTCCTGGAAGAGGTGGTACTATCACGATTCCTCTGCTCAGAGTGCTTGGGTCTCAGTGATGGACAGTTCTGCCATCCTATTCTGTGCTGGGGTGTGCTGAGCTGTCAATGCTTTGACAGCTGAGTTGACCTATCTGACTGGGAGGTGCAGAGAATTACACAGGTGCTCCCTGTTCTTGGTAATTGCCCTGCTATTTAGGTGAGCTGTCTGGCCCAGATCACTGTCAAAAAAGCTTGTTCTAAGATTGTGCTGTCTGGTGTGTGTTCGCCTGATCCCTATGCTGTAAGTTCTGACCTGATCCAATTCAAATTACTAATACTGACCTACAAGGCCATCTGTAACCTGACTCCTCCATATATCTCTGAACTAATCTCCCGATATCTTCCCTCACGTAATCACCAATCCTCCCAAGGCCTCCTTCTCTCCTCCACATTTATTCGCTCCACACCCAACCGCCTACAAGACTTCTCCCGAATAGCCCCCATCCTCTGGAATTCCTTGCCCCAACACGTCCGACTATCAACCACGCTCGGATCCTTCAGACGGAACCTGAAAGCCCACCTCTTAAGGAAAGCCTACAGCCTACAATGATCCCCGCTGCCTCCTCACCACTA
Source organism: Dendrobates tinctorius (assembly GCF_039654945.1). NCBI lineage: Eukaryota > Metazoa > Chordata > Amphibia > Anura > Dendrobatidae > Dendrobates > Dendrobates tinctorius. Next base: position 37,078,264 of record NW_027361743.1, on the reverse strand, counting down.
CTGGAGCTACAGCCTCACCATCACTGGAGCTGCTGCAACCCCCTGACCTACTGTCTCCTTCCCGACCATCCTGTAGAACAGGGGTCCCCAACCGCCGGTCCGTGGCCCAGCACCGGGCCGCTGCAGTGCCCTTGCCGGTCCGCGGACACAAGGGGAGCCAGGGGCGGTCAGTGGCGTAGCGGGGGCTGGGGCGGCGCGCAGCAGTTCTTAGACTGCCCTCGTGTGGCGGCGGCCAGGGAGCGATCCAAGCAGCTCCACTGCCTGCAAGTGGGAATAGCAGGAGCGGAGCTGCAAGGACCCGTCCACTGCGTCCAGCTTCCTGCCAGCCGCCCGCGCTTCCTGTCTCTGACTGACACAGAGAGGAGCGCGGCCGCTGCTGTGTCAGCGAGGAAGCACGGGCGATGCTGCGGACAGGTGAGAGGAGAGAGGTGGTGTCTATGTGTATGTATAATGTGTGTGTGTGTATGTCTGTCTGTCTGTCTGTGTGTGTGTGTGTGTGTTGGTCTGTGTTTGTGTAGCCTGGCCCTGGAGGAGATGGGGACATGAGGAGAAGGCCAGGAGGGGAGTGATGGAGAGACGGCAGTGATGGGGTGAAGGCAATGATGGGGAGAGGGGAGTGATGGGGTGAAGGCAATGATGGGGAGACAGCAGTGATGGGGTGAAGGCAATGATGGGGAGAGGGGAGTGATGGGGTGAAGGCAATGATGGGGAGAGGGGAGTGATGGGGTGAAGGCACTTATGGGGAGAAGGGAGTGATGGGGTGAAGGGAGTGATGGGGTGAAGGCAATGATGGGGAGAAGGGAGTGATGGGGTGAAGGCAATGATGGGGAGAAGGGAGTGATGGGGTGAAGGCAATGATGGGGAGAAGGGAGTGATGGGGTGAAGGCAATGATGGAGAGATGGCAGTGATGGGGTGAAGGCAATGATGGGGAGAAGGGAGTGATGGGGTGAAGGCAATGATGGGGAGAAGGGAGTGATGGGGTGAAGGCAATGATGGGGAGAAGGGAGTGATGGGGTGAAGGCAATGATGGGGAGACGGCAGTGATGGGGTGAAGGCAATGATGGGGTGAAGGCAATGATGGGGTGAAGGCAATGATGGGGAGAAGGCAATGATGGGGTGAAGGCAATGATGGGGAGACGGCAGTGATGGGGTGAAGGCAATGATGGAGAGATGGCAGTGATGGGGTGAAGGCAATGATGGGGAGAAGGGAGTGATGGGGTGAAGGCAATGATGGGGAGAAGGGGGTGATGGAGCACTCATTCAAAACCTATGGTGAGTTGAGTCACATTATAAATGTAATTTAATTATAAGTATGCACTGCTACACTACAACCGTGTCAATTGCCCCGCCCCCTTATGACCAAAGCCCCGCCCCTGCCACACCTCCATCCCCGCCCTGCCGGGCCATGGAAGAATGGTCTTGCTTGAAACCGGTCCCTGGTGCAAAAAAGGTTGGGGACCACTGCTGTAGAATGTAAGCACGCAAGGGCAGGGTCCACTCTCCTCTCTATATCAGTCTGTGATTGTTAGTTTGTTTACTGTAAGTGATATCTGTATTTTGTATGTAACCCCTTCTCATGTACAGCACCATGGAATCAATGGTGCTTTGTAAATAAATAATAATAATCTTCTGCTGCTGACCTTTGTACAGTGTTCTGACTATCCATTTGTTATTGCCCCTTTGCTTATCTGCTATTTCTCTGGTATTCTGACCCTGGCATGTGCCCTTACTTACAACTTCGAATTTTCCCTGATTTACTTTGCAGACTCACGAACTGTCCGTGGGTTGTTACTAGCGTCACAATTATAAATTGTGGTAGGGATCTTTTTTATGCAAAGACCACTCGGTATCATATTTTTTTGGACATAATTGTGCAGAGTGGTCTAATCCCACCAGATATGAGATTCAGTGAAAGACAAGTTTTCAACTTCATGAATAATGTCCAGCACATCTGGTCAATAGTTTTAGAGACATGTTGAAACACCTTCCTTTCTGGTCTTACCTATTAAAGATTCCATATAGGTTGAAGCAGGATAATCAAAAAAAGATGTAAATACACCACCAAAAATAATAAGGCCTCTTTAACACTTCAGTTTTTTGCCATCAGTCAAAATCCGCCAAAATTTGAAAATGGCGGATCCGCAAAAAATGTATAAAAAAGGATGCAAGCTGATGGAACGGATCCGTTTTTTTAAGGATCCGCTATACCGATTTTAGTGCGGATCCTCAACAAAACGGATCCGTTCCATCCGTTGGATCCGTTTTCTTGCGGATCCATTTTTCCACACCTCCAAAATGGGATGCTCCCAAATAGGATTCGCTCTTGGAAAATGCTCTCAAATGTGATTGGATACTGGAAACTAGGGAGAAATATATCTAGGGTGTTGTGAGTGATACAATTTCTTTGAATGGTTTTAGAGCTAGTGGCAGCGATGGAAGGAGTTAGTGCGAGTCTGGAAGGAGTTATTGCGAGTATTGACAGCTTCTGTGTGGAATTGGATCTTCACTTGAATCGGTTGGCAATTATTGCTCTCGAGAGGGAGAAAAGAAGATTGCGAATCCTGCGTATGAGGAGACGGCGCCAGTGGATTCATCCCATTAATGCGCAGAGGTTCATCCGTGGCGTTTTTTCCACATTGTACCTGGAATTGAGGGATAATCCGGACAAGTTCTTCAACTACGTGCGCATGAGGCTGGAATTCTTTGAGATATTGGTGGATCGTGTTGGAGAACAAATCCGGAGAAGGGACACACAAATGCGGTTTTCTATATCACCGGCGGAGCGTTTGATGGTGACCCTTCGGTAAGTTATCTACCTTTTAAAATGTTTCAGATTCTGCAGGCTTTTATTGTTATGTTATGGCTTGTAGTTTGTATTAATTTTACTTTTTTTCCATTTTTTAACAGATTCCTGGCAACTGGAGAATCCTTCACCTCCCTCCATTTCCAGTTCCGGATTGGGATTTCAACTATTGCTGGAATTGTACAACAGACTTGCCGGGCATTGTGGGATTCTCTACAGGAGGAATACATCCCAGAGCCAACACAGGAGAGGTGGCTGGAGATTGCCGACAAGTTTCAAGAAATCTGCCAGATTCCAAACTGCATCGGTGCCGTGGATGGCAAGCATATCAGGATTGTGAAACCTATGGGATCTGGTTCACAGTTTTACAACTATAAGAAATACTTTTCTATTGTGCTTATGGCCATTTCGGATGCAAACTGCAAATTCATTGCCATGGACATCGGTGCATACGGTCGTTCTAATGACTCTCAGGTATTCAAGCTTTCCACCATGGGCCGTCGCTTGTATGGAGACAATTTTGACTTCCCACCTCCAAGACCACTCCCTGGAACAACAGGCCCACCAATGCCTTTTGTGTGCGTTGGCCACGATGCTTTTCAGCTTTCTAAACACCTACTCAAACCATATGGTAGTCGTGGATTAACACACCGGAAAAGAATCTATAACTATCGGTTAACCAGAGCGCGCAGAGTGGTGGAGTGCGCGTTTGGAATTTTAACTGCCAAATGGAGAGTCCTGTTAACGGCCATGAAAATGAAAACAGAGACTGTGGATGAGGTGGTGAAGGCCTGTGTAATCCTGCACAATTTTGTCCTTTCAAACGAACCAGTTTCCATCGATGAAAATCTGTCTGAAACCACCTTGTGGGATTATGAGCAGCAAACTTTTCGGAGTACTGGCTCAGTGGCAAGAATGAGGGACACCTTTGCAGACTATTTTGTGACACCAGAGGGACAAGTGGACTGGCAAGATGACATGATATAATTTTCTATACCAATTGTGAGTAACTTTTTTTTTTTTTTTAACTGAAATTTTACCAAGTGTTTGGTTTTCCCAAGCATTGTTACCATGTGATTTGGTTTACCAAGTTTTTTTTTTTAAGTTTTACACTTTGCAGTGTTACCAATTGTTGGGTACCAAGCATAAAGTTTTACCAAGTGTTGTGTACCTAGCGTTGTTTTACACTTACAAATGTTACCAAGTGTTGGGTACCAAGCGTAAAATGTGACACTTTGAAATTTTACCAAGTGTTGTGTACCAAGCGTTTTACACTTTGAAATGTTCACATGTGTTGTGTACCAAATGTTGTGCTACCAAGTGTTTTTTTTGTACCTTGTACACCACCGGTGTACTGTGAAATATTGCCCAGTTTTTTTGTACCTTGTACACCACCGGTGTACTGTGAAATATTGTTGTGTGTTGTGTTACCAAGTGTTGTGTATACCTTTTACACCACTGGTGTAATTTGAATATTTCCAAAGAAAGAAGCAAAAAAGAAACAACACAATAAAGTTTTTTGAAAAAAAAACCAGTTTATTTCTGAATTTGTAATAACTGTATATTTTTTTTTTAATTTTTGGTGTTTTTTTTAAATTTTTTTTGGTATCTTAAACCTTTTTTGTAAGTTTTTTTTTGGTATATATTACCTTTTTTGTAACTTTTTTTTTGGTATATATTACCTTTTTTGTAACTTTTTTTTGGTATATATTACCTTTTTTGTAACTTTTTTTTTTTTTTTTTGGTATGTTTTTTGGATTAGAAAACATTACAAAGTGTGATAATGTTGGGTGGAGATAGTATTGGAGGGGTTAACAGGGTTGACCACATCGAGGGGGGGTAGAGGACTGGGGAGGGAGTTGGTGAGGACCAGAAGTGGAACGGGGGTTTAACACATGTGGTTGGGACGGGAGTGGATGGACAGACGAGGTTTGTGGGTACATTGAAGGTGTATGTGGAGGTGGGTATGGTGAGGGCATTGGGGTATAATGCAATGGGGAAGGAAGGTACTGGGAAGAATGGAATGGGGAACTAGAGAAAGGAGAGGGAGTGGTAGGAGGAGGGACGGCTGTATGATGGATGGTGGTGGAAGGATGGACGGGGGAAGGATGGACTGTGGAAGGATAGACAGAGGGAGGATGGACAGAGGGAGGATGGACAGAGGGAGGATGGACAGGGGGAGGATGGACAGGGGGAGGATGGACAGGGGGAGGATGAGATGCTTCAGCAAGCACTTCCACTAGAGCATTCTGACAGGCTTGCATCACACGCATCTGCTGGTGGGTACTTAAACCTTCCATTTGCCGGACAACAGATTGAAAAAAGGTATGTCTCGGTGTCTGGTTTGATTCTAAATTCACCTGTTTCATGTATCTTCTGAGTTCCATGATACTTTGATTGATCATGGTCAACCCAGAAGATAACCGTTCTCCATAAGTGTGGAAACCGTGCTGGACAGATGAGTTTAGACTCAAACAGTCAGACAAGGTCATCCTTTCCTGACTCCTCAGACGCTGCCGGCCAGAACCAAAAGTTGGTCGAGATGTTGCGGCAGTGTCTGAGGCGTGGGGAACAGGGAACAAGTCGTCACCAGCAGCTTCATGTGATGAAGTCTGCCCTGCTGCTCCAGTGCTGGTGGAGGGGATAGAGGGATGAGACAAGAGGGTAGGTAGAGAGGGGTCGGATACCTCGATGTGGTCACCGGGGGCGGTCTCACTAGGGATCACTCCAGAGGGACGCAACTCTGAGGCAGACTCCCGAGTGCTGCAGATGGTGCTAAAAAAAAAGGAGAAAAAATGTATATTAAAAATATTGATATTTAATTTAAGTCTGCTGAAAAAAAATTTGGTTAAACATTTCTACTACTGGAATAGTTTGGGTAATATTTACCTTCTGCACACCATTGTTGATCACAGGAACGCCAGGGCTTTGTAGTTTTTGTACTGGGGTCCCCGGCGTCCTCCCGATCCACTCGGGGTCTGCATCTCTTTGTTGTAGTCCCTCTTGAAGCGATCCCGGAGCGACCGCCACCGTGTGATAACCCTGTCACCTGTGAAGCAAAAAAAAAAAAGGGGTTTAGTATTCAACACTTCACATGCTGGAATATAAGTTACTGAAGTTGTAATACTTACACACAAAATCCCTGGCCCTCGCATTGAGTTCCTCCCAGTTCTCAATAACTGAAGAACAGACCTCATCCCAGAGCCGTCGGGTGGTTGGTTGGTCGGCGTGTAGACGGTTTGCCATGTTCCACAGCGGCTCCCGGTTTTCCACCTCACGGATGAGTTCATCAGTATCAATCATGATACCCTCCTCCATATATCTCCGGGGAGCACGCTGTGAAACCTGTGAAGATAAAAAACAAAACAAAAAACAAAAAATTACATTCTATTTAAACACATGATGTTCATTTAAACAATTATCCAAATAGGGTTACTTACCTTTTGCCGACCAACAGATGCATCACCTTGACGACCCTGGGATGTCCTGGGAGTCACTCTAGTGCGGGCACCGGATTCTGAAGACTGTGGTAAACAAAAAAAAAAATTTGTTTGCATGGATGCGTAGTTATTGTGTGTGCACTGTGATGAATGTTTGTGTTGGGTGTAGCATTATGTATCTGTGTATGTGCTAAACTTACACTCTGTGCACCCCCTCCTTGCGTCTCTCCACCCTGCACGTCTCCTCCTGGAAGCTCCTCTGAATCATCTTCCTGTTAAAACATAATACATGGATAGTGTTTTGGGACTGTCTGGAAAAGTATCTTTTTTCTGGGCATGCCCAGTGCGATTTTGCGGATCCTGCCGGCGGATTCCGCAAAATCGCGGATCGCGGATCCCATAGGCGGCCATTCTACCGCATGGCGGATGACGGCGGATCCGCCGTCATCCGCCATTTTGACGGCGAAAAAAAACGTTACAAGCTCCATCCCCCTCAGACAGAATCCGCAAAGAATTTTGCGGATCCGCCGAATATCGGACGCAACGGATGACCATCCGTCAAAATCCGCCACTAATGTATCCCAATGGGGAAAATGGCGGATCCGCAACAAGAAAAAGCGGATCCGCCATTTTCAAATTTTGGCGGATTTTGACTGATGGCAAAAAACTGAAGTGTGAAAGAGGCCTAAATAGTGAAACGATACGCCTAGTTGAAGAGGAGCCCGAAAACAGGCTGATAATACCAGAGAAAAAGAGAAAAAAGTTTCCGCTCACCCTTAAGAAGAACTCGGATAGGTTCCTTTAGCGGAGCACCTGATTTAGTCTCTGCCAGACATGGAGACAACTGATGTGAAAAAAAGAAGAATCCAGCTTCAAGTAAAAAAATAATAAAGTCTTTATTTCATCATTTGAAAATTAATGGTGTTATTGTATGACATCAATGATGATGCAGTTGGAATAGCCAGGTGTAAAGAAAAAATGTCTGTCAGAGACTAAACCCGGTGATTCGTGAAGGAACCTATTTGAGTGCTTCTTAAAGTTAACCTGTCAGCAGGATTTTGCTGAGTAACCTACAGACAGTGTCAGGTCGGCACCGTTATACTGATTAAAATGATACCTTGGTTGATGAAATCCGTCTTGTGGTTGTTGTTTAATCTTCATTTGTAGTTTTCAGTTAATGAGATTCCCGTGCTTTGGGGTAGCCTGTGGAGGTTTAATATGGTTTAATAAAGAAAAAAATTCACATTCAGCAGGCAGGCAGTGACCCACGATCATGTGATGGGGTCACCGATGGGTGGGATTAGCGACGTGCTTCCAGTGTCATGAGTTAAATGCTGCTTTCAGACATTGACAGTGGCATTTAGTTAGTTAAGATCCGTGGGTGGATCACGATTCCACCTGCGGCTGTTGCTGGCACATGTCAGCTGTATATATCAGCTGACATGTGCCCGAAAAACTGCGGGCTCATCGCCTGAGTCCGACATCGGTGTGCTATTACGCCCGATGTTGGAAAGGGGTTAAGGGTGAGCTGAAACTTACTTTCCCTTTTCCCCCAGACTGTAGAATGCCTGACCACAAGATGCAGTAATGGCAGACACTAACAATTTTTATAAAAGGGCTGGCTGATTTCCTCAATACACATAATTTTCTGCATTATAGTTAATTTAGTGACAAAAATGTATAATTAGTGGAGAAAGGCTCAACTTGATGGTTTCTAAGTCTTTTTTCAACCTATGTAACTATATGTAACAGTGTAAAATTACCATTGAGTACCTTCAAAATCAGTGAGTGAATCAGTCCTTAGAATTGGGCAGATGGATGAAATATTTGAATGAGGCACATAGTTTAAAATTATGATTGCTGTAGGGTCAACACATTCAGCAATCGACTCCTGGTAATGGCTGCAAATATGCGGCTAACCCTCCTTTTATTTTAGCTCAGGTCACATCTGTTAATTGGAGAACATTTATAAAACTGTCATCACAAGGTTTCTGCATCATTATTTCTTGAATGTTATTTGCACAGATGAACCACTAAGTGATTTTTAGATGTACAGTATTAGAGATGATTTGAGCCCTAGGAAATGAGCTGGAACAAGTCATTTACCAGTACTGTAGTTCTGGTGTAATGATCTATTACAAAACGGATGTCCGTGGTAAATAGAAACAACCATGATTATCCATAGATATAGATTTACAACTCTATGTATGTTTGAACTATTTAGTTGTAAAGAGTTGAAATATTTAATATAGCTTGATAATCCAGTATATGGAAAGGGATATAAATGCTAGAAGAAGAGATAGTGTAAGGCATCGCCTGGGTTGTGTTGTATTTTTTTGTGCACAACAGCATGGTCATCCAGGTATGCAGCCATGGCATCCTTAAAATCACCCCATTAAAAGTGCTAGCAGAGTGCTGACCCATAATCAGTGCCAGAAGCGTATTCACCCATAAACAGTGCCAGAAGAGTGTTCACCCATAAACAGTGCCAGAAGAGTGTTCACCCATAAACAGTGCCAGAAGAGTGTTCACCCATAAACAGTGCCAGAAAAGTGTTCAACCATAAACAGTGCCAGAGAGTGTTCACCCACAAACAATGCCAGAAAAGTGTTCACCCATAAACAATGCCAGAAAAGTGTTCACCCATAAACAGTGCCAGAGAGTGTTCAACCATAAACAGTGCCAGAAAAGTGTTCAACCATAAACAGTGCCAGAAAAGTCTTCACCCATAAACAGTGCCAGAAGAGTGTTCACCCATAAACAGTGCCAGAAGAGTGTTTACCCACAAACAGTGCCAGAAGAGTGTTCACCCATAAACAGTGCCAGAAGAGTGTTTACCCACAAACAGTGCCAGAAGAGTGTTCACCCATAAACAGTGCCAGAAGAGTGTTTACCCACAAACAATGCCAGAAAAGTGTTCACCCATAAACAGTGCCAGAAGAGTGTTCACCCATAAACAGTGCCAGAAGAGTGTTTACCCACAAACAGTGCCAGAAGAGTGTTCACCCATAAACAGTGCCAGAAGAGTGTTTACCCACAAACAGTGCCAGAAGAGTGTTCACCCATAAACAGTGCCAGAAGAGTGTTTACCCACAAACAATGCCAGAAGAGTGTTCAACCATAAACAGTGCCAGAAAAGTGTTCACCCATAAACAGTGCCAGAAAAGTGTTCACCCATAAACAGTGCCAGAAGAGTGTTCAACCATAAACAGTGCCTGAAGAGTGTTCACCCATAAACAGTGCCAGAAAAGTGTTCACCCATAAACAGTGCCAGAAAAGTGTTCACCACAGTGCCAGAAAAGTGTTCACCACAGTGCCAGAAGAGTGTTTACCCACAAACAGTGCCAGAAGAGTGTTCACCCATAAACAGTGCCAGAAGAGTGTTTACCCACAAACAATGCCAGAAGAGTGTTCAACCATAAACAGTGCCTGAAGAGTGTTCACCCATAAACAGTGCCAGAAAAGTGTTCACCCATAAACAGTGCCAGAAGAGTGTTCAACCATAAACAGTGCCTGAAGAGTGTTCACCCATAAACAGTGCCAGAAAAGTGTTCACCCATAAACAGTGCCAGAAAAGTGTTCACCACAGTGCCAGAAGAGTGTTCAACCATAAACAGTGCCAGAAGAGTGTTCACCCATAAACAGTGCCAGAAAAGTGTTCACCACAGTGCCAGAAAAATGTTCACCCATAAACAGTGCCACAAGAGTGTTGACCCATAAACAGTATCAGAAGAGTGTTCACCCATAAACAGTGCCAGAAAAGTATTCACCCATAAATAGTGCCACAAGAGTGTTGACCCTTAAACAGTACCAGAAGAGTGTTCACCCATAAACAGTACCAGAAGAGTGTTCACCCATAAACAGTACCAGAAGAGTGTTTACCCATAAACAGTACCAGAAGAGTGTTCAACCATAAACAGTGCCAGAAGAGTGCATCCTATAAACAATAATGCTGTAAGAGTTTCTACAATTCTACCAGCAGAGTCCCCAATACACAATAATGTCCAGAACATACCCCAATAAACAGTGCTGCCAGCAGATTTCCTCAATACAGAGATCTTGCTAGTAGAGTTCTCAAACAGACAATACTGCCAGCATAGTGCTCCATAGCAACATAGTTAGCAAGGCCGAAAAAAGACATTTCTCCATCCAGTTCGGCCTATATTCCATCATAATAAATCTCCAGATCTACGTCTTTCTAAAGAACCTAATAACTGTAAGATACAATATTGTCAGGAAGACATCCAGGCCTCTCTTGAACCCCTTGAGTGAATTCGCCATCACCACCTCCTCAGGCAAGGAATTCCAGATTCTCACTGCCCTAACAGTAAAGAATCCTCTTCTATGTGGGTGGAGAAACCTTCTCTCCTCCAGATGCAGAGAATGCCCCCTTGTGACCGTCACCTTCCTTGGTATAACATCACATTCCTTGTTGGTATAAACAGATCCTCGGAGAGATATTTGTACAGTATTATCCCCTTATATACTTATACATGGCTATTAGCTTCAATACACATTACTGTCAGCAGAATGCCTACAATACACAATACTGTTATCAGAATGCCTACAATACACATTACTGTCAGCAGAGTGCCTACAATACACAATACTGTCATCAGAATGCCTACAATACACATTACTGTCAGCAGAGTGCCTACAATACACAATACTGTCATCAGAATGCCTACAATACACATTACTGTCAGCAGAGTGCCTACAATACACAATACTGTCATCAGAATGCCTACAATACACATTACTGTCAGCAGAGTGCCTACAATACACAATACTGTCATCAGAATGCCTACAATACACATTACTGTCAGCAGAGTGCCTACAATACACATTACTGTCAGCAGAATGCCTACAATACACATTACTGTCAGCAGAGTGCCTACAATACACAATACTGTCATCAGAATGCCTACAATACACATTACTGTCAGCAGAGTGCCTACAATACACATTACTGTCAGCAGAATGCCTACAATACACATTACTGTCAGCAGAGTGCCTACAATACACAGTGCTGTCAGCAGAGTGCCTACAATACACATTACTGTCAGCAGAATGCCTACAATACACATTACTGTCAGCAGAATGCCTACAATACACATTACTGTCAGCAGAGTGCCTACAATACACAGTGCTGTCAGCAGAGTGCCTACAATACACATTACTGTCAGCAGAATGCCTACAATACACATTACTGTCAGCAGAGTGCCTACAATACACATTACTGTCAGCAGAGTGCCTACAATACACATGACTGTCAGCAGAGTGCCTACAATACACAATACTGTCATCAGAATGCCTGCAATACACATTACTGTCAGCAGAGTGCCTACAATACACATTACTGTCAGCAGAATGCCTACAATACACATTACTGTCAGCAGAGTGCCTACAATACACAGTGCTGTCAGCAGAGTGCCTACAATACACATTACTGTCAGCAGAATGCCTACAATACACATTACTGTCAGCAGAGAGCCTACAATACACATTACTGTCAGCAGAGTGCCTACAATACACATTACTGCCAGCAGAGTGCCTACAATACACAGTGCTGTCAGCAGAGTGCCTACAATACACATTACTGTCAGCAGAGTGCCTACAATACACAGTGCTGTCAGCAGAGTGCCTACAATACACAGTGCTGTCAGCAGAGTACTCCGTTACTACCAGCAAAGCACAGAAATAGACTACAATACTGCCAGCAGAGTACCTCAATACACAGCACCAGCAGCAAAATGCCCCAGTACATAGAACTGCCAGCAGATAACTTCTTTACTGCCGGCCAAGCACAGCAATACCCTGCAATACTGCCAGAAGAGTACCTCAATATACAGCAGCAGAGGGCCTCAACACACACACCATGAACAGAGTGCTATAGTACACAATACTGCCAGCATAGTGCCTAAAATACACAATAGTAGAGTGCCCCAACATTCAATACTGCCAGGTAAAGCCCCAATATACAGCACTAGCAGCAGAGTGCTCTAGTACACAATACCTGCAGCATACTGTCACAATACACAGCACCAGGAGCATAGTGACCCAACACACAATACCGCCAGCATAGTGCCCCAATACACAGCACTAATTTTCTCGTTTTTGAGGTATTCAATTTTATATATTTTACTTTTATGTGTTCTATTTTTATATTCACCACTGTGGCGTGGTTTTTGTTTTCCAGATGTTTGCAGTCAATTCATCAATAATGACTTTTTAAAAAGTCCCAATATTCTTGTGCAAATGTACTCCAGTTCCCCTCCCCAGAATAATTTTATGTACGCCTGAAATTTTGTGCCATCTGTAAAAGTCATAACCACAAGTGCCATTTTGAAGAATTTGAAGCAAAAATAATGCTACAAAGGAAAGAAAATTGACTTAAAAAATGCAAATTATGAAATGGGCCCTTCAGTGTTGGACTGGGTTTAAGGGCCCACCAGTAACATTGACTTTGGGGGGCCCACTTTTCACATGCATTCAAATTTTACACTTCCCTCATTCAAAAATGTAACTATGCTTCTATATAATAGTAAACTGGGTAGTTTGGTTACTGGATGATACTTTTTTTTCTGTACAGAGTAAATCAAGTGAACTATGTCAAGTACTGCCCATACAGTGTGGTTGGGGGTCCATATTTGCAGAAGGGCTTACCGAGGGATGCCTCTGTTCCAAGCTTGGTGCCCACTGATCTTCAGTCACAAGGCTTAGTTCTGGGTATCCATCATAGTTCCCTCTTTGAAAATGAATTCCTGAAACTTTTTATCCACAAACAGCTCCTCTTTTATAAATAGGCTGTGTGTGGTATTGTAGCTCATATCAATTAGACGGAATCAGACTGATCAGATTTTTCTTTCTAACCCTGGCCAGCACCTTTAATTATACAGGTGTAAAACATTATCTAGCCACTTGTTCCATATGGTTAAGGGAAAAGTAACACCTAGAAGAGGGGGCAACCCCAGAAGGCAATGTCCAAACCTTTACTAAGTCTCTCGCCATGACCAGGTATAAATACTAGTGATGAGCGAGTATAATTGTTGCTCGGGTTTTCCCGAGCATGCTCGGGTGGTCTCTGAGTATTTTGACGTGCTCGGAGATTTAGGGTACCGTTACACTTAAAGATGCACCAGCGATCCAGACAACAATATGACCTTGTCAGGTTCGCTGGTGCATCACTACATGATCGCTGGTGAGCTGCCAAACAGGCAGCTTCACCAGCGATCAGCACCAGCGAGGACGCTGGTATCTAAGGCAAATATTGGGTTACTAAGCGGTGCTGGGAGCCTCGCTGATCGTTGGCTCCCGCTGCCACACGCAGCGATGCGCGCTGGCCAGCAGGAGAGCAACAATCAAAAAATGGCTCAGGATGATAGTGCACGATCAGCGATACCCGGCGGGGGGGCCGGTTGCTGATCCCCGTCACACAGAGCGATCTCGCTGGCGAGATTGCTGTGGCGTCACAAAATCAGCGATCTCGCTAGCGAGATCGCTGTGTGTGACGGGGCCTTTAGTTTCTGTCACTGCTGCTGCATGATTTGCAGCTGCTGGACAGCCTGAATACATGTGAGGAATGCCTGCTTGTAAGGCTATGTGCCCACGTTGCAGAAATGCTGCGGAATGTCCGCAGCATTTCCGCAACTCCCAGACGTGGGTAAAACGCATGCTTTTCCCGCAAAATTTTCCCGCATAGTGCTTGACAAGTGTGACCAACTTTTTACTATTGATGCTGCCTATGCAACATCAATAGTAAAAGATAGAATGTTAAAAATAATTAAAAAAAATAAAAAATAGAGATATACTTACCCTCTGTTGGCCCCCGGAGTCCTCCTGCCCCTCAGCCACCCTGCCAGCATCTTCTGTTCTCAGGGATGCCTTGCGACAATGACCTCTGATGATGTAGCATCACGCGAGACTGCTACGTCATCAGAGGTCATTCACGCAACGCATCCCTGGGATCGGAAGATGCTGGCAGTGTGGCTGAGAGGTGAGAGGACACGGGGGCCGACAGAGGGTAAGTATTTCCCTATTTTCTATTTTAATTTGCATAGACATATGCGTAAAGTGAGCATTTCAATGCAATCCTATGATGACGGAATCGCCGCGATTCCACAGAAATAATGGACATTGGGGTACCACAGGGCTCTGTCCTGGGCCCTGTATTGTTCAACATCTTTATCAACGATTTAAATGAAGGAATTGAGGGTAAACTGATTAAATTTGCTGATGACACAAAGCTTGGAGGGATAGCTAATACTAGAGAAGAGAGAGAGAGAGGATTCAAAAAGATATAAATAAACTGGAGCAGTGGGCAACAACTAACAGAATGGTTTTTAACAGGGAAAAATGCAAAGTACTACATCTGGGCAATAAAAATGAAAAAAACATATACAGAAGGGGAGGAATAGGGCTAAGCAATAGCACATATGAAAAAGACTTGGGTATACTAATAGATCACAGACTGAATATGAGTCAACAGTGTGATGCAGCAGCAAAAAAGGCAAATGCAATTCTAGGATGTATTAACAGAAGCATACAGTCTAGATCACATGAAGTCATTATTGCCCTCTACTCCTCTTTGGTCAGACCTCATCTGGAATACTGTGTCCAGTTTTGGGCGCCACATTTTGAAAAAGACATCAACAAACTGGAGCAAGTTCAGAAAAGAGCGACCAGAATGGTGACCGGTCTGCAAACCCTGTCTTATGAGGAAAGGTTGCAGGATTTGGGAATGTTTAGCTTGCAGAAGAGAAGACTGAGAGGAGACTTAATAGCTGTCTACAAATAACTCAAGGGTTGTCACATTGTAGAAGGATCATCTTTATTCTCATTTGCACAAGGAAAGACTAGAAGCAATGGGATGAATGGTGGAGGAGAACACTGATAGGGGTGTTGGAGAGGGCTATGATGGAGGTGGTGGGAGAGAACAATAATTGGGGTGGTGGATAGGAAATTATGGAGGTGGTGGAGAGGACAATGATGGGTTGGTGGGGGAGAACAATGATTGGGATGTTGGAGAGGGCAATGATGGAGGTGGAGGAAACAGCAATAATGGGGATGGTGGGGGGAGAAGGCAATGATGGAGGTGGTGGAAAGGGCAATGATGGAGTGGTGGGGGAGAAGGCAATGATGGAGGTAGTGGAAAGGACAATGATGGGGTGGTGGGGAGAACAATGTCTGGGGTGTTGGAGAGGACAATGATGGATGTGGGGGGATTTGGGATGGAAGTAAGGGGGACTTATAATGGACTTATGAACAAGTAGGAGGGGGAAGAAGATATTAGATATGGATGTGAAATGAATTGGGTGGTGGAAGAGGGTCCTCCCTCATCTCACAATTCATTGTGATGCTATCAGGGACTTAAAATTTATGGGGGAGAGGAGGCGATAAGGTGCATAGGACACTTTATAATGAACTGAACGGTGAGAGAAGACACAGTCAGGGACTTGTAATGAATTGGGAGGTGTCGGAGGATGCTCAGTACCTGATAGCATCATAATGAATTTGGAGGTGAGAGAAGATGCTATCAAGGACTTATACTAATTGGAGAGACACAGGACAGAGTCTAGCTATGTGCACATGTTCAGGATTTGCAGGATAAAATTCTGCTGCATGTCCTAATGTGTTGGCAGGAAGGATTCTGCGTAAAACACATTTATTTTTGGCAACATTTTTGCCATGCTTTTGTTACGTATTTTCCTCCATTAGTATGGGTGAAATATGCTGCAAAAATTGACATTTTGCAGATTTGAATTTGCTGCAAATCTGCAAGGAAAAAATAAGCAGCGTGTGCATGAGACTTCAGGGATCTCTTTCAATTTGCTTGTACTGTAAAACCTTGCTTAATTTCTGTAACAACCGTAGCACACGCGCATAGCCTTACAGTTAATTGGGCAGAGTCAGATACTGAATAATTTATATTATTGAATGGCAGAGAATATAGTTAATGGGGGGCACAAGCGCTGCTTATCACTTTATATTTTTAATGGTGGGTACATATCTGTATTGAGGGGGGAGACACAAGTATGCATATAATATACTGTATGTGACCTTGTTATTTTCATGGTTGCGATGATCAGTGTGAGAAGATGAATCGTGGCTAGGAGATGTGGACATGAAGGTCTGACCAGATGGAGACGAAACGGGAGAAAGCGGCCCTAAATAGGCGAGACGTCAACAGTAAGTGCCTGGATGTAAATATTATTCTGTATCCGTTCTATGTGACATGGAGTAATAATGTTATCTGTAAAATCCCTAATTCTACATTCTCACATTTGTGTGAAATATCCGTGTGCTTCCAGATTTTTTTATCAGACGGGACACATACTTATAAACTTAAACCACGGATTTAAGAATGTTTTGTTCCCATCCGATTTTGAAGATGAACATAGGACATGCTCAGTGCGTCTGTAAAAGCGGACAGTACACCAACACTGCACGCAGAAACAGGGTTGTAGCCTTATTAGGTATAGCACAGTCCCTTAGTATATAGTGTACTCACTTATGTATAGCACAGTCCATTAGTATATAGTGCCCTCACTTATCATGTATAGTGCCATCTTTAGTTACATAGTTTCCTCTTTTATTATGTATAACACTGTCCCTTATTACGTATCATCCTCTCTAGTTATATATAATGCCGTCCCTTATTATATAGCTTCCTCTGCTATAATGTACAGCACTGTTTCTTATACAGTGTATTCTTGTTAATTTTGTTATTCACTGCACCCTCTTTTATTGCATAGCCCCATCTCTTGTTAGAATATAAAATGACTGCTGATGGAGCAGCTGGTGACCAGAAGACCAGTCCATCAGCTCCTTCATATATAGCTTTGTTGCTATAAAAAGAGGGGGTCCCAGACACATTTCTTGCACAGGAGTCCCAAGCCGTCAGTGTTCGCCCCTGGACTTTAGCATTTGCAATACCCACCTGATTTTATATGTTGTTCTACCGCCCTAATTTATTACAATTCGGGTTCTAGTGGTATTTTTAATACATAAAAATAAAAATTATTTTTAAGTTTTATTTTTGCTTTTTTCTGTTGTCACACATACTGTATATAACATATATTTCTCAACAGAGTAACTAAAAATTGTTTTTTTTTTCTTTTACAGCTGGTCATCTTGTGTCTCTCATCTTGGCATATGTCAACAGCCCAAAGGAAATGGAAGAAAGAACACATATGTAGAATACTATTTTTTTCTAACTAAAAGCCAGTTCTAGCCAGTATGGGATCTGAATCAATTAATTGTCCCAATGATAAAAGATTAACACTTTTATAATAAATACCTGACAGTGTAAAAAAGGTTGCAAAGGATACAGGTAATATTCATCTATACAAATTCATTTTCAACACCTTTTAAATGTTATACTAATTGTTAGAATGAGATCTCTGTTCTATAAATCTCTAATCCAGACACTTACATGATGAAATATTAATACTAGATATGGGATTTATTACATTTCTCCGGGAACCTATTATGCTGAGGCTTCAAAAAAAAAAAAAATGAAAGTATAAAACTTCCTGCTGCTACTTGGCTCTAATGATTTTCTCACAGGCATAATTACCCAATGCAGCCTTTATAGTCACTAGGGGGTGCACTACTTTTAAATTAAGGGGGAATGTAACACGAAATGTGTCTAAATATAGACATTACATTTATAAAACTCAATCCGGTTCAACTACTGATCTGAGCGAATATAATTTCATTTTTAGCATTACAATTCTGAATTTATAATATATACCATATATACTCGAGTATAAGCCGACCCGAGTATAAGCCGACCCCCCCTTATTTTGCCACAAACAACTGGGAAAAATTATTGACTCGAGTATAAGCCGAGGGTGGAAAAAGCAGCAGCTACTGGTAAATTTAAAAAATAAAAATAGATACCAATAAAAGTAAAATTAATTGAGACATCAGTAGGTTAAATGTTTTTGAATATCCAAATTGAATCAGGAGCCCCATATAATGCTCTATACAGTTCATGATGGCCCCATAAGATGCTCCATACAAAATACACCTCATATAATGCTGCACAAAGGTTAATAATGGCCCCATAAGATGCTCCCTAGAATAATATGCCCCATATGCTGCTCCATAAAGGTTATGGCCCCATAAGATGCTCCATAGAATAGGCCCCATATGCTGCCCCCATAAGATGCTCCATAGATTATGCCCCCGTATGCTGCCCCCATAAGATGCTCCATAGATTATGCCCCAATATGCCACCCCCATAAGATGCTCCATAGATTATGCCCCCATGTGCTGCCCCATAAGATGCTCCATAGATTATGCCGCCATGTGCTGCCGCTGCCACTGCTGCATTTAAAAATAAAAAAATGACATACTCACCTCTCTGTCGCTGAGGCTAGGTGCTGCTGCCCCTATAAAATGCTCCATAGATTATTCCCCCATATGCTGCCCCCATAAAATGCTCCATAGATTATTCCCCCATATGCTGCCTCTATAAGATGCTCCATAGATTATTCCCCTATATGCTGCCCCCCTAAGATGCTCCATAGATTATGCCCCATATGCTGCCCCCATAAGATGCTCCACAAATTATGCCCCCATATGCTGCCCTCATAAGATGCTCCATAGATTATGCCCCCATGTGCTGCCCCATAAGATGCTCCATAGATTATGCCGCCATGTGCTGCCGCTGCCACTGCTGCATTTAAAAATAAAAAAATGACATACTCACCTCTCTGTCGCTGAGGCTAGGTGCTGCTGCTTGCTGCTGTCTGGCACGTCATCTGTCAGTGATGTTCACACTGCAGGGGGCACGGCGCACACTAACACATCACCACGCCCTCTGCTGTCTGAACATCACTGACAGATGACGTGCCAGACAGCAGCAAGCAGCAATGGACCCGGACAGGTGAGTATCGCTATACTTACCGGTCCTGGCACGGTCTCTGCAGCCCCCAGCTTCTCCGCGATCTCCCTACTGCCTTCAGCGGTCACGTTGTACCGCTCATTACACCTCATGAATATGCACATATTCATGAGCGTAATGAGCGGTACCATGTGACCGCTGAAAGAAGGGAGATTGCGTAGAAGCTGGGGGCTGCAGAGACCGTGCCAGGACTGGTAAGTATGACCTGACACCCCCGCCCCCCTCCCCCTCCAACCCCCTGGTGTATATGACTCGAATATAAGCCGAGAGGGGGACTTTCAGCCCAAAAAAATGGGCTGAAAATCTCGGCTAATATTCGAGTATATATGGCATATACAGTGGGGCAAAAAAGTATTTAGTCAGTCAGCAATAGTGATTTTCTGGATTTTTTTTTCTCAGTTTGTCTCCCATAGTTGAGGTCTACCTATGATGTAAATTACAGACGCCTCTCATCTTTTTAAGTGGTGGAACTTGCACTATTGCTGACTGACTAAATACTTTTTTGCCCCACTGTATATATATATATATACACTCACTGGCCACTTTATTAGGTACACCATGCTAGTAACGGGTTGGACCCCCTTTTGCCTTCAGAACTGCCTCAATTCTTCGTGGCAGAGATTCAACAAGGTGCTGGAAGCATTCCTCAGAGATTTTGGACCATATTGACATGATGGCATCACACAGTTGGCGCAGATTTGTCGGCTGCACATCCCTGATGCGAATCTCCCGTTCCACCACATCCCAAAGATGCTCTATTGGATTGAGATCTGGTGACTGAGGAGGCCATTTGAGTACAGTGAACTCATTGTCATGTTCAAGAAACCAATCTGAGATGATTCGAGCTTTATGACATGGCGCATTATCCTGCTGAAAGTAGCCATCAGATGCCTGTTCTTAGCTGAGAGGAGAGGTACCCAGTGTGGTCTTCTGCTGCTGTAGCCCATCTGCCTCAAAGTTCGACGCACTGTGCGTTCAGAGATGCTCTTCTGCCTACCTTGGTTGTAACGGGTGGCAATTTGAGTCACTGTTGCCTTTCTATCAGCTCGAACCAGTATGCCCATTCTCCTCTGACCTCTGGCATCAACAAGGCATTTCCGGCCACAGAACTGCCGCTCACTGGATTTTTTTTCTTTTTCGGACCATTCTCTGTAAACCCTAGAGATGGTTGTGTGTGAAAATCCCAGTAGATCAGCAGTTTCTGAAATACTCAGACCAGCCCTTCTGGCACCAACAATCTTGCCACGTTCAAAGGCACTCAAATCACCTTTCTTCCCCATACTGATGCTCGGTTTGAACTGCAGGAGATTGTCTTGACCATGTCTACATGCCTAAATGCACTGAGTTGCCGCCATGTGATTGGCTGATTAGAAATTAAGTCTTAACACACAGTTGGACAGGTGTACCTAATAAAGTGGCCAGTGAGTGTATATATATATATACAGTATACTCATACAATGAGTACGTAAAGTAAAATTTTTCACTCTTTGTTTCATTGCAGCCATTTGGTAAATTCATAAATTCAAAAAAGTTCATTTTTTTTCTCATTAATGTACACTCTGCACCCCATCTTGACTGAAAAAAAACAGAAATGTAGAAAATTTTGCAAATTTAAAAAGAAAGCCTTGTTGGGAATGATGCAACAAGTTTTTCACACCTGGATATGAGTATCATCTGCCATTCTTCCTTGCAGATCCTCTCCAATTCCGTCAGGTTGTTTGGTGCAGGTTGGTGGACAGCCATTTTCAGGTCTCTCCAGAGATGCTCAATTCGGTTTAGGTCAGGTCACTGACTGGGCCAGTCAAGAATGGTCACAGAGTTGTTCTGAAGCCACTCCTTTGTTATTTAGCTGTGTGCTTACAGTCATTGTCTTGTTGAAAGGTGAACATTCGACCAAGTCTGAGGTCCAGAGTGGTTTTCATCCAGGATATCTCTTTACTTGGCCATATTCATATTTCCTTCAATTGCAACCAGTCATCCTGTCCCTGCAGCTGAGAAACACCCCCATAGCATGATGCTGCCACCATCATGTTTCACTGTTGGGATTGTATTGGGGAAGTGATGAGCAGCGCCTGGTTTTCTCCACGCATACCGCATAGAATTATCACCAAAAAGTTCTATTTTCATCTCACCAGACCAGAGAATCTTATTTCTTATAGTGAGGGAGTCCTTCATATGTTTTTTTTAGCAAATTCTATGTGGGCATTCATATGTCTGGCACTGAGGAGAGGTTTCTGTCGGGCCACTCTGCCATAAAGGCCCGACTAGTGGAGGGCTGCAGTGACAGTTGACTTTGCGGAACTTTCCCCCATCTCCCTACTGCATCTGTGGAGCTCAGCTACAGTGATCTGGGGTTCTTCTTTAACTCTCTCACCAAGCCTCTTCTCCCACGATTGCTCAGTTTGGCTGGACCGGCAGGTCTAGGAAGATTTCTGGTGATCCCAAAATTCTTCCATTTAAGGATTATGGAGGCCACTGTGCTCTTAGGAACCTTAAGTACTGCAGAAATTCTTTTGTAGCCTTGGCCAGATCTGAGCCTTGCCACAATTCTGTCTCAGAGCTCCCTGGCCAGTTCCTTTGACCTCATGATTCTCATTTGGTCTGACATGCACTGTGAAGTCTTATATAGACAGGTGTGTGCCTTTTACACAGCTGGACTCCAATGAAGGAGTAGAACCATCTCAAGGAGGAGCACAAGAATATGGACAGCATGTGACTTAAATATGAGTGTCTGAGCAAAGGGTCTGAATACTTATGACCATGTGATATTTCAGTTTTTCTTAATAAATTTGCAAAGATTTCTACATTCATTTCTGGGTTTTTTCCAGTCAAGATGGGGTGTAGAGTGTACATTGATGAGAAAAAAATGAACTTTTTTGAATTTACCAAATGGCTGCAATGAAACAAAGAGTGAAAAATTTAAAGGAGTCTTAATACTTTCATACCCATTGTATATATATATATATATATATATATATATATATAGTGATGCAGTAACCTCTGTTACGGCTAGGGGGTGCTGTGTGTGCACTTCAGGATGCGCTTGGAGGCAAAATTATGACGATGAATTAGGGACTGGCATTATTGTAAATGGCCAGTATGTGTCACAGAGGTTCTCTGCACTGTAAGCCCAAAATTATATGGTTATGCTGAGACTTATAGTTCCAAAAATGTTTGTTGTGTATTACTTATAAGGGGGGCTTATAGGGTTAGTCAGGGAGCTGAGTGGGAAGTGACTAACCACACATACACCTGTTGTGAACTCTCTTAATCCGACTTTTGAGGCAAGGCTCCCTTTTGTGGATACTGCTGGTAGTGGAGATGATGTTAACCCAACAGCTGCAGAAGATAATTGGAGGAGTGGGGATAGTGACTGGGACTACATAAGCGAGCAGACTTCTCTCAGTGGCTGCCGGTGATACTCCTTTCTTTGCTTATTGAGGATTTCTGTCTCCTGCCTGATCCTGCATTTTTCAGCTAAGTGTCATTTGATAAACCCTTTGCATCTGATTTTGCCTTGCTGTCAGGGGTCAGCTTGCTCCCCCAGGGGCTGCTGGCTCCTGCCCTGTATTTTTGTATCTTGCATTTGTTTGCTCAGTCCCCTGCTGTATTAGCCTGTTGCTAGCCGCCAGTTCACTCCTGAGTGCTGATATAGTGGGGGCGAGGTTTGTGCAAACCTCAGTATTTTTGTACATCAGTCGTGTTGGAATTGTTAGGGTTTTTGCGTGATTGCAGACAGTGCCTTTTCTGTCCTGTCCTATCTAGTCAGTGTGGGCCCCATCATTTGCTCAGTCTATTTTCTGTCTGTGTTTGTGCTTCATCTTGTCTCACCGACAATATATGTTTGGGGGCTGTCTATTCCTTTGGGGATCTGCTCCAGGGCAGTTTAGATTTCACCTTTCTATCTTTAGGCTTAGTTAGTCCTCCGGCTGTGACGAAGCATCTAGGGCACCGTAGGAACGCTCCACGGCTACTGCTAGTTGTGTTGTTAAGATCAGGGGTCTGCAATCCACTGAGCGACCAACCTCTCTGGTGTTCTGTGGCATAGCCTATTGCGCTCTCCTCCTCGGTGACACATTCATAACATGCACTGCCCACTAATGGGGGTGGTTACAACCATATAATGTGACTGAGGTTTGGTCACATGGACAGAGTGTGTGTACCTGAATGGTTCAAGGTGCAAGGTCCTATGTTGGAAGATCCTGGGAGTAGGATCGGATTCTTGGAGCATGTGGTGAGACCTTGGACCTGGTGGCCTGGGTGTTGAATGAACGTCATGAATGGCACCGCGACAAGCCACATGTGTGTGCAAAGCCTGGGAAGGCCCCACACTGAGTAATTCGCTGTCCTGTTGAGGACCTTGGACTGACGAGGAGTCAGCCTGTGGAGTAAGAGATCCTGAGAGGTAACCCCCATCTGTGGACGTCGGGCACTCAGACCATCCTCATGTAGTCGGTTTCTAACCATTTGTGCAGACACATGCACATTTGTGGCCTGCTGGAGGTCATTTTGCAGGAGGGCTCTGGCAGTGCTCCTCCTGTTTCTCTGTTATGAATGAGTCACCAGAGGAGGAAAAAACAAAAATGCAAGCTAAGTCCAGAAAACCGGAGAGGTTGGTAGCTAGCGGATTGCAGACCCCTGATCCTATTCACAACAACTAACAGTAGCCGTGGAGCGTTCCTACGGTGGTCCTAGATGCCTCTTCACAGCCGGAGAACTAAATAAGCCTAAAGAAAGAAAGGGGAAATCTAAACTGCCCCAGAGCAGACCCCAAAGCAATAGACAGCCCCCAACATGTATTGTCGGTGAAAACAGATGAAAACACAGAAAGAAAGACAGGCAGAGCAAACGATGGGGCCCAACTAACTAGATAGGAAAGGACAGAAAAGATGCTGGCTGCAATCCGCAAAAACCCTACCAAAAATGTCCCAACACGTCTGATAGGAAAAACGGCCCTGAAGTCACTAGACTTCAAAATCCCTATATCAGCACTCCGATATATTCTGAAGACAGAGCAAAAGAGATTTAACAGATCAGGGACAAAAATGGAAATTCAGCAGAGCCCCAGCCGGGGCTGGCAGAACACAAAACTAAGCAAATCAGACAAAATCTCATGGAACAATAACAGAGCAAAACTTAGCTTTAGAAGACAGGAACTGAACTGGAGGCCAGAGCTCAGAGCAGAGAAATCACCAGCAACCCTACAGGGCATCGGCTGCCTTATATCCACTCAGAGATTCCGGATGTCCAATCGCAATCCACCTGTTCAGGTGACAGGTTTCTCCCATCCAAATCAGTTTCACCACCTCCTTTCACCAGCAGAGGGAGTTCATCGGACATCAAAGGTGAACGAGAAAATGAGCTCACAACATTTCTCCTTGGACAAAGGCTGAGGTAGCGGTCCTGCTGCTGGGTTGTTGAACTCCTACGGCCCCCTCCACATCTCCTGGTGTACTGGCCTGTCTCCTGGTAGTGCCTCCAGCCTCTGGACCCTACGCTGACAGACACAGCAAACCTTCTTGCCACAGCTCACATTGATGTGCCATCCTGGATGAGCTGCACTACCTGAGCCACTTGTGTGGGTTGTAGAGTCCTTCTCATGCTACCACGAGTGTGAAAACTCAACCAACATTCAAAAGTGACCAAAACATCAGCCAGAAAGCATTGGTACTGAGATGTGGTCCCCATCTGCAGAACCACTCCTTTATTGAGGGTGTCTTAATAATTGCCAATAATTTCCATCTGTTGTCTATTCCATTTGCACAACAGCATGTGAAATTGATTGTCAATCAGTGTTGCTTCCTAAGTTATTTAAGTCTTCCCTTTATTTTTTTGAGCAGTGTGTATATATATATATATATTTATATATTTATATATATATGAACAACGACAAAGCAAAGTCCAGCAATAACGTGAGCAATCCAGGATGCTGTTAAAATTTTTTTTCTTTTTATTCATAAATCCATTAAAATGCAATGATTCTGGACCGTGAAGAAGGCGGGTTCTACCGCTGAAACGCGTAGTCCTATCTGCATGACTTTCCTGCGTTATTGCTGTTTTGAACTGCTTGGACCATTGCATTTTAATGGATTTATGAATAAAAAGAAAATTTTTTTTAACAGCATCCTGGATTGCTCACGTTATTGCTGGACTTTGCTTTGTCGTTGTTCACATTTGTATGGATGGACTCCTACATCCAGATCCGGGCACAACGGAGTTAACCAGGTCAGCTGAGGTTCCAGGTGGTTCACAGGAGTGAGCTGGTCTACATTGTTGGATTTATATATATATATACACATATATATATAGTGACAAAGTGACTGGAAAAGTGCTGGAGGGGAGATACAGCTCTGGCAAAAACCCTGTCATGTGCAGCCCAATCTCCAGGCCTGAATCCCATTGAAAACCTCTGGAATGTAATCAAGAGGATGATGGATAGTCACAAGCCTTCAAACAAAGGAGACCTGCTTAAATTTTTGCACCAGAAGCAGTGTGAAAAATTGTTGGCAAGCATGCCAAGACGCATGAAAGCTGTTTTTAAAAATCATAGTTATTCCACAAAATATTGATTTCTGAACTCTTCCTGAGTTGAAACATTAGTATTGTTGTTTCTAAATGATTATGAACTTGTGTTCTTTGCATTATTTGATGTCTGAAAGCACTTTTTTTTAAAAAAAAATTTGACCATTTATCCTTTTCAGAAAAAACCCCCAAAATTTATTGCTTGGAAATTCAGAGACATGTTGTCAGAGGTTTGTAGACTAAAAGAACAATTTACATTTTACTCAAAAATATACCTATAAAGAGAAAAATCAGACAAACTGAACATTTGGAAGTGGTCTCTAAATTTTTGCCAGAGCTGTACAGTTCACTGAGCCTATTAGAAATTGAAACCCAGAAGTTTGTTCCAGCACACTATATGTTGAGAGATGTTAATTGGCCATTTTAAGTTCTGGGTTTTTGGTGACAACCATATAGAGGGTGGGAGGCTGTCCACCTTTTTTCTCCACCCCAGGGTGTGGTCTGGGGTTTAAATAGTTGGCTTTCTGAGGCATTCAGTGCGTCTGGAGAGGTTAACTCCAGCAAGATGTTTGTGTTTGTGCTAAGCCTCAACTAGTATCTCCCTAACCCTAAGCGGGTGGATCCCCGCAACTACAAAGGCTGTGCTTTGTATTATGTTTATGTTTTTTCTTAGGCAAGAAAGGCATTATTTGTTTTCTTTGCCAACTCTGCACTGGGTTATGCAGTATCATAATAAACCAGTCTGGGGTTTATGCAGCCGAGTGAGCCGATCTACCACAATATTTAAATCTATGTTTTGAATTATTGGAACTTTCTATTCCTTTTTGTTGTGCTCCAAAATCACAGCTATAAATGATAAAACTCTTTTCCCTACATCTTCCAAGAGGGGGAGCTGGCTACGTGCTGATTATGCACACAATTATAACTCTAGATATACTAATGGTGACTGCAAATAATGCTTTCAATTAAAGTGGAACTGTGCTTTCAGCAAATTTTTCATAAATCAATAGTATGGGTGAATATAAGAAACTTTGCATTTGCAATAGATCTTATCAGAGAAATCTGCTTCATTCCCCAATTATCAGCCACTTCTTACCCTCCCCTTTGCCATCTATTCTAAAAATTGTCTGTTTATTATCACTGTGTGCTAAAATAGGAATGAAGATCAGGAATCCCTCTCTGTGTGCTATGTTGTGCATGGGGGAGCCCACAACAGCTTGTCTCCTCCCCCAGTTCCCAGTGGATTGGAAAGTAGAGAGAGAGCATGCAGAGGAAAACTGGTGAAAATTCAGTATACAAAGCATATAATGGCCAGGTATAGTGTTATTCCTAATATACACACCCTGGACAGTTTATTTTGAGTATTTGTTTGAAAGTACAGTTACCCTTTAACTTTATGAATATGTGGAACTTTAATTTTCAAGTAGAGCAATTTACTCATCTCTAGTCCTAACTAACCAGTGGCTGAAATTAGAGGATCGCCTCAGTAAGGCTTGGTGCTAGGTACACATTAGCATGTCTGTGTGCAGTGTATCATCTGCATGCGCAAATGCATGCAAAAACGCATGCAAATGCATGTTTATGCAGAGTTTTTTTATCCGCATCATCTTACACATGACACCAAAAAAACTGTGTGTGCATGCGTTTGTATGTGTTTTTGCATGCATTAGCGTTGTTTCTGAGCATGCGTTCGATATTTCCAATGCTTTTTCAGTAGAATTTCCTTGACACCAGATACACAATGGGCGTGTCTCATGGGATTTCTATATTTAGACACTGACCCCTCCCTAGCCACTGACCCCCTTCCTCCCGCACCCTCTTTCTGGAGCACTTTGGAATGCTCCTTCTCACCTTCTCATCCTTGTCCTTCTCACCTGCCCCCCATGTCCAGCCACTAGCATATCCTTGCAGAAACCTCGCATACCTAGACATCCACAGACTCTCAGACTCTCTTCTACCTCGGTCCTCCATATCTTCACTCCACAACACGGACAGTGCCACCGCTTTCTACAATGCCACCCTCACATCAGCCATAGACTCAGTCGCTCCTCTCATGAATGGCAAAGTGCGACAAACCAATAGGCAACCCTGGCACAACAACCTCACCAAAAAACTTCGACAAGCATCCAGGGTCGCGGAGCGGCGTTGTAAGAAAACACGCCTGCCAGATGACTTCACTGCTTTCCAACAAGCTACACTTGCCTTTAAATCAGCCCTCACCTCTGCTAAACAGACCTATTTCACAAAACTTGTATCTTCATTATCCCACAACCCAAAACAACTGTTCAGCACATTCAACTCTCTCTTCCACCCACCAATGCCACCTCCAACTTCCCTCATCTATGCTGAGGACTTTGCCACCTACTTCAAAAACAAGATTGACCAAACAAGGCAAACCTTTACAGTTCCACCACCCCAACCGCTCCACATACAAGACCTCTGCCCTTCCCTAATAACCTCCCTCTCCAACAACACTGAAAGGAGAGCTTACTCTTCTCCTTTCCAAATCACGCCTCACCACCTGTGCACTTGACCCCATCCCTTCCCACCTGCTCCCCAACCTCACTAACATGATCACTCCAGCCCTAACCCATCTCTTCAACCTATCCCTAACTTCTGGTACCTTCCCCTCTGCCTTCAAACATGCCACCATAACACCCATCCTCAAAAAATCAAACCTTGACTCAACTGCTATGCCCAGCTATCGCCCCATATCACTGCTCCCGTTTGCTTCCAAACTCCTTGAACAGCATGTCCACGCTCAACTTCCCTCCCATCGCTCATATAACTCCCTCCTTGACATCCTGCAATCTGGCTTCCGTCCCCACCACTCCACTGAAACTGCCCTGACCAAAATTACTAATGACTTACTGACAGCCAAAGCTAACAGACAGTTCTCCATCCTCCTCGTTCTTGACCTGTCCTCTGCCTTTGACACAGTTGACCACTGCCTACTGCTACAGATTCTTTCATCCCTTGGCATCAAAGACCTTGCCCTGTCCTGGATTTCCTCATACCTTTCTGACCGCACATTCAGCGTTTCCCACTCCCACACTACCTCCTCATCCCGCCCCCTCTCTGTTGTAGTCCCTCAAGGCTCTGTCCTGGGGCCCCTACTTTTTTCCATCTATACTCTTGGCCTAGGACAACTCATAAAGCCCTATGGCTTCCAGTACCACCTGTATGCAGTTGACACTCAGATCTACCTCTCTGGCCCAGATGTCACTTCTCTGCTGTCCAGAATCCCGGAGTGTCCTTCAGTCATATCCTCCTTTTTTACCTCTTGCTTCCTAAAACTCAACGTAGACAAAACTGAACTCATTATCTTTCCTCCATCTCACATATCTTCCCTACCCGATCTATCTATTATGGTAAATGGCATCACGCTCTCTCCCGCACCTGAAATCCACTGCCTCGGAGTAACTCTCGACCCTGCCCTGTCCTTCAAACCACACGTCCAATCTCTTGCTACCTCCTGTCGCCTGCAGCTCAAAAATATTTCCATAATCCGTCCCTTCCTCAGTCCTCAATCTACTAATACTCTTGTACATGCCCTCATCATCTCCCGCCTTGACTACTGCAACACTCTCCTCTGTGGCCTCCCTGCTAACTCTCTTGCACCACTCCAGTCTGTCCTCAATTCTGCTGCCCGACTAATCCACCTCTCTCCTCGCTACTCCCCTGTCTCCCCCCTCTGCAAATCCCTCCATTGGCTCCCAATTCCCCAACGAATCCAGTTCAAACTACTAACACTCACCTACAAAGCCATCCACAACCTTTCCCCTCCCTATATCTCTGAAATAATCTCCCAGTATCTTCCCTCACATAATCTTCGATCCTCCTAAGACCTCCTACTCTCCTCCGCACTTATTCATTCCTCACACAACCGCCTCCAAGATTTCTCCCAAATATCCGCTATCCTCTAAAATGCCATGCCTCAACACGTCCAATTATCCACCACCCTCGGATCCTTCAAATGGAACCTGAAAACCCATCTTTTCAGGAAAGCTTACAGCCTGCAATGACTATTCTGCTGCCTCACCACCGCCTGAGCTGCCGCCTCATCACCACCAGAGCTGCTGCACCCCCGACCTTCTGTCTCTTCCCCACTATCCCGTAGAATGTAAGTCCGCAAGGACAGGCTCCACTCCCCTCTGTACCAGTCTGTCATTGTAAATTTGTTTATTGTTAACGATATCTATAACTTTGTATGTAACCCCCCTTCTCATATACAGCACCATGGAATTAATGGCGCTATATAAATAAGTAGTAATAATAATAATAATAATAATAATAATAATAATATATAGACACTGCATTGATGAAATCCTCATCTTTTGCTGCTGTTTCCAGCTGCAAGATGGATCTTAGCATGGAGAGCTTCATTCTCAATCTTGATTTGTCATTGAAATTTGCTGTTACCTTTGCTGTGGCTTGTGAAGGAGAAAAAAGAAGAGAAGGATGGAGAAGACATTGTCGTCGCTATTGGCAACACCCCATTGTAGAAGTCCGAGAGAGCTGTGGTGCCTATCACTCATTGTGCACAGAGCTGCGTGAAAACCCGGAAAGTTTTTGACTACACAAGAATGTCGGAACAGAGCTTCCTTGACTTGCTGTTTCGTGTCCGAAGATCCATCACCAGGCAGGACACACAGCTATGTCGAGCAATTCCTGCTGAGGAACATCTGTTGGTGACCCTGAGGTATGTAATTTTGAAAAAGAAACACCTGTCATTAATATGATTGTTCTAAAAGCCATGTACTGATGTTTTTTCCCATTTTCTGTTCAGCAGATTCCTGGCTACAGGAGAGACCTTATCATTTTTACATTTTCAATTCCAGATTGGTGTGTCCATGCTTTCTGGGATCGTTGGAGACACCTGTTGTGCATTATGTGATGTTCTGCATGAAGAATTCCTCACCCAACCCACAACTAAACTCTGGCTGGAAAATGCTGCAAAATTCCAGGACATTACCGTATATACTCGTGTATAAGCCGACCCGTGTATAAGCCCCCCTAATTTTGCCACAAAAAACTGGGAAAACTCATTGACTCGCTTATAAGCCTAGGGTGGAAAATGCAGCAGCTACTGGTAAATTTAAAAAATAAAAATAGATACCAATAAAAGTCAAATTAATTGAGACATCTGTAAGTTAAATGTTTTGAATATCTATATTGAATCAGGAGCCCCATATAAAGCTCCATACAGTTCATGATGGGCCCCATAAGATGCTCCATACAAAATACACCCCATATAATGCTGTATAAAGGTTAATAATGCCCCCATAAGATGCTCCATAGAATATTATGCCCCATATGCTGCCCCATAAAGGTTATGGCCCCATAAAATGCTCCATAGATTATGCCCCCATAAGATGCTCCATAGATTATTCCTCCATAAAATGCTCCATAGATTATGCCCCATAAGGTGCTCCATAGATTATGCCCCATAAAATGCTCCATAGATTATGCCCCCATAACATGCTTCATAGATTATGCTCCATAGAGTATGCCCCCATAAGATGCTCCATAGATTATGCCCCCATAAAATGTTCCATAGATTATGCCCCAATAAAATGCTTCATAGATTATGCCCCCATATGCTGCTCCATAGATTATGCCCCCATATGCTGCCCCATACAATATATCCCCTCATATGCTGCTCCATAGAATATGCCCCATATGCTGCCCCATAGAATATGCCCCATATGCTGCTCCATAGATTATGCCCCATATGCTGCTCCATAGAATATGCCACATATGCTGCTCCATAGAATATGCCCCCATATGCTGCCCCATAGAATATGCCCCCATATGCTGCTCCATAGAATATGCCCCCATATGCTGCCCCCATAAGATGCTCCATATATTATGCCCCCATATGCTACCCCATAGAATATGCCCCCATTTGCTGCTCCATAGAATATGCCCCCATATGCTGCCCCCATAAGATGCTCCTTATATTATGCCCCCATATGCTGCCTCAAAAAAAAAAAGCCATACGCCCCTCTCCTGCTCAGGACCCGGCACCTGAGATATTCACCTGTCCGGGTTCCATAGCTGCCTGCTCACCGCTGTCTGCCCTTACTGTGTCAGTGACTGTTCATTCAGCAGAGGGCGCAGCGCACACTAACCACATCATCGCGCCCTCTGCTGCCTAAACGTCACTAACACAGGATGCAGCAAGACAATGGTGAGCAGCGATGGACCTGGGACAGGTGAATATCGCTATACATACCCCATCCTGGCGTGGTCTCTGCAGCCCCGCTTCTCCACAGTCTCCCTTCCTGCCTTAAGCGGTCACGTGATACCGCTCATTCCACTCATGAATATGCGCATATTCATGAGTTTAATGAGCGATACCAAGTGACCGCAGAAGACAGGAAGGGAGACTGTAAAGAAGTGGGGGGCTGCAGAGACCAAGCCAGGAGGGGGTAAGTATGATCTCTGACACCCCTGCTCCCCCTCCCCTGCCAACCCTCAGGTATATGACTCGTGTATAAGCCGAGAGGGGGACTTTCAGTCCCAAAAAATGGGCTGAAAATCTCGTCTTCTACAGGAGTATATACGGTAGTAATTTTCCAAACTATCTGGGGGCTGTGGACGGCAAACACATTGGGATTATGAAACCTGCTGGAAGTGGATCTGAGTATTTCAATTACAAAAAATACTTTTCGATTGTTCTCATGGTGATTGTAGATGCTGACTCTCAATTTGTGGCCATGGACGTTGGCTCATTTGGATGTGGAAATGACAGACAGACTTTCAAAAACTCTGACATGGGCCAACGTTTGTATGGGAATAATTTCAATTTTCCACAGCCACGACCTCTTCCGAACCATACATTGTTGTGGTTGGGGATGAGGTGTTTCAAATGTATGCCAACCTCATAAAACCATACTCAAGTCGGGACTTGAATCACACTAAAAAGATTTACAACTATCGACTGACAAGGGCACAAAGAACTGTGGAGCGTGCCTTTCGATTGCTAGTATAATATGGTGCATTTTCGGAATAGCCATCCATCTAAAAATTGAGACAATTGATGAGGTTGTGAAAGCGTGTGTTGTTCTGCACAATAACATCGTGGTGAAAGAGCATCACCACTTAGAACTTACTACCACATTGCAGGATTACCAAGATCACCCTCTGAGGACTACAGTGGAAGTTGCCCAAATGAGGGATAAATTTGCTGCCTACTTTGTTTCGGATATTGGATGTATGGCATGGCAAGATGAAATGGTTTAAGTAGCTAAGTTAAATGGACCTGTAATGTTATGGACCTGTAATGTTATCTACCGGTAATGTTTGCTGACTTTAATACTAACACCTTGACTGCAACTTTAATAATAAACACCTTTACTGTAACACCCATGAATACTTCACTCAACAATACACACATATTTAAATAAAGAGATAAAGAAACAGGTATTGTGAACCAAAATAATTTTTATTAACAAACATGACAACAAGAGGAAATTTGACAAATAAATAACACAAAATTTAAAAATGAGCTTTACTTTTGGGATCTGGGGGGGTGTTGGGCTGTGATGGTAGGCTAGGAGTGGTTGGGGAAGTTGTTACAGGGGAAGCGGCGGTCAACTTTGTTTCGGGTATTGGACGTGTGGCATGGCAAGATGAAATGGTTTAAACCGTTAATAAGCAAAATGTACCTGTAATGTTTGATGACTTTAATACTAACACCTTCACTGTAACTTTAATACTAAACACCTTGACTGTAACACCCATTAATATTTCACTCAACAATACACACATTTAAATAAAGAGATAAAAAAAACACAAGGAGACAGGGATTGTGGAAAAAAAAAGAATTTTTATTAACAAAGATAAAAACAATGTTTAATTTAACACTTCCTGGACCTGCTCATTATGAAGTACGCATGCATATCGAACTCATGCGTACGCATGTCCTTGCATACCAATGCGTTTCCATAGACTGTCATGCGTTGTTTTGATGCACTCATCCACATGTGCATGACTGCGCATAATTGACGCTTCAGAAAATGCAACATGTTGCGTTCACCAGACACCACTGCACACCGCGAAATGACGCATGCGTATGCAAACGCATGCGAATGCATGCCAACGCATGTCCCTGCGTACACAATGTTAAATATATGTACGTGTGACGCATGCGGATCTATGCGGATCATACGCACAGAAACACTAAAGTGAAACCAGCCTTACTAAAATCTGGCTGGATAGTTGTCAGATTTGCTTAGAAGTCCTAAATCCTAAAAGCACTCTTAGCAGCCAATTAGTTTACAAATACGAATATATGAGTGGATCCTGATCATAGATGTGAGGTCGTGATAAACCTTGCTTGTCATGTTTCATGCAATTGTTTTACTTGCTGGGAGAAGATAATTAACTCGTAGTTCCCTAAAAGAGTAGTAACACATTGAATTTAGGCGAGTTTGCTTATTGACAATGCCAAAATAAAATGCTTTATTGTCAAGACTTTATATTTAGAAATTATAATGATGACTGTATGTTGTACACTGTGCGCACATCTATTAGGCACTTTGTCTTTTTGAGGATTAATTTTATTATTGAACAACTATAGTGTTGTCAGTCAGTCTAAAAAGTTAATAAACCTGAAGAAGCCTGAATATTAAAGAAAGTAAAATTGAGGTTTTGTCATTCATGGGAGAATATCTATGTGTGCAGAATAATTAGGCAACTAAATGAAGAGCCCACAAATTCTCCATAGGGTTTAGGGAATCTTTAAACCATTTGCTGGCAGCCAAGCAGTAGAGACTTTTATTGTGCAATGGAGCATTGCCCGGCATAAAAGTCATTGTTTTCTTGAAAGATGCAGACTTTTTCCTATACCACTGCCTGAAGAAAGCGTCTTCTAAAAATTGGCAGTAGGTTTGCATGCTAATTTTGAGTCCATCTTCAATCCAAAAAGGTCAAACTAGCTATTTAATAATACCAGTCCCTGGCAGGTCCCTGTCTCCACCTTGCTGGCCTCTGAGTCGAAATGGAGGTCTGTACCCATTACTGATCCACACATGGGCTGGTACATCTGGTCTGCCAAGAGTCACTATCATCTTGTCAGTCCATAAAACCTTTGATAAATCTGTCTTCAGATATTTCTTGGTCCAGTCTTGAAGTTTCCACTTCTGTGGTCTTGCTCAGTAGTGGTCGGGTTTCAGCCTCCCTTACCTTGGGTATGTCTCTGAGCACTGAACACCTAGTACTTCTGTGTCTTGCTCTGTAGTGGTCAGGTTTCAGCCTCCCTTACCACTGCCATGTTGTCGTGCCCTCAGCTGCAAGCCCGATCTCCGCTGTGCAAGGAGACCGACACCTATCACACAGCTCTACTGGTACTACTCACCCTGTCCGTGGCGCCAGACAATCAGCGGCTCCTTTCTCTGCTAAGAACCTGCATCTTCTTGGCAGGTCTCCTGGTAATGCTCTTAGAAGGCACGCCTCGCTTCCTGCACATACTTAAAACATCTGGGCACCTGTTGTCTATTAGGACTGTCTGTGCTGTGATCTTCGGTGCATAAAAGGCATCCTCCCCTTAATAAGGAGCCTGAGCAACGTGTTCATTCTCTGGTATTGTTGCCTCAGCTTCAGGCCACGCTCTACTGATTTCTCTTTGATTCATAGAATCCTCTTATTGCAATTCCTATCCTGGGTTCATCTGGTCACTCCAGTTCCCACTCCAAGCTGACTTAGCCTCTCCTCACAGAACCCTCCAGATACTGCTACCGGCAGGAACAGCTTTCCTGGGACTTCACAGAGCTTCCGGGATTCTCTCCACCAGCAGAGCCATAGTGTTTCTATTCAGTCAATATGGATCGTCCTCTGGTCCAGGATTCGCAGCATTTAGGCCACCTGCTGTTGTGACGGGAGAATCCCTGTATCTCTGTATAGGTGTACACCTTGCCTGGTGCTCCACTACGTGGTACAGTGCCGTGATACAGAGGTTACTTCCCTCTGACACCTTTTCCCTTTTTGCAAAAAAGACAAAAACACACCGGCGCTGCAAATACACAGTCAATAGATAAGCTGCTGGCACACCTGGCAAATTAAGTGTGCTATCTGCCACTGGAAAAAACAACTGCAACAAAACTGAAGGTGGCCGCGCTTATAACGCTGTGTAATGAATATATCACCCAAACTGAAAGTAGCAGTCAAACTTTAAAAACAAACATTACTCACTGTTGCGAAGGCTAATTATGGCTGATCATGTCGCTCTTGTATTCACAATTGTTGGAAAGAAAAATCTCTAAACTAAAGCAAAAACAGGGAGCGTCCTCCCGTTTGCAAAAAAGAAACAGCTCCCCGCAAGAGAGCGCGTCCCCCTGGGCGGCAGACAGCCACGGCCGATGGCGCCGCCGAACAGTAGCGTGGTGAGCAGGGGGCGTGACTGGCGGGGGGCGTGAATTGTGGGTGGTGACGTCACCGTGCAAGAACCAATCCTGACGCGTTTCGGGGAAGCCGTCCCCCTTCCTCAAAGGTATGGATCATACACTGCCACCCACACTCTATATACCCCCGCCTCCACAAGAAAATAACGCACACTCAACCCATTATGTGGCGCAACCTCCTTAAACTAAATACTGCACAAATAAAAAGCTGAACTTTATTCAAACAAAAAACTAATGAATGGGACAATTGAATGCAAAATGCTTAAAATCAATTATAATAAAAATAGAAATAGAAATACAAATAGATATAGAACAAACTCCACCCCCCCCAAAATATTTCAATTGGTGGTTATAATTCCAACAATAAATAATAAATAATATCCAAAGGGACAGTCCTTCTTATCTACAAGGGTACCAGAAAGGATCTTTTTATTATTATTACAAGAAAAAAGAATCCTGCATACAAAAAGAGAAAAGGAGGCAATATATATGGGTCACAAAGCATAAAGTTCGATTTCATAATTAAGCCCATTTGGCACCAAACTATCCAATGTAAAAATCCACCTGGATTCGACCCTCGACATACTCTTAATATAGTCACCACCCCTCGGATTTTTTTGGACCTTTTGAATGCCAAAAAAAGTGGACCCCATGCCTGTCTTGCCATGTTTCTCCACGAAATGGCGAGACAGTGGATGTCCTAAAAAT
This sequence comes from Dendrobates tinctorius, assembly GCF_039654945.1. Lineage (NCBI taxonomy): Eukaryota > Metazoa > Chordata > Amphibia > Anura > Dendrobatidae > Dendrobates > Dendrobates tinctorius. Next base: position 37,041,471 of record NW_027361743.1, on the reverse strand, counting down.
CCCTTAGAGATATTGTTCAAATGTTCTTTTATTCTGTCTTTAAGTTTTCTTTTCGTATGACCAACATAGAACTTATTGCAGGGGCATTTTACTATATAAATAACCCCCGTAGAGTGGCATGTTAAATTGTCCTTAATATGGAACATCTCAGTTTTATCCATATTCCAAAAAGTGGTCTGCGTGATTCTCTTGTTTCTCACCTGCACACAACATGAACAATTACCACACGGGGTAAAGCCCCCAGTAATGTTGGAATGTTTCCCATTTAATATATTACTACCATTTAATAAACCCTTCTTCTGGGTGGGTGCTAGCAAATTGCCAATATTTTGAGCCCTGGGTTTATTAAATGGTAGTAATATATTAAATGGGAAACATTCCAACATTACTGGGGGCTTTACCCCGTGTGGTAATTGTTCATGTTGTGTGCAGGTGAGAAACAAGAGAATCACGCAGACCACTTTTTGGAATATGGATAAAACTGAGATGTTCCATATTAAGGACAATTTAACATGCCACTCTACGGGGGTTATTTATATAGTAAAATGCCCCTGCAATAAGTTCTATGTTGGTCGTACGAAAAGAAAACTTAAAGAGAGAATAAAAGAACATTTGAACAATATCTCTAAGGGATTTTTAGGACATCCACTGTCTCGCCATTTCGTGGAGAAACATGGCAAGACAGGCATGGGGTCCACTTTTTTTGGCATTCAAAAGGTCCAAAAAAATCCGAGGGGTGGTGACTATATTAAGAGTATGTCGAGGGTCGAATCCAGGTGGATTTTTACATTGGATAGTTTGGTGCCAAATGGGCTTAATTATGAAATCGAACTTTATGCTTTGTGACCCATATATATTGCCTCCTTTTCTCTTTTTGTATGCAGGATTCTTTTTTCTTGTAATAATAATAAAAAGATCCTTTCTGGTACCCTTGTAGATAAGAAGGACTGTCCCTTTGGATATTATTTATTATTTATTGTTGGAATTATAACCACCAATGAAATATTTTGGGGGGGGTGGAGTTTGTTCTATATCTATTTGTATTTCTATTTCTATTTTTATTATAATTGATTTTAAGCATTTTGCATTCAATTGTCCCATTCATTAGTTTTTTGTTTGAATAAAGTTCAGCTTTTTATCTGTGCAGTATTTAGTTTAAGGAGGTTGCGCCACATAATGGGTTGAGTGTTCGTTATTTTCTTGTGGAGGCGGGGGTATATAGAGTGTGGGTGGCAGTGTATGATCCATACCTTTGAGGAAGGGGGACGGCTTCCCCGAAACGCGTCAGGATTGGTTCTTGCACGGTGACGTCACCACCCACAATTCACGCCCCTCGCCAGTCACGCCCCCTGCTTACCACGCTACTGTTCGGCGGCGCCATCGGCCGTGGCTGTCTGCCGCCCAGGGGGACGCGCTCTCTTGCGGGGAGCTGTTTCTTTTTTGCAAACGGGAGGACGCTCCCTGTTTTTGCTTTAGTTTAGAGATTTTTCTTTCCAACAATTGTGAATACAAGAGCGACATGATCAGCCATAATTAGCCTTCGCAACAGTGAGTAATGTTTGTTTTTAAAGTTTGACTGCTACTTTCAGTTTGGGTGATATATTCATTACACAGCGTTATAAGCGCGGCCACCTTCAGTTTTGTTACCTTTTCCCTTTTTGTTTAACCTTGTTAATAAATATCTTTTAGCTTATGAGATCCACTCTCCTGTCTCTTGAGTATCGAGTATACAGCCGCCACTGCATCGTCTGTGGTCTAGTGAGTCCACTATACTTTATCACGCCCTGTGAGCGTAACACATGAGCACCGAACACCTTGTACTTCTGTGTCTTGCTCAGTAGTGGTCAGGTTTCAGCCTCCTTACCTCAGCCATGTCTCTGAGCACTGAACACCTTTTACTTCTGTATCTTGCTCAGTGGTGGTCGGGTTTCAGCCTCCTCACCTTGGTCATGTCTCTGAGCACCGAACACCTTGTACTTCTGTGCCTTGCTCAGTGATGGTCAGTTTCAGCCTCCCTTACCTTGGCCATGTCTTTGAGCACTGAACACTTTGTATTTTTGTGTCTTGTTCAGTGGTGGTTGATTTCAGCCTCCCATATCACTGCCATGTCTCTGAGCACCGAACACCTTGTACATCTGGCCACTGCAGGGAGGTTGCAGTTCTGGAAAATTACTCCTACATATACAAGAGTTTTGACACGTCTGACAGTGATATGAACAGATAGTACATCACTATGTTGATAGCTGGATGGCTGTAAGAAACTGTGTGACTACCAACAAGGAGCTGGTGTGCCTTCCTCAGATTCTATGCATCGTGATAAACTATCAGCATGTCTCTAATTTACTTTGTGTAGAATTCAGTCCAGAGCTGTGGCTACTCTGTCATTTCCTTTGAATATCTTGATTTGTAGAAATGGAGGAGAGAGTGAAGCCAGTGCTGATTGACCGCAGGGATCGCATGACATAAAAATGTCACGCGATCTCTGCGAGAGCAAGTGCCGACACCGCTGGAAAGACCCCGAAAGTGAGGTTAAGTTTCATTATTTTACTAGGGGGAAACACAGAGATTCAGAAGGGGTTGTGAGAGTAGTGGGAAATCCCTTTAAGCATGTGCATTTCCACTCAACTCAAGATGGGGCTCTGCTTAGTCAAATGTTTCAGGATCCAGAGCCTCATTTCTGAGATTGTAGGGGGTCCCAGCAGTTAGACCTCTAGCAATCAGCAAGTTATATCCACTCTCATGTGTGCTTAGAAAATGAAAGCGTGAGATACTGGCACGTCTTGGGGTAAATGTGTTAGTTCGGGCCCAGTGGGTACACCAGTGGGAGTTTACCCCCTCCAAGCACCTGTCACGAAAGTGGTTACAGCCTGAGGTCTTGTCCCCCATGGCCATGCTGGACCGCATAGTGACTGATAAGTTTTGGAGGGCTTTGCCCCACTCCCTCCAGACATGGGTCAGACAGGCATCCCCTACTAATGCCATGCAAATGATAGACCTCATAGAAAGGTATGGGGCTACCAAAGAGCTACAGGGAGGGACTCCCCAGAAGGTATCAGGAAGGTTCCCTAAGTCTCTACCCCTGCTTCGGTGAGCGGAGCCCAGGAAGGCCGCTCAGGACTTATCTGGGGAAGTAAGGAGCCCCATAATCTGCTGGTGGTACCAGGAACCAGGGCATATGAGAGCTGATTGTCCCCATCTGGCTGAGCCCATGGACACAAACTTTGGGTAGCACCAGTCTCACTATGCCGAACCTATGTGTGCAATGGGCACCCCGAAAGGTCCCAATATGGAACATTTGTGTCAGGTTGAAGTGGCGGGCACCCCGGCTGTTGCCCTATTGGACTCAGGGAGTCTTGTAACCCTGGTACAAGCCAGCTGGATACAAACCAGTGGGTATACGGGTCGGAAACTTGGGGTGTTGTGTATACATGGGGACTTAAAAGACTATCCCAAAGCACTTGTGGTGATCAGCACGCCAGCGGGGAGGCGGCGCCACGAGGTGGAGGTTGTGACTAATTTGCATTATGAGGTGACAATTGGAAGAGACTTTCCTTTATTTTCTATGCTGTGGCCATCTGTTGTCTCACCCACGGAGCAACTGCCGGCACCAGAGGCAAGCAGGTTACATTCTCCAGAAGTAGGGCATGAACCTGGTGGCCCGGAGGAAGAAGTGCTGGCGGTAGGGGTAACCTTCAATTCGGTGGATGAGGGGAAGAGTTCTCCCATAGAAGTATTGGCTGGAGAGGTGGAAGACTTGCCGCCGGGACCCGAGTTGTCAGACTTGAATGTGTCAGGTGACAATTTTGGTACGGTGCAACTACGAGACCCTACTTTGGCCCAGGCCAGAGAAAATGTACTGTTTGTCAATGGGGAACTCCAACAACCTGGGGCAGCTACAGTGCTCCCACGCTTTGAGCTACACCAAGATTTGTTGTACCGAGTGGAGAAAATACGTGGGGAACTGGTAGAACAGTAACTCGTACATCAGACATATCGTAGGCTGGTAATGGACTTAGCGCATGCGCATGTACTTGGTGGGCATTTGGGCCAAAAGAAATCCCTAGACCGAATTCTGCAGCGGTTCTACTGGCTAGGGGTCCATGAAGAAGTTAAACGGTACTGTAGTTCCTGTCCAGCGTGCCAAGTAACCAGTCCCCAGCCTCACTTTCGGAGTCCTTTGGTGCCTTTGCCAATCATAGAGGTACCCTTCAAGATAGTGGCAATGGATCTGGTGGGGCCTCTCAATAAGTCAGCAAGGGGACACCAACACATCCTGGTAGTTCTAGATTATGCTACCCGATATCCTGAGGCCATTCCTCTGCACCACACATCAGCTAAGCTTATAGCAAAGGAACTCATAGGTATGTTTTCGCGAGTGGGAATTCCTCTAGAGATTTTAACAGACCAGGGAACCCCTTTATGTCAAAAATTATGAAGGAACTCTGCTGTTTACTAAATGTTAAGTAGTTGCGCACATCGGTCTATCATACCCAAACAGACGGTCTGGTAGAAAGGTTCAATAAGACGCTGAAAAGCATGTTAAAAAAGGCAGTTTCCAAAGATGGGAAGGACTGGGATCTCTTATTGCAATATTTATTGTTTGCAGTGCAGGAGGTGCCTCAGGCGTCTACGGGGTTCTCGCCCTTTGAACTATTGTACGGCAGACATCCACGGGGCTTACTCAATATGACCAAAGAGGCCTGGGAGAACCAACCTACTCCCCACAGAAGTGTGATAGAACATGTTGCAAAAATGCAAGCAAGAAAGAATGGAGACAGTCCTACCCTTAGTCCGGGAACATATGGAGGTAGCACAACAGTCACAGAGTCAGGTCTATAACTTGGGGGCTCGGGTAAGAACCATTAGCCCTGGGGATCGGGTGTTGGTACTTGTGCCTACAGTAGATAGCAAATTCCTTGCAAGGTGGCAGGGACCCTACGAGATCATGGAAAAGGTGGGGCCTTTAGACTACAAGGTACACCAGCCAGGATGGAGAAAGCCAGAACAGGTTTACCATGTTAATTTGCTTAAACCATGGAAAGATAGAGAAAACCTTGGTGGGGATAGTCCGCTGCCTGCGTTTCAGATGGAGAAGGCTCCATTACCTCGGGGCGAGGCAGGAGAAGCCCAACCCGCAGTCAAAATTGCAGATACTTTGTCTCCTAGACAGGTTCAGGAGGTCCAGGAGTTCATTAGCCGAAATACAGATGTTTTTTCGGAGCTCCCCAGATGCACCTCCCTAATCCAACATGACATTGTCACGGAGCCACAGGCCAAAGTCCGACTAAAGCCATATCGGGTGCCTGAGGCCCGGCAACAAGCCATCTCGGAAGAGGTGAAAACTATGCTACAGTTAGGGGTCATAGAAGAGTCCCAGAGTGAGTGGGCCAGCCCAATAGTCCTAATACCCAAGCCTGATGGGTCTCTAAGATTCTGTAATGATTTTAGAAAGTTTAATGACATTTCAAAGTTTGACGCCTACCCCATGCCCCGGGTTGACAAGTTCATAGAGCGATTTGGGCAGGCACGGTATTTTACAACTCTGCACCTCACAAAAGGTTATTGGCAGGTACCCCTAACAGAGGCGGTGAAGGAAAAAACGGCTTTTGTAACGCCCGAGGGGCTGTTCCAGTATAAGGTGTTACCCTTTGGGTTGCATGGCGCACCAGCAACGTTCCAGCAATTAATGGATATTGTTCTCCGTCCCCATCGCCGCTATGCCTCAGCCTATTTAGACGATATTATTGTGTACAACACCGACTGGGAAAGTCACTTAGCAAAAGTACAGGCAGTGATAGACTCTCTGCGACAAGCAGGGTTAACTGCCAGCCCAAAGAAGTGTTCCATAGGGTTGGAGGAAGCTCGGTACTTGGGTTACGTCATTGGGAGAGGAGTTCTCCAGCCTCAAGTAAACAAAGTAGAGGCAATTCAGAACTGGCACAATCCTCTCACAACAAAACAGGTAAAAGCCTTTTTAGGTTTGGTGGGATATTACAGGCGGTTCATTCCCAACTTTGCAACCCTGTCCGCGCCTTTAACAGACTGCTTAAAAGGAAGGAAATCAGTGATGGTCCACTGGAATGATCAGTTAGATTGGGCCTTCTTCTGGCAAAGTTAAAAGAGGTACTGTGTGGTACACCAGTCCTGATCACTCCAAATTTCAAAAGAGAGTTCGTTGTGCAGACTGATGCCTCTAAGATAGGGCTCGGTGCCATGCTGTCTCAGAAGGTTAAGGGGAAGAGTATCCCGTTAGTTTCCTAAGCCGGAAGCTTACCCCAGCTGAAATCAGGTACAGTATTGTGGAGAGAGAATGCCTGGCCCTCAAGTGGGCACTGGAGTCATTGCACTACTATTTGCTGGGGAGAACATTTTGGTTGGTGACAGACCATTCCCCTCTTACGTGGATGAGTCAAGCTAAGGAGAGGAATGCCCGAATCACCAGGTGGTTCCTGTCACTGCAAAATTTTAAATTGTCAGTAGAACATCGGGCAGGCAGACTACAGGGGAATGCAGATGCCCTGTCTAGAGTTCACTGTATGTCATGTGTCCACCCCTCTAGGGTTGAACATAGGAGGGAGGTATGTGGCACAGTAAAGGGTGTTTTACTGGATGGGAGATGCATTTCTCCCAGCAGATTAATGTTTGGCCTGGTTTTTCCCTAAAGACAGGACCTGCGATGATGTCATGGTCACATGATCAGCCCATGTGATGTCTACCTCACCGATGGGAGGGGATATGGGCTATGTAATGGAGGTTGGTATTGGCACATGGTGAGTGTGTGTGGAAGATACAGGAACTTGGCTGGAGTTAGCCTGAATCTGTTTGTTGGACTGCACATGCTGCAGAGCTATAGCAGCAAGACTCCAAACAACCCTGGGAATGGCGCCTGGCGGATGCCGCAGGACCAGGCAGCCATTTAGTTAAGCCCGTCCTGTGCAAGGGGTGAGTCTGGGACCAGTGGTTCTCCAAGCTGGAGTACATTTATGATGTTCCCTTATTTTCTGTTAACCTGCTGTTTGCAAAGTGACATTAAACCACTGAAATTGGACTTTAAGCTTGTGTGTTGCCTCGTTACTGCAGCCCTGCCATTACCTACAAGAGCGAATGCCTACAAGACTCAAAAGAAGTTGAGTTGCTATACCAGTTAGAAACTATAGAAAAAAGTGGCACTGTTCTTGGATGAAAAATGAAACTTTTGACACCAAGATTCAACATTAAAACTCACAGGGAAACTGCAAAGAACAGAAGGGTTATACTCAACATAATTTCACCAAGCACTGCCAATTATTATGGCCTCGGAGAACTATCAGGTTGCCAAGCTTAGTAAGTATCACCTAGTTTTAAAAATTGTGTCCAAATATTTTTAGAATAAAGAGATAAAGATGATCCAAAGCTTTTCATTTGCATAGACTTAGTTGTTATTCCACATGATTTCATCTATGAGATTGAAAAGTCAGGTTTGACAACACCTTAAACAGTGAAAGAAAGGAACCATAAAACTCCTCATTACACTCGTTTCTTTAATAATGCATCAGTTAATAAAACATACATGAAGTTCTGTACTTTCGTTGAATATTGAATGGCTGCTGTTAATATTCACGGCGAGTACTGCCACTAATTTAGTATCCAATATTGTAGTATTAGGCATGAACTGCACGCAATACAATTTAAATTTAATTAAAGATTTAATATAAAACCCAGTCCCTGAATTTTAGCTCTGAGACACAGAAATAAAGAATTTTAAATATGAGATATTATATTTCAGCTGAATTAAAGAGATACTAAACAGCACAGACAGATTCCACAGTGCCAATGCCGTTTACCAGTGTCTGCTTGTTATAGGGACATTGGGTATAATAAGGCCGGCCAAGTGTCCCACATTAACGAGCATTTGTCACCAATCCTGACATGTCTATTTTAGTAAATACTTGTATTCTGAAAAACAATTCTTAGGCATTGTTTCCGAAACTCTTTGTTGTGTCGTTATTCTGTTATTCCCATTCTTGATAGGTTATGTGCACACAGTTTTCCAAGGTCGAAAATGCTTCAGGAAAACACTAGCGATTGTTTACCTAAAATGACTTCTCCGGCGTCTTTTGAGCCATTTTTGCGGCAGCTCCGATGTTGGCATCTTTGCTTTATACTCTAGTATATATTGTAGGTGGCTTTGCTTCGAATGAACGTGTCCGAACCTTGAAACTGTTAAAAGAAGTGACATAAGACGACAGACGTGCACAGCAGTGTCGTTTTGAAATTGCTTTGCATTATGTTTCATGGAATTTTGCAGAGCTTTTTTAGGTGGGTTCCTGATGGGGTTACAATGCCGGAACACAAGCTGCTTGATGCTTAATGTTGTTGAGATACTGCTTAAAGAACGGGGAGGTTATCCCCAAAATGTCGCACAGGTGCAGGTGTGCTGTGTCTCCTTGCAGTGTCTCAGCCAGGGCTGGCGCTAGGGGTAGACACACTAGGCATTTGCCTAGAGCCTCCACTCCTGAAGGGGCTCGCAGCCAGTGGTGTGCTGCTAATAGCGGCAAACAATGCGGCTGCTATGAGGCCCATGAGTCAGGAAGCCTGATGCCAGTGTCGGCTCAGCCCCCCCGCATCGTGTATTCAACTGTATCGGCATCACAGATGCCGATACAGTTGAATACAATGATCAAGGAGAGAGTGTCAACGTGGTGGCCATTATACTTGAGGACTATGAGGTGTGCATTATTCTATATGGGGTATGCATTATACTCTATGGGACTGCATTATACTATACATATACTAAGGTTTTGCATTATACTATATGTACTCTATGGGGCTGCATTATACTATATGTACTCTAAGAGGCTGCATCGAAGACTATGTGGCTGCATTATACTCTATGGAGTGTGCATTATACTCTATCTAGGACTATGGGGAGTGCATTATACTATATGCACTATATGGTGGCTGTTTTATACTTTGTCAAGGACTATAGGCTGTGTTTTACACTGTATGTACTGCTATTATTGGGTCACCGAGGAGAAAAGCAAGACCAAGCTAAGCCACAGAAAACCAGAGAGGTTGGTAACTAAGCGGATTGCAGACCCCTGATCCTATCCACACAACTAGCAGTAGCCGTGGAGCGTACCTACGATGATTCTAGATGCCTCGACACAGCCGGAGAACTAAATAACCCTAAAGCAAGAAAGGGGAAATCTAAACTGCCCCAGAGCAGACCCCAAAGGAATAGATAGCCCCCAAACATATATTGTCGGTGAGACAAGATGAAAACACAAATGCAGGTAGGAAAATAGGCTGAGCAAATGATGGGGCCCAAACTAACTAGACAGGACAGGAAAGGAAAGACACTGTCTGCAATCACGCAAAAAACCCTGCAAAAAATGCCCAAAACGTCTGATAGAAAAAATACTGAAGCCACTAGACTTCGCCCACTATATGTCATGTCGGACACTGTTCACACCAGGGTGTCCGGCAGACAGCGGTAATACCCCATCCTACCACTTGGTTCTCTGCGGCGCTGGTTGGTCTTCTGATCCGGCTTGGATTGGGTTAACCAGGTTGTCATTCTGGCTGAGGGCTTAGCCACGCCCTCTGTCTTTAAATTGTCCTGCGTGACTATGGGCATCGCCGACTATAGCTCTTGCCTTGTGCTAGCGATACCGGTCTTGAGTGGTGGTCTAAGGAGCATGCGGTTTCTGGTGTAGTATATTCCGTTATTGCCATTTGCCTCCCTGTGTTGTATTTTTTGGTTGCCCTTGCACGTTATTGTATTCTCCTGTGTGTACGCGGTGTGGAGCGTTTCCTTTATCCCTGTCTATACTTATTTGTGGGGTCTGGTGTTTGGTCTCCTCACTGGGTGGAGGGTGGTGGGTTCAGCTTAGGGCTGGACAGAAGACAAGGACAGGGTGGAGGCCCAGGCAGGCACACCTTCAGTGTAAACCCCTGGGTTGAGGGACAGACAGGGTTTCCCCTAGTCTGAGGGACACCGCAGGGGCCCCGGGGTTTCAGCCTAAAGTTACCTAGGCTTCCCATGACACTATATCAGCACTCTGATATATTCTGAAAGCAGAGCAAAGAGAGGCCAATCTAATAAGGGACAAAAATCAACTGGCACAAACAGTAACATAAGAATGGAAATTCACCACAGCCCCAGCCGGGGCTGGCTGACCACACAAAACTGAAATAGACAAAACCAAATCAAATGTGAACAATAGCAAAAGAACACTTAGCTTGAGCATGCATGGACTGAGCTGGAACTAAGACCTCAGGAGGCAGGAAAAAATCACCAGCAGGAATAGAGGGAGTTGGCTGTCTTAAATCCAGTCAGAAACTCCCAATGTCCAATCGTCCTCCTCATTAACAGGTGGCAGGCCTCTGTTAATTAGATCAGCTCCATTACCTCCTGTAACCACCAGAAGGAGCCCGGAAATAGAACTCGCGACCCCTCTGTCAATACAACCATCTCCACTACCTTCACCAGTAACCAGAGGTAGGCCAGAAAGTGAATTCACAACAATGTACTATTTGGGGACTGCATTATACTCTATCGAGGACTATGTGGAGTTCATTATACTGTATGGAGTATGGGAATGCATTATATTATATGAAGAAATATGGGGTGTGTTTTACTATATGGAGGACTATGGAAAGTGCATTATACTTTATGGAGGATTATGGGGAGTGTATTATACTGTATTGAAGACTATGGGGTGTGCATTATACTGTAAGGAGCACTATGGGGGGGATTATTCTATATTGAGAACTATGTGGAGTGTAATATACTATATGGAGGACTATGGAGAGTGTATTATACTAGATGGAGGACTACGGGAATGCCTTATACTATATGGAGGACTATGGGGTACATTACACTAAACAAGCAAAATGCTGCCTATTCATCAAGTGATTGTATTGTTTATGCCAGAACAAAAATCATTGTTCTCAGCAGCACATTGCCCAGTGAACCTGCAGATACTGTATACTGTATGGGGACAGATTGATCTACTAGTGATCGTTCTGTGCCCATCATACTTCCTCAGCCATTGTCAAGAGGCCAGGAAACAAGAGTCAAATTACGGTACTTGAGTATCATTGATAAGCCTATTTAATGGCCTGAACTTAGTGCATGTAAATACATTCAAAATGTTTCAATGTGATGGTGAAATATGTTAGCATTTGGGCTCTCACTTTAAATGTTTGTCCAGGACCCCACTTTGTCCTAAACAGACCCTGGTCTTAGCATATGGGAGTTTCTCCTCTAGATCTACAGCAATATCCATTTACAGCAATATTTATAGCAATATGCACCGAAATTATTTTTTGCACTTTATTGGCTAAAAATATTTATATTTGAAGAATAAATTTTGTCGGATGGTTCAATTTATATGGCACTGCTCAACCCATCATCCAAAAATGGGAGGAGTATGATACAACTGGAAACCTTCCAAGACATGGCCATCCACGTAAACTGACATCCCAAGTAAGGAGAGCACTAATGAGAGAAGCAGCCTTGAAGCCCATGGTCATTCTGGAGGAGCTGCAGAGATCTACAGCTCAGGTGGGAGAGTCTGTCCACAGGACAATTATTAGTCATATACTCCACAAACCTGGCGTTTATGGAGAAGTGGTAAAAAGAAAAACATTTATGAAAACAAGCCATAAAAAGTCAGTTTGCAAAAAGGACACAGCTAGAATGTGGAAGAAGGTGCTCTGGTCAGATGAGACCAAACTAAAACTTTTTGGGCTAAATGCATAACGCTATGTGTGGATGAAAACTAACACTGCACATCACCCTGAAAACACCATCCACACAATCTAACATGGTGGTGGCAGCATCATGCTGTGAGGAGGCTTTTCTTCAGCAGGGACAGGGAAGCTGGTCAGAGTTTATAGGAAGATAGATAGAGCTAAATACAGGGCAATCCTGCAGGAAAACTTGTTAGAGGTTGCATAAGACTTGAGACTGAAGCGTAGGTCCACCTTTCAGCAGGACAATGAACCTATCCATACTGCCAGAGTTACAATGGATGGTTTAGATCAAAGCATATTTATGTATGTGAATGGCCCAGTCACAGTCCAGACCTAAATCCGTTGAGAATCCGTGGCAAGACTTAAAAATTGTGGTCCACATTAATTAACTTTATTCCTCCTGGCAGTGCTCGACTTCAGTCATAGGGGTGGTGCCTACGTGGCTTCAGTCACCGCTCAGTAAATAGTGATTGGCGATTGTAACCACATTGCGCTGGCTGTCAGTCAGTGCCAGAGATGCGCATAACAGGCTCCCTTTAAATCTTCTATACAGGGGATTTGGAACTCTGTATAAAAAAACAGAGCTCTCACTTCTATGAAAACATATTAGGAGATTAAACAGCAGAGAATGTTTGATCTAAAAATGACATGATGATAAAAAGCGGAGCTACCAAAAAACACAAATCTGACCAGGACTTCCTAACAGTATGAAGCAAATGTGAACAGGTGGAAGCAGCTACGACTGATATACTTGCCAAAGAAAACAGCAGCCGATGTGTGCGACAAGATATAAGCAAACATTGAACGTACGAATTTTACACTAAATTACTGCCATGTATAATATACTTATCATTTTAAACTCTTTAGAAGACAAATTAGGCAATTTGTGTGTGCTCACCAGACACAACAACAAGGTAGTGACTGCCTCTTTAGTTGACCGAGTCCTACTCTTATCAGTCCAATGGCTGGTTCAGACGTCTGTTTTTTCATGTACAAGAAAAATGGTCTTAGTTTAATTGGTGATTTTGTGCAAAATTGCATCAAATTTTAATAAGTTTTATCAGCTTTTCTTGGATGAGATAAAAAAAGATTCTGTACTTTTTCCTATCTGTCCAAAGACAGTACTCAGATCGCATCCTAGTGCAGTCTGATTTTTTCATGGACCCATAGACAACACTAGAACTAATATCAGACTGTCTCCTAGATTTTTTTGATGACCACTCAATCTGAAGAAAAAAAAAAAAAGCACATATGAACAACCCCATAGACTATACTAAGGTATGAGTTCCATCTGTGAAAAACAGAAATAGAACTTGAAAAGCGAGAAATGGACTTTGAAAAGACATCTTCACACATTGCAAAGGGTGAAAACTAAACCTACAGCCGCAGCTTACATTGCTATGCAGAAATCTTATACCTGCAGCTCTTGCCATTCTACGCTGTGCATATTTCTTCTAGCATGTATTTCTTAAATTTTCATGCATGATACTGGGGGGTTTAGGAGGTAACATCTCTCCTTGTGGAGAGTGACATGCCTGACATGTCAGCGTAAGGAGACTTAAAGGCCATGCAATGCTGTATGCACTATGCTGGCACTAAAAAACAAGTAAAAATGCAGCAGAAAATCCACAGCATTTTTGCTACCTAAAACTGTAGTACATGAATTATTGGTCAAAAGTGAAAGAGTTTGTGATATAAGATTGTAACCAAACTCAATGAACTATTTAAAAGGTAACCACACACGTCGGCCAACCGTACATTTAGGGTATTCACTAATGATCCCACTGATCTCAGCTTTATTAGTATACAGAAAGAGGCTAAGCACATTACTGGACCAATAGCCAAATTTGAAAGAGGACAGCGCACACGCCATATGTCACTAGCATACGAGCAATCATAAATGCCGCAAGTTTATTAACGCTGTGCTCACATTTTCACCGATGCTCTTGTCATTTAAAATCTAACCATTATAAGAGGTCTCTTGAATCCCACACAACATCGCTGCTGCGGGAACGCACAAATCAATATCATCATGTAACATTCATAAGGAGCAGAGACTTAGAGGTAGCACGATGTTAAACAGGAAAAACCAGCGCTGAATGCTAAATCCACAGGAGCCACACAGAAGAAGACCATAAACAGCAGGCGGATAACGAGCAGCGTTCTTCATAGTGAAGTATATACAGCGTGAATCTGAGGGTGTAAGCATTCTGTACGCTGCGTTGAATATAAACCGATGCATAATGTACACAGAGCGAATAAACTCTCATAAATATTCTGGATCTGTCCCACATGCACTTTATAGAGTCATCTTGAAGCAATAATAGTGGGCATAACATCACTAAACTGCTGTTGCCACAAGTTTTTACAAATTTTAAAACTATGGACACCTTCAGGGGCAATTCTTTTTTTACCTAAAGGGAATCTGTCACCTGGTTTTGCTCCCCCATCTGAAAGCAGCATAATTTGGGGGTAGAGATCCTGATTCCAACAATGTGTTACTTACTGGGCTGCTTGCTGCAGTTTTGTTGAAATCAGTGTTTTATCTTCTGCAGATCTAGCAGTTCTCTGTATCCTGAACTGTGTAAGCCCCACCCACACCTCTGATTGGTAGTTTTCTGTGTACACTGTGCTTAGGCAGAAAACTGCAAATCATGGTTGGGGGCAGAGTTAAACAGGGTTCAGCATTCAGACAATTGGTAGATTATATCCTGTATGACCTAGAATTGAGCATGGCTCAAATGATCAAGGTTTACTATTCATTTCAATGGGAATTTGTAACTACATTCCCAATGACATTTCTAGAGCTGGTTTCAAATAGTTAGCCCAGAAGTGTTTTTCTTCACTATTTTATTATCAGAACTAAGGCAGTCATAAAACAAGGGATTCAGTAACATATCAAGTTGCATGAAAATTTGCAAATGCCACTCTAAATTTGGCTGCCTAATTTTTTAGTTTTTATAATTTTTTTTCATAAATCAGTAGCACATGTGAAAATAAGAAACTTTGCAATATATCTTATATCTTTGTAATATCTCTTTCTATTTCTCCTGGAAAGGTCATTCATTCTCAAAATTCTCAGTTCAGGAGTAAAATTTATGTTCAAGTGAAGACAGATTTTCCCATTACTGATATAGGCAGGGCTGCCACTAGCAATTTAGGGGCCCCATACTGTCAAAATTTTCAGGGACCCCTTGAAATTCTGCCTAGGCTCCACCCCTCAAACCTTCCACAGTCCCACCACCCTCTCTTGGAAAAACTCTACTTCTGCACCACATCCTCACCAATCACACATTAACAGTTCCCATCACCAGATCACATACATAGCCAGCAGCTTTTGTTTTGGCCAAAAGATTTTTTAATCCACCACGACAACAAGGTAAACACTAAACTCAAGGCAAAGTGCACACAAATTAGTAATATGGGGTAACGACGTGTTAAAATGAAGTAATTAACACCGACAGTGCACCCATGGATAAATACAGAGGACAACTCGGAATTACAAAAGACATCAAAAGGAAGAAGCTAAAAACATGTCCTAATGTTACAAAATACATACCTTATATACTCGTGAATAAGCCGAGATTTTCAGCCCATTTTTTTGGGCTGAAAGTCCCTCTCTCGGCTTATAAACGAGTCATATGCACCAGGGGTCGGCGGGGCAGGGGGAGTGGGGGTGTCAGATCATACTTACCCACTCCTGGCGCATCTCTGCAGCCCCCTGCTTCTCCCACGGTCTCAGGCTCCTTCCATCAGCAATCACGTGGTACCGCTCATTAAAGTCATGAATATGTGCATATTCATGACTTTAATGAGCTGTACCATGTGACCGCTGAAGGAAGGAATAGCTGCCGGAGACCGTGGGAGAAGCGGGGCTGCAGAGATCGCTCCAAGAGGGGGTAAGTATAAGCGATATTCACCTGTCCCCGGTCCACCGCTGCGCGCCGCTCTGTCCTCCACGTCCTCTGGCTGTGATGTTCAGGTCAGAGGGCGCGATGACGTAGCCGCGCCCTCTGCCTGAACAGTCACTGGCAGAGGACCCGGAAGACAGAGCGGCACGCAGCGGTGGACCAGGGACAGGTGAATAGTGCAGGTGTTGAGGCCCTGAGCTAGTGGTGACACTGGCACCTGTCCCCCATAGCACTCCGGTGTGCCCGCCTGCCGAGGCCCTGAGCTAGTGGTGTCACTGGCACCTGGCCCCCAGCGACGAGAGGTGAGTATTTCATTTTTTTTATTTGCAGCAGCAGCATATGGGGCCTATTCTATGGAACATCTTATGGGGCAGCATATGAGGCATAATCTATGGAGCATGTTATGGGACATAATCTATGGTGCATCATATGGGGCATACTCTATGGAGCATCATATGGGGCATGCATAATCTATGGAGCATCATATGGAGCATAATCTATGGAGCATCTTATGGGGCATAATCTATGGAGCATCTTATGGGGCATAATCTATGGAACATCTTATGGAGCATCTTATGGAGGCATAATCTATGGAACATCACATGGTGCATAATCTATGGAGCATCATTTGGGGCATAATCTATGGAGCATCATATGGGGCATAATCTATGGAGTATTTTATGGGGCATAATCTATGGAGCATTATATGGAACATAATTTATAGAGCATCATATGGGGCATAATCTATGGAGTATTTTATGGGGCAAAAGCTATGGAGCATCTTATGGGGCATAATCTATGGAGCATCTTATGGGGCTATAACCTTTATGGAGCAGCATATGGGGCATATTCTATGGAGCATCTTACGGGGCCATAACCTTTATGGAGCAGCATATGGGGCATATTATTCTATGAAGCATCTTATGGGGCAATTATTAACCTTTGTACAGCATTATATGGGGTGTATTTTGTATGGAGCATCTTATGGGGCCATCATGAACTTTATGAAGCATTATATTGGGCTCCTGATTTAATATGGATATTCAAAAACATTTAACCTACTGATGTATCAATTAATTTTACTTTTATTGGTATCTATTTTTATTTTTGAAATTCACCAGTAGATGCTGCATTTTCCACCCTAGGCTTATACTCGGGTCAATTAGTTTTCCCAGTTTTTTGTGGCAAAATTAGGGGGGTCGGCTTATACATGAGTATACACTCACTGGCCACTTTATTAGGTACACCTGTCCAACTGTGTGTTAAGACTTAATTTCTAATCAGCCAATCACATGGCGGCAACTCAGTGCATTTAGGCATGTAGACATGGTCAAGACAATCTCCTGCAGTTCAAACCGAGCATCAGTATGGGGAAGAAAGGTGATTTGAGTGCCTTTGAACGTGGCATGATTGTTGGTGCCAGAAGGGCTGGTCTGAGTATTTCAGAAACTGCTGATCTACTGGGATTTTCACGCACAACCATCTCTAGGGTTTACAGAGAATGGTCCGAAAAAGAAAAAAAATCCAGTGAGCGGCAGTTCTGTGGCCGGAAATGCCTTGTTGATGCCAGAGGTCAGAGGAGAATGGGCAGACTGGTTCGAGCTGATAGAAAGGCAACAGTGACTCAAATTGCCACCCGTTACAACCAAGGTAGGCAGAAGAGCATCTCTGAACGCACAGTGCGTCGAACTTTGAGGCAGATGGGCTACAGCAGCAGAAGACCACACCGGGTACCACTCCTCTCAGCTAAGAACAGGAAACTGAGGCTACAATTTGCACAAGCTCATCGAAATTGGACAGTAGAAGATTGGAAAAACGTTGCCTGGTCTGATGAGTCTCGATTTCTGCTGCGACATTCGGATGGTAGGGTCAGAATTTGGCGTAAACAACATGAAAGCATGGATCCATCCTGCCTTGTATCAACGGTTCAGGCTGGTGGTGGTGGTGTCATGGTGTGGGGAATTTTTTCTTGGCACTCTTTGGGCCCCTTGGTACCAATTGAGCATCGTTGCAACGCCACAGCCTACCTGAGTATTGTTGCTGACCATGTCCATCCCTTTATGACCACAATGTACCCAACATCTGATGGCTACTTTCAGCAGGATAATGCGCCATGTCATAAAGCTCGAATCATCTCAGATTGGTTTCTTGAACATGACAATGAGTTCACTGTACTCAAATGGCCTCCTCAGTCACCAGATCTCAATCCAATAGAGCATCTTTGGGATGTGGTGGAACGGGAGATTCGCATCAGGGATGTGCAGCCGACAAATCTGCGCCAACTGTGTGATGCCATCATGTCAATATGGTCCAAAATCTCTGAGGAATGCTTCCAGCACCTTGTTGAATCTCTGCCACGAAGAATTGAGGCAGTTCTGAAGGCAAAAGGGGGTCCAACCCCTTACTAGCATGGTGTACCTAATAAAGTGGCCAGTGAGTGTATATGGTAAATTTTATTAGAAAGTGTACAACAAAATCAGAAAAGGGCGGGGAGCCAATACCAAACAAAAGGGGCACAACACAAGGGACAATACTGATTCCAAAACAATAAATAGGCTGGTGATGACAAGGTGTAAATACCACAAACATGAAATAGAGGTAGTAGAGAAAAAAATAGTAATGTGCTAGTATGGGGTATAGTCTAAGAAGTAATAAAATGCAAGTGCAAATACATGAATAGTGCAGTGGCCGTCAAGGACGCTAACCTCACCACTGCAGATGGTAACACACGGGAAGAGACAAATACAGGACAGACTAAAAAAGGAAGAAATACTCAGTTCAAGCTCTACTGCTAAGCTCCACAGCAGCAGAGACCTTGGCATTGGGAATTCGAACTCCGATTGCAGCAACACAACCTATATAAAACTGTATAACCAACGATCAGCTTATGAGTCATGTAACTATTTAAAGAAAGATGGGAGTGTTTACCACCCAACATCAGCTGACCAGCCTAAGGGTATATGCACT
Organism: Dendrobates tinctorius; assembly: GCF_039654945.1. Lineage (NCBI taxonomy): Eukaryota > Metazoa > Chordata > Amphibia > Anura > Dendrobatidae > Dendrobates > Dendrobates tinctorius. The sequence continues at coordinate 37,022,851 of NW_027361743.1, read as the reverse complement.
TGTTGCGGATTAGCCTGCGGATTTTTCTGCAGTGAATCCACATCTCTTGGCAGAAAACGCAGGGTAAATGCATGCTGTTTTCCAGCGGAACTGTTGCTGATTCCTTGCGGGTTTTGAGAGAGAGAGAGTCCAAAAACACTGCGGAAACACATCAAAATCCACAACGTGTGCACATACCCTAAAACGACTGCCTCCAAGAGACTGACATTAACTCTTGGTGTACCAAAAGAAAAAACATTTACATTTCAGCAGACTCAGAGCTTACACAGATCCCTTAATGATGCATGACAGTACCCCCTTTTCTATGTGGGGCTTCTGGACCCTTAAAAGCAGACTTAATCGGAATTGATATATGGCAAGGATACATAACACCACTAATATTCACCTCCGTAGTCACTTGGTACTCAAGGGTCATAGCAAGCGCACCCAATGGTGATAAAATTAATGAAGGTTGCCGGAGGTGCAACAAATCTCTTGAGCGATGACATGTGGAACACGTTATGTATACGCATCCCAGGGGTAACTCCAACTGGAAGGTCCCAGGGCTGAGAATGTCCGCCACCCTATATGGATCGATCACCCTAGAATTCCAAATCCCAGAAATGTAGTTCCACCTGATGTATTTAGTGGACACCCACATGTACTCAATCACACAGGTGTGGACCTGAACGATTATTACCACACGTACGTTTGGCACAAGATGATACTCACTTTAAAGAACAGACAACAGTGGCGTTCCCTCATTTCACAAAACAGTTATCCTTAGGATACAGAGAGGGAACCACTCTCCCCTGACCAATCTTCCCGGGAGGCCACCGAGATTCAGATTTTTCCTGTGGTGTGGGTAGAGTCTTGGCCCTGTTCCCTGGTAGCACCTTAGCTACCTCCAACGGAGAAGAAGGAGTAGATTTAACAAAGACAGCATAGATCGTAGTTCCCATGCAACAGTTTTTACAAAACTTGCCCCAATTGACTACTTCTCTGGACAGCCAATGGGAGAAGGTATACTCTCCTAGACATAGCAAAACAGGAACTCTTCTTGAAGAGACCCTGTGCGCAAGTTCACATTATGTACGACTGGCTGGCTGTGAGGAACAAAATCAATAGCATGAATAGGAATGGATATTGCTAGCATCCTACCGATTAGACCATAGGTCTGAGCAAAGCAAGAATCCACCAAACTAACTCCAGCCCCACTATCCACAAGAACCAAAATAGTCACAGCTTTCCCACCAACAACTATTTCAGCCAAAATGGTAAACTGAGACGTAAAAGTGGAGGAAATTTACACACACTGGTCATCTCCCTCCAAATGACCAGGCGAATGCGGCTTTTATGATGGAGTGCCAATGTTGGTGCAAGATGGACAGACTTTAATATAATGATCTGTAAGACCACAGTAAAAACATGCCCCCATCTCACGGTGAACCGCAGGCAACCTAGAATGAGAGTAGACTACCGCCAACTGCATGGGTTTGTCAGTCAGCAGCTGTGTGACCTCCTCCCTAGGAAGAACAACAGGAGGCAGAGTTGGCGTATATCTCTCCCTAAGGTGTATATCCACCCTGACAGCAAGGGCCATGGCAGCCTTCAACGACCTTGGAGTAGCATATTGCACCAGAGAATCCTGACAAACCCTAACAAAAATGACTCCTATGGGTAGGGTCATTCCAATGAGTGTCAGTGGCCCATCTCTGGAACTCCTAGTAGTACACCTCAGCCGGTCGGCCGCCAACCCTGCTTGATCTTACAGAGTTTAGACTCAGCTAGGGAGATGACATTAGGATCACCATACACCAGCGCCGATGCCGCAAAAAACTTGTCCACAACCGCAAAGATTGGTTGGCAGTGAAAAGGCCCAGGACTGGGGATTACCCTTAAGAAGGGTACGAGGAGCCTGAAATATAAGAGGAACGAGGGAGGAGCTTGAAATATAATTTACAGACTTCCTTCAAAACATAAATGTATCTCTCCCTCCAGAGAACCTGTCTGGGAGAGATTTAAGTTTCCAGTTGACCTGTGCATGAGCCGAGACCAAGAACCAAACACAAGCTGAAGCTGCTGCAACACCTGTGACCGCAACTCAATAACCTCATTCGTAATGGTCAGGACCAGGTGTGCAAATGTAGTGCCCAGTATCTTTGCCGCCACAAAATGGTCAAATATGTAAATGATGGGAGTTATGCCTTCTCTGCTGGAGACAACTGCACACACAATTTTACCCCACTCCCTTACTTGCCTGAAGCTCAGAGCGTTGCAGAGATACCCTAACTGGGAGGGGAGGAGTTTTAGTTAGTCTGTGAGGAAAGACGGTGTGAGTAAAGATGCAGAATGTTCTTAGAGCAGTTCCATGTGCTCTCTCCAGGAACAATGCTGAGAAGGATCAGGGCTTCAGCCCCTAGGCCATCTATGCTTCTAGAGTTGGATGGTAAGCTGAGAGGTTGGGTGGTTTACACAACCAGCAGTGGAGTGTCTTCTCCCAGGAAATCTACAGCAACAGAGAATCAGTGAGGGTTATGCCAGAACAAACACGTGCTTCACATAGGATTCAAGCTGCATGTTGCCAGGGCAGAAAACACTGTGAGTACTGGTCAGGGCTGGACTGAGATCAAAAAGCAGCTCTGGCACAAAAAAAATTCACCAGCCCACATACAATGAATGTTCTCACCCAAATTGTAGAACAGTGGCAGGTTGTGCCAAATTTGCTTTAGCTCACACACACACACACACACACATGTGTCTCACACACACATATCACACAGCTCACATAAGTAGCTCACACACACAGCTCACACACATACACAACTCACACACAGCTCACACACACACACGTATCACACAGCTCACACAAGTAGTTCACAGAAACAGCTCACGCTCACACACACACAGCTCACGTTCACACGTATCACACACGCATGTATCACACAGCTCACACACACAAGTAGCTCAAACACACAACTCACGCTCACACACACACCACACACACACGTATCACACAGCTCACATACGTATCACATGTATCACACACAGCTAAAACACACACAGCTCACACACGCATGTATCACACAGCTCACACAGAGCTCACACTCACACACAGCTCACACACAAACAGCTCACACACGCATGTACACACAGCTCACACACACAAGTAATTCACACAAACACATGTAGCTCACACACAGGTCATGCTCACACACAGCTCACACATCACACACGCATGTATCACAGCTCACACACACAAGTAGCTCACACTCACACATACACGTATCACAGCACACACGTATCACACAGCTCACACGCATGTATCACACACACAAGTAGCTCACACACAGCTCATGCACGCATGTATCACACAGCTCACGCTCACACACACACAGCTCACACACATGCATGTATCACACAGCTACACACAGCTCACGCTCAAACACACAGCTCACACGTATCACACACGTATCTCAGACAATGTATCACATAGCTCACACATGCATGTATCACACACACACACACAAGTAGCTCACACACGCATGTATCACACAGCTCACACACACAGCACACACAAGTAGCTCACACACATGTATCACACAGCACACACACAGCTCATGTTCACACACACAGCTCACACACACACAGCTCACACACAAGTAGCTCACACACACAGCTCACACGTGTGACACAAGTAGCTCACGCTCACACACAGCTCACACACACAAGTAGCTCACACACAGCTCACGCTCACACACACGTCATACACACACACGTATCACACAGCTCACATACGTATCACACACGTATCACACACAGCTAAAACATACACAGCTCACACATGCATGTATCACACTGCTCACACAGAGCTCACACACACAGCGCACACACAAACAGCTCACCCATGCATGTACACACAGCTCGCACACAAAAGTAGCTCACACACACATGTAGCTCACACACAGGTCACGCTCACACACACAGCTCACACATCACACACGCATGTATCACATCTCACACACACAAGTAGCTCACACTCACACACACGTATCACAGCACACACGTATCACACAGCTCACACACATGTATCACACACACAAGTAGCTCACACACAGCTCACGCATGCATGTATCACACAGCTCACGCTCACACACACACAGCTCACACACACGCATGTATCACACAGCTCAGACACACAGCTTCACACACACACAGCCTCACACTCACACACACACAGCCTCACACGCACACATACACACAGGCTCACACACATACACAGCCTCACACACACAGCCTCACACACACACAGAGCCTCACACTCACACACACACAGCCTCACACACACATACACACACACATACACAGCCTCACACACACACAGCCTCACACACACACACACACAGCTTCACACACATACACATAGCCTCACACACACACACACAGCCTCACACACACACAGCCTCACACATACACAGATACACACAGCCTCACACATACACAGCCTCACACACATACACAGCCACACACACACACAGCCTCACACACACAGCCTCACACATACACATAGCCGCACACACACAGCCTCACACACATAAACAGCCTCACACACACACAGCCTCACACATACACACAGCCACACACATGCACACAGTCTCACATACACAGCCTCACACACACAGCCTCACACACACACAGCCTCACACACACTCTCCTCTGTGGTGCAGGGGAGGCTGGTGTCCACTTGCAGCTCTTCAGCTTCTCCTGCTCACAGCAGCACTGTCCGGCACATCCCCCGGTCTCTCCTCTCTACCAGGATAGCAGATGAGAGCAGGAGAAGCTGTCAACTGCTGCTCCCTGGGAGCAGCCACCTATGCTGCCTTATGTTGACGATTCATCTTGATTGCTCCCTCAGAGCGAGCTGCACAGGAGGGACAGGAGCCCTGGCCAATCAGCGGCTTCTGGGGCTCTGGCAAAACGTTCTGGGCAAGCTTTCACTTAGTGACGCCCTGCGCCCTGAAGAAGAGCAGAGAGGTGTCCTGTGCGCGCCCAGGCGGCCTTTTCAAATATCCGACTAGGCTCTGTGTGCGCGCACTCTCCTGCTTGCCCGCACTGATGAGGGCCGCAGCTGCGCTCACACACTGACGCGGGCCGCTGCGGCCCTTATCAGCTCGTGCACCAACAGAGTGCGAGCGCACTCAAAGCCTAGTCAGAAGTTTTAAAGGGCCGACGGCCCGTTTTTGTAGTTCAGAGCCACCGGCCCACCAGGAATCTGCCTGGCTCGCCAGATTATCAATCTGGGCCTGCTACTGGTAGTACTAGAAGTTTCAGACTCTGGGAAACCTTTGTCCCTGAAGGGATTAGAACAGCAGGAAGTTTACACCGAGCCACAGCAGAGTAGTGTAATTCCAACCTTGCGGAGCAAACTATAAATCTGGTGAGAGAGTTGTATTTTATCCTCTGAACAGCATCTGGACTTTAGTAAATGATAAAGTGACTTTCCTTGTCTCCTGCCTTGTTTCTCTGTGCCATCTACTTTCATCACTATCTCTGGGGGCCAGCCCTAGTTGGAGAGGGTTAAACACCCGCACTGCCATCATCATCTACCCCCCCCCAGGGATCATCTGCAGTGCCGGCTGTCTTACAGTCGAACACTCCAACTGGCGTCACAAACTCTTTTTCTAATTTTTTTTGTTTTCCTTTTTTATTTTTCACCCCTATTTCACTGTCCCCGGAGCACAGGCACCAGATACGGCTGCCACCCCCTTGACCCCCTGAATCCAACACTGCCCGGCAACCTTAGTACCCCGCTCTGGGTGATACAAAACTTGGCATCACGAATAAAGACCCTAACATTCTAAAAGAACTGTTTTTTTTAAGTTCTTGCGATAGCAAGGAAGACCTAGTCACCATCCGTGCGTGTAGTGGCGGGAATCATGCTAGGTGGAGCATTACTGGTACACCTCGATCAAGACTCCAGCCATCCAGGATCCTACAGGAGCAACGACCTGCAGCAGCTGAAGCGGTGAGTCGCACCCCTGCAAGAGTTAACTGGGGGGGATGATGTCTAATCCCGACGACGCTCAAGGTGCAGCAGCTGCGGCTCCCATATTGCCGTTTACCATGCCTTATATACCGGGTGCGGCGTGGCTGCCACAGTACACAGGTGAATCACACACCTTAAGTGACTTCAGGGAGAAGCTGCGCAGCCTGTTTGAAATTGACCCTATGTCAGAGGAGCAGAAGGTCAGTATACTTACAAGTCAGCTCAGTGGCGCTACCCAGAGAGAAGTTAAATCTTGGCCAGCGACTGATGAAAAGACTGTAAAAGACATTTCTGCTAAACTAAGGGATACTTTTGACACCCGTACTGCTTCAGAAATAAAGATGCGATTCTTCAGCTGCCGACAGAAATCACAGGACACTGTTAGAGACTATGCCCTTAACCTGCAGGAGGCGCTTCGGGCCCTTCAACAAATTGATCCAGACAGTGTAAGAGATGAGAAGAAAATGCTGAAAGACCAGTTCATTGAGGGCCTTTTGTCTGACTCTAGTAAGGCTCAACTGCGCATGATGTCGTTGCAGAACACCGACATGGACTTTGCTCAGTTTAAGGACTGATCCATCCATATCTTAAGAGAATCTACCTAAGTCTGCACTGAGCCAGTTAAACACCCGGCAGTTACATACTACCAGGGGGCAGTATCCTCACCCCAGGTGCCTGCAGTACAGCATTTGCAGACTCCAGTTGATGATTCTACTGCAGATTTACGGATGCAAGTACAGGATCTGACTAAAAGTATGGCTGCTCTATGTAAAACTGTTCAGACTCTCCAGACTTGTCCCCCCACAGAGAGGATCCAATTAGCCTCGAGCCCTGATGATCTCCCATGACGATGGCCAAAGAGGATGCCACACAAAAGCCTCCACTTGAGCCATAGGGTCTCGGGAAAATGGTGCAGATGGTTATAATGTAACACTTGGACAAGGGTAAGTCTGGCGGACGACACAGCATATAAATTCGATGTGATGGAAAAGGGAAAAGAAGGCCCTAAAGGTATGGAATGAGGGATGGGAACCCCCTGGCACCAACCTGTGCCTGTCCGTAAGCTTCCGTAGCACCCTATGTGGTCCTTCTCCCCGCCGACTGTCACATGCCTAGTGCCTGAAGAAATATTCAGCTCAAGCGCTGCTGCAAAGTTCCTCAACAGCACAGACAATGGCCCCAGGAATCTGAACTCCCACAACAGCAACACCACCATCACAGAAGAGCTCCACACCCCTAGCTGGTCTGCATAGAAGAACTCTAACCGATGATCAGCTGATGGGTCATGGGACTATTTTAAAAGGAAGGTGAGAGTGGTTACCAACCAACATCAGCTGACCAGCCTAAAAGAACTGCCAGCAAAAGACAGACTCTTGCTGGAGCAAAAGGAAAAAACATTTACATTTCAGCAGATCCAGAGCTGTCACGGATCCCTTAATGATTCATGAGAGTGAAAATGTAAAATTTGGTGCTAAAACAAAATTTATGTGGCAAGAATGTAAATATTCTTTCTTCACAACCCAGTGGTATAACATTTTGTGCCACACTCATGGTGTCTAAATGAACACTGCACCGTTAGGCCTCTTTCACACTTCAGTTTTTTGCATCAGTTATAATCCGCCAAAAAGGCAGACAAGCGGATCCGTTCTAAACTGATGTGAACGGATGGCACAGGATCCGTTTTTAGACGGATCCTGAAAATGAAGAAATTTAAAGGAATCGCTGGCCGGGGGAGGGGGAGAGAGAGAGAGAGAGAGAGAGAGAGAATTTTTTTTTTTGTCCGGCACCCAGAAAGAAATTCGGGTTAAATCAGTGTTTGCAGGATCCGCCAGAGAAAAAAACGTTACAAGCTCCGTTTTGAAATTTTTGAGGATGGTGACGGACAGCAACTTTTGGCGGATCCTCACAAAAAACGGATGTAACGGACAGCAATCCGTCACAATCCGCCATTAATGCAAGTCAATGGGAAAAAAAAACGGATCCTCAAAAAAAAATTGAGGATCCGTTTTTTTTCAAAACCTGGCGGATTGTGACTGATTGTAAAAAACGGAAGTGTGAAAGAGGCCTTAGATGAATTAATTGAGAGGTGTAATTTGCAAAAAGGGGTCACTAATGGGAGGTGTTCTGCCGTTCTGGCACCTTAGGACTTTTTCAATGATTCATAGGACCCACAAACCATAACAGCTCTACAATATGGCGCTCCTTCCTTCCCTTCTGAGCTTTCTACTGTGCCTGAAAAGTAATTCCCGATTACATGTTTGATATTGACGTACGCAAAAAAAATTTCACAACAATCTGAGGCCCATTTTTTGTTATAAAAATTAAAAACTTGGGGCTAAAGCAATCTTTTAGTGGTAAAAATGTAATTATTCTTTCCTCACCACCCAATGGTATAAAGGCACATGTGGTGTCAACATGTTCACTGCACCCCTATGTGAATTCATTGGATAGTATAGTTGTAAAATGGGGTGACTTATGGAGGAGTGGCATGGCACCCTGAAACGTTTTCCCTTCTGAACTTTGCACTGTGCGTCAAAAGTAGTTTGTGATCACATATGGGGTTTCAGCGTACTCAAGAGAAATTGCTCCCATTTTCCCTTTTGAAAATTGAAAGCTTAGGGACAAAGCAACGTTTTAGTAGGAAATATGGTAATTTTCCATTTACTAATATTTTACAAATCTGTGAGACAACTCAAAGTTAAAAATGCTCACTACACTTCATGGAGGTGTAGTTTTCAAAATGGTGTCACTTGTGGATGTTTCTACTGTTCTGGCATGTCAGGGGCTCTTCAAATGTGACATTCGCAATCTATGTCAGCCAAAATTGAGTCCAGAATTCAGTTAGCGTTCTTTCCCTTCTGAGCCCTGCCATGCGCCTAGTTTTCCACCTCATATGGGGTATCGGTATTCTCAGGAGGTTTTGTAAATTTTGTTGGAAAATTGAGAAATTGCTGATCAACTTCCTAACAAAAAATATGTTTAAAAATGATGATGATTTAAAGTAGGCATGTGATAAATGTTATTTGAGAATTATTTTGAGTCATATAACTCTCTGATTTAAGGGCATAAAAACTGAAAGTTTGAAAATTGCTAAATTTTTGGCCAAATTCTGATATTTTCACAAATAAACTCAAAAATAATAGCCTAAATTCATTACTAACATGAAGTACAATGTGTAGCAAAAAGTCAATATCAGAATCAGTGGGATACGTTAATAATAATAATAATCTTTATTTATATAGCGCCAACATATTCCGCAGTGCTTTACAGTTTAACAGTTTCAAATACAAGTCATAAGTAACAAGTTAACAATACAATAATTAAAGCAAAATAAGACGACCCTGCTCGTGAGAGCTTACAATCTACTGTCACGTGGACCTGTCCTGTGTGACACGACCCGTAGGCCGGTAACTAAAATGACAAGACACGGCACGTGTAACTGAAACAGCAAGACACGGGGAAAGGGGCAACAGTTACAACGGTGGGCCCTGCGATAGGGAACGGGGACGTGGAGACCTCCTGCACTCCCCTGAGTCAGTGTCCCTCCACTCCTAACGATCCCTAGACCGGTTCCTCACCGGGCGCCGATCAGAATACCTGCCACCCTACCACACCCTACACCTATCCCTTGCTAGGGAGCTGGGTGGTGCAGGCACTGGCCCCACTGCTGTACTAATACACATCAGGGAAAAATACAAACAGGGGAAACACAAAAAGACTTATCTTGCTCTGCTGCAGCACCAGGCAGCAGAGTGCATCACCGGATTAACTTTTCGCAGTGGCTCGACACCTCAGAGCCAGCTGCCACCTTCACTATCTCACTCTGCTGCGGACACCGGGCAGCCAGAGTTCAGCACCAGTTTCAGCAGTGGCTCCAACTTTCAAGCCAGCTTCTAATTTCACCAGGTTTCTGCAGTGGCTTCACACTTCAGCCAATTCCTCCCTTCACCGTGGTTAGTATCCCAAAAAGACGCTATCACCAACACCTGCTCATAGACCATGTGACTAGAGTTGAGCGACTTTTGGTTTTTTAGGGTCGAGTTTCGTGAAACCCAACTTTTCCAAAAGTTGGGTCGAGCAAGATCGGCCGATTATAGGGAAAAGTCGGGGTCGTCCCGAAACACGAAACCCAATGTAAGTCAATGGGGAATAAAAGTTGGCAGTGAGAGGAGGACAGGAAACACACCTACAGTGCCCATTTGAATGCCAAAAGCATCAATTCTTCTTACTTACTGTAAGCTTGTCAACCTTAATTAACTTCATAATACAAGTTACGCACTGAAAAATGGGGGTTATTTGGCTAAAGTTGTGGGGGGGTAGGGCTGGCTCCAGGTTTTCATGTGCCCTGGGCGAAAGAACGCCCCTTTAACACATACCACAACTCATCATGCTCCGATACGGCAGAGAAATAGCGGTATAATACAATGAAAAATACTTCACTTTTTACATCTCATGACGAGGCCCATCTATTTCTCCATACAGAATCATTGGTCCCATATAATGTTTGAAACAGTATATGATGAGCTCCACATAATGCTACAGTATATGTTGGTCCCCATGGATGAAGCTCCACTGTCTTATGGGCCCAAATAATGCTCCAAACATAATGGGCCCCATTTCTAATGCTCTAGTGTATAATGGGCCCTGTAAATGCTGCTCCAGTGTCTGATGTCCACCTTTGGAATGTTCCAGTGTATGGTGGGCCCCATCTATCATTCTCCAGAGTATAGTGCTCCCCAAAAATTGCTGTCCCAACATTGAAAACAATCAAATAAGTCTCCTCGCTAGGGAATCCCTGTACTAGTCTGGACTCCTCGTCGTCCCCATCTTCCATCTCACTGCACAGTATTTCAACCTTGCAAGTGCTGTGATCCTGAGCAAGCAGGGGGGGCCCACTCGTTGGCGACGGCACTGGCACAGGGCCCCTGATAGTACGGTGGTGTGTCTGATGGCGGGTGGGCCGAACCTGCACTTTCATCTGCAGCTTCCTCTTTGTCACCGTGTAAGATGGAACTGTATATGGGAAGGGTAACCTGAGTTTCATCAGGGTCAGATTCAGGCCGTGTAGCGTGGGGAATCTAGTGGTCTGGGTCAATGTACCAGCAGATTCATCGAGCAGTGGCTGGGCATTAGTGCACTTGTGTCGCCCCCAGGAGAACGGTCGCCACAGTGGCATTACCTTCCTCCTAGGGAGTGTGATGTCATGCTTGGGAGCAACGAAGGATCTCTCTAGCAGGTTAACTGATTGGGTGGGGTTATTCCCACGAGTCATGACCCTCCAAACAGCGTTCATGAAGGCAAAGTGTTTGTTTTACGTGGGCAGTATGGTTGCAAAGCTGAACCTTAAAGGAATGTCCAGAAGGGCACCACCAGGAGTGGAGCCTACGGTTAAATTCGACTCCACCTGGGAAACCTCAACCATGCCAGCTACAGAAAAGATGCACACATTGCAAGCTTAATTCCGTTAACGAACGAGACTCCGTCATGCCCCGCGGTCCGAGTCCGGCTTACTAGAGGGACACGTGAGGCTCTGGCACATGAGATTGGCCAATAACTGGTGTGTCATGCCCTTACATGTCCGAGGCTGCATGTGCGCTACACTGAAAAGGCCAGCGTTTGTCACTTACAGGTGCAGATAACCCGCTGAACAACGTTAGTGATGGGGATCACTGATTATAATTATTACCCGCGAACGATGATTTCCCAGTAAGTGCAGGTCAACCGCAGTTCCGGAATTAGGCCTAACCGTCATTCCTGAAAAAATGAAAAACTTACGTGTGCAAACCACAGGTGCTGTAGCTTGCTTAACAGCTCGCCAGCCGTTCTCACGCGCAGGATGGATTACACGTGATTGCACAAAGGTGAGAAAGGGTACCGTATCCCCGGATAACATGTATGGATAGCGTACACATTCAAAATATATGTCTATACATCAGGAGGCAGGCTCAGACGGTGTCAGGCACAGTATGGATTTGACGGCCCAGACTACACAGCGGAGGAGCAGGGAGAGGTAAAGATTGCAAATGCTGGGGCCCTGCCCAAGCAAGGGGGGCCCACTCGTGGGCGTCGGTACTGGCACTGGGCCCCTCATAGTACGGCGGTGTGTCTGACAGCGGGTGTGCACCACCACCGTCAGAGACACTTGATTGCACTATGAGGGACCCTGTGCCAGTGCCCGCGCCCAAGAGTCGGCCTACCCACCTGTCCAGGGCAACGGCACTCGCACGGTGTCGTGCGCTAGGTGGTGACCCCGGCCATGGGGGGGGAGGCAGCACAGTTAGGGAGTTTTAGAAAGTGGCATATGTTGATGTTGGACATTCAGCTGATGCAAAAGGCGAAATAGGTCAAGTCCCAGGAAGAGGTGGACCAAAGCAAGCCATTTTTCTGTCACCCTATGTGTCATCAGGGGAAGGTGGGACAAAATCCTTGGAAACCCATGCATGGTTCATTTTAATGAAGGTTAGATCATCCACATTTTGGGTTGACAGACGGGTCCTTTTTTCTGTCAGGATTGATCCAGCTGCACTGAAGACTCTTTCCGATAGCACACTTGCAGCTGGGCAAGCGAGCTCCTGTAAGGCATATTGGGCCAATTCAGGCCAGGTGTCCAGTTTAGCGGCCCAATAGTCAAAGGGGAATGACCTGTGTGGGAGAACATCGATATGGGAGGAAAAGTAGTTTGTAACCATAGTTGACAACTGCTGTCTCCTGTCACTTTCCATCGATGCAGTATTACCAGTTGTGTGAGCGGTACTTGAAAAATCAGTCCACAACATTGTCATGAAACCCCTGTCTCCAACGCCACTTCTGCTGTGTGCACCATGAACACCTCTGCCAAGCTGCCCCCGGCCCGTACGGCTCGTGTGAGAACCATCACCGCTGCTGTGTGCTGGGAATGCCTCAAGCAACCGATTTACCAGAGTTGCTTGTTTATTAGCCTATATTAGGTCAAGGTTCTCCTGTGGCATGATGTTTTGTAATTTGCCTTTATAGCGTGGATCCAGGATGCTGGCCAACCAGTAGTCGTCATCGTTCATCATTTTGGCAATGCGGGGGTCCCTTTTTAGGATCTGCAAGGCATAATCTGACATGTGGGCCAATGTTCCCGGTGTCAATGATGCACTGCGAGTGCTGGTTGGAGGAGCACTTTCTGGCAAATCCACATCCCTCCAGTCACGCACAAACCCTGTACCAGACCTTGCCACGCCAACATTTTCACTTGCCCCACGAGATGCATCCTCCTCCCCTAAGTAATCATCCCCATCATCATCCTCCTCCTCCTCTTCTTCCTCCACCTCGTCCAGGAGAGGTCCCTGAGCAGACAATGGCTGAATGTCATCAAGGATTCCCTCCTCGTCAACATTGGCTGCAGACGCCTGCTCCTTAAGGTGCGTCAAAGTTTACATGAGCAGACGCATAAGTGGGATGCTCATGCTTAGGATGGCGTCGTCTGCGCTTACCAGCCGTGTGCATTCCTCAAAACACTGAAGGACTTTACAGAGGTCTTTCAGCTTCGACCACTGCACACCTGTCAACTCCATGTCTGCTCTCAAAGTGCCTGGCCGTGTATCCTCCCACAAATGCATTATGGCCTGCCTCTGCTCGCACAGCCGCTCCACCATGTGCAGGGTGGAGTTCCACCTTGTTGCAATGTCGATAATGAGGTGGTGGTTGGGAAGGTGGAGCAATCGCTGCAGCTTCTGCATACGAACGGAGTGTACAGGCGACCGGCGGATGTGCGCGCACAGTCTTCGCACCTTCTGGAGCAGGGCTGTTAACTCCGGATAATTTTTGAGGAAGCACTGCACCACCAGGTTCAAGGTGTGAGCCAAGCAAGGTATGTGGCTGAGTTTTGAAAGGGCTATGGCTGCCACAAAATTACGGCCGTTATCACTAACTACCTTGCCTGCCTCAAGATGTACACTGCCCAGCCATGACTCAGTTTGTCGCTTCAAGTACTCGGCCAGCACCTCGGCGGTGTGTCTGTCGCCCAAACACATCATCTGCAACACAGCCTGCTGACGCTTTCCACTAGCTGCTCGATAGGGGGACACCTCGTGTGCAACAGTGGCAGCTGCAGATGGAGTGCTCGTACGACTGCGTTCTGTGGACGAGCTTTCGCTTCTGGAGGAGGAGGAGGAGGAGGGTCGAACGCCTACAGCCAACTGTTTCCTATACCGTGGGCTAGGCAGCACTGTCCCACCACCGCTGTCCCCTGTGGACCCTGCATCCACCACATTAACCCAGTGCGCAGTGATGGACACGTAACGGCCCTGGCCATGCCGACTGGACCATGCATCAGTTGTGAGGTGCACCTTTCCACTCACTGACTGCTTGAGTGCATGGACAATGCGGTCTTTTACATGATGGTGGAGGGCTGGGATGGCTTTGCGAGAGAAGAAGTGGCGACTGGGTAGGTCATAGCGTGGTACTGCATAGGCCATGAGTTCGCGGAAATCTGCGCTTTCCACCAACCGATAGGGCATCATCTCAAACGAGATTAGTTTGGCAATGTGGGCGTTCAAACCCAGTGTACGCGGATGAGAGACTGAGTACTTTCTTGACCTACTCATAGTGTCTGGGAGGGTGAGCTGGACTTGAGAGCTGCATATGGTGGAAGTAGCGGTGGACAGGGCGGACTGAGAGAGGGTTGATGATGGTGATGGAGTTGGTGTTCTTTCTGATGGCCTAGATTCAGTATTTCGTTGATATAACAGTGGGATTCCCTGACTGCTGTGGCCTTGCAACGACACCTCAACATTTGCTGCTGTGCTAACCGGTGGGCTTACAGTGGGGTTGCAATGTAGCGTTGCTGACTACCTTCTTTGTGATCAGTTGCACATGTGGCACTTGAGGTTTGGTGTTGTGTCCACGCTTGCAAGTGCATGGTGGTTAAATGTCTAAGCATGCAACTGGTATTCAAATTTTTCAGATTTTTCCCTCGGCTAAAGGTCTTTGCGCACTTCTTACAGATAACCTTGGCCTGATCATGAGGATTTTGTTCAAAAAAGTGCCACACTGCACTCTTCCTACTTTGGCAGACATTTTGCGGCCTAGCACGCTGTGATCTTTTGACCCTCTGGATAAGCTGTCCAGCAACTCTTTTGAGTTTTGGAACCTGTCTTTGGAGTGCTCCGGGCCTGCCAGATAACAGCTGTTGCGATGTCGATGTCTGCTGTGGATGCTCCTCATCTGAGCTATTGGAAGCAGCACCCTCTTCCCCCAATGGATGCCAATCTGGGTCAACAACTGGGTCATCCATCACCTCCTCTTCAATGTCATGTGCACCTTCCTCTGTGTCACCGTGTATGGTGGTATAGTGTGCGGGAAGGGGCACCTGAGTCTCATCAGGGTCAGAATCTGGCTCTGTACACTGCGAGGACAATGTAGTGCTCTGAGTGAATGTACCAGCAGAATCATCTATCAGCGGCTGTGCATCAGTGCACTCCATGTCAGATTCATCTTGGCCTGGGTAATTCACCATTTCACTTGATAATCCAGGCATGGTATGTGAAAACAGCTCCATGGAGTAATCAGTAGTATGGCCTGCGTCATCCTTCAATCTTGGTTGGGGTGAAGGACACAAGGAAAGGTGTGATTCATGAACATGAGCCTCCAATGACGACTGGAGGCTGAGTCAGCAATGTAAGACAAAACTTTTTCCTGATGCTCTGGCTTTAAAAGCGGTTTGCCAACTCCTAGAAAACTAAGCCTTCGAAGCCTTATGGAGCCAGACGATGACGCAGGCTCAACACCTCCTGCATTCGGTGCTATTTTGCTCTTGCCACTACCATCAGATCCACCACCAACACCATCATTACCAGCTGCCAACCCCCCGCCCAATTCCACAGCCTCTTCCACCAGCCTTCCTCATTTTTTGTAGAAATGTAGACAAAATCCAACAAACTATATAGTAATGTAAAACAAGGTACAAGGTGTCTATAGGACAGGGGAGATTTTGAATTTCTGCACACACTTGTGGACACTGGACACTTATGAATTGTGTGAGGCCCACTGAATATCAGAGCGCTATGTCACAGGCTCGATGGCACAGGTGTGAAAACAGTGACTACAGGATAAGGGAGATTTTGAATTTCTGCACACACTAGTGGACACTGGACACTTTTGGATTGTGTGAGGCCCACTGAATATCACAGCGCTATGTCACAGGCTCGATGGCACAGGTGTGAAAAAAGTGACTACAGGATCACAGAGATTTTGAATTTCTGCACACACTTGTGGACACTGGACACTTATGGATTGTGTGAGGCCCACTGAATATCACAGCGCTATGTCACAGGCTCGATGGCACAGGTGTGAAAAAAGTGACTACAGGATCACAGAGATTTTGAATTTCTGCACACACTTGTGGACACTGGACACTTATGGATTGTGTGAGGCCCACTGAATATCAGAGCGCTATGTCACAGGCTTGATGGCACAGGTGTGAAAAAAGTGACTACAGGATCACAGAGATTTTGAATTTCTGCACACACTTGTGGACACTGGACACTTATGGATTGTGTGAGGCCCACTGAATATCACAGAGCTATGTCACAGGCTCGATGGCACAGGTGTGAAAAAAGTGACTACAGGATAAGGGAGATTTTGAATTTCTGCACACACTAGTGGACACTGGACACTTTTGGATTGTGTGAGGCCCACTGAATATCACAGCGCTATGTCACAGGCTCGATGGCACAGGTGTGAAAAAAGTGACTACAGGATCACAGAGATTTTGAATTTCTGCACACACTTGTGGACACTGGACACTTATGGATTGTGTGAGGCCCACTGAATATAACAGCGCTATGTCACAGGCTCGATGGCACAGGTGTGAAAAAAGTGACTACAGGATCACAGAGATTTTGAATTTCTGCACACACTTGTGGACACTGGACACTTATGGATTGTGTGAGGCCCACTGAATATCAGAGCGCTATGTCACAGGCTTGATGGCACAGGTGTGAAAAAAGTGACTACAGGATTACAGAGATTTTGAATTTCTGCACACACTTGTGGACACTGGACACTTATGGATTGTGTGAGGCCCACTGAATATCACAGCGCTATGTCACAGGCTCGATGGCACAGGTGTGAAAAAAGTGACTACAGGATAAGGGAGATTTTGAATTTCTGCACACACTAGTGGACACTGGACACTTTTGGATTGTGTGAGGCCCACTCAATATCAGAGCGCTATGTCACAGGCTCAATGGCACAGGTGTGAAAAAAGTGACTACAGGATCACAGAGATTTTGAATTTCTGCACACACTTGTGGACACTGGACACTTATGGGTTGTGTGAGGCCCACTGAATATCAGAGCGCTATGTCACAGGCTCGATGGCACAGGTGTGAAAAAAGTGACTACAGGATAAGGGAGATTTTGAATTTCTGCACACACTAGTGGACACTGGACACTTTTGGATTGTGTGAGGCCCACTGAATATCAGAGCGCTATGTCACAGGCAGAAATTGGCTAGTGTATCACAAACTACAAGGTGTATGTAGAATTGGGCAGAATAGGAATCTCCCTAGAGTGTAGGTCTGTAAGAACGGAACAAGTCCTCCACTTATCCTTCCACAGTGACACACAGATAGCTTCACTGTGGCCGTGATAACAGCCGTTATACGGTACTGAGAGGAGCGTGCACGTACACGGCTGTCCGGTGTACGTAAAATTGTCAAGCTCCGTGTTTTTTAAGTATACGGACTGACACACGCTGTCTCTCTATAGTTTTGAATGTGATCAAACAGCAAATATATTTAACTGTTTGAAAGCTAGACAAAACTAGTAGGTGCAGGTCTGTAAGAACGGGACATGTCCTCGACTTATTCTCACAGAGTGACACACAGATAGCTTCACTGTGGCTGTGATAACAGCCGTACACGGTACTGTGTGAGGAGCGTACACCGCTGTATGGTGTGAAAAAATGCACGCTCAGTACCTCAGCAGGACAAAAAAAAAATTGGGATTGCTTTTAAAAAAGCAGTTTGCAGAGCAGTGGGTAAACAGCAATGCAGCTGTCAGGAAGCCTTAGAAGGCAGCCTAACAACCAACACCGCTGATCCACCACAATATAGCCTCCCCTTGCACTGCACACACAGTGACTGGTGTGTTGTACAGGCAAAATCGCTAGCAGCAGAAGCAGTTTTTTTTTCTTCTCCCCTGCCTAACGCTCTCCCTACAGAATCAGCAGCAGCAACCTCTCCCTATGCTCAGATCGGCAGAAGTAAGATGGCGGTCGGCGTGCACGCCCTTTTATAACCCCTGTGACGCCCACCAAAGCAAGCCAATCACTTGCATGCCCTTCTGAAAGATGGTGGTGACCCCTGCCTATGTCATCACGCTGCCCACAGTGTCCGTGGATCCTGATTGGCTGAAAAAGAGCGCAAAACAAACTTTTGAAACGCGACTTTGGCGCGTAAGTCGCCGACCTCGTGGCCGACCTCATCCTAGGGTTGGGTTTCGTTTCATGAAACCCGACTTTGCCAAAAGTCGGCGACTTTTGAAATTTTTCGACCTGTTTCGCTCAACTCTACATGTGACCCTATATAGGAAAAGGGAATGGTGAAATCATCAGGGGCTAAAGGCTGCTATAATTCCAGTGACCACCGGGGGCAAAAGGCAAAGCAAAGAAAACATCAAGTGCAATGACCCTAACGGCCACCGGGGGCAAAACTAGAACTGAAACCACCAGCGTGCAATGACCCTAATGGCCACCGGGGGCAAAACTAGAAATGAAACCACCACAGTGCAGGGAAAAAAAAGGTTACTAGTGCATTTTATCTGTCATGATCCAGCATGGATCATGACAGTACCCTCCCCTTAATGAGGGGCCTCTGGACCCTCAAGTCCGCTCCTCATCAGGGAACCACCTACAGCCTGGATGCCTAGGTCCAGAGTTCACCCCTGCAATTATCTGCACTTCAGGTTTATGACAAACGAGCACTGCTGGTATTGGCAACGTATGTTCTGGAGGCACCACCCATCTCCAAAGCGCCGATCTGGGGAACAAGAGGTGTATGGGCAAGTATGTGGGTAACTCCAGCTGGTAAGTCTCCGGGCCCTGGACAGCCGACACCAGATACGGCCCGATCACCTAAGAATTCCAGACCCCCGCAACACACTTCCACTGGATGTTTTTGGTGGCCACCCATACATGCTCGTTCACACACAGGTCCGGACCTGAACATTTATTGCCACACATTCGTTTGTCACAACACGGTGAACTCTCTCTGGAACTGACAACAGAGGCGTCCCCCTGTGTCACCACACTCACACCCCTGCAATTCACCAAGGGAAACACCACCCTCCAACCCCTCCTACTGCGAGGTCTGTGCCTCTCAGGGTTGGCTAATGGCGTGGGTTGAGCCTTGCCCCTACTCTCCTGCAGCACCTCAGCTGCTACCACTGGAGAGGAAGGGGACGTTTGTAGAGAACGGCAGAGACAGTAGCCCCTAGGCAGCAGGCCTCACACGACTGCTCCCAGCTGACTACTTCCCTAGTCCGCCAATCTAACACCGGGTTGTGTTTTTTAGACCAAGGGGGGCCCTCAACGATAGGTGCTGGATTTCCCTCCAAGATGTAGTATGGCTGGGACACATCCTGATGTCCGCTATGCAGCTCAATGTCTTCTACGACTTGGTTTAACCCCCCCTGGCTCAGTGGGACAGAGTTAATGGCCTGGGCGCTTGTGGGTTTGTCCAGCGTTTTACACCTCAGACTATGAGTCTGGACAACCTGAGCTTCCACCTGACTGACGTCTGCTCCCCTGTTCACAAGCACCGGTATGCCCTCAGGTACTTCGTCAACCATCACCTCTGTTGTCATAGTACCTTCTGAGTGCGAGGAGGAAATGTACACTCCCAGGTCATCTTCCTCCACACGACCAGGGGGGCACGGCTTCTCTGATAGTACAAAAATGTCTGCATCAGTGCCAAGGACTAAATCATTAGTCTGCTCACTACAGGGACATACCCCTTCACCTTAGGGAACACCAGGCAGCACCATGGGGACACCGACTCCACCCACCTGCCTGGGTACATCCACCTGTATAAGCAAGTCCTGCTCCCCAGCAGGGACTCCACTGCACATCCTTGCCAAAGCCGTATATGGCCTCTCTAGTTGAGGCAGAGGATAAGCTTCAGACCCATAATTCCGCTGCAGGTGCTGCTGAAACACATCATTCAGCTCCTCACTAACCTCAGTGAGGGCCAGCAGCAACTTCTCACTGGTCTGAACTTGGCCCATGGCTCACCAGAGAAAAATGTATGATTGGTGATAATGTCACGTGGACCTGTCCTGTGTGACACAACCCGTAGGCCGGTAACTAAAATGACAAGACACGGCACGTGTAACTGAAACAGCAAGACATGGGGAAAGGGGCAACAGTTACAACGTTGGGCCCTGTGATAGGGAACGGGGACGTGGAGACCTCCTGCACTCCCCTGAGTCAGTGTCCCTCCACTCCTAACGATCCCTAGGCCGATTCCTCACCGGGCGCCGATCAGGATACCTGTCACGCTACCACACCCTACACCTATCCCTTGCTAGGGAGCTGGGTGGTGCAGACACTGGCCCCACCGCTGTACTAATACACATCAGGGAAAAATACAAACAGGGGAAACACAAAAAGACTTAACTTGCTCTGCTGCAGCACCAGGCAGCAGAGTGCATCACCGGATTAACTTTTCGCAGTGGCTCGACACCTCAGAGCCAGCTGCCACCTTCACCATCTCACTCTGCTGCGGACACCGGGCAGCCAGAGTTCAACACCAGTTTCAGCAGTGACTCCAACCTTCAACCCAGCTGCTAACTTCACAAGGTTTCTGCAGTGGCTTCACACCTCAGCCAACTCCTCCCTTTACCGTGGTTGGAATCCCAAAAAGACGCTATCACCAACACCTGCTCATAGACCATATGACCCTATATAGGAAAAGGGAATGGTCAAATCATTAGGGGCTAAAGGCTGCTATAATCCCAGTGACCACCGGGGGCAAAAGGCAAAGCAAAGAAAACATCAAGTGCAATGACCCTAATGGCCACCGGGGGCAAAACTAGAACTGAAACCACCAGCGTGCAATGACCCTAATGGCCACCGGGGGCAAAACTAGAACTGAAACCACCACAGTGCAGGAAAAAAAAGGTTACTAGTGCATTTTATCTGTCATGATCCAGCATGAATCATGACATCTACAATGTGGTGGGGGAGATACAAAGTACAGGAGTGTATTTACAATGATGTATTTACAATGATGGTCCAGCCATCTTGAGGGAGTGGGGGATAGATGGAGATAGCGAATGGGCTACACACGCACACTTAAGCCCCGTCACACATAGCGATCTCCCTAGCGAGATTGCTGCTGAATCACAATTTTTGTGACGCAACAGCGATCTCACCAGCGAGATCGCTGTGTGTGACACTGACCAGCGACCGGCCCATCTGCCGGTATCGCTGATCGTTGTTGGAATGCCCTGGACATTTCTTTGATCGCTGGTCTCCCGCTGGCCAGCACGCACCGCTGCGTGAGACAGGCAGGAGACCAGCGATCAGCGATCAGCGCGCTGGTAACTAAGGTAAACATCGGGTTTCTAAGCAGCAAGCGTCACTTAGAAACCCGATGTGTACCTTAGTTACCAGCGCGCTGATGCAGGGAGCTGATAACCAAGGTACACATCGGGTTTCTAAGTGACGCGCGCTGTTTAGAAACCTGATGTGTACCTTAGTTACCAGCTCCCTGCATCAGGCGCTGGTAACTAACGTCCACAGCGGCGCCGCACGCTCGGCGTCGCTGGTGCTGATCGCTGGTGAAGCTGTCTGTTTGACAGCTCACCAGCGATCAAGTAGCGACTCACCAGCGATCCTGACAAGTTGATATCGTTGTCGGGATCGCTGGTGAGTCGCTATGTGTGACGGGTCCCTTACACAGAAAATGACTTTGATTAGGGAACGTGATAGGCCGCTCTGAACAAATGTGTTTTGAGGGAGCACCTAAAACTGTGCAAGTTGTGGATGGTCCTAATTTCTTGGGGTAGAACATTCCAGAGGATTGGTGCAGCGCAGCAGAATTCTTGGAGTCGGGAGTGGGAGGTACGGATTACTGCAGAGGTTAGTCGAAAGCCGTTTGCAGAGTGCGGCGATCGGCTAGGCCGAAAGACAGAAATGAGGGAGGAGATGTAAGGGAGTGTGACACTGTGGAGAGCTTTGTGGCTGACAACAAGTAATTTGAATTGGATTGGATATACGTTGAAGCATTCCAGAGTTATTACCACATAAAATGACACTGGTCAGAATTGAAAAATTTTGCCTGGTCAGGAAGCTGAAAATAGACTTGGGAGATGAAGGGGTTAAGGTACTACTCTTGTTAAAAAAAAATCTGGAAGATACAGTAGGATTTCAACAGCCTGGTCTCCAGAACAGAATCTAGTCAATGTTTCGCTATATAAATGTTATCACTCTGCAAATTTGTCTTAAGAAATAGTTTGACAGATCACGCCCAGTTAACGTTTTGCCCTGTTGGTTATTTGTGCATTCAACAAATCAAAAGACTGGTGGGAATCTGAGCATAATGACGTGCTTTGCTATTGAGCACTGTGTTTTGCTAATGGTTATTTTGAAAATCTTCCAGGTCAACAACGTGTCAGCTATGCGCCATGCAGGGCCCTAATCTCCTGAGAAATTACTTCTAAAGAAGCATCAGATACGAGAGAGCATGGAGAAAACACCCACAGAAGAGATAGCGGCAAGAATCCGTAATGACGTTTCTTCCTGGGCTTATGTTCACATATAGCATGACCTCTGCACACGCTCCTTCTGTTTCCTTCCCTCTTGATTAGGCATGCATGGATGGACGGGTACAAAATTGCCCTGTGGATGTATTTGAAGAGTATAGTTCAGTTATTTTGATATATTTGACATTTAAAAATATTTTAATTTGTGCAAAAGATGTGGCTTTTGCTAGCCAATCGAGAGAAAATGAGCTGGTAACATTGACATTTTGCAAAGATGGCATAGGATCAGGTGCCGGCTAACAAAACTTCCTCGAGCCCTTTTACGGCTGTTGGCATATGGGGAAAATTATATTAAACTTTACCCAGTGTAGTATGTTTTGCATTTCCTGAAGTTATTTTGTGTTTGGAAGATAAGATAATTCATTGCAGCTAGATATAAGCATAGTGAAACATATCTTAGGATTAATAACCAACAGTATGTAAACAGGAAATATATGAAATTTGAATTGTATTACTGCTATAGAAAATATGAAAAATTGAGAATACATAGCGCATAAATTGGCCAATTCATGGGCGCCTGGCAGCCGCGATAAGGCAATTCTCGTTGCTGGGACCTATCCTGTGGGGACTCCTATCATTGGCTGATAGCCTACATTTATATAGGAAGGTAGGATCTGAGCCTGAGGGATGCAGTGCCAAGAGAGCCTACGTATACAAATATCAAAGAGATTGCTACTCTTAGTAAGCACCTGTACACACCTGATTTCAGTTTAGAAGTGTCAGTCAGTCTTTTGATATTAGGGTGCATTTAGACTCGCCATTCAGGACCAACAATGGACAGTCGCTGCATGTAAACTGATCAGCAGTGATCAGTGATTTTAAGTGTTATTCCCCAAATCACAATGAAGTCTTATAATAATGCACACAAATATAATATTAATTATTGTTATTATTATTTATTATTATAGCGCCATTTATTCCATGGCGCTTTACATGTGAGGAGGGGTATACATAATACATACAAGTACAGTAATCTTAAACAATACAAGTCATGACTGGTACAGGATGAGAGAGGACCCTGCCCACGAGGGCTCACAATCTACAAGGGATGGGTGAGGATACAGTAGGCGAGGGTAGAGCTGGTCGTGCAGCGGTTTGGTGGATTGGTGGTTACTGCAAGTTGTAGGCTTGTCGGAAGAGGTAGGTCTTTTTGAAGGTTTCCATGGTAGGCGAGAGTCTGATATGTTGTGGTAGAGAGTTCCAGAGTAGAGGGGATGCTTGGGAGAAATCTTGTATGCCATTGTGGGAAGAGGAGATAAGAGAGGAGTACAGATGGAGATCTTGTGAGGATCGGAGGTTTCGTGCAGATAAGTACCGGGAGACTAGGTCACAGATGTACGGAGGACTCAGGTTGTGGATGGCTTTGTATGTCATGGTTAGGGTTTTGAACTGGAGTCTTTGGGTAAAGGGGAGCCAGTGCATATAATATTAATTTGCGCCAATATAACCTATTTTTAAATCTGCCTTGTTTTGCACATATCATCCCCCAAAGGATAACCCTCCTGGTTCTATTAACCTTAAGTTGCCATTGGAACAATAATTTAGAATTTCCAGCTCAAGGTCGATCATGTGCAGCGCATTCTCACTCCTACCTGAAATCAGCAGTACCTGCATGCTGCTAACTAAGACAAGCAATGTTCTGCAGGATGGTTCTGTCTCAGGGGGCTGAGTGGAGACATATAGTGCAAAATGGACTATATACAGAGGTGTTAGTCAGAGATATCCTGCAAGATGAGCTGCGTACAAAAGGCTCAGTGGAGAGATATACTGCGGGATAGGGCGCTGTTTATAGATGAGAGGAAAGATATACTGCATTATGGACTGTATACAGGGGGCTGAAACGATATCCTGCAGGAAGGGGCTAAAAAGAGCAATTTCTCGCAGAATGGGGCTCTGAAATGATATACTGCAGAGGAGGCTGTATATATGGGTATAGATTAGTTGAGCTGTGTTTGTTGCATGCTGTGGAGAGACGGTGATATATGACATTTGCAGTTGCACATAACAGATCTCTAAGTAGCAAGCAACAAAAACAACTCTGCACTGCCATTACAGTGGAATGTAAAAGTTTTCGCACCCTTGGTTAAAATTGTTCTTATTGTGAACAGTTAAGCAAGTTGAAGATGAAATGATCTCTAAAAGGGGTAAAGTTAAAGATGACACATTTCCTTTGTATTTTAGGCAAAAAAAATATAGTACATTTTTACATTTTAAAAATTACAAAAATGGAAAAGTGGCCAAAAGTTTGGCCACCCTGCATGGTTAGTACCTAGTACCCCCTCCCCCCTTTTTGCAAGTATTACAGCTTATAAATGCATTTTGCAGCCAGCCAAGAGTCTTTTAATTCTTGCTTGAGGGATTTTCTTCGATCCTTCCTTGGAAAATTCTTCCAGTTCTGTGAGATTCCTGGGTCGTCTTGCATGCACTGCTATTTTGAGTTCTAGTCACAGATTTTCAATGATGTTCAGATAGGGGGACTGTGAGGAACATTGTAAAACCTCCAGCTTGTGCATTTTAACCCTTTCGCACCAGAGCCTTGTTTTTGCCTTCGTGGTCATAACTCTAGAATGCTTCAACGGATCCTTCTGATTCTGACAATGTTTTCTCATGACATATTGTAATTCTTGATAGTGGTAAAATTTCTTTCATATATTGTGCGTTTATTTGTGAAAAAATGGACATTTGGAGAAAATGTAGAAAATTTTGCAATTTTCCAACTTTGAATTTTTATGCCCTTAAATCAGCGAGATATGGCACACAAAAAACTCAATAAGTAACATTTCCCACATGTTTACTTTACATCAGCACAATTTTGGAACCAAAATTTTTTTTTGTTAGGAAGTTATAAGGGTTAAAAGTTGACCAGCGATTTCTCATTTTTACAACAAAATTTACAAAACCATTTTTTTAGCGACCACCTCACATTTAAAGTGAGTTTGGGGTATCAATATGACAGAAAATACCCAAAAGTGACACCATTCTAAAAACTGGACCCCTCAATGTGCTCAAAACCACATTCAAGAAGTTTATTAACCCTTCAGGTGCTTCACATGAATGAATGGAGTGTGGAAGGAAAAAATAAATATTTAACTTTTTTTCACAAACATTTTACTTCAGAACCAGTTTTTTTATTTTCACAAGTGTAAAAAGAGAAAATGAACCACAAATTTTTTTGTGCAATTTCTCCTGCATGCGCCGATACCCGGTTTGTGGGGCTAAACCACTGTTTGGGCGCATGGCAGAACTCAGAAAGGATGGAGCGCTGTTTGACTTTTTCAATGCAGAATTGGCTGGAATTGAGATTGGATGCCATGTCGCATTTGGAGAGCCCCTGATGTACCTAAACAGTGGAAACCCCCACAAGTGACCCTATTTTGGAACCTAGACCCCTTAAGGAACTTATCTAGATGTGTGGTGAGCACTTTGAACACCTAAGTGCTTCACAGAAGCTTATAACGTAAAGCCATGAAAATAAAAAATCCTTCCGTTCCAAGCCCTGCCGTGCACCCAAACAGTGGTTTACCCTCACATATGGGGTATCAGCATATTCAGGAGAATTTGCACAACAAATTTTGTGGTACATTTTCTCTTTTTACACTTGTGAAAATAAAAAAAATTGGTTCTGAAGTAAAATGTTTGTAAAAAAAAAAGTTAAATGTAATTTTTTCCTTCCACATTGTGAAACACGTAAAGGGTTAATAAACTTCTTGAATGTGGTTTTGATCACCTTCAGGGGTGCAGTTTTTAGAATGGTGTCACTTTTGGGTATTTTCTGCCATATAGAACCCCCAAAGTGATTTCAAATGTGAGGTGGTCCCTAAAAAAAATAGTTTTGTAAAAATGAGAACTCGCTGGTCAACGTTTGACCCTTATAAGTTCCTAACAAAAAAATTGTTTCCAAAATTGTGCTCATGTAAAGTAGACATGTGTGAAATGTTATTTATTAAGTATTTTGTGTGACACACAGTACAGACTAAAAGTTTGGACACACCTTCTCATTCAAAGAGTTTTCTTTATTTTCATGACTATGAAAATTGTAGATTCACTCTGAAGGCATCAAAACTATGAATTAACACATGTGGAATTATATAATTAACAAAAAAATGTGAAACAACTGAAAATATGTCTTATATTCTAGGTTCTTTAAAGTAGCCACCTTTTGCTTTGATTACTGCTTTGCACACTCTTGGTATTCTCTTGATGAGCTTCAAGAGGTAGGAAAAATGCTTGTCTTTCCCATTGACTACAATTATACTCGTTACTCAAAACAAGCATCCAAGAATTTGGAATTGCTCAATTCGAGTAACGAGCATCCGAGCATTTTAGTGTTTGCTCATCCCTAATAATGATCCTAATCACACGTCAGAATCCAAAATAGACTACCTTAACCGCTTCCTGACCGCCCACAGTAGATAGACATCGGTGCTAGCTGGGCTTTGTGCAGCTACGGTGGGTGGTCTCGCAGCGCTCAGGACCCCCAGGAGGCTGCAAGCGCTGCGATTCCTGTGCAGAGCCGTTGCTCTGACAGGTGACACCATCGGGACCTGATTAGATCAGGTCCCAATGATTTTAACCCTTTGCTATCTTCCAGATGCCGAGATCGCGGCATTTAGAAGACAGCAGGGGGAGACCCCTGCTATACTCACCTCTCCGACGCCCCCCGCAGTCAGATCAGCGTTGCCTGGCAGCCGGAGGTCACGTGATGTCCTCTGGCTCTGTCAGCTACGGTGGCTTGTTAGGCTCAGCCTGCAGCTGAGTCTAACAAGCGATCTCCCTCTGCAGCACTGACAGGTCTCTTGCAATGCAATACATGTGTATTGCATTGTAAGAGACCAGTGATCAGAGAAATGAAAATTGAACTCCCATACAGGGACTAAGTAAAAAAGTTAAAAAAAAAAGAAAAAAAATATTTTAAACTATTAAAAAAAAAATCACAAAATAAATAAAAAAAAAAGAAAAAATATTAAACCAATAAATACATATATATATTTTTAAAACAAAAAAGTACACATATTTGGTATCGCCACGTCCGGAAGGAGCCAACCTATAGAATGGTCACACTTGTTCACGCCTTCGATGCACATCATAAAAAGAAAAAAAAGGGGGGGGGGAACCTTTGGCTTTTCATCATGTCGCCACACAAAAAGTAGAATACAACGCGATCAAAAAGTCATATCCAAATAAAAATGGTAGCAATGAAAACGTCATCTTGTCCCGCAAAAAACTAGCCACCATCCAGCTCCAACAGCGGAAAAATAAAAAAGTTATAGCTTTCAGAATAAAGCGATGCAAAAACAATTATTTTTTCTTTAAAATAGTTTTTATTGTGCGGCAAAACGTAAAAAAAATATATAAATGTGGTATCACTGCAATCATACTGACCTGAAGAATAAAGCTGCCCTATTAATTATACTACCCACAGAACATCATTAAAAAAAAAAAAATTTCCAGAATTCCTGGCGTTTGATCATTCTGTCTCCCAAAAATCGGAATAGAAAGTGATCAAAATGTTCATGTACCCGAATATGGTACCAATAAAAAAGTCAGCTCATTCCGCAAAAAACAAGCCATCACATGACTCTGTGGGACAAAATATGGAAAAATTATAGCTCTCAAAATGTGGTGATGCAAAAACTAGTTTTTGCAATAAAAAGCATTTTTTTAGTGTGTGACAGCTGCCAAACATAAAAACCCGGTATAAATCTAGAATCGCTGTAATCGCACCGACTAGAAGAATAAAGTCACGTAATCACTAATACCGCACAAGGAACAGCATAAAAAATAAATAAAAAACTACTTCTACACAGGCTATTGGTTTTTTCATTCTGCCTCCCAAAGATCGCAGTAAGGCTTGGCGCACATTTATCTTGCGCCCTGCGCAGAGCGCTTACACCAGGGTTTCTGTGTAAATCTCTGATTAGGCACATCAGGGGCTCTCCAAATGTAACATGACATCTGCTGTCGATTCCAGCCAATTTTGCATTCCAAGATTCAAATGGCGCTCCTTCCCTTTCAAGCCCTGCCGTGCATCCAAACAGTAGTATTGTCCCACATATGGGGTATCGGCATGCTCAGGAGAAATTGCTCAACAAATTGTATGGAGCAATTTCTCCTGTTAGGCCTCTTTCACACTTCCGTTTTTGACCATCAGTCAAAATCCGCCAGTTTTTAAAAAAACGGTTCCGACATTTTTTTTTGCGGATCCGTTTTTTTCCCCATTGAGTTGCATTACTGGCGGATCTTGACAGATGGCCATCCGTTGGATCCGTTTTTTTGCGGATCCACCAATTTTCTGGCGTCCGCCGGCATGCCTGGACGGACCCTGCAACGTTTTTTTTGTTGTAGGATCCGCATTTTCCAGTGCGCATGCCCAGAGAAAGGAAGTCAGGGATAAAATTAACCCTGAAATCCTTTCTGGCGGACGAAAAAATCTCTCTCTCTCCAGAACGTCACTACTTCCCTTCCAAGCCCCACCGTGTGCCTAAACAGTAGTTTTCTCCCACATATGGGGTGCCAGCGTACTCAGGACAAATTGGACAACAACTATTGGGGTCTAATTTCTCCTGTTACCCTTGGGAAAATAAAAAAATTGGGGACTAAATGATCATGTTTGTGGAAAAAATACGATTTTTTTATTTTCACGCCCGGGCGTTATAAACTTCTGTGAAGCCCTTGGGAGTTCAAAGTGCTCACCACACAACTAGATAAGTTCCTTAGGGGGTCTAGTTTCCAAAATGGTGTCATTTGTGGGGGGTTTCCACTGTTTGGGCACATCAGGGGCTCAGCAAAGGCAACATGGCATCCGATCTCAATTCCAGCCAATTCTGCATTGAAAAAGTCAAGCGGCACTCCTTCCTTTCTGAGCTCTGCCGTGTGCCAAAACAGTGGTTTACCCCCACATATGGGGTATAGGCGTACTCGGGACAAATTGCACAACAACTTTGGTGGTCTAATTTCTCCTGTTAACCTTGGGAAAATAAAAATTTTGGGGCGAAAAGATCATTTTTGTGGAAAAAATATGATTTTTTATTTTCATGGCTTTACGTTATAAGCTTCTGTGAAGCACTTAGGTGTTCAAAGTGCTCACCACACATCTAGATAAGTTCCTTAAGGGGTCTAGGTTCCAAAATAGGGTCACTTGACTTTGTCAATGCAGAATTGACTGGAATTGAGGTCAGACACTATGTCGCATTTGGAGAGCCCCTGATGTGCCTAAACAGTGGAAAACCCCCACAAGTGACACCATTTTGGAAACTAGACCCCCTAAGGAACTTATATAGATATATGGTGAGCACTTTGAACCTCCAAGTGCTTCACAGAAGTTTATAACGTAGAGCCATGAAAATAAAAAATAATATTTTTTCCACAAAAATGATGTTTTTACCCCCAAGCTTTTACTTTCACAAGGGTAACAGGAGAAATTGGACCAAAAAAGTTGTTCTGCAATTTGTCCTGAGTACGATGATACACCATATGTGGGGGGAACCACTGTTTGAGCGCATGGCAGACCTTGGAAGGGAAGGATCGCCGTTTTGGAATGCAGACTTTGATGGAATAGTCTGCGGGCGTCATGTTGCGTTTGTAGAGCCCCTGATGTGCCAAAACAGTGGAAACACCCCACAAGTGACCCCATTTTGGAAACTAGACCCCCTAAGGAACTTATCTAGATGTGTTGTGACAACTCTGAACCCACAAATGTTTCACTAAAGTTAATAAAGCAGAGCCGTGAAAATAAAAAATCCTTTTTTTCCACAGAAATGATTTTATTAGCCCGCAATTTTTTAATTTCACTAAGGTAACAGGAGAAATTAGACCCCAAAGGTTGTTGTTTTGGAATGCAGACTTTGATGGAATGGTCTGTGGGCGTGA
Organism: Dendrobates tinctorius; assembly: GCF_039654945.1. Classification (NCBI taxonomy): domain Eukaryota; kingdom Metazoa; phylum Chordata; class Amphibia; order Anura; family Dendrobatidae; genus Dendrobates; species Dendrobates tinctorius. Next base: position 36,992,160 of record NW_027361743.1, on the reverse strand, counting down.
TGTTGCATTTGCAGAGCCGTTAATGTGCCTAAACAGTAGAAACCCCCCACAAGTGACCCCATTTTGGATATTAGACCCCCCAAGGAGCTTATCTAGATGTGTGGTGAGCACTTTGCACCCCTAAGTGCTTCACGGAAGATTATAACGCAGAGAAGTGATAAAAAATCTTTTTTTTTTTACAAAAATGATTTTTTTTAGCCCCCAATTTTTTATTTTCCCAAGGCTAACAGAGGAATTAGACCCCCAATATTGGTGGGCAATTTGTCCTGAGTATGCTGATGCCCCATGTGTTGGGGTAAACCACTGTTTGGGCACGCATCGGTGCTCGGAAGGGAGGGAGCACCGTTTGACTTTGTGAATGCAAAATTGGCTGGAATCAATGGTGGCGCCATTGAGCATTTGGAGACCCCCTGATGGGCCTAAACAGTGGAAACCCCTCAATTCGAACTCCAACCCTAACTCCAACACACCCCTAACCCTTATCCCAACCCTAACCATAGCTCTAACCATAAATCTAACCCCAACACACCCCTAACCCTAATCCCAACCCTAACCATAACCCTAACCACAACCCTAACCCCAACACACCCCTAACCCTAATCCCAAATCCTAACCATAATCCTAACCACAACCCTAACCCTAATCCCAACCATAACCCTAACCACAACCTAACCCTAATCCCAACCCTAACCTATTTCTCTCTCCTCTGATGTGCGATCACATCTGATAAGAGAGAAATTAAATGGCACATTGGACTTGTTTTTTTTTTTTACGGTCACCAGTGTACGGTTAATAACGGCGATCGCAAAACTAGGGTCGGTAAAAATCGACTCAAATCATGTTCTCTGGGGTCTCAGCTACCCCATGCAGCCGAGACCCCAGATAAAATCTGACTCTGGGGGATGTTATACACTTTTTCCACAGCGCTGTTAATTAACGGCACTGTGCTTTAAGTACCATTGACTACCGCTGTTAAAAAGCGTATTGGCGGTCGTTAAGGGGTTAAGGAATTTGTGGTGAGCACCTTGAACCCCCAGGTCCTTTGCAGAATTTTATAACTTTGAGCTGTGAAAAATAAAAAAATTACATATTTCCAAAAAAATGTTATTTTACCCCCAAATGTTTCATTTTCACAAGGTTAACAGGGGAAAATGGCCCCAAAATGTGTTGCACAATTTCTCCTGAGTACACCGATACCCCCATATCTGGTGCCACTTCCAAGCTCCAAAAGAAAGGAGTGATGTTTTGGAGCGCAGACATTGATGGACTGGTCTGTGGCGCCATGTTGTGTTGGTAGAGCACCTGATGAGTCTAAACAGTGGAAACCTTCCCACTTTTGGAAAATACACCCCTCAAGGAATTATCTAGGGGCATTGTTATAGTATTGATAATATGATTTTACTTGGGCACAAATTAGTAATGAGGTGTTATGTGTAAGTTGTGCAAAGTACATCAGACTATAAAAGTGTGTTCTGTTAACAGGGTAAAACCAAATTTTATCAATTCATGTACATGTGGTATGCTTTGAAGCAATCCTTAATGTAAAGGGCAGGTTTCACAATGGTAAATTGTATCCTTTCATATTCCCTTCTTGGAGCATACTCTGCACCTTTTTAGAGTCTTGATGACTGCCTTCTGAAACTGATGAAGGTTCCTGTATTGCCTGTAGATTGAAACAGCACAAAAGCATTGTACAGGGTCATCTGTACAATGTACACGGCCAACTATAATTTTGCTTTTCGCATGGCACTGTATGGTTTGATCGGAGATATCTACACCCCCCATGAATTTATTATAATCCAGGATACAATCTGGCTTTGGGACTTCTGTTGTGGTACCTCAGACACTGACAGGGGAGCTGTTGTCATGATGTATTGTGGTCAAGATAAGGACATCCCTCTTGTCCTTATACTTGACCACCAGCATGTTTTTGCTGTATTAACCCCTTTACCCCCACAGGTGGTTTGCACATTAGTGACGAGGCCAATTTTTACAATTCTGACCACTGTCCTTTTATAAGGTAATAACTCTGGAACGCTTCAACTGATCTTGGCGATTCTGACAGTGTTTTTTGATGACATTTTGTACTTCACGTTAGTGGTAAAATTTCTTCAATATAACTTGAGTTTATTTGTGCAAAAAATGTAAATTTGGCGAAAATTTGGAAAATTTTGCAATTTTCAAACTTTGAATTTTTATGCCCTTAAAACAGAGAAATATGTCACACAAAATTGTTAATAATTAACATTTCCCACATGTCTACTTTACATCTGCACAGTTTTGGAATCAAAATTTTTTTTGGTTAGGAAGATATAAGGGTTAAAAGTTGACCAGCTATTTCTCATTTTTACAACAAAATTTACAAAACCATTTTTTTTAGGGACCACCTCCTCTTTGAAGTCACTTTGAGGGGTCTATATTGCAGAAAATACCCAAAAGTGAGCCATTCTAAAAACTGCACCTCTCAAGCTGATCAAAACCACATTCAAGAAGTTTATTAACCCTTCAGGTGTTTCACAGGAACAGAAGCAACATGGAAGGAAAAAATGAACATTTAACTTTTTAGGCCGGTTTCACACTAGCGCATTTTCAACGCGCGCACGGCCGGGGGTAGCTCCGCCCCCGATCCGGCTCTCTGCCCGGCGTGCCCGCCCCTTCCTTGTAGCGCCGCCTCCTAGCGGACAGCGGCGCCTGCGATCGGCGCACCCTATCTTTAGCATAGGGTGCGCCGATCGTGCGCAGGTCGTGCGCTAGTTGCGCTTTGACCTGCGCTGCGCACTTATGACGGTGCGCCGTGCGCGCCAAAATCCGAAAAGTTCGATTTTGGCGCGCACGGCGCACCGTCAAAAGTGCGCAGCGCAGGTCAAAGCGCAACTAGCGCACGACCTGCGCACGATCGGCGCACCCTATGCTAAAGATAGGGTGCGCCGATCGCAGGCGCCGCTGTCCGCTAGGAGGCGGCGCTACAAGGAAGGGGCGGGCACGCCGGGCAGAGAGCCGGATCGGGGGCGGAGCTACCCCCGGCCGTGCGCGCGTTGAAAATGCGCTAGTGTGAAACCGGCCTTAGTCACAAAATTGATCTTTTAGCAACAATTTTTTTATTTTCCCAAGGGTAAAAGGAGAAAATTGACCCCAAAAGTTATTGTGAAATTTGTCCTAAGAACGCTGATATCCCATATGTGGGGGGGACCACTGCTTGGGTGCACGGCAGGGCTCGCAAGGGAAGGAGCGCCGTTTGAATTGGCTGGAATTGAGATTGCACGCCTTGTCACGTTTGGCGAGCCCCTGATGTGCCTAAACAGTAGAAACCCCCCACAAGTGACCCCATTTTTGAAACTAGACCCCCTAAGGAACTTATCTAGATGTGTGGTGAGAACTTTGAACCCCCAAGTGTTTCACTAAAGATTATAATGCCCGGGCGTGAAAATATAAAATCCTATTTTTTCCCACAAAAATTCTTTTAATCCCCAATTTTTAATTTTCCCAAGGGTAACAGTTGAAATTGGACCCCAAAAGTTGTTGTCCAATTTGTCCTGAGTACGCTGGCACCCCATATGTGGGAAAAAACTGTTTAGGCACACGTCGGGGCTTGAAAGGGAAGGAGTGACGTTTTGGTATGCAGGCTTTGATGGAATGGTCTGCGGGCATCATGTTCCATTTGCAGAGCCCCTGATGTGCCTAAACAGTAAAAAAAAAACAGAAGTGATACAATTTTGAATACTAGACCCCCAAGGAACAAATCTAGATGTGCCCCTTTTTTGGAACTAATCTACTGTTTCCTGTAAAGTAAATTAGTAGTGCATGGAGGTGTGGTACAATTTGAAGCAATCCTTCATACACAAGCCAGGTTTTTCGGGGCAGGTGTCGCATTTATAAATGGTGTCCTTGCGTATTCCCCTTTTCTAACACACTCTGCACCTTTTTTGCGGCTTACCTTTTCTTCCAGTTGGCGGTACTACCCCCGGAAAATGCTGACCTGGTACGATACGAGCACCTTCAGTTCCAGAAGTACGGGGGCCTGCTCCTTCCGGAGTACCAAATATCAGGGCCTTAACCCCTACCTCCTGGAACTGAAGGTACGACGTATCGGTGTGGCGTGCACATCATGACAACAGGAAAGTGTTGAGCATTGTCATTTGTGCGATGTGCACGGACAGCTTTTTGTGCCACACCTTGGCCTTTCTCAATGCATTGTACGGTTGGAGGAGTTGATCGTAGAGATCAACGCCCCCCATGTTTTTGTTGTACCCCAGTACACAGGTCGGTTTGCTAACCTGTGTAGAGGTACCCCATACAGTGCTGAGGGCGCTGCCATCACCATGTATGGTGGTCAGAAGAAGGACATCCCTCTTGTCCTTGTACTTGACCACCAGCAGGTGGTCGCTACATTGGGCTCTGCTGTCACCTCTTCTGAGCATCTGCCCAAGTAGCGTTTTTGGGAGGCCTCTCTGATTTTTGCGGACAGTACCGCAGGCTGTGGTACCTTGCTCAGAGAGGGATTTGTAGACTGGGATGCTGGTATAAAAGTTATCGGTGTAGAGGTGATAATCTTTATCCAGCACTGGGTGCGCTAAATCCCACACAATTTTCCCACTCACTCCCAGGACACTCAGGGGGTTCAATCCTGGTGTCCTTCCCTTTGTAAACTAAACCTGTGGGTGTACCCTGAGGTACTCTCATGCAGTTTGTAGAGTTTGATTCCGTACCTGGCCCTCTTGCTGGGCAGGTACCGATGGAATCTGAGCCTTCCCTTAAAATTAACTAAGGACTCATCCATGCATATTTCCCTTTGGGGCACGTACACTTCAGCAAGCTTTTTGCTGAAGTGTTCGAAGACCTGCCAAACTTTGAGCAGACGGTCAAAGTTGGGGTCATCTCGTGCGGGACACCGTGCATTATCGGTATAATGCAAGAATTTGTGGATGGCCTCAAACCACATCCGGGCCATGACCATTCGGAATACTGGAGTGTTATATAAAATATCAACACTCCAAAATTGCCAAAGTTCTGGCTTCTTCAGGATCCCCATATGAAGGACCAGGCCCCAAAACTGCGCCATATCAACTGCGTCTACAGGAGACCAGTTGGAAAATTATGAACCCAGGTTTTGTTCCAAAAATTGACGAACGTACAAATTAGTTTGCTCCACCATGAGGTTAACAAAATTCTCAGAGAAAAAGACTTTGAAAAAGCCTATTTCTGTGAGGCCGGTGTTGTCAGACTTGATTCCTGATTCTGTCACAAAATCAGGAATCAGTGGCTCATAATTTTTGGGGTGCGAGGTCCATACTGGGTGCGCAATGGGGTGCGCTGGTTCAGCTGTGGGAATGGTGTGCGCTGCCTCACCTTCTGTCCTGGGGCATCTGCGTGGCGGTTCCACAGGACCCGAGGAGGAAGATGAGGAGGAGAAAGAGGATGAGGACGAAGACTCGGAAAAGTATAGAAATGCGGGATCCTCTCTCTCGCTAACAGTGGCGGAGACAAGGAAAGAATATGCCTCCTCCGATGAATAGCGCTGTTGGGACGAATGTGACGAGCGGGACTTTTTTTTTGAGTATGGTGCTTGGGTGTACTTTATTGATAACTGTATGTGTAAGTGTGGGGGGATAGTGATTGGTGTGAACTATTCTGAAAAGAAAAAGCTAAAAGAAAACAGCAAACAGGGGGAAAAAGAATGCCTAAAACAGCAGGCCCTAGCTGATAAGTGAACTGCGTCACTTATCAAAATTCGGCAGCTGCTGGATGTGCGCATGGAGATGGCAAAAATAAAAGTGTCTAAAACAGCAGGCCCTAGCTCTGATAAGTGAACTTTTCACTTATCAAAGTTCGGCAGCAGCTGTATGTGTGAATGGGGGTGGTGCAAGTGGGGGTGAAAAAAGGAAAACGTCAGGAACGAGCTCTGATAAGTGAACTGCATCACTTATCAAAGTTTGTTGGCTGCGGGATGTGTGTACGAAGTTGGCGCAAAGGGGGCTGAGAAAAGAAATGCAAGCATGAGTGTTGATCGGTGAACTGCGTCACCAATCAACGCTCGGCGGCTGCACAAAGGGGGTGGAGGGGGTAAAAAGAAGGGGAAGGGGGATGGGGGGTTGAAGAGAGATCGAACAGGGATCAACAGCTAGGGTTGTAGTCAGGTGGCACAAAGGGGGGTGATAAAAATGGAAAACGGCAGGCACAAGCTCTGGTGCGTGAACTGTGTCACTTATCAAAGTTTGGCAGCTGCGGGATGTGTGTTTGGAGTTGGCGAAAAGGGGGCTGAGAAAAAAGCAAGCACAAGTGTTGATAGGTGAACTGCGTCATCAATGCTCGGCGGCTGAACAAAGGTGGGTACAGGGGGTAAGCAGAGGGGGAAGGGGGTGGGGGATTGGGATGAATGAAGAGAGATCAAGCAGGGATCAGAGATCAACAGTTAGGGTTGTAGTCAGGTGGCACAAAGGGAGTGAAAAAAATGGAAACCGGCAGGCACAAGTGCTGGTAAGTGAACTGCGTCACTTATCAAAGTTTGGCAGCTGCGGGATGTGTGTTTGGAGTTGGCGCAAAGGGGGCTGAGAAAAAAGCAAGCACGAGTATTGATCGGTGAACTGCGTCACTAATCAATGCTCGGCGGCTGCGCAAAGGGGGGGTGGAGGGGTGTAAAAAGAAGTGGAAGGGGGATGGGGGGTTGAAGAGAGATCGGGCAGGGATCAACAGTTAGGGTTGTAGTCAGGTGGCACAAAGGGGGGGAACAAAAATCGGAAAATGTGCGCAATGAGGGATGTAGGGGGTAAAAAGGGGGTAAAAAGAGGGGGAAGAGGGGATGGAGGGCTGGGGTGGATGAAAAGAGATCGGGCAGGGATCAGGGATCAGGGATAACACTTACAGTTGTAGTGTCCCTTCTTTTTTCTTTCTTTTTTCTTCAGCAGGGATTGTGGTGTTACAGGCTGCTGTGGAACCACAATACCCAGCACAGGAGAAGCTCTGGCTGTATGACCGCTCTGCAGGAATCCTCAGCTAGAGTGAGGACCCCTGCAGAGCAGTCAGACAGGTCACAGGCAGGTTAGAGACAGGTCACAGAGTGGTCACACCGCTGCTGTGACCTGTCATTGGTGGGATCGAATGATCACATCGATCCCACCAATCACTGCTGGCCCTGGTGACATGACAACTGCCTACAGATCGCTCCGAACCTAGGCAGGTCACAGCCAGGTCACCAGCAGGGCACAGAGCGGTCACAGACCGCAGTTGTGCCCTGTGATTGGCGCAATTGACGATGACATTAATCACGCCAACCAGCTCCTGCAGGCCCTGCTGGGCCTGTCCTAGGCTCCGGCCTAGGATCGATGCTATTACAGCACCGATCCGGGCAGGTACTGGCAGGGCACAGCACGGTAATGCTGCTGTGCCCTGCGATTGGCACGATCCTAGCCTGAGACCTCATTGTTTCAGCCAATCTGATTGGCTGAAACAATGAGAAAGGCTGTGATTGGCTGTTCTGAATTAAACAGCCAATCACAGTGCTCGGGAGGCCGGGAGGGCGGTATCAGAGTCCAGGATGCCGACACCATCTTCCCTGAAGTAAGATGGCGTCGGAATTTTAATGCGATCACCATTAAAGGGCATGACGTACTATCCCATCCATGGTCATACGGGCCCGGGTCACCTGGACGAGATAGTACATCAAATGTCAGAAAGGGGTTAAGCACTGCTGTCTGCATTTCTCATACGTTGCCCAATTAGTGGCTTACGGAGACCTCTCTAATTTTTTTGCACGGTGCCGCCTGCAACTGTACCTCCGGCAGAGAGGGTCTTAACTTTTAAAGCCCCGTCACACATAGCGACTCACCAGCGATCCCGACAACGATATCGTGTCAGGATCGCTGGTGAATCGCTACATGATCGCTGGTGAGCTGTCAAGCAGACAAGCAAAACTTGTGACTCAGCAGCGAACTCGCTAGCGAGATCGCTATGTGTGACGGGGCCCTTACTCTAGTATACCACTCTTTATCTATGTAGAGGTGATAACCTTTATCCACCAGTGGGTGCATCAATTACCATACAATTTTCCTACTCACCCCAAAGACTAGGGGGCATTCAGGGGGGTCAACCAGGTGTCCCTCTCTTTGTACTGTAAACCACATACAGATGTCCATATGGGGGTTGTATGCCTCAGCAAATTTTCTGCTGAAGTGGTCAACGACTGGCCAAATTTTATATAGACGATCAAAGTTTTGATCCTTTCAAGAAAGACACTGTGCGTTATCATTAGAATGCAAAAATTTTTTGATTTCTTCAAATCATGTCCTTGTCATGACCATATGAATACGGGTGTGCTGTATAGTATATCAGTACTCCACTGTTGCCGAAAATCTGTTTTTCTTACAATGCCCTTATGCAGCACAGTGCCCGAAACTGTCATCATAACTGTCATATGATGATGTGGGATTTTGGGTGAAAAATTGATGGGCCTACAAATTTGTCTGAAACACCATAAGTTTTATTATTTCGTCGTTGAAAAATAATTTGAAAAAGTCAATTTCAGGGAGGCCTGTAGTGTCAAATTGGATTCCTGAGCTGGCCATGAAATTCGGAATAACAGGCTGATAATTTTCGGGAGGTGGAGTCCATATAGAATTAAATGCTGAAGGCGTCACCTCGGTCCTAGGGCACCTTGCTAGGGGTCCCTCCTCACTAAATTAGGAGGAGGAGGAAGAAAAAAAGAGAAATGTGGGATCTTCTTCACTGCCTGAAAGTGTGTGGTTCCTCTGCTGAATAATGTCTTCTTGGCGAATGGGCCATTTTTATTTAATTCTTCTGACTAGTGAGTGGGAATGTGTGTGTAAGGCCTGTTTCACACTTACGTTTTTCCTGTGCGTTGGCAGCTGCTAAAATGGCGGATAACGGGAGCCACCGGACCGATGGTGCGCCAGGATCTGCCGATTTCGGAATTTTAAAGGAACCGCGGCGGAAAAGAAAAAATGACTACCGGCGATGTAGCGGTCAGAGGAGGCGAGATCTCGGGCGATGAGGCGAGATCTCGGGCGATGAGGCGGTGAGTGGAGGAGAGAGAGAGATTTTTTATCCAGAAGTCAGATTGGATTTAGGGTTAAACATGTAGCAAAAGAGGAAAATACGGATCCGGACAACAAAAAAACGTTGCATTGTTCGTTCGGTGATCTCAGCAGACGCCAACATTTTGGCGGATCTGCAGAAATGCGGATGCAACAGACGATCCTCAGTCAAAATCTGCCGATAATGAAAGTCAATGGGGAAAAAATGGATCCGCCAAGATAAATGGCGGATCCGTTTTTTTTGCAAATCGGCGGATTTTGACTGATGGTGACAAACGGATTTGTGAAACAGGCCTAAGTGGTGCTTTTACTTATATTGTATTGTGCGGGGTGTGTGGAAAAGATACAATTTATTGCCATAGAAAATTCCAAAATCTCTAAGCCCCTAGTGAGGGGGCATTCACCCCCCCTCCTCTTCTCTGACATGGAAAGGCAGCACGAAAAAGGGCTTACAATTAACAAATCTCTTTAAGTAGTTTGACATATGGGAAATCAGTAAGGCTGAAATTTATAGATTGGAGAGTGTACCGTCAGCATCCCTGCATGCTGCCCGTCTCCCCCAGCAGGGACACCGACTTGCTCATCGACGCAGCCCTGCACTCTCTCCTCCTTCTGCTGCTACCCGAGGCTTGCGCACAGTTCACAAATCCCCTGTGCTTAGGGTGAGAGTGTGTGCTGTCCTGCCTTCTTAATTTGACAGCACGAACCCTCCTAAAGTGTCCCCAGCCAATGGGAGACATTTATTATTTAAGGCACCTCCACCCGATGAAAGGTGTGTTGTGCAACATTGTTAGGCTAATTTCACATTAGCGTTTTTTGCGCAGCGCATCGTGCGCAATACAAATGCATGCAAAAAACAGCATCACGCGTTTTTGCATTCGTTTGCGTTTTTATGCCAAAACGCATGTGCACGAAAATGCAGATGAATGCATGTCCGTGCGCATGCGTTTTTTCGATGCCTTTCGGCGGACCCAAAAATGCAACAGGTTTGTGTCTTGCGCGCCTAGGCGCACATGACGAAAAAACGCATACGAACACGTGCAAATGCAAGACCATGCGCATGACATGTTAAACATAGGTACACATGACGCATGCGCATGGAAGCGCACGATGCACTGCGCAAAAAAACACTAATATGAAACCAGCCTTAGTCTGTTTTTAAGACATGCTTGCTAGTTTTCAGGTCCCAGTGCTCGTATCCCGGTATACCTGCCTGTCTGTCAGCCGTGCCCATCAACCTGTCTACCAACCGTTCCCACCTGCCTATCAGCCGTGCCTGCCTGCCTATCAGCTGTGCCTGCCTGAACCTGTATGGCATACCAGTCTTGCCCATCAGTACCTGCCTGCCTGTGTGTCTGTCGTGCCAGTCTCTATATCAGCCATGCCAGCCAGTATTTGCCAAGTCTAGCATTCCTGGCCAATATCTGCCTCCTGTCCCTTGGGGGTCAGCTGCCGCCCATCCAAGGTCACTCTTTGCATCGCGATGTCATAAGCCACTGAGCACCAAAGGTCAAACTTAGTGGGCCACCTAGTTGTGCCCCTCCAGGCTCTCCTCAGATAATGGCACAGTGGTTCCATCATCCAGTCTGTTACAGAGAGGAAGAGAGCTGACAATCTTAATTAAGATGCAGGCAGCTCCTTTTTGAAGTAAGAGATCCTGGCAGTACCAAAGTGGATGTCTATTATGCATAGACAAAGGTATATAGATTAAAGAGGTAATTAAGGCAAGAAAGGTCTTTTCAGATGGCTGGACAACAAAGTTACATGTGTTTCCCCCTTCAGGGGAAATGTTATACATTGACCCCAGATTTATGTCTCCGATAGAAAATTATGAATATTGGCGTTTGTATAGATCAGATAATGATGGGACATACAGTCATGGCCAAAAATTTTGAGAATGACACAAATATTATATTTTCACATGATCTGCTGGCCTCTGGTTTTTATGTGTGTTTGTCAGATGTTTTTATCACATACAGAAATATAATTGCAATCATATTATGAGTAGCAAAAGGTTATATTGACAGTTAGAATGAGTTAATGCAGCAAGTCAATATTTGCAGTGTTGACCCTTCTTCAGGACCTCAGCAATTCTCCCTGGCATGCTCTCAATCAACTTCTGGATCAAATCCTGACTGATAGCAGTCCATTCTTGCAAAATCAATGCTTTTATTTTGTCTGAATTTGAAGGTTTTTGTTTGTCCACCCGTCTCTTGATGATTGACCACAAGTTCTCAATGGGATTAAGATCTGGGGAGTTTCCAGGCCATGGTCCCAAAATCGCTATGTTTTGTTCCCTGAGCCATTTAGTTATCACCTTTGCTTTATGGCAAGGTGCTCCATCATGTTGAAAAAGGCATTGTTGATCGCCAAACTGCTCTTGGACGGTTGGGAGAAGTTGCTCTTGGAGGACATTCTGGTACCATTCTTTATTCATGGCTGTGTTTTTAGGCAAGACTGAGAGAGAGCCCATTCCCTTGGCTGAGAAGCAACCCCACACATGAATGGTTTCAGGATGCTTGACAGTTGGCATGAGACAAGACTGGTGGTAGCGCTCACCTGGTCTTCTCCGAATAAGCCGTTTTCCAGATGTCCCAAACAATCGAAAAGGGGATTCATCAGAGAAAATGACTTTACCCCAGTCCTCAGCAGTCTACTCCCTGTACCTCTTGCAGAATATCAGTCTGTCCATGATGTTTTTCCTGGAGAGAAGTGGCTTCTTTGCTGCCCTCCTTGAGACCAGGCCTTGCTCCAAGAGTCTCTGCCTCACAGCGCGTGCAGATGCACTCACACCTGCCTGCTGCCATTCCTGAGCAAGCTCTGCACTGCTGGTAGCCCGATCCCGTAGCTGAAACACTTTTAAGAGATGGTCCTGGCGCTTGCTGGTCTTTCTTGGGTGCCCTGGAGCCTTTTTGGCAACAAGGGAACCTCTCTCCTTGAAGTTCTTGATGATGCGATAGATTGTTGACTGAGGTGCAATCTTTCTAGCTGCGATACTCTTCCCTGTTAGGCCATTTTTGTGCAGTGCAATGATGAGTGCACGTGTTTCTTTAGAGATAACCATGGTTAACAGAAGAGAAACAATGATGCCAAGCACCAGCCTCCTTTTAAAGTGTCCAGTGGTGTCATTCTTACTTAATCATGACAGATTGATCTCCAGCCCTGTCCTCATCAACACCCACACCTGTGTTAATGGAGCAATCACTGAAACGATGTCAGCTGGTCCTTTTAAGGCAGGGCTGCAATGATGTTGAAATGTGTTTTGGGGGATAAAGTTAATTTTCTAGGCAAATATTGACTTTGCAAGTAATTGCTGTTAAGCTGATTACTCTTTATAACATTCTGGAGTATATGCAAATTGCCATTAGAAAAAAGGAAGCAGTAGACTTTGTAAAAATTAATATTTGTGTCATTCTCAAAACTTTTGGCCATGACTGTACATTTTCAGCTTCAGGACGAATCGGGGTAGAAGATGCATGTTTTTTCATAACTGTAACCTTTGCTACCAGCGACAAATCAATAGTGGGCAGACTGCTGACAACAGACCTTTCATGTTTGATCTCTTGGTAACGGTAAAATCCCAATAAAAAATATGGCGGTGATCAGGGCCGGCCCGAGAGATTACGGCGCCCTAGGCGAAACTATTTTGTTGCACCCCTACTATTCTTGGCAGTAGATGAAAACTTGGGATATAAATTTAGGAGCAAAATAAACCACAACAACAATGATTAATTAACTCTCTCCTAACGCTTTAATCTTCTGAGAAGTTGTATAGGACAAATATATACAAAGTAATCAATAACACAAAACAAAAACAACCATAGGTAATTAAAATTTTTGTTTCCTTGCCTTTATTTTTGAAAAGGATGACACTAAGTCACCGAGATTAATTTGTTTAGCAACTTCAGATTCTATCGAAATTGTTGCCAACCCAACCAACCTCTCTTGCGTCATATTTGCCCTTAAATATGTACACTTTTCTTTCCATCCCTAAAACTTTTTGCCTTTTGAAAAGATTTTTTATAATTTTTTCTATTTTTTCTCTGGCGCCCCCTTTGGGTCGGCGCCCTAGGCGGCCGCCTAGTTCGCCTATACGTTCGGGCCGGCTCTGGCGGTGATCTCGAACTTATGCACTCATCAGGAGTGACGTTATCGCATAATTTGGGAAATTCATAAAATCTTGAAGGCCTGAGGACATCTCCCAACCAGGCCCACGTCATCACGGGGGTGTGTGTTTGTGTAACTCAGGAGCTGCTAAAATATCAAGTCAAATTATGATCTGTGTTCATGTAGAGAAACACATAACACTGTATGCATGATTCTTGTTCTCTGGACGTTTTTTCAATCAAAGCGTTCTCCATCACAAGGCCGAATCATATCTGTGATCAGCGTAGTAAGTTTCTTTTGTTTTATCTGTTTTATTTTATGTAACTGTATATGCTGTTCTGTTTTGTCCCATTTGTAAAATTATTTTGCATACTTTCCTTATAAAAAATATGTAGCAAACCATGAACTGGTAGGGTTTATCAATCAAAAGGGACTAACAAGAAAAAACCCTAAAACAATTTTTGATGTGCAAGATAAAATTTAACTTTTAATGAATATTCTTAAAATTAAAAAGACAACCAACAATCGCCATGCAAGTAACCGTGCTGGCTATGTTCACTCTGCAGCTTAAACCCTAAACTTAATGTCCTAGATGCTCCTTAAACTCCTACATGCCCCTACGCTGGTGATACATGTAAACACCCAGTTATACAAGCATAGGAGGTCAGAGCAAAAAGGGGTGCTGTATGAGGACTAATAATAAAAACAGATGACAAATGAAGGTGTGTGCTAGAAAAAGTGAACAAATCAACCCCAGTAAAGTGACATGTGCATAAAAAGCATATGTAGTACCTCATTATGCTGTTCCCTGCTGATACCAGGCAGTATCAGCGGAGGATGGCACCCTAATTGTCAGCGGATATGGCACCCCCGCTCCACAGCGGCTGACCCTAGGAATCCAATTTGATAAAATGGACTTATATATCCCAGAGCTGCCTTACAGCATTTAGGCAATAAATACATATGTCAAACCTAAGACAGATACATGTTCAAAGGCATATATAAAGAAATCTCATCATGATAACAGCAAGGGTAAGAGGTACTTATGGTTTAGATGTTCCAAGAACCTCTATGCGTTTCACCATTATGGCTCATTAGGAGGTTGGATATATTGATGCTGCTTGGTTATCGCCTGTGTTTCTTCTTATATACATCTCAGCCCCTTCAATCATACCACATCCCAAATTCATTAGAGGTAAGGTTAGCAAGTCCCACAATGGGTCTCCTGTATGGCCGACCTAGGAGTTTTAGGGGCAGCTGTCAAGGAGCTGGGGCGCCATTACTCGCTTATCTGTAAGGTGAAGGGAGAACATAGCACAGTTACTTGCATGGCGATTGTTGGTTGTCTTTTTAATTTTAGGAATATTCATTAAAAGTTAAATTTATCTTGCACATTAAATATTGTTTTAGGGTTTTTCTTCTTAGGCAGTGTTATAAGAAAAGTATCTATCATTTGAATGTAATATTAACAATTTTGTTCATTTTGTTCTGTAACCCGCAAACCGAAACCGGAACCAGGCCTCCAGTCAGCCTGTATAAAACACGACTCAAGGTGGCAGCGAGTAGTCTGGGACTATTGTGGAGTTTGCAGTGACTGTATAAGGGGTACATACATATAGTATGTGAGTTGGAATCGGAGGTGTATATACCATACACTCACTATTAGCTTCCCGATAGTCAGCTTACTAGTAGAAACAGCCTGTGACCTCCTCTGTTGATCGTTGGTCAATTGAGTATTTGTCCAGACGATAGGGGGGTAGCAGAGAGCTGTTCGGGCTGTGATCTTTGACAAAGTGGGATTCTGCGTGGTCTCTCCGGTGTCCCCTCCTTGACATTTATTATTAAACTAGCTGAAGAGCCCGGCGCTTCCCAGGCATAGTAACTAATTGTGGTTAGTTATAGCAAATTATAATTATCCTCCATCCCATAGTCCTGTGCACATATACCCATCATACATATCCACGATCCCATAGGCCCGTGCCCATATACCCATCATACATATCCTCCATCCTATAGTCGAGTGCCCATATACCCATCACACATCCTCCATCCCATAGTCCCATGCCCATATACCCATCACACATCCTCCATCCCATAGTCCCATGCCCATATACCCATCATACATATTCACCATCCCATAGTCGAGTGCCCATATACCCATCACACATCCTTCATCTCATAGTCCCATGCCCATATACCCATCATACATATCCTCCATCCCATAGTCCAGTGCCCATATAACCATCACACATCCTCCATCCCATAGTCCCATGCCCATATACCCATCATACATATTCACCATCCCATAGTCGAGTGCCCATATACCCATCACATATCCTCCATCCCATAGTCCCGTGCCCATATACCCATCATACATATCCTCCATCCCATAGTCCAGTGCCCATATAACCATCACACATCCTCCATCCCATAGTCAACCATTATGACATCATAATAAGCGGCGGGGCTTGCAACCTATGATGACATCTGCGTTGCCATGGCAGCCATTATGACATCATAATGAGGGGTGGGGCTTGATACACACACTTTTTCCCCATTATGTAGATAGGGGCAAAATTGTTTGGTGAATTGGAATGCGCGGGGTTAAAATTTTGCCTCACAACATAGCCTAGGACACTCTCGGAGTCCAGACGTGTGACTGTGCCAAATTTTCTGGCTGTAGCTGCGACGGTGCGGATGCCAATCCCGGACATACATACACACACACACTTGCGCTTTATATATTAGATTGACTATAAAAAGCAGAGGAAAAAAAGTCGAGAAAAAGGTAAAAAAGAAAAATTTAGCAAAAATCACTAGAAGTAAAAAAATACTTTGTATAAAAGAATAACAATGACATTCACTGCACTCATGTGCTACCTATAAAACTGCTCGGCGGTAACTATTCTTTTTTTATGCAAGAAAAAAATGGGCATCAGTAACACTGCGACGTCAGCTTCTCAAATGCGCTACCTCTAAAGTTTCTGACGTCACTAACTCTCTGACATCCGCTCCCTTAATGCACTAACTATGAAGTTACTCGATATTAACTATTCTTTTTTTTTGTGGAAAAGAAAAATGGACGTCACTAACACTGTGATGCCCATTCTGCTAATGCGCTACTTATAAAGTTTCTTGACGCTATTATTTGTTACACTCGGTCCCCGTCCTGGCGCTGCGTTCAGGTCTGCCGCTGTCCCTCGTTCTGGGCACTCACCTCGAGCCTCACGTGCTGTCCTTGGGTGGCAGCCGGCCTCCTCTGGATCTCATGCTGCTGCTCAGCGTTCAGGTCTCCCTCCTGCCTCCACCTCCTGGCGCCCTGTTGTGAGATCTGTAACTCAGGCTATTAGGGCACGCCCGCCCGCTCTCCTGCCTTCTTAAAGAGACGCGGTGCATTATTCAAAAAATGCAATTAACCAATGGCAGCACACTAGCTGCTATTTCTGGCCTCTCCTCCATAGGGAGAGCGCCAGAGCAACGAGTATCAATCATTGCTACATCCGGTTCTTATGCTAACCTGTCTGCGCTGTGTCTGCAGTGTCTGTGCATTGTCTAAGCTATCTGTCTCCACAAAGTATCAGTATCCTGTGCTTCCTGGTTATATCTGCAACCATCTGGGCGAAAGCAGTCCCGTTCCGCCAACAGCCATCCGATTCCAAGGATTGTGTGAAGGTCACTGGAACCAACTCCTTACCAACTACCCAGATCCAGGACCCGTCTCATTACGGACTCTCCTGTAACTACCATTATCCCTTTTGGACCCGCTGGGACTGCTGCCACGTGTTCGGGGTCTAACTGGAGGTAGCACCTGTGTCCTCCGGGTATTCCATTCTGGCCCTGTTAGAGGGGCTTTACTACGGGTACCCGGGGCTCACTAGTCACGCCCCCTTCGGAGCCCCCCCAGACTGTGGTCCCGAGGTTCCACTTTAAAAATAAAAACGAATGTGAACTTCACCATCTCTGCCTCCGCTTCCATTCGTTAAAGATTGCTCTGGCCGTGCAATCCGCTGGACCCCAGAGGCCTCTGACTATGGAACTGTGTCAAGAGGTGACCCGCTTAAAAGCTCAACAGGACAAGATCACCTCTTACCTACGTAACCTGTTCACCCGCATGGATTCTCTGCTGAACCCGGCTGCTTCTGAATCACCTATCAACGCCCAGGTACCTGCTGTCACGGCAGGCAAGGGTCCTCGCCTGGGGGCTCCTACCTGCTTCCATGGTGACCCCACTCAGTGTCGGGTTTTCTCAATCAGTGTACCCTACACTTCGAGATCTTGGGGCACATGTTTGCTTCTGACCGTGCCAAAGTGGGCTTCATTATGTCACATCTAGCCTAACCTGTTATGAGAGAGAGGAGACCCGCTGGTTAATGATCTTCAATCTTTCCTAGAGACTTTTCGCAGGACCTTCGATGAACCTGGCCGGGTCACATCGACCGCTTCTGCCCTGCTTCGTTTACGCCAAGGAACCCTCACGGTGGCACAGTATGCTGTTCAGTTCTGCACCCTCTCATCTAAGCTGTCCTGGAACAATGAGACCTTGCTGGCTACCTTCTGGGAGGGCCTATCTGGAAAAATTAAGGATGAGCTGGCGGGACGGGACAGGCCTACCATCTTGGATGACCTGATTTCCTTGGCAACCCGGATTGACTTGCGTTTTCAGGAGCGTTCCATGGAGATAAAGCGAGAAAAGAGGTTCTACCACCTGGACTTTAGTTCTTCCAAGATGGCTACCTCATCTTCTTCTCCCGAATCTATGGAGGTAGATCGAGTAAGTCTGGCCAGCCGACGCCAGGAGTCGCATCGCAAAGATGGAAGCTGTCTATATTGTGGTAGTTCCGAACACCTGATACGCTCCTGTCCAAAGAAGTCGGGAAACTCCTGTGCCTAGGTTTGGTAGGAGAGGCCACCCTAGGTAGAGAACATTCCTCTCCTTCATTGCAGATCTCAGTCCCCATGACCTGCGGAGCAGTAAAATTTTCTGGACTCTGTCTGTTGGATTCCGGAGCCGCCAGGAGTTTTATCCAGCAGACGCTTGTGGATCGCTACCACTTACCAGTTCAGGCTCTACCCATTCCGCTGCGGGTGACCGCTGTTGATGGTCAGCCACTGATTGAACCCGTCCAGTTCCAGACTGTACCAGTGGAACTCTGGGTAGGTCTTATGCATTCTGAAAGAATCCGTTTTTATGTGTACCCTGGTTTGTCTCACCCCTTGCTTCTAGGTTTGCCTTGGTTTCAGAAACACGAACCAGTTCTTAATTGGAGAACAGGCGAAATTCTACATTGGGGAGATTCCTGCTCGGACCGTTGCTTAACCCGGATTGAACCAGTTTCACCCCCGGTCCAACCTGCTACCCTGCCTGGATTACCATCCGCTTATTGGTCCTTCTCGGATGTCTTCCGGAAAAAGGAAGCTGAAAAACTTCCTCCCCACAGGTCGTATGACTGTCCGATAGATCTTCTTCCTGGAACATCTCCTTCCCGTGGGAGAGTTTACCCTCTTTCCCAGGCAGAGACTCAGGCTATGTCGGACTACATCCAGGAGAATTTGGCCAGAGGGTTTATCCAAAAATCATCATCACCGGCAGGAGCAGGCTTCGTCTTCATGAAGAAAAAGGACGGATCCTTGCGGCCCTGTATCGACTACCGGGGACTGAACCAGATCACGGTAAAAAACAGGTACCCTTTGCCTCTAATCTCAGAACTGTTTGACCGTCTCCGAGGGGCCAAGATCTTCACCAAGCTGGATCTCAGAGGTGCCTACAACTTGATCCGAATCAGGGATGGTGACGAATGGAAAACAGCCTTCAACACCCGTGATGGTCACTACGAGTACCTGGTAATGCCTTTTGGTCTAAGCAATGCACCCGCTGTTTTCCAAGAGTTCGTCAATTACATTTTCAGGGATCTGCTTTACACCTGTGTTATTGTCTACCTGGACGACATTCTGATTTTTTCCACTGACTTGGCCTTGCACCGGAGGCAAGTACGTCTAGTCTTACAGAGGCTCAGGGAGAACAGACTGTATGCCAAGTTTGAAAAGTGCCTTTTTGAACAATCCTCTTTGCCTTTCCTCGGTTGCATTGTTTCCTCCACAGGATTAAAAATGGATCCAGAGAAGTTATCGGCTGTACTCAAGTGGCCTCGTCCATCTGGGCTGAAGGCCATACAGCGATTTCTGGGCTTCGCCAACTACTACAGACAATTCATTCCTAATGTCTCCACCCGAGTGGTGTCCATCTCGGCTCTGAACCGGAAAGGTACAAATCCCAAGGATTGGCCCCCTGATGTGGAGGAGGCTTTTGTTTCTCTAAAAAAGGCCTTTGCTGTCGCACCTGTTCTTCATTGTCCTGACTCTAATGAACAAGTTTTACTTGAGGTCGATGCCTCTTCAGTAGGTGCGGGAGCCGTACTAACCCAGAAATCGTCCACCGGGCGAATGCACTCCTGTGGTTTTTCTTCCAAGGTTTTTTCTTCCGCAGAGAGAAATTATTCCGTTGGAGATCGGGAATTGTTGGCTATTAAGTTGGCTCTGCAGGAGTGGAGGCATCTTCTAGAAGGAGCTCTTCATCAGGTAGTCATATACACCAATCACAAAAACCTTGCTTACCTCCAAACTGCGCAAAGGCTGAATCCTTGTCAAGCTCGCTGGGCTTTGTTTTTTGCTCGCTTTAATTTTGTTCTTCATTTTCGCCCAGCTGACCAAAAATGTCAAAGCAGACGCACTTTCCAGAGCCTTTCTACCTCCTGATCAGGAAGAAGAACCGCAGCACATCATTGAACCTTCAAAGTTAGCCGCTGTGGCTTCTTCTGACCTTACCCGGCTTCCCCCTGGGAAAACTTTCGTGTCAGCTTCTGAACGGACTCGTGTCCTTCGGTGGGGTCACTCATCCAAGTTGGCTGGTCACACCGGTCAGAGAAAGACTCTGCAACTCATCTCCCAGTACTATTGGTGGCCTGCTATGGCTAAGGACATTCAGGAGTACGTCACAGCCTGCCCTTCTTGTGCCCATAACAAGATGGCCAAGTATCTAAACGCAGGTAGGCTTCAGCCCCTACCAATTCCGTCTGCTCCCTGGCAACACATCGCAATGGACTTCATCACAGATCTTCTGATCTCATCTGGCTGTTCTGTGGTGTGGGTAGTGGTGGACCGCTTCTCTAAAATGGCCCATTTCATTCCGCTACCCGGTCTTCCAACTGCTCCTGAGTTGGCGCATCTGTTCATCTGGCACATCTTCCGTCTCCATGGTTTCCCTCTCCACATCGTTTCCGACAGAGGAATCCAGTTCACCTCAAGATTCTGGAGAGCAGTTTGTAAATTGGTAAGGCTAGAGACAGCAGTCATGTCACAGTGGTCACAGCATGATTCATGCACAGCAGATATTGTAAATTAGTTAAGTAAGCTGAAAATATGTTAACCCAATTAACGAGCATATTGCTTATTCCTCATGCAATTGTCAGCCTTTTTACACTGTTTGATTATCATGAAACAAGTGTTCATATGGAGGTAGATAATTGTCCAGTGTAAATATACCCTCAGTTTACCCCAAGGAAAAATCATTTAAGTTTTAGCCATGCTCCCTTTAGTATCTGACACCTGGGAATCTCTGGATGCCACATAGCCATTACATTGTGTGGAAATGTATACTGTATATTCTGTACATTTTATGTTAGTTCAAGAGAAGAAAAGTGTTAGGAGTCAGATTTCTGCCTCTCCTTTGCTGAAATCTGGATCCTCACATTCTGCAGTCTCCTGCGCCTTTCCTGCTGCAGAGGAGATTGCAGAGGAGATTGCCCTGCGGCAACTCTCTCCAGAGGCTATCCTTTGTTCCCTCATCTGAGCATGCTCATGGGACGAACTCCCATTGGAGTTCGGGAGTTAGGTGCTCAGGTCCTGTGTCGAATCCCATTGGCTCTTCCTGGAGCCTTGGAGATTTCCGGAAGGTCCCGTTTGGTATAAAAAGCGCGCATGGCTGTTCCGCCATGCGCTAGTATTTTCTTACTTGCTGCTGTATGTATGGTGATGGATGCTTGGACTGGTGACTGACTTATTAAGAAACCCCTTCCCTCTGATAATACGATTGTGTGAGTGTTCGGGTTCAGCCAGTAGCAGCGCTAGCGCCAGCGCGCCTTAGCACCATCTTGCTCAGCAGCTTAGCGTCTGCATTGCGCCAGCGTTATTGCAGCGCCTTGCCAGCGGCTCAGTTCTTGCCGCGCTGCAGTTGCAGCTTATCTCCGCGTCCGCAGTTGCGACGCCATGCACCTCATTTTACGGTAGGTCTAGATGGAGTAGTCCTGCTATCTAAGGCTACTCCTGTGACCCTTAATACCGTGTCTGCGTTGCTGAAAGTCTGTGACCTTGAACAGACTCAGCGTTTAGTTTATGCTTTGTGCCTGCAGCTCTGTGAGCATAACAGAGCCTGCTTCAGTGCACTGGGTGCAGTTAAAACCCTGTGCACATTACCGCCTTAGTGCTCTGCCTCTTTTAGCAGCGGTTTTTCCATCCACCGCACGGTGGACCCCGAGTGGCGAAGGCACTTTAGTTATTTTTATTTAGTGTCTTCCGCCTCTCCTAACAAAAAGTTAATCTACAAGAAAACTCTGGTACTATATATTGTACCATCTAACCCCTTTGTATTTTAGCCTGATGTTTTTGCTATAAGGTTTGGGGAAGTAATCTGTGTTAGATGAAAATTGCCAATTTGTATTTATTTTTAGAGATATTGCTACTAACCTGACATTATGTGACAACACAACAGGGTAAGGTTAATTGGGGGATAAAGTCTTCTGCAGAAATGGAGAGCATGGTGGCTCAGTAGTTAGCACTGTTGCTTCAGATCCCACTAAGGACTCTGCAAGGAGTTTGTATGTTCTCCCCGTGTTTGTACGGGCTTCCTCAGGATCCTCCGGTTTTCTCCCACACTCCAAAGACATTTTGCTAGTGAATTTAGTTTTTGAGCCCCAATAGAGACAGTGATGATGGAATTAATTGCGCTATATAAGTAAGTAAAATAAGTAAACATAGAAGTGATGGAGGAATAAGATAAGAATGACTAAGAACTCGAGGGAACACCTGGAAATATAAAATACAACCCCAACTCCCCCAAACATTGGAATGTTGTGAAAAATTTAAAGAAAACAAGAATACAATGATTAGGAAATCTCTTATAACCATAGTTTATTCACAACAGAACATATAACATAGATCAGAAGGTGAAATGTAATGAAAAAAAAAATTAAGAAATTGATGGCAGCAACACACCTAAAAAAAAAGTGGGACAAAGTTAACAAAAGGCTGAAAAAGTAAGAGGTACTATTCAGAAAGTAGCAGGAGGCTCAATTTTCAACTAACATGACTAATTTATCAAATGTTATCCATAGAATAAAGAGGTGGCACTTCATGTCATAGTATAAACACACAATTCGAACTTACATATAGATAGAATCGGTCCATCTATAAATATGAGGTAGATATATGATATTAAGGTGCTAATACCTGCAAAAGTGTAAACCAAATTAGGCTCTTATAGTCAGTTTTCACAGTATATGGGATCCTGTCAATAAGACAGGAAGAGGTCCAAGTGACCTATGCAGTAAGGATATTACTAATGTACGAACCAAGGTGACAAAAAAATGCCCAAAGCAAATACAGTGAAGAATCTAAGCAGGAAAAAACAATACAAGGTACAATACCTAAAGCAGAAGCAGGAGCACTTGAATATGGATAGACCGCGCTTCCCCCTCACCATCAACGCACGTTTCGCAGTAGTGTGCCTGGGTAGGGAATGGTGTGACCTTTATACTTCCTAGTGCCAATCATGTGAAGTCTGTATTCAGGGCATTGTATCTTAAAAATTGTTATCAGCAGACCATCAACCAACATCAGCAATATGAAATATGCTGCCAATAACATGACGCTGTATGGAAGAAGAACGATTGTATGAACAGCTTTCCTATTACAATCAGAGGCTGAAAACAGGCAGTGTTTACTTTTTTTTTCTCTTTTTTTTACAATATGCTTTCCTTTAACATAAACTTCAAGAGATACAGTTTTCAAAAAACAATTTTCAGCTACCCTGAATTTTTACAAAGAGACAGATGCCTATGGTTTGCAAAATTGAAAATGTCCATTGCCTGCAGGCTATAGTTCACATTTGGATTCCCCTTGTATATCATATTAATTTAAAATTTTCTTTTTTTCCAAAGGAATAAACCACTATATTTTCTTGTATTAACTGTATTATGCATGTATTATATTTGATAAAGCACAAAAGCTAAAAATTCATTGCTTCAAGGAAAATACGAGTCAAAAAATGAAGAAAAAACATCCATTATATAATATTTACAGTATGTTTTCTGTATGTTATTAAAGGGAATCTATGAAAAATGAGCATGATTGACCCCATGGAGATCAACATCTGACACTGCGGAGACACCATCACGTGTTTCTCAGCGCAGTGATTCTAGAGCACTGCCCCCATCCCTTATGGGAAATATGTAAAACATGCAAAACAGAAGCCGCAGAGACACCATCACATGTTTCTCAACGCAAGCAATGACTAGCCAGGTCTTTCACCGGGAAGGAACAACCACGGGAAGGGCAGTCTCCAATGAAGGAAACCACCTATGCCAAAACATGGTATCCATCCACAGACAGCTGTTTCGGGGTATTTGCCCCTCATCAGTGTGGAGTAGGAAACTGGCTAGTAGGAGCAATACCTAGTGGAAGACTATGAAAAATGAGGATGATTGACCTCATGGAGATCAACATCTGACACTGCGGAGACACCATCACGTGTTTCTCAATGCAGTGATTGCTTGCGTTGAGAAACATGTGATGGTGTCTCCGCGGCTTCTGTTTTGCATGTTTTACATATTTCCCATAAGGGATGGGGGCAGTGCTCTAGAATCACTGCGTTGAGAAACACGTGATGGTGTCTCCGCAGTGTCAGATGTTGATCTCCATGAGGGCAATCATCCTCATTTTTCATAGTCTTCCACTAGGCATTGCTCCTACTAGCCAGTTTCCTACTCCACACTGATGAGGGGCAAATACCCCGAAACAGCTGTCTGTGGATGGATACCATGTTTTGGCATAGGTGGTTTCCTTTATTGGAGACTGCCCTTCCCGTGGTTGTTCCTTCCCGGTGAAAGACCTGGCTAGTCATTGCTTGCGTTGAGAAACATGTGATGGTGTTTCCGCGACTTCTGTTTTGCATGTTTTACATATTTCCCATAAGGGATGGGGGCAGTGCTCTAGAATCACTGCGTTGAGAAACACGTGATGGTGTCTCCGCAGTGTCAGATGTTGATCTCCATGAGGTCAATCATTCTCATTTTTCATAGTCTTCCACTAGGCATTGCTCCTACTAGCCAGTTTCCTACTCCACACTGATGAGGGGCAAATACCCCGAAACAGCTGTCTGTGGATGGATACCATGTTTTGGCATAGGTGGTTTCCTTCATTGGAGACTGCCCTTCCCGTGGTTGTTCCTTCCCGGTGAAAGACCTGGCTAGTCATTGCTTGCGTTGAGAAACATGTGATGGTGTCTCCGCGGCTTCTGTTTTGCATTAAAGGGAATCTGTCAGTGGGATCAACTCTCCTAAACCGTCTATTTGAGCACATAGGTCATAGAAAGTTGAATAAAATGATACCTGATCAGTGATTTGCTGTTATTCCAGAGATATCCACTTTTTTATGTAAATAAGCTTTTACAATCTATAGACCGGACATAGATCTCCCTGAGAATCTGCGTCCAGAGATTATTATAAATGAAAGGCGGCATTACTAGTGTGATGTGTAATGACTGACAACAGTCTACTTTCCTGATCTCACTGGAGAGCTGTGTGTGATTATAGTTAATACAGTACACCAGAGATGAGCTTTGCCTCATTACAAACAGATTTTCAGCTGTAGTTGTCCTCTTATAGTGCTTCAGCTTCCATCTCACAGACAGCCAGTGCCAGAGAAGGGCAGTACAGCAGCGCTGACATCACTATGAGAAGAGAGCTGTAGCTGCAAATGTATTTGCAATGTGATAAATTTCAGCTCTGCTGTACTGACCCTCCGCCCACACTGGAAGCCTGTAAGATGGAAGCTGAAGAAGTATTAGTTACATTCAGGCACAGTTCTGCAGCTGAACTGACAGCACTGTGAGAGGAGAACTACAATTGCAGATGTGTTTGAAATGAGACAAAGCTCTGCTCTCCTGTACTGCGTTAGCTATAATTACACACAGTTTTGCTGTGAGATCAGGAGAGCTGGCTGTCACTCATTACATGTCTGACACTGGTAACACCCCCTTTTATTTAAAGTAAGCTCTAGAGGCAGATTCTTGGGGAGATCTATGTCCCGCCTATAGATCTTAACAGCTCATTTGCATATTAAGAAAAAGTTGATTTCTATTGGAATAAGACATTGGATCATATTTAACAAGGCATCATTTTATTCAGTTTTCTTTGACCTGCATGCACATGTAATCGGATTAGGTAGGTTGAACCCACTGTCAGATTATCTTTAAAGCCTTGTGTCATGTAGGTGGTCCGGTATCATGGTGTTTAAATTGTAGCACCTTGTGAGTGTTCTCTCTTATGCTGGGATTTTAACTTGAGAAGATGGGGCTCGCCAACAGTGAATCATAGGCAGACATATAATTGGTCCAACATGTTAAGCCGCACAAGGTCACAACACATAAGGGGGGCACTTTCACATACAAAGCAGGTGGATTTTTATTATAATGAGTTACTGTACTGTTCTTGTACATGGGTCCTATTCTGTCTGTGTCCGCCAGTGAAGTTGATATAGTTTTTTTGGTCAGTGTCTAAATAAGAGTAGAAGATTCCAAATAAACCCACTATGCAATGCCTTGATATTACTTATGTATGTAAATTATGTATGCAAAATAATACCTACATAAATAGAGGTGAAGAGTCAAATTGATGGTGGAGACCTGTAATAATCCAGGTGGTTCTGAATGGTGAACAAATTAATGTTAATGTGTGGGGTCGCACGCATTCAGCAAAGCATCACATTAGCTAAGCAAATCAAGAAAAAGGCAGTTAATCCATGGCAAGGAGTTAACATCCATCTTCTCTCTTCACACAGGCAATCATGTCATTTAACTACTGAACTGAACTACCCTGCATGTATTTTCACTCCATTCAATGTTAGCAAGCAGCCTGAATGGTAATCATGTCACTCAACCTCTGAACTGAACTACCCTGCATGTATTTTCACTCCATTCAATGTTAGCAAGCAGCCTGAATGGTAATCATGTCATTCAATTCTTTTGCTAGAATTCATCAGTTACATGGTTCTCAGTACTTACTGTTGTATATCCAGGGAGGGGGATCTCTGTAGATGTTATCTCAGTAGAGGTGTTATAGCATAGAGATGGAATCAGGACTGCATCTTTGATCATCTTTTCTACACCAGGATGTATTGAGCAGCTGTTGCTAATTTATAACTAACCAGCTCACACAATCACTCTCTCCTGTCCCTGTACTGGGGCCTATAAATTTCGCAACATTCTAAGGGGTACACGCATGTGTGGGGTCACACGCATTCAGCAAAGCATCGCATTAGTTAAGCATCAAAAGGCAGTTAGTCAGGGCGGGAGTCAGGTAACCCACACTTTGCACTTCCTTTTATCCATGTTCTTTATTTCTATCCTCCTGTGTTCTCTTGCCATCCACATTCACCGCCCCATCCCCTTCCATCATGACTCATACACATCAGCCCCTATCTCCGTCCCTCTCCCATGTACAGCTCCCATGCACTCCTCACCTTCAAAAAAAACTTCTTACAATTCCAATAACTCCTTGCTCTTTATCTTCCTACTCCTATTGATTTCGGGGGACATCTCCCCCAACCCCGGTCCATCATCCCCCAACCTCAACCCCTACCCTACCTCTCATCGAAACCATAATAATCTTAATAACAGACAAACAGACCTACTTCAACACCCTGATCTCCCCAAGAAACTTTTGACACCTTTCACTCCCTCAGGCCATAAGCACAAGCCCCTTTCACACACATTTGTGCTGATGACCTGGCCTTCCACTTTATAGAAAAAATAGATAATAGCCATCAGGAAATCTGCTCCCAACCACCAATTTACGATCACGGACACAGCGTGGCTTACCCAGCCAACGCTCCCACGTTGTCCAACCATAATGACGACGGGGTGTGCGTCCCAGGTGATCGTGGAATGTGGACCCACTGGACCACAGGGGGCCCCGGGCCTACCTAGACTAAGGAAGGGTAGTGACCGGGGTCTGTGGCAGCTGAGCTTGTGGACAAGATGGCCATATACAGGACTAAAAGACACTGCACAACTTCAGGTATGAAGAAACATAAAGTTTACTTAAATAAAGCAAAAAGATATCTAAACACCAGGTTTCAGGTTACGCACATCACGAAGGAAACACATCTCAAGTTGACAGGCAAAGCAAGAGGTCATCATGGGTTGACGCAGTCCAGAGTCATCTGGCACGGGCATCCTAAGAGGACCTTTCACTTAGGCCTCTGGAGTAGCACAGGCACTGCAGAAGAACATCAGATACAGACCTCGGACTAACTTCAGATGATGGCAAAAAAGGTCATCACGGGTTGATGTAGTCCAGGGACGTCTGGCACAGGCATCCTAGGAGGACCTCTCTCTCGGCCCACAGGAGAGGCACAGCAAGAGAACATCAGACACTGACGTCAGGCAGACTTCAGATGACGGCTGGGGTCATCACGGGTTGATGCAGTCCAGGGTTATCTGGCACGGGCATTCTAGGATGGCCTTTATCAGGCCTCAGGCGTAGCACAGCTCAGGCACAGCAGGAGAACATCTAACATGGACCTCGGACAGCCTTCAGACAATGACAGGAACCATCATGGGTAAGACCCCAGGGAACGGGCAGGACATCAGAACATAAGTAAGACACGGATAGCACAGGTCCAGGAACTTTGGCACTACAGCACCCGGCATAGGCTGGGCAGGTCCAGGGCTCACTGGCGGGACCGTCACCGGGGAACAGAGCTGGAGACTCCCAGGAACCACAGAACACGAATGGGACAGACTCAAGAGCACAAATTGGACCAGCAGGACCATGGACTGGACATCTGGACACAGGCTGGACATCAGAACACAGACTGGATGTCGGAACACGGATGGGACATTGGAACACGGACAGTCATCTGGACTCAGGCAGGACATCAGGACACAGGCAGGATATCAGAACATCAGGATTCAGGCAGGACATCAGGACTCAGGCAGGACATCAAGACTCAGGCAGGACATCAAGACTCAGGCAGGACATCAAGACTCAGGCAGGACATCAGGACCTCAGGCAGGACATCAGAACATCTGGACTCAGGCAGGACATCAGGACTCAAGCCAGACATCAGGTCTCAGGCAGGAAATCTGGACATCAAGACATCAGGGCACAAGGCGGATATCAGGACATTAGGTCTCAGGTAGGACATCTGGACATCAGAACTCGGATCTCAGATAGAACATCAGAACACTGGCATCAGACTCCGGACATCTGGCAGTGATTGTCAGGCTCCGGACATTAGGCCACGGACATCATGCTCCGGACATGAGGCCGCGGTCATCAGGCTCCGGACATCTGGCAGCGATCGGCAGACTCCGGGCATCAGGCAGTGAATAATAGGATCCGGACATCTGGCGGAGGACGTCAGGCACCGGACATCTGGAAGCAGTCGTTAGACACCGGACATCAGGCCACGGTCATCAGGCTCCATGCAAGAGGCCACGGTCGTCAGGCTCCGGACATCTGGCAGAGACCTAAAAAGGAACTCAAGCGGTCTGGTGCAAGAACCGCCAGGCTGGACTGGAGCCAACCGGGGATTGCTCTGAATAAGAGGCTGAGCATAAAGTAGCAGGAACTCAGCAGACACACCAGACTCCTCCTTCCAAGATGAACCCAGGTTAGATCACAGAAAATCAGTTAGCAAAAAGTCACAGTCACTGGGTACAGGGTTCAAGACACAGAAAGACTTCAGGAACATAACACAGAAGGACTCAGGACTAGGACTTTGGTACCAACACATAAACAGGACAAGTCCAGGAACTCAGACATCAGCTGTCCCAAAGCTGATAACAGACTGAACAGAAACGGATCTGGGTCAGCTCACCTAGGACTGCAGGCAGGCAGAACAGGTGCTGAACACCAAACACAAATAGCAGATTCAGAAACCTAATGCGAAGCTCTGGTAACACCCCACAAGGCAGGGTAACTTTATATAGGAGCTGCCTCACAGCAATAGGCTGGGAGCAGCAAATTCAAGCACACACCCATTCCTCCTAAAAGCAAGGGAGGTGAGGCCGCGGGCACCCTAAGCATGCATAGCAAAGGACACCTGGCAGCGGCTGCAAGCCTAAACACATGTGGCAAGTTATGCACATCTACAGAAGACCTTGCAACCTGTGAGTAGCTTCCACAGTGGCAGACAGAGACCGCACATGCGGGTGGTCATGTGCGCAGTGGAGACACTCACGCATGTACTCTATGGCTACGCAGCGGAGCCGGGAACTGAGCAGCATCCATACAAGTAACTGACAACAGCATTCCAGCTCATTAGAGGGAAAGGAACGAAGGGTTAAAGCAGAGATATGCAGACTAACGCCGGGTAAACAGAGTACAAACACAGCGGCATTACAACCAAGTGTGACTCCCATCCCTCCTTGCATTTCTCCTGGCTCACTTTCCACATTTGATCCCATCACAGAAGAAGTCTCCAGACTCCTCTCTTGTTCTCTTCTCCAACTACATGCACTACCGACCCCATTCCCTCACATCTCCTCCTGTCTCTCTCTCCTGTCGTCACAACTCACATAACTACAATCTTTAATCTCTCCCTCTCCTCAGGCATTTTCCCATCCTCTTCAAACACTCTATCGTTACTCCATTACTAAAGGAACCCACTCTCGACCCATCCTGCACAAATAACAACAGACCTGTCTCCAATCTCCCCTTCATCTCTAAAACTCTTGGAGCGCCTAGTCTACTCCCGCCTTACCTATTATCTCTCCACTCACTCCCTCCTAGACCCTTCACAGTCCGGCTTCCACCCCCTACATTTGACAGAAACTGCACTCATCAAAGTTACTCATTCTTTTTGACCTTTCTGCAGCTTTCGACACTGTTGACCACCGTCTCCTACTCTCTAGGCTCCAATCACTAGGCATTAAGGTCACTGCTCTCCTGGTTCTCTTCCTATCTCTCTGACCGCTTCTTCAGTGTTTTGTTCGCTGGCTCTACATCATCTCCTCTTCCTCTCACTGTCGGGTTACCTCAGGGCTCAGCCCTTGGCCCCCTTCTCAACTCTCTCCACACGGCCCCAATCGGACAGACCATCAGCAGATATGGCTTTCAGTACCATCTTTATGCTGATGACACACAACTATACACATTGTGACGAGCGTCAGCTTAAGCTGAGTTGTTTTTCTTTTGAATGAGTGGACCCTCTGGGCCGTGGCACCCACCCACCTAGGGCGAGCTGACCTAGTGAGAATCCACCCCCTATACAGGGAGTGTCAGGGGCAAGACCAAGGGGGTGAGACACCACGGCAGCTGGACCAGACGGCTGGCTCAGGGAAGCAAGACAAGACATTAGTTCAAAGTAACTTCATTAAGGAACACTTCAGGGTAATAACAGGTGCCAAACGTAAATACACAGGGAACACATAGCAAAGTGCATGCAGGGGCACGCCGAGGTCCAAGGCATGGTACGTGCAGTTGGTAGGCAGGGCACAATGACTTCGGACTCCGGACAGCGGACTACGATCAACCGGGACATCAGACTCTGTAGCTCTGTAGGCGATCGGCAGGATCCGGACATCCGAAAGTAAACCAGGATTCCATGCAAGGAGACAAGATAAGGTTAGCGACATGATGCGTGTCAACGAACACGCCCAGGTCAGGTTCACAGGACGGAGGCCTGCGCATGCCAAGGGGCATGCCAGGGACAGGTACAAGGACGGAGGCCTGCGCATGCAGAGGGCACGCCAGGGAGAGGCACAAGGACGGTGGCCTGCGTGTGCGAGGACACGCCAGGGACAGAGTACAAGGGCGGAGGCCTGCACGTGCAGAGGGCACGCCAGGGAGAGGCACAAGGACAGTGGCCTGGGCGTGCGAGAGCACGCCAGGGACAGGTACAGGGACGGTGGCCTGTGCATGCCAAGAGGCATGCCAGGGACACAGGCAAGACCGGGTACAGAGCAGAGCAAAAGACTTTGTGCAAGAATAGCACGAAAAGGCACAGTGCGAAAACCAGCGTGCGTGCAATGGGGCACGGAAACCACGGCTGGGGCACCGGCAGGCGGTACCGACGGTGGCATAAGCAGGCGGGCACGACTTAGAGGCGGCACAGCTGCGGCTCACACAGCCAGTAATCACTATAGCACTGGACGGCGGGCACGGCTGAGGCACACAGGTGAGCACGACTAGATGCGGCACGGCTGAGGCACAACAGGCAGGCACAGGGCGACCAGGCACGTGCACGAGGGCACGGAGCCACAAGACAGGGCTAGGCGAAGGTACAGGACAGAGACGCGTGCGAAACAGCAGAGCAAAGCCTAGTACGAAAAGTGCAAGGGCGCATGAAACACAGGGTACAGAGCGGAAACCTGCACGTGTAGAAAGACACATCAGGGACAGGGTACAGAGCATAGCATAACAAGGAAGCATAGCGAGGACAAACAAAGCACGAAGGACAACACGAGACAAAGCACGAGACAAGAGACGGAATGCGAGCACAGAGCATGTGCAGAGACGCACGACAGAGCAGAGTGCAAGCAGCCACGCAGGGAAGCAACATAATACTCAGGCCCTGAGCATAGGAAGGGGCGGTCTGATAAAGGGCATATCACCTCCACTTCCGGGTCAGGACTAGGGAAGAACTTCCAGTTCAGATCCTCCAGGATCACAGGGAGCAGTCACATGATCAGGATTCCAGACATGCAGGGATGATTGCAGAACCAGTGCTGAAACCTAGGCAGGTCACATGATCAGAATTCCAGACATGCAGAGATGATAGCAGAACCAGTGCTGAAACCTAGGCAGGTCACATGATCAGAGTTCCAGACATGCAGAGATGAATGCAGAACCAGCCTCTGCTGTAACATAGGAAGGACACATGATCAGGGGTTCTAGACATGACGAGACGATCACAGAAGGCAGAGCAGAAATGCAGGCATCCCGCAGCTCAACAGTCATGAGGTGAGTGTGCACACTGCTCTAGGGAACATGCAGGATAGCAGACATGAGATGCGCGTGCACACCGCTCCAGGGGTCCTGAGGCAAAACAGACATGGCGGACATGACAGACATGGCGAGCATGACACACGTCATCCCCGACCTTACCCTTGCTGTACTGCAGAACACCAGTGACTGTCTGTCCGCAGTCTCCAACATCATGTCCGCTCTCTATCTGAAACTCAGCCTCTCAAAAACTGAACTTCTTCTGCTCCCGCCTTCTACTAACCTACATAAATCTGACATTTCCCTTTATGTGGGTGGCACCATAATAACACCTTGGGAGCAGGTGCGCTGTCTGGGTGTTATATTTGACACCAATCTCTCCTTCACATCCCATATACAATCTCTTGCCGCTTACACCTAAGGACCATCTCTAGAATCCGCCCTCTTCTCACCATGGAAATAACAAAAACCCTCACTGTTGCATTGATCCACTCCTGCCTGGACTACTGCAACGCTCTTAATTAATTGGCCTCCCCGTTACTCGACTTTTCCCTCTCCAGTCCATACTTAATGCAGCAGCCAGGGTCATCTATCTGGCTAATCGGTACTCAGACTTGTCCGCTCTTCGCCAGTCCTTACAATGTATAGAGGCAGACTTTTAGTTCAGGACCAACAGCCAGTGGGAAATTACTGATGCCATGTACTCTTAAGAAGTTCTAGCACCTATAGTCCTGACAGAATTCTTTTGAAGAGTGTATGGCAAATGTACAGTATAGAGTATGAGAATTGAAGCAGTTTCTCACCATATTAGATTAAAATAAGACAACCATGCAAAATCCTCTATAATCAGAAAAATTTGGGCTGTATTCAGCTGGCAAAGGCACGGTTCCTAGCGTTCGGATTTACAGTTGCAATTTAATGTAATAATCTCTTAAATATAGGTAATAAGATGGTTGTTGCTCAATATCTTTTAAGGGTGCAAGAGAGTGACAAATCCCCATCATTGCCTAGCCTCTGTTGTTTGTCTGCAGCGCTGATATCATGTCAGCAGCAAGGCAGCCCATTGGCAAGTTCTGCAACTTATGGTCTCTACAAGGGCAGAGCTGCTGACATCATGTAGACATCACTACAGACAGAGTGATTGTCTGCAGCGTTGTCAACGAGATGTCTGTGCTACAGAGCAAGAACATAGATCAAGGCAGCCATGGCGAGCCGGTCCGCACAGGGTAGGGTAAGTAATATTTCATATGTTTTGCTATAACTACTGCAGATTATAGCCTTCAATTCTCTGAAATAAGACAACATTAATATTCTGCCCACGAAGTGGCCATATAGTGATACATTATATGTAGAAGGGCATTAGTTTGAAATGTATTATGCCTTGATAGACCCTGTAATTTATTTGATATAAGACTGAAGAGGGCAAGCACCTTGTCCTCTGATGTAATGAAGGGATTATCAATTCCATATACAGTATATTGTGTGCTATGTGGGATGCAGACATTTTCATTCCTTTGTGGTGGCAGAACTTGTAGTATAATATAATGGGCTGTGACTAGGTGATTTCTTCTACACTGTCTGTATCTTTATGACATATTGATCTAACAAGTACAATAGATTTTGAAAACAGTCGGAGGCCCATGAACTCCGCTCCTTAATCTATGCTTTATACTGAATATCGATTGCATGAAGTACTAAGAGGAGATGAACTGCAATTGATTGCTATTGACATGAAGCATGCAGATAATGACTGTGTACAGCAAATCTCCAAAAGGAAACCTTGCTAGTTCTGCACAGGGGTGGACATATCACTGGTGTAACCTGTGCAGCCACACAGGGACCCAAGAGGTAAAGGTCCCACCACGACCTGCAAGTGGAATTGTGCACTATGATGAGCTATTAGGCTAAATAAGTTTCCATTTATTGTTCTTACACAGGGGCCCTCTTCTGACTGCATTCACCCTTGGTCCTGCAGCAGCTGGGATAGGACAAGCCAGTGTGAAGTTCAAGTCAATTAAAGGGAATCTGTCACCTATTTTTTCGTTTATAAGATGCGGCCACCGCCATCAGGGGCTTATCTACAGCATTCTGTAATGCTGTAGATAAGCCCTCGATGTAACCTGAAAGAGAAGAAAAACTAGTTATATTATACTAACCCAGAGGCAGTCCAGGTCCGATGGGTGTCACGGTCTGGTCCAGCGCCTCCCATCTTCTAGCGATGACGTCCTCTTCTTTGCTTCCCATCGCGGTGCCGGACCGGACCGTGACACCCATCGGACCCGGTCCGCCCCTGGGTGAGTATAATATAACTCATTTTTCTTCTCTTTCAGGTTACATCGGGGGCTTATCTACAGCATTATAGAATGCTGTAGATAATGCCCCTGATGGCGGTGGCCAAATCTTATATACGAAAAAATAGGTGACAGATTCCCTTTAAGCTTCTCCATAACAGTACCCTAATTCTGACAGCCCTCATGACAGTACCAGCTCTGGCAACCCTACGAGGGCTGCCATCAGGGCAGTATGACTTGGGTCACTGTCAGGGACGCACCCACAAACTTATAAAAAGAGACACTGCTGCTTGTTTCAGACCCCTATCATCACCAATCCAACCTAAGCTTCAACTGGAATCCTATTAGAGCGCAACTGTCACCTTCTTAGTGCTCTTTTTTCCTCCTTCACCTAACAGCAATGTGTCCTGAATCCTACATGTGTGGAGGACACAAAGACCTATGTTGTGAATTCGCTTTCTGGCCTGCCTCTGGTTACTTGTGAAGGTAGTGGAGCTAGTTGTATTGACAGAGGGGTCGCGAGTTCTCTTTCGGGGCTCCCTCTGGTGGTTACTGGAGGTAATAGAGCTGATCTAATTAACAGAGGCCTGCCACCTGATAATGAGGAGGATGACTGATGATCTGGAGTTTCTGACTGGATTTAAGACAGCCGACTCCCTCTATCCCTGCTGGTGATTTTTTCCTGCCTCCTGAGGTCTTAGTTTCCAACTCAGTCCCTGCATGCTCAGCTAAGTGTTCTTTTGCTATTGTTCACATTTAATCTGGTTTTGTCTATTTCAGTTTTGTGTGGTCAGCCAGCTCCGGCTGGGGCTGTGCTGAATTTCCATCCTTATGTTACTGCTTGTGCCAGTTTGTTTTTGTCCCTTATTAGATTGGCCTCTTTTTGCTCTGCTTTCAGAATATACCTAAGTGCTGATATAGTGGGCGAAGTCTAGTGACTTCAGTGTTTTTTCTATCAGACGTGTTGGGCATTTTTTGCAGGGTTTTTTGCGTGATTGCAGACAGTCTTTCCTTTCCTGTCTTGTCTAGTTAGTGTGGACCCCATCATTTGCTCAGTCTATTTTCCTACCTGCGTTTGTGTTTTCATCTTGTCTCACCGACAATATATGTTTGGGGGCTATCTATTTCTTTGGGGTCTGCTCTGGGGCAGTTTAGATTTTCCCTTTCTTGCTTTAGGCTTATTTAGTTCTCCGGCTGTGTCGAGGCGTCTAGAATCATCGTAGGTACGCTCCACGGCTACTGCTAGTTGTGTGGATAGGATCAGGGGTCAGCAATCCGCTTATTTACCAACCTCTCTGGTTTTCTGTGGCTTATCTTGGTCTTGCTTTCCTCCTCGGTGACCCAATCATAACAGACCTAAGAGGAACAGTGGCAGGAGCTCAGCAGAAGAACAGGCGGCAGCAATTTCAGCAGGGCCGGCGTTTGGACCAGGCAGACAAGGCAGATGCCTGGGGCCCCACCTACAAAGGGGGCCCCCTGCATCTGCAGTCCATTTATGAAGTGCCCAGAGGGAGTACAGCAGTGAATAATGCTGTGCATTGCTGTGTAGTCTGGAGCGTCTGTCTCGCAAAGTCCCTTAAGCCCCCCTGTCTCTTTCTCCCTGCAGTCAGGTTAAAAGTTGAGAGTAAGGGGGAGGGGCCAATTACAGCACAGTGACATGCAGGACAATGCCTGCAGCTCTGTATGTCTCCTCCTGAGTCCTGATCATGGCTGCTCCTAGCACTGTCCTGAGAATGGATATGCCTAAGTGAAGCCGCAGAACTTGGTAAGAGCAGCAATAATAGGTCAGAGTGCAGTGATTTCCTCACTGTGGTCCCAGAGCTCTGTGCTGATTGCTGAGGGATCAAGATTCACAGCCACATACAGCAGCGATCAGCATCAGCTCTGACAACAGTCACTAATCACTGCTTGTAACGTGGCAGGGCGACCTCCTGTCACTACTGTCTGGATGACACAAGACAGGGATATTGTCTGCTGAATCAGGGGATTTATGATATAGAAATAAATGAATTCCCATGTGAAATAATAAGGGTAAACCAAACATATATACTGTATATAGTACAGGTGTGCATAGGAATCAGCATTTTTGGTGCATTTTTTTGCAGCCAAAGCCTCTCTCTTGGCAGTAAAAACACTCCTTTCAAAATGCCCGTTTTTTAGGGTATGTGCAGTCGATCCAGAAATGGCAGCACTTTGGACGCAGCGGACATGTGCTCCATCCAAAGTGCTGCCATCTGTTGAACGCAGGTGATTCCGCGGTAAGTTCCTTTTGGCCTACACATATGGAGTGTATTATGGCATCCAAAGAGTTCTCATCTGAGCAGACTCTATTCTTCCAGTATTTCACAGGCTTGTCTAAATATTGTTGAGATAGCATGTTCAAGCGCATTTAAAGTTTTTTGTTCAGGTATGGAGCTTTGCGTGATGAGCCCTCATCACGCAGGTCATGGAGGCTGAGGGCATTACTTATAGTTTCTTTTGAAACAACTGTACCTACTGATTCCAGGTCTTTCTGTAGCTCTCCACAGGTGGTCCTTGGCTCTTGGACAACTCTTCTGATGATTCTTTTCATTCCTCTTTCTGAAATCTTGTCAGGAGGACCAGGTCGTAGCCGGTTTATGGTGATATGATCTTTCTTCCACTTCCAGATTATGGCCCCAACTGTGCTCACTGGAAGCTTCAGTAGTTTAGAAATTTTTCTGCAACCAATGTCATCAGTATGTTTTGCAACAATAAGGTTGTGAAGGTTTTGAGGCAGCTCACTGGTTTTACCCATCAGGAGATGTTTCTTGTGTGGCACCTTGGTAATGTGACACCTTTTTAAAGGTCATCAGTTGAACCAGCTGATATTATTCTTCACTAACTGGCAGGATTGCTTTCTAATTAGACAGATTTCAGCTGGTGTTATAACTTTCCATGGCTTTTTGCATCTCTCTTTTTTTCATGTGTTCAATACTTTTTCCCTGTGTCATTTCTCATTATTACATATAACTTAATTTATGGATATCTATAGTTTGATTTCTTTGCCCGTGTGCATTGGATTGGTTTTTACCGACATTTAGTGAGAATTACATGTCAATAATAGCACCTTGATACTGGTGACGTGTTCAATACTTATTTCATCCGCTGTGTATAAAACATACACACACTACTATGGAGTTAAGAATATACGTGTGTGTATGTGTATGTAGATATATATATATATATATAAATATATATATATAGCCGAAGAGCCCGGCGCTGCCCGGGCATAGTAACTAACTGTGGTTAGTTATAGAAACCAAGCAGTGGGGGCACCACAATACACAGATCATATAGTGGGATCAGCCCCAGCCTATTCAAAATAGCATATACATAAACAAGAGGAAAGAAGAATAAGCTATGAATTGGGGGATGACCACAGAACACATGATTTGGCTTAAAAAGAGACAATTTTATTAACACATGAACACCACAAACACTATAAAAACATTAAAAAAGTCACACATGTGACATAACAAACAAAAGCTCATAATAGAGCACCCACCCTATAGCTGCACCCCACAATAACGGGTGATCAAATACCAGCTCATATAAACAGCATACCACATAATAACTGAATATGATTAAGGCCTCCAAGAATGGGAGAAAATAGCTCCTATACTCATTTGAAAACTAGAAAGGGCATCTAAAAGATCGTGGAAATGCACAAAAGCTGGTCACCCAAGCCAAAGAATCCCTATAATGGCAACCATACATAAATATGCAGTGCTAATATAACCCAGCACCAGCAGCATGGACTGAAAATAAAAAAATCCATACTCTGTGCATGAGCCCTGGAATACTGGCGTCAGATAGCATAACCTGTGAGAGGTGGAAGCAGGGGGGAAGAAGACACCCGACGCGTGTCGCCACGTGCAGTGGCTTCGTCAGGGGTAGTGAGTGTGGTCCGAACAGTTCTTTATATATGTAACAAAATTTCAGTCATGGAACTCAGCTGCATCGCTTACCAGGTTGGTTTCATTTTCCCGGCAGTACTGCGCATGCGCCGGCGTTCACTGAACAGGAAGAGCATCATAGCCCTCTTTGGTCATGGAGGCCGGACTCATTTCAAGTTACCGGCAGTACTGCGCATGCGCCGGCTTTTAATGACACAAGGGGGGCGTCACAACCCTCAAAGAAGGGCGGTGTGTGCTCCGCTATAGCAGTACCACGCATGCGCCCCTCTTAAAGTGCTACAACCCTCACAAATCATAATTGCCGTAGCAAAAGGACCAGAATGAGATTCAAAAAAACACTAAACTGCAGCAACATTAGGTATGTGTCCACTTGAGCTGAGGGAGCATCACAGCCCTCTTTTACCATAAAGGCCAAGTCAATTGCAGTTTACTAACAATACTACATATGCGCCGGTATTTGGTGGCAGACAAAACGTCATAACCATCGTTTACCATGGAAACTATAGTGTACAATGTACAGCAATTGTGTGCGCTCCAAAAAGCCGCATGTACGTTTTCCATGAGGAAAAAAAAAAAAAAAAAGGCGCATCGCAAGACATGTTTGTCATGAAGGTAAGAAATCAAAAAATGGTTCGCTGCAAACATTACATAATAGTGGCACAACGCATGCGTCCACTAGAAAGAAGAACATCATAACCCCAGTTTGCCACAAAAACCGGATCAGTTACATGTTACAAGCGCCGGTATTTGCTGACATATGGAACGTCATGGCCCTCATCTACTATAGAGACATTGATCTACACTAATTGCATATGCTCTACTGTGGCAATGCCACATAAGCGTTACTATAAGCGCCATGAAATAGGCAGAGCCGCAAAGAGGTAGTACACTGCAATACAAGCATATTTATTTTTGATTTTTACATTTTACCTTAATATGTCCCACATAGATGAGCATGCATAATAATCTCAGTGAGCAATAAATGATAAATAGAATCACTGTTGTCAAATAGATAAATAAACAATACAAAAAAGAAAAACACAGCATAGCAAAGTGGCAAAAATCGACTGTACAGATATATATAGGTACACGCAGCCAAGATCTTCTTTGGAACAAGTATAGATGCACACATTCGATTATCTTGGAAGAGGCATAGTATCAGCCCCTATAAAATATGGTTGTGGTTAAGTTGCTGTAAACAATAAGAAACAGCACCAGGCAATGTGTATACACACGGCCAGGAACTTCTTTGGACCAATTATGAGTGCACACATTCACTCATCATGAGAGGCAAGATGTCAGCCCCTATAGACTCTGATTATTGTTGAAACGCTGTGGGCAGTAAAGACAGCACTGAACATTGTGTAAACACGTGGCCAAAGACTTCTTTAAAACAAATATAAATGCACACATGCGCTTAACACAGAAGAGGCAGGATGTCAGCCCCTATAGATTATGATTGTTATTGAATCACTGTGAACAGTAAGAAACGGCACTGAGCATTGTATAAACATTTGAATAGTGCACAGGCTCAAAAGCCCCGACGCACTAAATGCTTAAGTGAGACGAGGACGGTAAGAATATCATCATAATGCAACAAGAGGACAAAACAACAAGAATTGATACTGGGAGTAGTATAATCCCTAAATTACTACATGGACTAAAGAACTCAGGACCATAGATATAACCATACACAGCAAACAATAAAACGATAATCCAAGATAATTAACAATGAGCAAGGTCAGACAAACATGTCCTGCCAATAAAAGGAATATCCCAATCATAAACTGGTATGCTGTTTATATCTGAGCTGAACAGACAGTATAGTTCAGAACAGTCCCCATTAGGCTAAGGTATTTGGATACAATACAAGGGTATAAATAAAATGAAATTCAGTTCTGTTTGTAAAACCCCGTAAACAACAAATCCTCATTGAGGCCAATAGGGGCTAAAGAGTTCAAATTGAAGATCCATTTCGATTCCCTTCTAAGGAGTTCCAATGTTATATCACCCCCTCTGATGTCGGGTTGTACGGAGTCCAATCCAAAAATCCTCGTTCCAGTCCACTGTGAATTATGTGCAGCCAAGTAGTGCAAAGCCACTGAGGTAAGTGACTTGCCCTTTTCTTTATCTTTCTTCGCCGTAGTGATACTAGAGAAGTGTTGCTGTATCCGTCTTCTCAGTTCTTGGGTGGTCTGCCCCACATAAAACTTGGGACACGGACACACCAGGGCATAAACTACAAAACGTGATTTGCAATTGAAATAAAGATTCACTCTGGTCTGGAAAGCAGAGAAAGGAAGAGTCAACAGATTACTATTAGACATATACGGACAGATATTACAGTTTCCACAGGGGAAAGTGCCCCTTAACCGTATGCCCCTATTAAGCCTGGTGACAGGACGTTTAAAATGGCTATGGCTCAAACAATCTTTAAGATTCCTAGCCCTCCTAGCCACCAAGTCAGGCCGTATGGAAATGTGCGGCTTCAATCTCGATTCACTGAGCAAAATTCCCCAGTGTCTTGCAAGTATACCCCGTACATCATGCCACTGGTTATTATAGGTGGTTATTATTCCCAATGGTTTGGGGGGACCTATAGCCCGAGGTTGTAACAGGCTCTCCCTATCAATATCCCTAGCTGTCCTAAACGCATCTGATATTACCTTCCTGGGATATCCTCTGTCTTTGAAACGGCAGGTCAAATTTCGTGCCTCAGATAAGAAGTACTCCTTGTTGCTACAATTTCTTTTCGCCCGAAAAAACTGTCCTTTTGGAATACCCTTTTTAAGATGTTGGGGATGAAAACTAGCGAAGTGCAGCAAACTATTCGTGGAAGTTGGCTTCCGATAGAGGGTGGTGACAATCCGAGACCCATTAAGGGAGATTTTAAGATCCAGGAATTCAACGTCACTTTGTGAGAGTTGTAAAGTCAACCGAATGTTCCAAGGATTATCATTCAAGGAATCCACGAAGCAACGACAATCCTCCAGGGTGCCTGTCCAGAGAAATAGTATATCATCAATATACCGGTACCAGTTGGTAATGTACCTAGAAAATGCCTCCAGACCAAACACCCTGGTGACCTCCCACCATCCCAAGAATAGGTTTGCATACGAGGGCGCACAACGTGCGCCCATCGCGGTCCCAGTGATCTGTCTATAATAGACACGATCAAAGACAAAATAATTTTTGTCCAATATAAAGGACAGCAAATCCAATAGAAAAGAATCATGCTTTCTGTCTCCTGTAGAACATTGATCTAAAAAGAAGGAGACTGCCTGTATACCAAGATCATGGCGTATGGAGGTATATAATGACTCGACATCCAATGTGACCAGCCAGACTCCTGATGGAACTGTAAGGGCATGCAGTTGTTGTATCAAATGCGTGGAATCCCTCACATATGATGTAAGAGAGGTCACTAGTGGTTGTAGAAAAA
This sequence comes from Dendrobates tinctorius, assembly GCF_039654945.1. Taxonomy (NCBI): domain Eukaryota; kingdom Metazoa; phylum Chordata; class Amphibia; order Anura; family Dendrobatidae; genus Dendrobates; species Dendrobates tinctorius. The sequence goes on along the minus strand of NW_027361743.1, from coordinate 36,950,112 downwards.
AATCCACATATGAACAAGGACGTTCCAGTAAACCCCCCATACCAAACACGATAGGCCTACCTGGAGGAACCTGGAGGGACATGTGGACCTTGGGAAGCATGTAAAAGGTCGGTGTCCTGGGATGATGATTGGTCATGAAATCCTTTTCCCGTTTAGTTATGATATGACAGGTAAAGGCAGAATCCAACAGTCTATCCAATTTAGCCTTGAAAGTGACAGAGGGATCCGAGGGTAAAACCTGATAACAATTGGAATTCATTAGTTGGCGCTTGGCCTCGTTCAAATACAAATCAGCCAGCCAAATGACCAGGTTACCACCTTTATCTGCTTCTCGGATCACAAAATCGCGGTTAGATCCAAGTCTAGCAATAACGGCTTGTTCCGACTTACTCAGATTTCTGCCACTCATGGGGTTTAACTGAAGGCATTTTATCTCCCTACATACAGTGTCAAAAAAAATTTACACTGCAGGAAACAGTGACAAAGAGGGAGTTGCCTGAGATGGTAACCTACCCTGGAAACGTCTTCTCGATTGTCCATCAATATTTTCATCAAGAAGATCCAGCAGGTCTCTAAAAGCTTTGTTACATATATAAAGAACTGTTCGGACCACACTCACTACCCCTGACGAAGCCACTGCACGTGGCGACACGCGTCGGGTATCTTCTTCCCCCCTGCTTCCACCCCTCACAGGTTATGCTGACGCCAGTATTCCAGGGCTCATGCACAGAGTATGGATTTTTTTATTTTCAGTCCATGCTGCTGGTGCTGGGTTATATTAGCACTGCATATTTATGTATGGTTGCCATTATAGGGATTCTTTGGCTTGGGTGACCAGCTTTTGTGCATTTCCACGATCTTTTAGATGCCCTTTCTAGTTTTCAAATGAGTATAGGAGCTATTTTCTCCCATTCTTGGAGGCCTTAATCATATTCAGTTATTATGTGGTATGCTGTTTATATGAGCTGGTATTTGATCACCCGTTATTGTGGGGTGCAGCTATAGGGTGGGTGCTCTATTATGAGCTTTTGTTTGTTATGTCACATGTGTGACTTTTTTAATGTTTTTATAGTGTTTGTGGTGTTCATGTGTTAATAAAATTGTCTCTTTTTAAGCCAAATCATGTGTTCTGTGGTCATCCCCCAATTCATAGCTTATTCTTCTTTCCTCTTGTTTATGTATATGCTATTTTGAATAGGCTGGGGCTGATCCCACTATATGATCTGTGTATTGTGGTGCCCCCACTGCTTGGTTTCTATATACTTGATTTTTCAGTGGCTGTTTTCTCGTCCACTTTTCTGGGTGCGGTACACAGTGGGTTGGTTTCTCCAACCTGCTTCATGTTATTGACCAATTATCTATTGAGATTTTAATAATGGATTTGGCGGCCAGAGAGGCGTCATGGAGTACTCAGGTTAATGGGTTATTTGATACCATGCCCATGACTTCAGGTGTCAGTAATTTGGGTGATGCCGACTTTCAAAATATCTCAAAAGAGCTGATAGGGTTACACAAATCATTGACAAAAACATGGTGGAATGTCAAGACATTGGAAGAGTATAAGAGGCTTGGATTAGTTCCAAGAGGTTTAAGGATTCAAATCTTCCCTGCTTGGGAAGCAGATATTGATTTTCAAAAGACTTGGGAGAAGGGTCTATTGAATTGTTCGCTTATAATTATAGATATGCTCTTACAACATGATCAGGGCATTTTGACTGTGATTAAGGATAAAATCAAGGCCCTCGAGGCAAAGTTAGACAAGTTTGATAAAAAATTGTTGGTTGAACCATTTCAAAGCCAACTTAAGTCTATTATTGACAAATTCGAAAAAGAGGTTATTGCAGGCAAGAGGCAAAAATTCAAAAGGGATCAAATGGACTTTGAAGGCGGGCATGCCTATAGATGGGTGCATAAGGGTAACAAAAGGGTCATCAGCACCGTTAATGGGGCAAACAATATGGCTACCTTGCATGAACTTCCCTCCAGTGATTTTTTGTCCTCCGAACCAAGCGATGCAGAAGGCGGAATAGGAGGGGCAGACGCAAGAGGCACAACACAGAGAAAGCGGACCCGCAACTACAGAACTTGGTCTCCCAAATACAAGCGGGAGACCAGACAGAACAGGAGACGATAACATCTTTATCTACATCTTTGACCCCATCAGAAACCGGTAAGCTACAGATCATTAATTTATCATCTTACACTCTTTCACCTGTTGAAATTACTGTTTTGGAGAAGGGACTCTCTTTTTGTCCGACTAACGGTTTAGACAAATTTACCTTGATTAAGGACATATACTTGTTTTCTAGGCAGTTGACCTTTAAATTATTATACCATCAGCCTTCCATGATTGACGATCTGCCTTTGAAGGAAAGACAAGCTTTTAGAGACCTGCTGGATCTTCTTGATGAAAATATTGGTGGACAATCGAGAAGACGTTTCCAGGGTAGGTTACCATCTCAGGCAACTCCCTCTTTGTCACTGTTTCCTGCAGTGCAAATTTTTTTTGACACTGTATGTAGGGAGATAAAATGCCTTCAGTTATACCCCATGAGTGGCAGAAATCTGAGTAAGTCGGAACAAGCCGTTATTGCTAGACTTGGATCTAACCGCGATTTTGTGATCCGAGAAGCGGATAAAGGTGGTAACCTGGTCATTTGGCCGGCTGATTTGTATTTGAACGAGGCCAAGCGCCAACTAATGAATTCCAATTGTTATCAGGTTTTACCCTCGGATCCCTCTGTCACTTTCAAGGCTAAATTGGATAGACTGTTGGATTCTGCCTTTACCTGTCATATCATAACTAAACGGGAAAAGGATTTCATGACCAATCATCATCCCAGGACACCGACCTTTTACATGCTTCCCAAGGTCCACAAGTCCCTCCAGGTTCCTCCAGGTAGGCCTATCGTGTCTGGTATGGGGGGTTTACTGGAACGTCCTTGTTCATATGTGGATTTTTTTCTACAACCACTAGTGACCTCTCTTACATCATATGTGAGGGATTCCACGCATTTGATACAACAACTGCATGCCCTTACAGTTCCATCAGGAGTCTGGCTGGTCACATTGGATGTCGAGTCATTATATACCTCCATACGCCATGATCTTGGTATACAGGCAGTCTCCTTCTTTTTAGATCAATGCTCTACAGGAGACAGAAAGCATGATTCTGTTCTATTGGATTTGCTGTCCTTTATATTGGACAAAAATTATTTTGTCTTTGATCGTGTCTATTATAGACAGATCACTGGGACCGCGATGGGCGCACGTTGTGCGCCCTCGTATGCAAACCTATTCTTGGGATGGTGGGAGGTCACCAGGGTGTTTGGTCTGGAGGCATTTTCTAGGTACATTACCAACTGGTACCGGTATATTGATGATATACTATTTCTCTGGACAGGCACCCTGGAGGATTGTCGATGCTTCGTGGATTCCTTGAATGATAATCCTTGGAACATTCGGTTGACTTTACATCTCTCACAAAGTGACGTTGAATTCCTGGATCTTAAAATCTCCCTTAATGGGTCTCGGATTGTCACCACCCTCTATCGGAAGCCAACTTCCACGAATAGTTTGCTGCACTTCGCTAGTTTTCATCCCCAACATCTTAAAAAGGGTATTCCAAAAGGACAGTTTTTTTGGGCGAAAAGAAATTGTAGCAACAAGGAGGACTTCTTATCTGAGGCACGAAATTTGACCTGCCGTTTCAAAGACAGAGGATATCCCAGGAAGGTAATATCAGATGCGTTTAGGACAGCTAGGGATATTGATAGGGAGAGCCTGTTACAACCTCGGACTATAGGTCCCCCCAAACCATTGGGAATAATAACTACCTATAATAACCAGTGGCATGATGTACGGGGTATACTTGCAAGACACTGGGGAATTTTGCTCAGTGAATCGAGATTGAAGCCGCACATTTCCATACGGCCTGACTTGGTGGCTAGGAGGGCTAGGAATCTTAAAGATTGTTTGAGCCATAGCCATTTTAAACGTCCTGTCACCAGGCTTAATAGGGGCATACGGTTAAGGGGCACTTTCCCCTGTGGAAACTGTAATATCTGTCCGTATATGTCTAATAGTAATCTGTTGACTCTTCCTTTCTCTGCTTTCCAGACCAGAGTGAATCTTTATTTCAATTGCAAATCACGTTTTGTAGTTTATGCCCTGGTGTGTCCGTGTCCCAAGGTTTATGTGGGGCAGACCACCCAAGAACTGAGAAGACGGATACAGCAACACTTCTCTAGTATCACTACGGCGAAGAAAGATAAAGAAAAGGGCAAGTCACTTACATCAGTGGCTTTGCACTACTTGGCTGCACATAATTCACAGTGGACTGGAACGAGGATTTTTGGATTGGACTCCGTACAACCCGACATCAGAGGGGGTGATATAACATTGGAACTCCTTAGAAGAGAATCGAAATGGATCTTCAATTTGAACTCTTTAGCCCCTATTGGCCTCAATGAGGATTTTTTGTTTACAGGGTTTTACAAACAGAACTGAATTTCATTTTATTTATACCCTTGTATTGTATCCAAATACCTTAGCCTAATGGGGACTGTTCTGAACTATACTGTCTGTTCAGCTCAGATATAAACAGCATACCAGTTTATGATTGGGATATTCCTTTTATTGGCAGGACATGTTTGTCTGACCTTGCTCATTGTTAATTATCTTGGATTATCGTTTTATTGTTTGCTGTGTATGGTTATATCTATGGTCCTGAGTTCTTTAGTCCATGTAGTAATTTAGGGATTATATTACTCCCAGTATCAATTCTTGTTGTTTTGTCCTCTTGTTGCATTATGATGATATTCTTACCGTCCTCGTCTCACTTAAGCATTTAGTGCGTCGGGGCTTTTGAGCCTGTGCACTATTCTAATGTTTATACAATGCTCAGTGCCGTTTCTTACTGTTCACAGTGATTCAATAACAATCATAATCTATAGGGGCTGACATCCTGCCTCTTCTGTGTTAAGCGCATGTGTGCATTTATATTTGTTTTAAAGAAGTCTTTGGCCACGTGTTTACACAATGTTCAGTGCTGTCTTTACTGCCCACAGCGTTTCAACAATAATCAGAATCTATAGGGGCTGACATCTTGCCTCTCATGATGAGTGAATGTGTGCACTCATAATTGGTCCAAAGAAGTTCCTGGCCGTGTGTATACACATTGCCTGGTGCTGTTTCTTATTGTTTACAGCAACTTAACCACAACCATATTTTATAGGGGCTGATACTATGCCTCTTCCAAGATAATCGAATGTGTGCATCTATACTTGTTCCAAAGAAGATCTTGGCTGCGTGTACCTATATATATCTGTACAGTCGATTTTTGCCACTTTGCTATGCTGTGTTTTTCTTTTTTGTATTGTTTATTTATCTATTTGACAACAGTGATTCTATTTATCATTTATTGCTCACTGAGATTATTATGCATGCTCATCCATGTGGGACATATTAAGGTAAAATGTAAAAATCAAAAATAACTAGATGTGTATTTCCTGAAGGAAGTACAGATAGTGGTTTGAAATGCTGCCCAGGCTGCCCCTTTAAGAGAGACTTGCCTGCTGCACCTGCAAGACTTTCAACTCAGGATCCGTTTTAACTGTGGGTGCCTCTCAGGGGCCACTTTGGCCTCAGCGTCCGATTTTGTGGCCGGGGCCCCTCAGGGTCCGATTTGGTGGGTGGGGCCCCTCAGGGTCTGATTTGGTGAGCGGGGCCCCTCAGGGTCCGATTTGGTGGCCGGGGCCCCTCAGGGTCCGATTTGGTGGGTGGGGCCCCTCAAGGTCCGATTTTGTGGCTGGGGCCCCTCAGGGTCCGATTTTGTGGCCGGGGCCAATCAGGATCCGATTTTTGTGGCCGGAACCCCTCAGGGTCCAATTTTGCAGGTGGGGCCCCTCAGGGTCCGATTTTGTGGTTGGGGCCCGTCAGGGTCCGATTTGGTGGGCGGGGCCCCTCAGGGTCCAATTTGGTGGGCAGGGTCCCTCAGGGTCCAATTTGGTGGGCAGGACCCCTCAGGGTCCGATTTTGTGGGTTGGGCCCCTCAGGGTCCGATTTTGTGGCCGGGGCCCCTCAGGGTCCGATTTTGGGTCAGGGGCCCCTCAAGGTCCGATTTTGTGGTTGGGTCCCCTCAGGGTCCGATTTTGTGGTTGGGGCCCCTCAGGGTCCGATTTTGTGGCCGCGGCCCCTCAGGGTCTGATTTTGTGGCCGCGGCCCCTCAGGGTCCGATTTTGTGGCAGGGGCCCCTCTGGGTCCGATTTTGTGGGTGGGGCCCCTCTGGGTCCAATTTGGTGGGTGGGACCACTCTGGGTCCAATTTGGTGGGCGGGACCTCTCAGGGTCCGATTTTGTGGTCGGGTCCCCTCAGGGTCCGATTTTGTGGTTGGGGCCCCTCAGGGTCCGATTTTGTGGCCGGGGCCTATCAGGGTCCAATTTTGTGACTGGGGCCCATCAGGGTCCGATTTTGTGGCCGTGGCCCCTCAGGGTCTGATTTTGTGGCAGGGGCCCCTCTGAGTCTGATTTGGTGGGCGGAGCCCCTCTGGGTCCAATTTGGTGGGCGGGACCACTCTGGGTCCAATTTGTTGGGCGGGACCACTCTGGGTCCGATTTGGTGGGCGGAGCCTCTCAGGGTCCGATTTGGTGGGCGGGGCCCCACAGGGTCCGATTTGGTGGGCGGGGCCACTCTGGGTAAGATTTGGAGGCTGGGGTCGCTCAGCCTCCAATTTGGAGGCCGGGGTCGATGAGCTTCCGATTTGGAGGCCGGGGTCGATGAGCCTCCGATTTGGAGGCCGGAGTGGCTCAGCCTCCGATTTGGAGGCCGGGGTGGCTCAGCCTCCGATTTGGAGGCCGGGGTGGCTCAGCCTCCGATTTGGAGGCCGGGGTGGCTCAGCCTCCGATCTGGAGGCCGGGGTGGCTCAGCCTCCGATTTGGAGGCCGGGGTGGCTCAGCCTCCGATTTGGAGGCTGGGGTGGCTCAGCCTCCGATTTGGAGGCCGGGGTGGCTCAGCCTCCGATTTGGAGGCCGGGGTGGATCAGCCTCTTATTTGGAGGCCAGGGTGGATCAGCCTCTTATTTGGAGGCCGGGGTGGCTCAGCCTCCGATTTGGAGGCCAGGGTGGCTCAGCCTCCGATTTGGAGGCCGGGGTGGCTCAGCAACCGATTTGGAGGCCGGGGTGGCTCAGCCTCCGATTTGGAGGCCGGGGTGGCTCAGCCTCCGATTTGGAGGCCGGGGTGGCTCAGCCTCCGATTTGGAGGCCGGGGTGGATCAGCCTCTTATTTGGAGGCCGGGGTGGATCAGCCTCTTATTTGGAGGCCGGGGTGGATCAGCCTCCGATTTGAAGGCCTGGGTCGATCAGCCTCCGATTTGGAGGCCGGGGTGGCTCAGCCTCCGATTTGGAGGCCGGGGTGGCTCAGCCTCCGATTTGGAGGCCGGGGTGGCTCAGCCTCCGATTTGGAGGCCGGGGTGGCTCAGCCTCCGATTTGGAGGCCGGGGTGGATCAGCCTCCGATTTGGAGGCCGGGGTGGATCAGCCTCCGATGTGGAGGCCGGGGTCGATCAGCCTCCGATTTGGAGGCCGGGGTGGCTCAGCCTCCTATTTGGAGGCTGGGGTGGCTCAGCCTCTGATTTGGAGGCCTGGGTCGATCATCCTCCGATTTGGAGGCCGGGGTGGATCAGGCTCCAATTTGGAGGCCGGGGTGGATCAGGCTCCGATTTGGAGGCCGGGGTGGATCAGGCTCCGATTTGGAGGCCGAGGTGGCTCATTGTCCGATTTGGAGGCCGGGGTGGCTCAGCCTCCGATTTGGAGGCCGGGGTGGCTCAGTCTCCGATTTGGTGTGTCGGCCCTTTAAGACTCATTTGGGTGCGCTGGCCCTTTAACAATCACTTTGGCGCGTTGGCCCTTTAAGAGCTAGTTTGGCTGACTGGGCTTCTTTTAAATCCACTTTGGCGCACACATTCTCTCTCAGGGGCATGTGTCATGTGATGAAGCTAGATTTGCATTTGTGCTGTGGGTTTCGCTTTAAGAGCTGATATTATGTGGCAGAGGCTCTGTGCTGGGGTTCAAGTGAAGTTCGTAGGCGTTGGCATAGTAACTGGGTCTGCCTGCGCATATCAATGAGCTCAACTGTCATTTCAATCGCCTCAGGGCACGTTTTGCCATTACCCATTGAAAAGCATTGGAGACAGTGCATTCCAATGACGGGAAAAAAAATTTTCAAACGCAAATTGCGCAAAAACTACAAATCCGATCGACACGAAAAATACTTAGCACACCTCTCATGGACGCTGGCTTCGAAATGACACCTCAACGGAGTCTGTGCATGTAGCGGTTCGGGCCGCATTAATTGCGGAAATCAACTTAATAATAATAATAATAAGAATAAGTTAGCAGCGTTCGGATTACAATATAGTGGTTTTTTCAAACCACTATAATAATAAGAAGAACTAGATGTGTATTTCCTGAAGGAAGTACAGATAGTGGTTTGAAATGGTGCCCGGGCTGGGGTTGCTCAGCTTCCGATTTGGAGGCCGGGATGGCTCATCGTCCGATTTGGAGGCAGGGGTGGCGCAGCCTCCTATCTGGAGGCCGGGGTGGCGCAGCCTCCTATTTGGAGGCCGGGGTGGTTCATCGTCCGATTTGGAGGCCGGTTTGGCTCAGCCTCCTATTTGGAGGTCGGGGTGGCTCTGCCTCTGATTTGGAGGCAGAGGTGGCTCAGCCTCCGATTTGGAGGCCGGGGTCGATCAGCCTCCGATTTAGAGGCCGGAGTGACTCAGCCTCCGATTTGGAGGCCGGGGTGGCTCAGCCTCCGATTTGGAGGCCGGGGTGGCTCAGCCTCCGGTTTGGAGGCCGGGGTGGCTCAGCCTCCGATTTGGAGGCCGGGGTGGCTCAGCCTCCGATTTGGAGGCTGGGGTCGATCAGCCTCCAATTTGGAGGCCGGGGGTTGATCAGCCTCCGATTTGGAGGCCGGGGTGGCTCAGCCTCCGATTTGGCGTGTATGCCCTTTAAGACTCATTTTGGTGCGTCGGCCCTTTAACAATCACTTTGGCGCGTTGGCCCTTTAATAGCTAGTTTGGCTCACTGGGCTTCTAAATCAACTTTGGCGGACATTCTCCCTCAGGGGCATGTGTCATGTGATGAAGCTAGATTTGCATTTGTGCTGTGGGTTTCGCTTTAAGAGCTGATATTATGTGGTAGAAGCTCTGTCCTCGGGGCGTCATGTGACGTTCGTAGGCGTTGGCATAGTAACTGGGTGTGCCTGCGCATATCAATGAGCTTAACTGCCATTTCAATCGCCTCAGGGCACGTTTTGCCATTTCCCATTGAAAAGCATTGGAGACAGTGCATTCCAATGACGGGAAAAAAAATTTTCAAACGCAAATTGCGCAAAAACTACAAATCCGATCGACACGAAAAATACTTAGCACACCTCTCTTGGACGTTGGCTTCGAAACGACACCTCAACGGAGTCTGTGCGTGTAGCGGTTCGGGCCGCATTAATTGCGGAAATCAACTGAATAAAAAGAAAAAGTTAGCAGCGTTCGGATTACAACATTAATATTACAATATAGTGGTTTTTTCAAACCACTATAACTAGATGTGTATTTCCTGAAGGAAGTACAGATAGTGGTTTGAAATGCTGCCCAGGCTGCCCCTTTAAGAGAGACTTGCCTGCTGCACCTGCAAGACTTTCAACTCAGGATCCGTTTTAACTGTGGGTGCCTCTCAGGGGCCACTTTGGCCTCAGGGTCCGATTTTGTGGGTGGGGCCCTCGGGGCCCGATTTTGTGGGTGGGGCCCCTCAGGGTCCGATTTGGTGGGTGGGGCCCCTCAGGGTCCGATTTGGTGGGTGGGGCCCCTCAGGGTCCAATTTTGTGGGTGGGGCCCCTCAGGGTCCAATTTTGTGGCCGGGGCCCCTCAGGGTCCGATTTGGTGGGTGGGGCCCCTCTGGGTCCGATTTGGTGAGCGGGGCCTCTCAGGGTCCGATTTAGTGAGCGGGGCCCCTCAGGGTCTGATTTGGTGGGTGGGGCCCCTCAGAGTCCGATTTGGTAGGTGGGGCCCCTCCGGGTCCTATTTGGTGAGCGGGGCCACTCTAGGTCTGATTTGGTAGGCGGGCCACTCTGGGTCCGATTTGGTGGGCGGGGCCCCTCAGAGTTCAATTTGGTCAGCGGGGCCCCTCAGGGTCCGATTTTGTGGTTGGGGCATTTCAGAATCCGATTTAATGGGCGGGGCCCCTCAGGGTCCGATTTTGTGGCCGGGTCCCCTCAGGGTCTGGATTTGTGGGTGGGGCCCCTCAGGGTCCGATTTTGTGGGTGGGGCCCCTCAGAGTCCGATTTTGTGGGTGGGGCCCCTCAGGATCTGATTTTGTGGCCGGGGTCCCTCAGGGTCCAATTTTGTGGGTGGGGCCCCTCAGGGTCCGATTTTGTGGGTGGGGCCCCTCAGGATCCGATTTTGTGGTTGGGGCCCCTCAGGGTTCAATTTTGTAGGTGGGGTCCCTCAGGGTCCAATTTTGTGGCCGGGGCCCCTCAGGGTCCGATTTTGTGGCCGGGGCCCATCAGGGTCCGATTTTGTGGTTGGGGCCCCTCAGGGTCCGATTTTGTGGGTAGGGCCCCTCAGGGTCCGATTTTGTGAGTGGAGCCCCCTGGGTCCATTTTGGTGGGCAGGGCCACTCTGGGTCCGATTTAGTGGGCGGTGCCCCTCATGGTCCGATTTGGTGGGCGGGGCCCCTCATGGTCCGATTTTGTGAGTGGAGCCCCCTGGGTCCATTTTGGTGGGCGGGGCCCCCCTGGGTCCAATTTGGTGGGCGGGGACCCTCTGGGTCCGATTTGGTGGGCGGGGCCCTTCAGGGTCCGATTTGGTGGGCGGGGTCAATCTGGGTCCGATTTGGTGGGCGGGGCTTCTCAGGTTCTGATTTGGTGGGCGGGGCCCCTCAGGGTCCGATTTGATGGGCGGGGCCACTTTGGGTCCGATTTGATGGGCGGGGCCCTTCAGGGTCCGATTTGGTGGGCGGGGTCACTCTGGGTCCGATTTGGTGGGCGGGGCTTCTCAGGGTCTGATTTGGTGGGTGGGGCTCCTCAGGGTCCGATTTGGTGGACGGGTCCCCTCAGGGTCTGATTTGGTGGTTGGGGCCCCTCAGGGTCTGATTTTGTGGCTGGGGCCCCTCAGAGTCCGATTTTGTGGCTGGGGCCCCTCATGGACTGATTTTGTGGGTGGGGCCCCTCAGGGTCTAAATTGGTGGGCGGGGCCCCTCTGGGTCTGATTTTGTGGGTTGGGCCCCTCAGGGTCCGATTTTGTGGCCGGGGCCCCTCAGGGTCCGATTTTGTGTCCGGGGCCCCTCAGGGTCCGATTTTGTGTCCGGGGCCCCTCAGGGTCCGATTTTGTGGATGGGGCCCCTCAGGGTCCGATTTTGTGGATGGGGCCCCTCAGGGTCCGATTTTGTGGTTGGGGCCCCTCAGGATCTGATTTTGTGGCCGGGGTCCCTCAGGGTTCGATTTTGTGGCCGGGGCCCCTGAGGGTCCAATTTTGTGGGTGGGGCCCCTCAGGGTCTGATTTTGTGGGTGGGGCCCCTCAGGATCCGATTTTGTGGGTGGGGCCCCTCAGGGTTCAATTTTGTAGGTGGGGTCCCTCAGGGTCCGATTTTGTGGCCGGGCCCGTCATGGTCCGATTTTGCGGCCGGGGCCCGTCAGGGTCCGATTTTGTGGTTGGGGCCCCTCAGGGTCCGATTTTGTGGTTGGGGCCCCTCAGGGTCCGATTTTGTGGGTAGGGCCCCTCAGGGTCCGATTTTGTGGGTAGGGCCCCTCAGGGTCCGATTTTGTGAGTGGGGCCACTCAGGGTCCGATGTTGTGGCCGGATCCCCTCAGGGTCCGATTTTGTGGGTGGGGCCCCTCAGGGTCCAATTTTGTGGTCGGGGCCCCTCAGGGTCCAATTTTGTGGGTGGGGCCCCTTAGGGTCCGATTTTGTGGGTTGGGCCCCTCAGGGTACAATTTGGTGGGTGGGGCCACTCTGGGTCTGACTTGGTGGGCGGGGCCACTCTGGGTCCAATTTGGTGGGCAGGGCCACTCTGGGTCCGATTTGGTGAGCTGGGCCCCTCAGGGTCTGATTTGGTGGGCGGGATCTATCAGAGTCCGATTTGGTGGGCGGGGCCCCTCAGGGTCCGATTTGGTTGGCGGGGACCCTTGGGGTCCGATTTAGTGGGCGGTGCCCCTCATGGTCCGATTTGGTGGGCGGGGCCCCTCATGGTCCGATTTTGTGAGTGGAGCCCCCTGGGTCCATTTTGGTGGGCGGGGCCCCCTGGGTCCGATTTGGTGGGCGGGGACCCTCTGGGTCCGATTTGGTGGGCGGGGCCCTTCAGGGTCCGATTTGGTGGGCGGGGTCAATCTGGGTCCGATTTGGTGGGCGGGGCCCTTCAGGGTCCGATTTGGTGGGCGGGGTCACTCTGGGTCCGATTTGGTGGGCGGGGCTTCTCAGGGTCTGATTTGGTGGGTGGGGCTCCTCAGGGTCCGATTTGGTGGACGGGTCTCCTCAGGGTCTGATTTGGTGGTTGGGGCCCCTCAGGGTCTGATTTTGTGGCTGGGGCCCCTCAGAGTCCGATTTTGTGGCTGGGGCCCCTCAGGGTCTGATTTTGTGGGTGGGGCCCCTCAGGGTCTAAATTGGTGGGCGGGGCCCCTCTGGGTCTGATTTTGTGGGTTGGGCCCCTCAGGGTCCGATTTTGTGTCCGGGGCCCCTCAGGGTCCGATTTTGTGTCCGGGGCCCCTCAGGGTCCGATTTTGTGGATGGGGCCCCTCAGTGTCCGATTTTGCAGCCGGAGCCTCTCAGGGTCCGATTTTGTGGTTGAGGCCCCTCAGGATCTGATTTTGTGGCCGGGGTCCCTCAGGGTCCGATTTTGTGGCCGGGGCCCCTGAGGGCCAATTTTGTGGGTGGGGCCCCTCAGGGTCCGATTTTGTGGGTGGGGCCCCTCAGGATCCGATTTTGTGGTTGGGGCCCCTCAGGGTTCAATTTTGTAGGTGGGGTCCCTCAGGGTCCGATTTTGTGGCCGGGCCCGTCATGGTCCGATTTTGCGGCCGGGGCCCGTCAGGGTCCGATTTTGTGGTTGGGGCCCCTCAGGGTCCGATTTTGTGGCTGGGGCCCCTCAGAGTCCGATTTTGTGGCTGGGGCCCCTCAGGGTCTGATTTTGTGGGTGGGGCCCCTCAGGGTCTAAATTGGTGGGCGGGGCCCCTCTGGGTCTGATTTTGTGGGTTGGGCCCCTCAGGGTCCGATTTTGTGGCCAGGGCCCCTCAGGGTCCGATTTTGTGTCCAGGGCCCCTCAGGGTCCGATTTTGTGTCCGGGGCCCCTCAGGGTCCGATTTTGTGGATGGGGCCCCTCAGGGTCCGATTTTGTGGATGGGGCCCCTCAGGGTCCGATTTTGTGGTTGGGGCCCCTCAGGATCTGATTTTGTGGCCGGGGTCCCTCAGGGTCCGATTTTGTGGCCGGGGCCCCTGAGGGTCCAATTTTGTGGGTGGGGCCCCTCAGGGTCCGATTTTGTGGGTGGGGCCCCTCAGGATCCGATTTTGTGGTTGGGGCCCCTCAGGGTTCAATTTTGTAGGTGGGGTCCCTCAGGGTCCGATGTTGTGGCCGGGCCCGTCATGGTCCGATTTTGCGGCCGGGGCCCGTCAGGGTCCGATTTTGTGGTTGGGGCCCCTCAGGGTCCGATTTTGTGGTTGGGGCCCCTCAGGGTCCGATTTTGTGGGTAGGGCCCCTCAGGGTCCGATTTTGTGGGTAGGGCCCCTCAGGGTCCGATTTTGTGAGTGGGGCCACTCAGGGTCCGATGTTGTGGCCGGATCCCCTCAGGGTCCGATTTTGTGGGTGGGGCCCCTCAGGGTCCAATTTTGTGGTCGGGGCCCCTCAGGGTCCAATTTTGTGGGTTGGGCCCCTCAGGGTACAATTTGGTGGGCGGGGCCACTCTGGGTCTGATTTGGTGGGCGGGGCCACTCTGGGTCCAATTTGGTGGGCAGGGCCACTCTGGGTCCGATTTGGTGAGCTGGGCCCCTCAGGGTCTGATTTGGTGGGCGGGATCTATCAGAGTCCGATTTGGTGGGCGGGGCCCCTCAGGGTCCGATTTGGATGGCGGGGACCCTTGGGGTCCGATTTAGTGGGCGGTGCCCCTCATGGTCCGATTTGGTGGGCGGGGCCCCTCATGGTCCGATTTTGTGAGTGGAGCCCCCTGGGTCCATTTTGGTGGGCGGGGCCCCCTGGGTCCGATTTGGTGGGCGGGGACCCTCTGGGTCCGATTTGGTGGGCGCGGCCCTTCAGGGTCCGATTTGGTGGGCGGGGTCAATCTGGGTCCGATTTGGTGGGCGGGGCTCCTCAGGTTCCGATTTGGTGGGCGGGGCCCCTCAGGGTCCGATTTGATGGGCGGGGCCACTTTGGGTCCGATTTGATGGGCAGGGCCCTTCAGGGTCTGATTTGGTGGGTGGGGCTCCTCAGGGTCCGATTTGGTGGACGGGTCTCCTCAGGGTCTGATTTGGTGGTTGGGGCCCCTCAGGGTCTGATTTTGTGGCTGGGGCCCCTCAGAGTCCGATTTTGTGGCTGGGGCCCCTCAGGGTCTGATTTTGTGGGTGGGGCCCCTCAGGGTCTAAATTGGTGGGCGGGGCCCCTCTGGGTCTGATTTTGTGGGTTGGGCCCCTCAGGGTCCGATTTTGTGGCCGGGGCCCCTCAGGGTCCGATTTTGTGTCCGGGGCCCCTCAGGGTCCGATTTTGTGTCCGGGGCCCCTCAGGGTCCGATTTTGTGGATGGGGCCCCTCAGGGTCCGATTTTGCAGCCGGAGCCTCTCAGGGTCCGATTTTGTGGTTGAGGCCCCTGAGGGTCCAATTTTGTGGGTGGGGCCCCTCAGGGTCCGATTTTGTGGCCGGGGCCCCTGAGGGTCCAATTTTGTGGGTGGGGCCCCTCAGGGTCCGATTTTGTGGGTGGGGCCCCTCAGGATCCGATTTTGTGGTTGGGGCCCCTCAGGATCCGATTTTGTAGGTGGGGTCCCTCAGGGTCCGATTTTGTGGCCGGGCCCGTCATGGTCCGATTTTGCGGCCGGGGCCCGTCAGGGTCCAATTTTGTGGTTGGGGCCCCTCAGGGTCCGATTTTGTGGTTGGGGCCCCTCAGGGTCCGATTTTGTGGGTAGGGCCCCTTAGGGTCCGATTTTGTGGGTAGGGCCCCTCAGGGTCCGATTTTGTGAGTGGGGCCACTCAGGGTCCGATGTTGTGGCCGGATCCCCTCAGGGTCCGATTTTGTGGGTGGGGCCCCTCAGGGTCCAATTTTGTGGTCGGGGCCCCTCAGGGTCCAATTTTGTGGGTGGGGCCCCTTAGGGTCCGATTTTGTGGGTTGGGCCCCTCAGGGTACAATTTGGTGGGCGGGGCCACTCTGGGTCTGATTTGGTGGGCGGGGCCACTCTGGGTCCAATTTGGTGGGCGGGGCCACTCTGGGTCCGATTTGGTGAGCTGGGCCCCTCAGGGTCTGATTTGGTGGGCGGGATCTATCAGAGTCCGATTTGGTGGGCGGGGCCCCTCAGGGTCCGATTTGGTTGGCGGGGACCCTCGGGGTCCGATTTGGTGGGCGGGATCCCTCGGGGTTCGATTTGGTGGGCGGGATCCCTCCGGGTTCGATTTGGCGGGCGGGGCCCCTCAGGGTCCAATTTGGCGGGCGGGGCCCCTCAGGGTCCAATTTGGCGGGCGGGGCCCCTCAGGGTCCAATTTGGCGGGCGGGGCCACTCTGGGTCTGATTTGGTGGGCGGTGCCACTTTGGGTCCGATTTGGTGGATGGGGCCCTTCAGGGTCCAATTTGGTGGGCGGGGACACTGAGTCTGATTTTGTGGGTTGGGCCCCTCAGGGTCCGATTTTGTGGCCGGGGCCCATCAGGGTCCGATTTTGTGTCCGGGGCCCCTCAGGGTCCGATTTTGTAGCCGGTGCCTCTCAGGGTCTGATTTTGCGGTTGGGGCCCCTCAGGGTCCGATTTTTGGGGCCGGGGCCCCTCAGGGTCTGATTTTGCGGGTGGATCCCCTCAGGGTCCAATTTTGCGGGTGGGGCCCCTTAGGGTCCGATTTTGCGGGTGGGGCCCCTCAGGGTGCGATTTTGCGGGTGGGGCCCCTCAGGGTCCGATTTTGCGGATGGGGCCCCTCAGGGTCCGATTTTGTGGCCGGGGCCCCTTAGGGTCCAATTTTGTGGGCGGGGCCAATCAGGGTCCGATTTTGTGGGTGAGGCCCCTCAGGGTCCGATTTTGTGGCTGGGGCCCCTCAGGGTCCGATTTTGTGGCTGGGGCCCCTCAGGGTCTGATTTTGTGGCTGGGGTCCCTCAGGGTCTGATTTTGTGGGTGGCGCCCCTCAGGGTCCGATTTTGTGACCGGGGCCCCTCTGGGTCTGATTTTGTGGTTGGGGCCCCTCAGGGTCCGATTTTGTGGCCGGGGTCTCTCAGGGTCCGATTTTGTGGCTGGGGCCCCTCAGGGTCTGGATTTGTGGGTGGGGCCCATCTGGGTCAGATTTTGTGGGTGGGGCCCCTCAGGTTCCGATTTTGTGGCTGGGGCCCCTCAGGGTCCGATTTTGTGGCTGTGGCCCCTCAGGGTCTGATTTTGAGGGTGGTGCCCCTCAGGGTCTAATTTGGTGGGCGGGGCCCCTCAGGGTCCGATTTTGTGGGTGGTGCCCCTCAGGGTCTGATTTTGTGGGTGGGGCCCCTCAGGGTCCGATTTTGTGGCTGGGGCCCCACAGGGTCTGATTTTGTGGCTGGGGCCCATCAGGGTCCGATTTTGTGACTGGGGCCCCACAGGGTCTGATTTTGTGGGTGTGGCCCCTCAGGGTCCGATTTTGTGGCTGGGGTCCCTCAGGGTCTGATTTTGTGGGTGAGGCCCCTCAGGGTCCAATTTTGTGGCCGGGGCCCCTTAGGGTCTGATTTTGTGACTGAGGCCCCTCTGGGTTCGATTTTGTGGCCGGGGTCTCTCAGGGTCCGATTTTGTGGGTGGGGCCCCATAGCGACCGATTTTGAGGGTGGGGCCCCTCAGGGTCTAATTTGGTGGGCGGGGCCCCTCAGGGTCCGATTTTGTGGGTGGGGTCCCTCATGGTCTGATTTTGTGGGTGGGGCCCCTCAGGTTCTGATTTTGTGGTTGGGGCCCCTCAGGTTCTGATTTTGTGGTTGGGGCCCCTCAGGGTCCGATTTTGTGGCCGGGGTCTCTCAGGGTCCGATTTTGTGGCCGGGTCCCCTCAGGGTCTGGATTTGTGGGTGGGGCCCCTCAGGGTCCGATTTTGTGGGTGGGGCCCCTCAGAGTCCGATTTTGTGGCTGGGGCCCCTCAAGGTCTGATTTTGTGGCTGGGGCCCCTCAGGGTCTGATTTTAAGGGTGGGGCCCCTCAGGGTCTAATTTGGTGGGCGGGGCCCCTCAGGGTCTGATTTTGTGGATGGGGCCCCTCAGGGTCCGATTTCGTGACCTGGGCCCCTTAGGGTCTGATTTTGTGACTGGGGCCCCTCGAGGTTCGATTTTGTGGCCGGGGTCTCTCAGGGTCCAATTTTGTGGTTGGGGCCCCTCAGGGTCTGATTTTGTGGCCGGGCCCACTCAGGGTCCGATTTTGTGGGTGGGGCCCCTTAGGGTCTGATTTTGTGGGTTGAGCCCCCTGGGTCCATTTTGGTGGGCGGTGCCCCTCATGGTCCGATTTAGTGGGCGGTGCCCCATATGGTCTGATTTGGTGGGCGGGGCCCCTCATGGTCCGATTTGGTGGGCGGGACCCCCTGGGACCGATTTGGTGGGCGGGGCCCCTATGGGTCCAATTTGGTGGGTGGGGCCCTTCAGGGTCCGATTTGGTGGGCGGGGCACCTCTGGGTCCGATTTGGTGGGTGGGGCCCCTCAGGGTCCGATTTTGTGGCTGGGGTCCCTCAGGGTCTGATTTTGTGGGTGAGGCCCCTCAGGGTCCAATTTTGTGGCCGGGGCCCCTTAGGGTCTGATTTTGTGACTGAGGCCCCTCTGGGTTCGATTTTGTGGCCGGGGTCTCTCAGGGTCCGATTTTGTGGGTGGGGCCCCTCAGCGACCGATTTTGAGGGTGGGGCCCCTCAGGGTCTAATTTGGTGGGCGGGGCCCCTCAGGGTCCGATTTTGTGGGTGGGGTCCCTCATGGTCTGATTTTGTGGGTGGGGCCCCTCAGGTTCTGATTTTGTGGTTGGGGCCCCTCAGGTTCTGATTTTGTGGTTGGGGCCCCTCAGGGTCCGATTTTGTGGCCGGGGTCTCTCAGGGTCCGATTTTGTGGCCGGGTCCCCTCAGGGTCTGGATTTGTGGGTGGGGCCCCTCAGGGTCCGATTTTGTGGGTGGGGCCCCTCAGAGTCCGATTTTGTGGCTGGGGCCCCTCAGGGTCTGATTTTGTGGCTGGGGCCCCTCAGGGTCTGATTTTAAGGGTGGGGCCCCTCAGGGTCTAATTTGGTGGGCGGGGCCCCTCAGGGTCTGATTTTGTGGATGGGGCCCCTCAGGGTCCGATTTCATGACCTGGGCCCCTTAGGGTCTGATTTTGTGACTGGGGCCCCTCTAGGTTCGATTTTGTGGCCGGGGTCTCTCAGGGTCCAATTTTGTGGTTGGGGCCCCTCAGGGTCTGATTTTGTGGCCGGGCCCACTCAGGGTCCGATTCTGTGGGTGGGGCCCCTTAGGGTCTGATTTTGTGGTTTGAGCCCCCTGGGTCCATTTTGGTGGGCGGTGCCCCTCATGGTCCGATTTAGTGGGCGGTGCCCCTCATGGTCTGATTTGGTGGGCGGGGCCCCTCATGGTCCGATTTGGTGGGCGGGACCCCCTGGGACCGATTTGGTGGGCGGGGCCCCTATGGGTCCAATTTGGTGGGCGGGGCCCTTCGGGGTCCGATTTGGTGGGCGGGGCACCTCTGGGTCCGATTTGGTGGGTGGGGCCCCTCAGGGTCTGATTTGGTGGGCGGGGTCAATCTGGGTCCGATTTTGCGGGTGGGGCCCCTCAGGGTCCGATTTTGCGGATGGGGCCCCTCGGGGTCCGATTTGGTGGGCGGGGTCAATCTGGGTCCGATTTGGTGGGCGGGGCTCCTCAGGTTCCGATTTGGTGGGCGGGGCCCCTCAGGTTCCGATTTGGTGGGTGGGGCCCCTCAGGGTCCGATTTGATGGGCGGGGCCCCTCTGGGTCCGATTTGGTAGGCGGGGCCACTCTGGGTCCGATTTGATCGGCGGGGCCCTTCAGGGTTCGATTTGGTGGGCGGGGTCACTCTGGGTCCGATTTGGTGGGCGGGGCTTCTCAGGGTCTGATTTGGTGGGCGGGGCTCCTCAGGGTCCGATTTGGTGGACGGGGCCCTTCAGGGTCCGATTTGGTGGGCGGGGCCACTCGGAGTCTGATTTGGTGGACGGGGCCCTTCAGGGTCCGATTTGGTGGGCGGGGCCACTCGGAGTCTGATTTGGTATGCGGGGCCTCTCAGGATCCGATTTGGTGGGCTGTGCTACTCTGGGTCTGATTTTTTGAGCGGGGCCACACTGGGTCCGATTTGGAGGCCAGGGTGGCTCAGCCTCCGATTTGGAGGCCGGGGTGGTTCAGCCTACGATTTGGATGCCCTTCAGGGTTCGATTTGGTGGGCGGGGCCCCTCAGGGACCGATTTTGAGGGTGGGGCCCCTCAGGGTCTAATTTGGTGGGCGGGGCCAATCAGGGTCCGATTTTGTGGCTGGGGCCCCTCAGGGTCCGATTTTGTGGCTGGGGCCCCTCAGGGTCCGATTTTGTGGCTGGGGACCCTCAGGGTTTGATTTTGTGGCTGGGGTCCCTCAGGGTCTGATTTTGTGGGTGGGGCCCCTCAGGATCCGATTTTGTGGTTGGAGCCCCTCAGGGTTCAATTTTGTAGGTGGGGTCCCTCAGGGTCCGATTTTGTGGCCGGGCCCGTCATGGTCCGATTTTGCGGCCAGGGCCCGTCAGGGTCCGATTTTGTGGTTGGGGCACCTCAGGGTCCGATTTTGTGGCTGGGGCCCCTCAGAGTCCGATTTTGTGGCTGGGGCCCCTCAGGGTCTGATTTTGTGGGTGGGGCCCCTCAGGGTCTAAATTGGTGGGCGGGGCCCCTCTGGGTCTGATTTTGTGGGTTGGGCCCCTCAGGGTCCGATTTTGTGGCCGGGGCCCCTCAGGGTCCGATTTTGTGTCCGGGGCCCCTCAGGGTCTGATTTTGTGGATGGGGCCCCTCAGGGTCCGATTTTGTGGATGGGGCCCCTCAGGGTCCGATTTTGTGGTTGGGGCCCCTCAGGATCTGATTTTGTGGCCGGGGTCCCTCAGGGTCCGATTTTGTGGCCGGGGCCCCTGAGGGTCCAATTTTGTGGGTGGGGCCCCTCAGGGTCCGATTTTGTGGGTGGGGCCCCTCAGGATCCGATTTTGTGGTTGGGGCCCCTCAGGGTTCAATTTTGTAGGTGGGGTCCCTCAGGGTCCGATTTTGTGGCCGGGCCCGTCATGGTCCGATTTTGCGGCCGGGGCCCGTCAGGGTCCGATTTTGTGGTTGGGGCCCCTCAGGGTCCGATTTTGTGGTTGGGGCCCCTCAGGGTCCGATTTTGTGGGTAGGGCCCCTCAGGGTCCGATTTTGTGGGTAGGGCCCCTCAGGGTCCGATTTTGTGAGTGGGGCCACTCAGGGTCCGATGTTGTGGCCGGATCCCCTCAGGGTCCGATTTTGTGGGTGGGGCCCCTCAGGGTCCAATTTTGTGGTCGGGGCCCCTCAGGGTCCAATTTTGTGGGTGGGGCCCCTTAGGGTCCGATTTTGTGGGTTGGGCCCCTCAGGGTACAATTTGGTGGGCGGGGCCACTCTGGGTCTGATTTGGTGGGCGGGGCCACTCTGGGTCCAATTTGGTGGGCAGGGCCACTCTGGGTCCGATTTGGTGAGCTGGGCCCCTCAGGGTCTGATTTGGTGGGCGGGATCTATCAGAGTCCGATTTGGTGGGCGGGGCCCCTCAGGGTCCGATTTGGATGGCGGGGACCCTTGGGGTCCGATTTAGTGGGCGGTGCCCCTCATGGTCCGATTTGGTGGGCGGGGCCCCTCATGGTCCGATTTTGTGTGTGGAGCCCCCTGGGTCCATTTTGGTGGGCGGGGCCCCCTGGGTCCGATTTGGTGGGCGGGGACCCTCTGGGTCCGATTTGGTGGGCGGGGCCCTTCAGGGTCCGATTTGGTGGGCGGGGTCAATCTGGGTCCGATTTGGTGGGCGGGGCTCCTCAGGTTCCGATTTGGTGGGCGGGGCCCCTCAGGGTCCGATTTGATGGGCGGGGCCACTTTGGGTCCGATTTGATGGGCAGGGCCCTTCAGGGTCCGATTTGGTGGGCGGGGTCACTCTGGGTCCGATTTGGTGGGCGGGGCTTCTCAGGGTCTGATTTGGTGGGTGGGGCTCCTCAGGGTCCGATTTGGTGGACGGGTCTCCTCAGGGTCTGATTTGGTGGTTGGGGCCCCTCAGGGTCTGATTTTGTGGCTGGGGCCCCTCAGAGTCCGATTTTGTGGCTGGGGCCCCTCAGGGTCTGATTTTGTGGGTGGGGCCCCTCAGGGTCTAAATTGGTGGGCGGGGCCCCTCTGGGTCTGATTTTGTGGGTTGGGCCCCTCAGGGTCCGATTTTGTGGGTTGGGCCCCTCAGGGTCCGATTTTGTGTCCGGGGCCCCTCAGGGTCCGATTTTGTGTCCGGGGCCCCTCAGGGTCCGATTTTGTGGATGGGGCCCCTCAGGGTCCGATTTTGCAGCCGGAGCCTCTCAGGGTCTGATTTTGTGGTTGAGGCCCCTCAGGATCTGATTTTGTGGCCGGGGTCCCTCAGGGTCCGATTTTGTGGCCGGGGCCCCTGAGGGTCCAATTTTGTGGGTGGGGCCCCTCAGGGTCCGATTTTGTGGGTGGGGCCCCTCAGGATCCGATTTTGTGGTTGGGGCCCCTCAGGGTTCAATTTTGTAGGTGGGGTCCCTCAGGGTCCGATTTTGTGGCCGGGCCCGTCATGGTCCGATCTTGCGGCCGGGGCCCGTCAGGGTCCGATTTTGTGGTTGGGGCCCCTCAGGGTCCGATTTTGTGGTTGGGGCCCCTCAGGGTCCGATTTTGTGGGTAGGGCCCCTCAGGGTCCGATTTTGTGGGTAGGGCCCCTCAGGGTCCGATTTTGTGAGTGGGGCCACTCAGGGTCCGATGTTGTGGCCGGATCCCCTCAGGGTCCGATTTTGTGGGTGGGGCCCCTCAGGGTCCAATTTTGTGGTCGGGGCCCCTCAGGGTCCAATTTTGTGGGTGGGGCCCCTTAGGGTCCGATTTTGTGGGTTGGGCCCCTCAGGGTACAATTTGGTGGGCGGGGCCACTCTGGGTCTGATTTGGTGGGCGGGGCCACTCTGGGTCCAATTTGGTGGGCGGGGCCACTCTGGGTCCGATTTGGTGAGCTGGGCCCCTCAGGGTCTGATTTGGTGGGCGGGATCTATCAGAGTCCGATTTGGTGGGCGGGGCCCCTCAGGGTCCGATTTGGTTGGCGGGGACCCTCGGGGTCCGATTTGGTGGGCGGGATCCCTCGGGGTTCGATTTGGTGGGCGGGATCCCTCCGGGTTCGATTTGGTGGGCGGGGACCCTCAGGGTCCGATTTTGTGGTTGGGGCCTTTCAGAATCCGATTTAGTGGGCGGGGCCCCTCAGGGTCCGATTTGGTGGGTGGGGCCCCTCAGGGTCCAATTTGGTGGACGGGGCCCCTCAGGGTCCAATTTGGCGGGCGGGGCCCCTCAGGGTCCAATTTGGCGGGCGGGGCCTCTCAGGGTCCAATTTGGCGGGCGGGGCCCCTCAGGGTCCAATTTGGCGGGCGGGGCCCCTCAGGGTCCAATTTGGCAGGCGGGGCCCCTCAGGGTCCAATTTGGCGGGCGGGGCCACTCTGGGTCTGATTTGGTGGGCGGTGCCACTTTGGGTCCGATTTGGTGGATGGGGCCCTTCAGGGTCCAATTTGGTGGGCGGGGACACTGAGTCTGATTTTGTGGGTTGGGCCCCTCAGGGTCCGATTTTGTGGCCGGGGCCCATCAGGGTCCGATTTTGTGTCCGGGGCCCCTTAGGGTCCGATTTTGTAGCCGGTGCCTCTCAGGGTCTGATTTTGCGGTTGGGGCCCCTCAGGGTCCGATTCTTGGGGCCGGGGCCCCTCAGGGTCCGATTTTGCGGGTGGATCCCCTCAGGGTCCAATTTTGCGGGTGGGGCCCCTTAGGGTCCGATTTTGCGGGTGGGGCCCCTCAGGGTCCGATTTTGCGGGTGGGGCCCCTCAGGGTCCGATTTTGCGGATGGGGCCCCTCAGGGTCCGATTTTGTGCCCGGGGCCCCTTAGGGTCCAATTTTGCGGGTGGGGCCCCTTAGTGTCCGATTTTTGTCCGGGGCCCCTCAGGGACCGATTTTGAGGGTGGGGCCCCTCAGGGTCTAATTTGGTGGGCGAGGCCAATCAGGGTCCGATTTTGTGGGTGAGGCCCCTCAGGGTCTGATTTTGTGGCTGGGGCCCCTCAGGGTCCGATTTTGTGGCTGGGGCCCCTCAGGGTCTGATTTTGTGGCTGGGGTCCCTCAGGGTCTGATTTTGTGGGTGGGGCCCCTCAGGGTCCGATTTTGTGACCGGGGCACCTCTGGGTCTGATTTTGTGGTTGGGGCCCCTCAGGGTCCGATTTTGTGGCCGGGGTCTCTCAGGGTCCGATTTTGTGGCTGGGGCCCCTCAGGGTCTGGATTTGTGGGTGGGGCCCATCCGGGTCAGATTTTGTGGGTGGGGCCCCTCAGGGTCCGATTTTGTGGCTGGGGCCCCTCAGGGTCCGATTTTGTGGCTGTGGCCCCTCAGGGTCTGATTTTGAGGGTGGTGCCCCTCAGGGTCTAATTTGGTGGGCGGGGCCCCTCAGGGTCCGATTTTGTGGGTGGTGCCCCTCAGGGTCTGATTTTGTGGGTGGGGCCCCTCAGGGTCCGATTTTGTGGCTGGGGCCCCACAGGGTCTGATTTTGTGGCTGGGGCCCATCAGGGTCCGATTTTGTGACTGGGGCCCCACAGGGTCTGATTTTGTGGGTGTGGCCCCTCAGGGTCCGATTTTGTGGCTGGGGTCCCTCAGGGTCTGATTTTGTGGGTGAGGCCCCTCAGGGTCCAATTTTTTGGCCGGGGCCCCTTAGGGTCTGATTTTGTGACTGAGGCCCCTCTGGGTTCGATTTTGTGGCCGGGGTCTCTCAGGGTCCGATTTTGTGGGTGGGGCCCCTCAGCGACCGATTTTGAGGGTGGGGCCCCTCAGGGTCTAATTTGGTGGGCGGGGCCCCTCAGGGTCCGATTTTGTGGGTGGGGTCCCTCATGGTCTGATTTTGTGGGTGGGGCCCCTCAGGTTCTGATTTTGTGGTTGGGGCCCCTCAGGTTCTGATTTTGTGGTTGGGGCCCCTCAGGGTCCGATTTTGTGGCCGGGGTCTCTCAGGGTCCGATTTTGTGGCCGGGTCCCCTCAGGGTCTGGATTTGTGGGTGGGGCCCCTCAGGGTCCGATTTTGTGGGTGGGGCCCCTCAGAGTCCGATTTTGTGGCTGGGGCCCCTCAGGGTCTGATTTTGTGGCTGGGGCCCCTCAGGGTCTGATTTTAAGGGTGGGGCCCCTCAGAGTCTAATTTGGTGGGCGGGGCCCCTCAGGGTCTGATTTTGTGGATGGGGCCCCTCAGGGTCCGATTTCGTGACCTGGGCCCCTTAGGGTCTGATTTTGTGACTGGGGCCCCTCTAGGTTCGATTTTGTGGCCGGGGTCTCTCAGGGTCCAATTTTGTGGTTGGGGCCCCTTAGGGTCTGATTTTGTGGGTTGAGCCCCCTGGGTCCATTTTGGTGGGCGGTGCCCCTCATGGTCCGATTTAGTGGGCGGTGCCCCTCATGGTCTGATTTGGTGGGCGGGGCCCCTCATGGTCCGATTTGGTGGGCGGGACCCCCTGGGACCGATTTGGTGGGCGGGGCCCCTATGGGTCCAATTTGGTGGGCGGGGCCCTTCAGGGTCCGATTTGGTGGGCGGGGCACCTCTGGGTCCGATTTGGTGGGTGGGGCCCCTCAGGGTCTGATTTGGTGGGCGGGGTCAATCTGGGTCCGATTTTGCGG
Organism: Dendrobates tinctorius; assembly: GCF_039654945.1. Taxonomy (NCBI): domain Eukaryota; kingdom Metazoa; phylum Chordata; class Amphibia; order Anura; family Dendrobatidae; genus Dendrobates; species Dendrobates tinctorius. Next base: position 36,925,098 of record NW_027361743.1, on the reverse strand, counting down.
GTGGGGCCCCTCAGGGTCCGATTTGGTGGGCGGGGTCAATCTGGGTCCGATTTGGTGGGCGGGGCTCCTCAGGTTCCGATTTGGTGGGCGGGGCCCCTCAGGTTCCGATTTGGTGGGTGGGGCCCCTCAGGGTCCGATTTGATGGGCAGGGCCCCTCTGGGTCCGATTTGGTAGGCGGGGCCACTCTGGGTCCGATTTGATCGGCGGGGCCCTTCAGGGTTCGATTTGGTGGGCGGGGTCACTCTGGGTCCGATTTGGTGGGCGGGGCTTCTCAGGGTCTGATTTGGTGGGCGGGGCTCCTCAGGGTCCGATTTGGTGGACGGGGCCCTTCAGGGTCCGACTTGGTGGGCGGGGCCACTCGGAGTCTGATTTGGTGGACGGGGCCCTTCAGGGTCCGATTTGGTGGGCGGGGCCACTCGGAGTCTGATTTGGTATGCGGGGCCTCTCAGGATCCGATTTGGTGGGCTGTGCTACTCTGGGTCTGATTTTTTGAGCGGGGCCACACTGGGTCCGATTTGGAGGCCAGGGTGGCTCAGCCTCAGATTTGGAGGCCGGGGTGGTTCAGCCTACGATTTGCATGCCCTTCAGGGTTTGATTTGGTGGGCGGGGCCCCTCAGGGACCGATTTTGAGGGTGGGGCCCCTCAGGGTCTAATTTGGTGGGCGGGGCCAATCAGGGTCCGATTTTGTGGCTGGGGCCCCTCAGGGTCCGATTTTGTGGCTGGGGCCCCTCAGGGTCCGATTTTGTGGCTGGGGCCCCTCAGGGTCTGATTTTGTGGCTGGGGTCCCTCAGGGTCTGATTTTGTGGGTGGGGCCCCTCAGAGTCCGATTTTGTGACCGGGGCCCCTCTGGGTCTGATTTTGTGGTTGGGGCCCCTCAGGGTCCGATTTTGTGGCCGGGGTCTCTCAGGGTCCGATTTTGTGGCTGGGGCCCCTCAGGGTCTGGATTTGTGGGTGGGGCCCATCCGGGTCAGATTTTGTGGGTGGGGCCCCTCAGGGTCCGATTTTGTGGCTGGGGCCCCTCATGGTCTGATTTTGTGGCTGTGGCCCCTCAGGCTCTGATTTTGAGGGTGGGGCCCCTCAGGGTCTAATTTGGTGGGCGGGGCCCCTCAGGGTCCGATTTTGTGGGTGGTGCCCCTCAGGGTCTGATTTTGTGGGTGGGACCCCTCAGGGTCCGATTTTGTGGCTGGGGCCCCTCAGGGTCTGATTTTGTGGCTGGGGCCCATCAGGGTCCGATTTTGTGACTGGGGCCCCACAGGGTCTGATTTTGTGGGTGTGGCCCCTCAGGTTCTGATTTTGTGGTTGGGGCCCCTCAGGGTCCGATTTTGTGGCCGGGGTCTCTCAGGGTCCGATTTTGTGGCCGGGTCCCCTCAGGGTCTGGATTTGTGGGTGGGGCCCCTCAGGGTCCGATTTTGTGGGTGGGGCCCCTCAGAGTCCGATTTTGTGGCTGGGGCCCCTCAGGGTCTGATTTTGTGGCTGGGGCCCCTCAGGGTCTGATTTTAAGGGTGGGGCCCCTCAGGGTCTAATTTGGTGGGCGGGGCCCCTCAGGGTCTGATTTTGTGGATGGGGCCCCTCAGGGTCCGATTTCATGACCTGGGCCCCTTAGGGTCTGATTTTGTGACTGGGGCCCCTCTAGGTTCGATTTTGTGGCCGGGGTCTCTCAGGGTCCAATTTTGTGGTTGGGGCCCCTCAGGGTCTGATTTTGTGGCCGGGCCCACTCAGGGTCCGATTCTGTGGGTGGGGCCCCTTAGGGTCTGATTTTGTGGTTTGAGCCTCCTGGGTCCATTTTGGTGGGCGGTGCCCCTCATGGTCCGATTTAGTGGGCGGTGCCCCTCATGGTCTGATTTGGTGGGCGGGGCCCCTCATGGTCCGATTTGGTGGGCGGGACCCCCTGGGACCGATTTGGTGGGCGGGGCCCCTATGGGTCCAATTTGGTGGGCGGGGCCCTTCGGGGTCCGATTTGGTGGGCGGGGCACCTCTGGGTCCGATTTGGTGGGTGGGGCCCCTCAGGGTCTGATTTGGTGGGCGGGGTCAATCTGGGTCCGATTTTGCGGGTGGGGCCCCTCAGGGTCCGATTTTGCGGATGGGGCCCCTCGGGGTCCGATTTGGTGGGCGGGGTCAATCTGGGTCCGATTTGGTGGGCGGGGCTCCTCAGGTTCCGATTTGGTGGGCGGGGCCCCTCAGGTTCCGATTTGGTGGGTGGGGCCCCTCAGGGTCCGATTTGATGGGCGGGGCCCCTCTGGGTCCGATTTGGTAGGCGGGGCCACTCTGGGTCCGATTTGATCGGCGGGGCCCTTCAGGGTTCGATTTGGTGGGTGGGGTCACTCTGGGTCCGATTTGGTGGGCGGGGCTTCTCAGGGTCTGATTTGGTGGGCGGGGCTCCTCAGGGTCCGATTTGGTGGACGGGGCCCTTCAGGGTCCGATTTGGTGGGCGGGGCCACTCGGAGTCTGATTTGGTGGACGGGGCCCTTCAGGGTCCGATTTGGTGGGCGGGGCCACTCGGAGTCTGATTTGGTATGCGGGGCCTCTCAGGATCCGATTTGGTGGGCTGTGCTACTCTGGGTCTGATTTTTTGAGCGGGGCCACACTGGGTCCGATTTGGAGGCCAGGGTGGCTCAGCCTCCGATTTGGAGGCCGGGGTGGTTCAGCCTACGATTTGGATGCCCTTCAGGGTTCGATTTGGTGGGCGGGGCCCCTCAGGGACCGATTTTGAGGGTGGGGCCCCTCAGGGTCTAATTTGGTGGGCGGGGCCAATCAGGGTCCGATTTTGTGGCTGGGGCCCCTCAGGGTCCGATTTTGTGGCTGGGGCCCCTCAGGGTCCGATTTTGTGGCTGGGGACCCTCAGGGTCTGATTTTGTGGCTGGGGTCCCTCAGGGTCTGATTTTGTGGGTGGGGCCCCTCAGGATCCGATTTTGTGGTTGGAGCCCCTCAGGGTTCAATTTTGTAGGTGGGGTCCCTCAGGGTCCGATTTTGTGGCCGGGCCCGTCATGGTCCGATTTTGCGGCCGGGGCCCGTCAGGGTCCGATTTTGTGGTTGGGGCCCCTCAGGGTCCGATTTTGTGGCTGGGGCCCCTCAGAGTCCGATTTTGTGGCTGGGGCCCCTCAGGGTCTGATTTTGTGGGTGGGGCCCCTCAGGGTCTAAATTGGTGGGCGGGGCCCCTCTGGGTCTGATTTTGTGGGTTGGGCCCCTCAGGGTCCGATTTTGTGGCCGGGGCCCCTCAGGGTCCGATTTTGTGTCCGGGGCCCCTCAGGGTCTGATTTTGTGGATGGGGCCCCTCAGGGTCCGATTTTGTGGATGGGGCCCCTCAGGGTCCGATTTTGTGGTTGGGGCCCCTCAGGATCTGATTTTGTGGCCGGGGTCCCTCAGGGTCCGATTTTGTGGCCGGGGCCCCTGAGGGTCCAATTTTGTGGGTGGGGCCCCTCAGGGTCCGATTTTGTGGGTGGGGCCCCTCAGGATCCGATTTTGTGGTTGGGGCCCCTCAGGGTTCAATTTTGTAGGTGGGGTCCCTCAGGGTCCGATTTTGTGGCCGGGCCCGTCATGGTCCGATTTTGCGGCCGGGGCCCGTCAGGGTCCGATTTTGTGGTTGGGGCCCCTCAGGGTCCGATTTTGTGGTTGGGGCCCCTCAGGGTCCGATTTTGTGGGTAGGGCCCCTCAGGGTCCGATTTTGTGGGTAGGGCCCCTCAGGGTCCGATTTTGTGAGTGGGGCCACTCAGGGTCCGATGTTGTGGCCGGATCCCCTCAGGGTCCGATTTTGTGGGTGGGGCCCCTCAGGGTCCAATTTTGTGGTCGGGGCCCCTCAGGGTCCAATTTTGTGGGTGGGGCCCCTTAGGGTCCGATTTTGTGGGTTGGGCCCCTCAGGGTACAATTTGGTGGGCGGGGCCACTCTGGGTCTGATTTGGTGGGCGGGGCCACTCTGGGTCCAATTTGGTGGGCAGGGCCACTCTGGGTCCGATTTGGTGAGCTGGGCCCCTCAGGGTCTGATTTGGTGGGCGGGATCTATCAGAGTCCGATTTGGTGGGCGGGGCCCCTCAGGGTCCGATTTGGATGGCGGGGACCCTTGGGGTCCGATTTAGTGGGCGGTGCCCCTCATGGTCCGATTTGGTGGGCGGGGCCCCTCATGGTCCGATTTTGTGTGTGGAGCCCCCTGGGTCCATTTTTGGTGGGCGGGGCCCCCTGGGTCCGATTTGGTGGGCGGGGACCCTCTGGGTCCGATTTGGTGGGCGGGGCCCTTCAGGGTCCGATTTGGTGGGCGGGGTCAATCTGGGTCCGATTTGGTGGGCGGGGCTCCTCAGGTTCCGATTTGGTGGGCGGGGCCCCTCAGGGTCCGATTTGATGGGCGGGGCCACTTTGGGTCCGATTTGATGGGCAGGGCCCTTCAGGGTCCGATTTGGTGGGCGGGGTCACTCTGGGTCCGATTTGGTGGGCGGGGCTTCTCAGGGTCTGATTTGGTGGGTGGGGCTCCTCAGGGTCCGATTTGGTGGACGGGTCTCCTCAGGGTCTGATTTGGTGGTTGGGGCCCCTCAGGGTCTGATTTTGTGGCTGGGGCCCCTCAGAGTCCGATTTTGTGGCTGGGGCCCCTCAGGGTCTGATTTTGTGGGTGGGGCCCCTCAGGGTCTAAATTGGTGGGCGGGGCCCCTCTGGGTCTGATTTTGTGGGTTGGGCCCCTCAGGGTCCGATTTTGTGGGTTGGGCCCCTCAGGGTCCGATTTTGTGTCCGGGGCCCCTCAGGGTCCGATTTTGTGTCCGGGGCCCCTCAGGGTCCGATTTTGTGGATGGGGCCCCTCAGGGTCCGATTTTGCAGCCGGAGCCTCTCAGGGTCTGATTTTGTGGTTGAGGCCCCTCAGGATCTGATTTTGTGGCCGGGGTCCCTCAGGGTCCGATTTTGTGGCCGGGGCCCCTGAGGGTCCAATTTTGTGGGTGGGGCCCCTCAGGGTCCGATTTTGTGGGTGGGGCCCCTCAGGATCCGATTTTGTGGTTGGGGCCCCTCAGGGTTCAATTTTGTAGGTGGGGTCCCTCAGGGTCCGATTTTGTGGCCGGGCCCGTCATGGTCCGATCTTGCGGCCGGGGCCCGTCAGGGTCCGATTTTGTGGTTGGGGCCCCTCAGGGTCCGATTTTGTGGTTGGGGCCCCTCAGGGTCCGATTTTGTGGGTAGGGCCCCTCAGGGTCCGATTTTGTGGGTAGGGCCCCTCAGGGTCCGATTTTGTGAGTGGGGCCACTCAGGGTCCGATGTTGTGGCCGGATCCCCTCAGGGTCCGATTTTGTGGGTGGGGCCCCTCAGGGTCCAATTTTGTGGTCGGGGCCCCTCAGGGTCCAATTTTGTGGGTGGGGCCCCTTAGGGTCCGATTTTGTGGGTTGGGCCCCTCAGGGTACAATTTGGTGGGCGGGGCCACTCTGGGTCTGATTTGGTGGGCGGGGCCACTCTGGGTCCAATTTGGTGGGCGGGGCCACTCTGGGTCCGATTTGGTGAGCTGGGCCCCTCAGGGTCTGATTTGGTGGGCGGGATCTATCAGAGTCCGATTTGGTGGGCGGGGCCCCTCAGGGTCCGATTTGGTTGGCGGGGACCCTCGGGGTCCGATTTGGTGGGCGGGATCCCTTGGGGTTCGATTTGGTGGGCGGGATCCCTCCGGGTTCGATTTGGTGGGCGGGGACCCTCAGGGTCCGATTTTGTGGTTGGGGCCTTTCAGAATCCGATTTAGTGGGCGGGGCCCCTCAGGGTCCAATTTTGTGGGTGGGGCCCCTTAGGGTCCGATTTTGTGGGTTGGGCCCCTCAGGGTACAATTTGGTGGGCGGGGCCACTCTGGGTCTGATTTGGTGGGCGGGGCCACTCTGGGTCCAATTTGGTGGGCGGGGCCACTCTGGGTCCGATTTGGTGAGCTGGGCCCCTCAGGGTCTGATTTGGTGGGCGGGATCTATCAGAGTCCGATTTGGTGGGCGGGGCCCCTCAGGGTCCGATTTGGTTGGCGGGGACCCTCGGGGTCCGATTTGGTGGGCGGGATCCCTCGGGGTTCGATTTGGTGGGCGGGATCCCTCCGGGTTCGATTTGGTGGGCGGGGACCCTCAGGGTCCGATTTTGTGGTTGGGGCCTTTCAGAATCCGATTTAGTGGGCGGGGCCCCTCAGGGTCCGATTTGGTGGGTGGGGCCCCTCAGGGTCCAATTTGGTGGGCGGGGCCCCTCAGGGTCCAATTTGGCGGGCGGGGCCCCTCAGGGTCCAATTTGGCGGGCGGGGCCTCTCAGGGTCCAATTTGGCGGGCGGGGCCCCTCAGGGTCCAATTTGGCGGGCGGGGCCCCTCAGGGTCCAATTTGGCAGGCGGGGCCCCTCAGGGTCCAATTTGGCGGGCGGGGCCACTCTGGGTCTGATTTGGTGGGCGGTGCCACTTTGGGTCCGATTTGGTGGATGGGGCCCTTCAGGGTCCAATTTGGTGGGCGGGGACACTGAGTCTGATTTTGTGGGTTGGGCCCCTCAGGGTCCGATTTTGTGGCCGGGGCCCATCAGGGTCCGATTTTGTGTCCGGGGCCCCTTAGGGTCCGATTTTGTAGCCGGTGCCTCTCAGGGTCTGATTTTGCGGTTGGGGCCCCTCAGGGTCCGATTCTTGGGGCCGGGGCCCCTCAGGGTCCGATTTTGCGGGTGGATCCCCTCAGGGTCCAATTTTGCGGGTGGGGCCCCTTAGGGTCCGATTTTGCGGGTGGGGCCCCTCAGGGTCCGATTTTGCGGGTGGGGCCCCTCAGGGTCCGATTTTGCGGATGGGGCCCCTCAGGGTCCGATTTTGTGCCCGGGGCCCCTTAGGGTCCAATTTTGCGGGTGGGGCCCCTTAGTGTCCGATTTTTGTCCGGGGCCCCTCAGGGACCGATTTTGAGGGTGGGGCCCCTCAGGGTCTAATTTGGTGGGCGAGGCCAATCAGGGTCCGATTTTGTGGGTGAGGCCCCTCAGGGTCTGATTTTGTGGCTGGGGCCCCTCAGGGTCCGATTTTGTGGCTGGGGCCCCTCAGGGTCTGATTTTGTGGCTGGGGTCCCTCAGGGTCTGATTTTGTGGGTGGGGCCCCTCAGGGTCCGATTTTGTGACCGGGGCACCTCTGGGTCTGATTTTGTGGTTGGGGCCCCTCAGGGTCCGATTTTGTGGCCGGGGTCTCTCAGGGTCCGATTTTGTGGCTGGGGCCCCTCAGGGTCTGGATTTGTGGGTGGGGCCCATCCGGGTCAGATTTTGTGGGTGGGGCCCCTCAGGGTCCGATTTTGTGGCTGGGGCTCCTCAGGGTCCGATTTTGTGGCTGTGGCCCCTCAGGGTCTGATTTTGAGGGTGGTGCCCCTCAGGGTCTAATTTGGTGGGCGGGGCCCCTCAGGGTCCGATTTTGTGGGTGGTGCCCCTCAGGGTCTGATTTTGTGGGTGGGGCCCCTCAGGGTCCGATTTTGTGGCTGGGGCCCCACAGGGTCTGATTTTGTGGCTGGGGCCCATCAGGGTCCGATTTTGTGACTGGGGCCCCACAGGGTCTGATTTTGTGGGTGTGGCCCCTCAGGGTCCGATTTTGTGGCTGGGGTCCCTCAGGGTCTGATTTTGTGGGTGAGGCCCCTCAGGGTCCAATTTTGTGGCCGGGGCCCCTTAGGGTCTGATTTTGTGACTGAGGCCCCTCTGGGTTCGATTTTGTGGCCGGGGTCTCTCAGGGTCCGATTTTGTGGGTGGGGCCCCTCAGCGACCGATTTTGAGGGTGGGGCCCCTCAGGGTCTAATTTGGTGGGCGGGGCCCCTCAGGGTCCGATTTTGTGGGTGGGGTCCCTCATGGTCTGATTTTGTGGGTGGGGCCCCTCAGGTTCTGATTTTGTGGTTGGGGCCCCTCAGGTTCTGATTTTGTGGTTGGGGCCCCTCAGGGTCCGATTTTGTGGCCGGGGTCTCTCAGGGTCCGATTTTGTGGCCGGGTCCCCTCAGGGTCTGGATTTGTGGGTGGGGCCCCTCAGGGTCCGATTTTGTGGGTGGGGCCCCTCAGAGTCCGATTTTGTGGCTGGGGCCCCTCAGGGTCTGATTTTGTGGCTGGGGCCCCTCAGGGTCTGATTTTAAGGGTGGGGCCCCTCAGAGTCTAATTTGGTGGGCGGGGCCCCTCAGGGTCTGATTTTGTGGATGGGGCCCCTCAGGGTCCGATTTCGTGACCTGGGCCCCTTAGGGTCTGATTTTGTGACTGGGGCCCCTCTAGGTTCGATTTTGTGGCCGGGGTCTCTCAGGGTCCAATTTTGTGGTTGGGGCCCCTTAGGGTCTGATTTTGTGGGTTGAGCCCCCTGGGTCCATTTTGGTGGGCGGTGCCCCTCATGGTCCGATTTAGTGGGCGGTGCCCCTCATGGTCTGATTTAGTGGGCGGGGCCCCTCATGGTCCGATTTGGTGGGCGGGACCCCCTGGGACCGATTTGGTGGGCGGGGCCCCTATGGGTCCAATTTGGTGGGCGGGGCCCTTCAGGGTCCGATTTGGTGGGCGGGGCACCTCTGGGTCCGATTTGGTGGGTGGGGCCCCTCAGGGTCTGATTTGGTGGGCGGGGTCAATCTGGGTCCGATTTTGCGGGTGGGGCCCCTCAGGGTCCGATTTGGTGGGCGGGGTCAATCTGGGTCCGATTTGGTGGGCGGGGCTCCTCAGGTTCCGATTTGGTGGGCGGGGCCCCTCAGGTTCCGATTTGGTGGGTGGGGCCCCTCAGGGTCCGATTTGATGGGCAGGGCCCCTCTGGGTCCGATTTGGTAGGCGGGGCCACTCTGGGTCCGATTTGATCGGCGGGGCCCTTCAGGGTTCGATTTGGTGGGCGGGGTCACTCTGGGTCCGATTTGGTGGGCGGGGCTTCTCAGGGTCTGATTTGGTGGGCGGGGCTCCTCAGGGTCCGATTTGGTGGACGGGGCCCTTCAGGGTCCGACTTGGTGGGCGGGGCCACTCGGAGTCTGATTTGGTGGACGGGGCCCTTCAGGGTCCGATTTGGTGGGCGGGGCCACTCGGAGTCTGATTTGGTATGCGGGGCCTCTCAGGATCCGATTTGGTGGGCTGTGCTACTCTGGGTCTGATTTTTTGAGCGGGGCCACACTGGGTCCGATTTGGAGGCCAGGGTGGCTCAGCCTCAGATTTGGAGGCCGGGGTGGTTCAGCCTACGATTTGCATGCCCTTCAGGGTTCGATTTGGTGGGCGGGGCCCCTCAGGGACCGATTTTGAGGGTGGGGCCCCTCAGGGTCTAATTTGGTGGGCGGGGCCAATCAGGGTCCGATTTTGTGGCTGGGGCCCCTCAGGGTCCGATTTTGTGGCTGGGGCCCCTCAGGGTCCGATTTTGTGGCTGGGGCCCCTCAGGGTCTGATTTTGTGGCTGGGGTCCCTCAGGGTCTGATTTTGTGGGTGGGGCCCCTCAGAGTCCGATTTTGTGACCGGGGCCCCTCTGGGTCTGATTTTGTGGTTGGGGCCCCTCAGGGTCCGATTTTGTGGCCGGGGTCTCTCAGGGTCCGATTTTGTGGCTGGGGCCCCTCAGGGTCTGGATTTGTGGGTGGGGCCCATCCGGGTCAGATTTTGTGGGTGGGGCCCCTCAGGGTCCGATTTTGTGGCTGGGGCCCCTCATGGTCTGATTTTGTGGCTGTGGCCCCTCAGGCTCTGATTTTGAGGGTGGGGCCCCTCAGGGTCTAATTTGGTGGGCGGGGCCCCTCAGGGTCCGATTTTGTGGGTGGTGCCCCTCAGGGTCTGATTTTGTGGGTGGGACCCCTCAGGGTCCGATTTTGTGGCTGGGGCCCCTCAGGGTCTGATTTTGTGGCTGGGGCCCATCAGGGTCCGATTTTGTGACTGGGGCCCCACAGGGTCTGATTTTGTGGGTGTGGCCCCTCAGGGTCCGATTTTGTGGCTGGGGTCCCTCAGGGTCTGATTTTGTGGGTGAGGCCCCTCAGGGTCCAATTTTGTGGCCGGGGCCCCTTAGGGTCTGATTTTGTGACTGAGGCCCCTCTGGGTTCGATTTTGTGGCCGGGGTCTCTCAGGGTCCGATTTTGTGGGTGGGGCCCCTCAGCGACCGATTTTGAGGGTGGGGCCCCTCAGGGTCTAATTTGGTGGGCGGGTCCCCTCAGGGTCCGATTTTGTGGGTGGGGTCCCTCATGGTCTGATTTTGTGGGTGGGGCCCCTCAGGTTCTGATTTTGTGGTTGGGGCCCCTCAGGTTCTGATTTTGTGGTTGGGGCCCCTCAGGGTCCGATTTTGTGGCCGGGGTCTCTCAGGGTCCGATTTTGTGGCCGGGTCCCCTCAGGGTCTGGATTTGTGGGTGGGGCCCCTCAGGGTCCGATTTTGTGGGTGGGGCCCCTCAGAGTCCGATTTTGTGGCTGGGGCCCCTCAGGGTCTGATTTTGTGGCTGGGGCCCCTCAGGGTCTGATTTTAAGGGTGGGGCCCCTCAGGGTCTAATTTGGTGGGCGGGGCCCCTCAGGGTCTGATTTTGTGGATGGGGCCCCTCAGGGTCCGATTTCGTGACCTGGGCCCCTTAGGGTCTGATTTTGTGACTGGGGCCCCTCTAGGTTCGATTTTGTGGCCGGGGTCTCTCAGGATCCAATTTTGTGGTTGGGGCCCCTCAGGGTCTGATTTTGTGGCCGGGCCCACTCAGGGTCCGATTTTGTGGGTGGGGCCCCTTAGGGTCTGATTTTGTGGGTTGAGCCCCCTGGGTCCATTTTGGTGGGCGGTGCCCCTCATGGTCCGATTTAGTGGGCGGTGCCCCTCATGGTCTGATTTGGTGGGCGGGGCCCCTCATGGTCCGATTTGGTGGGCGGGACCCCCTGGGACCGATTTGGTGGGCGGGGCCCCTATGGGTCCAATTTGGTGGGCGGGGCCCTTCAGGGTCCGATTTGGTGGGCGGGGCACCTCTGGGTCCGATTTGGTGGGCGGGGCCCTTCAGGGTTTGATTTGGTGGGCGGGGACAATCTGGGTCCGATTTGGTGGGCGGGGCTCCTCGGGGTCCGATTTGGTGGGCGGGGTCAATCTGGGTCCGATTTGGTGGGCGGGGCTCCTCAGGTTCCGATTTGGTGGACGGGGCCCCTCAGGTTCCGATTTGGTGGGTGGGGCCCCTCAGGGTCCGATTTGATGGGCGGGGCCCCTCTGGGTCCGATTTGGTAGGCGGGGCCCCTCTGGGTCCGATTTGATCGGCGGGGCCCTTCAGGGTTCGATTTGGTGGGCGGGGTCACTCTGGGTCCGATTTGGTGGGCGGGGCTTCTCAGGGTCTGATTTGGTGGGCGGGGCTCCTCAGGGTCCGATTTGGTGGACCGGGCCCTTCAGGGTCCGATTTGGTGGGCGGGGTCACTCTGGGTCCGATTTGGTGGGCGGGGCTTCTCAGGGTCTGATTTGGTGGGCGGGGCTCCTCAGGGTCCGATTTGGTGGACGGGGCCCTTCAGGGTCCGATTTGGTGGGCGGGGCCACTCGGAGTCTGATTTGGTGGACGGGGCCCTTCAGGGTCCGATTTGGTGGGCGGGGCCACTCGGAGTCTGATTTGGTATGCGGGGCCTCTCAGGATCCGATTTGGTGGGCTGTGCTACTCTGGGTCTGATTTTTTGAGCGGGGCCACACTGGGTCCGATTTGGAGGCCAGGGTGGCTCAGCCTCCGATTTGGAGGCCGGGGTGGTTCAGCCTACGATTTGGAGGCCGGGGTGGCTCAGCCTACGATTTGGAGGCCGGGGTCACTCAGCTTTCGATTTGGCGCGCCGGCCCTTTAAGACTCATCTCGGTGCGCTGGCCCTTTAAGAATCACTGTGGCACGTCGGCCCTTTAAGAGCCAGGGTGGCTCACTGGGTTTCTAAATCCACTTGTCATGTGACGTTCGTAGGCGTTGGCATAGTAACTGGGTCTGCCTGCGCATATCAATGAGCTCAACTGCCATTTCAATCGCCTCAGGGCACGTTTTGCCATTACCCATTGAAAAGCATTGGAGACAGTGCATTCCAATGACGGGAAAAAAAATTTTCAAACGCAAATTGCGCAAAAACTACAAATCCGATCGACACGAAAAATACTTAGCACACCTCTCATGGACGCTGGCTTCGAAACAACACCTCAACGGCATCTGTGCGTGTAGCGGTTCGGGCTGTATTAATTGCGGAAATCAACTTAATAATAATAATAAGAAGAACTAGATGTGTATTTCCTGAAGGAAGTACAGATAGTGGTTTGAAATGGTGCCCGGGCTGCCCCTTTAAGAGAGACTTGCCTGCTGTCCCTGCAAGACTTTCAACTCAGGATACGATTTAACTGTGGGTGCCTCTCAGGGGCCACTTTGGCCTCAGGGTCTGATTTTGTGGGTGGGGCCCCTCAGGGCCTGATTTTGTGGGTGGGGCCCCTCAGGGTCCGATTTTGTGGGTGGGGCCCCTCAGGGTCCGATTTTGTGGCCGGGGCCACTCAGGGTCCGATTTGGTGGCCGGGGCCCCTCAGGGTCCGATTTGGTGGCCGGGCCCCCTCAGGGTCTGATTTGGTGGGTGGGGCCCCTCAAGGTCCGATTTTGTGGCTGGGGCCCCTCAGGGTCCGATTTTGCGGCCGGGGCCACTCAGGATCCGATTTTTGTGGCCGAAACCCCTCAGGGTCCAATTTTGTGGGTGGGTCCCCTCAGGGTCCGATTTTGTGGCCGGGGCCCGTCAGGGTCCGATTTTGTGGGTGGGGCCCCTCTGGGTCCAATTTGGTGGGCGGGACCACTCTGGGTCCAATTTGGTGGGCGGGGCCTCTCAGGATCCGATTTTGTGGTTGGGTCCCCTCAGGGTCCGATTTTGTGGTTGGGGCCCCTCAGGGTCCGATTTTGTGGCCGGGGCCTATCAGGGTCCAATTTTGTGACTGGGGCCCATCAGGGTCCGATTTTGTGGCCGTGGCCCCTCAGGGTCTGATTTTGTGGCAGGGGCCTCTCTGGGTCTGATTTTGTGGGCGGAGCCCCACTGGGTCCAATTTGGTGGGCGGGACCACTCTGGGTCCAATTTGGTGGGCGGGACCACTCTGGGTCCAATTTGGTGGGCGGGGCCTCTCAGGGTCCGATTTGGTGGGCGGGGCCCCACAGGGTCCGATTTGGTGGGCGGGGCCCCTCAGGGTCCGATTTGGTGGGCAGAGCCTCTCTGGGTCTGATTTGGTGGGTGGGGCCACTCTGGGTAAGATTTGGAGGCTGGGGTCGCTCAGCTTCCAATTTGGAGGCCGGGGTCATTGAGCTTCCGATTTGGAGGCTGAGGTCAAAGAGCCTCCGATTTGGAGGCAGGGGTCGATGAGCTTCCGATTTGGAGGCCGGGGTCGATGAGCCTCCGATTTGGAGGCCGGGGTGGCTCAGCCTCCGATTTGGAGGCCGGGGTGGCTCAGCCTCCGATTTGGAGGCCGGGGTGGCTCAGCCTCCGATTTGGAGGCCGGGGTGGATCAGCCTCCGATTTGGAGGCCGGGGTGGCTCAGCCTCCGATTTGGAGGCCGGGGTGGATCAGCCTCCGATTTGGAGGCCGGGGCCTATCAGGGTCCAATTTTGTGACTGGGGCCCATCAGGGTCCGATTTTGTGGCCGTGGCCCCTCAGGGTCTGATTTTGTGGCAGGGGCCCCTCTGGGTCTGATTTTGTGGGCGGAGCCCCACTGGGTCCAATTTGGTGGGCGGGACCACTCTGGGTCCAATTTGGTGGGCGGGACCACTCTGGGTCCAATTTGGTGGGCGGGGCCTCTCAGGGTCCGATTTGGTGGGCGGGGCCCCACAGGGTCCGATTTGGTGGGCGGGGCCCCTCAGGGTCCGATTTGGTGGGCAGAGCCTCTCTGGGTCTGATTTGGTGGTTGGGGCCACTCTGGGTAAGATTTGGAGGCTGGGGTCGCTCAGCTTCCAATTTGGAGGCCGGGGTCATTGAGCTTCCGATTTGGAGGCTGAGGTCAAAGAGCCTCCGATTTGGAGGCAGGGGTCGATGAGCTTCCGATTTGGAGGCCGGGGTCGATGAGCCTCCGATTTGGAGGCCGGGGTGGCTCAGCCTCCGATTTGGAGGCCGGGGTGGCTCAGCCTCTGATTTGGAGGCCGGGGTGGCTCAGCCTCCGATTTGGAGGCCGGGGTGGATCAGCCTCCGATTTGGAGGCCGGGGTGGCTCAGCCTCCGATTTGGAGGCCGGGGTGGATCAGCCTCCGATTTGGAGGCCGGGATGGCTCAGCCTCCGATTTGGAGGCCGGGGTCGCTCAGCCTCCGATTTGGAGGCCGGGGTCGCTCAGCCTCCGATTTGGAGGCCGGGGTGGCTCAGCCACCGATTTGGAGGCCGGGGTGGCTCAGCCTCCGATTTGGAGGCCGGGGTGGCTCAGCCTCCGATTTGGAGGCCGGGGTGGCTCAGCCTCCGATTTGGAGGCCGGGGTGGCTCAGCCTCCGATTTGGAGGCCGGGGGTGGCTCAGCCTCCGATTTGGAGGCCGGGGTCGCTCAGCCTCCGATTTGGAGGCCGGGGTCGCATTTGGAGGCCGGGGTGGATCAGCCTCCGATTTGGAGACCGGGGTGGATCAGCCTCCGATTTGGAGGCCGGGGTGGATCAGCCTCCGATTTGGAGGCCGGGGTGGCTCAGCCTCCGATTTGGAGGCCGGGGTCGCTCAGCCTCCGATTTGGAGGCCGGGGTCGCTCAGCCTCCGATTTGGAGGCCGGGGTGGCTCAGCCTCCGATTTGGAGGCCGGGGTGGCTCAGCCTCCGATTTGGAGGCCGGGGTGGCTCAACCTCCGGTTTGGAGGCCGGGGTGGCTCAGTCTCCGATTTGGTGTGTCGGCCCTTTAAGACTCATTTGGGTGCGCTGGCCCTTTAACAATCACTTTGGCGCGTTGGCCCTTTAAGAGCTAGTTTGGCTCACTGGGCTTCTAAATCCACTTTGGCGCACACATTCTCTCTCAGGGGCATGTGTCATGTGATGAAGCTAGATTTGCATTTGTGTTGTGGGTTTCACTTTAAGAGCTGATATTATGTGGCAGAATCTCTGTTCTGAAGATGTCATGTGACGTTCGTAGGCGTTGGCATAGTAACTGGGTCTGCCTGCGCATATCAATGAGCTCAACTGTCATTTCAATCGCCTCAGGGCACGTTTTGCCATTTCCTACTGAAAAGCATTGGAGACAGTGCATTCCAATGACGGGAAAAAAAAATTTCAAACGCAAATTGCGCAAAAACTACAAATCCGATCGACACGAAAAATACTTAGCACACCTCTCATGGACGCTGGCTTCGAAACGACACCTCAACGGAGTCTGTGCGTGTAGCGGTTCGGGCCACATTAATTGTGGAAATCAACTTAATAATAATAAGAAGAATAAGTTAGCAGCGTTCGGATTACAATATAGTGGTTTTTTCAAACCACTATAATAAGTTAGCAGCGTTCGGATTACAATATAGTGGTTTTTTCAAACCACTATAACTAGATGTGTATTTCCTGAAGGAAGTACAGATAGTGGTTTGAAATGGTGCCCGGGCTGCCCCTTTAAGAGAGACTTGCCTGCTGTCCCTGCAAGACTTTCACATCAGGATCCGTTTTAACTGTGGGTGCCTCTCAGGGGCCACTTTTGCCTCAGGCTCTGATTTGGTGGGCAGGGCCCCTCAGGATCCGATTTGGTGGAAGGTGCCCCTCAGGGTCTGATTTGGTGGATGGGGCCCCTTAGGGTCCGATTTGGTGGGCGGGGCCCCTCAGGGTCCGATTTGGTGAGCGGGGCCCCTCAGGGTCCGATTTGGTGAGCGGGGCCCCTCAGGGTCCGATTTGGTGAGCGGGGCCCCTCAGGGTCCAATTTGGTGAGCGGGGCCATTCTGGGTCTAATTTGGTGGGCGGGGCCCCTCAGGGTCCGATTTTGTGGGTGGGACCCCTCAGGGTCTGATTTTGGGGCCGGGACCCCTAAGGGTCCAATTTGGTGGGCGGGGTCCCTCAGGGTCCAATTTGGTGGGCGGGGCCACTCAGGGTCCGATTTGGTGGGCGGGGCCTCTCAGGGTCCGATTTGGTGGGCGGTGCCACTCAGAATCTGATTTGGTGGGTGGGGCTCCTCAGGGTCCGATTTGGTGAGCGTGGCCTCTCAGAGTTCAATTTGGTGAGCGGGGCCCCTCAGGGTCCGATTTGGTGAGCAGTGCCCCTCAGGGTCCGATTTGGTGGGTGGGGCCCCTCAGGGTCTGATTTGCTGGGTGGGGGCCATTCTGGGTCTCATTTGGTGGGCGGGGCCCCTTAGGGTCCGATTTGGTGGGTGGGGCCCCTCAGGGTCTGATTTTGTGGCCGTGGCCCCTCAGGGAACGATTTTGTGGCCGGGCCCCTCTTGGTCCGATTTTGTGGGTGGGGGCCCTCAGGGTCCGATTTGGTGAGCGGGGCCCCTCAGGGTCCGATTTGGTGAGCGGGGCCCCTCAGGGTCCAATTTGGTGAGCGGGGCCATTCTGGGTCTAATTTGGTGGGTGGGGCCCCTCAGGGTCCGATTTTGTGGGTGGGACCCCTCAGGGTCTGATTTTGTGGCCGGGACCCCTAAGGGTCCAATTTGGTGGGCGGGGCCCCTCAGGGTCCAATTTGGTGGGCGGGGCCCCTCAGGGTCCAATTTGGTGTGCGGTGCTCCGCCCTCCAAATAGGACCCTGAGGTGCCCCGCCCACCAAATCAGACCCTGAGGGGCCCCGCCCACCAAATTGGATTTGGTGGTTCGGGCCTTTCAGAATCCGATTTGGTGAGCGGGGCCCCTCAGAGTTCAATTTGGTGAGCGGGTCCCCTCAGAGTTCAATTTGGTGAGCAGGGCCCCTCAGGGTGCGATTTGGTTGGCGGGATCTCTCAGAGTCCGATTTGGTGGGTGGGACCCCTCGGTCCGATTTTGTGGCCGGGGCCCCTCAGGGTCCGATTTTGTGGGTGGGGGCCTTCAGGTTCTGATTTGGTGGGTGGGGCCCCTAAGGGTCCGATTTTGTGGCCGGGGCTCTTCAGGGTACAATTTTGTGGTCGGGGCCCCTCAGGTTTCGATTTGGTGGCCGTGGCCACTCAGGGTCCGATTTTGTGGGTGGCCCCCCTGGGTCTGATATGGTGGGCGGGGCCACTCTGGGTCTAATTAGGTGGGGGGCCCCTCAGGGTCCGATTTGGTGGGCGGGGCCCCTCAGGGTCCGATTTGTTGGGTGGGGCCCCTCAGGGTCCGATTTGGTGGGTGGGGCTCCTCAGGGTCCGAATTTGTGGTTGGTGCCCCTCAGGGTCTGATTTTGTGGGTGGGGCCCGTCATGGTCTGATTTTGTGTCAGGGACCCTCAGGGTCCGATTTTGTGGTTGGGGCCCTTCAGAATCCGATTTGGTTGTCGGGGTCCCTCAAGGTCCGATTTGGTGGGCGGGGTCCCTCAGGGTCCGATTTGGTGGGCGGGGCCACTTAGGGTCCGATTTGGTGAGCGGGGCCTCTCAGAGTTCAATTTGGTGAGCGGGGCCCCTCAGGGTCCGATTTGGTGAGCAGTGCCCCTCAGGGTCCGATTTGGTGGGTGGGGCCCCTCAGGGTCCGATTTGCCGGGCGGGGGCCATTCTGGGTCTGATTTGGTGGGCGGGGCCCCTCAGGGTCCGATTTTGTGGGTGGGGCCCCTCAGGGTCTGATTTTGTGGCCGGGGCCCCTCAGGGAACGATTTTGTGACCGGGGCCCCTCTTGGTCCGATTTTGTGGGTGGGGCCCCTCAGGGTCCGATTTTGTGGGTGGGGCCCCTCAGGGTCTGAGATGGTGGGCTGGGCCACTCTGGGCTCGATTTTGTGGTTGGGGCCCCTCAGGGTCCAATTTTGTGGGTGGGGCCCCTCAGGGTCCGATTTTGTGGTTGGGGCCGCTCAGGGTCCGATTCGGTGGGCGGGGGCGCACTTTGGCGCACATTCTCTCTCAGGGGCATGCGTCATGTGATCAAGCTAGATTTGCATTTGTGCTGTGGGTTTCGCTTTGTGTTGATATTATGTGGCAGAAGCTCTGTCATGGGGGTGTCATGTGATGTTCGTAGGCGTTGGCATTGTAAATGGGTGTGCCTGCGCATATCAATGAGCTTAACTGCCATTTCAATCGCCTCAGGGCACGTTTTAAGTTTCCCATTCAAATGCATTGAGACAATGCATTCCAATGACGGGAAAAAAAATTTTCAAACGCAAATTGCGCAAAAACTACAAATCCGATCAAAACGAAAAATACTTAGCACACCTCTCGTGGACGCTGGCTTTGAAACGACACCTCAACGGAGTCTGTGCGTGTAGCGGTTCGGGCCGCATTAATTGCGGAAATCAACTGAATAATAAGAATGTTAGCAGCGTTTGGATTACAACATTAATACTAGATGTGTATTTCCTGAAGGAAGTACAGATAGTGGTTTGAAATGGTGCCCGGGCTGCCCCTTTAAGAGAGACTTGCCTGCTGCCCCTGCAAGACTTTCAACTCAGGATCCGTTTTAACTGTGGGTGCCTCTCAGGGGCCACTTTGACCTCAGGGTCCGATTTTGTGGGTGGGGCCCCTCAGGGCCCGATTTTGTGGGTGGGGCACCTCAGGGTCCAATTTGGTGGGTGGGGCCCCTCAGGGTCCGATTTGGTGGCTGGGGCCCCTCAGGGTCCGATTTGGTGGCTGGGCCCCTCAGGGTCCGATTTTGTGGCCGGGGCCCCTCAGGGTCCAATTTGGTGGGCGGTGCCCCTCAGGGTCCGATTTGGTGGGCTGGGCCCATCAGGGTCCGATTTGGTGGGTGGGGCCCATCAGGGTCCGATTTGGTGGGCGGGGCCCTTCAGAATCCAATTTGGTTGTCGGGGCCCTTCAGGGTCCGATTTGGTGAGCGGGGCCCCTCAGGGTCCGATTTGGTCAGCAGGGCCCCTCAGGGTCAGATTTGGTGGGCGGGGCCCCTCAGGTTCAGAATTGGTGGGCGGGACCCCTCAGGGTTTGATTTTGTGGGTGGAGCCCCTCAGGGTCTGATTTTGTGTCCGGGGACCCTCAGGGTCCGATTTTGTGGTTGGGGCCTTTCAGAATTCGATTTGGTGATTTGGTGGGCGGGGCCCCTCAGGGTCCGATTTGGTGAGCGGGACCCCTCAGGGTCCGATTTGGTGGACGGGGGCCATTCTGGGTCCGATTTGATGGGCGGGGCCCCTCAGGGTCCGATTTTGTGGGTGGTGCCCCTAAGGGTCTGATTTTGCGGCCGGGGCCCCTCAGGGTCCGATTTTGTGGCTGGGGCCCCTCTGGGTTCGATTTGGTGGGCGGGGCCCCTTTGGGTCCGATTTGGCGGGCGGGGCCCCTCGGGGTCCAATTTGGTGGGCGGGGCCCCTCAGGGTCCAATTTGGTGGGCGGGGCCTCTCAGAGTTCAATTTGGTGAGGGTGTCCCCTCAGGGTCCGATTTGGTGGGCTGGGCCACTCTGGGTTCGATTTTGTGGTTGGGGCCCCTCAGGGTCCTATTTTGTGGGTGGGGCCCCTCAGGGTCCGATTTTGTGGTTGGGGCCTTTCAGAATCCGATTTGGTGCACATTCTCTCTCAGGGGCATGCGTCATGTGATGAAGCTAGATTTGCATTTGTGCTATGGGTTTCGCTTTAAGAGCTGATATTATGTGGCAGAAGCTCTGTCCTGGGGGCATCATGTGACATTCGTAGGCGTTGGCATAGTAACTGGGTGTGCCTACGCATATCAATGAGCTTTACTGCCATTTCAATCGCCTCAGGGCACGTTTTAAGTTTCCCATTCAAATGCATTGAGACAGTGCATTCCAATGACAGGAAAAACAATTTTCAAACGCAAATTGCGCAAAAACTACAAATCCGATCGACACGAAAAATACTTAGCACACCTCTCGTGGACGCTGGCTTTTAAACGACACCTCAACGGAGTCTGTGCGTGAAGCGGTTCGGGCCGCATAAATTGCGGAAATAAACTGAAAAATAAGAATAAGTTAACAGCGTTCGGATTACAACATTAATACTAGATGTGTATTTCCTGAAGGAAGTACAGATAGTGGTTTGAAATGGTGCCCGGGCTGCCCCTTTAAAAGAGACTTGCCTGCTGCCCCTGCAAGACTTTCAACTCAGGATACGATTTAACTGTGGGTGCCTCTCAGGGGCCACTTTGGCCTCATGGTCTGATTTTGTGGGTGGGGCCCCTCAGGGCCTGATTTTGTGGGTGGGGTCCCTCAGGGCCTGATTTTGTGGGTGGGGCCCCTCAGGGTCCGATTTTGTGGGTGGGGCCCCTCAGGGTCCGATTTTGTGGCCGGGGCCACTCAGGGTCCGATTTGGTGGCCGGGGCCCCTCAGGGTCCGATTTGGTGGCCGGGGCCCCTCAGGGTCTGATTTGGTGGGTGGGGCCCCTCAAGGTCCGATTTTGTGGCTGGGGCCCCTCAGGGTCCGATTTTGCGGCCGGGGCCACTCAGGATCCGATTTTTGTGGCCGAAACCCCTCAGGGTCCAATTTTGTGGGTCGGGCCCCTCAGGGTCCGATTTTGTGGCCGGGGCCCGTCAGGGTCCGATTTTGTGGGTGGGGCCCCTCTGGGTCCAATTTGGTGGGTGGGGCCCCTCTGGGTCCAATTTGGTGGGCGGGACCACTCTGGGTCCAATTTGGTGGGCGGGGCCTCTCAGGGTCTGATTTTGTGGTTGGGTCCCCTCAGGGTCCGATTTTGTGGTTGGGGCCCCTCAGG
Source organism: Dendrobates tinctorius (assembly GCF_039654945.1). Classification (NCBI taxonomy): domain Eukaryota; kingdom Metazoa; phylum Chordata; class Amphibia; order Anura; family Dendrobatidae; genus Dendrobates; species Dendrobates tinctorius. The sequence continues at coordinate 36,904,584 of NW_027361743.1, read as the reverse complement.
GTCCGATTTTGTGGCCGGGGCCTCTCAGGGTCCAATTTTGTGACTGGGGCCCATCAGGGTCCGATTTTGTGGCCGTGGCCCCTCAGGGTCTGATTTTGTGGCAGGGGCCCCTCTGGGTCTGATTTTGTGGGCGGAGCCCCACTGGGTCCAATTTGGTGGGCGGGACCACTCTGGGTCCAATTTGGTGGGCGGGACCACTCTGGGTCCAATTTGGTGGGCGGGGCCTCTCAGGGTCCGATTTGGTGGGCGGGGCCCCACAGGGTCCGATTTGGTGGGTGGGGCCCCTCAGGGTCCGATTTGGTGGGCAGGGCCTCTCTGGGTCTGATTTGGTGGGTGGGGCCACTCTGGGTAAGATTTGGAGGCTGGGGTCGCTCAGCCTCCAATTTGGAGGCCGGGGTCGTTGAGCTTCCGATTTGGAGGCTGAGGTCAAAGAGCCTCCGATTTGGAGGCAGGGGTCGATGAGCTTCCGATTTGGAGGCCGGGGTCGATGAGCCTCCGATTTGGAGGCCGGGGTGGCTCAGCCTCCGATTTGGAGGCCGGGGTGGCTCAGCCTCCGATTTGGAGGCCGGGGTGGCTCAGCCTCCGATTTGGAGGCCGGGGTGGCTCAGCCTCCGATTTGGAGGCCGGGGTGGATCAGTCTCCGATTTGGAGGCCGGGGTGGCTCAGCCTCCGATTTGGAGGCCGGGGTGGATCAGCCTCCGATTTGGAGGCCGGGATGGCTCAGCCTCCGATTTGGAGGCCGGGGTCACTCAGCCTCCGACTTGGAGGCCGGGGTCGCTCAGCCTCCGATTTGGAGGCCGGGGTGGCTCAGCCTCCGATTTGGAGGCCGGGGTGGCTCAGCCTCCGATTTGGAGGCCGGGGTGGCTCAGCCTCCGATTTGAAGGCCGGGGTGGCTCAGCCTCCGATTTGGAGGCCGGGGTGGCTCAGCCTCCGATTTGGAGGCCGGGGTGGCTCAGCCTCCGATTTGGAGGCCGGGGTCGCTCAGCCTCCGATTTGGAGGCCGGGGTCGCATTTGGAGGCCGGGGTGGATCAGCCTCCGATTTGGAGACCGGGGTGGATCAGCCTCCGATTTGGAGGCCGGGGTGGATCAGCCTCCGATTTGGAGGCCGGGGTCGCTCAGCCTCCGATTTGGAGGCCGGGGTCGCTCAGCCTCCGATTTGGAGGCCGGGGTCGCTCAGCCTCCGATTTGGAGGCAGGGGTGGCTCAGCCTCCGATTTGGAGGCCGGGGTGGCTCAGCCTCCGATTTGGAGGCCGGGGTGGCTCAGTCTCCGATTTGGTGTGTCGGCCCTTTAAGACTCATTTGGGTGCGCTGGCCCTTTAACAATCACTTTGGCGCGTTGGCCCTTTAAGAGCTAGTTTGGCTCACTGGGCTTCTAAATCCACTTTGGCGCACACATTCTCTCTCAGGGGCATGTGTCATGTGATGAAGCTAGATTTGCATTTGTGCTGTGGGTTTCACTTTAAGAGCTGATATTATGTGGCAGAATCTCTGTTCTGGAGATGTCATGTGACGTTCGTAGGCGTTGGCATAGTAACTGGGTCTGCCTGCGCATATCAATGAGCTCAACTGTCATTTCAATCGCCTCAGGGCACGTTTTGCCATTTCCTATTGAAAAGCATTGGAGACAGTGCATTCCAATGACGGGAAAAAAAAATTTCAAACGCAAATTGCGCAAAAACTACAAATCCGATCGACACGAAAAATACTTAGCACACCTCTCATGGACGCTGGCTTCGAAACGACACCTCAACGGAGTCTGTGCGTGTAGCGGTTCGGGCCGCATTAATTGCGGAAATCAACTTAATAATAATAATAAGAAGAACTAGATGTGTATTTCCTGAAGGAAGTACAGATAGTGGTTTGAAACGGTGCCCGGGCTGCCCCTTTAAGAGAGACTTGCCTGATGCCCCTGCAAGACTTTCAACTCAGGATACGATTTAACTGTGGGTGCCTCTCGGGCCACTTTGGCCTCATGGTCTGATTTTGTGGGTGGGGCCCCTCAGGGCCTGATTTTGTGGGTGGGGCCCCTCAGGGTCCGATTTTTTTGGGTGGGGCCTCTCAGGGTCCGATTTTGTGGCCGGGGCCCCTCAGGGTCCGATTTGGTGGCCGGGGCCCCTCAGGGTCCGATTTGGTGGCCGGGGCCCCTCAGGGTATGATTTGGTGGGTGGGGCCCCTCAAGGTCCGATTTTGTGGCTGGGGCCAATCAGGATCCGATTTTTGTGGCCGGAACCCCTCAGGGTCCAATTTTGCAGGTGGGGCCCCTCAGGGTCCAATTTTGTGGCCGGGGCCCGTCAGGGTCCGATTTTGTGGGTGGGACCTCTCAGGGTCCGATTTGGTGGGCGGGGGCCCCTCAGGGTCCAATTTGGTGGGCAGGTCCCCTCAGGGTCCGATTTTGTGGGTTGGGCCCCTCAGGGTCCGATTTTGTGGTTGGGTCCCCTCAGGGTCCGATTTTGTGGTTGGGGCCCCTCAGGGTCCGATTTTGTGGCCGCGGCCCCTCAGGGTCTGATTTTGTGGCCGCGGCCCCTCAGGGTCCGATTTTGTGGCAGGGGCCCCTCTGGGTCCGATTTTGTGGGTGGGGCCCCTCTGGGTCCAATTTGGTGGGCGGGACCACTCTGGGTCCAATTTGGTGGGCGGGGCCTCTCAGGGTCCGATTTTGTGGTTGGGTCCCCTCAGGGTCCGATTTTGTGGTTGGGGCCCCTCAGGGTCCGATTTTGTGGCCGGGGCCTATCAGGGTCCAATTTTGTGACTGGGGCCCATCAGGGTCCGATTTTGTGGCCGCGGCCCCTCAGGGTCTGATTTTGTGGCCGCGGCCCCTCAGGGTCTGATTTTGTGGCCGCGGCCCCTCAGGGTCTGATTTTGTGGCAGGGGCCCCTCTGGGTCTGATTTTGTGGGCGTAGCCCCTCTGGGTCCAATTTGGTGGGCGGGACCACTCTGGGTCCAATTTGGTGGGCGGGGACTCTCAGGGTCCGATTTGGTGGGCGGGGCCCCACAGGGTCCGATTTGGTGGGCGGGGCCACTCTGGGTAAGATTTGGAGGCTGGGGTCGCTCAGCCTCCAATTTGGAGGCCGGGGTCATTGAGCTTCCGATTTGGAGGCCGGGGTCGATGAGACTCCGATTTGGAGGCCGGGGTGGCTCAGCCTCCGATTTGGAGGCCGGGGTGGCTCAGCCTCCGATTTGGAGGCCGGGGTGGCTCAGCCTCCGATTTGGAGGCCGGGGTGGCTCAGCCTCCGATTTGGAGGCCGGGGTGGATCAGCCTCCGATTTGGAGGCCGGGGTGGATCAGGCTCCGATTTGGAGGCCGGGGTGGATCAGGCTCCGATTTGGAGGCCGGGGTGGCTCAGCCTCAGATTTGGAGGCCGGGGTGGCTCAGCCTCCGATTTGGAGGCCGGGGTGGCTCAGCCTCCGATTTGGAGGCCGGGGTGGCTCAGCCTCCTATTTGGAGGCCGGGGTGGCTCAGCCTCCTATTTGGAGGCCGGGGTGGCTCAGCCTCCGATTTGAAGGCCTGGGTCGATCAGCCTCCGATTTGGAGGCCGGGGTGGATCAGCCTCCGATTTGGAGGCCGGGGTGGATCAGCCTCCGATTTGGAGGCCGGGGTGGATCAGCCTCCGATTTGGAGGCCGGGGTGGATCAGCCTCCGATTTGGAGGCCGGGGTGGATCAGCCTCCGATTTGGAGGCCGGGGTGGATCAGCCTCCGATTTGGAGGCCGGGGTCGATCAGCCTCCGATTTGGAGGCCGGGGTCGATCAGCCTCCGATTTGGAGGCCGGGGTGGATCAGCCTCCGATTTGGAGGCCGGGGTGGATCAGCCTCCGATTTGGAGGCCGGGGTGGCTCAGCCTCCGATTTGGAGGCCGGGGTCGATCAGCCTCCGATTTGGAGGCCGGGGTGGCTCAGCCTCCTATTTGGAGGCTGGGGTGGCTCAGCCTCTGATTTGGAGGCCTGGGTCGATCAGCCTCCGATTTGGAGGCCGGGGTGGATCAGGCTCCGATTTGGAGGCCGGGGTGGATCAGGCTCCGATTTGGAGGCTGGGGTGGCTCATTGTCCGATTTGGAGGCCGGGGTGGCTCAGCCTCCGATTTGGAGGCCGGGGTGGCTCAGTCTCCGATTTGGTGTGTCGGCCCTTTAAGGCTCATTTGGGTGCGCTGGCCCTTTAACAATCACTTTGGCGCGTTGGCCCTTTAAGAGCTAGTTTGGCTCAATGGGCTTCTTTTAAATCCACTTTGGCGCACACATTCTCTCTCAGGGGCATGTGTCATGTGATGAAGCTAGATTTGCATTTGTGCTGTGGGTTTCGCTTTAAGAGCTGATATTATGTGGCAGAGGCTCTGTGCTGGGGTTCAAGTGAAGTTCGTAGGCGTTGGCATAGTAACTGGGTGTGCCTGCGCATATCAATGAGCTCAACTGTCATTTCAATCGCCTCAGGGCACGTTTTGCCATTTCCTATTGAAAAGCATTGGAGACAGTGCATTCCAATGACGGGAAAAAAAATTTTCAAACGCAAATTGCGCAAAAACTACAAATCCGATCGACACGAAAAATACTTAGCACACCTCTCATGGACGCTGGCTTCGAAACGACACCTCAACGGAGTCTGTGCGTGTAGCGGTTCGGGCCGCATTAATTGCGGAAATCAACTTAATAATAATAAGAAGAATAAGTTAGCAGCGTTCGGATTACAATATAGTGGTTTTTTCAAACCACTATAATAAGTTAGCAGCGTTCGGATTACAATATAGTGGTTTTTTCAAACCACTATAACTAGATGTGTATTTCCTGAAGGAAGTACAGATAGTGGTTTGAAATGGTGCCCGGGCTGCCCCTTTAAGAGACAATTGCCTGCTGCCCCTGGAAGACTTTCAACTCAGGATCCGTTTTACCTGTGGGTGCCTCTCAGGGCCCACTTTGGCCTGTGGGGCCCCTCAGGGTCTGCTATGGTGGGTGGGAACCCTCAGGATCCGATTCAGTGAACTGGGCTCCTCAGGGCTTGAATTGGTGGGCGGGGCCACTCTGGGTCTGATTTGGTGGGCGGGGCCCCTCAGGGTCTGATTTGGTGGGCGGGGCCCCTCAGGGTCTGATTTAGTGGGCGAAACCACTCTAGGTCCGATTAGGTGGGCGGGGCCCCTTAGGGTCTGATTTGGTGGGAGGGACCCCTCAGGGTCCGATTTGATGGGCTGGGCCACTCTGGGTTAGATTTGGTGGGAGGGGACCCTCAGGGTCCGATTTTGTGGCCGGTGCCTCTCAGGGTCCGATTTTGTGGTTGGGGCCCCATCAGGGTCCGATTTTGTGGCCGGAGCCTCTCAGGGTCCGATTTTGTGGTTGGGTCCCCTCAGGATCTGATTTTGTGGCCGGAGTCCCTGAGGGTCCAATTTTGTGGGTAGGGTCCCTCAGGGTGCGATTTTGTGGTTGGGGCCCCTCAGGATCCGATTTTGTGGGTGGGGCCCCTCAGGATCCGATTTTGTGGTTGGGGCCCCTCAGGGTCTGATTTTGTGGCCGGGTCTACTCAGGGTCCGATTTTGAGGGCGGGGCCCCTCAGGGTCTGATTTTGTGGGCGGGGCCCCTCAGGGTCCGATTTGGTGGGCGGGGCCCTCAGGGTCCGATTTGGTGGTTGGGGCCCCTCAGGGTCCGATTTTGTGATTGGGGGCCCTCAGGGTCCGATTTTGTGGGTGGGGCCCCTCAGAGTCCGATTTGGTTGGCGGGGCCCCTCAGGGTCCGATTTTGTGGTTGGGGGCCCTCAGGGTCCGATTTTGTTGTTGGGGTCCCTCAGGGTCTGGTTTTGTGGTTGGGGGCCCTCAGGGTCCGATTTTGTGGTTGGGGCCCCTCGGTCCGATTTCGTGGCCAGCGCCCCTCCGGGTCCGATTTCGTGGCCGGGGCCCCTCAGGGTCCGATTTCGTGGCCGGGGCCCCTCAGGGTCCGATTTTGTGGGTGGGGCCCCTCAGGGTCCGATTTTGTGGCTGGGGCCCCTCAGGGTCCGATTTTGTTGGTTGGGCCCCTCAGGATCCGATTTTGAGGGTGGGGCCCCTCATGGTTCGATTTTGTGGTTGGGACCCCTCAGGGTCTGATTTTGTGGCCGGGTCTACTCAGGGTCCGATTTTGTGGGCGGGGTCCCTCAGGGTCCGATTTTGTGGTTGGAGGCCCTCAGGGTCCGATTTTGTGGTTGGGGCCCCTCAGGGTCCGATTTTGTGGCCAGCTCCCCTCAGGGTCCGATTTCGTGGCCGGGGCCCCTCAGGGTCCGATTTCGTGGCCGGGGCCCCTCATGGTGCGATTTTGTGGCTGGGACCCCTCAGGGTCCGATTTTGTGGGTGGGGCCCCTCAGGGTCCGATTTTGTGGCTGGGGCCCCTCAGGGTCCGATTTTGTTGGTTGGGCCCCTCAGGATCCGATTTTGAGGGTGGGGCCCCTCATGGTCCGATTTTGTGGCCGGGGCCCCACAGGGTCCGATTTTGTGGTTGGGGCCCCTCAGGGTCTGATTTTGTGGCCGGGTCAACTCAGGGTCAGATTTTGAGGGCGGGGCCCCTCAGGGTCCGATTTTGTGGGCGGGGCCCCTCAGGGTCCGATTTGGTGAGCGGGGCCCCCAGGGTCCAAGTTTGTGGGTGGGGCCCCTCTGGGTTCGATTTTGTGGCCGGGATCTCTCAGGGTCCGATTTTGTGGCCGGGGCCCCTCAGGGTCCGATTTTGTGATTGGGGGCCCTCAGGGTCCGATTTTGTGGGTGGGGCCCCTCAGAGTCCGATTTGGTTGGCGGGGCCCCTCAGGGTCCGATTTTGTGGTTGGGGGCCCTCAGGGTCCGATTTTGTTGTTGGGGTCCCTCAGGGTCTGGTTTTGTGGTTGGGGGCCCTCAGGGTCCGATTTTGTGGTTGGGGCCCCTCGGTCCGATTTCGTGGCCAGCGCCCCTCCGGGTCCGATTTCGTGGCCGGGGCCCCTCAGGGTCCGATTTCGTGGCCGGGGCCCCTCAGGGTCCGATTTTGTGGGTGGGGCCCCTCAGGGTCCGATTTTGTGGCTGGGGCCCCTCAGGGTCCGATTTTGTTGGTTGGGCCCCTCAGGATCCGATTTTGAGGGTGGGGCCCCTCATGGTTCGATTTTGTGGTTGGGACCCCTCAGGGTCTGATTTTGTGGCCGGGTCTACTCAGGGTCCTATTTTGTGGGCGGGGTCCCTCAGGGTCCGATTTTGTGGTTGGAGGCCCTCAGGGTCCGATTTTGTGGTTGGGGCCTTTCAGGGTCCGATTTTGTGGCCAGCTCCCCTCAGGGTCCGATTTCGTGGCCGGGGCCCCTCAGGGTCCGATTTCGTGGCCGGGGCCCCTCAGGGTGCGATTTTGTGGCTGGGACCCCTCAGGGTCCGATTTTGTGGGTGGGGCCCCTCAGGGTCCGATTTTGTGGCTGGGGCCCCTCAGGGTCCGATTTTGTTGGTTGGGCCCCTCAGGATCCGATTTTGAGGGTGGGGCCCCTCATGGTCCGATTTTGTGGCCGGGGCCCCACAGGGTCCGATTTTGTGGTTGGGGCCCCTCAGGGTCTGATTTTGTGGCCGGGTCAACTCAGGGTCAGATTTTGAGGGCGGGGCCCCTCAGGGTCCGATTTTGTGGGCGGGGCCCCTCAGGGTCCGATTTGGTGAGCGGGGCCCCCAGGGTCCAAGTTTGTGGGTGGGGCCCCTCTGGGTTCGATTTTGTGGCCGGGATCTCTCAGGGTCCGATTTTGTGGCCGGGGCCCCTCAGGGTCCGATTTTGTGGATGGGGCCCCTCAGGGTCCGATTTTGTGATTGGGGGCCCTCAGGGTCCGATTTTGTGGGTGGGGCCCCTCAGAGTCCGATTTGGTTGGCGGGGCTCCTCAGGGTCCGATTTGGTGGGCGGGGCCTCTCAGGGTCCGATTTTGAGGGCAAGGCCCCTGAGGGTTCGATTTGGTGGGCGGGGCCACTCAGGGTCCAATTTTGTGGGTGGGGCCCCTCTGGGTTCGATTTTGTGGCCGGGGTCTCTCAGGGTCCGATTTTGTGGCCGGGGCCCCTCAGGGTCCGATTTTGTGGTTGGGGCCCCTCAGGGTTCGATTTTGTGGTTGTGGCCCCTCAGGGTCCGATTTTGTGGTTGGGGGCCCTCAGGGTCCGATTTTGTGTCCAGGGCCCCTCAGGGTCTTATTTCGTGGTTGGGGCCCCTCAGGGTCCGATTTTATGGCCAGCGCCCCTCAGTGTCCTATTTCGTGGCCGGGGCCCCTCAGGGTCCGATTCCGTGGCCGGGGCCCCTCATGGTTTGATTTTGTGGCTGGGGCCCCTCAGGGTCCGATTTTGTGGATGGGCCGCTTAGGGTCCGATTTTGAGGCCGGGGCCCCTCAGGGTCCGATTTTGTGGGTGGGGCCCCTCAGGGTCCGATTTTGTGGCCGGGGCCCCTCAGGGTCTGATTTTGTGGCCGGGTCTACTCAGGGTCCGATTTTGTGGGTGGGGCCCCTTAGGGTCTGATTTTGTGGTACCCCTGGATCCATTTTGGTGGGCGGGGCCACTCTGGGTCCGATTTGGTGGGCGGGGCCCCTCAGGGTCTGATTTGGTGGGCGGGGCCCCTCGGGGTCTGATTTGGTGGGCGGGGCTCCTCAGGGTCCAATTTGGTGGGCGTGGCCTCTCTCGGTCCGATTTAGTGGGCAGTGCCTTTCAGGGTCCGATTTGGTGGGCGGGGCCCCTCAGGGTCCAATTTGGTGGGTGGGGCCCCTCTGCTTCCGATTTGGTGGGCGGGGCCCTTCATGGTCCGATTTGGTGGGCGGGGTCACTCTGGGTCCGATTTGGTGGACGGAGCTCCTCAGGGTCCGATTTGGTGGGCAGGGCCCCTCTGGGTCCGATTTGGTGGGCGGGTCCCTTCAGGGTCCGATTTGGTGGGTGGGGCCACTCTGAGTCTGATTTGGTGGGCGGGGGCCCTCAGTGTCCGATTTGGTGGGCTGTGCCACTCTGGGTCCGTTTTTGGTGGGCGGGGCCACTCTGGGTCCGATTTGGAGGCCAGGGTGGCTCAGCCTCCGATTTTAAGGCCGGGGTGGCTCAGCCTCCGATTTGGAGCCTGGGGTCACTCAGCTTTCGATTTGGCGCGTCGGCCCTTTAAGACTCATTTCGGTGCGGCAGCCCTTTAAGAATCACTTTGGCGCTTCGGCCCTTTAAGAGCTAGTTTGGCTCACTGGGCTTCTAAATACACTTTGGCGCACATTCTCTCTCAGGGGCATGTGTCATGTGATGAAGCTAGATTTGCATTTGTGCTGTGGGTTTCGCTTTAAGAGCTGATATTATGTGGCAGAAGCTCTGTTCTGGAGATGTCATGTGACGTTCGTAGGCGTTGGCATAGTAACTGGTTCTGCCTGCGCATATCAATGAGCTCAACTGCCATTTCAATCGCCTCAGGGCACGTTTTGCCATTTCCCCATTCAAATGCATTGGAGACAGTGCATTCCAATGACGGGAAAAAAAAATTTCTAACGCAAATTGCGCAAAAACTACAAATCTGATCGACACGAAAAATACTTAGCACACCTCTCATGGACGCTGGCTTCGAAACAACACCTCAACGGAGTCTGTGCGTGTAGCGGTTCGGGATGTATTAATTGCGGAAATCAACATAATAATAATAATAAGAAGAATAAGTTAGCAGCATTCGGATTACAATATAGTGGTTTTTTCAAACCACTATAACTAGATGTGTATTTCCTGAAGGAAGTACAGATAGTGGTTTGAAATAGTGTTCGGGCTGCCCCGGCAAGACTTTCAACTCAGAATCCGTTTTAACTGTGAGAGCCTCTCAGGGGCCACTTTGGCCTCAGGGTCTGATTTGGTGGGTGGGGCCCCTCAGGATCTGATTCCTTGGCCTGGGCTCCTCAGGGCTTGAATTGTTGGCGGGGATCCCTGAGGCTCCGATTTTGTGGGTGTGGCCCCTCAGGGTCCGATTTTGTGGGTGTGGCCCCTCAGGGTCCGATTTTGTGGGTGGGGCCCCTCAGGGTCCGATTTTGTGAGTGGGGCCCCTCAGGGTTCGAGTTTGTGGCTGGGGCCCCTCAGGGTCTGATTTTGTGGCCGGATCCCCTCAGGGTCCGATTTTGTGGGTGGGGCCCCTCAGGGTCCGATTTTGTGGGTGGGGCCCCTCAGGGTCCGATTTTGTGGGTGGGGCTACTCTGGGTCCGATTTGGTGGGTGGGGCCACTCTGGGTCCGATTTGGTGGGCGGGGCTACTCAGGGTCTGATTTGGTGGGCGGGTCCCCTTGGGGTCCGATTTGGAGCCCGGGGTGGCTCAGCCTCCGATTTGGAGGTCGGGGTGGCTCAGCCTCTGATTTGGAGGTCGGGGTGGCTCAGCCTCCGATTTGGAGGCCGGGGTCGATCAGCCTCCGATTTGGAGGCCGGGGTGGCTCAGCCTCCGATTTGGAGGCCGGGGTCGAACAGCCTCCGATTTGGAGGCCGGGGTAGCTCAGTCTCCGATTTGGAGGCCGGGGTGGCTCAGCCTCCGATTTGGAGGCCGGGGTGGCTCAGCCTCCTATTTGGAGGCCGGGGTGGCTCAGCCTCCTATTTGGAGGCCGGGGTGGCTCAGCCTCCTGTTTGGAGGCCGGGGTGGATCAGCCTCTGGTTTGTAGGCCGGGGTGGATCAGCCTCCGATTTGGAGGCCGGGGTCGATCAGCCTCCGATTTGGAGGCCGGGGTGGATCAGCCTCCGATTTGGAGGCCGGGGTCGATCAGCCTCTGATTTGGAGGCCGGGGTGGCTCAGCCTCTGATTTGGAGGCCGGGGTGGCTCAGCCTCCGATTTGGAGGCCGGGGTTGATCAGCCTCCGATTTGGAGGCAGGGGTCGATCAGCCTGATTTGGAGGCCGGAGTGGCTCAGCCTCCGATTTGGAGGCAGTGGTGGCTCAGCCTCTGATTTGGAGGCCAGGGTGGCTCAGACTCCGATTTTGATGCTGGGTTCAATCAGCCTCCGATTTGGAGCCTGGGGTCACTAAGCCTTCGATTTGGCGCGCCAGCCATTTAAGAATCACTTTGGCGCGTCGGCCCTTTAAGAGCCAGTTTGGCTCACTGGGCTTCTAAATCCACTTTGGTGCACATTTTCTCTCAGGGGCATGCGTCATGTGATGAAGCTGCCCCATGTCTTAATATGGCAAAATTTTCCCATTGAAATGCATTGAGACAATGCATTCCAATGACGAGAAAAAAATGTTTCAAGTGCAAATTGCTCAAAAGCTACAAATCCGATTGACACGAAAAATACTTAGCACACCTCTAGTGGACGGTGGCTTCGAAACGACACCTCAACGGCGTCTGTGCGTGTAGCGGTTCGGGCCGCATTAATTGCGGAAATCAACTGAATAAAGATAACAAAATTAACACTAGATGTGTATTTCCTGAAGGAAGTACAGATAGTGGTTTGAAATGGTGCCCGGGCTGCCCCTTTAAGAGAGACTTGCCTGCTGTCCCTGCAAGACTTTCAACTCAGGATCCGTTTTAACTGTATGTGCCTCTCAGGGGCCACTTTGGTCTCAGGGTCTGATTTGGTGGGTGGGGCCCCTAAGGATCTGATTCCTTGGCCTGGGCTCCTCAGGGCTTGAATTGTTGGCTGGGATCCCTCAGGCTCCTATTTTGTGGGTGTGGCCCCTCAGGGTCCGATTTTGTGGGTGTGGCCTGTCAGGGTCTGATTTTGCAGGTGTGGCCCCACTGGGTCCGATTTTGTGGGTGGGCCCCTCAGGGTCCAATTTTTTGAGTGGGGCCCCTCAGGGTCCGATTCTGTGGCCGGATCCCCTCAGGGTCCGATTTTGTGGGTGGGGACCCTCAGGGTCCGATTTTGTGGCCGGGGCCCCTCAGGGTCCAATTTTGTGGGTGGGGCCCTTCAGGGCTCGATTTTGTGGCCGGGGCTCCTCAGGGTCCGATTTTGTGGTTGGGGCCCCTCAGGTTCCGATTTTGTAGGTGGGGCCACTCTTTGTCTGATTTGGTAGGCGGGGCCCCTCAGGGTCTGAATTTCTGGCCGGGGCCCCTCAGGGTCCGATTTTGTGGTTGGGACCCCTCAGGGTCCGATTTTGTGGCCGGGGCCCCTCAGGGTCCGATTTTGTGGCCGGGGCCCCTCAAGGTCCGATTTTGTGACCGGGGCCCCTCAGGGTCTGATTTTGTTGGGGCCCCTCAGGGTCTGATTTTGTGGCCGGGGCCCCTCGGTCCGATTTTGTGGGTGGGGCCCCTTAGGGTCTGATATTGTAGGCGGAGTCCCTCTGTGTCCAATTTGGTGGGCGGGACCACTCGGGGGGCCGATTTGGTGGGCGGGGCCACTTGGGGCCGATTTGGTGGGCGGGGCCACTCGGGGGCCGATTTGGTGGGCGGGGCCACTCGGGGGCCGATTTGGTGGGCGGGGCCACTCGGGGGCCGATTTGGTGGGTGGGGCCTCTCAGGGTTCGATTTGGTGGACGAGGCTACTCTGGGTCCGATTTGCTGGGCGGGGCCACTCTGGGTCTGATTTGGTGAGCGGAGCCCTTTAACAATCACTTTGGCGCGTCAGCCCTTTAAGAGCTAGTTTGGCTCACTGGGCTTCTTCTAAATCCACTTTGGCGCACATTCTCTCTCAGGGGCATGTGTCATGTGATGAAGCTAGATTTGCATTTGTGCTGTGGGTTTCGCTTTAAGAGCTGATATTATGTGGAAGAAGCTCTGTCCTGGGGGCGTCAAGTGACGTTCGTAGGCGTTGACATAGTAAATGGGTGTGCCTGCGCATATCAATGAGCTTTACTGCCATTTGAATTGCCTCAGGGCACATTTTAAGTTGCCTATTGAAAAGCATTGAGACATGCATTCCAATGAGAGGAAAAAAAATTTTCAAACGCAAATTGCGCAAAAACTACAAATCCGATCAACACGAAAAATACTTAGCACACCTCTCGTGGACTCTGGCTTCGAAACGACACCTCAACGAAGTCTGTGCGTGTAGCGGTTTGGGCCGCATTAATTGCGGAAATCAACTGAAAAAAAAGAAAAAGTTAGCAGCGTTCGGATTACAACATTAATACTAGATGTGTATTTCCTGAAGGAAGTACAGATAGTGGTTTGAAATGGTACCCGGCTGCCCCTTTAAAAGAGACTTGCCTGCTGCCCCTGCAAGACTTTCAACTCAGGATCCGTTTTAACTGTGAGTGCCTCTCAGGGGCCACTTTGGCCTCAGGGTCTGATTTGGTGGGTGGGGCTCCTCAGGATCTGATTCCTTGGCATGGGCTCCTCAGGGCTTGAATTGTTGGCCGGGATCCCTCAGGGTCCGATTTTGTGGGTGTGGCCCCTCATGGTCAGATTTTGTGGGTGTGGCCCCTCAGGGTCAGATTTTGTGGGTGGGGCCCCTCAGGGTCCGATTTTGTGAGTGGGGCCCATCAGGGTTCGATATTGTGAGTGGGGCCCCTCAGGGTCCGATTTTGTGGGTGGGGCCCCTCAGGGTCCGTTTTTGTGGGTTGGGCCCCTCAGGGTCCGATTTTGTGGGTTGGGCCCCTCAGGGTCCGATTTTGTGGCCGGGGCCCCTCAGGGTCCGATTTTGTGGTTGGGACCTCTCAGGGTCCGATTTTGTGGTTGGGGCCCCTCAGGGTCTGATTTTGTGGTTGGGACCTCTCAGGGTCCGATTTTGTGGTTGGGGCCCCTCAGGGTCTGATTTTGTGGCCGGGGCGCCTCAGGGTCTGATTTTGTGGGTGGGGCCCCTCAGGGTCCAATTTGGTGGGCGGGGCCCCTCAGGGTCCAATTTGGTGGGCGGGGCCCCTCAGGGTCCAATTTGGTGGGCGGGGCCCCTCAGGGCCTGATTTTGTGTCTGGGGCCCCTCAGTGTCCGATTTTCTGGCCGGTGCCCCTCAGGGCCTGATTTTGTGTCCGGGGCCGCTCTGGGTCCGATTTTGTGGTTCGGACCCCTCAGGGTCTGATTTTGTGGTCGGGGCCCCTTAGGGTCCGATTTTGTGGCCGGTGCCCCTCAGGGTCCGATTTTGTGGCCGGGGCCCCTCAGGGTCCGATTTTGTTGGGGCCCCTCAGGGTCTGATTTTGTGGCAGGGGTCAATCAGCCTCCGATCTGGAGGCCGGGGTCAATCAGCATCCGATTTGGAGGCCGGGGTCGATCAGCCTCCGAGTTGGATGCCGGGGTGGATCAGCCTCCGATTTGGAGGCCGGGGTGGATCAGCCTCCGATTTGGAGGCCGGGGTGGATCAGCCTCCGATTTGGAGGCCGGGGTGGATCAGCCTCCGATTTGAAGGCCGGGGTCGATCAGCCTCCGATTTGGAGGCCGGGGTGGCTCAGCCTCCGATTTGGAAGCCGGGGTCGCTCAGGCTCCGATTTGGAGGCCGGGGTCGATCAGCCTCCGATTTGGAGGCCGGGGTGGCTCAGCCTCCGATATGGAGCCTGGGGTCACTCAGCTTTCGATTTGGCGTGTCGGCCCTTTAAGACTCATTTCGGTGCGCTGGCCCTTTAACAATCACTTTGGCGCGTCGGCCTTTAAGAGGTAGTTTGGCTCACTGGGCTTCTTCTAAATCAACTTTGGCGGACATTCTCTCTCAGGGGCATGCGTCATGTGATGAAGCTAGATTTGCATTAGTGCTGTGGGTTTCACTTTAAGAGCTGATATTATGTGGCAGAAGCTCTGTCCTTGGGGCATCATGTGACGTTCGTAGGCGTTGGCATAGTAACTGGGTCTGCCTGCGCATATCAATGAGCTTAACTGCTATTTCAATCACCTCAGGGCACGTTTTGCCATTTCCCATTGAAAAGCATTGGAGACAGTGCATTCCAATGACAGGAAAAAAATTTCAAACGCAAATTGCGCAAAAACTACAAATCCGATCGACACGAAAAATACTTAGCACACCTCTCGTGGACGCTGGCTTCGAAACAACACCTCAACGGAGTCTGTGCGTGTAGCGGTTCGGGCCGCATTAATTGCGGAAATCAACTGAATAAAAAGAAAAAGTTAGCAGCGTTCGGATTACAACATTAATACTAGATGTGTATTTCCTGAAGGAAGTACAGATAGTGGTTTGAAATGGTGCCCGGGCTGCCCCTTTAAGAGAGACTTGCCTGCTGCCCCTGCAAGACTTTCAACTCAGGATACGATTTAACTGTGGGTGCCTCTCAGGGGCCACTTTGGCCTCATGGTCTGATTTTGTGGGTGGGGCCCCTCAGGGCCTGATTTTGTGGGTGGGTCCCCTCAGGGTCCGATTTTGTGGCCGGGGCCTATCAGGGTCCAATTTTGTGACTGGGGCCCATCAGGGTCCGATTTTGTGGCCGCGGCCCCTCAGGGTCTGATTTTGTGGCAGGGGCCCCCCTGGGTCTGATTTTGTGGGCGGAGCCCCTCTGGGTCCAATTTGGTGGGCGGGACCACTCTGGGTCCAATTTGGTGGGCGGGACCACTCTGGGTCCGATTTGGTGGGCGGGGCCCCACAGGGTCCGATTTGGTGGGCGGGGCCCCACAGGGTCCGATTTGGTGGGCGGGGCCACTCTGGGTAAGATTTGGAGGCTGGGGTCGCTCAGCCTCCAATTTGGAGGCCGGGGTCGTTGAGCTTCGGATTTGGAGGCCGAGGTCAAAGAGCCTCTGATTTGGAGGCCGGGGTCGATGAACTTCCGATTTGGAGGCCGGGGTGGCTCAGCCTCCGATTTGGAGGCCGGGGTGGATCAGCCTCCGATTTGGAGGCCGGGGTCGATCAGACTCCGATTTGGAGGCCGGGGTCGATCAGACTCCGATTTGGAGGCCGGGGTCGATCAGACTACGATTTGGAGGCCGGGGTCGATCAGACTACGATTTGGAGGCCGGGGTCGATCAGACTACGATTTGGAGGCCGGGGTCGATCAGCCTCCGATTTGGAGGCCGGGGTCGATCAGCCTCCGATTTGGAGGCCGGGGTCGATCAGCCTCCGATTTGGAGGCCTGGGTCGATCAGCCTCCGATTTGGAGGTCTGGGTCGATCAGCCTCCGATTTGGAGCCTGCGGTCACTCAGCATTCGATTTGGCGCGACGGCCCTTTAAGGCTTATTTTGGTGCGCTGGCCTTTTAAGAATCACTTAGGCGCGTCGTCTAAGAGCTAGTTTGGCGCACTGGGCTTCTAAATCCACTTTGGCGTACATTCTCTCTCAGGGGCATGCGTCATCTGATGAAGCTAGATTTGCATTTGTGCTGTGGGTTTCGCTTTAAGAGCTGATATTATCTAGAATCATAGAATCATAGAATCGTAGAGTTGGAAGGGACCTCCTGGTCCATCTGGTCCAACCCCCTGCTCAAAGCAGGATTCGCTAAATCATCCCAGTCAGATGTCTGTCCAGCCTCTGTTTGAAGACTTCCATTGAAGGAGAACTCACCACTTCTCGTGGCAGCCTGTTCATAGAATCATAGAATCGTAGAGTTGGAAGGGACCTCCTGGGCCATCTGGTCCAACCCCCTGCTCAAAGCAGGATTCGCTAAATCATCCCAGTCAGATGTCTGTCCAGCCTCTGTTTGAAGACTTCCATTGAAGGAGAACTCACCACTTCTCGTGGCAGCCTGTTCCACTCATTGATCACTCTAACTGTCAAAAAGTTTTTTCTAATATCTAATCTGTGTCTCTTCCCATTCAGTTTCATCCCATTGCTTCTAGTCTTTCCTTGTGCAAATGAGAATAAAGTTGATCCTTCTACAATGTGACAGCCCTTTAGATATTTGTAGACAGCTATTAAGTCTCCTCTCAGTCTTCTCTTCTGCAAACTAAACATTCCCAAATCCTGCAACCTTTCCTCATAAGACAGGGTTTGCAGACCGGTCACCATTCTGGTCGCTCTTTTCTGAACTTGCTCCAGTTTGTTGATGTCTTTTTTAAAATGTGGTGCCCAAAACTGGACACAATATTCCAGATGAGGTCTGACCAAAGAGGAGTAGAGGGAAATAATGACTTCACGTGATCTAGACTGTATGCTTCTGTTAATACATCCTAGAATTGCATTTGCCTTTTTTGCTGCTGCATCACACTGTTGACTCATATTCAGTTTGTGATCTATTAGTATACCCAAGTCTTTTTCACATGTGCTGTCACTTAGCCCTATTCCTCCCATTCTATATATGCTTTTTTCATTTTTATTGCCCAGATGTAGTACTTTGCATTTCTCCCTGTTAAAAACCATTCTGTTAGTTGCTGCCCACTTCTCCAGTTTATTTAAATCTTTTTGAATCCTCTCTCTCTCTTCTCTAGTATTAGCTATCCCTCCTAGCTTTGTGTCATCAGCAAATTTAATCAGTTTACCCTCAATTCCTTCATCTAAATCGTTGATAAAGATGTTGAACAATACAGGGCCCAGGACAGAGCCCTGTGGTACCCCACTTGAGACATTCTTCCAACTGGATGTGCAGCCATTTACGACCACTCTTTGGGTCCGATCACTAAGCCAGTTATGAATCCACCTAACAGTTGCCTTGTCCATTCCATACTTAGTCATTTTTTCAATAAGGATTGTATGAGAGACTTTGTCAAATGCTTTGCTGAAGTCAAGATATACTATATCTACAGCATTTCCTTGATCCACCCAATCAGTGATACCGTCATAGAAGGAAATTAAGTTAGTCTGACATGACTTATTAGTTACAAACCCATGCTGACTCTGTTTAATCACTTCATTCTTATCCAGGTATTGACATACATGTTGTTTAATAATTTGTTCAAAGATCTTTCCTGGTATAGAAGTCAGACTTACCGGCCTATAGTTGCCTGGGTCCACCTTCTTCCCCTTTTTGAAGATAGGAACAACATTTGCTCTTCTCCAGTCTTCTGGCACTTCTGTTCTCCAAGAATTTTCAAAGATTATGGAGAGGGGTTCAAAAATTTCTTCTGCTATCTCCTTCAGTACTCTGGGGTGTAATTCATCTGGACCTGGAGACTTGAATTCATTTAGGTTAGCTAAGTGTTTCCTCACTATCTTTCTGTTTATAGATATCCTGGATTCTTCTATTCCCTTAATAGGACAGTGAATAACAGTTGATGTTGCATTTCCTTTCAATGTTCCACTCATTGATCACTCTAACTGTCAAAAAGTTTTTTCTAATATCTAATCTGTGTCTCCTCCCATTCAGTTTCATCCCATTGCTTCTAGTCTTTCCTTGTGCAAATGAGAATAAAGTTGATCCTTCTACAATGTGACAGCCCTTTAGATATTTGTAGACAGCTATTAAGTCTCCTCTCTGTCTTCTCTTTTGCAAACTAAACATTCCCAAATCCTGCAACCTTTCCTCATAAGACAGGGTTTGCAGACCGGTCACCATTCTGGTCGCTCTTTTCTGAACTTGCTCCAGTTTGTTGATGTCTTTTTTAAAATGTGGTGCCCAAAACTGGACACAATATTCCAGATGAGGTCTGACCAAAGAGGAGTAGAGGGAAATAATGACTTCACGTGATCTAGACTGTATGCTTCTGTTAATACATCCTAGAATTGCATTTGCCTTTTTTGCTGCTGCATCACACTGTTGACTCATATTCAGTCTGTGATCTATTAGTATACCCAAGTCTTTTTCACATGTGCTGTCACTTAGCCCTATTCCTCCCATTCTATATATGCTTTTTCCATTTTTATTGCCCAGATGTAGTACTTTGCATTTCTCCCTGTTAAAAACCATTCTGTTAGTTGCTGCCCACTTCTCCAGTTTATTTAAATCTTTTTGAATCCTCTCTCTCTCTTCTCTAGTATTAGCTATCCCTCCTAGCTTTGTGTCATCAGCAAATTTAATCAGTTTACCCTCAATTCCTTCATCTAAATCGTTGATAAAGATGTTGAACAATACAGGGCCCAGGACAGAGCCCTGTGGTACCCCACTTGAGACATTCTTCCAACTGGATGTGCAGCCATTTACGACCACTCTTTGGGTCCGATCACTAAGCCAGTTATGAATCCACCTAACAGTTGCCTTGTCCATTCCATACTTAGTCATTTTTTCAATAAGGATTGTATGAGAGACTTTGTCAAATGCTTTGCTGAAGTCAAGATATACTATATCTACAGCATTTCCTTGATCCACCCAATCAGTGATACCGTCATAGAAGGAAATTAAGTTAGTCTGACATGACTTATTAGTTACAAACCCATGCTGACTCTGTTTAATCACTTCATTCTTATCCAGGTATTGACATACATGTTGTTTAATAATTTGTTCAAAGATCTTTCCTGGTATAGAAGTCAGACTTACCGGCCTATAGTTGCCTGGGTCCACCTTCTTCCCCTTTTTGAAGATAGGAACAACATTTGCTCTTCTCCAGTCTTCTGGCACTTCTCCTGTTCTCCAAGAATTTTCAAAGATTATGGAGAGGGGTTCAAAAATTTCTTCTGCTATCTCCTTCAGTACTCTGGGGTGTAATTCATCTGGACCTGGAGACTTGAATTCATTTAGGTTAGCTAAGTGTTTCCTCACTATCTTTCTGTTTATAGATATCCTGGATTCTTCTATTCCCTTAATAGGACAGTGAATAACAGTTGATGTTGCATTTCCTTTCAATGTTCCACTCATTGATCACTCTAACTGTCAAAAAGTTTTTTCTAATATCTAATCTGTGTCTCCTCCCATTCAGTTTCATCCCATTGCTTCTAGTCTTTCCTTGTGCAAATGAGAATAAAGTTGATCCTTCTACAATGTGACAGCCCTTTAGATATTTGTAGACAGCTATTAAGTCTCCTCTCTGTCTTCTCTTTTGCAAACTAAACATTCCCAAATCCTGCAACCTTTCCTCATAAGACAGGGTTTGCAGACCGGTCACCATTCTGGTCGCTCTTTTCTGAACTTGCTCCAGTTTGTTGATGTCTTTTTTAAAATGTGGTGCCCAAAACTGGACACAATATTCCAGATGAGGTCTGACCAAAGAGGAGTAGAGGGAAATAATGACTTCACGTGATCTAGACTGTATGCTTCTGTTAATACATCCTAGAATTGCATTTGCCTTTTTTGCTGCTGCATCACACTGTTGACTCATATTCAGTCTGTGATCTATTAGTATACCCAAGTCTTTTTCACATGTGCTGTCACTTAGCCCTATTCCTCCCATTCTATATATGCTTTTTCCATTTTTATTGCCCAGATGTAGTACTTTGCATTTCTCCCTGTTAAAAACCATTCTGTTAGTTGCTGCCCACTTCTCCAGTTTATTTAAATCTTTTTGAATCCTCTCTCTCTCTTCTCTAGTATTAGCTATCCCTCCTAGCTTTGTGTCATCAGCAAATTTAATCAGTTTACCCTCAATTCCTTCATCTAAATCGTTGATAAAGATGTTGAACAATACAGGGCCCAGGACAGAGCCCTGTGGTACCCCACTTGAGACATTCTTCCAACTGGATGTGCAGCCATTTACGACCACTCTTTGGGTCCGATCACTAAGCCAGTTATGAATCCACCTAACAGTTGCCTTGTCCATTCCATACTTAATCATTTTTTCAATAAGGATTGTATGAGAGACTTTGTCAAATGCTTTGCTGAAGTCAAGATATACTATATCTACAGCATTTCCTTGATCCACCCAATCAGTGATACCGTCATAGAAGGAAATTAAGTTAGTCTGACATGACTTATTAGTTACAAACCCATGCTGACTCTGTTTAATCACTTCATTCTTATCCAGGTATTGACATACATGTTGTTTAATAATTTGATCAAAGATCTTTCCTGGTATAGAAGTCAGACTCACCGGCCTATAGTTACCTGGGTCCACCTTCTTCCCCTTTTTGAAGATAGGAACAACATTTGCTCTTCTCCAGTCTTCTGGCACTTCTCCTGTTCTCCAAGAATTTTCAAAGATTATAGAGAGGGGTTCAAAAATTTCTTCTGCTATCTCCTTCAGTACTCTGGGGTGTAATTCATCTGGACCTGGAGACTTGAATTCATTTAGGCTAGCTAAGTGTTTCCTCACTATCTTTCTGTTTATAGATATCCTGGATTCTTCTATTCCCTTAATAGGACAGTGAATAACAGTTGATGTTACATTTCCTTTCTGAGAGAAAACAGATGCAAAATAGGAATTTAAAATTTCAGCCTTCTCAACATCCTGTCTTACCATTTCATCATTTTCATCCTGTAAAAATCCTATAGCATCTTTGACTTTTCTTTTACTTTTGACATATCCCCAAAATCCTTTATTATTGCTTTTGACATCTCTTGCAAGCCTCAATTCATTTTCAGCTTTAGATAATCTGATTTGTGCCCTGCAGGTTCTGCAGACAGCATTATATTCTTCTTTAGATATGCCTCCCTCTTTCCATTTTATAAACATTTTTTTCTTCCTTTTTAGCATGTGCTTAAGTTCTGTGTTCATCCATCCTGGTTTCCTTAACTGCTTCCTATTCTTCCCTCTTTTCGGAATTGTTAACAACTGTGCTTTGAGAATTTCATTTTTCAAGATTTCCCATCCTTCCTGGACATTTTTGTCTTTAAGGATATCCAGCCATTGGATCCCTCCAATTCTCTTTCTGAATCCCTTAAAATCTGCCTTTCTGAAATCTAACCTTGACGTCTGAGTCTTCACAGGTCTTCCGCCTCTAGTTATCCAAAATTCTAAAATAGCATGGTCGCTACCTCCTAGGGTCCCAGCCACTTTTACCTCCTCAACCATTTCCTCCCTGTTTATAAGGATTAGATCCAAGGTAGCAGTTCCCCTTGTTTTCTCCCTTACCTTTTGGAAGATAAAGTTGTCAGCAAGAGAGGATAAGAATTTCCTTGACCTGTTAGTTTTGCCTGAGAGAGATTCCCAACAAATGTCTGGATAGTTGAAATCTCCCATGACAACTATGTCATATTTTTTGGAGAACTTGGCCATTTGATGCATAAAGAGTTCATCCATAGCTTCAGCTTGCACAGGCGGCCTGTAGTAAATGCCTACAATGGTGTCCTTTCCATTGTTCTGTCCTTGTATTCTTACCCAAACAGTTTCCACAGAACTCCCAGTCTCTGAAGCTTCAATCTCTGTGCAGATATACGCGTTTCGAACATACAATGCGACACCCCCTCCTCGTTTATCAAGTCTGTTTCTTGCAAATAAGTTGTATCCTTCTAGTCTTGTATTCCAATCATGTGTATTGTCCCACCAAGTTTCAGTGATTCCAATGACATCATATTTCTTTTCCTGTGTTAGTAGTTCCAATTCTCCTTGTTTGTTGCCCATGCTTTGTGCATTAGTATAGAAACATTTTAGTTTGTGATTGGTTTCTCTTTCTCCAATATTTTTATTAATTAGATTCTTTCGTCTTTGTTCTTCCTTTCCACTTCTAATAGCAGAGTTCTCAATAGCATTTGTCAGGTGTATGGCTTTTTCTGGTCTTTTGCTTCCCTTCCCATGTTGTTCTAGTTTAAAGCTCTCCTTACAAGTGTAGCAAGGCGACTTCCAAATACATGCTTACCAGTCTTCGTAAGGTGCACCCCATCTCTAGCAAGTAGTCCATCGTATAAGTAGTTCACTCCGTGATCCAGAAATCCAAATCGTTGCTGACGGCACCATCGACGTAGCCAGTTGTTCACCTGCAGAATCATATTCCACCTCCTTGTTCCATGGCCATCCACTGGGAGGATGGAAGAGAAGACCACCTGCGCTCCCAGTTCTTTCACTTTCTTGCCTAAGTCTTCAAAGTCTCTGCAGATGGTTTCCAGAAAATCTGTGTCCTGGGTGAGTCATGTAAAGTTCGTAGGCGTTGGCATAGTAACTGGGTGTGCCTGCGCATATCAATGAGCTTAACTGCCATTTGAATCGCCTCAGGGCTTGTTTTCTCTATGGCAAAATTTCCCCATTGAAAAGCATTTAGACAATACATTCCAATGACGGGAAAAAAAATATTTCTAATGCAAATTGCGCAAAAACTACAAATCCGATTGACATGAAAATTACTTAGCACACCTCACGTGGACACTGGCTTCGAAACGACACCTCAACGGAGTCTGTGCGTGTAGCGGTTCGGGCCACATTAATTGCAGAAATCAACTGAATAAAAAGAATAAGTTAGCAACGTTCGGATTACAACATTAATACTAGATATGTATTTCCTGAAGGAAGTACAGATAGTGGTTTGAAATGGTGCCCGGGCTGCCCCTTTAAGAGAGACTTGCCTGCTGCCCCTGCAAGACTTTCAACTCAGGATCCGTTTTAACTGTGGGTGCCTCTCAGGGGCCACTTTGGCCTCAGGGTCTGATTTGGTGGGTGGGGCCCCTCAGGATCCGATTCGGTGGCCTTGGCTCCTCAGGGCTTGAATTGGTGGCCGGGATCCCTCAGGGTTTGATTTTGTGGGTGTGGCCCCTCAGGGTTCGATATTGTGGCCGGGGCCCCTCAGGGTCCGATTTTGTGGCCGGGGCCCCTCAGGGTCCGATTTTGTGGTTGGGCCGCTCAGGG
Source organism: Dendrobates tinctorius (assembly GCF_039654945.1). Taxonomy (NCBI): domain Eukaryota; kingdom Metazoa; phylum Chordata; class Amphibia; order Anura; family Dendrobatidae; genus Dendrobates; species Dendrobates tinctorius. The sequence goes on along the minus strand of NW_027361743.1, from coordinate 36,881,306 downwards.
TCCGATTTTGTGGCCGGGGCCCCTCAGGTTCCGATTTTGTGGCCGGGCCCCTCAGGGTCCGATTTTGTTGGTTGGGCCCCTCAGGATCCGATTTTGACGGTGGGGCCCCTCAGGGTCCGATTTTGTGGCCGGGGCCCCTCTGGGTCCGATTTTGTGGTTGGGGCCACTCAGGGTCTGATTTTGTGGGCGGGGCTACTCTGGGTCCGATTTAGAGGGCGGGGCCCTTCAGGGTCCGATTTGGTGGGCGGGGCCCCTCTGGGTCTGATTTGGTGGGCGGGGCCCTTAAGGGTCTGATTTGGTGGTCGGGGTCACTCTGGGTCCGATTTGGTGGGCGGAGCTCCTCAGGGTCTGATTTGATGGGCGGGGCCCCTCTGGGTCCGATTTGGTGGGCGGCGCCCCTCTGGGTCCGATTTGGTGGGCGGGGCCCTTCAGGGTCCGATTTGGTGGGCGGGGTCACTCTGGGTCCGATTTGGTGGGCGGGGTCACTCTGGGTCCGATTTGGTGGGCGGGGCCACTCTGGGTCCGATTTGGTGGGCGGGGACACTTTGGGTCCGATTTGGTGGGCGGGGTCACTCTGGGTCCGATTTGGTGGGCGGGGTCACTCTGGGTCCGATTTGGTGGGCGGGGCTCCTCAGGGTCCGATTTGGTGGGCGGGGCTCCTCACAGTCCGATTTGGTGGACGGGGCCCTTCAGGGTCTGATTTGGTGGGCGGGGCCACTCAGAGTCTGATTTGGTGGGCGGGGCCCCTCAGGATCCGATTTGGTGGGCTGTGCCACTCTGGGTTTGATTTTTTTAGCGGGGCCACACTGGGTCCGATTTGGAGGCCAGGGTGGCTCAGCCTCTGATTTGGAGGCCGGGGTGGCTCAGCCTCCGATTTGGAGCCTGGGGTCACTCATCTTTTGATTTGGCTCGCCGGCCCTCTAAGACTCATTTCGGTGCGCCGGCCCTTTAAGAATCACTTTGGCGCGTCGGCCCTTTAAGAGCCAGTTTGGCTCACTGGGCTTCTAAATCCACTTTGGCGCACATTCTCTCTCAGGGGCATGCGTCATGTGATGAAGCTAGATTTGCATTTGTGCTGTGGGTTTCGCTTTAAGAGCTGAAATTATCTGCCAGAAACTCTGTCCTGGAGAGATCATGTGAAGTTCGTAGGCTTTGGCATAGTAACTGGGTGAGCCTGCGCATATCAATGAGCTTAACTGCCACCTCACGACTGTCCCATGTTTTCCCTATGGCAACATTATCCTTTGAAATGCATTGAGGAAAATGTTTTTTCAAACGCAATTTGCGCAAAAACTACAAATCCGATCGACACGAGAAATACTTAGCACACCACTCGTTGACGCTGGCTTCGAAATGAGGCCTCAACGGAGTCTGTGTGTGTAGCGGTTCCGGCCGCATTAATTGCAGAAATCAACTGAATAGTAATAATAACACTAGATGTGTATTTCCTGAAGGAAGTACAGATAGTGGTTTGAAATGCTGCCCGGGCTGCCCCTTTAAGAGAGACTTGCCTGCTGCACCTGCAAGACTTTCAACTCAGGATCCGTTTTAACTGTGGGTGCCTTTCAGGGGCCACTTTGGCCTCAGGGTCCGATTTTGTGGGTGGGGCCCTCAGGGTCCGATTTTGTGGCCGGGGCACCTCAGGGTTCGATTTGGTGGGTGGGGCCCCTCAGGGTCCGATTTGGTGGCCGGGTACCCTCAGGGGCTGATTTGGTGGGTGGGGCCCCTCAGGGTCCGATTTGGTGAGTGGGGCCCCTCAGGGTCCAATCTTGTGGCCGGGGCCCCTCAGGGTCCAATTTTGTGGGTGGGGCCCATCAGGGTCCGATTTTGTGGCCGGGGCCCCTCAGGGTCCGATTTGGTGGGTGGGGCCCCTCAGGGTCCGATTTTGTGGCCGGGGCCCCTCAGGGTCGGATTTGGTGAGCGGGGCCCCTCAGGGTCCGATTTGGTGAGCGGGGCCCCTCAGGGTCCGATTTGGCGGGCGGGGCCCCTCAGGGTCCAATTTGGTGGGTGGGGCCCCTCAGGGTCCGATTTGGTGGGCGGGGCCACTCTGGGTCCGATTTGGTGGACGGGGCCCTTCAGGGTCCGATTTGGTGGGCAGGGACACCGAGTCAGATTTTGTGGGTTGGGCCCCTCAGGGTCTGATTTTGTGGGTTGGGCCCCTCAGGGTCCGATTTTGTGTCCGTGGCCCCTCAGGGTCCGATTTTGTGGCCGGTCGGTGCCTCTCAGGGTCCGATTTTGTGGTTGGGGCCCCTCAGGGTCCGATTTTGTGGCCTGAGCCTCTCAGGGTCCGATTTTGTGGTTGGGGCCCCTCAGGATCTGATTTTGTGGCCGGGGTCCCTCAGGGTCCGATTTTGTGGCCGGGGCCCCTGAGGGTCCAATTTTGTGGGTGGGGCCCCTCAGGGTCCGATTTTGTGGTTGGGGCCCCTCAGGATCCGATTTTGTGGGTGGGGCCCCTCAGGATCCGATTTTGTGGTTGGGGCCCCTCAGGGTCCGATTTTGTGAGTGGGGCCCCTCAGGGTCCGATGTTGTGGCCGGGGCCCCTCAGGGTCTGATTTGGTGGGCGGGGCTCCTCACGGTCCGATTTGGTGGGCATGGCATCTCTCGGTCCGATTTAGTGGGCAGTGCCCCTCAGGGTCCGATTTGGTGGGCGGGGCCCCTCAGGGTCCGAATTTGTGGCCGGGGCCCCTCAGGGTCTGATTTTGTGGCCGGATCCCCTCAGGGTCCGATTTTCTGGCCGTGGCCCCTCAGGGTCCGATTATGTGGGTTGGGCCCCTCAGGGTCCGATTTTGTGGTCGGGGCCCCTCAGGGTCCGATTTGGTGGTCGGGGCCCCTCAGGGTCCGATTTGGTGGTCGGGGCCCCTCAGGGTCCGATTTGGTGGTCGGGGCCCCTCAGGGTCCGATTTGGTGGTCGGGGCCCCTCAGGGTCCTATTTGGTGGGCGGGGCCCCTCAGGGTCCAATTTGGTGGGCGGGCCCCTCAGGGTCCAATTTGGTGGGCGGGGCCCCTCAGGGTCCAATTTGGTGGGCGGGGCCCCTCAGGGTCCGATTTGGTGGGCGGGGCCACTTTGGGTCCGATTTGGTGGACGGGGCCCTTCAGGGTCCAATTTGGTGGGCGGGGACACTGAGTCTGATTTTGTGGGTTGGGCCCCTCAGGGTCCGATTTTTTGGCCGGGGCCCCTCAGGGTCCGATTTTGTGGTTGGGGCCCCAAGCCAATGGAATTGTGGAATGTTTTATGCGCACTCTGGGGAAACGTATCAAGGCAGCGAGTCTGGAGCACATCCCACTGAAACAGTCATTATACAAATTCATGCGAAATTACCGCAATACGCCACACTCCACTACTAATGCTGCTCCAGCTCATTTAATGTTCAGCAGAACCCTGCGTATACGTCTCCCTGATGTGACCAGCCATCCCCGACCGAGTGACTCCTCAGTGAGATCCACAGATTTCTCCAACAAACAAGCCATGAAACGTTATGCAGACAGAAGGCAAAGGACACAGTCAAGTGCCATCGAAAGAGGGGATGTCGTGGTGGTACGTCAAAGACCAACCAACAAGACCTCACCTGTATATGGTCCTACAAAATATTATGTTACTAAAAGGAAAGGCAGCATGATCACAGCTGAACGTGATGGACACTCCATAACGCGAAATTCTTCATATTTTAAAGTCATACCGCAGAATGATGACAATGAACTCTCTTTGGTGGAAGATTTGGTATCCGATGGTGGAGAGGACCAACAAGAGGTCATCAATAATGAACCCTCTCAATGAGCCCAGACGTTACCCTACACGAGAGAGAAGAGCTCCATCGAGGCTTATTGAAGAAGTGTAATTACAGTTTTTTTGTTTGTTTTTTTTGTTGTTTCTCTGGTTTTGAAATTGAACAAATAAGACAAAACGGACATATGATTTCTTTGGACGTTTTCATGTTGTTGCATTTATCAGTAATATGGGTTATTTATAGAAAAAAAAAAAAAAGGTGATGATGTAATGTATAATAATTAGATCTGTCTCTTTAAGCAAGCCAGACTTATGGGACTTGGGGGGTGGAGACAAGAGGGATGAGAAGGGAAGTTTCAGTTTCACTTCTGGTAACATGGGAATGCAACTGTTATGCTGTGTGCTGGAGGACGAAGAATAAAACATATCTAAAGTTTAATACCTTGAATTCTTCATAACGTGTGGATATTACACCCCCTTGTCCCCGTCACAGTTCTAAGAGTAAAAAGATCATTAGAAAGGTCTCTGTACTGTCCCCGCATATATTTATACATTGTAATAAGATTACCCCTAAGCCTTCGATTCTCCAAACTAAATAACTCCTGGTGTAATAACCTGTCTTGGTATTGCAGACCCCTCAGTTCCCTAATAACCTTGGTCGCTCTTCTCTGCACCCGCTCCAGTTCAGCTATGTCTTTCTTATACACCGGAGACCAGAACTGTACACAGTATTCTAACGTTACGTGCAAGTTTTAAATTGCTCCTTGGGGCTCTGCTGTGTACTCCTGTGTCCCGCGGGGAAAGTAAGCTCCCGACTGGGGCAGTATCTCTCTCAAAATCGGGACTGTCTCGCTGGATCCGGACTGTTGGGACTCGGGAGGTATAAATGCTCCCCACCATACACCTCGTACACGTACGGCTCCGCTTTGTATGCCTCGTACACACGCGGCTTCACTCCGTACACCCCCAACTCTGCTCCGCTCCATAAACACACGGCTCAGCTCCGTACACCTCGTACACACAGGGCTCCTTTCCGTACATCTCGTACACACGCAGCTTCACTCCGTACACCTCGTACACACACGACTCTGCTCCGAACACCTTGTAAACCCCTCCTGACCCCACCCAAGAACACACACGGCTCTGCTACATCCACCTTGTAAACACCTCCTGACCCCACACAAGTACACACACGGCTCTGCTACATCCACCTTGTAAACACCTCCTGACCCCACACAAGTACACACACGGCTCTGCTACATCCACCTTGTAAAACCCCTCCCTGACCCCACTGTCCCACACATAAACGTTACCTCATCCATCCAGACCAGCACCATAATGACAAGCGACCAGCACAGCAGAGTCCTGCAGCCACCCTGATCATGTGACCCCTGACTCCTCCCCTCCTGTGACCTCATCACAGGTCCTGTGCCGGCGCCGCACACAAGATTACAGCCGAAGGAAGCAATGATCATTGCTGGCAGAAAGGCTGTGTGCACACGATGCAGATTTGCAGCGGATCCGCAGCGGATTTTACCGCACAGAAACGTTGCATATCCGCATTGTGATGTACAGTAGCCTTAAAATCAATGAAAAAAAAAACGCTGTGCAGACGCTGCGGATTTTTCCGCGCGGTTTTCCTGTGGTACGAAATCCACAGCATGTTACTTCTTTTGTGCGGTTTTCCATCTCCCCTGTCACCAAATCTGCAGGGGGAAAACCGCAATAAAACAGCAGGAAAAATGGAAGAAATCCGCAAGAAAAATGCAGGTCATTTGACCAGTGGATTTCTTCCATTCTGAGCGGAAAAATCCGCAGGGCTAAAAAGTCATCTGCACTCAGCCTAAGGGGCTGCGTCACTGCGTGGGTCCCTTGCGGAGGGCACAGGATGGGGTCAGTACATAGGGGCGTGGCGACGGCCAGCGGGTATCCCAGACAGCGTGAGTGGGCCCTCCCATCTCGCCAGGGCCCCGGCACTTGCCCGGGTGCGCCGGGTGCTGACGCCGGCCCTGGCCTGCGCATATCAATGAGCATAACTGCCACCTCACGATTGCCCCATGTTTTCCCTATGGCAACATTTTCCCGTTAAAATGCATTGAGACAATGCATTCCAATGACAGGAAAATGTTTTTTCAAACGCAAATTGCGCAAAAACTACAAATCCAATCAACACGAAAAATACTTAGCACACCACTCATGGACGCTGGCTTCGAAACGACACCTCAACGGAATCTGTGCGTGTAGCGGTTCGGGTCGCATTAATTGTGGAAATCAACTGAATAGTAATAATAATACTAGATGTGTATTTCCTGAAGGAAGCACAGATAGTGGTTTGAAATGGTGCCCGTGCTGCCCCTTTAAGAGAGACTTGCCTGCTGCCTCTGCAAGACATTCAACTCAGGATCTGTTTTAACTGTGGGTGCATCTCACGGGCAATTTGGCCTCAGGGTCCGGCTTTGTGGGTGGGGCCCCTCAGGGTCCAATTTTGTGGGTGGGGCCCCTCAGGGTCCGATTTTGTGGCCGGGGTCCCTCAGGGTCCGATTTGGTGGGTTGGGCCCCTCAGGGTCCGATTTGGTGGCTGGGGCCCCTCAAGGAATGATTTGGTGGTTGGGGCACCTCAGGGTCTGATTTTGTGGCTGGGGCCCCTCAGGGTCCAATTTTGTGGCCAGGGCCCCTCAGGGTCCGATTTGGTGGGTGGGGCCCCTCAGAGTCCGATTTGGTGGGCGGGGCCCCTCAGAGTTCGATTTGGTGAGCGGGGCCCCTCTGGGTCCGATTTGGTGAGCGGGGCCCCTCAGGGTCCGATTTGGTTGGCGGTGCCACTCTGGGTTCGATTTGGTGAGCGGGCTCTTCAGGGTCCGATTTGGTGGGTGGGACCTCTCAGGGTCCGATTTGGTGGGCGGGGCCCCTCCCGTTCCGATTTGGTGGGCGGAGCCACTCTGGGTCCGATTTGGTGGGCGGGGCCACTCTGGGTCAGATTAGGTGGGTGTGGCCACTCTGGGTCCGATTTGGTGGGTGGGGCCACTCTGGGTCTGATTTGGAGGCCAGGGTGGCTCACACTCCGATTTGTAGGCCAGGGTCGATCAGCCTCTGATTTGGAGGCAGGGGTGGCTCAGCCTCCGATTTGGAGCCTGGAGTCACTCAGCTTTCGATTTGGCACGCCGGCCCTTTAAGACTCATTTCGGTGCACGGCCCTTTAAGAATCACTTTCGCGCATTGGCCCTTTAACAGTCACTATTGCACTTCGGCCCTTTAAGAGCCAGTTTGGCTCACTGGGCTTCTAAATCCACTTTGGCGCACATTCTCTCTCAGGGGCATGCGTCATGTGATGAAGCTAGATTTGCATTTGTGCTGTGGGTTTCGCTTTAAGAGCAGAAATTATCTGGCAGAAACTCTGTCCTCGGGGGGGGTCATGTGAAGTTCGTAGGCGTTGGCATAGTAACTGGGTATGCCTACGCATATCAATGAGCTTAACTGCTATTTGAATCGCCTCAGGGCATGTTTTCCCTGTGGCAAAATTTTCCCATTGAAACGCATTGAGGAAAATGTTTTTTCAAACGCAAATTGCGCAAAAACTACAAATCCGATTGACACGAAAAATACTTAGCACACCTCTCGTGGACGCTGGCTTCGAAACAACACGTCAACGGAGTCTGTGCGTGTAGCGGTTCTGGCCACATTAATTGCGGAAAATCAACTGAATAATAATAATAATACTAGATGTGTATTTCCTGAAGGAAGTACAGATAGTGGTTTGAAATGGTGCCTGGGCTGCCCCTTTAAGAGAGTCTTGCCTGCTGCCCCTGCAAGACTTTCAACTCAGGATCCGTTTTAAATGTGGGTGCCTCTCAGAGGCCACTTTGGCCTCAGGGTCTGATTTGGTGGGTGGGGCCCCTCAGGATCCGATTCGGTGGCCTGGGCTCCTTAGGATTTGAATTAGTGGCCGGGATTCCTCAGGGTCCAATTTTGTGGGTGGGGCCCCTCAGGGTCCGATTTTGTGGGTGAGACCCCTCAGGGTCCGATTTTGTGGGTGGGTCCCCTCAGGGTCCGATTTTATGGGTGGGGCTCCTCAGGGTCCGATTTTGTGGGTGGGTCCCCTCAGGGTCTGATTTTTTGAGCGGGGCCACACTGTCCGATTTGGAGGCCAGGGTGGCTCAGCCTCCAATTTGGAGGCCGGGGTGGCTCAGCCTCCGATTTGCAGCCTGGGGTCACTCAGCTTTCGATTTGGCGCGCCGACCCTTTAAGACTCATTTCGGTGCGCCGGCCCTTTAAGAATCACTTTGGCGCCTCGGCCCTTTAAGAGCCAGTTTGGCTCACTGGGCTTCTAAATCCACTTTGGCGCACATTCTCTCTCAGGGGCATGCGTCATGTGATGAAGCTAGATTTGCATTTGTGCTCTGTGTTTCGCTTTAAGAGCTGAAATTATCTGCCAGAAACTCTGTCCTGGAGAGGTCATTTGAAGTTCCTAGGCGTTGGCATACTAACTGGGTGAGCCTGCGCATATCAATGAGCTTAACTGCCACCTCACGACTGTCCCATGTTTTCCCTATGGCAACATTTTCCAATTGAAATGCATTGAGGAAAATGTTTTTTCAAACGCAAATTGTGCAAAAACTGCAAATCCGATCGACACGAAAAATACTTAGCACACCACTCGTGGATGCTGGCTTCGAAACGAGGCCTCAACGGAGTCTGTGCGTGTAGTGGTTCGGGCCGCATTAATTGCGGAAATCAACTGAATAGTAATAATAATACTAGATGTGTATTTCCTGAAGGAAGTACAGATAGTGGTTTGAAATGCTGCCCGGGCTGCCCCTTAAAGAGAGACTTGCCTGCTGCACCTGCAAGACTTTCAACTCAGGATCCGTTTTAACTGTGGGTGCCTCTCAGGGGCCACTTTGGCCTCAGGGCCCGATTTTGTGGGTGGGGCCCCTCAGGGTCTGATTTTGTGGCCGGGGCCCCTCATGGTCTGATTTGGTGGTTGGGGCCCCTCAGGGTCCAATCTTGTGGCCGGGGCCCCTCAGGGTCCAATCTTGTGGCCGGGGCCCCTCAGGGTCCGATTTTGTGGGTGGGGCCCCTCAGGGTCCAATCTTGTGGCCGGGGCCCCTCAGGGTCCGATTTTGTGGGTGGGGCCCCTCAGGGTCCGATTTTGTGGGTGGGGCCCCTTAGGGTCTGATTTTAAGGGTGGAGCCCCCTGGGTCCATTTTTGTGGCCGGGGCCCCTCAGGGTCTGATTTGGTGGTTGGGGCCCCTCAGGGTCCAATCTTGTGGCCGGGGCCCCTCAGGGTCCAATCTTGTGGCCGGGGCCCCTCAGGGTCCGATTTTGTGGGTGGGGCCCCTCAGGGTCCGATTTTCTGGGTGTGGCCCCTCAGGGTCTGATTTGGTGGCTGGGGCCCCTCACGGTCTGATTTGGTGGGTGGGGCCCCTCAGGGTTTGATTTGGTGGGTTGGGCCCCTCAGGGTCCGATTTGGTGGCCGGAGCCCCTCAGGGTCCGATTTGGTGGTTGGGACACCTTAGGGTCCGATTTTGTGACCGGGGCCCCTCAGGGTCCGATTTTGTGGGCGGAACCCTCAGGGTCCGATTTTGTGGGTGGGGCCCCTCAGGGTCCAATTTTGTGGCCGGGACCCCTCAGGGTCCAATTTTGTGGCCGGGACCCCTCAGGGTCCGATTTGGTGGGTGGGGCCCCTCAGGGTCCGATTTTGTGGCGGGTCCCCTCAGGGTCCGATTTTGTGGGTGGGGCCCCTCAGGGTCCGATTTGGTGGCCGGGCCCCCTCAGGGTCTGATTTGGTGGGCGGGGCCCCTCAGGGTCCAATTTGGTGGATGGAGGCCATTCAAACGCAAATTGCACAGAAACTACAAATCCGATCGACACGAAAAATACTTAGCACACCTCTAGTGGACGCTGGCTTCGAAACGACACCTCAACGGAGTCTGTGCGTGTAGCGGTTCGGGCTGTATTAATTGCGGAAATCAACTGAATAACTTGTGATTGGCGCATTATAATTGTAATACTAGATGTGTATTTCCTGAAGGAAGTACAGATAGTGGTTTGAAATGGTGCCTGGGCTGCCCCTTTAATAGAAACTTGCCTGCTGCTCCTGCAAGACTTTCAACTCAGGATCCGTTTTAACTGTTGGTGCCTCTCAGGGGCCACTTTGGTCTCAGGGTCCGATTTTACGGGTGGGGCCCCTCAGGGCCCGATTTTGTGGGTGGGGCCCCTCAGGGTCTGATTTTGTGGCCGGGGTCTCTCAGGGTTCGATTTTGTGGCCGGGGTCTCTCACGGTTCGATTTTGTGGCTGGGGCCTCGCAGGGTCTGATTTTGTGGGAGGGGCCCCTCAGGGTCTGATTTTGTGGGTGGGGCCCCTCAGGGTCCGATTTTGTGGCTGGGGCCCCTCAGGGTCTGATTTTGTGGCTGGGGCCCCTCAGGGTCTGATTTTGTGGGTGGGGCCCCTCAGGGTCCGATTTTGTGGCCGGGGCCCCTCAGGGTCCGATTTTGTGACTGGGGCCCATCAGGGTCCGATTTTGTGGCAGAGGCCCCTCAGGGTCTGATTTTGTTGGGGCCCCTCAGGGTCTGATTTTGTGGGCGGAGCCCATCTGGGTCCGATTTGGTGGGCGGGACCACTCTGGGTCCAATTTGGTGGGCGGGGCCACTCGGGGGCCGATTTGGTGGGTGGGGCCACTCGGGGGTCGATTTGGTGGGCGGCGCCACTAGGGGCCCGATTTGGTGGGCGGGGCCACTCGGGGCCCGATTTGGTGGGCGGGGCCACTCGGGGACCGATTTGGTGGGCGGGGCCACTCGGGGGCCGATTTGGTGGGCGGGGCCCCTCAGGGTCCAATCTGGTGGGCGGGGCTACTCTGGGTCTGATTTGATGAGTGGAGCCCCTCTGGGTCCGATTTCTTGAGCGGGGCCACGCTGGGTCCGATTTGGAGGCCAGGGTCGATCAGCCTCCAATTTGGAGGCTGGGGTGGCTAAGCCTCCGATTTGGAGCCTGGGGTCACTCAGTTTTCGATTTGGCGCGCTGGCCCTTTAAGAATCACTTTGGCGCGTCGGCCGTTTTAGAGACAGGGTGGCTCACTGGGCTTCTAAATCCACTTTGGCGCACATTCTCTCTCAGGGGCATGCTTCATGTGATGAGGCTAGATTTGCATTTGTGCTGTGGGTTTCGCTTTAAGAGCTGATATTATGTGCCAAAAGCTTTGTCCTGGGGGCGTCATGTGACGTTCGTAGGCGTTCACATAGTAAATGGGTGTGCCTGCGCATATCAATGAGCTTTACTGCCATTTGAATTGCCTCAGGGCACGTTTTAAGTTGCCCATTGAAAAGCATTGAGACACGCATTCCAATGACGGGGAAAAAAATTTTCAAACGCAAATTGCGCAAAAACTACAAATCCGATCGACACGAAAAATACTTAGCACACCTCTCGTGGATGCTGGCTTCGAAACAACACCTCAACGGAGTCTGTGCGTGTAGCGGTTCGGGCCGCATTAATTGCGGAAATCAACTGAATAAAAAGAAAAAGTTAGCAGCGTTCGGATTACAACATTAATACTAGATGTGTATTTCCTGAAGGAAGTACAGATAGTGGTTTGAAATGGTGCCTGGGCTGCCCCTTTAAGAGAGACTTGCCTGCTGCCCCTGCAAGACTTTCAACTCAGGATCTGTTTTAAATGTGGGTGCCTCTCAGGGGCCACTTTGGCCTCAGGGTCTGATTTGGTGGGTGGGGCCCCTCAGGATCCGATTCGGTGGCCTGGGCTAATAAGGATTTGAATTAGTGGCCGGGATTCCTCAGGGTCCAATTTTGTGGGTGGGGCCCCTCAGGGTCCGATTTTGTGGGTGGGTCCCCTCAGGGTCCGATTTTGTGGGTGGGGCTCCTCAGGGTCCGATTTTGTGGGTGGGGCCCCTCATGGCTGATTTTGTGGGTGGGGCCCCTCAGGGTACGATTTTGTGGGTGGGGCCCCTCAGGGTCCGATTTTATGGCCGGGGCCCCTCAGGGTCTGATTTTATGGCCGGGGCACTCAGGGTCTGATTTTGTGGGTGGCACCCCTCAGGGTCCGATTTTGTGGCCGGGACCCCTCAGGGTCCGATTTTGTGGTCTGGGCCCCTCAGGGTCCGATTTTGTGGCCGGGGCCCCTCAGGGTCCGATTTTGTGGCCGGGGCCCCTCAGGGTCCGATTTTGTGGCTGGGGCCGCTCAGGGTCCGATTTTGTTGGTTGGGCCCCTCAGGGTCCGATTTTGAGGGTGGGGCCCCTCAGAGTCCGATTTGGTTGGCGGGGCCCCTCAGGGTCCGATTTGGTAGGCGGGGCCCCTCAGGGTCCGATTTTGAGGGCGGGGCACCTCAGGGTCCGATTTTGAGGGTGGGGCCCCTCAGGGTCCGATTTTGTGGGTGGGGCCCCTCAGAGTCCGATTTGGTTGGCGGGGCCCCTCAGGGTCCGATTTGGTAGGCGGGGCCCCTCAGGGTCCGATTTTGAGGGCGGGGCCCCTGAGGGTCCGATTTTGTGGGCGGGGCCCCTCTGGGTTCGATTTTGTGGCCGGGGTCTCTCAGGGTCCGATTTTGTGGCCGGGGCCTCTTAGGGTCCGATTTTGTGGTTGGGGGCCCTCAGGGTCCGATTTTGTGGGTGGGGCCCCTCCAAGTCCGATTTGGTTGGCGGGGCCCCTCAGGGTCCGATTTGGTGGGCGGGGCCTCTCAGGGTCCGATTTTGAGGGCGGGGCCCCTCAGGGTCCGATTTTGTGGGCGGGGCCCCTCAGGGTCCGATTTTGTGGGCGGGGCCCCTCAGGGTCCAATTTTGTGGGTGGGGCCCTTCTGGGTTCGATTTTGTGGCCGGGGTCTCTCAGGGTCCGATTTTGTGGTTGGGGCCCCTCAGGGTCCGATTTTGTGGTTGGGGCCCCTCAGGGTCCGATTTTTTGGCCGGGGCCCCTCAGGGTCCGATTTTGTGGCCGGGGCCCCTCAGGGACCGATTTTGAGGGTGGGGCCCCTCAGGGTCCAATTTGGTGGGTGGGGCCACTCTGGGTCTGATTTGGTGGGCTGGGCCACTCTGGGTCCGATTTGGTGGGCGGGGCCACCCTGGGTCCAATTTGGATGCCAGGGTGGCTCAGCCTCCTTTTTGTAGGCCAGGGTCTATCAGCCTCCGATTTGGAGCCTTGGGTCACTCAGCTTTCGATTTGGCGCGCCGGCCCTTTAAGACTCATTTTAGTGCGCCGGCTCTTTAAGAATCACTTTGGCGCGTCGGCCTTTTAAGAGCCAGGGTGACTCACTGGGCTTCTAAATACACTTTGGCGCACATTCTCTCTCAGGGGCATACGTCATGTGATGAAGCTAGATTTGCATTTGTTCTGTGGGTTTTGCTTTAAGAGCTGATATTATATGGCAGAAGCTCTGTCTTGGAGAGGTCATGTGACGTTCGTAGGCGTTGGCATAGTAACTGGGTCTGCCTGCGCATATCAATGAGCTCAACTGCCATTTCAATCGCCTCAGGGCATGTTTTGTCTATAGCAACATTTCCCCATACAAATGCATTGAGACAGTGCATTCCAATGACGGGAAAAAACATTTTCAAACGCAAATTGCGCAAAAACTACAAATCCGATCGACACGAAAAATACTTAGCACACCTCTCATGGACGCTGGCTTCGAAACGACACCTCAACGGAGTCTGTGCGTGTAGCGGTTCGGGCTGTATTAATTGCGGAAATCAACTTAATAATAATAATAATAAGAAGAAGAAGAATAAGTTAGCAGCGTTCGGATTACAATATAGTGGTTTTTTCAAACCACTATAACTAGATGTGTATTTCCTGAAGGAAGTACAGATAGTGGTTTGAAATGGTGCCCGGGCTGCCCCTTTAAGAGAGACTTGCCTGCTTCCCCTGCAAGACATTCAACTCAGGATCCGTTTTAACTGTGAGTGCCTCTCAGGGGCCACTTTGGCCTCAGGGTCTGATTTGGTGGGTGGGTCCCCTCAGGATCTGATTCCTTGGCCTGGGCTCCTCAGGGCTTGAATTGTTGGCGGGGATCCCTCAGGCTCCGAATTTGTGGGTGTGGCCCCTCAGGGTCCGATTTTGTGGGTTGGGGCCCCTCAGAGTCCGATTTTGTGAGTGGTGCCCCTCAGGGTCCGATTTTGTGAGTGGGGCCCCTCAGGGTTCGATTTTGTGGCCGGGGCCCCTCAGGGTCTGATTTTTTGGCCGGATCCCCTCAGGGTCCGATTTTGTGGGTGGGGCCCCTCAGGGTCCTATTTTGTGGATGGGGCCCCTCAGGGTCCGATTTTGTGGTTGGGGCTACTCTGGGTCCGATTTGGTGGGTGGGGCCACTCTGGGTCCGATTTGGTGGGCGGGGCTACTCAGGGTCCGATTTGGTGGGCGGGTCCCCTCAGGGTCCGATTTGGAGCCCGAGGTGGCTCAGCCTCCGATTTGGAGGTCGGGGTGGCTCAGCCTCCGATTTGGAGGTTGGGGTGGCTCAGCCTCCGATTTGGAGGTCGGGGTGGCTCAGCCTCCGATTTGGAGGCCGGGGTGGCTCAGCCTCCGATTTGGAGGCCGGGGTGGCTCAGCCTCCAATTTGGAGGCTGGGATCGATCAGCCTCCGATTTGGAGGACGGTTTGGCTCAGCCTCCGATTTGGAGGCCGGAGTGACTCAGCCTCCGATTTGGAGGCCGGGGTGGCTCAGCCTCCGATTTGGAGGCCTGGGTGGCTCAGCCTCCGATTTGGAGGCCGGGGTCGATCAGCCTCCGATTTGGAGGCCGGGGTGGCTCAGCCTCTGATTTGGAGGCCGGGGTGGCTCAGCCTCCAATTGGAGGTCGGGGTCAATCAGCCTCCGATTTGGAGGCCGGGGTGGATCAGCCTCCGATTTGGAGGCCGGGGTCGATCAGCCTCCGATTTGGAGGCCGGGGTCGATCAGCCTCTGATTTGGAGGCCGGGGTCGATCAGCCTCCGATTTGGAGGCCGGGGTCGATCAGCCTACGATTTGGAGGCCGGGGTCGATCAGTCTCCGATTTGGAGGCTGGGGTCGATCTGCCTCCGATTTGGAGGCCGGGGTGGCTCAGCCTCTTATTTGGAGGACGGGGTGGCTCAGCCTCTGATTTGGAGGCCGGGAAGGCTCAGCCTCCGATTTGGAGGACGGGGTGGCTCAGCCTCCGATTTGGAGGCTGGGGTCGATCAGTCTACGATTTGGAGGCCGGGGTCGATCAGCCTCCGATTTGGAGGCCGGGGTGGCTCAGCCTCCGATTTGGAGGCCTGGGTGGCTCAGCCTCCGATTTGGAGGCCGGGGTGGCTCAGCCTCCGATTTGGAGGCCGGGGTGGCTCAGCCTCCGATTTGGAGGCCTGGGTCGATCAGCCTCCGATTTGGAGGCCGGGGTGGATCAGCCTCCGATTTGGAGGCCGGGGTGGATCAGCCTCCGATTTGGAGGCCGTGGAGGATCAGCCTCCGATTTGGAGGCCGGGATGGCTCAGCCTCCGATTTGGAGGCCGGGGTGGATCAGCCTCCGATTTGGAGGCCGGGGTGGCTCCGCCTCCGATTTGGAGGCCGGGGTGGCTCAGCCTCCGATTTGGAGGCCGGGGTGGCTCAGCCTCCGATTTGGAGGCCGGGGTGGCTCAGCCTCCGATTTGGAGGCCGGGGTCGATCAGCCTCCGATTTGGAGGCCGGGGTCGATCAGCCTCCGATTTGGAGGCCGGGGTCGATCAGCCTCCGATTTGGAGGCCGGGGTCGATCAGCCTCCGATTTGGAGGCCGGGGTGGCTCAGCCTCCGATTTGGAGGCCGGGGTGGCTCAGCCTCCTATTTGGAGGCCGCGGTGGCTCAGCCTCCGATTTGGAGGCCGGGGTGGCTTAGCCTCCGATTTGGAGGCCGGGGTGGCTCAGCCTCTGATTTGGAGGCCTGGGTCGATCAGCCTCCGATTTGGAGGCCGGGGTGGCTCAGCCTCCGATTTGGAGGCCGGGGTGGCTCAGTCTCCGATTTGGTGTGTCGGCCCTTTAAGACTCATTTGGGTGCGCTGGCCCTTTAACAATCACTTTGGCGCGTTGGCCCTTTAAGAGCTAGTTTGGCTCAATGGGCTTCTTCTAAATCAAATTTGGCGGACATTCTCTCTCAGGGGCATGTGTCATGTGATGAAGCTAGATTTGCATTTGTGCTGTGAGTTTCGCTTTAAGAGCTGATATTATGTGGCAGAGGCTCTGTGCTGGGGTTCAAGTGAAGTTCGTAGGCGTTGGCATAGTAACTGGGTCTGCCTGCGCATATCAATGAGCTCAACTGTCATTTCAATCGCCTCAGGGCACGTTTTGCCATTTCCTATTGAAAAGCATTGGAGACAGTGCATTCCAATGACGGGAAAAAAAATTTTCAAACGCAAATTGCGCAAAAACTACAAATCCGATCGACACGAAAAATACTTAGCACACCTCTCGTCGACGCTGGCTTCGAAACGACACCTCAACGGAGTCTGTGCGTGTAGCGGTTCGGGCCGCATTAATTGCGGAAATCAACTTAATAATAATAATAAGAAGAAGAAGAATAAGTTAGCAGCGTTCGGATTACAATATAGTGGTTTTTTCAAACCACTATAACTAGATGTGTATTTCCTGAAGGAAGTACAGATAGTGGTTTGAAATGGTGCCCGGGCTGCCCCTTTAAGAGAGACTTGCCTGCTGCCTCTGCAAGACTTTCAACTCAGGATCCGTTTTAACTGTGAGTGCATCTCAGGGGCCACTTTGGCCTCAGGGTCTGATTTGGTGGGTGGGGCGCCTCAGGATCTGATTCCTTGGCCTGGGCTCCTCAGGGCTTGAATTGTTGGCGGGGATCCCTCAGGCTCCAATTTTGTGGGTGTGGCCCCTCAGGGTCCGATTTTGTGGGTGGGGCCCCTCAGGGTCCGATTTTGTGGGTGGGGCCCCTCAGGGTCCGATTTTGTGGCCGGATCCCTTCAGGGTCCGATTTTGTGGGTGGGGCCCCTCAGGGTCCGATTTTGTGGCCGGATCCTCTCAGGGTCCGATTTTGTGGGTGGGGCCCCTGAGTCCGATTTGGTTGGCGGGGACCCTCAGGGTCCGATTTGGTGGGCGGGGCCTCTCAGGGTCCGATTTTGAGGGTGGGGCCCCAGGGTCCGATTTTGTGGGCGGGGCCCCTGAGGGTCCGATTTGGTGGGCGGGGTCTCTCAGGGTCCGATTTTGTGGCCGGTGCCCCTTAGGGTCCGATTTTGTGGTTGGGGGCACTCAGGGTCCGATTTTGTGGGTGGGGCCCCTCAGAGTCTGATTTGGTGGGCAGGGCCCCTCAGGGTCCGATTTTGAGGGCGGGGGCCCTCAGGGTTCGATTTTGTGGGCGGGGCCCCTCAGGGTCCAATTTTGTGGGTGGGGCCCCTCTGGGTTCGATTTTGTGGCCGGAGTCTCTCAGGGTCCGATTTTGTGGCCGGGGCCCCTCAGGGTCCGATTTTGTGGTTGGGGCCCCTCAGGGTCTGATTTTGTGGTTGGGGCCCCTCAGGGTCTGGTTTTGTGGTTGGGGCCCCTCAGGGTCCGATTTTGTGGCCGGCTCCCCTCAGGGTCCGAAATCGTGGCCGGGGCCCCTCAGGGTCCGATTTTGTGGCTGGGGCCCCTCAGGGTCCGATTTTGTGGCCGGGGCCCCTCAGGGTCCGATTTTGTGGTTGGGCCGCTCAGGGTCTGATTTTGTGGCCGAGCCCCCTCAGGGTCTGGATTTGTGGGTGGGGCCCCTCAGGGTCCGATTTTGTGGGTGGGGCCCCTCAGGGTCCAATTTTGTGGATGGGCCCCTCAGGGTCTGATTTTGTGGCTGGGGCCCCTCAGGGTCTGAGTTTGTGGCTGGGGCCACTCAGGGTCCGATTTTGAGGGCGGGGCCCCTCAGGGTCTAATTTGGTGGGCGGGGCCCCTCAGGGTCCGATTTTGCGGCCGAAGCCTCTCAGGGTCCGATTTTGTGGTTGGGGCCCCTCAGGATCTGATTTTGTGGCCGCGGTCCCTCAGGGTCCGATTTTGTGGCCGGGGCCCCTGAGGGTCCAATTTTGTGGGTGGGGCCCCTCAGGGTCCGATTTTGTGGGTGGGGCCCCTCAGGATCTGATTTTGTGGTTGGGGCCCCTCAGGGTTCAATTTTGTAGGTGGGGTCCCTCAGGGTCCGATTTTGTGGCCGGGGCCCCTCAGGGTCGGATTTTGTGGCCGGGGCCTGTCAGGGTCCGATTTTGTGGCCGGGGCCTGTCAGGGTCCGATTTTGTGGTTGGGGCCCCTCAGGGTCCGATTTTGTGGGTAGGGCCCCTCAGGGTCCGATTTTGTGAGTGGGGCCACTCAGGGTCCGATGTTGTGGCCGGATCTCCTCAGGGTCCGATTTTGTGGGTGGGGCCCCTCAGGGTCCAATTTTGTGGCCGGGGCCCCTCAGGGTCCAATTTTGTGGGTGGGGCCCCTGAGGGTACAATTTGGTGGGCGGGGCCACTCTGGGTCTGATTTGGTGGGCGGGGCCACTCTGGGTCCGATTTGGTGGGCGGGGCCACTCTGGGTCCGATTTGGTGAGCTGGGCCCCTCAGGGTCTGATTTGGTGGGCGGGATCTATCAGAGTCCGATTTGGTGGGCGGGGCCCCTCAGGGTCCAATTTGGTTGACAAGGACCCTCAGGGTCCGATTTGGTGGGCGGGATCCCTCGGGGTCCGATTTGGTGGGCGGGGCTCCTCAGGGTCCGATTTGGTGGGCGGGGCCACTCTCGATCCGATTTTGTGGTTGGGACCCCTCAGGGTCCGATTTTGTGGCCGGGGCCCCTCAGGGTCCGATTTTGTGGCCGGGGCCGCTCAGGGTCCGATTTTGTGGGTGGAGCCCCTCAGGGTCTGATTTTGTGGTTGGGGCCCCTCAGGATCCGATTTGGTGGGCGGGGCTCCTCAGGGTCCAATTTGGTGGGCGGGGCCACTCTCGATCCGATTTAGTGGGCGGGGCCCCTCAGGGTCCGATTTGGTGGGCGGGGCCACTCTCGGTCCGATTTAGTGGACGGTGCCCCTCAGGGTCCGATTTGGTGGGCGGGGCCACTCAATGTCCGATTTTTTGAGCTGGGCCACGCTGGGTCGGATTTGTTGGCCAGGGTCGATCAGCCACCGATTTGGAGCGTGGGGTCACTCAGCTTTCGATTTGGCGCGCCGGCCCTTTAAGACTAACTTTGGTGCGCCGGCTCCTTAAGAATCACTTTGGCGCGTCAGCCCTTTAAGAGCCAGTTTGTCTCACTGGGCTTCTAAATCCACTTTGGCGCACATTCTCTCTCAGGGGCATGCATCATGTGATGAAGCTAGATTTGCATTTGTGCTGTGGGTTTCGCTTTAAGAGCTATTATCTGCCAGAAACTCTGTCCTGGAGAGGTCATGTATAGTTCGTAGGCGTTGGCATAGTAACTGGGTCTGCAGCTGCGCATATCAATGCGCTTAACTGCCCTTTGAATCGCCTCAGGGCATGTTTTCTCTGTGGCAACATTTTCCCATTGAAATGCATTGATGAAAAGGATTTTTTCAAACGCAAATTGCGCAAAAAGTACAAATCCGATCGACATGAAAATTACTTAGCACACCACTCGTGGATGCTGGCTTCGAAACGACACCTCAACGGAGTCTGTGCGTGTAGCGGTTCG
The DNA here is from genome assembly GCF_039654945.1 of Dendrobates tinctorius. NCBI lineage: Eukaryota > Metazoa > Chordata > Amphibia > Anura > Dendrobatidae > Dendrobates > Dendrobates tinctorius. The sequence continues at coordinate 36,862,013 of NW_027361743.1, read as the reverse complement.
GGCCGCATTAATTGCGGAAAATCAACTGAATAATAATAATAATACTAGATGTGTATTTCCTGAAGGAAGTACAGATAGTGGTTTGAAATGGTGCCCGGTCTGCCCCTTTAAGAGAGACTTGCCTGCTGCCCATGCAAGACTTTCAACTCAGGATCCATTTTAAATGTGGGTGCCTCTCAGGGGCCACTTTGGCCTCAGGGTCTGATTTGGTGGGTGGGGCCCCTCAGGATCCGATTCGGTGGCGTGGGCTCCTCAGGATTTGAATTAGTTGCCGGGATTCCTCAGGGTCCAATTTTGTGGGTGTGGCCCCTCAGGGTTGGATTTTGTGGGTGTTTGCCCCACAGGGTCCGATTTTGTGGGTGGGTCCCCTCAGGGTCCGATTTTATGGGTGGGGACCCTCAGGGTCCGATTTTGTGGGTGGGGCCCCTCATGGTCTGATTTTGTGGGTGGGGCCCCTCAGGGTATGATTTTGTGTCCGGGGCCCCTCAGGGTCTGATTTTATGGCCGGGGCCCCTCAGGGTCTGATTTTATGGCCGAGGCCCCTCAGGGTCTGATTTTGCGGGTGGGGCCTCTCAGGGTCCGATTTTGTGGGTGGGGCCCCTCAGGGTCCGATTTTGTGGCTGGGGCCCCTCAGGGTCCGATTTTGTTGATTGGGCCCCTCAGGGTCCGATTTTGAGGGTGGGGCCCCTCAGGGCTTGAATTGTTGGCCGGGATCTCTCAGGCTCATATTTTGTGGGTGTGGCCTCTCTGGGTCTGATTTGGTGGGTGGGGCCACTCTGGGTAAGATTTGGAGGCTGGGGTCGCTCAGCCTCCAATTTGGAGGCCGGGGTCGTTGAGCTTCCGATTTGGAGGCCGAGGTCAAAGAGCCTCCGATTTGGAGGCCGGGGTCGATGAGCTTCCGATTTGGAGGCCGGGGTCGATGAGCCTCCGATTTGGAGGCCGGGGTGGCTCAGCCTCCGATTTGGAGGCCGGGGTGGCTCAGCCTCCGATTTGGAGGCCGGGGTGGCTCAGCCTCCGATTTGGAGGCCGGGGTGGCTCAGCCTCCGATTTGGAGGCCGGGGTCGCTCAGCCTCCGATTTGGAGGCCGGGGTGGCTCAGCCTTCGATTTGGAGGCCGGGGTCGATCAGCCTCCGATTTGGAGGCCGGGGTGGCTCAGCCTCCGATTTGGAGGCCGGGGTGGCTCAGCCTCCTATTTGGAGGCCGGGGTGGCTCAGCCTCCGATTTGGAGGCCGGAGTGGCTCAGCCTCCGATTTGGAGGCCGGGGTGGCTCAGCCTCCTATTTGGAGGCCGGGGTGGCTCAGCCTCTGATTTGGAGGCCTGGGTCGATCAGCCTCCGATTTGGAGGCCGGGGTGGATCAGCCTCCGATTTGGAGGCCGGGGTGGATCAGCCTCCGATTTGGAGGGCGGGGTGGATCAGCCTCCGATTTGGAGGCCGGGGTGGATCAGCCTCCGATTTGGAGGCCGGGGTGGCTCAGCGTCCGATTTGGAGGCCGGGGTGGCTCAACCTCCGATTTGGAGGCCGGGGTGGCTCAGCCTCCGATTTGGAGGCCGGGGTGGCTCAGTCTCCGATTTGGTGTGTCGGCCCTTTAAGACTCATTTGAGTGCGCTGGCCCTTTAACAATCACTTTGGCGCGTTGGCCCTTTAAGAGCTAGTTTGGCTCACTGGGCTTCTTTTAAATCCACTTTGGCGCACACATTCTCTCTCAGGGGCATGTGTCATGTGATGAAGCTAGATTTGCATTTGTGCTGTGGGTTTCGCTTTAAGAGCTGATATTATGTGGCAGAAGCACTGTGCTGGGGTTCAAGTGAAGTTCGTAGGCGTTGGCATAGTAACTGGGTCTGCCTGCGCATATCAATGAGCTCAACTGTCATTTCAATCACCTCAGGGCACGTTTTGCCATTTCCTATTGAAAAGCATTGGAGACAGTGCATTCCAATGACGGGAAAAAAAATTTTCAAACGCAAATTGCGCAAAAACTACAAATCCGATCGACACGAAAAATACTTAGCACACCTCTCATGGACGCTGGCTTCGAAACGACACCTCAACGGAGTCTGTGCGTGTAGCGGTTCGGGCCGCATTAATTGCGGAAATCAACTTAATAATAATAAGAAGAATAAGTTAGCAGCGTTCGGATTACAATATAGTGGTTTTTTCAAACCACTATAACTAGATGTGTATTTCCTGAAGGAAGTACAGATAGTGGTTTGAAATGGTGCCCGGGCTGCCCCTTTAAGAGAGACTTGCCTGCTGCCCCTGCAAGACTTTCAACTCAGGATACGATTTAACTGTGGGTGCCTCTCAGGGGCCACTTTGGCCTCATGGTCTGATTTTGTGGGTGGGGCCCCTTAGGGCCCGATTTTGTGGGTGGGGCCCCTCAGGGTCCGATTTTTTGGGTGGGGCCCCTCAGGGTCCGATTTTGTGGCCGGGGCCACTCAGGGTCCGATTTGGTGGCCGGGGCCCCTCAGGGTCCGATTTGGTGGCCGGGGCCCCTCAGGGTCTGATTTGGTGGGTGGGGCCCCTCAAGGTCCGATTTTGTGGCTGGGCCCCCTCAGGGTCCGATTTTGTGGCCGGGGCCAATCAGGATCCGATTTTTGTGGCCGGAACCCCTCAGGGTCCAATTTTGCAGGTGGGGCCCCTCAGGGTCCGATTTTGTGGCCGGGGCCCGTCAGGGTCCGATTTTGTGGGTGGGACCTCTCAGGGTCCGATTTGGTGGGCGGGGCCCCTCAGGGTCCAATTTGGTGGGCAGGGCCCCTCAGGGTCCGATTTTGTGGGTTGGGCCCCTCAGGGTCCGATTTTGTGGCCGGGGCCCCTCAGGGTCCGATTTTGTGTCAGGGGCCCCTCAGGGTCCGATTTTGTGGTTGGGTCCCCTCAGGGTCCGATTTTGTGGTTGGGGCCCCTCAGGGTCCGATTTTGTGGCCGCGGCCCCTCAGGGTCTGATTTTGTGGCCGCGGCCCCTCAGGGTCCGATTTTGTGGCAGGGGCCCCTCTGGGTCTGATTTTGTGGGTGGGGCCCCTCTGGGTCCAATTTGGTGGGCAGGACCACTCTGGGTCCAATTTAGTGGGTGGGGCCTCTCAGGGTCCAATTTTGTGGTTGGGTCCCCTCAGGGTCCGATTTTGTGGTTGGGGCCCCTCAGGGTCCGATTTTGTGGCCGGGGCCTATTAGGGTCCAATTTTGTGACTGGGGCCCATCAGGGTCCGATTTTGTGGCCGCGGCCCCTCAGGGTCTGATTTTGTGGCAGGGGCCCCTCTGGGACTGATTTGGTGGGCGGAGCCCCTCTGGGTCCAATTTGGTGGGCGGGACCACTCTGGGTCCAATTTCGTGGGCGGGACCACTCTGGGTCCGATTTGGTGGGCGGGGCCTCTCAGGGTCCGATTTGGTGGGCGGGGCCCCCACAGAGTCCGATTTGGTGGGCGGGGCCACTCTGGGTAAGATTTGGAGGCTGGGGTCGCTCAGCCTCCAATTTGGAGGCCGGGGTCGTTGAGCTTCCGATTTGGAGCCCGAGGTCAAAAAGCCTCTGATTTGGAGGCCGGGGTCGATGAGCCTCCGATTTGGAGGCCGGGGTGGCTCAGCCTCCGATTTGGAGGCCGGGGTGGATCAGCCTCTGATTTGGAGGCCGGGGTGGCTCAGCCTCCGATTTGGAGGCCGGGGTGGCTCAGCCTCCGATTTGGAGGCCGGGGTGGCTCAGCCTCCGATTTGGAGGCCGGGGTGGATCAGCCTCCGATTTGGAGGCCGGGGTGGCTCAGCCTCCGATTTGGAGGCCGGGGTGGCTCAGCCTCCGATTTGGAGGCCGGGGTGGCTCAGCCTCCGATTTGGAGGCCGGGGTGGATCAGCCTCCGATTTGGAGGCCGGGGTGGATCAGCCTCTGATTTGGAGGCCTGGGTGGCTCAGCCTCCTATTTGGAGGCCGGGGTGGCTCAGCCTCTTATTTGGAGGCCGGGGTGGCTCAGCCTCTTATTTGGAGGCCGGGGTGGCTCAGCCTCTTATTTGGAGGCCGGGGTGGCTCAGCCTCCGATTTGGAGGCCTGGGTCGATCAGCCTCCGATTTGGAGGCCGGGGTGGATCAGCCTCCGATTTGGAGGCCGGGGTGGATCAGCCTCCGATTTGGAAGCCGGGGTGGATCAGCCTCCGATTTGGAGGCCGGGGTGGCTCAGCCTCCGACTTGGAGGCCGGGGTGGCTCAGCCTCCGATTTGGAGGCCGGGGTGGCTCAGCCTCCGATTTGGAGGCCGGAGTCGATCAGCCTCCGATTTGGAGGCCGGGGTGGATCAGCCTCCGATTTGGAGGCCGGGGTCGATCAGCCTCCGATTTGGAGGCCGGGGTGGCTCAGCCTCCGATTTGGAGGCCGGGGTCGATCAGCCTCCGATTTGGAGGCCGGGGTGGCTCAGCCTCCTATTTGGAGGCTGGGGTGGCTCAGCCTCTGATTTGGAGGCCTGGGTCGATCAGCCTCCGATTTGGAGGCCGGGGTGGCTCAGCCTCCGATTTGGAGGCCGGGGTGGCTCAGTCTCCGATTTGGTGTGTCGGCCCTTTAAGACTCATTTGGGTGCGCTGGCCCTTTAACAATCACTTTGGCGCGTTGGCCCTTTAAGAGCTAGTTTGGCTGACTGGGCTTCTTTTAAATCCACTTTGGCGCACACATTCTCTCTCAGGGGCATGTGTCATGTGATGAAGCTAGATTTGCATTTGTGCTGTGGGTTTCGCTTTAAGAGCTGATATGTGGCAGAGGCTCTGTGCTGGGGTTCAAGTGAAGTTCGTAGGCGTTGGCATAGTAACTGGGTCTGCCTGCGCATATCAATGAGCTCAACTGTCATTTCAATCGCCTCAGGGCACGTTTTGCCATTTCCTATTGAAAAGCATTGGAGACAGTGCATTCCAATGACGGGAAAAAAAAATTTCAAACGCAAATTGCGCAAAAACTACAAATCCGATCGACACGAAAAATACTTAGCACACCTCTCATGGACGCTGGCTTCGAAACGACACCTCAACGGAGTCTGTGCGTGTAGCGGTTCGGGCCGCATTAATTGCGGAAATCAACTTAATAATAATAATAATAAGAAGAAGAATAAGTTAGCAGCGTTCAGATTACAATATAGTGGTTTTTTCAAACCACTATAACTAGATGTGTATTTCCTGAAGGAAGTACAGATAGTGGTTTGAAATGGTGCCCGGGCTGCCCCTTTAAGAGAGACTTGCCTGCTGCCCCTGCAAGACTTTCAACTCAGGATACGATTTAACTGTGGGTGCCTCTCAGGGGCCACTTTGGCCTCATGGTCTGATTTTGTGGGTGGGGCCCCTCAGGGCCTGATTTTGTGGGTGGGGCCCCTCAGGGTCCGATTTTGTGGGTGGGGCCCCTCAGGGTCCGATTTTGTGGCCGGGGCCACTCAGGGTCCGATTTGGTGGCCGGGGCCCCTCAGGGTCCGATTTGGTGGCCGGGGCCCCTAAGGGTCTGATTTGGTGGGTGGGGCCCCTCAAGGTCCGATTTTGTGGCTGGGGCCCCTCAGGGTCCGATTTTGTGGCCGGGGCCAATCAGGATCCGATTTTTGTGGCCGGAACCCCTCAGGGTCCAATTTTGCAGGTGGGGCCCCTCAGGGTCCGATTTTGTGGCCAGGGCCCGTCAGGGTCCGATTTTGTGGGTGGAACCTCTCAGGGTCCGATTTGGTGGGCGGGGCCCCTCAGGGTCCAATTTGGTGGGCAGAGCCCCTCAGGGTCCGATTTTGTGGGTTGGGCCCCTCAGGGTCCGATTTTGTGGCCGGGGCCCCTCAGGGTCCGATTTTGTGTCAGGGGCCCCTCAGGGTCCGATTTTGTGGTTGGGTCCCCTCAGTGTCCGATTTTGTGGTTGGGGCCCCTCAGGGTCCGATTTTGTGGCCGCGGCCCCTCAGGGTCTGATTTTGTGGCCGCGGCCCCTCAGGGTCCGATTTTGTGGCAGGGGCCCCTCTGGGTCCGATTTTGTGGGTGGGGCCCCTCTGGGTCCAATTTGGTGGGCGGGACCACTCTGGGTCCGATTTTGTGGTTGGGTCCCCTCAGGGTCCGATTTTGTGGTTGGGGCCCCTCAGGGTCCGATTTTGTGGCCGGGGCCTATCAGGGTCCAATTTTGTGACTGGGGCCCATTAGGGTCCGATTTTGTGGCCGCGGCCCCTCAGGGTCTGATTTTGTGGCAGGGGCCCCTCTGGGTCTGATTTGGTGGGCGGAGCCACTCTGGGTAAGATTTGGAGGCTGGGGTCGCTCAGCCTCCAATTTGGAGGCCGGGGTCGTTGAGCTTCCGATTTGGAGGCCGAGGTCAAAAAGCCTCTGATTTGGAGGCCGGGGTCGATGAGCTTCCGATTTGGAGGCCGTGGTCGATGAGCCTCCGATTTGGAGGCCGGGGTGGCTCAGCCTCCTATTTGGAGGCCGGGGTGGCTCAGCCTCCGATTTGGAGGCCGGGGTGGCTCAGCCTCCGATTTGGAGGTCGGGGTGGCTCAGCCTCCAATTTGGAGGCCGGGGTGGATCAGCCTCCGATTTGGAGGCCGGGGTGGATCAGCCTCCGATTTGGAGGCCGGGGTGGCTCAGCCTCTGATTTGAAGGCCTGGGTTGATCAGCCTCCGATTTGGAGGCCGGGGTGGATCAGCCTCCGATTTGGAGGCCGGGGTGGATCAGCCTCCGATTTGGAGGCCGGGGTGGATCAGCCTCCGATTTGGAGGCCGGGGTGGATCAGCCTCCAATTTGGAGGCCGGGGTCGTTGAGCTTCCGATTTGGAGCCCGAGGTCAAAAAGCCTCTGATTTGGAGGCCGGGGTCGATGAGCCTCCGATTTGGAGGCCGGGGTGGCTCAGCCTCCGATTTGGAGGCCGGGGTGGATCAGCCTCCGATTTGGAGGCCGGGGTGGCTCAGCCTCCGATTTGGAGGCCGGGGTGGCTCAGCCTCCGATTTGGAGGCCGGGATGGCTCAGCCTCCGATTTGGAGGCCGGGGTGGATCAGCCTCCGATTTGGAGGCCGGGGTGGCTCAGCCTCCGATTTGGAGGCCGGGGTGGCTCAGCCTCCGATTTGGAGGCCGGGGTGGCTCAGCCTCCGATTTGGAGGCCGGGGTGGATCAGCCTCCGATTTGGAGGCCGGGGTGGATCAGCCTCCGATTTGGAGGCCTGGGTGGCTCAGCCTCCTATTTGGAGGCCGGGGTGGCTCAGCCTCTTATTTGGAGGCCGGGGTGGCTCAGCCTCTTATTTGGAGGCCGGGGTGGCTCAGCCTCTTATTTGGAGGCCGGGGTGGCTCAGCCTCCGATTTGGAGGCCGGGGTGGCTCAGCCTCCGATTTGGAGGCCGGGGTGGCTCAGCCTCCGATTTGGAGGCCGGGGTCGATCAGCCTCCGATTTGGAGGCCGGGGTGGATCAGCCTCCGATTTGGAGGCCGGGGTCGATCAGCCTCCGATTTGGAGGCCGGGGTGGCTCAGCCTCCGATTTGGAGGCCGGGGTCGATCAGCCTCCGATTTGGAGGCCGGGGTGGCTCAGCCTCCTATTTGGAGGCTGGGGTGGCTCAGCCTCTGATTTGGAGGCCTGGGTCGATCAGCCTCCGATTTGGAGGCCGGGGTGGCTCAGCCTCCGATTTGGAGGCCGGGGTGGCTCAGTCTCCGATTTGGTGTGTCGGCCCTTTAAGACTCATTTGGGTGCGCTGGCCCTTTAACAATCACTTTGGCGCGTTGGCCCTTTAAGAGCTAGTTTGGCTGACTGGGCTTCTTTTAAATCCACTTTGGCGCACACATTCTCTCTCAGGGGCATGTGTCATGTGATGAAGCTAGATTTGCATTTGTGCTGTGGGTTTCGCTTTAAGAGCTGATATTATGTGGCAGAGGCTCTGTGCTGGGGTTCAAGTGAAGTTCGTAGGCGTTGGCATAGTAACTGGGTCTGCCTGCGCATATCAATGAGCTCAACTGTCATTTCAATCGCCTCAGGGCACGTTTTGCCATTTCCTATTGAAAAGCATTGGAGACAGTGCATTCCAATGACGGGAAAAAAAATTTAGCACACCTCTCATGGACGCTGGCTTCGAAACGACACCTCAACGGAGTCTGTGCGTGTAGCGGTTCGGGCCGCATTAATTGCGGAAATCAACTTAATAATAATAATAATAAGAAGAAGAATAAGTTAGCAGCGTTCAGATTACAATATAGTGGTTTTTTCAAACCACTATAACTAGATGTGTATTTCCTGAAGGAAGTACAGATAGTGGTTTGAAATGGTGCCCGGGCTGCCCCTTTAAGAGAGACTTGCCTGCTGCCCCTGCAAGACTTTCAACTCAGGATACGATTTAACTGTGGGTGCCTCTCAGGGGCCACTTTGGCCTCATGGTCTGATTTTGTGGGTGGGGCCCCTCAGGGCCTGATTTTGTGGGTGGGGCCCCTCAGGGTCCGATTTTGTGGGTGGGGCCCCTCAGGGTCCGATTTTGTGGCCGGGGCCACTCAGGGTCCGATTTGGTGGCCGGGGCCCCTCAGGGTCCGATTTGGTGGCCGGGGCCCCTAAGGGTCTGATTTGGTGGGTGGGGCCCCTCAAGGTCCGATTTTGTGGCTGGGGCCCCTCAGGGTCCGATTTTGTGGCCGGGGCCAATCAGGATCCGATTTTTGTGGCCGGAACCCCTCAGGGTCCAATTTTGCAGGTGGGGCCCCTCAGGGTCCGATTTTGTGGCCAGGGCCCGTCAGGGTCTGATTTTGTGGGTGGAACCTCTCAGGGTCCGATTTGGTGGGCGGGGCCCCTCAGGGTCCAATTTGGTGGGCAGAGCCCCTCAGGGTCCGATTTTGTGGGTTGGGCCCCTCAGGGTCCGATTTTGTGGCCGGGGCCCCTCAGGGTCCGATTTTGTGTCAGGGGCCCCTCAGGGTCCGATTTTGTGGTTGGGTCCCCTCAGGGTCCGATTTTGTGGTTGGGGCCCCTCAGGGTCCGATTTTGTGGCCGCGGCCCCTCAGGGTCTGATTTTGTGGCCGCGGCCCCTCAGGGTCCGATTTTGTGGCAGGGGCCCCTCTGGGTCCGATTTTGTGGGTGGGGCCCCTCTGGGTCCAATTTGGTGGGCGGGACCACTCTGGGTCCGATTTTGTGGTTGGGTCCCCTCAGGGTCCAATTTTGTGACTGGGGCCCATTAGGGTCCGATTTTGTGGCCGCGGCCCCTCAGGGTCTGATTTTGTGGCAGGGGCCCCTCTGGGTCTGATTTGGTGGGCGGAGCCACTCTGGGTAAGATTTGGAGGCTGGGGTCGCTCAGCCTCCAATTTGGAGGCCGGGGTCGTTGAGCTTCCGATTTGGAGGCCGAGGTCAAAAAGCCTCTGATTTGGAGGCCGGGGTCGATGAGCTTCCGATTTGGAGGCCGTGGTCGATGAGCCTCCGATTTGGAGGCCGGGGTGGCTCAGCCTCCTATTTGGAGGCCGGGGTGGCTCAGCCTCCGATTTGGAGGCCGGGGTGGATCAGCCTCCGATTTGGAGGCCGGGGTGGCTCAGCCTCCGATTTGGAGGCCGGGGTGGCTCAGCCTCCGATTTGGAGGCCGGGATGGCTCAGCCTCCGATTTGGAGGCCGGGGTGGATCAGCCTCCGATTTGGAGGCCGGGGTGGCTCAGCCTCCGATTTGGAGGCCGGGGTGGCTCAGCCTCCGATTTGGAGGCCGGGGTGGCTCAGCCTCCGATTTGGAGGCCGGGGTGGATCAGCCTCCGATTTGGAGGCCTGGGTGGCTCAGCCTCCTATTTGGAGGCTGGGGTGGCTCAGCCTCTTATTTGGAGGCCGGGGTGGCTCAGCCTCTTATTTGGAGGCCGGGGTGGCTCAGCCTCTTATTTGGAGGCCGGGGTGGCTCAGCCTCCGATTTGGAGGCCTGGGTCGATCAGCCTCCGATTTGGAGGCCGGGGTGGATCAGCCTCCGATTTGGAGGCCGGGGTGGATCAGCCTCCGATTTGGAAGCCGGGGTGGATCAGCCTCCGATTTGGAGGCCGGGGTGGCTCAGCCTCCGACTTGGAGGCCGGGGTGGCTCAGCCTCCGATTTGGAGGCCGGGGTGGCTCAGCCTCCGATTTGGAGGCCGGGGTCGATCAGCCTCCGATTTGGAGGCCGGGGTGGATCAGCCTCCGATTTGGAGGCCGGGGTCGATCAGCCTCCGATTTGGAGGCCGGGGTGGCTCAGCCTCCGATTTGGAGGCCGGGGTCGATCAGCCTCCGATTTGGAGGCCGGGGTGGCTCAGCCTCCTATTTGGAGGCTGGGGTGGCTCAGCCTCTGATTTGGAGGCCTGGGTCGATCAGCCTCCGATTTGGAGGCCGGGGTGGCTCAGCCTCCGATTTGGAGGCCGGGGTGGCTCAGTCTCCGATTTGGTGTGTCGGCCCTTTAAGACTCATTTGGGTGCGCTGGCCCTTTAACAATCACTTTGGCGCGTTGGCCCTTTAAGAGCTAGTTTGGCTGACTGGGCTTCTTTTAAATCCACTTTGGCGCACACATTCTCTCTCAGGGGCATGTGTCATGTGATGAAGCTAGATTTGCATTTGTGCTGTGGGTTTCGCTTTAAGAGCTGATATTATGTGGCAGAGGCTCTGTGCTGGGGTTCAAGTGAAGTTCGTAGGCGTTGGCATAGTAACTGGGTCTGCCTGCGCATATCAATGAGCTCAACTGTCATTTCAATCGCCTCAGGGCACGTTTTGCCATTTCCTATTGAAAAGCATTGGAGACAGTGCATTCCAATGACGGGAAAAAAAAATTTCAAACGCAAATTGCGCAAAAACTACAAATCCGATCGACACGAAAAATACTTAGCACACCTCTCATGGACGCTGGCTTCGAAACGACACCTCAACGGAGTCTGTGCGTGTAGCGGTTCGGGCCGCATTAATTGCGGAAATCAACTTAATAATAATAATAAGAAGAAGAAGAATAAGTTAGCAGCGTTCAGATTACAATATAGTGGTTTTTTCAAACCACTATAACTAGATGTGTATTTCCTGAAGGAAGTACAGATAGTGGTTTGAAATGGTGCCCGGGCTGCCCCTTTAAGAGAGACTTGCCTGCTGCCCCTGCAAGACTTTCAACTCAGGATACGATTTAACTGTGGGTGCCTCTCAGGGGCCACTTTGGCCTCATGGTCTGATTTTGTGGGTGGGGCCCCTCAGGGCCTGATTTTGTGGGTGGGGCCCCTCAGGGTCCGATTTTGTGGGTGGGGCCCCTCAGGGTCCGATTTTGTGGCCGGGGCCACTCAGGGTCCGATTTGGTGGCCGGGGCCCCTCAGGGTCCGATTTGGTGGCCGGGGCCCCTAAGGGTCTGATTTGGTGGGTGGGGCCCCTCAAGGTCCGATTTTGTGGCTGGGGCCCCTCAGGGTCCGATTTTGTGGCCGGGGCCAATCAGGATCCGATTTTTGTGGCCGGAACCCCTCAGGGTCCAATTTTGCAGGTGGGGCCCCTCAGGGTCCGATTTTGTGGCCAGGGCCCGTCAGGGTCCGATTTTGTGGGTGGGACCTCTCAGGGTCCGATTTGGTGGGCGGGGCCCCTCAGGGTCCAATTTGGTGGGCAGAGCCCCTCAGGGTCCGATTTTGTGGGTTGGGCCCCTCAGGGTCCGATTTTGTGGCCGGGGCCCCTCAGGGTCCGATTTTGTGTCAGGGGCCCCTCAGGGTCCGATTTTGTGGTTGGGTCCCCTCAGTGTCCGATTTTGTGGTTGGGGCCCCTCAGGGTCCGATTTTGTGGCCGCGGCCCCTCAGGGTCTGATTTTGTGGCCGCGGCCCCTCAGGGTCCGATTTTGTGGCAGGGGCCCCTCTGGGTCCGATTTTGTGGGTGGGGCCCCTCTGGGTCCAATTTGGTGGGCGGGACCACTCTGGGTCCGATTTTGTGGTTGGGTCCCCTCAGGGTCCGATTTTGTGGTTGGGGCCCCTCAGGGTCCGATTTTGTGGCCGGGGCCTATCAGGGTCCAATTTTGTGACTGGGGCCCATTAGGGTCCGATTTTGTGGCCGCGGCCCCTCAGGGTCTGATTTTGTGGCAGGGGCCCCTCTGGGTCTGATTTGGTGGGCGGAGCCACTCTGGGTAAGATTTGGAGGCTGGGGTCGCTCAGCCTCCAATTTGGAGGCCGGGGTCGTTGAGCTTCCGATTTGGAGGCCGAGGTCAAAAAGCCTCTGATTTGGAGGCCGGGGTCGATGAGCTTCCGATTTGGAGGCCGTGGTCGATGAGCCTCCGATTTGGAGGCCGGGGTGGCTCAGCCTCCTATTTGGAGGCCGGGGTGGCTCAGCCTCCGATTTGGAGGTCGGGGTGGCTCAGCCTCCAATTTGGAGGCTGGGGTGGATCAGCCTCTTATTTAGAGGCCGGGGTGGCTCAGCCTCTGATTTGAAGGCCTGGGTCGATCAGCCTCCGATTTGGAGGCCGGGGTGGATCAGCCTCCGATTTGGAGGCCGGGGTGGATCAGCCTCCGATTTGGAGGCCGGGGTGGATCAGCCTCCGATTTGGAGGCCGGGGTGGATCAGCCTCCGATTTGGAGGCCGGGGTGGATCAGCCTCTTATTTGGAGGCCGGGGTGGCTCAGCCTCTGATTTGAAGGCCTGGGTCGATCAGCCTCCGATTTGGAGGCCGGGGTGGATCAGCCTCCGATTTGGAGGCCGGGGTGGATCAGCCTCCGATTTGGAGGCCGGGGTGGATCAGCCTCCGATTTGGAGGCCGGGGTGGATCAGCCTCCGATTTGGAGGCCGGGGTGGCTCAGCCCCCGATTTGGAGGCCGGGGTGGCTCAGCCTCCGATTTGGAGGCCGGGGTGGATCAGCCTCCGATTTGGAGGCCGGGGTGGATCAGCCTCCAATTTGGAGGCCGGGGTGGATCAGCCTCCGATTTGGAGGCCGGGGTGGATCAGCCTCCGATTTGGAGGCCGGGGTGGATCAGCCTCCGATTTGGAGGCCGGGGTGGCTCAGCCTCCGATTTGGAGGCCGGGGTGGCTCAGCCTCCGATTTGGAGGCCGGGGTGGCTCAGCCTCCGATTTGGAGGCCGGGGTGGCTCAGCCTCCGATTTGGAGGCCGGGGTCGATCAGCCTCCGATTTGGAGGCCGGGGTGGCTCAGCCTCCTATTTGGAGGCTGGGGTGGCTCAGCCTCTGATTTGGAGGCCTGGGTCGATCAGCCTCCGATTTGGAGGCCGGGGTGGATCAGCCTCCGATTTGGAGGCCGGGGTGGATCAGCCTCCGATTTGGAGGCCGGGGTGGCTCAGCCTCCTATTTGGAGGCTGGGGTGGCTCAGCCTCTGATTTGGAGGCCTGGGTCGATCAGCCTCCGATTTGGAGGCCGGGGTGGCTCAGCCTCCGATTTGGAGGCCGGGGTGGATCAGCCTCCGATTTGGAGGCCGGGGTGGATCAGCCTCCGATTTGGAGGCCGGGGTGGATCAGCCTCCGATTTGGAGGCCGGGGTAGATCAGCCTCCGATTTGGAGGCCGGGGTGGCTCAGCCCCCGATTTGGAGGCCGGGGTGGCTCAGCCCCCGATTTGGAGGCCGGGGTGGCTCAGCCTCCGATTTGGAGGCCGGGGTGGCTCAGCCTCCGATTTGGAGGCCGGGGTGGATCAGCCTCCGATTTGGAGGCCGGGGTGGATCAGCCTCCGATTTGGAGGCCGGGGTGGCTCAGCCTCCGATTTGGAGGCCGGGGTGGATCAGCCTCCGATTTGGAGGCCGGGGTGGCTCAGCCCCCGATTTGGAGGCCGGGGTGGCTCAGCCTCCGATTTGGAGGCCGGGGTGGCTCAGCCTCCGATTTGGAGGCCGGGGTGGATCAGCCTCCGATTTGGAGGCCGGGGTGGATCAGCCTCCGATTTGGAGGCCGGGGTGGCTCAGCCTCCGATTTGGAGGCCGGGGTGGCTCAGCCTCCGATTTGGAGGCCGGGGTGGCTCAGCCTCCGATTTGGAGGCCGTGGTGGCTCAGCCTCCGATTTGGAGGCCGGGGTCGATCAGCCTCCGATTTGGAGGCCGGGGTGGCTCAGCCTCCTATTTGGAGGCTGGGGTGGCTCAGCCTCCGATTTGGAGGCCTGGGTCGATCAGCCTCCGATTTGGAGGCCGGGGTGGATCAGGCTCCGATTTGGAGGCCGGGGTGGATCAGGCTCCGATTTGGAGGCCGGGGTGGATCAGGCTCCGATTTGGAGGCTGGGGTGGCTCATTGTCCGATTTGGAGGCCGGGGTGGCTCAGCCTCCGATTTGGAGGCCGGGGTGGCTCAGTCTCCGATTTGGTGTGTCGGCCCTTTAAGACTCATTTGGGTGCGCTGGCCCTTTAACAATCACTTTGGCGCGTTGGCCCTTTAAGAGCTAGTTTGGCTGACTGGGCTTCTTTTAAATCCACTTTGGCGCACACATTCTCTCTCAGGGGCATGTGTCATGTGATGAAGCTAGATTTGCATTTGTGCTGTGGGTTTCGCTTTAAGAGCTGATATTATGTGGCAGAGGCTCTGTGCTGGGGTTCAAGTGAAGTTCGTAGGCGTTGGCATAGTAACTGGGTCTGCCTGCGCATATCAATGAGCTCAACTGTCATTTCAATCGCCTCAGGGCACGTTTTGCCATTACCCATTGAAAAGCATTGGAGACAGTGCATTCCAATGACGGGAAAAAAAATTTTCAAACGCAAATTGCGCAAAAACTACAAATCCGATCGACACGAAAAATACTTAGCACACCTCTCATGGACGCTGGCTTCGAAACAACACCTCAACGGAGTCTGTGCGTTTAGCGGTTCGGGCCGCATTAATTGCGGAAATCAACTTAATAATAATAATAATAAGAAGAAGAAGAAGAATAAGTTAGCAGCGTTCGGATTACAATATAGTGGTTTTTTCAAACCACTATAAATATGCTTGTATTGCAGTGTACTACCTCTTTGCGGCTCTGCCTATTTCATGGCGCTTATAGTAACGCTTATGTGGCATTGCCACAGTAGAGCATATGCAATTAGTGTAGATCAATGTCTCTATAGTAGATGAGGGCCATGACGTTCCATATGTCAGCAAATACCGGCGCTTGTAACATGTAACTGATCCGGTTTTTGTGGCAAACTGGGGTTATGATGTTCTTCTTTCTAGTGGACGCATGCGTTGTGCCACTATTATGTAATGTTTGCAGCGAACCATTTTTTGATTTCTTACCTTCATGACAAACATGTCTTGCGATGCGCCTTTTTTTTTTTTTTTTTCCTCATGGAAAACGTACATGCGGCTTTTTGGAGCGCACACAATTGCTGTACATTGTACACTATAGTTTCCATGGTAAACGATGGTTATGACGTTTTGTCTGCCACCAAATACCGGCGCATATGTAGTATTGTTAGTAAACTGCAATTGACTTGGCCTTTATGGTAAAAGAGGGCTGTGATGCTCCCTCAGCTCAAGTGGACACATACCTAATGTTGCTGCAGTTTAGTGTTTTTTTGAATCTCATTCTGGTCCTTTTGCTACGGCAATTATGATTTGTGAGGGTTGTAGCACTTTAAGAGGGGCGCATGCATGGTACTGCTATAGCGGAGCACACACTGCCCTTCTTTGATGGTTGTGACGCCCCCCTTGTGTCATTAAAAGCCGGCGCATGCGCAGTACTGCCGGTAACTTGAAATGAGTCCGGCCTCCATGACCAAAGAGGGCTATGATGCTCTTCCTGTTCAGTGAACGCCGGCGCATGCGCAGTACTGCCGGGAAAATGAAACCAACCTGGTAAGTGATGCAGCTGAGTTCCATGACTGAAATTTTGTTACATATATAAAGAACTGTTCGGACCACACTCACTACCCCTGACGAAGCCACTGCACGTGGCGACACGCATCGGGTATCTTCTTCCCCCCTGCTTCCACCCCTCACAGGTTATGCTATCTGACGCCAGTATTCCAGGGCTCATGCACAGAGTATGGATTTTTTTTATTTTCAGTCCATGCTGCTGGTGCTGGGTTATATTAGCACTGCATATTTATGTATGGTTGCCATTATAGGGATTCTTTGGCTTGGGTGACCAGCTTTTGTGCATTTCCACGATCTTTTAGATGCCCTTTCTAGTTTTCAAATGAGTATAGGAGTTATTTTCTCCCATTCTTGGAGGCCTTAATCATATTCAGTTATTATGTGGTATGCTGTTTATATGAGCTGGTATTTGATCACCTGTTATTGTGGGGTGCAGCTATAGGGTGGGTGCTCTATTATGAGCTTTTGTTTGTTATGTCACATGTGTGACTTTTTTAATGTTTTTATAGTGTTTGTGGTGTTCATGTGTTAACAAAATTGTCTCTTTTTAAGCCAAATCATGTGTTCTGTGGTGATCCCCCAATGCATAGCTTATTCTTCTTTCCTCTTGTTTATGTAACTGTGGTTAGTTATAGCAAATTATAATTATCCTCCATCCCATAGTCCCGTGCCCATATACCCATCATACATATCCACGATCCCATAGGCCCGTGCCCATATACCCATCATGCATATCCTCCATCCCATAGTCGAGTGTCCATATACCCATCACACATCCTCCATCCCATAGTCCCATGCCCATAGACCCATCATACATATTCGCCATCCCATAATCGAGTGCCCATATACCCATCACACATCCTTCATCTCATAGTCCCATGCCTATATACCCATCATACATATCTGCCATCCCATAGTCTCGTGCCCATATACCCGTCATACATATCCTCCATCCCATAGTCCAGTGCCCATATACCCATCACACATCCTCCATCCCATAGTCCCATGCCCATATACCCGTCATACATATCCTCCATCCCATAGTCCAGTGCCCATATACCCATCACACATCCTCCATCCCATAGTCAACCATTATGACATCATAATGAGCGACGGGGCTCGCAACCTATGATGACATCAGTGTCGCCATGGCAACCATTATGACATCATAATGAGGGGCGGGGCTTGATACACACACACTTTTTTCCCCATTATGTAGGTAGGGGCAAATTTGGTGAATTGGAACGGGGGGGTTAAAATTTCACCTCACAACATAGCCTAGGACACTCTTGGGGTCCAGACGTGTGACTGTGCCAAATTTTGTGGCTGTAGCTGCGACGGTGCGGATGCCAATCCCGGACATACATACATACATACATACATGCACACATACACACACACACTTGAGCTTTATATATTAGATGCCTTGAGCAAATAGCTTGCCCAAGATCAACATTAACTTTTATTTTTCACTGCAATCACAGCTACACCTGTGACTGCAATGCACTCCCATGGCCTCATTACGCCTCCGGGCGCATTCTGGGGGGAACACACATCGACCCCTACATGTGACACCGGTCACTGCCTCACCCTAGGTAGAAAGGTAAAATGAGTAATTTTAAGTACACTGTGCTATACTATTATTATCATTATTATTTATTGTTATAGCGCCATTTATTCCAATACAATGATGATTGCAATACATTAGAGGATAAACAACTTTCCCAGGGCCCCTTTGCACCTACAGAAGTTGCAAAGATGATATTTACAGCCTCTGCAATAATTTACTTCTCTCTTGCTAATATTCTTAGTGCATTGAGTGAACCAAGTATAATGTCATTGATTTACCTTCAGGGCTTGGATTAAAGTGAGCAGTTAGATTTGGTTTGAGGATTGCATTCGAGATTTGGAGTCTTTTTTATCTGTAAATTGAATTTCAATAAAATGGATGGATATTTTTGCTGTAAGTGTGGCCGATGCTCAATATGTATTATGTGTAGTGTTGAGCGATACCGTCCGATACTTATTTTTAGAATTGAGAGTGATCAAATATTAACCCCCAAGGGTGGTTTGCACGTTCATGACCAGGCCATTTTTTACAATTCTGGCCACTCTCCCTTTATGAGGTAATAACTCTGGAACGCTTCCATGGATCCTGGTGATTCTGACATTGTTTTCTCATGACTAGTGTTGAGCATTCCGATACCGCAAGTATCGGGTATCGGCCGATACTTGCTGTATCGGAATTCCGATACCGACTTCCGATATTTTTTCAATATCGGAATTCGGCATCGGAATCGGAAGTTCAGTTGATTGACGGCCTGACGTCATCATGATGCGCGGTGTGTGCGCATCATGATGCGCCGTCATTTCGGGCCTTCCGGGGGTCTCTGCCGGCCTGCCGGGGGGCTGTGCCGGCCTGCCGGGGGGCTGTGTGGACTGCCCGGGGTCTGTACCGGCCTGCCGGGGGGCTGTGCCGGCCTGCCGGTGGTCTGTGCACCCTGTGGGGGTCTGTACCGGCCTGCCGGGGGGCTGTGCCGGCCTGCCGGGGGGCTGTGCTGATGTCCGGGGGTCTGTGCAAGCATCGTCCGATGGGACTACAAGTCCCATCGGGCGATGCCTGCTACCATGACAGTGATTGACACATTAGCCAATGATGGGACAGTAGTAGTCCCATCATCCGGCTAATGTGTTGAATGTAAAAAAATAAATAAATAAATAAATTTACATGCTACATACATACAACATGCATACTACATATATACTACATGTAACATACATACTACATATATACTACATGCAACATGCATACTACATACATGCTACATACTACATGCATGCTACATACTACATACATACTACATACATACTACATATATACTACATGCATGCTACATACATACAACATACATACTACATGCATGCAACATGCATACTACATATATACTATATATACATGTAACATACATACTACATATATACTACATGCTACATACATGCTACATACTACATACATGCTACATACATACTACATACATAATACATATATACTACATGCATGCAGCATACATACAACATATATACTACATGCATGCAACATGCATACTACATATATACTATATATACTACATGTAACATACATACTACATATATACTACATGCTACATACATGCAACATGCACACTACATGCTACATACATGCAACATACATACTACATACATGCTACATACATACACACTACATGCTACATACATGCTACATACATACTACATACATGCTACATACATACTACATATATACCACATGCATGCAACCACCGGCAGGCCGGCACAGCCCCCCTGGCAGGCCGGCACAGACCCCCGGAGCCTGCACAGACCACCGGCAGGCCGGCACAGCCCCCCGGCAGGCCGGCACAGACCCCCGGAGCCTGCACAGACCACCGGGAGGCCAGCACAGACCCCCGGACAGTCGGCACAGCCCCCCCGAAGGCCCGAACTGACGGCGCATCATGATGCGCACAGACAGCGCATCATGATGACGTCATTTCGGCAGCCAATCAGAGCCACAAAAGTGGCTCATTGCATTTTGGACTTCCGATTCCGGTATCCGATACGAAAAAAGTATCGGTACTCGGTATCGGAATTCCGATACGGCAAATATCGGCCGATACCCGATACTTGCGGTATCGGAAAGCTCAACACTAATTATGTGTAATAATCCTGGCCATTATGCATGGACAGCTAAGTAGACTATGTGTTCTGCCTGGCAGCACCGAGAGGCTTTATAGCAGAGATGCACAGCAGTTTTGGTGGAAGGGCCACATTGCCCTACTGAACTAATCCCAAGAGCCACAATTTTTTTTAAAGAGGTAGTTACATGAATACATCACCAGAACAACCATCAGGAGATTAACCCCTTTCTGTCATGTGATGTACTATCCCATCCATGTGCCTTGGGACTTAATTCCCAGGGACGGGATAGTACGTCACAGCGATCAGCAGCGCCCACGTGGTAAGCGCCGCTGATCGTGCACCCGCCGCTGATCAAAAAGACGCATATAAATATCCATGGTACCACTCAAAACGTCATCTTGTCCCGCAAAAAACGAGCCACCACACAGCATCATCAGCGAAAAAGTAAAAAAGTTATAGCTCGCAGAATAAAGCGATGCAAAAATAATTCTTTTTTATATAAAATTGTTTTCATTGCATAAAAGCACCAAAACATAAAAAAAGACATAAATGAGGTATCACTGTAACCGTACTGACCCGAAGAATAAAACCACCTTATCAATTTTACCGCAGGCGGAACGGTGTAAACGCACCCCCCAAAAGAAATTCATGAAACGCTGGTTTTTGTTCATTCTGCGTCCCAAAAATCGGAATAAAGAGCGATCAAAAGATGTCACATGCCTGAAAATGATACCAATAAAAACGTCAACTCGTCCCGCAAAAAATAAGACCTCACGTGACTCGGTGGGTCAAAATATGGAAAAATTATAGCTCTCAATATGTGGTGATGCATAAACTATTTTTACAATAAAAAGTGTCTTTTAGAGTTTAAAATTAAAAGAAAATACATTTATTTCCATTTTCCCGTTAGGGCTAGGGTTAGGGCTAGAGTTAGGGCTGAGATTAGGGTTAGGGGTGTGTTGGGGTTAGGGTTGGAGTTATAATTGGGGGGTTTCCACTATTTGGGCACATCAGGTGCTCTCCAAATGCAACATCTCAATTCCAGCCAATTATGAGTTGAAAAAGTCAAATGGTGCTCCTTCCCTTGCAAGCTCTGCCATGCGCCCAAACAGTGTTTTACCCCCACATATGGGGTATCAGCCTACTCAGGACAAATTGCAAAACAACTTTTGGGGTCTAATTTCTCCTGTTACCCTTAGGAAAATAAAAAATTGTGGGCAAAAATATCATTTTTGTGGAAAAAAATGATTTTTTTATTTTCATGCCCGGGCGTTATAAACTTCTGTGAAGCACTTGGGGGTTCAAAGTGCTCACCACACATCTAGATAAGTTCCGTGGGGGATCTAGTTTCCAAAATGGGGTCACTTGTGGGGAGTTTCAATAGTTTAGGTACATCAGAAGCACTCCAAACGCACATGACACCCGCAGACCATTCCATCAAAGTCTGCATTCCAAAACGTCACTACTTCTCTTCTGAGCCCCGACGTGTGCCCATACAGTAGTTTTCTCCGACATATGAGGTATCAGCGTACTCAGGACAAATTGGACAACAACTTTTCGGGTCCAATTTCTCCTGTTACCCTTGGGAAAATAAAAAAATTGGGGACTAAATGATCATGTTTGTGGAAAAAATATGATTTTTTTATTTTCACGCCCGGGCGTTATAAACTTCTGTGAAGCCCTTGGGTGTTCAAAGTTCTCACCACACATCTAAATAAGTTCCTTGGGGGGTCTAGTTTCCAAAATGGTGTCATTTGTGGGGGGTTTCCACTGTTTTGGTACATCAGGGGTTTTCCAATCGCGACATGGTGTCCGATCTCAATTCCAGCCAAAAAAGTCAAATGGCGCTGCTTCCCTTCTGAGCTCTGCCATGCGCCCACATAGTTGTTTACACCCACATATGGGGTATCAGCGTACTCAGGACAAATTGCACAATAACTTTTAGGGTCCTGTTACCCTTGGAAAAATAAAAATTGGCTGCATCACACTTTTGACTCATGTTCAGTCTGTGATCTATTAATATACCCAAGTTTTTTTCACAAGTGCTGTTGCTTAGCCCTATTCCTCCCATTCTGTATATGTTTTTTTCATTTTTATTGTCCAAATGTAGTACTTTGCATTTTTCCCTGTTAAAAACCATTCTGTTAATTGCTGCCCACTGCTCCAGTTTATTTATATCTTTTTGAATCCTCTCTCTACTCTAGTATTAGCTATCCTCCTAGCTTTGTGTCATCAGCAAAATTAATCAGTGTACCCTCAATTCCTTCATCTGAATCATTGATAAAGATGTTAAACAATACAGGGTCCAGGACAGAGCCCTGTGGTACCCCACTTGAGACCTTCTTCCAACTGGATATTGTAATGGTCAACGTGTGACTGGACACACCGCCTCCAGCAGGGCGAATTTATATGACACACATGACCCTGGATTCACCGCCTCCAGTAGGGCGAATTTAAATAATAAGAAGTGCAGCCGGATACACCGCCACCAGCAGGCGAATTTCAGAAATACACGTGAAACTGGATACACCGCCTCCAGCAGGGCGAATTTAAATAATAAGGGGAAACACCAGGGAAACAATTACAATGGTGGGCCCTGTGATAGAGAACGGGGACGTGGAGACCTCCTGCACTCCCCTGAGTCAGTGTCTACACTCCTAACGATCCCTAGGCCGGTTCCGCACTGGGCGCCGCTCAGGATACCTTTAAACCCTAGCTCGCCCTGCACCTACCCCTTTCTAGTGAAATGGCCAGTGCAGAGACTAATCCCACCACTGCACTGAAACACACATAAAGGAAGGGCACAAACAGGGAAACACCACTTAGCTTTGCTCTGTTGCTCTTGCTCCCAGCAACAGAGTCCACCACCAGAATGCAGCTTTCTTCCTGAATAGCTGCCACCAAGCTGTGTCAGAGTTGCAAGGAAATCCCCTCTGACTCCTTCCACACCAGGACTCTGACTGTGCTGCAAGGAACTCTCTCTAGCTCCTTTCTCCACCAAGGATGGTTGAAATGAACAATATCACCAACACCAGTGAGAGCACATGACACACCTGTATAGTTAAGCCAGAGGAATCACACCTGTTAGTGATTCCCGTGTAATAACGCTAACCACCACCAGGGGCAAACTAGAACAAAAGACACCACTGTGTAATAATCCTAATGGCCACTGGGGGCAAAACCAAACTTAAGCACACAGCTTAAGAAAAAAAAAAAGGTTTCATGTGCTTTTAACTGTCATCATCCAACCTGGATCATGACAGATATGCAGCCATTTACGACCACTCTTTGTGTCCGATCACTAAGCCAGTTATGAATTCACCCAACAGTTGCCTTGTCCATTCCATACTTAGTCATTTTTTCAATAAGGATGGTGTGAGATACTTTGTCAAATGCTTTGCTAAAGTTAAGATATACTATATCAACAGCATTTCCCTGATCCACCCAGTCAGTGATTCTGTCATAGAAGGAAATTAAGTTAGTCTGACATGACTTATTAGTTACAAACCCATGCTGACTCTGGTTAGTCACTTCATTCTTATCCAGGTGTCACGCGGCGGCTGCCGCGCGCTCCTCTCTCTGCCTCCTCCCGGCCGCAGCTTACCCTTCCTCCGGCATCCTGCTTCCCTCTGCGCCGGCGTCCGCGGTCTTCTCCACGGTCCTCCCCGGCTCCTCTTCTCCGTCCGGCGGTCCCCTTCGTCCGGTCTTCCGGACCGCGCCGGGTGCACGCCCCCGCCCCTCCTGCTCGGCGGGCGCGCGCACATACTGTGCCTGGGCACGCGCGTGCCTCCCCCTCCTCCTCCTACTGAGGACGCGCGCCTGCTCTCTCTCCTTTAGGTCACGACCCGGAAGTCCTCCTACCAGTCCCTATATCTGGCCGCCTCTCCCTGCCAGCGGTGCCTGAGTATCACTGTTCTTTCCTAGTGATTCCGGCTGTCCTCTTTGCACGCCTTCGCGCCCTGTCCATCCGTTGCTCGTTCACCTCTCCATTTTCCTCTCTCCTAGGTCCTGTGTCTCCCAGCCGTGCCCGCCTATCCTGTGTCTTCCAGCCGTGCCCGCCTATCCTGTGTCTCCCAGCCGTGCCCGCCTATCCTGTGTCTCCCAGCCGTGCCCGCCTATCCTGTGCCTCCTAGCCGTGCCGCCAGTCCTGTGTCTCCCAACCCGTATCCACCTGTCTCCTGTCTCTAAGCCGTGGCTGTCTGTCCTGTGGTTCCCAGCCGGTACCGTCAGTCCTGTATCCCCAACTCGGCTCTAGCAGTCTGTCTGTCGTTACCTCCCAGGGTACCAGCTGCCGTGGTAATAGTTACCGGCGGGCTTGCCCCAAACGCTCCCTGTATAGGGGGTGGTCCACCTGGTCAGCTCGCCCCTGGGAGGTTCGTTGCCACGGTCTAGCGGGTCCACCCCAGGTGTACCTTACAGAATACTCAGGCCATGGATTCCGCTGGTACCCCGACCCCGACCCAAAAGGAACTTTTGTTCCTTCGTGAGAATCAGGCGAGGATCATGTCGTTCCTCAAGTCAATGGAGTCCAGACTTTCATCTCTGCAAACCTCCGATCCGGGGATTGCCTCCCAAATCTCCGGCTTACAGCAGGAGCTTGCTCAGCAGCGCGACACCCAGGCCCATATTTTAAACTACATAGCCTCTGTAGATAACCGCCTTCTAGCTCTACAGACGGCGGCCGCTGTCCCTGCGCCTGCGGCAGCTTCCCAGTCCTCGCCCCGCTTGGCTAAACCCCCACGCTATAGTGGGGATCCCAAGCTCTGTCGGGGGTTCATTAACCAGTGTCAGTTGCACTTCGAGCTGGCATCCCTGCAGTATCCCTCCGACCGGGCCAAGGTGGCCTTTATGATTTCCCACTTAGAGGGTGAGGCATTGGCTTGGGTGAATCCTTTGTGGGAATCATAGAATCATAGAATCGTAGAGTTGGAAGGGACCTCCTGGGCCATCTGGTCCAACCCCCTGCTCAAAGCAGGATTCGCTAAATCATCCCAGTCAGATGTCTGTCCAGCCTCTGTTTGAAGACTTCCATTGAAGGAGAACTCACCACTTCTCGTGGCAGCCTGTTCCACTCATTGATCACTCTAACTGTCAAAAAGTTTTTTCTAATATCTAATCTGTGTCTCCTCCCATTCAGTTTCATCCCATTGCTTCTAGTCTTTCCTTGTGCAAATGAGAATAAAGTTGATCCTTCTACAATGTGACAGCCCTTTAGATATTTGTAGACAGCTATTAAGTCTCCTCTCAGTCTTCTCTTTTGCAAACTAAACATTCCCAAATCCTGCAACCTTTCCTCATAAGACAGGGTTTGCAGACCGGTCACCATTCTGGTCGCTCTTTTCTGAACTTGCTCCAGTTTGTTGATGTCTTTTTTAAAATGTGGTGCCCAAAACTGGACACAATATTCCAGATGAGGTCTGACCAAAGAGGAGTAGAGGGAAATAATGACTTCACGTGATCTAGACTGTATGCTTCTGTTAATACATCCTAGAATTGCATTTGCCTTTTTTGCTGCTGCATCACACTGTTGACTCATATTCAGTCTGTGATCTATTAGTATACCCAAGTCTTTTTCACATGTGCTGTCACTTAGCCCTATTCCTCCCATTCTATATATGCTTTTTCCATTTTTATTGCCCAGATGTAGTACTTTGCATTTCTCCCTGTTAAAAACCATTCTGTTAGTTGCTGCCCACTTCTCCACTCCCACTTCTTCTGGGAGCGAGATGACCCGATAGTCTCCCAGCTCGCAACCTTCTTGGAGACATTCCGCAAGGTCTTTGATGAGCCCGGGCGTCTGGTCTCCGCTACCGAGTCCTTATTTTGCCTTCGCCAGGGTGCTCTCTCTGTGGGACAGTACGCCATCCAGTTCCGTACGTTGTCTTCTGAACTAGGATGGAACAATGAGGCTCTAGTAGGGGCTTTTTGGCGTGGCTTGTCGCCCCGAATCAAAGATGAGTTTTCAGGCAGGGATACACCTACGTCTTTGGAAGATCTCATCTCGCTGGCAACGCGAATTGACCTGCGTTTCCGGGAGCGTTCCCGCGAGGCCGTCAGGGAGAGAAGACCCACTCGGTTCTCTCCTCCGATGCGCAGTCCTCCCCGCGCTCGGCCTTCCACCTCGGCGTCAGCCCCTGAACCCATGCAGGTTGACCGACTCAGGCCCGCAGAGCTACGCCGCCAGGAGAGACTCACTCATGGTCTCTGTCTCTATTGTGGCAGTGCCTCCCACCTTCTACGTTCCTGCCCTGTGAGGCCGGGAAACTCCTCCGCCTAGGACAGGTAAGAGAGGCCTCCCTAGGTGCCTTCGACACCTCTCTACCTTTGACCCTTCCTGTTTTGTTTATCCAGGGATCCAAACGTTTCTCGGAGCTAGCCTATATTGACTCAGGGGCTGCTGGTAATTTCATCCAACTCGAGGCGGTGAAGAGATTGGGGATACCTGTTAGGTCCTTGGAGGTTCCCCGGCAGTTAGCCTCAGTCGACGGGATTCCCTTGCGCGAGACCGTAACGTTGGTCACTGAAGAGCTGGAATTACAGATCGGGGTCCTGCACCGTGAGAGAATAACCTTCTTCGTGCTGCCGTCTCTATCCCACACCTTGCTCCTGGGCCTTCCGTGGTTGAGGATGCATGAACCTGTCCTGGATTGGCGGACCGGAGACATCCTTCGCTGGGGCTGCGTTTGCCAGACTAGATGTCTTCGTCCAGTACAACCCCTCAAATGCTCGTCTCCTGTCTCGGGTCCTGCGGATTTGCCCTCGGCCTATTGGGCTTTTTCAGATGTCTTTGATAAGAAGGAGGCAGAGGCTCTTCCACCGCACCGGCAATATGATTGCCCCATCGAGCTTGTACCCGGCTCGACTCCGCCCCGGGGGCGAATCTATCCATTGAGTCCACTCGAGTCCCAGGCCATGTCTGAATATGTACAAGAGAATTTGGCCAAAGGCTTCATCCGAAAGTCTTCTTCTCCCGCTGGGGCTGGCTTCTTTTTTGTTAAGAAAAAGGACGGGTCTCTCCGCCCCTGTATTGACTATCGAGGTCTTAACCAGATTACCATCAAGAACAGATATCCTCTGCCTCTCATCCCCGAGCTGTTCGACTGGCTGCGAGGTGCGCGAATCTTCTCTAAATTGGATCTCCGTGGAGCCTATAATCTTGTCCGTATTCGCTCCAGAGATGAATGGAAGACCGCCTTCAACACCAGGGATGGACACTACGAGTACCTCGTCATGCCCTTCGGGTTGTGCAACGCTCCCGCAGTTTTTCAAGAATTCGTGAAAGACATCTTCCGAGACCTTCTGTACTCCAGTGTGGTTGTATACCTTGACGATATCCTGATCTTCTCTCCCGATCTGTCCACCCACAGAAGAGATGTCCGCCGAGTGCTGTTCCGATTGAGGGAGAATCGCCTGTACGCCAAATTGGAGAAGGGCGTCTTTGAACAGTCCTCCCTTCCATTTTTGGGATATATCATCTCCGACTTCGGCCTGCGTATGGATCCGGTGAAGGTGTCTGCCGTGCTCAACTGGCCACGTCCCCAAGGGGTGAAAGCCGTTCAGCGATTTCTCGGCTTCGCAAATTATTATCGGCAGTTCATCCCTCATTTTTCCTCATTGGCCGGCTCTATCTCATCTTTGATTCGTAAAGGAGCCAACCCGCACGTCTGGACCCCTGAAGCAGAGGAGGCCTTCCTATCTCTAAAACGAGCTTTTACCACGGCTCCCGTACTCCATCGTCCTGAGGTCAACAAACCGTTCGTCCTCGAAGTGGATGCATCAGCAACTGGAGCCGGAGCGGTTTTGTCTCAAAAATCTTCTTCCGGTAAACTCGTCACGTGCGGCTTCTTTTCCAAGTCCTTTTCCACCCCAGAGCGGAATTATTCCATAGGGGACCGAGAACTGCTGGCCATCAAGTTAGCTCTAGAAGAGTGGAGATACTTATTGGAGGGCGCCGCACATCCCTTCACAATCTTCACAGATCATAAGAATCTAGCTTATCTTCGGTCTGCGCAGAGACTCAACCCACGCCAGGCCAGGTGGTCTCTGTTCTTCGCTCGATTCAATTTTGATCTACATTTTCGCCCAGGCAACAAGAACCTCAAAGCTGACGCCTTGTCCAGGTCCTTCCTTCCCGCAGATGTCGAAGAAGAACCCACGCATATCTTGGATCCATCCCGGCTCATCACGGTGGCACCACTTTCTCTTCTCTCACCTCCACCTGGCAAGACTTTTGTACCGGAGAAGGACCGAGGACGAATCCTCCACTGGGGACATGCTTCCAAGCTGGCTGGCCATCTCGGGCTTAAGAAGACACTTCACCTGGTATCCCGCTACTACTGGTGGCCGACTCTTCCCCAGGATGTCCGGGATTTCGTCGCCTCCTGTCTCTCCTGTGCCAAGATCAAGGTGCCTAGGCAGCTGCCTTCTGGGCTTCTACACCCGCTTCCTATACCCTCGTCCCCCTGGCAACACATTGCCATGGACTTTATTACGGACCTACCCCACTCTGCCAACTGTACAGTCGTCCTAGTGGTGGTTGATAGGTTTTCTAAGATGGCACACTTCGTTCCCCTTTCCGGCTTGCCATCGGCCCCAGCCTTGGCGAAGATCTTTGTTCAGCACATCTTCCATCTTCATGGACTGCCCCAACATATTGTTTCTGACAGAGGAGTCCAATTTACCTCTCGCTTCTGGAGAGCCCTATGCAGATCAATGGATGTCACTCTCGACTTCTCCTCATCTTACCACCCCCAGTCCAACGGTCAGGCCGAACGGACAAATCAGTGCTTGGTGAACTACCTCCGGCATTTTTCCAATGTCCACCAGAACGACTGGGCTGAACTTCTCCCGTGGGCTGAGTTCGCCTATAATAACCACGCCAGCGAGTCTTCAGGCAAGTCCCCTTTCTTTATCGTCTATGGGCAACATCCTGGTGTACCTCTACCGGTTCCTCCTGCCTCGGGTGTACCGGCGGCTGACCTTCTGACCGGGGAATTCTCCAGGATCTGGCAGGAGACCAAGGCCGCTCTCGAGTTGGTACGTAACAGAGTTAAGAGACACGCCGACAAAAGACGCCTGGATGCTCCGCCATATCACCCTGGTGATAAAGTTTGGCTGGCCTCCAAGTTTATTCGCCTCAAGATTCCTTCCCATAAACTGGGTCCCCGTTATATTGGACCTTTTGAGATCTTGTCCCGTATTAATGATGTCTCCTATAAACTACGGCTTCCTGCCTCTCTCCGTATCCCTAATGCCTTTCATGTGTCCTTGCTAAAACCAGTCATCTTCAATCGTTTCCTTTCTAAGGCCCCTCACTCACCTCCGCCTGTCTCCGCAGACGATGTATTTGAGGTTAAAGATATTTTGGCCATGAGGAAGCAAAAGGGGAGAACCTTTTTCTTGGTTGATTGGAAGGGCTTTGGTCCCGAGGAGAGGTCCTGGGAGCCCCAAGAGAACATCCAGGCCCCTCGAATCTTGGCCAAATTCTTTTCCGGACTGCGGAGGGGGGCACGTAAGGAGGGGGGTACTGTCACGCGGCGGCTGCCGCGCGCTCCTCTCTCTGCCTCCTCCCGGCCGCAGCTTACCCTTCCTCCGGCATCCTGCTTCCCTCTGCGCCGGCGTCCGCGGTCTTCTCCACGGTCCTCCCCGGCTCCTCTTCTCCGTCCGGCGGTCCCCTTCGTCCGGTCTTCCGGACCGCGCCGGGTGCACGCCCCCGCCCCTCCTGCTCGGCGGGCGCGCGCACATACTGTGCCTGGGCACGCGCGCGCCTCCCCCTCCTCCTCCTACTGAGGACGCGCGCCTGCTCTCTCTCCTTTAGGTCACGACCCGGAAGTCCTCCTACCAGTCCCTATATCTGGCCGCCTCTCCCTGCCAGCGGTGCCTGAGTATCACTGTTCTTTCCTAGTGATTCCGGCCGTCCTCTTTGCACGCCTTCGCGCCCTGTCCATCCGTTGCTCGTTCACCTCTCCATTTTCCTCTCTCCTAGGTCCTGTGTCTCCCAGCCGTACCCGCCTATCCTGTGTCTTCCAGCCGTGCCCGCCTATCCTGTGTCTCCCAGCCGTGCCCGTCTATCCTGTGTCTCCCAGCCGTGCCCGCCTATCCTGTGTCTCCTAGCCGTGCCACCAGTCCTGTGTCTCCCAGGCCGTATCCACCTGTCTCCTGTCTCTAAGCCGTGGCTGTCTGTCCTGTGGTTCCCAGCCAGTACCGTCAGTCCTGTATCCCCAACTCGGCTCTAGCAGTCTGTCTGTCGTTACCTCCCAGGGTACCAGCTGCCGTGGTAATAGTTACCCGCGGGCTTGCCCCAAACGCTCCCTGTATAGGGGGTGGTCCACCTGGTCAGCTCGCCCCCGGGAGGTTCGTTGCCACGGTCTAGCGGGTCCACCCCAGGTGTACCTTACACCAGGTACTTACATACATGTTGTTTAACAATTTGTTCAAAGATCTTTCCTGGTATAGAAGTCAGACTCACCGGTCTATAGTTGCATGGGTCCACCTTCTTCCCCTTTTTGAAGATAGGAACAACATTTGCTCTTCACCAGTCTTCTGGGACTTTTCAAAGATTATGGAGGGTGATTCAAAAATTTCTTCTGCTATCTCCTTCAATATTCTGGGGTGTAATGCATCTGGACCAGGAGACTTGAATTCATTTGTTAACTAAGTGTTTTTCAAATACTTATCCATGCATTATAATGATCCACGCATTATACTGATCCACATATTCTACTGATCCACACATTGTAATGATCCCGTCATGAAATAGCGTCACATCTTATTGTCCGTACATTGTTTTGATCACATATTAAACAGATTCAATAAGCAAGGTTGAAGTTATCATTAAAATATAGCTTTTAATTTTAATACTGAAAATAAGAGGCCCTCAAAAATTGTAAGACGGAACTAACACACACAAAACAAAAATTGATAAAGTGTTGTATGGACCGGTGGTGCTTTATTAGACAATGGGTCTCCAAAACATGGATTTATACAATCAGTAACTATGCTTATTCATAGGTATAGACAAGCGATACATCAGTATACTAAAAGTGAATAGAATATGTCACGATTAGTTGATTCTTATTAAATAGAATTGGGTCCCAATATTCATACAGTGATAGTGTAGTTGTAATTTATGAAAAGGAGCGGCCTTACCCAATTATGATGTCCAGATATGTTCACGTAGGTTGAGATAGATCCTAATTGTCAGCATACAGAGGTGGGGGGGGCATGGGTGTCTTGCCACACAATACCCTGCCATCAGGGAGACTCAGTAGGATCCATATAGTCTGTGTCCCTTTTTGCTCCTGATGCATTTCATTTGGTGACTCATCAGAGGAGGTAAGGAACCAAAAGGTTAGTGAGGGGTATTAAGAAAATGATAGGTACATGCCCAACTTTAGTGTTGGCAATACATACTGTACAACACGCTATCAATTTTGGTTTTGTGTGTGTTAGTTCCGTCTTAAATTTTTGAGTGACTCTTATTTTTAATATTAAAATTAAAAGTTATATATTTTTTAATTCTGTATTTAATTACGGCATATCAGGGAAAATATAACAAACAGTTAGAAAATAGTTACCTATCACAAGTAAAAGTTATATTTTAATGATCACTTCTACCTTGCTTATTGAATACAAATTTGGTTGCCGTATACCTATATTTTCACATGTTAAACAGATCCAAACACTGCACAATCAAGACACTATGTTGCTCCATGACTGTACTGATATTTCACTGGTGCTTAGCCCAATTCCGACATTGGGGGTTACATTACGCCAATGTCGGATTCACTCCCTTTGATGTGGGCTCTGGCACTGAGCTCACATCTTTTCCGTCACATGGCCATAGAAAAGTTATGGCTCTGGGAACAAGGGGAGCAAAGAACAAAAGCGCAAAAATGAAACTATCTCTGGGGGTTATGGGGATGTTCTCAAATTTGGAAATTATCCCTTATCTATTGGTTAGGGGCTAACTTTTCCGATTGCCGGGTGTCAACATGAAAACCACATAAATGTCAAGAATTGGAGCTAAGAAGAGCCCTATGTGAATGGAGCAGTGGTTGATCACAAGCGTTGCGGCTCCATTTATTCTTATAGGAGTGCCAAAGACCAGCCATGTACAGTGCTCCATTGCTCACATAAGAATGAATGAAGCAGCATTGCGTGTGATCAACCATTGCTCCATTCACACAAGACTATTCAGAACTCCAGTTTTAGGGACTGGTGTGGGGCTCAGTAGTCAGACCTTAGCGATAGGGATGTTATTGCCTATCCATAGGCTATAGAATAAGTTCCAAACTTGAAAATACCCCTTCAATGCTTGCCACAGATATTATGCCTCTATTATTCATTGATCCACTTAGGGACATGTGTTAAAATGTAATAACTTTTATTAATATTTGCTAAAAGACATATTTTCCAATGCACTGAGTGAATTAACATACATATTTCTGATTCTGCCTCGTACTTTTTATATAATAATATTGCAGGCAGAGAAGAAAAGGCTTTAAGAAAAGAGATCAGGGGAAAGTACTGCTACAAAAGCACTTACGCTATAACATAAATGGTGTGAACAGCAGCTCACAGTTTCCCTGACAATACAAAAGAACCTTTTCAATAATGAATAATGCCCATGGAGACTATAAAGGATGGCGCGCTCTAGAAAGCTGCTTTGCCATAAAACAAAGTATGAGGCATAATCGGAAATATGTGATTAAATTTATCTTGTGCACTTGAAAAAGTATGTTTTAATTACCTGATCCCTTGAAAAGTAAATTATAATTGTATTTATTATTATACTATCCATGCACTTTACTGATCCACACACTGTACTGGTCAATGCAATATACTTAAAGGGGTTTTCTGAAGGCAAAGTATTTTTCTCCTAACTTCCTATTTAGCCCTATAATCTAAGCTAAAAATTCCCTACTGTTCTCTCATTACACCATCCAACAGCTATTGTATATTTTTTTCTATTTTTTGTCCTGATGACGATTTGCTTTAGTATCCCCTAGTGCATTGTTTCCCAACTCCAGTCCTCAAGACCCACCAACGAGTCAAGTTTTCAGGATATCCTTAGTATTGCAAAGGTGGTAATTTCCTCATCTACTCAAGCAATAATTCTATCACCTATGCAACACTAAGGAAATCCTGAAAACATAACCTGTTGGTGGGTCTTGAGGGCTGGAGTTGGGAAACACTGCCCATCATAAGGGGGCAGAGACTACCATCATTGTCACAGCCCCTACTGGCCTCTCATGGGCCCACATTGTGTAGGGCGGTGTATGGACCCGTTGAGTCACTATTAATTAAATCCAATAAATGTTATAATTTTTATCCGTTGGAAACCATTGTGGATTCATCTTCAGCAGCACATGAGTGACATCTCCTTCCCGATTGTTCCATACTGTTTGGTCCATCAGTGACCGATGGCCTTGCAGCAGCTGATATATATTTCACGCCAGTTACATGTTGCTCTGGAGCAACCATACAAGGTGAGTGGATTCCTTTCCTTGCCACCTCGATTTTACCGGTTAAGACCCTATTGCGCTTTCTTTCGCTCCCAGTTTGGTTTTCGCAAGTTTATCAGAAAGCAGATGTTAGTGTATTCTACATAATATTGCATGACCTCTCTTGTTTGTTTTGTATTGTTTTTCCTGTAATCTTCCATGTAGTGATGATAAAGATAATGGTTGCTGTTTGTCCTAAGTAAAACAATTCATTCTCCTAGGATGTCTCAGTGTCAAATGATTCAGCTGAAAGTTGAAATCTGCTACAAATTTACCAACTACTGCATGAAACAAATTTATGCTAACACATGTCCCATCACGTTTACATTGCCACAGGCATAATTTTACACTTTTATAATTGATCTCCACTGAATTATTTTTACAATACTTTCATCAGCAATGCCAGACCAGTTTGAGATAAATTAATATTTCATCAAATGAGAATCTAATATTCTGTAACGTGTTTGTACAGCATGTCACAAAACTGTCCCAAACCAAACATAAACTGGGATCATCCAATAGTCTGAAGTAATAAACAGAAGAGGCAATGCATATGACATTACAGTGGGAATTTTTGGAAAAGATTTCATTGGCTTAATAAGTTTTTTATATTAAACTGGTTTCACATAAAGTATACATCTTCAAGGACTATGAATGCAGTCAGTGATGCAAGCAATGCAAGTTTTTATGGTTGCTATGACTTTGTCAATGGATATATATATATATATATATATATATATATGAACAACGACAAAGCAAAGTCCAGCAATAACGTGAGCAATCCAGGAAAAATTTTTTTCTTTTTATTCATAAATCCATTAAAATGCAATGGTCCAAGCAGTTCAAAACAGCAATAACGCAGGAAAGTCGTGCAGATAGGACTACGCGTTTCAGCGGTAGTCCTATCTGCACGACTTTCCTGCGTTATTGCTGTTTTGAGCAATAACAGCATCCTGGATTGCTCACGTTATTGCTGGACTTTGCTTTGTCGTTGTTCACATTTGTATGGATGGACTCCTACATCCAGATCCGGGCACAACGGAGTTAACCAGGTCAGCTGAGGTTCCAGGTGGTTCACAGGAATGAGCTAGTCTACATTGTTGGATACATATATATATATATATATATATATATATATAGCGTGTCCGTAAAGTCATGGTGCACTTTTGACCAGTCACTGGAAAGCAACAAAAAACGATAGAAATGTGAAATCTGCTCCAAATAAAAGAAAAACTCTCCCAGTTTCATACCTATTCAGTGCAGTTCGATGTGGGCTCCATTTGTTGCCCTACACACATCCAAATGATAGTGAAGTTCTTGCCACACACGGGTAAGGACGTCTGGTGTAACAGAGTGAATAACGTCTGTGATTCTCTGTTTTAAGTGATTAATGTCGTTGATACGTTCAATGTACACATGTTGCTTCACATAACCCCAAAACTGGGAGGGTTTTCCTTTTATTTGGTGAAGATTTCACATTTCTATCATCTTTTGTTGCTTTACTGTGACTGGTGAAAAGTGCACCATGACTTTACGTACACACTGTATTTGGATGTACATGTGATTGACAGTTGACAGGAGCAATCTTGAGGTAGTGGCCGGATTAATAAAATTGTCTGATCCTGCATAATTAACCTATTAGATGTCACAAGCAGTAACGACTATGGCATCTATAGAGAAAGAACCCTGAAGGGGCATTCCCTGCATCATAATCATCAGGGCCTCCGGGCTCTCCTGTCAGGATGACTGTTGAAGGAACCTTTAATAATGTGCAAATAGGTGTTTAAAGGAATGTTGGCTCATCCCTGCCATCTACTGGTTTCATCACCAAATGTGATACCAAGATGTTAGTGTATCTTGAATGAAGACAAGAGAGGTCCGGCTACAATACATTATGCCACCCAACACCATTATCCCTGCAGTAGTGTGGGGAAGGTGACTTGACGGACAGACTTGACTGAAGGAAGGAGGGACGGTTTGTGCACTATAGACGGAGATTGGCAGTGACAGAAGGGAAACAGCTGGAAAATATGGAGGAGTGCAATACCTAGATTTGACCACAAGATGGCAGAGGGGAGCGTGAGAACAGGACTTTACAACTGCTTAGGGCTACTAAACCGCTTAGTCATGGGGGGTGGGGAGATAGGAACCCAGGAGGGAAATTCCTGAGGAAGGGGATAAATAGGACAGGACAGGGTTCGAGGATAGGCTAGTCCTGGGAGGAGCTCAGGAGGAGAAGACTCAGTACAGAAGACTGACAACGGTGGAGAGCTCGATCAGGGGACTGATAGGAAGAGACAGTCAGGGGGTGGCTCTGACACAAAGAACTGCAGGACATACGAGGCCCCGGGGGTACCGATTGGACAACGACCTCGGACTGGTGAAGCGCTGGCGGTAGATAGGCCTAGGGCAGCCCCAGTGAAAGATCTGCGAGGAACGTCACTATGACTGAAGGAAGGTGAAGGTACCTGGGCCTGAATATGGAGAGCTGTAAAGGTGCTGCGGTGTATGGCTACGGTCGTAAGGATGGCCAATAAACTCGGACCTGTTGAAACCAAAATCTGCCTCCGTCTGGTGTCTGTGTCGTCTGATCGCGGTAAGCAGTGGACCACCCCCCAATCTGGGCCCCCACCACATTTGGCGTAGTCGGCATGATCGTCGCCGCCAATACTCTACCTTCAGCGGCAAGGCCTGCGACAGAAGTACCCAGAAGAACTAAAAGGACTCGAGTTGCTTTACCTGTGGATTACAAATTTGAGACTTTGTTCCGGATTATTGGCTGTCATCAGAGGATCCGGGGCGGTACAAAAAAACGGACAAAATGGCTGTGATATTCCAGCATCGGGGAGAGGCACAGGCGTTTGCAGCTGTACTGGACGATCTGGGGATGTCTCAAACCCGCCCATGGGAGCCACTGACAGCACTCCAGACATCGATCGGAGAAGAGGAGCGACTGCGGGCCCTGCTGGAGCAGCCGCCGAAGAAATCTCCTGGGAGCCTCCCTGCGGGACCCACGAGCCTGGAGGGTAGCCCCGCCGGATGGCAGGGTGAAGATCGGAGGCTGCGGGAGGAGCTCCGGGGTGACCTGCCGGAGGCCGTGGCGCTGGGGAAAGTGAGAGGTTCCCCAGCCCAGCCGGAGGCTCCGCTGCCGGCCCCCGCCACGCGGCCTCCTGCTGTCCATTGGGCCCAACTGCGGAGGGCTTTGTGGCCTCTGCCGGGCCGAGAGACGCCTCTGCTCGTGCCCCCGAGCCACCCCGCCCGGCGGCACCACGTCCTGTGTTGCCGGTGCGGAAACCATCTGTGGCTGTCCCTGCTGCGCCACACCTTGAGGTGGGGCCTACCCATCGAAGCCGGCCGCCACTCCGGCCTCTCCTGCGGCCTCCTTACCAGTGACGGTGGTCGCTTTGGCCTCATCTGTGACTCCAGTTGCGGCCTGCCCCGCAGCCGCATCTGCTTCACTCCCGGAGTCGGCTGCGGCCCCCTTGTTGGGCTCTGTGGCCTACCCACCGAGACCCGCGGCTGCCTCTGCCCGTCGCCCGGCCCCAGCGGCTGCTGGGCTGCCAGAATCTGTGGCTGCCTCTGCCTCACTCTTGACCATGGCCGCTTCCCGCCCACCGGACTCTGCTGCCTACACCGGACCCTCCGTTTGGGTTGCAGAGGTCATACAGAAGAAGACGGCCAGAGAGCGGGAGGTCTGGGGCCTGCTCCACGAGAAAGGAGAGGCTGGCATGCCAGCTCCACGATCCACTGGGCGGTTCGTATACACCAACCTGGAGAAGGGATACGGGTTCATTCGGGACCTCGCAACCGGCCAAAAGGTATATATTAACGTGACTTCCATCTGTCACGGCCAGGCTTTGTGGGAGGGGGACTTGGTATCATACTATAAAGAGTACTGTCCCCGCAGCTACTACGCGGTAGCCGTGATCGCCGAACCCGAAGGCCCCGAGCCCCCATAAAAAGGACCCCCAGAGACACTCCCAGCATCCCGGGAGCTCCACGGCTGTGGAGCCCCTTGCTACTGATGAGACACCGGCTATCAGGAAATGGCCCGGACTACCGGGATTTCGCTGCACCGTTGTGCTGCCCAAAGGACAGTTCCCCGTCCAAGCTAAGGAAAATGTTTTGTTATATGCTGTTTTCTCCTGGCACAGCGGGGACACGGGGGAGGGAGTGCTAATGTTAAAGGAAGGGGGAGTACTTACATTTTGTTTTTGGAACGTTATGTTTAAAGAAAAAGTTAAAGAAAAAAGAAAAAGAAAAAACAAGAAAAAGGTGTTTACTCCTGTTGAATTACCCTTAGTGTTATTAAAGCAGAGGTAACCATATATGCCGTATACCAAAAGTTGATTTAATGTGTAGTATGTATAAGAATATGCAACAGGTCCCGGGTACAGGGTAGGATAAAAACGCTGACCATGACTCGTTTTAAAAATTGAAGGACAATAAGACGGAAGATATTGAGCCAGACAGTGGTCCGTCAGTCAGGTCCCCGACACCACGGACACCCCAAAAGGATAGGCGGGCGCTAACGATGACCTGGTAGGCGAAAGGCCTCGGTCATGGCATTCCAGACAGTTGAGGGTAACAGAAGGGGAGAGTAGTGGGAGGTACACGCTATAGAGTAGTCCGGGTGGACCTAGCCAACCGGAAAGAAATTGTCACGTGGCGTGCGCGCCGGCGAGTAGCAGTAGGCTGCTCGGGGCATGGTGCTCCCGGTTTGGTTCGGCCCCCCGCGTATGGCGGGTTTGACCCAACAACCGGTCCGACAACAGACGGTGGAAAAGCTTCAGGACGACGTAGGTAGGGAATACGATTGTCAGGGACAACAATAGACAAAGGAAGGGGGAGTGTGGGGAAGGTGACTTGATGGACAAACTTGACTGGAGGAAGAAGGGACGGTTTGTGTTATGACTGAGTCACCGAGGAGGAAAAAACAAAAACAAGCTAAGCCACAGAAAACCAGAGAGGTTGGTAACTAAGCGGATTGCAGACCCCTGATCCTATCCACACAACTAGCAGTAGCCGTGGAGCATACCTATGATGATCCTAGACGCCTCGTCACAGCCAGAGAACTAAATAAACCTAAAGCAAGAAAAGGGGAAATCTAAACTGCCCCAGAGCAGACCCCAAAGCAATAGACAGCCCCCAAACATATATTGTCGGTGAGACAAGATGAAAACACAAACACAGATAGAAAAATAGGCTGAGCAAACGATGGGGCCCACAATAACTAGAAAGGACAGGAAAGGAAAGATGCTGTCTGCAATCACGCACAAAACCCTGCCAAAAAATGTCCAACACTTTCTGATAACAAAAAACCCTGAAGTCGCTACACTTCAATTCCCTATATCAGCACTCTGGTATATTCTGAAGACAGAGCAAAAAGAGACCAATCTGATCAGGGACAAAAAGCAAACTGGCATAAACAGAGACATAAGAATGGAAATTCAGCACAGCCCCAGCAGGGGCTGGCTGACCACAAAAACTGAGTAAACCAGACAAATCTCATGTGAAAAAATAACAGAGCACACTTAGCTTGAGAAGGCAGGAACAGAACTGGAAACCAGAACCTGAGGGCAGGAAAAAATCACCAGCGCAAAATTAGGGAGTCGGCTGTCTTAAATCCAGTCAGAGACTCCTGATGTCCAATCACAGTCCTCCTCCTCAGGTGGCAGGTCTCTGCCATTTAGATCAGCTTCATTACCACCACTACCCTCACCAGAAGCCAGAGGTAACCCAGAAAATGAGTTCACAACAGGTTTGTGCACTATAGACGGATATTGGCAGTGACAGAAGGGAAACAGTTGGAGAATATGGAGGAGTGCAATACCTAGATTTGACCACAAGATGGCAGAGGGGAGCGTGAGAACAGGACTTTACAACTGCTTAGGGCTACTAAACCGCTTAGTCATGGGGGGTGGGGAGATAGGAACCCAGGAGGGAAATTCCTGAGGAAGGGGATAAATAGGACAGGACAGGGTTCGAGGCTAGGCTAGTCCCGGGAGGAGCTCAGGAGGAGAAGACTCAATACAGAAGACTGACAATGGTGGAGAGCTCGACCAGGGGACTGATAGGAAGAGACAGTCAGGGGGGTGGCCCTGACACAAAGAACCGCAGGACAGACGAGGCCCCGGGGGTACCGATTGGATGACGACCTCGGACTGGTGAAGCGCTGGCGGTAGATAGGCCTAGGGCAGCCCCAGTGAAAGATCCGCGAGGAACGTCACTACGACTGAAGGAAGGTGAAGGTACCCGGGCCTGAATACGGAGAGCTGTAAAGGTGCTGCGGTGTATGGCTACGGTCGTCAGGAGGACGGCCAATAAACTCGGACCTGTTGCAACCAAAATCTGCCTCCGTCTGGTGTCTGTGTCATCTGGTCGTGGTAAGCAGTGGACACCCCCCAATCTGGGCCCCCCACCACAGTACGACCGATGTGCTGTTTCCTAGTGAAGGCCCCTTTGTGGCGCTTCCCATGTGGTCTTTAGATGCAGACCTGAAGCTGGATGGAGGCAGAATGGAGGTCTTTCCTCTTCAGCTATGTGTCTTGCCTTTGTCTGGGATGCTTTGATAGCCAGAGAATGATCCTGGAGGCCACAGGGGCAACACAATGAATAGGCCTTCACTAGAGAACATTACAGTGATCTCACTCCTGGGATTATGATAAAATGTACAGTAGTCTTTATTCTAGGTATACACTAACATCTCAGTGTTACATTGATCTCATCATAGAACGAGTGTTCTGGCCATTTCTCCAAAATACCCAAAGAAATGATTTTCAACAAGACAACACTAGGTCACATGTTGCTTTTGCTATTTTGAGCAACCTGCATGGCCCAAGCTAGCTACTAAGGCAGCGTTTCCAGGTGTATGCAGCGTCTCCAGACTTGTTTCACATCGAGCATATCTAGTACATCATTGGTCAGCAATTACAAAGGTAGCTGCCAGCAGCAGATCTTGTGCCAAAGTGCATTCAGGGTGGTAAAACATTCCTTAGACAACCATTAATAACCTTAGCAAAAGAAGCCAAGGTGTGTAAGTGCGGAGATATCTGCAAATGATGATCATACACAATACTGAATAAATTGTGATGTTTGGAAAATATTGTTTCCAGCTTTTCATCATTTGCAGATCATTAACATGTCTATGCATGCTGTGATTTCCATAATTCCATGACTTTTCCTTCTCGGACTTGCAATTTCAATGTTGAGGAGCGTATAATGCACAGTTATGCATACTGTGATGGTTAGGTTATGAAATGGTTAGAAAATTAACGCATCGGGAAAAAAAAGAAACATTTCAGTGACAATGATGATGTAGGATACAAACTGTGAAAAATAGAAAGTGGGACAAATCACATTCCATCCACAAGCTGTGACAGTGCATTTGATCTTCAGGATCTCAGGTGACAGCTGTGAAATACAGTCACAGTTTATTGAAGATTTCTTAACAAGCTGGGCTCATGTTGTGAATGATATCCTGCTTGTAAGGGAATCAGCGAGCATTCCCACAACCGTTGTCAAAACAGATAATACTGACTGCATGATACGTGATGAAACGAAGAACTGAATGACTATTTTGAAAGTATTGACGGTAGGAAATCGTAAAATGAAGAATAACATGACTGAAATACGCTTTTTGGGCTCCAGAACAATGGTAGATTGATGGCAATGGAAGAGAGAAAATGTCAGGGCTGTAACTACAAAGGGTGCAGAGGTTGCAGTTATGCAACAAACCTAGTACTTTATGAAACCCAATAACCATTCTATCAAATAGGACGCCAGTATATCATGGCAGACAATGGGGCAATACAAGGGTTCAGTGGTAACTGCTGTCAGGTAAGGATGAGCGAACCTTAACGGTAAAGTTCAGGGTTCGTACCGGACAATTAATGTTAGGTGCTGAATCCCGAACAAGGACTTCTTACTGTACGTCTGTGTTACTGTTGCTGCTAAGTAATGACATGACTGTGATTGGTCGGTGTGCCACGTGAGCCGGCCTGACAGTGTAAAATAAATTAATAATTTAAATAAATGGTCCCCCCTATTTTCAACCCCTTCACGACGTGCACCATACATGTACGGCGCATGTCCTGTCCCTCCCTTTGATGTGGGCTTCTGCGCTGAGCCCACATCTTTCCCAGCACGTCAGCTGTTTTGAACAGCGATTATGATCCAGCCGCTGCTGTTAACCCACTAAATGCCACTGACAGCATCATTTAATGAGAAGCGCGTCGCTAATCCTGCCCATCAGCACCAGCAGGTCGCCAATGGGTTGGCATGAAAACTCGGGGTCTGTGGTTGCCATTGCCGGATTGCTTTGAGCACCATGTGTAGCACATGTGTGTGTGTAGCAGAGGCGATCAGATTATCGCACCTACTAGTCACCTATGTAGACTATTGAAGCAAGTGAAAAGTAAAAAAAAGTTTTTAGAAATATTAAAAGAATAAAAATATTTAAAAGTTCAAATCACCCCCATTTGCCCCATTCAAAATAAAACAATTACAAAAAAAATTAAAAATACACATATTTGATATCGCCGCATTAAGAATCACTGCTTGAGATGCACGGAGCTCGCCGAGTATTTCAGGGGCCAGGAATAATTTTTTTGGGATCTTAATCTTAATCATTTGCTTAAAAAGCAATCCAGAGAACACCGTTTTTCTGCTCCATTTGCTTGTTGGCACTGCAGAATAAAGCCAGATCCTTTCCATATTACAGTGCTAAAGATTCATCTATTGAAATCTGTGGTTTGTCCGTCACATGGTTCACATAAAAGTGCGGTCAAAATTCTGACATTTCTGCCTCCATTTAAATTTTGTTGCAGTGTGTTAGTGAAGTTATTGACACTAGTTTGCTGTTAAAATAGTTACCTATGGGCCTGCTCTTTAAAACTGTAGTTTTCCGTCACACGAATCACATATAAGTTCGCTCCAAATTCAGCCATTTATATTGTCCTCCATTTAAAATGGGCAAGGCGCGTGGCAAAGGACAGGGCACTTGATGTGATGGTGATGGTGCATGCAGAGGCCGTGGGCAAGCAGAAATTGTGCCACAACAAACACCCACATCTTCTCGCCCGACCTTCCTGTCCCAATTACTAGGGGACCGCAGCAGCAGCAAACCACTATTGAACCCAGAGCAGTGTCAAAAGATTGTTGGTTGGATAGCGGATAATGCTTCCAGTCACTTTGCCACCACCACCCTGTCTTCCACACAGTCAAGTGTCAGTAGCCATGAGTCTGGACTGCATATTCCTCAGCCTGATCCTCCTTCCTCCTACCATGCCGAGTGCCCGGAGACAACTGAACCCACACTTGGACACTCCGAAGAGCTGTTCACTTTTCCATTTATAGATTCGGGCCTCTCGTCCGGTCCACTTGAAGCGGGGCAAAAAGAGATCGCATGTAGCGATGCGCAAATGTTTGAGCAGCCATGGTCACACGAAGGAGACTGTGGAAAGTGTCACAAGAGGTGGACGATGATGAGACACAATTGCCAAGCTGGCAGAAGGACATGCAGAGCGAGTACAGCAGCACACAGGGGGAGGGAGGCTTAGCACCCCAACAGGCATGTGGTGGCTGCAGACAGAAGGCGGGCAACCGTTCCTTCGTAACACCAACACGACAGAAGTTGCCAGTCCAACTGTTAGGTCTTCCCGAGTCTGGTTGTTTTTAAAAACCCTGCCGATAACCCCAAAAATTCCATTTGCACTACCTGCCAGGCCAGCATCAACAGGGGTAGCAAAACTACCAGCCTGACCACCCCCAGCATGATCAGGCACTTGACAGCAAAGCACCTGACTTTGTGGACCAAACCCCACGGTCCAGGAACAGTGTCTGCGTGTGATGCCACTGCTTCTTCCGCTGTTGTGCATGCCAATCCCCTGTCCATGGTGCATGCAAAGATGACTCCTGCCCTTCACCCGTCATTGCACACACTCAAATAGCACCATCAGCAACCACGTCCTTGTCCCAGCGCATCATTCAGTTGTCCATACTCCAGTCCTTGGAACGCAAGCGCAAATACGCAGCCAATGCCCCACAGGCCACACTACTAAATTCCTACATTTTGTGTCTGCTTGTGCTCGAAATGTTGCCTTTTAGTCTCATGGAGACAGAAGCCTTCCACAACCTGATGGTGGCAGCCATCCCTCGGTACTCGGTCCCCAGCCGCCACTATTTCTCCCGGTGCGCCGTCCCCGCCTTACACAAGCACGTGTCCCACAACATTAGCTGTGCCCTCAACATTTCATTTACTGGGAAAGTCCACCTAACCGTGGACAAGTGCTTCTGGACAGGGACGGTACATCCCGCTGATGGCAGACTGGGTTAACATAGTGGAAGCCAGGTCCCAGTCGGACCTTGGGATGAAACATGTCCTCCCCATGCCGAGGATTGTGGGCCCTATGTCAATCAGAGTTGTCCCCAAAGTCTACAGCTCGTACACCTCCTCCTCTTCAGCATCCATCTCCAAAATGACTACATCAGTCATAAGCTGGAAGAACTGCAGCACTGCTTCAGCCAAGTGTCAACAGGCTGTACTGAAGCTAATATGCTTAGGTGACAAACCGCACAATGCTGAAAATGCAGAAAAAGTTGTACCATACCTTGCCTATGTGCTTAACCTCGTGGTTCAGTGATTACTCAAAACCTACCCGGAGCTGCCGGATCTGCTTGTCAAATTACGCCACCTGCGTGCCCATTTTAGAAAGTCAACTACAGCTTCCGCCGCCCTTGCCGTGCAGCGTTTGCAGATTCCGGCTCACAGACTGGTGTGTGATGTCCCCACACGTTGGAACTCTACACTGCAGATGTTGGGAAGGATTTGTGAGCAGAAGAGGGCAGTTGTTGACTTCCAGCATCAACAAGGCCATCGGTATTCAGTTCAGACTCCACGCATAAGACCTCAAGAGTGGACATGGATGTCAGACATATGTACCATCCTCCAAAACTTAGAGAACTC
The DNA here is from genome assembly GCF_039654945.1 of Dendrobates tinctorius. Taxonomy (NCBI): domain Eukaryota; kingdom Metazoa; phylum Chordata; class Amphibia; order Anura; family Dendrobatidae; genus Dendrobates; species Dendrobates tinctorius. Next base: position 36,818,222 of record NW_027361743.1, on the reverse strand, counting down.
CACCAAAATGGTAAGCGGCGATGACGTCATAATTAGCGTCACCATCACATTTCTCTGTGTTCTGAAACCCTCTCTGCTCACAGTCAAAGAGGATGCAATGCTGGCAGAGCACGATGAAATGGAGCAAGGAACCATACAGGGTGATTACACACAGCCCAACCTCATGTCATCCCAATGTGGATTGGATGACAATGAGGAATAGGAGGCGGAGGAAGAACAGGAGCTAGTTTCATGAGCTATAGACGGTACTATCTGCACAACAGGGAGGAGAAGGAGGAGAAGAGCATCGTCAGTCGTCCACTTGGTGAGGACATGGAAGTCATGCCTGTTAGCAGTCTGTCATGCATGGCTGAGTATATGTTATGCTGCCTTTCCCGTGACCCTTGCGTTCTCAAAATTTTGGGTGACATTCCTTACTGGTTTGTGACACTTCTAGACCCACGCTACAAGGAGAACTTTACATCTCTCATTCCCAAGGTGGACAGGTCTACTAAATGGGGCAGTACCAGAAGGCCCTTGTTGTGTCATTATTAAAAATATTCCCATCTGAAAACGCTGGCAGCAGAGGTCACAGTTCGTTGGACAACCAAGGAGTACAGGCGAGACAGACACAACTCCAATCCAGCAGAGGCAGGGGAACACTGTCAAAGGTCTGGGAAAGTTTTCTCACACCCTCCCATCTGAGAGGCCCTGAGGTGCGGGGTACTCTCACAAGGAGTGCAAAGTTTGGGAAGAAGCTGAGTGAGTACCTTGCTGATCGTTCCAATGTCCTCCGTGATTCCTCTGTGCCTTATAATTAATGGGAACATTTTTTCATGAGGCCGTCCTCTACGTCTCTTCAAAGGGACATTGGAGTGCCTCCAAATTTTTCTCAGCCCTTGCATTCACTGCATAGGCAAACAGTATGGGAGACCCACTTCCTAACAGGGCCGCTATCAGGGTATTACTGCCCTTACTGCTGTATGGGGCCCGGTGAACAGCAGTACAGAAGGGGGCCCGCAGGTCAGGGGCCCCGCTCCTGTGATTCTAGTCATCGGGCCCCAAGTGCTGTGCGCTGCGGCCGGGCCTGCGGTGCACACATCAGCAGAGCCGCCACAGAGGCCGACATCAGAGAGCTACAGAGGTGGAAGAGCCGAAGGAACTGTAGTGATGTCATCACTATCACAGGCCTTCACCATTGATCAGCTCTGCCCCCTGATCACAAGACGATGTCGCCACCACAGGTCCTTCAGCTCACACAGCAGCAGCTGCATCTTCGCCGCAGGAGCACGGCCAGGTAAGAAGTTTTTTTTAAATTTTATTTTATTATTGAAAGCAACAATATGTTTCCCCGGCAGGATGGAGACACATGGACCATGTGTCTCCATCCTGCCGGGTCAGAATGGAGACACACAGGGGCAGAATGGAGACTCTCGGGCAGGATGGGAGACACGGGGCAGATTGGAGACATGGAGCAGAATGGAGACACGGGGCAGAATGGAGACACACAGGGGCAGAATGGAGACACACGGGGCAGAATTGTGACACAGGGCATAATGGAGACAAGGGCAGGATTGGAGACATGGGGCAGAATGGAGACAAAGGGCAGAAGGGAGACACGGAGGCAGGACTGGAGACACAGAGGGGCAGAATGGAGATAGGTGGCAGATTGGAGACACAGGGGCAGGATTAGAGATACACAGGGGAATAATGGAGACACGGGGCAGAATGGAGACATGGGGGCAGAATGGAAGCACACAGGGGCAGAATGGAGACATGGGGCAGGATTGGAGACAGGGGCAGAATGGAGGCACGGGGGAAAAATGGAGACATACAGGGGCAGAATGGAGACATGGGGGCAGAATAGAGACACACAGGGGCAGAATGGGAGACAAGGGGGCAGGATTGGAGACACACAGGGGCACAATGGAGACACGGGGGAAGGATTGGAGACAAGGGGCAGAATGGGAGACAAGGGGCAGAATGGGAGACAAGGGGCAGGATGGAGTCACATGGTGCAGGATCATGGGGGAAGATGGAGACACATGGTGAAGGATCATGGGGCAGGATGGATACGATGGAGACAGATGGGGCAGAATCATGGGACAGGATGGGGAGATTATATGGGGCAGGATGGGACATCACATGGGGGCAGAATGGATAATCATGAGGGCAGGATGGGAGAACATATGGCTGGAGTCAGGAATGAGACACACGGGGGCCAGGATGGGGGATATTATTACCATAGGGGCTAATTAATGGATATTATTACTGCAGTGATGTATTTATTTTATTTTTTGAGGATATTGTTTTAAATGGAGGAAGCGGTCCTGTTACTGTGCACAGCGACACTATGTCGCCTTTTCTTCATATGGTGTAGTTTAGAATTTGGGAAAAAAATTGAGTAATGTGTTCTGCAAGCTGTGCTCTAGATAACTGTTATTTCCTGCAGAGACGAACCCTGGCTCGAAGAAGTGACGGCGGTCTGTGCTGGATGAAAGATGAAAAGCGAAGATGAAGGATTTCACCTAGAGACGTCACTGGTTAGTCAGTGCATTATCTGTACACTGACACTATACACTGTATACTATATACAGCGTTCCTGTGTACAATGTCACCAGTGATCACTGTATTAAAATATACACTGACACTATATACAGAGCTTCTGTGTATAATGTCACCAGTGATCACTGTATTACCTGTACACAGACACTGCACACTAAGTACAGATCTCCTGTGTATAATGACACTTATTGTGATATTAGTATTGTGTTTTTTTATTAATGGTCAGTGTTGTAGTATTCAGTCTCGATGTGGTGGTAATATGTTGTCCGGCAATGGTGTGGCGGTATTTGTTGCTTGTATGTGCTATTATTCGGTCACTGTGTGGTGGTAATATGTGGTCTGGTCAAGGTATGGTAGTATTTGTCCCTTGTATGTGCTATTATTCAGTCACCATGTGGTGGTAATATGTGGTTTGGTCATGGTGCGGTGGTATTTGTCCCTTATATGTGATATTATTCGGGAAGAGGTGGTAATATGTGGTCTGTTCATGGTGTGGCGGTATTTGTCCCTTGTATGTGGTATTATAGGTCACTATGTGGTGGTAATATGGTGTCTGGTCATGGTGCAATGGTATTTGTTCCTTGTATGTGATATTATTGGTCACTTTAAAAAATTGAAAAATAAATAAAAATATACCTAAATTGTATTGGATATTTTAATAAATGATTAATAGGATAGAATAGAGTAGCGCTCAGCCAAAAGAGTCTACCTTGTCGTGGTGGCAGCTTAAAAATCTGCTGACTATATGTGTGATCTGGTGATTGGAACTGTTAATGTGTGATTGGTGAAAAGTGGAGTATTTCCAAGAGAGAACAGTGGGACTGTGGACAGTTTGAGGGGTGGAGACGGGGCTGGGATGGAGCCTGGGCAGAGTCTCAAGGGGCCCCAAAACTTTTGCCAGTATGGGGCCCTGAAATTCCTAGTGGCAGCCCTGCTTCCTAATAATGGGAACACTGTTTTCAGGAGGCCCTCCTGTACATCTCTTCAAAGGGGTATAGGGGTGCATCCAAATTTTGGGCAGCCCTGCCACTCACTGCATACGCAATAACAGTATAGGAGACCCACTGTTTAATAATGGGAGCAACAAAGCAAAGCCAGCTGATGGCTCTCTAAGAATAGTGAGGGCTGACAGTTGGCCTTTTAAGAATAGCAAAGACTGCCTGATGGCCATATAAAAATAGACTTTGTGACTTTCAGAGTCCCTCCTTCATAAATGAATCAGGATGTGTCTGAGGATGTGTCACACACCACATGGCCAGCTAAGGTTGTAAAATGTTAAAATGACATTTCCCAGTGAATGCATTTGTCTTGGTTGAAAGCAATGCTAAAGTTCAAAAATGCATCAAAAATGCTACGTGTGAACATAGACTAAGGTGTGGAGGAGCATTTTTGTTTTTGGTTAATCATTTTGCCTTATATACAAGTCATTACCCTGGAAAAGATGCTCCTTAACATTTTTGCAAGGAAAATCCATTTTGGTATAGATTTTGTATGTTTTATTATGAGTCTGTAAAAGTGGAGTAAGATGCAATCAGTGGCTAGATGCATGATTGCAGCCAGGTATATTTTTCTACTATGCATTCCGGCGTGTCAGAGAAAATATAGTTTGAAGAACTAACGAGTGAATTTACCTAGGGAATAGACTACACTGCCCCTGTTCTATGTTGGCTTTTCATAGCGCTTCTCCAAGTGAGCGACAGGTCTTTCCCATAGCAAGAGACCTGTCAGTCACCTCTAGCAGCGCTGGGAGATGACACATTTTCTTTAAAACACTTATGGTATTAAAAATAAAACTTGCTTTGATCTAACTTGTTCTAGATATTTTTGCTAATTGACAGTGAACTGATATAGAAATAAGAGGCAAAGGAGGTCAGATAGACATATGTTTTTTTGATCTGCATTTTTTCCTACTTTAAGCATGCAATTCATTCTGTACTGTAAAAAATACAAATAATTTCGATACAAGATATTGTGTAGAACAATATGTTCTCTTTTTCTGGCCATCTGTCATGCCAGTTCTGCAGAAGTAAGCAGAATCATTATTAGATGAAAGGATATGGACGGCGTACAGGCATATTATTTGAATAATGCTGAATTGACTTTTTCTGTAAGCAATAGGGCAACACAAACTATATTATGTGGAGCAACCCTCCAGATTAAATACAATTACGGTATAACATTCATTTTTCCTCATCTGAAGACGTCAGTCCTACATCGATGGAGCCCTTTCTGTTTGCTGCATTGTTACCTGTCCGGGAAACAATACCTTTTGATTAAATCACTAGTTAAACGATGAAAATGTAAATTATGCAGATTAACATTTGAAAATATGGAAGCGCTCATTAAAACGTGCACTACATTTTCCGCATTGCTTAGTGTGACATCAGGCAGCACATCTTGGACTTTACATTAATCTATATACAGCAAATGTACCGCTAACTACCCTAGACACGTTGGACCTCCAGGGGATTATGTGATAAGTCATGTTAGGCAGCATATAGAGCCGGCAATGCCTCATTGGACTATATAGCCCAAATCCTGCAAAGAAGAATAAAATGCATTAGGAGGACATAAAAAATAACTATTTATACACTATATTGATAAAGATCCCCAATTCACATCAGGACTACAAGATCCCAGGTACTTTCAGCTGCATTACATCTAATGTGGTGTACTTAATTATTTGTACTAAATGTCCAACAGGGGGTCTGTATGTGGGGGAGACAGGGCAAAAGCTTAGAACAAGGATGAATTCTCATCACCACATAATAAGAGAAAAAATAATGGATCTACCTGTGACAAAACATTTTTGTACGACTGATCAGAGCAACATGGATATGAGATTACTGGTATTGAAAGGTAACTTCACATCTCAGAGAGACAGAAGAGTCTGGGAGTATAAATTTATGACGACTTATGACATTCTCAATACTGGAATGAATGTGTCGCATGGATTTATGTCTTTTTACATCAATTAAGGAATTTGCTCCTAAGACCGTGTGGGGGCATCACAACACATTATTTAGGAGACCCCAATCAGAGGACAATAAAACATCCGGACTCCTTATCTATGAACTGGAGCAATATTTATGTTTCTCCCTCTCTCATAATGATAGTTCTGCTTCACATCACTTGTCTCATCTATTGCATTTTTTCTGTGCTGTATTGTGCATAAATATGTGACTCTTCAGATTTTGTATTAGTCTATGCCTGATGAAGAGACCTGAGTAGTCTCGAAAGCTTGCAATGTGTTACCATCTTCTCAGTTAGCCATTAAAAGGTATCAACCACTGAGGACTCTCAATTCTGAATATTTTTCTATCTACTGGCTAACACGGTGCAAAGATATACATCTTTCCTGTATTGATACACTAGGAAACCAATAAGTGGCTGAAAAACGTATCCCTGATATCATGAAATACGTATTTGATCTTCTCTGAATTTTATTTTTGAAGCATAGCAGATGAAGTCTAGTATAGTCCTTCCTTATACAGTGGTTACAGAAAGTATTCAGACCGCTTTAAATTTTTCACTCTTTATTTCATTGCAGCCATTTGGTAAATTCAAAAAACTTCATTTTTTTCTCATTAATGTACACGCTGCACCCCCATCTTGACTGAAAAAAACCCAGAAATGTAGAAATTTTTGCAAATTTATTAAAAAAGCAAAACTGAAATATCACGTACTCATAAGTATTCAGACCCTTTGCACAGTATTAAGTAGAAGCACCCTTTTGAGCTAGTACAGCCATGAATCTTCTTAGGAATGATGCAACAAGTTTTTCACACCTGGATTTGGGGATCTTCTGCCATTCTTCCTTGCAGATCTTCTCCATCTCTGTCAGGTTGGATGGTGAACATTGGTGGACAGCCATTTTCAGGTCTCTCCAGAGATGCTCAGTAGGGTTTAGGTCAGGGCTCTGGCCGGGCCAGTCAAGAATGGTCACAGAATTGTTCTGAAGCCACTCCGTTGTTATTTTAGCTGTGTGCCTAGGGTCATTGTTTTGTTGGGAGATGAACCTTCGGACAAGTCTGAGGTCCAGAGCACTCTGGAAGAGGATTTCATCCAGGATATCTCTGTACTTGACTGCATTCATTTTTCCTTCAATTGCAACCAATCGTCCTGTCCCTGCAGCTGAAAAACACCCCATAGCATGATGCTGCCACCACCATGTTTAACTGCTGGGATTGTATTGGGCAGTTGATGAGCAGTGCCTGATTTTCTCCACACATACCGCTTAGAATTATCACCAAAAAGTTCTATCTTCATCTCATTAGACTAAAGAATCTTATTTCTCATAGTCTGGGAGTCCTTAATGTATTTTTTTTAGCAAACACTATGCTGGCTTTCATATGTCTGGCACTGAGGAGAGGCTTCCATTGGGCCACTCTGCCATAAAGGCCCGACTGGTGGAGGGCTGCAGTGATAGTTGACTTTGTGGAACTTTCTCCCATCTCCCTACTGCATCTGTGGGGCTCAGCCACAGTGATCTTGGGGTACTTCTTTACCTCTCTCACTAATGCTCTTCTCTCACGATTGCTCAGTTTGGCTGGACGGCCAGGTCTAGGAAGTCTTCTGGTGGTCCCAAACCTCTTCCATTTAAGGATTATGGAGGCCACTGTGCTCTTAGGAGCCTTGAGTACAGCAGAAATTCTTTTGTAACCTTGGCCAGATCTGTGTCTTGCCACAATTCTGTCTCTGAGCTCCTTGGCCAGTTCCTTTTGATCTCATGATTCTCATTTGGTCTGACTTGCACTATGAGGTCTTATATAGACAGGTGTGTGCCTTTATAAATCAAAACCTATCAGTTTATTTAAAGATCTGGACTCCAATGAAGGATTAGAACCATCTCAAGGAGCATCACAAGGAAATGGACAGCATGTGACTTCAATATGAGTGTCTGAGCAAAAGGTCTGAGTACTTATGACCATGTGATATTTCAGTTTTTTTTTTAATTTGCAAAAATTTCTACATTTCTGTTTTTTTCAGTCACGATGGGGTGCAGAGTGTACATTAATGAGAAAAAATGAACTTTTTTGAATTTACCAAATGGCTGCAATGAAACAAAGTGAAAAATGTAAAGGGGTCTGAAGACTTTCTGTACCCACTGTATTTCCTGTTTAGCATTATTTTTGTCTTATGATAGATATGTTGATCAGAGGCTTGTAAAGTGCACTACTAGGAACGGTCATTTCATGAAAATTGTGCAATCTAAACCAGTTGCCCATCACTCAACAATCAAGTAAAGCATTCACTCATTTGGTGAATTGCTCTTTTGGTTTGCTTAAACTATCATTATTCTCGACAATGCTTTGTCTTGTGTAGAACGGACATGTTCTGCCGAGATCAAATGCCGTTTATGTGCACAGAACATTACTGAGGGAATACGAGGATGAAAAACAGGCACATTGAACACGTGTGGTTCTATGTGTGCTGGGTATGGGTCTATTCGCCAAACTACAGGTACCAAGTGTGCACCCAGAATTATTCCATAAATTAAGAAAGAAGAAAAGTTGGCATTCACCTGTGGGGGTCAGCCCCTGTCAGGAACAGAAGTACATTGTGACTTTAAGAGACCATGTTCCCCTCTGATTTTTTTTTGCACTTGGACTAGTCCTTTTTTCCCCTGCAGCTTGCTGTGTGATAGTTTGAGCAAGAGGCAGGAAGTGTCTGTTTAGAAAATGAAGAGAGAGAATTGTGCCAGTTTTAGGAAGACAGGACAATAAGTGTGTTCTAAGATTGAGAGACTGGAAGATAAGTATCGGCTTTAAGGGGGAAGATAGAGCCCGGTTACCAGAGGATCAATCACCAGGACTGTGTCAGAAGGTAAGAGACGCATCACACAGTCAAGGTAACCTGACAGAGAAAACAATGCATTGGTACTAGTAATCCCTCAGCATTGAAAGTGGGAATGAGACTTACCTGGACCTGAAAGAAGGTGGATCCATTAACTTGAAGGAAGAGCTCAACAAAACACACTCGGCTCCACTATATCAGGACCAAGCAGAAGCTATCAGACTTTCTTATAAGCGCTACAAAACTGTGAGTGTGACAGTGGTGTTCAACTGTATTAGGCCCCATCACACATCCAATTTTCATGTCCGTATGCAGTCCGTTTTTTAAGGACCGCAAATACGGAAACCGGCTTACCCATTGCATACAGTGGTGGTGCGCACATATCGGGTTTTCACACGGACAGTGGGTCCGTGTGGAAAAACCCACAGACATGTCCATTTTTAACCAGCACCACAGATGAAATGCGGGACGCACACGTTCACACTGCTGACAACAGATTACATCCGTGTGTCATCAATGTGACACATACTGGTGCCTTGGAAAAGCCGAACAGTTTGCTCTCGCTGATCACAGGGAGAGAAGGCAATGCTGATCATTGTCGTCTGCTCTCTCTGCGATCAGCAAAACCAGGCAACGCTGATGATAGCAGCCAGCATGTGTCTGGTGTGTATTAAATAAATAAAAATTAACAGTGTCGGCTCCTGCCTATTTTTTGTAACCAGCAGAGGGAAAGACAACTACTGGGGGCTGATATTAATAATCTGGGAAAGAGGCCATTATCACTAAATGTTCCCAGGCTATTAATAACAGCTTACAACTGTTTGCTTAGCCTTTACTGGCTAGTTTACAGTAGGACCCCAGAAAAAAATGCTATAAGGTCCCTGTATAAATTCTAACCAGCAAAGGCTGAACAGATAGCTGTGGGCTGATATAAATAACCAGGGAAGGGGTCAATGATATTGCTATCACGCTTACCCTTATCTGCAGGAGGGTAGCGTGACCGGTCAGTGGTCCCGGTGTCGGTGTAGGAACTCGGACCACGGGGCTGTCAGCAGCACAGGCTGGAAGGTTGCAGGACCTGTAGAGGGGGCGGAGCGCTTGCAGAAGCACTCAGAAGCTGTAGGACCTAGCACCACGTGACCTGTGACGTCAGAGGGGGCGGAGCTTATCGCAGGGACGCTGAAGTGACAGGCAGAGGGCTCAGAGAGCCAGGAGTTTATACAGTAGCGATGGTCGGGCAATCCAGAAGTCATACACAGGAGAATCAATGCGGTACAGAGTCAGGCAGAACAAGAATGGTCAGGCAAGCAGGAGGTCAGGCACGGGTCGGGCTGCACGGTACAGAATCAGAAAGTCAGAGAGTAGTCTAGGGGAGCCAAAGGTCAGAACACGGGTCGGGCTGCACGGTACAAAATCAGAAAGCCAAGAGACAGAAACCAAAATCCAGACCAGGTCATACACACCACAATCACGGAAACAGGCGAGAGGCACTTAGCAAAGGCAGGGTCGGACACACTCACGTATGAAGTATAAACGACAGGGAAGGTTGCTCGCCTGTGGCCATAAATACCCTCCCTGAGACCGAAGAGAGGCTCCAACCATTAACCCTTCGCTTGTCAGACCAAAATACCAGATACCATGACATTAACCCTTTGCTTGACAGACCAAAATTCCAGATACCATGACAGTACCCCTCCCTCAACGGGGGGCCTCCGGACCCCCAGGTCTTCCTGGGTATCGAGCATGATATGCCCTGACTAGGCAATCTGCGTGTACTGATCTGGCCGGTACCCAGGAACGATCCTCCGGGCCATACCCTTTCCAATGGACGAGGTACTGCAAAGAGCCACGAACCCATCGAGATTGCACAATTTTTTGCACCTCGAACTCCATGTGGCCGTCCACCGATATCGGCGGTGGTAGAGGAGTACGTTCCTCTCTTACTGAACCTACAGGCTTAAGCAAGGACCTATGAAAAACGTTGTGCACCTTCAGGGAGGATGGGAGACGTAGCCGATAAGTTACCGGATTAATCACCTCCGTTATGACGTAGGGACCAATAAATTTGAGACCCACCTTTGCTGATGGCAATTTTAACTGTTATGATTGAGTCACCGTAGGAGGCAAAAGCAGAAATACAAGCTAAGTCCAGAAAACCAGAGAAGTTGGCAACTATCAGATTGCAGACCCCTGAACCTATCAACACAACTAGCAGTAGCCGTGGGGGGTTCCTACGATGCCCTAGACCCCTCGATCACAGCCTGTAAAATACATAGGCCTAAAGAAAGAAAGGGGAAATCTAAACTGCCCCAGAGCAGACCCCAAAGCAATAAGCAGCCCCCAACATATAATGACGGTGAAGCAAGATGAAAATACTAACACAGACAGAAAGATAGACTGAGCAAAGACGGGGCTCCAAAACTACCTAGATAGGAAAGGAAAGGAAGGCTGCTGTCTGCAATCTGCCAAAACCCTATCAAAGACAAAAGCCAACCAGCTGATATGAAAAAGGCCCTGAAGCAGCTAGGCTTCAAAAACTGAATCAGCACTCAGGTATTTTCAAAAGACAGAGCTAAATGAATTCAGCACACCCCAGCAGGGAATGGCAAAATCCAGAAAAACAAAGCAAAAACAAAATCAAAGCACAAAAGCAAAAGGCTGAGCAGAAAACTTAGCTTTGGAGGAGCAGGAATTCAGACTGGTCTCCAAGGATCCCACAGAGAAATCACCCGCAGGGCAGAAGGGCGTCGGCAGCATTATATCCAGTCCGTAACTCCACTCAGCCAGTCACAATCATCAGCCTCAGGTGTTTGACAATCAGGCTCACTACTTTTCTTCACCAGAAGAGGGAGTTCCTCGGGCCTCAGTAATGAAGGGGAAAATGAACTCACAACAGTACCTCCCCCTTGAGGAGGGGTCACCGAACCCTCAACCCTGATGCCACCAGGGCGATCAGGGTGAGCCCGATGAAAGGCACGCACCAATCGTTTGGCATGAATATCAGAGGCGGAGACCCAGGAATTATCCTCCTGACCATAACCCTTCCACTTAACCAAATACTGGAGTCTCCGTCTAGCCAGATGGGAATCCAGTACTTTCTCTACCTCATACTCCATGTTACCTTCAACTAATACAGGGTCTGGAGGTGCCACCCCCAGAACAACAGGTTCAACAAACCTCTTCAACAAAGATTTATGGAACACATTATGGATTTTAAATGTGACAGGAAGAGCCAAACGAAAAGAGACCGGATTAATAATCTCCACAATCTTGTAAGGTCCAATAAATCTAGGCTTAAACTTAGGAGAAGCCACCTTCATAGCAATATTTTTTGATGATAACCACACCATATCACCAACCTTAAACTGGGGACCAATGGTCCTATGTCGGTTGGAAAACCGCTGGGCCTTCTCCTGGGAGAGAGATAACTTATCCACCACTTGGTCCCAGATCTGGTGCATTCTCTCCACCACAGTGTCAACACCTGGGCAGGCAGAGGGCTCCACCTTCCCTGAAGAAAATCGAGGATGAAACCCAAAGTTACAAAAAAAAGGTGACATCAAAGTGGCAGAACTAGCTCTATTATTCAAAGCAAATTCGGCCAAGGGCAAAAATGAAACCCAATCATCCTGATCAGCAGAAATAAAACAGCTCAAATATGACTCCAAGGTCTGGTTTGTTCTCTCCGTCTGCCCATTGGTCTGAGGGTGAAAAGCAGAGGAGAAGGACAACTGAATTCCCAGCCTGGAACAGAAAGTTCTCCAAAATCTAGACACAAACTGCACTCCTCTGTCAGATACAATGTTCTCAGGAATCCCGTGCAAACGAACCACCTGTTGTAAAAACAGGGGCACCAACTCAGAGGAAGACGGCAACTTAGGGAGTGGTACAAGATGAACCATCTTAGAGAACCTATCACAAATCACCCAAATAACAGTCATCCTCTGAGAGACAGGCATATCAGAGATGAAATCCATTGAAATATGGGTCCATGGACTCTTGGGGACAGGCAAAGGCATCAACAACCCATTAGAGCGAGAACACAATTTAGACCGGGAGCACGTCCCACAGGACTGCACAAAATTCCTGACATCACGAGACAAGGAGGGTCACCAAAAAAACCGACTCACCAGATCTCTAGTACCAAAAATACCTGGATGACCAGCCAAAGCAGAGCAATGAACTTCAGACATCACTCTCTTCTTCCACTGGTCAGGAACATACAACTTTCCACTGGGACAACGCTCAGGTTTGTCCTCCTGGAACTCTTCCAGAGCACGTCTCAAATCGGGCGAGATGGCAGAGAGAACTACCCCTTCGCCTAAGATGGTAGCAGGCTTGGTCACCACAGGAGAATCAGCAAGGAAGCTCCTAGAGAGGGCGTCTGCCTTGACATTCTTTGTTCCAGGAAGAAAAGAAACCACAAAATCAAAACGTGTAAAAAAACAAGGCCCATCTAGCCTGTCTAGGGTTCAAGCGCTTAGCCGACTCTAGGTAAATCAAATTCTTGTGGTCAGTGAGGACCACGACTTGATGCTTAGCTCCCTCCAACCAATGTCTCCACTCCTCAAATGCCCATTTCATGGCCAACAGTTCCCTATTCCCCACATCATAGTTACGTTCAGATGGAGACAACTTTCGGGAAAAGAAAGCACAAGGATTCATTTTAGATGTTACAGGATCCTTTTGGGACAAAACAGCTCCTGCACCAATCTCAGAAGCATCCACCTCTACCTGGAATGGAAGTGAGACATCAGGTTGCCGCAAAACCGGGGCGGAGGTGAATCTTCGCTTCAACTCCTGAAAGGAAGAAACAGCCTCCGGAGACCAATTAAACACATCAGCACCCTTCTTAGTCAAATCAGTCAATGGCTTGGCAATACTAGAAAATTTTGCTATAAATTTACGATAAAAATTATCAAAACCCAAAAACTTCTGGAGGGCCTTCAAAGAAGTGGGCTGAACCCAATCGTGAATGGCCTGTACCTTGGCCGGGTCCATTTCAATAGTTGACGGGGACAAAATAAATCCCAAAAAAGAAATCCTCTGTACTCCAAAAAGGCATTTAGATCCCTTGACATACAGGGAATTCTCCCTCAAGATCCGGAACACAGTCCGAATATGTTCCACTTGAGAATCCCAATCCTTGGAGAAGATCAAAATATCATCCAGATAGATAATCAAAAATTTATCGACAAAATCTCGGAAAATATCGTTCATGAAGCACTGGAAGACAGAAGGGGCATTAGTGAGCCCAAAAGGCATCACCAGGTACTCAAAATGTCCCTCCGGAGTATTAAACGCCGTCGTCCATTCATCCCCATGCTTAATGCGAATAAGATTATACGCCCCCTGAGGTCAAGCTTGGTAAACCAGCAAGCACCTTTAACTCTGGAGAAAAGATCAGAAATCAGGGGTAACGGATACTGATATTTAACAGTAATTTTGTTGAGGGCACGATAATCAATACAAGGTCTTAATGATCCATCCTTTTTGGCTACAAAAAAAAAACGGCACCCAAGGGTGATGAGGATGGTCTAATATGACCCCTCTCCAACGCCTCCTTAATATAGGATCGCATAGCCTCGTGCTCGGGTACAGATAAATTGAAGAGCCGACCCTTGGGAAATTTACACCCCGGGCTCAGTTCAATTGCACAGTCATAACTCCTATGAGGAGGCAGAGACGCAGACTCATTCTCACTAAATACATCATAAAAGTCCACCAAATAATCAGGAACATCATGCGACTGAGGAGAGGTGGAAAACACCGGAGCCTCACTAAAGGCACACCGACAACCCCAACTCACCACAGACACAGATTTCCAATCCAAAACTGGATTATGAATCTGTAACCAGGGAAACCCCAGAACAACAGTATCATGAAGATTATGCAACACCAGAAATCTGCAATTTTCTTGATCGTCTGGGGCGACCCGCATTACCACCTGGGTCCAAAACTGGGGTTTATTTTTAGCCAAAGGAGTAGCATCAATTCCCCTCAAAGGGATAGGCGTCTGCATAGGTGTCATCGGAAATCCACAACGTTTAGCAAAATCCAAGTCCATTAGGTTTAGGGCTGCTCCCGAATCCACAAACGCCTTGGCGGAAAATGTGGACAGGGAGCAGATCAGAGTAATAGCCAGAAGAAACTTAGGTTGAACACCCCCAACAGAAAACGTGTGTGCAAAGCGTTTCTCTCGTTTGGGACAGACAGAAATAATATGCGAGGCATCTCCATAGAAAAAACACAACTTATTACGCCTTCTGAACTCCTGACGCTGCTCTCTGGAAAAAACTCTATCACATTGCATAGGTTCAGACATTTGTTCAACAGGTGGCAACACCTCTCATGCAGCTTTGCGTTCGCGCAAACGCCGATCAACCTGATTGGCTAATGACATAGAATCGTCAAGACCAGAGGGAACAGGAAATCCCACCATAGTATCTTTTACGGCTTCTGACAACCCCTTCCGAAAGAGAGCAGCCAAGGCATTATCATTCCAGGTAGTAAGTACTGCCCACTTTCGGAATTTTTGACAGTACAATTCTGCAGAATCACGACCCTGGCTCAATGCCAGCAGGGTCTTTTCAGCCTGATCAATGGCATTAGGTTCGTCATACAACAACCCCAAAGCTTGAAAGAATGCGTTCACATTAGTCAGAATAGGATCATCTGGTTTCAAAGAAAACACCCAATCCTGGGGATCGCCACGCAGCAAAGAGATGACAATTTTAACCTGCTGCGCGGAGCTCCCTGACGAGTTAGGCTTCAAGGCAAAAAATAATTTACAATTATTTTTGAAATTCAAAAATTTAGACCGATCCCCAAAAAATACATCAGGTGTAGGAATCTTTGGTTCAGCAGCATGTGAATGAGCAAGGTAGGCAGAAATTCCCCGCACTTCCGCAGCGAGCTCCTCCACACGATCAGACAATTGCTTTATCTCCATTGAGAGAAAAAAAAAAAATTCCCCCTACGGCCTCAGAGATATAGAGGAAAAAATATACACACTTTTTTTTTTTTTTTTACAATTCCTTCCTGCTATTGAGTTCCCTAGAATCTGCGGTAAGGCGGGTGATTCTGTTATGATTGAGTCACCGTAGGAGGCAAAAGCAGAAATGCTAGCTAAGTCCAGAAAACCAGAGAAGTTGGCAACTATCAGATTGCAGACCCCTGAACCTATCAACACAACTAGCAGTAGCCGTGGGGGGTTCCTACGATGACCTAGACCCCTCGTTCACAGCCGGAGAGATACATAGGCCTAAAGAAGGAAAGGGGAAATCTAACTGCCCCAGAGCAGACCCCAAAGCAAAAGGCAGCCCCCCACATATAATGACGGTGAAGTGTTATGATTGAGTCACCGTAGGAGGCAAAAACAGAAATGCTAGCTAAGTCCAGAAAACCAGAGAAGTTGGCAACTATCAGATTGCAGACCCCTGAAACTACCAACACAACTAGCAGTAGCCGTGGGGGGTTCCTACGATGACCTAGACCCCTCGTTCACAGCCGGAGAGATACATAGGCCTAAAGAAGGAAAGGGGAAATCTAACTGCCCCAGAGCAGACCCCAAAGCAAAAGGCAGCCCCCCACATATAATGACGGTGAAGCAAGATGAAAACACTTACACAGACAGAAAGACAGGCTAAGCAAAGACGGGGCCCAAAAACTACCTAGATAGGAACGGATAGGAAGGCTGCTGTCTGCAATCTGCCAAAACCCTATCAGAGACAAAAGCCAACAAGGTGATATAAAAATGACCCTGAAGCAACTAAGCTTCAAAAACTAAATCAGCACTCAGGTACTTTCAGAAGACAGAGCTAACGGAACACTGCACACTCCAGCAGGGAGTGGCAGAATCCAAAAAGCAAGAAAAACAAAAACAAATCTTAAATGCAAAAAGGCAAAACAGAAAACTTAGCTTTAGGAGAGCAGGAATCAGACTGGTGACCAAGAGTCCACAGAGAAATCACCCGCAGGGCAGAAAGGGCGTAGGCTGCCTTAAATCCAGTCAGTGACTCCACTCAGCCAATCGTCTTCATTAGTACCAGGTGCCTGATAATCAGGCTCACTACCTTCCTTCACTAGAATAGGGAGTTCACCAGGCCTCAGTGACGGAGGGGAGAATGAACTCACAACAGTGAAGCAAGATGAAAATACTAACACAGACAGAAAGATAGACTGAGCAAAGACGGGGCTCCAAAACTACCTAGATAGGAAAGGAAAGGAAGGCTGCTGTCTGCAATCTGCCAAAACCCTATCAAAGACAAAAGCCAACCAGCTGATATGAAAAAGGCCCTGAAGCAGCTAGGCTTCAAAAACTGAATCAGCACTCAGGTATTTTCAAAAGACAGAGCTAAATGAATTCAGCACACCCCAGCAGGGAATGGCAAAATCCAGAAAAACAAAGCAAAAACAAAATCAAAGCACAAAAGCAAAAGGCTGAGCAGAAAACTTAGCTTTGGAGGAGCAGGAATTCAGACTGGTCTCCAAGGATCCCACAGAGAAATCACCCGCAGGGCAGAAGGGCGTCGGCAGCATTATATCCAGTCCGTAACTCCACTCAGCCAGTCACAATCATCAGCCTCAGGTGTTTGACAATCAGGCTCACTACCTTTCCTCACCAGAAGAGGGAGTTCCTCGGGCCTCAGTAATGAAGGGGAAAATGAACTCACAACATTTAACGTTATATTCCGTGTTGAGAGCCACACCTTGTCCCCACAATGCAAGTCCTGACCCGGACCCCTCTTTCTATCAGCAAAACGTTTGTACCTTCCCTGAGCCTTTTCAATACTTGTGCGAACCCTTGACCATAACCCACTGATCTGCCTAACCGAATCCTCTACCCCTGGACAATTTGAGTCCAACCGCGAAAACTCACCAAAATGAGGGTTCAATCCAAGATTAACAAAAAAAGGTGACCTACCGGTGGACTGGTTAATTCGGTTATTAAAGGTGAACTCCGCCAATGGTAATGCATCACACCAGTCATCTTGCAGTGAAACATTGAAGGATTTGTTCCAAAGACTGGTTTGTGCGCTCTGTTTGGCCATTACTCTCCGGGTGGTAGGCTGAGGAAAAAGACAAACATATCCCCAACTTCCTACAGAACGCTCGCCAAAATTTCGCTATAAATTGTGCCCCCCTATCCGAAACGATATTGATAGGTACCCCATGGAGACGAATGATTTGGGAAAGGAAGTGTTTAGACAGGACCTCGGCAGACGGTAGTTTCGACATGGGTACGAAATGTGCCATTTTTGAAAACCTATCTACTACTACCCAAATGACTGTATTACCCTTGGAGGGGGGGAGGTTGGTAATGAAATCCATGGACAAATGGGTCCATGGTCTTTCTGGAATTGGCAGAGGTACCAATTCCCCGGCCGGCCGGCAATGAGAGCTCTTAGAACGGGCGCACACCCCACAGGCCATGACATACCCCTTAATTTCTGAACACATTGATGGCCACCAAAACATTCTCTTTACTGCCTCACAAGTGGCCGTAATACCTGGGTGGGCCCCCAACTTAGAATCGTGGAACTCTCGTAAGAGCTTGGACCGTAAGACCTGTGGTACAAACAATTTATTAGGCGGCTTGGCCCTTGGAGCTAAAGATTGAGCCCCCACAATCTCCCGCTCCAACTTTGATGAAAGCTCGGCTATCACCACCCCGGGTCGAAGAATGGACGAGGGAGGATCGGGGGCAGAAAGAGGTTCGAAACTTCGTGACAATGCGTCCGCCTTCATGTTCTTAGAACCAGACCAGAACGTTATGGAGAACTGGAACCGGGAAAAAAAAAGTGACCACCGAGCCTGTCTGGGAGTCAGCCTTTTTGCTGAGTTAATGTACTCCAAATTTTTATGGTCAGTGATAACCGTAATTGGATGTTCTGCCCCCTCCAAAAAATGCCTCCATTCTTCAAATGCTAGTTTTATAGACAAGAGCTCTCTGTTCCCCACATCATAATTTCTCTCTGCCGGAGAGAACTTCTTGGAAAAAAAAGCACAGGGTCTGAGATTAGTTAATGTAGCCGATCCTTGAGACAAAACAGCCCCCACCCCCACTTCGGACGCATCCACCTCTACCACAAACGGCTGTGACGGATTAGGCTGCACCAGAACTGGCGCGGACATAAAGCAATTCTTCAGACTCACAAAAGCTTGTTTGGCCGGAAGGGACCAATTTTTTGTATCGGCCCACTTACATGTGAGATTGGTAATAGGTTTCACTATCTGAGAAAAACCCTTGATAAACCTCCGATAATAATTTGCAAACCCTAGAAAACGCTGCAGGCCGTTCAGGTCCTGGGGTTGGACCCAATCCGCAATGGCCTGCACCTTCTTGGGATCCATACGAAACCCCTGTGGGGAAATGATCAGCCCTAGAAAAGTTAACTCCTGCACAAAAAAGGTACACTTTTCTAATTTAACAAACAATTGGCTCTCCCTGAGTCTCTGGAGAACAATCTTAACATGAGATAGGTGAGACTGCTCGTCTGTGGAGAAAACCAAGATATCATCTAAATAAATGACAACAAAGCGGCCAATCAGGTCCGCAAAAATCACATTAATAAAATTCTGGAAAACGGCTGGTGCGTTGGCGAGACCGAATGGCATCACAAGATTCTCAAACAACCCTTCAGTAGTTAGAAATGCCATTTTCCATTCATCCCCCTCTTTAATCCTGATAAGATTATAAGCCCCCCTAAGGTCTAGTTTGGAGAACCATTTTGCTCCCGAGAGCTGATTGCACAGATCGGGAATCAGCGGTAAGGGATATGCATTTTTAACAGTGATTTTATTGAGTTCCCGAAAGTCGAGGCAGGGACGCAGGCCACCATCTTTCTTTTTAACAAAAAAAGAACCCCGCTGCTATTGGAGAGACCGACGGTCTGATATGCCCTTTACGGAGACTTTCCTTTATATACTCTTTCATTGCCAAGCGTTCAGGCCCAGATAAATTAAACAGACGGGCTTTGGGTAATTTGGCCCCTGGGACTAAATCAATGTTGCAATCAAAAGGCCGATGTGGGGGTAATGCCTCGGCCTCGCTTTCGGATAACACATCCTCGAAGTCTTTCAGGCACTCCGGAACGCCCTCCAGACACACAGAAGACTCCAAGACAGTATTTGCAGGGGAAACACAACACACAGCTTTATAGGAACAGTCATCACATTTCAGACCCCATTTAACAATTACCCCCCTTTCCTAGTCAATTACCGGGTTGTGCCGCTGAAGCCACGGCATACCCAACACCAGTCCTTCAGGTAGATTATCCATAATGAAACATTTCATCTCCTCCGCATGAGAGGAGCCAAACTGTAACACAAAGGTATTGGTGGCATAACGAATCCCCGAACGGGTGAGAGGGGAGGAGTCAATTGCCACAATTTTCAACGGGGTCTCTAACCTGACTGTCCCTATCTTGGCCCTGGAGATGGTGCTGGCACTGACCAGGTTTAGAGAGGAACCGCAGTCCACCAAAGCTGTGGAAAAAAAACGACATTTGTCTACCAGCAGTTCAACATCAAGCAACAGCTTGGGGCATGAGGAAAAAGGTACCTGCGGGTCTGGGCAGCCTCCTCGATCACTACCCAGACCTAGCAGTTTCCCGACGGCTGGGAAGACGAGGGACAGGATGGACAGTCTCTCCTCCAATGTCCTGCTTCTCCACAATAAAAGCACAGCTGTTTATCGCGCCGGCGTCTCCTCTCTTTCTCTCTGATGGATGTGGCACCAATCTCCATGGGGATTGCACTGGCCCCAACTTCCTTGCTCCCAGTGAACAGAGGGGACTCAGATTGCATCACCCCTCTGGCCCTTAACCGTCGATCCATCCGAACTGCCTGTGTCATGGCATCTTCCAGGGTATCAGGAGGCGGATGCAGAGCTAGGGCGTCCTGAAGGCGTTCTGCTAAGCCCCTACGGAATAGACCGCGGAGAGCCGCATCATCCCAGGTGACTTCCGCTGCCCACCGCCGAAACTCAGAACAATACCACTCTGCAGAGTGCCGACCCTGACGTGCGCTCATCACCATGTCTTCCGCCAGGCGTACTCTATCAGGCTCATCATAGATACGGCCCAAGGCCTCAAAAAACGCATCCACAGTCATACGTTCTGGTGCTGTGGGTGCTAGCGAAAATGCCCAGGCTTGTGGGGCACCTTGCAACAGGGAGATAACTACCCCCACCCTCTGAAATTCTCCCCCGGATGAGCGAGGTCTCAGGGAGAAAAATAATTTACACCCCTCCCGGAACGCTCTGAACTCCTTTTTGTCTCCCGAAAAGGAGTCAGGCAGTTTAACCGGGAATTCAGGGGACGTAAGAGATACATCCCTACTCTCGGAAGACATAGCCCCTTGCATAGTATTAACCAGCTGCTGCTGGGTATGAGCCATACTGCGCTGTTCAACACTCATCTTCTGGAACATTTGAGAGAGCTGCTTCACTTGCTCTGACAATGCCTGCATCGGGTCCATGACTGCAGCAGACCCACCACACACTCACACACAGGTAGTAACAGAAGGATGAGTGGGGGGGAGGAAAAAGTAATATGGGTCATTTATAATATCACGCTTACCCTTATCTGCAGGAGGGTAGCGTGACCGGTCAGTGGTCCCGGCGTCGGTGTAGGAACTCGGACCACGGGGCTGTCAGCAGCACAGGCTGGAAGGTCGCAGGACCTGTGGAGGGGGCGGAGCGCTTGCAGAAGAACTCAGAAGCTGTAGGACCTAGCACCACGTGACCTGTGACGTCAGAGGGGGCGGAGCTTATCGCAGGGATGCTGAAGTGACAGGCAGAGGGCTCAGAGAGCCAGGAGTTTATACAGTAGCGATGGTCGGGCAATCCAGAAGTCATACACAGGAGAATCAATGCGGTACAGAGTCAGGCAGAACAAGAATGGTCAGGGAAGCAGGAGGTCAGGCATGGGTCGGGCTGCACGGTACAGAATCAGAAAGTTAGAGAGTAGTCTAGGGGAGCCAAAGGTCAGAACACGGGTCGGGCTGCACGGTACAAAATCAGAAAGCCAAGAGACAGAAACCAAAATCCAGACCAGGTCATACACACCACAATCACGGAAACAGGCGAGAGGCACTTAGCAAAGGCAGGGTCGGACACACTCAGGTATGAAGTATAAACGACAGGGAAGGTTGCTCGCCTGTGGCCATAAATACCCTCCCTGAGACCGAAGAGAGGCTCTAACCATTAACTCTTCGCTTGTCAGACCAAAATTCCAGATACCATGACATTAACCCTTTGCTTGACAGACCAAAATTCCAGATACCATGACAATTGCCCCCTTTAGTTGGTGCATCAATAAGATGCACCAAATCTGGCACTTAGCCTCGCTCTTCCTACTTGCCCTGGGTCGGTGGCAAGTGGGTTAGGGTTGGGGTTGATGTCAGTTTTTTTATGGCCACTCACATCAAGCTCAGGGGTTAATAATGGAGAGGTGTTAACAAGATGCTCCCATTATTAACCCCAAAGTAATATTGTAAAAAATACACAGCCAGAATAACGTCCTTTAATTGAAAGAAAAGCACAGACTTCTTTATTTTAAATAAACACTCCCCACCCACTTTTACCTGTTTATTAATGTAAAATTAAAAACACACCATATTCCTCACCTGTTCGACAATAATCATTTGTCACACGGCGTAATCCATCTCTGCTTCATCTGGATGCCTTGTTAAATGGTGGCATGATGTGACCATTCAACAAAGCATCCAGGAGAGACAAGTGCAGCTTCAGTTACCTTCAGTGACGTCTACCACAGGTCACTGAAGCTGCAGTTCCCACAGGCAGCGCCTGCCATCTCTACAGAACCTTAAGCCCCAGCTGGGACTTCTGCTTTCTATATACAGCCTCTTGGTCCTTTTTTCCTACCATTTAAGTGAGGTTTGATAAAAACCCGGAATAGGGTTGAAACGTTACCTCGCACCTCATTATCCTCGTACCTTATTATCATTCTATTTGTATTACCCTGTGGTGAAATTTGAATATACTCTAGCACTATCTGCAAGACCAAACAAGACTAATTTTGAGTGCGGCTATTCCTCTCTCGTCATGATTTCCAGACTGAGTCTAGGTTCAACAGGCACCTGATTTTTCAACGGAGTGCACGTCATTATTATTTATTATTATTATTTATTTATATAGCGCCATTAATTCCATGGTGCTGTACATGAGAAGGGGGTTACATGCAAAGTTATAGATATTGTTAACAGTAAACAAATTTACAATGACGGACTGGTACAGAGGGGAGAGGACCCTGTCCTTGCAGACTTACATTCTACGGGATAGTGGGGAAGAGACAGAAGGTCGGGGGTGCAGCAGCTCTGGTGGTGATGAGGCGGCAGCTCGGGCAGTGGTGAGGCAGCAGAATGGTCTTTGCAGGCTCTACGTCTGGAGGAAAGAAGGTTTAAGCATACTCACAGACGCGGATTCTTTACTGTAAGAGCAGTGAGACTATGGAACTCTCTGCCATATGATGTTGTAATGAGTGATTCACTACTAAAATTTAAGAAGGGACTGGATGCCTTTCTTGAAAAGTATAATATTACATGGTATATACACTAGTCTCCTTAATATTGCGTTGATCCAGGGAGCTAGTCTGATTGCCGTATGTGGAGTCGGGAAGGAATTTTTTTCCCCAATGTGAAGCTTACTGTTGCCACATGGGGTTTTTTTGCCTTCCTCTGGATCAACATGTTAGGGCAAGTTAGGATAGGATATGGGTTGAACTAGATGGACTTAAAGTCTCCCTTCAACCTTAATAACTATGTTACTATGTTACTATGTAAGCTTTCCTGAAAAGATGGGTTTTCAGGTTCCATTTGAAGGATCCGAGTGTGGTGGATAATCGGATGTGTTGAGGCATGGTATTCCAGAGGATAGGGGATATTCGGGAGAAATCTTGGAGGCGGTTGTGTGAGGAATGAATAAGTGTGGAGGAGACTAGGAGGTCTTGGAAGGATCGAAGATTACGTGAGGGAAGATATCGGGAGATTAGTTCAGAGATATAGGGAGGGGAAAGGTTGTGGATGGCTTTGTAGGTCAGTGATAGTAGTTTGAATTGGATTCGTTGGGGAATTGGGAGCCAATGGAGGGATTTTGCAGAGGGGAGAGACAGGGGAGTAGCGAGGAGTGAGGTGGATTACTCAGGCAGCAAAATTGAGGACAGACTGTAGTGGTGCAAGAGAGTTAGCAGGGAGGCCACAGAGGTGAGTGTTGCAGTAGTCAAGGCGGGAGATGATGAGGGCATGTACAAGAGTTTAAATAGATTGAGGACTGAGGAATGGACAGATTATGGAAATATTTTTGAGTTGGAGGCGACAGGAGGTAGCAAGAGTTTGGACGTGTGGTTTGAAGGACAGGGCAGAGTTGAGAGTTACTCAGAGGCAGCGAATTTCAGGTGCGGGAGAGAGCGTGATGCCGTTTACCATAATAGATAGATCGGGTAGGGAAGATATGTGAGATGGAGGAAAGATAATGAGTTCAGTTTTGTCTACGTTGAGTTTTAGGAAGCGAGAGGTGAAAAAGGAGGATATGGCTGATAGTCACTCCGGGATTCTGGACAGCAGAGAGGTGACATCTGGGCCAGAGAGGTAGATCTGAGTGTAATCTGCATAAAGGTGGTACTGGAAGCCATGGGACTTTAAGAGTTGTCCTAGGCCAAGAGTATAGATGGAAAAAAGTAGGGGCCCCAAGACAGAGCCTTGGGGGACTCCAACAGAGAGGGGGCGGGATGAGGAGGTAGTGTGGGAGTGGGAAACGCTGAATGTGTGATCAGAAAGGTATAAGGAAATCCAGGACAGGGCAAGGTCTTTTATGCCAAGGGAAGAAAGAATCTGTAGCAGTAGGCAACTGTGTCAAAGGCAGAGGACAGGTCAAAAAGGAGGAGGATGGAGAACTGTCTGTTAGCTTTGGCTGTGAGTAAGTTATTAGTAATTTTGGTCAGGGCAGTTTCAGTGGAGTGGTGGGGGCGGAAGCCAGATTGAAGGATGTCAAGGAAGGAGTTAGATGAGAGGTGGGAGGAAAGTTGAGCATGGACATGCTGTTCGAGGAGTTTGGAAGCAAATGGGAGCAGTGATATGGGGCGATAGCTGGGCATAGCAGTTGGGTCAAGTGTTATGATTGGGTCATCGAGGAGGAGAGCAAGACCAAGCTAAGCCACAGAAAACCAGAGAGGTTGGTAACTAAGCGGATTGCAGACCCCTGATCCTATCCACACAACTAGCAGTAGCCGTGGAGCGTACCTACGATGATCCTAGATGCCTCGACACAGCCGGAGAGCTAAATAAGCCTAAAGCAAGAAAGGGGGAACTCTAAACTGCCCCAGAGCAGACCCCAAAGGAATAGATAGCCCCCAAACATATATTGTTGGTGAGACAAGATGAATGCACAAACGCAGGTAGGAAAATAGACTGAGCAAACGATGGGGCCCACACTAACTAGACAGGAAAGGAAAGACACTGTCTGCAATCACGCAAAAAACCCTGCAAAAAATGTCCAACACGTCTGATAGAAAAATACTGAAGTCGCACGACTTTGCCCACTATATCAGCACTCTGGTATATTCTGAAAGCAGAGCAAAAAGAGGCCAATCTAATAAGGGACAAAAACAAACTGACACAAACAGTAACATATGGATGGAGATTCAGCACAGCCCCAGCCGGAGCTGGCTGACCGCACAAAACTGAAATAGACAAAACCAGATCAAATGTGAAAAATATCAAAAGAACACTTAGCTGAGCATGCAGGGAATGAGCTGGAAACTAAGACCTCAAGAGGCAGGAAAAAATCACCAGCAGGGATAGAGGGAGTTGGCTGTCTTAAATCCAGTCAGAAACTCCAGATCTCCAATCGTCCTCCTCATTATCAGGTGGCAAACCTCTGTTAATCAGATCAGCTCCATTACCTCCAGTAACCACCAGAGGGAGCCCAGAAAGAGAACTCGCGACCCCTCTGTCAATGTAGCCAGCTCCACTACCTTCACTAGTAACCAGAAGTAGGCCAGAAAGCGAATTCACAACAGTCAAGGTGTTAGGAACGGCGGAACGCACTAAATAAAAATAATAAAGAGCGTTCGCCACTCGGGGTCCACCGTGCAGTAGGTGATATAACCGCTGCTAAGTGGTGGCAGGAGCAATATGGCAGTAATGCGCACAGGGTTAAACTTCACCCAGGTGCGCAGAGCAATCTCAGTTAACTTACAGAGATGCCAAAGAGTACAAACACAAATGACTGAGCCAGTTGTAGACACAGTACTCAATAAAAAACGCGCACACGATATACGGTCACAGGAGCAGCCCAAGACGGCGGTACTACGTCCGTCTAGACCTACCGTGTGCATGGCGTTGCAACTGCGAACGCAAAGGAGGCTGCAACTGCAGCGCGACGTGGACACTGCCGCTAAACGACAAAGGTAAGGTGTTGTGAGTTCATTTTCCCCTTCACCATTGAGGTCTGATGAACTCCCTCTTCTGGTGAAGGAAGGTAGTGAGGCTGATTACCAAGCACCTGGGTATGATGATGATGACTGGGTGACGGGAATTGCTGACTGGATATAAGGCAGCCGACGCCCTTCTGCCTTGCTGGTGATCTCTCTGAGGGATTCTAGGAGACCAGTCTGATTCCTTCTCCTCAAAAGCTAAGTTTTCTGCACTGCTTTTTGCATTTGTGTTTTATTTTGTTTTGCCTTGTTTTTCTGAATTTCTGCCATTCCCTGCTGGGGTGAGTTGAATTCCTTTTTGCTCTGTCTTCAGAAATTACCTGAGTGCTGATATAGTCTTTTTGAAGCCTAGCGTCTTCAGGGCCTTTTTCCCTATCAGCCTGTTGGCCCTTGTTTTGATAGGGTTTTTGGCGGATTGCAGACAGCAGCTTTCCTATCCTGTTCTATTTAGTTAGCTTGGGCCCCATCATTTGCTCAGCCTATCTTTCTATCTGTGTGAGTGTTTTTTCATCTTGCTTCACCGTTATTATATGTTGGGGGCTGCCTATTGCTTTGGGGTCTGCTCTGGGGTAGTTTAGATTTCCCTTTCTGTCTTTAGGCTATGTAGTTCTCCGGCTGTGATTGAGGGGTCTAGGGCACCGTAGGAACCCCCCACGGCTACTGCTAGTTGTTGTTGATAGGTTCAGGGGTCTGCAATCCGATAGCTGCCAACTTCTCTGGTTTTCTGGACTTAGCTAGCATTTCTGTTTTTGCCTCCTACGGTGACTCATTCATAACAGAATCACCAGTCATACCGCAGATCCTAGGGTACAAAATAGCAGGAAAGAATTGTAAAAAAAAAAAAAAGTGTGTATATTTTTTCCTCTACATCTCTGCGGCCGTAGGGGGAATTTTTTTTTCTCTCAATGGAGATAAAGCAATTGTCTGATCGTGTGGAGCAGCTCGCTGCGGAAGTGCGGGGAATTTCCGCCTACCTTGCTCATTCACATGCTGCTGAACCAAAGATCCTTTCTCCTGATGTGTTTTTTGGGGATCGGTCTAAATTTTTGAATTTCAAAAATAATTGTAAATTATTTTTTGCCTTGAAGACTAACTCGTCAGGGAGCTCCACGCAGCAGGTTAAAATTGTCATCTCTTTGCTGCGTGGCGATCCCCAGGATTAGGCGTTTTCTTTGAAACCAGATGATCCTATTCTGACTAATGTGAACGCATTTTTTCAAGCCTTTGGGTTGTTGTATGACGAACCTAATGCTATTGATCAGGCTGAAAAGACCCTGTTGGCATTGAGCCAGGGTCGAGATTCTGCAGAATTGTACTGTCAAAAATTCCAAAAGTGGGCGGTCCTTACTACCTGGAATGATAATGCCTTGGCAGCTCTCTTTCGGAAGGGTTTGTCAGAAGCCGTAAAAGATATTATGGTGGGATTTCCTGTTCCCTCTGGTCTTGACGATTCTATGTCATTAGCCATTCAGGTTGATCGGCGTTTACGTGAACGCAGGACTGCACGAGAGGTGTTGCCA
This sequence comes from Dendrobates tinctorius, assembly GCF_039654945.1. Lineage (NCBI taxonomy): Eukaryota > Metazoa > Chordata > Amphibia > Anura > Dendrobatidae > Dendrobates > Dendrobates tinctorius. The sequence continues at coordinate 36,790,903 of NW_027361743.1, read as the reverse complement.
CCTGTTGAACAAGTGTCTGAACCTATGCAATGTGATAGAGTTTTGTCCAGGGAGCAACGTCAGGAGTTCAGAAGGCGTAATAAGCTGTGTTTTTTTGTGGAGATGCCTCGCATATTATTTCTGTCTGTCCTAAACGAGAGAAACGTTTTGCACACACGTTTTCTGTGGGTGGTGTTCAACCTAAGTTTCTTCTGGCAATTACTCTGATCTGCTCCCTGTCCACATTTTCCACCAAGGCTTTAGTGGATTCGGGAGCAGCCCTGAACCTAATGGACTTGGATTTTGCTAAACGTTGTGGATTTCCGATGACACCTCTGCGGACGCCTATCCCTTTGAGAGGGATTGATGCCACTCCTTCGGCGAAAAATAAACCTCGGTTTTGGACCCAGGTGGTAATGCGGGTCGCCCCAGACCATCAAGAAAATTGCAAATTTTTGGTGTTGCATAATTTGCATGATACCATTGTTCTGGGGTTTCCCTGGTTGCAAATTCATAATCCAGTTTTGGATTGGAAATCTGTGTCTGTGGTGAGTTGGGGTTGTCGGTGTGCCCTTAGTGAGGCTCCGTTTTTTTCCACCTCTCCTCAGTCGCATGATGTTCCTGACTATTTGGCGGACTTTTATGATGTATTTAGTGAGAATGAGTCTGCGTCTTTGCCTCCTCATAGGAGTTATGACTGTGCAATTGAACTGAGCCCGGGGTGTAAATTTCCCAAGGGTCGGCTCTTCAATTTATCTGTACCCGAGCATGAGGCTATGCGATCCTATATTAAGGAGGCGTTGGAGAAGGGTCATATTAGACCATCCTCTTCACCCTTAGGTGCTGTTTTTTTTTTTTCGTGGCCAAAAAGGATGGTTCATTAAGGCCTTGTATTGATTATCGTGCCCCCAACAAAATTACTATTAAATATCAGTATCCGTTACCCCTGATTTCAGATCTATTCTCCAGAGTTAAAGGTGCTTGCTGGTTTACCAAGCTTGACCTCAGGGGGCGTATAATCTTATCCACATTAAGCATGGGGATGAATGGAAGACGGCGTTTAATATCCGGAGGGACATTTTGAGTTCCTGGTGATGCCTTTTGGGCTCACTAATGCCCCATCTCTCTTCCAGTGCTTCATGAACGACATTTTCCAAGACTTTGTGGATAAATTTTTGATTATCTATCTGGATGATATTTTGATCTTCTCCAAGGATTGGGATTCTCATGTGGAACATGTTCGGACTGTGTTCCGGATTTTGAGGGAGAATTCCCTGTATGTCAAAGGATCGAAATGCCTTTTTGGGGTACAAAGGATTTCTTTTTTGGGATTTATTTTGTCTCCGTCAACTATTGAAATGGACCCAGCCAAGGTACAGGCCATTTATGATTGGGTTCAGCCCACTTATTTGAAGGCCCTCCAGAAGTTTTTGGGTTTTGCTAATTTTTATCAGAAATTTATAGCAAAATTTTCTAGTATTGCCAAGCCATTGACTGATCTGACTAAGAAGGGTGCTGATGTGTTGAATTGGTCTCCGGAGGCTGTTTCTTCCTTTCAGGAGCTGAAGCGAAGATTTACTTCTGCCCCGGTTTTGCGGCAACCTGATGTCTCACTCCCGTTCCAGGTAGAGGTGGACGCTTCTGAGATTGGTGCAGGAGCTGTTTTGTCCCAAAAGGATCCTGTAACATCTAATAATAATAATAAATTTTATTTTTATAGCGCCGACATATTCCGCAGCACTTTACATTTCAGAGGGGATTTGTACAATAGACATTACAGCATAACAATAATCACATACAGTAGATTATAACAAATACCAAGAGGAGTGAGGGCCCTGCTCGCAAGCTTACAGTCTATGAGGAAAGAGGTAGACACGAAAGGTGGGTGGTAACAGTTGCCCTGATTGTATGGACCAGCCATAATGTTAAGTGTGTAACAGTACAGACACAGAGGGCTAATGGATGCATAAAGCATGTGGGAACATGATGCTGGGAACCTGGTTATGGTAAAATTTTTGGCTCTGCCACACAGGGATAGGTTAGGTTAATGTGTTGAGGCGATAGGCCAGTCTGAATAAATGCGTTTTCAGGACACGCTTAAAATTGTGGGGACTGGGGACTAATCGTATTGACCTGGGAAGTGCATTCCAAAGAATTGGCGCGGCACGTGTAAAGTCTTGGAGACGGGAGTGGGAGGTTCTGACTATTGAGGATACTAACCTCAGGTCATCAGCAGAACGGAGGGCGCGGGTAGGGTGGTATACTGAAACAAGGGAGGAGATGTAGGGTGGTGCTGAGCCATGGAGGGCTTTGTGGGTGAGGGTAATAAGTTTATACTGAATTCTGGAGTGGATGGGTAGCCAGTGTAATGACTGGCACAAGGTAGAGGCATCGGTGTAACGATTGGTGAGGAATATGATCCTGGCTGCAGCATTCAAGACAGATTGGAGAGGGGAGAGTTTTGTAAGAGGGAGACCGATTAGAAGAGAGTTACAATAGTCGAGACGAGAATGAATAAGAGAAACAGTAAGAGTTTTTGCAGAGTCAAAAGTAAGAAAAGGTCGAATTCTAGAAATGTTTTTGAGGTGCAGATGACAAGAGCGAGCCAGTGATCGAATGTGGGGGGCAAAGGAAAGCTCGGAATCAAGTATGACCCCAAGACAGCGGGCATGTTGCTGGGGAGTAATAGTGGAACCACAGACGGAAATGGCAATGTCGGGTGTAGGTACATTAGTAGCGGGAGGAAACACAAGGAGTTCAGTCTTTGATAGGTTCAGTTTCAGATATAGTGAGGACATGATATTAGACACAGCGTTTAGACAATCGCCAGTGTTTTCTAGAAAGGCTGGCGTGATGTCAGGAGAAGAAGCGTATAATTGGGTGTCATCAGCATAGAGATGGTACTGGAAACCAAATCTACTGATTGTTTGACCAATAGGGGCAGTGTACAAGGAGAAGAGGAGGGGGCCTAGAACCGATCCTTGAGGAACCCCAACAGTAAGAGGAAGGTGAGAGGAGGAGGAACCGGCAAAAGAAACAGTAAAGGAGCGGTCGGAGAGATAGGAGGAGAACCAGGAGAGAACGGTGTCCTTGAGGCCAATGGAACGGAGCATAGTGAGGAGGAGCTGATGATCCACAGTGTCGAATGCTGCAGAGAGATCCAAGAGAATTAGCATGGAGTAATGACCATTTGATTTAGCTGTTAGCAGATCATTAGAGACTTTAGTGAGGGCAGTTTCAGTGGAGTGTAAAGAGCGGAAACCGGATTGGAGAGGGTCGAGAACAGAGTTTTCTGAGAGATAGCGGATAAGACGGGAGTGGACCAGGCGTTCCAGGAGTTTAGAGATGAAGGGAAGATTAGAGACAGGTCTATAGTTAGCGGCACAATTTTGGTCGAGGGATGGTTTTTTAAGTAGTGGATGTATGATGGCATGCTTAAATGAGGAGGGAAAAATACCAGAAGAGAGAGAGAGGTTAAATATTTTAGTTAGGTGAGGGGTGACAGCAGGGGAAAGGGACTGGAGGAGATGTGACGGAAATGGGTCACTGGTGCAAGTAGTTGGGCGAGAAGATGCAAGGAGCCTGCTTACTTCTTCTTCTGTGACTGGTTCAAAATCAGAGAGTGAGTTAGATGCAGTGGGGGAGGGAGGACAGTGCATGGTATGAGGGGATTTGGAGATAATTTCCTGTCGGATCTGGTCAATTTTTTCTTTGAAGTAATTGGCCAGATCGTCAGCTCGGAGCTCAGTGGTTGGGGCCTGTACTCTTGGATTGAGTAGAGAATGAAAAGTGTCAAAGAGACGTTTCGGGTTATTAGACAGTGAGATGATGAGGGTGTTGAAATAGGTTTGTTTGGAGAGGTGAAGGGCAGTGTTGTATGTTCTAAGCATAAACTTAAAATGGATGAAATCTTCGTGTACATTGGATTTTCTCCACAGACGTTCGGCGCACCTGGAGCACCGCTGCAGGAAACGTGTTTGCACCGTGTGCCAGGGTTGTCGCCGTCTGCGTTGTGGTGTTCTATTTATAGGGGGTGCAAATTCATCCAGGGCAGTTTGAAGTGTTTCATTGTAATGCTTCAATGCAGAATCAGGACATGAGAGGGAGGAGATAGGGGCCAATGAAGACTGCAAGTTCTTCAGAAGTTTCTGGGTGTTAATGGCCTGTGTGTTTCTATAAGTATGGACAGTGGGGGTGACCTGAGCAGCCTGGCAGTTCTTGATAGAGAATGAAAGAAGATTGTGGTCAGAGAGCGGGAGAGGGGAGTTTGCAAAATCATCCACTGCACAAAGCCGAGAGAAGACCAAGTCGAGGGAGTTTCCGTCTTCATGCGTTGGAGAATTAGTAAGCTGCGAAAGGCCAAATGAGGAGGTTAGAGATAAAAGGTGAGTAGCAGATAGTGAGAGGGGAAGAGCAATGGGGATGTTGAAATCTCCCATGAGGAGGGTAGGGATGTCACAGGAGAGAAAATGTGGAAGCCAAGTGGCAAAATGATCCAGGAACTGATGGGAGGGGCCGGGAGGACGATATACCACCGCCACTCGCATGGAGAAGGGGGTGTAGAGTCTGACGGCATGGACCTCAAAAGAAGGGAAGACAAGTGAGGGTAGTTGAGGGATAACCTGAAAGGTACATTTTGGTGATAGGAGCAGACCAACGCCTCCACCAGCTCTATTGTCTGATCTTGGGGTATGAGAGAAGTGTAGCCCCCCGTATGAAAGAGCAGCAGCAGCGGTAGTATCTGACTGCTGGATCCAGGTTTCAGTAAGAGCCAGAAGGTTAAGAGAATTAGAAAGGAAGAAGTCATGAATGAAGGAGAGTTTGTTACACACTGAGCGAGAATTCCAAAGTGCACAATTAAGAGAGACAGACAGAGAACATCTAAAATGAATCCCTGTGCTTTCTTTTCCCGAAAGTTCTCTCCATCTGAACGTAACTATGATGTGGGGAATCGGGAACTGTTAGCCATGAAATGGGCATTTGAGGAGTGGAGACATTGGTTAGAGGGAGTTAAACATCAAGTCGCGGTCCTCACTGACCACAAGAATTTGATTTACCTGGAGTCGGCCAAACGCTTGAACCCTAGACAGGCTAGGTGGGCCTTGCTTTTTACACGTTTTGATTTTGTGGTCTCTTTTCTTCCTGGCACTAAGAATGTCAAGGCTGACGCTCTCTCTAGGAGCTTCTTTGCTGATTCTCCTGTGGTGACCAAGCCTGCTACTATCTTAGGCGAAGGGGTAGTTCTTTCTGCCATCTCGCCCAATTTGAGACGTGCTCTGGAAGAGTTCCAGGAGGACAAACCTGAGCGTTGTCCCAGTGGAAAGTTGTATGTTCCTGACCAGTGGAAGAAGAGGGTGATGTCTGAAGTTCATTGCTCTGCATTGGCTGGTCATCCAGGTATTTTTGGTACTAGAGATCTGGTGAGTCGGTCTTTTTGGTGGCCCGCCTTGTCTCGTGATGTCAGGAATTTTGTGCAGTCCTGTGGGACTTGCTCCCAGTTTAAACCTTGTTCTCGCTCTAGTGGGTTGTTGATGCCTTTGCCGGTCCCCAGGAGGCCATGGACCCATATTTCAATGGAGTTCATCTCTGATATGCCTGTCTCTCAGAGAATGACTGTTATTTGGGTGATTTGTGATAGGTTCTCTAAGATGGTTCATCTTGTACCACTCCCTAAGTTGCCATCTTCCTCTGAGTTGGTGCCCCTGTTTTTACAACAGGTGGTTCGCTTGCACGGGATTCCTGAGAACATTGTATCTGACAGAGGAGTTCAGTTTGTGTCTAGATTTTGGAGGACTTTCTGTTCCAAGCTGGGAATTCAGTTGTCCTTCTCTTCTGCTTTTCACCCTCAGACCAATGGGCAGATGGAGAGAACAAACCAGACCTTGGAGTCGTATTTGAGATGTTTTATTTCCGCTGATCAGGATGATTGGGTTTCATTTTTGCCCTTGGCCGAATTTGCTTTAAATAATAGAGCTAGTTCTGCCACTTTGATGTCACCTTTTTTTTGTAACTTTGGGTTTCATCCTCGATTTTCTTCAGGGCAGGTGGAGCCTTCTGCCTGCCCAGGTGTTGACACTGTAGTGGAGAGAATGCACCAGATCTGGGACCAAGTGGTGGATAAGTTATCTCTCTCCCAGGAAAAGGCCCAGCGGTTTTCCAACCGACATAGGACCATTGGTCCCCAGTTTAAGGTTGGTGATATGGTTTGGTTATCATCAAAAAATATCGCTATGAAGGTGGCTTCTCCTAAGTTTAAGCCTAGATTTATTGGACCTTACAAGATTTTGGAGATTATTAATCCGGTCTCTTTTCGTTTGGCTCTTCCTGTCACATTTAAAATCCATAATGTGTTTCATAAGTCCTTGTTGGAGAGGTTTGTTGAACCAGTAGTTCCTGGGGTGGCACCTCCGGACCCTGTATTGGTTGAAGGTAACATGGAATATGAGGTAGAGAAGATACTGGATTCCCGTCTGGCTAGACGGAGACTCCAGTATTTGGTTAAGTGGAAGGGTTATGGTCAGGAGGATAATTTCTGGGTCTCTGCCTCTGATATTCATGCCAAAAGATTGGTGCGTGCCTTTCATCGGGCTCACCCTGATCGCCATGGTGGCGTGGATGAGGGTTCGGTGACCCCTCCTCAAGGGGGAGGTACTGTTGTGAGTTCATTTTCCCCTTCACCATTGAGGTCTGATGAACTCCCTCTTCTGGTGAAGGAAGGTAGTGAGGCTGATTACCAAGCACCTGGGTATGATGATGATGACTGGGTGATGGTAATTGCTGACTAGATATAAGGCAGCCGACGCCCTTCTGCCTTGCTGGTGATCTCTCTGAGGGATTCTAGGAGACCAGTCTGATTCCTGCTCCTCAAAAGCTAAGTTTTCTGCGCTGCTTTTTGCATTTGTGTTTTGTTTTGTTTTGTTTTGCCTTGTTTTTCTGAATTTCTGCCATTCCCTGCTGGGGTGAGTTGAATTCCTTTTTGCTCTGTCTTCAGAAATTACCTGAGTGCTGATATAGTCTTTTTGAAGCCTAGCGTCTTCAGGGCCTTTTTCCCTATCAGCCTGTTGGCCCTTGTTTTGATAGGGTTTTTGGCAGATTGCAGACAGCAGCTTTCCTATCCTGTCCTATTTAGTTAGCTTGGGCCCCATCATTTGCTCAGCCTATCTTTCTATCTGTGTGAGTGTTTTTTCATCTTGCTTCACTGTCATTATATGTTGGGGGCTGCCTATTGCTTTGGGGTCTGCTCTGGGGCAGTTTAGATTTCCCTTTCTGTCTTTAGGCTATGTAGTTCTCCGGCTGTGATCGAGGGGTCTAGGGCACCGTAGGAACCCCCCACGGCTACTGCTAGTTGTTGTTGATAGGTTCAGGGGTCTGCAATCCGATAGCTACCAACTTCTCTGGTTTTCTGGACTTAGCTAGTATTTCTGTTTTCGCCTCCTACGGTGACTCATTCATAACAGCAAGGTGCAAGCGCAATGTCGGACGCTAGCAGCTGTGGATGTTGCAGCAGAGGAGTGCTGGCGCTGATTCTAACTCAGTCCCTATCCACATGCGTAATATCAGAGGGAAGGGGTTTCAAATGAGTCAGTCACCAGAATGATGCATCCATCCTCATACACACAGCAGCAAGTAAGTCTATACTAGCGCGGAACAGCCATGCATGCCTTTTATAGCAGCCGGGACCTTCTGCACGCTTCCAGATCTCTGAGATGGACCAATGAGAACTGGAGCGGGACCTGAGCACATGACTCCCGATCTCCAATGTGAGATCGTCCCATGAGCATGCCTAGTAAGAGGACAGAAGGACATAGCCTCAGGAGAGATATGCTGCAAGGCAATCTCCTCTGCAATGTCCTCTGCAGTGGAAAAATAGGAGAGTGCAGAATGTGAGGATCTGGATCCCTGCTGAGTAAACGCAGAAATCCAACTCCTAACACAAGGTTTGATTTTTTGAGGATGGGTGTTATGGTGGCATGTTCTGGGCTGCTTCCTGACCTTTCTCAGAATCATCCTTATCCCCACGATGTGAGATCATACAATGTGATTTTCTGTTTTTTATTTTTAGATTCTGTCACTCACAGTTGAAGTGTGCCTATGATAAAAACTACAGACCTCTCCATTCTTTGTAGGTGGGAAAACTTGCAAAATCAGAAGTATCAAATACTTATTTTACCCACTGTAGTAATGTGAAGTACAACAGGCATAGTGTACAGTATACAGATAGAACATAAGATAAGGACAATAGGCTTAGTACAAACTGTTATAAGATAGTAATTTTAGTTAGCTGAAGGTGAAGGATAAAATACAGATAATGTTTAGGATGAGCCCACAGTAGGAGGCCCTGTAGCGCTAGTGAAAAGCAGGTACTTCCTGGTAGTGAATCAGATAGGGAAGCACAGTTACAAGATCAAGTGGGCTGCAAGAGCCAGCATGTACCTATCGTTCAAGGCAGTGGAAGGCCGCACTAGAATCCCGTGCTGACATTCCGGCAATGTCAAGAGCACAATCCTCAGCATAGTGGCTAAAGGACACCTCGTGTCCTCTGGTGTATAGTAGGAAGAAGGACATAGAATTGTGTGAAGGGAAGGTTATGGATCCCAGTTACACTGCGGAACTGAACAAGAAATCCCTGGGGCTGATGGACCCAGCAAATATAGGGATAATCCAGGAGGAACGATGGTAGGGCTGAAGAGTGTTGTGCTAATAAGTAAGGAACAAGAAGTGTTGTGCTTTATCCCACATGTTACAATCTGATAAACTTGAACTGTCCAGTAAACATTTGACTGTTAAAATGAACTTGGTTGTCTGTAGGGGCTCCTGAAGATGAAGGCCTGGAGATGGCGATGCTTGTGGTGTTCAAGTGAGCGTGATGCACCCCCACACCTAACAACACACTGGGACTGGGACATTGTTTTCCTATAAAGTGGGGGCACTTTAGAGCAGCAGCTCATCCATGGCTACGGCCACGGTTACATTATACAACACACAGCAGCTCCTCTAAACAGTTGTTTGCAGCTTCCACTCTGGCTGGATGTGCACAGAACCAGAACAGCCCGACTCAATGAGTAAGGGTCATTATTGGGTACTGCAACTCAGATCTTATTGACGTGAGTGGAAGCCAAGCTGTGGTGCATCAGAATGGCCATTACAGCATGGAACTGTGCTGCTGTAGCTCGGCAAACATGTACTACCTGGCTCAGCAGAAGCTGCAAACAGTTGACTGGTGGGGTACTGAGTTTTGGTCCACACAAATCTGACATTGGTGACCTATCCGAGCTGACCATATACATTCATTAGCTGTTGGCTCAAAGATTATTTGGCTGACAGCAATCCCGACTCCCAGAAACATAGCAATGATTGGATGAGAACTCTTGTGTTCTTTATGTGAGAATTACCTGGCAGAAAAGGATAGGGCAATTAAATTCCAACTGCCTGAGCCTTATGTCCCTCAACATATTCTGTCAGGGGACAATCAGGAGAACCCCTTCCATATTAACTCCTATTAAATCCTAACTCCTTAACACCTATTACATCCTGAGGTCAATCTACGACAGGGGCATTTAACACGCGCCACCTTGCAAGGGGGTGCATCGATCCACACTCTCATCAACACGCCTGAAACGTGACACGATTGATATCTATTTACTCGTATTGACCTGGGGAATCATATTGACATGTTAGTTTTACCGTATAGTGAACATGGCAAATAAAATACCCAATAAACAATTGTGAAATTAAACGTTTTTTATTTATAATTTTGAGGCAGTGGGGTTAGTTTTCCATTTACCATTATACTATGTGGAAGAAAGAATGATGTCATTCAAACGTACAACTCGTCCTGAAAAAACAAGCCTTTATGCGGCTATATTGATGGAAAAATATATAAATTACTGTAATAAATAAAATAAATAAAAATAAAAAAGTTATGGCTCCTTGAAGAAGGGGAGGAAAAAACAAAACATCCCCCCTTCTGAAAATTGCATTGTAAAGAAGGAATTCAAGATAAGCCATTAATATACAAGTCCTGGACAACCCCTATTTAACCTCTACCACTTCAGTGCTGCCTATTACCTGCCACTAGTGATGAGCGAACATGCTCAGATAATGTCTCATGCGAGCATGCTCGGATGATCTCTGTGCATCTTGGGTGTGCTCAGATAGAATGTGTGAGTCCCCGTAACTGCATGATTTGCTCCTGTTTAGACAGCCTCAGCACGTGCAGGGATTGCCTGTTTGCTGAGTCTGTCTATAAGCTGCAAATCATGCAGCCACAGGGAATCGAACATAATACACGAGTATGCCCAACACCCAAGCATGCTCGGATGAGAGCACATTCGCTCATCACTACCTGCCTCAGCAGTCATGGCACTGGGACGGCAAAAGCTGCAATGATCAAGTAATGCTTATTTTGTTGTCTTTAAGCATTGCTAACAGTACTACTTTTTTTTCAAAACCATACACTTTAGTGTTTAGCTGGATGCTTTGCCTCTTGATACCTCCACACACATGCACGCTCGGCTCAGCTGTGTTTCCATGTGTTCTCAATTAGTAAAAGAAGAAAAGGCAGCCTACCCTCCCATAGAAACAAAAGGATTTAGCAAATCAATATCCAGCGTGTTGGACCCTTCATCCCCAACATTTATCATTACCGGGAGAGTCAGGAATTCTCTATACACATTAAACTACATCGCCATAAAATATTCAATAATTTTGCCATACAATTTAACTTAATAACATTATATATTTCTTATCTAACAAAATACAATACAAATAATCTCGCCAAACTCTATAAATGGCTCAAAAAAGGAAATACAGTGCCAAATACAAAGACTGTCAAAATGATGCAACATTCAGTGGTCCCATTGCGGAAAGGCATTCATCTCAATAAATCAAACATCTTCACTTCCACTTTATAAACAGTATTGTCATTTTGACAAAGGATTATGCTATTTGTCACATAATTTACAGTCTCTATCTCACTTTTGTTTTTCCTATTAATGCAGTTAAGGTTCATTCATGCACAAACTCCCAGGCGGTCATAAATAACAGTCATGTAGCTGTGTGTAGGAAGGAGTCCTGAGAAATCGTTATTAAAAAGACAGCTTGCATGTAGGAGGAGATCTGCTATCTGATGAGATGCATGATCAATACTCACACACAAAACACAGGGGGCATATCAATGTTACAACAGTAAGTGCCTAATACACTGTACTCCATATGCTACAAGTGATGGCTGATATACTGTATAGTCAGCCAGAGCCATTCATCACCGCCAAAGGGTTATGTGTAGATGGAAGTCTCCTGTTCCACTCACAGTTACGGCTTGGTAACCATTCAGACACGCATAAAAGCCTCCATGTAAGTGATTTGTGTATGGTTTTGTTATTTTTCTTTCTTCTGTCTGTGTTATTAACCTGTGTTCCAAGATGTTGTTGAGTGAAACAACTAACTGAATCTCCATCTTTTATCATCATGTCATTTTTAGGTTCAATGCACAGTGCACGTTAATTTTTTAATACAGTAGCTTTGCTTGCCTTCTAGAAGTTCCAAATCCCCGAAAAAGACATACATTTCAAGAGTACATGTAATTTCACAAGAAAACTGTAAAAACACACAGTCTTGCTGCCCCCATCCTCCTTTGGTGCAAGTGCGAGTCTTGTATCTCCAGGACCGTTTCTGATTTTTACTCTCTGTAACTTGTACTACAGTCGGTCAGAGTGGACTTTCCCTCTTTGTCAAATCTCCACTTGGTCCTGCTCCAGTCAAGTCTGCTCCTGTCAACTGAATTGGTGGGGAAATCTGGGCAATTTCCCATGGCACCCTTCCTTAAAAGGGCCTCCAGATGTAGCGTACCTACCACCCCTGTTCCACTCACATGGAGCGATCGTCACTTATAGCTGTGCATGCTGATATACTTACAGTCCGTGGTAAAGCTGGGAGCCATGGGATCTCTGCTCTACCACTCTCTGTTCTTAAAGGGTTTGTCCAGGCTTTTCACATAATCTCAGTGCATATCTGGGCTGCAGAATGCTGACAATATAAGTAATTTACCTTCTGTGGCCAGTTTCCAGGGTTTGCTAGATATCAGCTCTTGCTTGCAAGAAAAAGGTCCAGGGGGGGTGTGTTCTGGCATTGAAATGAGAACTCTACTAAAAACCTGCCCTCTATAGCAACAACCCCACCCTCCATAGCAACAGGCCCTCCCCGACCACATGAACAAGCCCATCCCTCCTCACACAGTAACAAATCCGCCCCCTCTAGCAGCCTCAGTGCAGAGAGCAGAACCACCCAGCTGCTCCTCCCCCAGACACACGCTGAACAGTGATCTATGGAAAGTGAAACTATTGAAGAGGAAATGACCAGTTCTCATTTCAATGCCAGAACACCCCCCCCGGATGTTTTTCTTACAAGCAAGAGCTGATATCTAGCAAACGCTGCAAACTGGCCACAGAAGGTAAATTACTTGGGTATACTAATAGATCACAGACTGAATATGAGTCAACAGTGTGATGCAGCAGCAAAAAAGGCAAATGCAATTCTAGGATGTATTAACAGAAGCATACAGTCTAGATCACGTGAAGTCATTATTTTCCTCTACTCCTCTTTGGTCAGACCTCATCTGGAATACTGTGTCCAGTTTTGGGCACCACATTTTAAAAAAGACATCAACAAACTGGAGAAAGTTGAGAAAAGAGCGACCAGAATGGTGACCGGTCTGCAAACCCTGTCTTATGAGGAAAGGTTGCAGGATTTGGGAATGTTTAGTTTGCAAAAGAGAAGACTGAGAGGAGACTTAATAGCTGTCTATAAATATCTCAAGGGCTGTCACATTGTAGAAGGATCAACTTTATTCTCATTTGCACAAGAAAGACTAGAAGCAATGGGATGAAACTGAATGGGAGGAGACACAGATTAGATATTAGAAAAAACTTTTTGACAGTTAGAGTGATCAATGAGTGGAACAGGCTGCCACGAGAAGTGGTGAGTTCTCCTTCAATGGAAGTCTTTAAACAGAGGCTGGACAGACATCTGACTGGGATGATTTAGTGAATCCTGCTTTGAGCAGGGGGTTGGACCAGATGGCCCAGGAGGTCCCTTCCAACTCTACGATTCTATGATTCTATGATTCTACTTATTGTCAACATTCTGCAGCCCAGATATGCACTGAGATTATGTGAAAAGCCCGGACAACCCCTTTAAGTGTACAGGTCACTTTAGGCCTGCAATCTACAGAATGGAAGGAATGCTGTCTAAATAAGAGTTGGAATGGTTAACTTATACAGTTATGTCTGAAAGTGTTGGCACCCTTGAGATTATTCCAGTAAATGAATGATTTCTCCCAAAAAATTATTGCAATTACATATTTTGTTATCCACATGTTTATTTCCATTGTGTATATTGGAACAACACAAAGAAAAAGTGAGGGAAAAAAAGCAAATTGGACATAATGTTACACAAAACACCCAAAATGTGCCAGCTAAAATTGTTGGCACCCTCAACTTATCATTTGATTGTACAACCTTTGGAAAAAATAACTGCAATCAATTCCTTCCTATAACCATTGTGAGGTAGCGCTGTCATTTAAGTAGGGGATCACTCGCTTGGCAGCCACAAAATCAGATCTGGCACAGGTTTTCCATAAACCAGTATAGTCCGTGCGGTTTATTAAACATCATAAACCATGACCAGCAATATATAAACGGCATAGCGTCCATGACAGAGCTTCACTCTGTTAGCAATGTCCAATACGCAGGCTTTTCAGCCTCACAGTTATATCTCACCCCGTCAGGGTTCTCTCATGGTTGCTTCTCCATACTGCAGACATTCATTCCCTCCAGGGAACTCTCAGGCACTTGCAGCCATTACTCACAGCGTCCACACGTGCTGTCAGGCAGGAAGCCCCATCTCAGTGGGACTTTCCACACTGGACCAACTGGGTCCAAGCCTTCACCACCTGTGACCTTCCCTGGCCACATTATATGGTTCATAGCCACGCCCATCGGGTCACATGACTCTGACCTCATCACAGGTCCTTCAAGCATTTACACACTCTTTCCAACAGTGCTTTAAACACACCCCCTGGGTGGGTTTGTAGGTAACCAGGCCTGCCCATCTCTCTAGTTACCTGGAGACTTCTCCCTTACACATTGAAACAACACCTCAGCAATATCATTGCTGAACAACACATACACTCACTGGCCACTTTATTAGGTACACCTGTCCAACTGTGTGTTAAGACTTAATTTCTAATCAGCCAATCACATGGCGGCAACTCAGTGCATTTAGGCATGTAGACATGGTCAAGACAATCTCCTGCAGTTCAAACCGAGCATCAGTATGGGGAAGAAAGGTGATTTGAGTGCCTTTGAACGTGGCATGATTGTTGGTGCCAGAAGGGCTGGTCTGAGAATTTCAGAAACTGCTGATCTACTGGGATTTTCACGCACAACCATCTCTAGGGTTTACAGAGAATGGTCCGAAAAAGAAAAAAAATCCAGTGAGCGGCAGTTCTGTGGCCGGAAATGCCATGTTGATGCCAGAGGTCAGAGGAGAATGGGCAGACTGGTTCGAGCTGATAGAAAGGCAACAGTGACTCAAATTGCCACCCGTTACAACCAAGGTAGGCAGAAGAGCATCTCTGAACGCACAGTGCGTCGAACTTTGAGGCAGATGGGCTACAGCAGCAGAAGACCACACTGGGTACCACTCCTCTCAGCTAAGAACAGGAAACTGAGGCTAAAATTTGCACAAGCTCATCGAAATTGGACAGTAGAAGATTGGAAAAACGTTGCCTGGTCTGATGAGTCTCGATTTCTGCTGCGACATTCGGATGGTAGGGTCAGAATTTGGCGTAAACAACATGAAAGCATGGATCCATCCTGCCTTGTATCAACGGTTCAGGCTGGTGGTGGTGGTGTCATGGTGTGGGGAATTTTTTCTTGGCACTCTTTGGGCCCCTTGGTACCAATTGAGCATCGTTGCAACGCCACAGCCTACCTGAGTATTGTTGCTGACCATGTCCATCCCTTTATGACCACAATGTACCCAACATCTGATGGCTACTTTCAGCAGGATAATGCGCCATGTCATAAAGCTTGAATCATCTCAGATTGGTTTCTTGAACATGACAATGAGTTTACTGTACTCAAATGGCCTCCTCAGTCACCAGATCTCAATCCAATAGAGCATCTTTGGGATGTGGTGGAACGGGAGATTCGCATCAGGGATGTGCAGCCGACAAATCTGCGCCAACTGTGTGATGCCATCATGTCAATATGGTCCAAAATCTCTGAGGAATGCTTCCAGCACCTTGTTGAATCTCTGCCACGAAGAATTGAGGCAGTTCTGAAGGCAAAAGGGGGTCCAACCCCTTACTAGCATGGTGTACCTAATAAAGTGGCCAGTGAGTGTAAGTCTCCATCTCAAAACCACCCACTTTGAGATACATAATGGCCATTCAGTATTCTGCCATTCATCCTTTCTCCTGGGACATCCACACAGCACCCCCTAGTGGACACAGTGGTTACTACACCAAACCATCAACAAGCCTCTTATGCCTCTCAACTGGAATTTTGGACCCACTCTTCTTTTGCAAACTGCTCCAGGTCTTTCATATTTGAAGTCTTCTTCTCCCAACTGTAATAATTTTAAGATAACTCCACAAGTGTTCAATGGGATTTAGATCCGGACTCATTGATGGCCACTTCAGAACTCTCCAGCACTTTATTTCCATCCATTTCTGGGTGCTTCTTGAAATATGTTTGAGGTTACTGTCCTGCTGGAAGATCCATGACCTAGGATGCAAACCAGCTTATTAACATAGTTAGCAAGGCTGAAAAAAGACTTTTGTCCACCCATTTCAGCCTTTATTCCCAAATCTACGTCCTTCTAAAGAACCTAATAACTGTAAGATACAATATTGTTACACTCCAGGAAGACACCCAGGCCTCTCTTGAACCCCTCGACTGAGTTTGCTATCACCACCTCCTCAGGCAAGGAATTCCAGATTCTCAATGCCCTAACAGTAAAGAATCCTCTTCTATGTTGGTAGAAATACCTTCTCTCCTCCAGATGCAGAGAATGCCTCCTTGTGACCATCACCTTCCTTGGTATAAACAGATCCTCGGAGAGATATTTGTATTGTCCCCTTATATACTTATACATGGTTATTAGATCAGCCCTCAGTGGACTTTTTTCTAGACTAAATGATCCTAATTTTGCTAATCTCTCTCAGTATTGTAGTTCCCCCATCCCTTTTATTAATTTTGTTGACCTTCTTTGTACTCGCTCTAGTTCCATTATATCCTTCCTGAGCACCGGTGCCTAAAACTGTACACAGTACTCCATGTGTGGTGTAACCAAGGATTTGTACAGAGGTAGTATAATGCTCTCATCATGTGTATCCAGACCTCTTTTAATGCACCCCATGATCCTGTTTACCTTGGCAGCCGCTGCCTGGCACTGGCTGCTCCAGGTAAGTTTATCATTATTATTGACATTGGGCACTACATGGCAGTCCAAAATCCTTTGGTAATCTTCAGAGTTCATGATGCCTTGTACACAATCAAGGCATCCAGTCACAGAGGCAGCAAAACCACCCCAAAATATCTTTGAACCTCCACCATGTTTAACTGTAGGTACTGTGTTTTTGGTAAACAGTATAATGATGTGTTTTAACAAAAAGCTCTATCTTGGTCTCATCATTTTTCTTTGCCATCCATGTCCAGGGAGATTAGCTACATTGCCAAGGGTTGTAAATATCTTGATTATGTTGCACCCCGTAGGCAAAGGAAGATCAATATCTCTGGAGATGAACTGGTAACCTTGAGATTGCTGATATTGTTCAACAATTTTAGTTCTCAAGTCCTGAGACAGTTCTTTTCTACTCTTTCTGTTCTCCATGCTTAGTATGGCACACACAGACACGCAATGCAAAGATTGAGTCAACTTCTCCCCTTTTTATCTGGTTTCAGGTGTGATTTTCACATTGCCCACACCTGTTACTTGCCCCAGGTGAGCTTGAATGAGTATTACATTTGAGACAAAGTTGTTTACCAACAATTTTGAAAAAATGACAACAATTTTGTCTGGCCTCTCTTTTGGTTTTGTGTGAAATTATGTCCAATGTCTTTTTTTCTTTTTTTGTGTTGTTTCAATACACACAAAGGGACCAAACAGGTGTCTAACAAAGCATGTAGTTGTAATAATTTTCTGGGATAAATGCTTCACTTTTTGGAACAATTTAAAAAATGCCAACACTTTCGGCCCTGACTGTATATAAAATCATTCCAACTGCACATCTCACGGGTGGAAACAAATGGAGGGAGAAAGAAATTTATTAAATCCTTCAACCTGCCGCAATGATTATATTGAACCATTGTAACTAATCAAAAGCGGCACTGGGGATCCTAGAAAGAAGAGATTTGCAAGACTCCCGTCCAGTGACAAGAGGCTAATAACCTGGCCGATGGAGTAGAGCCCAGCGAATAGGTCAGCACATCTTTAATCAGTCCGTTATGGTTTCTCTGGTTGTCATTCAATAAAAACAGGATACAATTCTGTCCTGTTGATGATGATCACATAGGTAAGTAGGAGTGATTCATCAAACTGTTTTCATCAGAAAACAGACGTAAAACTATTTGAAAAGTCACTAAATGTTTGTTTAATGCCGAGTTTTGTAAAAAATGTTGAGACTTTTGATGTTTTTACCCCAGTTTGAAGCAACTTCGTCAAAATAAGCAGAGCTGGGGAGGAGCCAAGTTGGTAAGGGGTGTAGTTTACCCGCCCAACAAACTTATAAATAGTGATTGTGTTTCTTCTGCCAGAAATATTACTATAGTCTCTGATTAAAGTACCATTTCTGACAAAATGCACTAATAAGATGTGCCGAATTTGTTAAGTGCAATGCACATCTTCAGTGTATTATACTCTTTGTTACAGGGGTTATCGAGAGGACTTTGCTTATTTTTCTCTACGGAGCTAAAATTTTCAACCCTGTACCAATCTTTACTGGCTCAGAACGATCATGGATTATTCCTGTCAGTGATTCTTCTGCTTCATTTCACTTCACATCAATAGAGCAGCTCTTCCAGTCTGCTTTGTCGGAGGAGAGTTACTGCTGATGTCATGCTGATTTACAGCTGGCTCTCCGCAGCTGAGCTGCAGGGAGCTGACTGTTAATCATCCTGACATCCGCAGTAATGTCCAAACAACAAAGCAAGACGGAAGAGAAGAAGCTTCTCTGTCTACGTGATATCACCATACGCCTCTGAACTGTAAATGGGAGCTGTCTTTGACTGCTCTGAGCTGGCGTAAGTCAGAACAGGCAGGTAGTTAGCAACCAGTACTTAGCCCCATAGGGAAAAATAAGCAAATCCCTTTAAGACTGGCAGACAAAACTAGTCCTAATGAGTCGGCCCTATTGTCTGTTACATCTCTGAAACCTGTTTTGCACCTGTGACACATCTCAATAATCTGCGTCCATGACATGGATGTAAAAAATGAGGGTTTGTATAAATCACGGACAGCAAAGATCTTAATAACTTCAGCAAGTTATGATAAAATACATAACTTTTCATTATTCAAATAGAATAATTTATTTGCTAAAACCAGAATACCTCTTTAATTAAAAGCGAGATCCAAACTATAATAACTGAGGCAATATGAATGTTAAAATAATGCTTGACATTTAAAAGTAAGGCATTGATTTTGCACTGTGATACCATAAAACCGTCTAAAACTTCCTGACTGTGTGCTGATAACGTGAAAATGAAGAATAAATCAATCTAATGAGAGGCAATATTTTCATCTAAAAATTAAAAGGTGAACAAGGCGGCAGAAAATGTGAGTATTAATATTGCATTTGTCATTTAGGACTAAAGTAAAATGTTAAAAAAAAAAAATCCTGTCTGGCTTCTCCGTCCGACATATATTTGCTCCTAAGCCAACTGTTTCCTATTAATTTGATGTCACACTCAGTTAAATCAGTGGGTGGAATAATCACAAGGAAGACTCAGGCGGAGAATCTTCCTCAGGGTTTTCTTGCCACAAACGACCTCACAGAGCATAATACCACGAGACAAAAGAGACAGGACTGTACAATGGGACCCACTCGGCGGATAAAGTTCAATCAGGAAATGTGAAGAGACCGGAGCTCTATAGGAAACGACTGCTAAGGAATATCTACCACAGTCGTGCTCAGTGTTCGGTATGTTGTCTGAGACAGATGCGCGGCTCGCATGCTTGATGTGGCAAAGTTAATTAAATTTCCCTTATCAATGTAATAAAATGCATATTCTGCTCAACAAATAGAAGCATATTTTCATTCTACCTAGGAAAAAGAAAAAAATGTTTGCCTGAGCAGCTTACAATGATCAATGCACAAATCCATCATCCAGGGTAAATTGTCTGCCTGTCAGGATTGCATACCATAGTAAATGTCTATGACAAATACAGATGTGCAAATTGCTTCTTCAGAGAGGACTACAACTCTAGTGCCATCTACTGGAAGTAGCAATCCGAAGGCTATGTTCCCACGATAAGGTTTTCTTACGCTGCATATTTTCGATAAAAAAGCAAGTAACCTATTTTACTTACTGTATATACTCATGTATAAGCTGAGTTTTTCAGAACTTTTTTTTGTACTGAAAATACTCCTCTCGGTATACACGAGTCATTGTCCCAGAAGGAGGGGATGTGGCAGAGCAGCGGGTCACAGGAGGCTGGAGCCGGCGGCTGCGGCTAAAGCCTGTGCCCGCTGCGGCTAAAGCCTGTGCCCGCTGCTAAGGAGAAATTAATATTAATTTCTCTTATAGCACGCACAGTTACAGCTGCAGCTGCTAGCTTCCAGTCACGGGTGCCCGATCATTAAGGTAATGTGGAATGTTCTCAGCCCTTCAGGATGAAATTCCCAACATTAACAATATCTTCCCTTCTGATGATCACAGAAATTCGAGATCACTGCCATATTTTTTTTTACAGGATTTTACCTTTCTATAAATAGTAAACATGACATGGCTGGTGTCAGTTCTCTGGTCACTATTGATTTGGGGATTATAGGCAGGTGTTACAGTTATGAAAAAATATGCATATTCTTCCCAGATTAGCCCTGAAGCTGAAAATGTATGTCCCATTGCTATCGGATCTATACAAGCCCCAATAATCATGTTTTGATGGAAGGAAGCTCATCCTTGGGGAACAATAGCTATCTCTAAAAGGTGTTAGACATTTGCTTACTTTCTTTCAAAATGTAAAAGATCTCTCCTGTCTAATTACTGGTACAATCTATAAATCTCCATCTCACTCACAATAGACATCCCCTTTGGCATTGCAGGGGTTGTTCAGTTCAATTGGAGCTGCCTGCATTTTATTTAGGATTGTCACTACCAAACTACGCATAATTTCCTCTATGTCAACTGGGCAATTCTATTTCAAGGCATCTTAGATTGCAACCTCTTGTCCTACTGCAAAAGAGAGGATGAAGGAGGAAGAGGGAGGAGGGGGGCAAATGCTCAGAAGATGTGGTAAGATCAGACCATGTTCCTGCATCGTCACACACAGCAATTACACAGCACATAGCACATTTATAAGATTATCTGAGCACAAGAATAATTTTTCATCACATCCACTTGTGGAATTTATTTTTATTCCAAGATCTATTGATTAAAATTAACTTTGTTCATGGGAAAACCCCTTTGATAGTTTCCCGACATGACACCATGATCAAGTGCGGGTGTCAGCTCTAAATGAGAGCTATATGAGATATATGAGAGCTGACTCTGTTCAACAATGCCCACAATCTGATGCTTCTGTCAATAGTGACAGCGACATCGATGAGCATCGCAGAGGGGGGAGTTCCCTCTCTGCTCCCATCAGCACAATCCGACTGCAATTGCATTGAGCCAACAGTGTCCATGGTGACCCAGGCCGAAAGCTGGCCACAGGGTCACCCACGGATGATGCACAGATCTAATGCCCTACAATGCAAAAGAATTGAAGAGTATTAGATCAGTGATCAGTCAGTGTAATGTTGATGTCCCATACTGGAACAATGTAAAAAGTAAAAAAAAAAGTTTTACATTTTTAAAAATATTTTTAAAAAAATCTCCTCCCTAGCGATGACATCAGTGAGGAGAACGGAGTTCATTGGCTATGAACTCCGCTCACCTTATTCATGTCACCACAAGATACTGATGCTATGCTATCACGCTTGCACCATGCCAACGTTAAGCATGGCATTTTGATGTAGCAATACTAGACTCGTCGCATGACAAATGAACTATCTTCTCATGGGACAGGTGAGGGATATGGTTGTTTATTATTTTTTGTCATTTACACGTGACATGGGCATCAGTGGATTATCTTCTCGTCAGACAGGTGAGTATAACTTTGCCTTTTTATTTTTCATTTTTTAAAATAAATGGATAAAAGAGTGTTTTTTTTACAATTTCACTATGGGGTTAGAATTGGGGGGGCCTTATAGACGTCTCTTCACTGCTAACCTATGGGCTTGATGTCAGTTGCCAATACATGGCTTGCATCAACCCCATTACTATTACCCCACTTGCCACCGCACCATGGCAAGATGGAAGAGCGAAGGCTAAGCGCCAGAATTGGTGAATCTTATGGATGCGCCATTTCTGGGGTGGCTGAAATGATGTTTTAGTCTGGGTGGAGGGACAATATTCATGGTCCCTTCCTAAACTATTAATATCAGCCTGCAGCTGTCTTCCTAGCCTTTGTTGGCTATTAATTATATGGGGGCCCCACATCATTTTTTGGGGTTCCCCCATTTTAATAACCAGTAAAGGCTAGGTATATAGCTGTGAGAAGATATTAATAGCCTAGTAAGCTACATGGGTATTACCCCTTTCCCAGGCTTTAAACATCTGCCCCCAGCTGTCGGCTTTCCTGCAGTTGGTTATTAAAATTTCAGGGGACCCCACACCATTTTTTTCTTAAATTAATTTATTACTTAAATATAAATACAGTAAGCTACTCATGCAAAGCAATGATCTCACTCACATATTTCTACCTATTTATGTATTGAAGAATATTTTGATAGAAAACTATCTTTAAAAGACATACTGTAATTACTCTATGTGAAAGCTAATGTTAAAATCGCATTGCATACGCATGTCATACTGATGTCATGCGGATGTTAGGTGAGAAAAATCGCATTGTACTCGCATGACACTCGCGTGACACTTGCATGACACACATCTGACTTTTCAGGAGCAACATCGGACCGATTTTATTAAGGCTGATGGGTATAAGCCCTTACATGAAATATTTAGACATACATTATTCCTTTAGCTTTTCTTGCAGCAAATGATCTCACAGAGGATTTTACCACAAGACAAAAAGAGACAGAACCATACAATAGAACCTGTTCGGCTGAAAGCATTCAAGTAGGGAACATTAAAAGAGAGGAACTTCATATGAAAGGATGGCTAAGGAATGTCTACCCTTATTGTTCGCAGTGTTTGTTGTGTTCTAGAAGACAGATCCGTGGCAAATTAACTTTCACTTTCCATTATCAAAGTAATGAAATGTGCAAGAAATAGAAGGTTATTTTGATTGTTTCTAGAAAAAGTAGGAATGTGTGCCTGAGTGACTTACAATGACTGATGCAGAAATCCATCATCCAGGATGAACAGTTTTCATGCCAGAGTCGTATACAAGCCTATATTTGGATGACAATTACAGCACTGCATTGTCACTTCTCAGATTTTACCTTCACTGTAAAAAATTAAAAATAACAGATCATGGTGGCCCATAGTTTATCAGGGAAAAATGCTGGAAATCACCCACAAGCAAAGATTTCACATACTGCGCTCCAAATGCAACAGGTGCGAATATTTCTGTAATGGACACAGCGCAAACAGCAGCAAAATCAAGGGAGATCAGGAATTTTTACACTGTATTTAAGTACATTTACTTGAGCAAGTCACAGATCCTCTTTAAGTGTGAAGAATACTCAACATCTTCTCTGCTTTGTCATCTGGTCATTGCTCTTCACAACTTATCTACACTTATGTTCTTAGGCCAAAAATTTTGTTATGGACAATGCTGACACTTTTTTTTAGAATATTTTTAAATTATCTTTCCTTTCTGACCATTCTTTAGCAAGTATGCCACATGTATGAAATCTATGCGAACTATAAGATAGATCTCCTACCTAGGAATGATTAACCTTAAAAAAAACAATAGGATCAAGAGTCTGAAATGTAAGCTGTCCCCATAGACATGCAGTCACCATTTGGAAACATGTAATGACTAAAGGCCCCATGCACATAAGATGCCTCTGTATGGGGGATTTTGGCCAATTGTTCAGCTGGTAGCCATTTTGGCCAACTTTCCCATTTACATGAGACCTCGCTCGGCAGGAGAAAGTGGCTTTTTGCAGAGAATAGATCTGGAGTGACTGAGGCTTCAAATCTACAAATAGTTCTTCTGCCTCATTTGTTTATCAATTCAGACTCTGACTTCTCAGTAATGGAGGAACGGAATGGCCATGTAAAGTTATGGCTGGAATTGTCTTTGAAAGAGCTACAAATAAATAGTTTGGTGGTAAAATCCTTCTGACAGAATCCTTCTAAGGCCAGATTCAGACATTCGTGTTTTCCAGTCCAAATTCAGATCATGATGCACAAACCGGCTACAGGTCTGCTGATCCAAACCTGGCAGCCTCATAGGCATATATGAGGCTATTAAACTCGGGTCAGTAGACCGTCTTCCAGTCCATGCATCATGGTCTGTTTATGGACTGTGAAACATAGATGTGGTAATCAGGCTTAAAGAGGTTGTCCACCTACTGTCTGTTTCCAGGAGGCAGGCCAACCATGCATATAAGGCACAACTAACGATTATAAGGACTCTTGAATAGGCGCGATATTCTGACTTCCAACAGCTTTTCTCCGCTGAATTAGAAGTTTGTGCTGGGAACACAAACTGTTTGACATGCTGACAAGAGCCGAGTGTTTTGACATCCATTTAAATAATGACACCGTGGAAAGTGAATGTACATTACATTACAGATTTTAGATTTAAACTCTACCGATATTTTGAATCTAGACGCAATCTGCATTGAGTAGTGGAATTGCACTACTTGGACATTACCAGACGTTGCATCCCTATTAACTTTATTTTAACCTTTCTTTATTTAGAGATATTTCTGAATATTTCTGGTCTTCAATGTTTTTTTCTCTTTTATGTAATTACAGATTAATTATTGTAGAAACGTTCTTTCCTAACAAATTTTTTCATCATTTTTTCTTATTTTCCAAGATCTCTACTTACATTCAGTGAATGGTAACATTCTTGAAACTTGCTACAAAAATGTTTTTTTATGAACAGAACTTAGGCTGGTTTCAAATTTGCATATCTGTGCGGAGCATTTGGTCTGCATAGATCCTCATGCGTACATATCTTTAACATGGTGAGCGCAGGATGCATGGTGTGCGCATGCGTCGTTTTGCGGTGTGCGGCGGGGTGAGGTGAACACAACATGTTGCATTTTTTGAGACGTCAAAAATCTGTCAATTATGCGCAGGCATGCACATGTAGATGAATGCGTCAAAAACACCACTTTACTGTCTATGGGAATGCATTGGTACGCAAGGACATGCATACGCATGTGTTCGATATGCATGTGTACCTCAGACTGAACAATCCTCCAATTGACTGCCGCTTGCCCTGTAACAACGTCCCCAACCACTCCTAGCCTACCATCACAGCCCAACACCCCCCAGATCCCAAAAGTAAAGCTCTTTTTTAAAATTTTTGATATTTATTTGTCAAATTTACTCTTGTTGTTATGTTTGTTAATAAAAATTATTTTGGTTCACAATACCTGTTTCTTTATCTCTTTATTTAAACATGTGTGTATTGTTGAGTGAAGTATTAATGGGTGTTACAGTAAAGATGTTTATTATTAAAGTTACAGTCAAGGTGTTAGTATTAAAGTCAGCAAACATTACAGGTCCATTTAAGTTAGCGGCTTAAACCATTTTGTCTTGCCATGCCACACGCCCAATATCCGAAACAAAGTAGGCAGCAAATGTAGCCCTCCTTTGAGCAACTTCCACTCTAGTCCTCAGAGGGTGATCTTGGTAATAATGCAATGTGGTATGAACAGGTTTGTCAAGTTCTAATTGTTGTCGCTCTTTCACCAGGAAGTACTTGTGCAGAACAACACATGCTTTCACAACCTCATCAAATGTCTCAGTTTTCAGATTGATGGCTGTTCCCAAAATGCACCATTTAGATACCAGCAATTCAAAGGCACACTTCACAGTTCTTCGTGCCCTTGTCAGCAGGTAGTTGTAAATCCTTTTGGTGTGATTCAAGAGTGGACTTGAGTACGGTTTTATGAGTTTGGCATACATTAATAATAATAATAATCTTTATTTATATAGCGCCAACATATTCCACAGCACTTTAAAGTTTAACAGTTTCAAAACACAAGTCATAAGTAACAACGTTAACAATACAATAATTAAAGCAAAATAAGACGACCCTGCTCGTGAGAGCTTACAATCTACAGTGAGGTCAGGGAGATACAAAGTACAGGTGTGTATTTACAATTGTATATTTACAATGAAGGTCCAGCCATCTTGAGGGAGTGAAGGATGGATGGAGATAGTGAATGGGCTATACACGCACACTTACACATAGAATGACTTTGATTAGTGAACGTGATAAGCCGCTCTGAATGTGTTTTGAGGAAGCGCCTAAAACTATGCAAATTGTGGTTAGTATAATTTCTTGGGGTAGAGCATTCCAGAGGATAGGAGCAGCACGGGAGAAGTCTTGGAGTCAGGAGTGGGAGGTACGGATTAGTGCAGAGGTTAGTCAAAAGTCGTTTGCAGAGCGCAGCGATTGGCTAGGCCAATAGACAGAAATGAGGGAGGAGATGTAGGGGGGTGCCGCACCGCAGAGAGCTTTGTGGGTGAGAACAAGTACTTTGAAACGCCTCATACCCAACCACAACCAATGACACTGGCGATCCTTCAGTGTTCAGAAGAAGTCGTGGCTGTGGAAAATTGAAATTATTCCCATACAAACGTTGGCCCATGTCAGAGTTTTTGAAAGTCTGTGAGTCATTTCCACATCCAAATGAGCCAAAGTCCACGGCGACAAATCGACAGTCAGCATCTGCGATCGCCAAGAGAAGAATAGAAAAGTATTTTTTTTAATTGATATACTCGGATCCACTTCCAGCAGGTTTCCTAATCCAAATGTATTTGCCGTCCACAGCTCCCAAACAGTTTGGAAAATTACAAATGTCCTGGAATTTTGCAGCATTTTTCAGCCAGAGTTCAGTTGTGGGTTGGAGGAGGAATTCTTCATGCAGAACGTCACATAAAGCACGGCAGATGTCTCCAACAATCCCAGAAGGGTGCACACTCCAATCCGGTATTGAAAATGTAGAGATGATAAGGTCTCTCTGTTAGCCAGGAATCTGCCGAACAGAAAATGGGAAAAAAATCAGTACATGACTTTTCCATCAATAACGACCTGTGTTTGTTTTTCAAAATTACGTACCTCAGGGTCACCAACAGATGTTCCTCCGCAGGAATTGCTTGATGTAGTTGTGTGTCCCGCCTGGTGATGGATCCTCAGAGACATTGCAGCAAGTCATTGAAGCTCTGTTCCGACATTCTTGTGTACTCGAAAAATTCTCAGGGTTTTCACGCAGCTCTGTGTACCACGAGTGGTAGGCTCCACGGCTCTCTAAGACTTCTAAGATGGGGTGTTGCCAATACCAATGACGTCTTCTCCGTCTTTCTCTTCTTTTTTCTTCAAAAGCCAAAGCAAAGGCAACAGCCAATTTCAATTGCAAATCAAGATTAATAAGGAAGCTCTCCACGCTAATCTTGCAGCTGGATACAGCAGCAAAAGACGAGGAAAAGCATTGGAAATATCGAACGCATTCACAGAAACAACGTAAATGCATGCAAAAACGCATACAAACTCATGCACAAGCAGCATTTTTTTGCCATCATGCGTAAGATGATACGGATAAAAAACGCTGCATAAACATGCGTTTTGCATGCGTTTTTGCATGCGGATGAAATGCAGCGGACTCAAACGTTAATGTGAACCTAGCCTTATAAAGGCATGTTTACATGGAGTTTTTATAAAGTGATGTGGTTTTCAAAATAAATCCATGTTAGGAAACCAGGTCAGTTGTGTATTTTAAGTAATTTTAAAGTTTATTTAAGCATTTTTTCCCCAAAAAACTTTTTTGAAGCTTTTTCGCAGTGTTACTATAGAGCAGTTTCCACAAGGAATCTGCATAAAAAGTGACATCACTTCTTTTTTATTCTTCATTGAGTGTATCAAAACTTCATTGCAAATAATTGCTGAACGAACAGCAATGTGGATTTTCCACTGAAATTAATAGGAAGCGTATTTAAAGAGTATTTTAAATAGTATTTGACATGGATCTTGTAGAAGATCCACCTCAAAATCCACTTAAAAAAACCTCTGTGTGAGGATACCCTATTACGCTATAATTTTCCTCGTGCACTGAACAACTCACACAGTTACTGCATCTGCACCTCTCTCCTTCCCTTCCCTCCAAACTTGTTTATTTTTACACACTAGATATTTTGGTGACTGAGGTTTTTGGACATTACTAACAATGTTCAACCTGTATTTTTCAGGTGTCTACGTCCACCTATTATCAAAAACTAAAAAAATATCATGTATAGTAAAGGTCATTTCAATTTAAATTTGGGCCCCACCACCACTTGGTTACATTATGAGAACCATTTTGGACCAATTTTTTCTACCAAGTGCTGACTAGAGTCAAATGCAAGTAAACCTCTTTCTATTTTGATTCATTTTATTTTTTTGCACTTTTTTGGTTCCCTTCTTCCAAGAGCCATACATTTTTTTTTCGTTTTTCATTGACATAGCCATATGAGGCTTGTTTTTTTGCAAGACAAGTTGTAGCATTTAAAGGGACTCCTTCCCTATCCCTAAAGCTAAGGGGCACCCTAGCCATCCCTGCTTCCTGGAATACTTCTGATGATGAAGATGCCATTGCCATGGGCCTCACTGAGCTCCTGAATCAGCCCTTATCTGTCCCCTCCCCCACCTAAGGAAGTGGGGAGTTGTTGTGTATATGAATGCACAAATGAGACTAACAAGGGAAGACATACAGGGATAAATGAAAATACCAATCATACAAATATGCACTCACAAACAACAAAGTGGAACACTTGGAAGTAAAGGAAGGAAAAACAAAACAGGTGAGGATGAGGATATGCATGCAGACAAATCACCATGCAACAGTCTCCTGAACAACACTCCAATACATCTCCTCAAACAGCTAACACAACCAGCTCCCAAACCAGGCAGTATAAAACTAACTCTGGCAATGCCTGCTTGCCAGAGGATAGTATATATAGCAAAGAGGAGTGGCCAACAATGAACAGCTGAGAACATCAAAGAAGGAAAGCTTCCAGGAGCTAAATACAGGGAAAACCTGAAGGAAAACCTGTTAGAGGCTACAAGAGACTTGAGCCTGAGCCATAAGTTCACCTTCTAGTAGGACAATGACCCTAAACATACAGTGAGTAAAATAAGTATTTGATACACTGGCAATTTTGCAAGTTTTACCACTTACAAAGAATGGAGAGGTCTGTAATTTTTATCGTAGGTACAACTGTGAGAAACAGAACCTATGCATATAAATGATCAGCCCTGCAGTGATACACCAAGCACCTATAATTGGTTTGAACAGTCATTCTGTGCAGAGTCCCTGATGCCAGACAAGTTTGGCAGTGACTCTCTTTCATAGGAAAGGAACACAGAAGCGCTCGGCAAAGTGAGCACTCCTGTGTATGGGAGCGGTGGCTGAAATCAGTGCCAGAGACACCACCCAGTGCACCTGGCAAAGTGCTGGGGACCTGAGCAAGCCCACTCACTGTCAGGGACACAGGGTGCTATGGGGCCTGTGAGTCAGGGGAATCTGGTGTCAGTGCCTGCGAGTGGGTCCCCCCGCTTGCTCAGGGCCCCGGCGTCTGCAATACTTACCTCTCTCTGTTCCTACGCAGCTCTGGTGTCTTCGGCGTATTCTGATTCTGTGACATCTCAGGGAGGAGGGCGTGATAACATCACTATTGAGCGCTCTCTACTCTGAACAGTCACAGTGCAGAGAGTCAGAAGACAGCCAAGATGAGGAGTCTGAACCTGCAGACAGCGGGGAGAGGTGAGTATTTGATTTTTTTATGTATGGAGGAATATATGGGGCCCATTCTGTATGGAGCAATATATGGGGTCCATTATTCTGTTATACGGGGTCCATTACTATGTATGGAGCATTATATGGGGCCATTCTGTATGGAGCATTATATGGGGCCCATTGTTCTGTATGGAGCATTATATTGGGTCCATTATTTTATGTGGAGCATTATATGGGGCCAATTATACTGTATGTAGCGTAATATGGGGTCCATTATTATGTATGGAGCATTATATGAGGTCCATTATTCTGTATGGAACATTATATTGGGTCCATTATTCAGAATGGAGCACAAATCTTGCATCAATCAATCAATCAATCAAATTTATTATCGCCAAGTACATATTACATATATACAAGGAATTCTTTGTGGCAAAGAGGCAACATAATATATAACAACAGATACAACAAGTAACATCTAACAAGACAGATACAGTATATAGTCTACACATGACGATTTAATTGTTGAACAGAGAGTGGATAGAAGCTGTTCATATGGCGGTTGGTACTGCATTTGGGGACTCTGAAGCGACGTCCTGAAGGGAGTAGTTGGAATGAGGAGTGTCCCGGGTGAGAGGGATCGGATGAAATTTTCAATGCGTGGGATCGAATACTCTTATCATAAAGATCCTGGATTTTAGGCAGGGGGGAGCCTATAATTCTCTCTGCTGTTCTGAAAGTCCTTTGTAAGCGGAGTTTGTCATGCGCAGTGGCTTCCCCATACCAGACTATCAGAGAGGAACAAATCACAGATCTGATGACAGCATTAAAGAATAAGATCAGCAGATTCTTAGACAAACCATATCTTTTCAGCTGACGCAGGAAGAACATCCTCTGTTGTGCTTTTCTTATAACAGCATCCACGTTTTTCCCCCATTTAAGATCATGAGAGATGATAACACCAAGGAATTTGGTCTCTGTGACCCTAAGAACCACTTCGTCATGGATGTAGATTGGAAGTATCTCATGTTGATCTTTCCTAAAATCCACAACCATCTCAGCAGTTTTTTTAGTGTTGAGTACAAGATTATTGGCTTTACACCAGTCACATATTCTTTCCACCTCACTCCGATACAAGTCTTCAGCATTTCCCCTGATGAGACCAATCAGTGTCATATCATCGGCAAATTTCAAGATTTTTACTGAGTCTGCTGAAGAGATGCAATCATTCGTATAGAGAGAAAACAGTAACGGGGACAAAACACACCCCTGAGGTGCCCCGATGTTTGTGACCAAGGTGTCCGAAGTGAATGGTCCAACTTTTACACTCTGTATCCTGGCTGTCAGGAAGTTATAAATCCACAAGCATAAGTTGAGAGGGACTCCAAAAGCTACCATTTTCTTATGAAGTAAATTCGGATCAATGGTATTGAACGCTGAGCTAAAGTCCATGAAAAGAATCCGGACATATGAGTGCCGTTCATCTGTATGATCCAAAATGTACTTCAGTGCCAGATTGACAGTGTCGTTTGCCGAACGATTCTCCTTATAGGCAAACTGAAGCGGGTCCCATAGCTTCTGCGTGAATTTTATCAGGTGGGACATCATAATTCTTTCGAAGACTTTCATAGCTACAGATGTGAGTGCTACTGGTCTATAGTCGTTCAACTCAGAGGATCCCACTTTCTTGGGGACAGGGATAATTGTGGAATTTTTCCAACACTGAGGTACAACGCACTCTTTCAGTGACACATTGTATATATTTGTCAGTATAGGGGCAAGCTGGGTAGCACATACTTTCAGACACATTGGAGATACACCATCAGGGCCAGGTGCCTTTTTGACCTTAAGTCCCTTCAGGATGCGTATCACCTCTGCCTCAGAGATCACTACTTGGGTGTTGCACAATGAATGATCTTTATATGAACAGACTGAGGAGCTTAGAGATGAATAGCCACTGTGTGTAGAGCTTGCCTCAAATCTGCAGTAGAATTCATTTAACTCTGCTGCCAGACTTCTGCTGGGGTTCACTATAGTGGGGTGGCTTTTATAATTGGTGACCTCTCTTAATCCTCTCCATGCAGATCTAGTATCTTTTGATGAGAACCTTTCCTCCAGAATCTTTGCATACTCGTGTTTGGCTAACTTGATCTCTTTAGATAGCGAGTTCCTAAGTTTCTTGAATTCAGTAATATCGCCTGCTTTATAAGCCTCCTCTTTTCTCTTACGGATCAACCTGACTTTATTTGTAAACCACGGCTTGTTGTTTCCCCGAAAGTGGACAGATTTGGATGGAATAAACGTGTCTTCACAAAAACGGATATATGAGGACACTGCATCAACCCATTCATCCAGACCCGAGCATGTCTCCTGGAATACCTCCCAGTCCGTGCATTCAAAGCATGCTTGCAGTTGCAATTTTGCCTCCTCAGACCATGTCTTCTTTGTATAAACTGTAGGTTTGGATGTTTTCAACCTTTGCCTGTAGGCTGGAATTAAATGAATTAGACAATGATCTGAAAAGCCCACTGCTGCTCTCCTCACTGCCCTGTAGGCCCCTTTTATGACTGTATAGCAGTGATCAAGCGTATTGTTCTCTCTCGTGAAGCAGTTTATATGTTGAGTAAATTTGGGGAGATCCAGGTTGAGTTTTCCTTTGTTAAAGTCCCCCATTACGATCACAAATGCTTCAGGAGATCCTTTCTCCCATTCTGATATTTTGCAAGCTAATTCACCAATAGCAGCTTTAACAGATGCTTGAGGGGGAATATATACTGCAACCAGAACCATAGATGAAAACTCTCTTGGAGCGTAAAATGGTCTACAATTGAGTGCAAGGAACTCTAGATCTGGAGAGCAACCTTTTCCCAGTATGTTAACATCACAGCACCAGCTAGTGTTGATGTAGAGACATACCTCATCAGTGCCCATCAGACTTTAGTTACATCACTGGCCATGATATAGTTCTTGGCATCGCCATCAATACATCTTACTCCCACCACCAGAGAGACTAGCATATGCAGTAGTGTTGGTTGCCCTTTTCAGGGTCACCAAATTCCCTGACTCTTGAAGTCTTGTCACTTGGACACCCTTTACAAAGTCATCTGGCATTCCTGAGGTCCCTCGCCAGAATGAGGTATAGCACTGCAGACAAAGTAGGAGTTGCGTTGCCAAATGCAACAGTCCACAGACTTCCGGCATTGTTGACCCCTAATCTCCTTGACACAACTCCACTTAAAGAGAAGACTCCCAGCTCTCAGTGCACCTCTGAGCTGCACCAGCAAAGCCATGACACTGCAGTAATGATAGCGTTCAGCAGGACAGCCCCCTTCATACCTTTCAGACTGCATCTACAACTCTGTAGCCACCATTGGCCAGGACATCCACTCCTTACACTGTAATCGTCTGTGCTCTCAGGGATTCCACACCCACATTTCATCCACCAATTTTAGGAAGACCATGTAACTTAACGACGTGAGAGATTAACAGTGCAGCTAAACTCTTAGCCATAAACAATTCTGGTAGAGAAATCAAGTGGACCAACTTGCTGAAACGGTCCACCACCACCACCCATACTACAGTATTACCACCAGGATTAGGCAATTCTTTGATGAAATCCATGGACAAATTAATCTAAGATTCAGAAGGAACCTCGTTAGGCAAAAGAAACCCTGCCGGAGCCTGGTGACAGGCATTAGACCTGGCGCAAATTCTGCACTTATGGACATACTCATCAACATCCTTTTGATCACTCTGCCAGCAAAAGGACCTGAAAATAACTCTCCAGTTAGCAGCATAACCAGGATGTCTGGCCAAAACAGTCATGCAGTTACATAAGAAGATCAGTGCGAAGCGATAACAGCACAAAAAGCTTGCCAGATGGCAAGCCCTCCAGTGCACCAACCTGAGCTTCCCCAATGCGCTGTCTGAGTTCAATACCCAGAACATCCACCACCACCCCTTCACTAAGAATTTTGACTGGACTTTCATCCATCAATTCCAGAAGAAAACTATATGGTAAAGCATAAGCCTTAACATTCTTACTACCAGGGAGATATGTCACAGAAAAATCAAAGGGTGCAAAAAGAGGTCCCACCAGGCCTGTCTAGTATTCAAACATACAGTAAATTTTGAGATCAGTAATGACTGTTACTCTATGCCTAGCCCCCTATACCTTAAAAGCTCTCTTAGCAGCCAAGAGTTCCAGATCACCTATATCATAGTTGGAATGTGCTTGTGAGAATTTCCTAGAAAAAAAGCAAAAGGATGAAAGTAACAGTCTTTCTTCTGTGAAAGATCAGCATCTATCCCTATAGAACAGGCGTCTACCTCAACTACAAAAGGCAAATCAACATCTGGTTGACTCAGGACAGGAGCTTCAGAAAAGACTGTCTTGAGAGCAGCAAAAGCATCAACAGCCTCAGTAGACCAAAAGGAAGAGTCATTATCCTTCTTGGTCATATCAGTAAGAGGTTTGATGATGACTGAGAAGCTCTTAATGAACTTACGATAATAATTAGCAAAAAGCTAAGAACCTCTGTAAAGCTTTATGACAAGTAGATTGTACCCAATCAAAGATGGCATCTACCGTAACAATTTCCATCTGAAAATTTTAAGCAGAAACCAAATACCAAAGACCCAAAATCGGAATCTGCTGCACCTCAAATTAACACTTCTCTAGCATGGCAAATAAATGATTGTCACAAAGAACTTGAAGTACCTGTCGATCATGCTCCTGATGCTCTTCAAGAGTAGCTGAGTAAATCAAGATGTCATCCAAGTATGGTATATCATTACAAACCTACCCACTAAAGAAGAAAAAATATAATTTATGAAGTTCTGAAACACTGCTGGAGCGTCACCAAATTTTCAAAGTGACCCTTGTGTGTATTGAAGGCAGTCTTTCACTCATCACCTTTTCGCGCATGTATAAGGTTATATACCCCTCTCAGATCCAGTTTAAAAAACACTTGGCCTCATTAGTTGATTAAACAGGTCAGGAATAAGTGGTAGTCAGTAAGCATTACATACAGTAATCGTATTAATTTCTCTAAAATCCAAAAACGAACGCAACCCTCCATCATTTTTCTTAACAAAGAAAGGTTAAACAGATGAGATTTAGACAATTTGGCCCATGGTATAAATTCGATAGCACAATCATATGACCTATGCCGGTGAAAGAACTCCACATTCAGTCTCAGAAAAAAGCATCCTCAAAATCTTAAATAAAATCCAGAAGAAGAGATCACTCGCACCAGTGACCCATTTCCGTCACATCTACTCCAGCCCCTTTCCCCTGCTGTCACCCCTCACCTAACTAAAATATTTAACCTCTCTCTCTCTTCTCCAGCGTCTCCAGGAGATAAAATAACAATTGCTTTATTGAAAATATAAAATCTTCTTACCATCAAGTAAAAACAACATAAAGAGGCATATGGAGGGGAGCACTTTCCTACGCGTTTCACCCTGAAAGGGCTTAATCACTAAATGGTCTCTCTCAAGGCTATTAAAATCTGCCCTCACTCACCTGGTTGTGACTTTGCCGCGGGAGCCCACACATTTTTTTCCAACGAATTAACCCCTTAATTTAACACCTAGATGTCCCAAATTTTACACACAAACCCTAATTTAATTATTAGTCAGGGACATATAAAAAAATACATGAAATGAAATGGTTTACTGTATGTAAACCAAGTGTCATTTCATGTCAGGTTGGGGAATGATTTTACAGAAGCCGGTAATTGATTTTGCGGTTATTCTGCTATGTAGAACTGTATGAAATATAAATACAGTACAGACCAAAAGTTTGGACACACCTTCTCATTCAAAGAGTTTTCTTTATTTTTATGACTATGAAAATTGTAGATTCACTATGAAGGCATCAAAACTATGAATTAACACATGTGGAATTATATAATTAAGAAAAAAGTGTGAAACAACTGAAAATATGTCTTATATTCTAGGTTCTTCAAAGTAGCCACCTTTTGTTTTGATTACTGCTTTGCAAACTCTTGGCATTCTGTTGATGATCTTCAAGAGGTAGTCACCGGAAGTGGCTTTCACTTCACAGGTGTGCCCTGTCAGGTTTAATAAGTGGGATTTCTTGCCTTATAAATGGGGTTGGGACCATCAGTTGTGTTGTGCAGAAGTCTGGTGGATACACAGCTGATAGTCCTACTGAATAGACTGTTAGAATTTGTATTATGGCAAGAAAAAAGCAGCTAAGTAAAGTAAAATGAGTGGCCATCATTACTTTAAGAAATGAAGGTCAGTCAGTCCGAAAAATTGGGAAAACTTTGAAAGTGTCCCCAAGGGTAAAAACCATCAAGCGCTACAAAGAAACTGGCTCACATGAGGACCGCCCCAGGAGAGGAAGACCAAGAGTCACCTCTGCTGCGGAGGATAAGTTCATCCGAGTCACCAGCCTCAGAAATCGCAGGTTAACAGCAGCTCAGATTAGAGACCAGGTCAATACCACAGAGTTCTAGCAGAAGACACATCTTTACAACAACTGTTAAGAGGAGACTTTGTGCAGCAGGCATTCATGGTAAAATAGCTACTAGAAAACCACTGCTAAGGACAGGCAACAAGCAGAAGAGACTTATTTGGGCTAAAGAACACAAGGAATGGACATTAGACCAGTGGAAATCTGTGCTTTGGTCTGATGAGTCCAAATTAGAGATCTTTGGTTCCAACCACCGTGTCTTTGTGTGACGCAGAAAAGGTGAATGGATGGACTCTGTGATGGAGTCTGCTTCCGCTGAGTCATTTTCTAGAGTGGACCCTCTGGGTCGTGGCACCCACCCACCGAGGGCGAGCTGACCTTGTGAGGAACCACCCCCTATACAAGGAGTGTCAGGGGCAAGACTAAGGGGGTGAGCCACCACGACTGCTGGAACCAGACAGCCGGCTCAAGGAGACACAATGTGAAGTGTCTGGCGACAAGGGACGTGCAGGAAACAAGACAAGACAAGGCGTGGTTTCAAGGTATCTTCATTAAGGCGAACTCAGGGTAACAACAGGTGCAAAACGTGATAACAGGAAAACACAGCAAGGTGCGTGCTTGGCACGCCAAGGTCCATAGCATGGTACGTGCTAGATGGCATGCCTAGGTACAAGCAAGGCTCGATGGCACTGGACTCTGGACAGCTGGCAACGATCGACAGGATCAGGGCATCAGGCTGTGGACATCAGGCTGCAGTCGTCAGGCTTACAATCTCTGGCAGCGATCGGCAGGTTCCGGGCATCCGGTAGGCAAACCAGGGTTCAGGCAAGGAGGCACGACAGATCTCCAGCCATAGTCCGTGTTAGGGAACACGCCAAGGTCCAAGGCAGGGTTCCAGGTTCAAGGCAGGGTGTGTGCTAGGGGCACACGAGGGTCCAAGGCAAGGTGCAAGGCAGGGTGCGTGCTAGGGACACGCCAGGGTTCAAGGAAAGGTCCTACGCGTGCCGAGGGACACGCCAGGGTCAGGGTTCAAGGAAAGGACCTGCACGTGCCGAGGGACATGCCAAGGTCAGGGTTCAAGGCATAGTCCTGCGCGTGCAGAGGGGCACGCCAGGGGCAGGTTCAAGTCAGGGGCCTGCGCGTGCTAGGAGGCACGCCTGGGTTCATGCTAGGGCCTGTGCGTGCAAGAGGGCATGGCAGGGTACAAGCTAGGGCCTGTGCGTGCAAGAGGGCACGACAGGGAACATGGCAAGACCTGCGCGTACTTTTACAGAAGCACAACGGGCGGACACAACTTAGTCACTGGCCGACGAGCACGGCTGAGGCACAGACAGGCGGGCACATATAGCGTGGCATGGCTGAGGCACAAACAGACGGGTGAGGGAAGGCCAGGCATGTGCAAAGGGCATGTGAAGAAACAAGGCAAGGAAAGGCAAGAAACAAGGCAAGGCTAGGCAAGGTACAGAACAAGGAGCAGAACGTAGGCAGAAGCACAGAGCGGGGTCAGAGAGAGTAAAGGGCTAGCAGCGGAGCGTAGACCAGAGTCCAGAGCCGGGTCAAGGGAGAACCTTAAGACTAGCCAGGAAATGTGCTAGCGAGCACCAGAAGACAGCGTAAGGAAAACCAGGCAAAGACAGGGAATGTGGAAGTACTACAAGGCTCAGAAAAGCAAAAGGCCAGACACGGCGAAATAGGCAAGGCAGAGGACATAGGAAGTACTACAAGGCAAAGCATAGCAAGGACAAGACATGGCGAAAACAGGCAAAGGCAGAGAACATAGAAAGTACTACCAGGCGCAGAATAGCAGAGACAAAACATGGCACAAAAGACAACACAAGACATGGCATGAGACAAGAGGCAGAATACAAGCACAGAGCATGTGCAGAGAAGCACTACAGAGCAGAGTGCAGGGGCAAAGAATACAGGGAGCGACCCAGCAGCCATGCAGGGAAGCAACATGATACTCAGGCCCCGACCATAGGAAGGGGCGGTCTGATATAGTGCATTAGCACCTGCACTTCTGGGTCAGGACCAGGAGAGGACTTCCGGTTCAGATCCTCCAGGATCATAGAGAGGCTAGCTAGATCAGATTCTGCTGGACCATAGAGAGGTTCACATGATCAGGGCCTCCAGGACCATTGAGAGGATTGCTGGATCAGACACTGCTGGACATAGAGAGGGTCACATGATCAGGGAGTCCAGGACCATAGGGAGGATCGCTGCAGGCAGAGCAGAGACGGATGGTCACATAGCAACAGCGTGCAGCCATGAGGTAATGCCAGGGGCGTAACTACCGTGATAGCAGCTGAAGCGGTTGCTTTGGGGCCCGGCCCATATAGGGGCCCGCCGCCCGGGTCCCAGGCTCCGATCGGCGCTACCCAGTAGCAGGGCTGCACCTATAATGAGGCGATTTGCAGCAGCTGCTCAAGCGGCAGGCAGCAGGGGGCGGCATTATGCGCTACTCTACCTGCAGCACCTACAATTTAGCCTCTGCACTCTGGTGCTGTGGTCGTGCAAGAGGCTGTAATTGATGCAGTCACAGGAGGGAAGGTGTCAGGGCCCCCTGATCATGTGACCCATGACTCCTCCCCTCCTGTGACCTCATCACAGGTCCTCTGCGCATCATTCCTTGGTTTATGCAAAACTGCTGTCTGTCATCGTAAGTGAGCTACTTGTGTGTGTGAGCTGTGTGATACATGTGTGTGACACGTGGGAGCTGTGTGTGTGAGCTGTGTGATACGTGTGTGTAAGTTACTTGCGTGAGCGTGAGCTGTGTGAGCTACTTGTGTGTGAGCTGTGATAGAGTGTGTGATACATGTGAGCTGTGTGTGTGTGTGATACGTGTGAGCTGGGTGTGTGATACGTGTGAGCTGGGTGTGTGATACGTGAGAGCTGGGTGTGTGATACGTGAGAGCTGGGTGTGTGATACACGTGAGCTGGGTGTGTGATACGTGTGAGCTGGGTGTGTGTGCGATACGTGTGAGCGATACGTGTGAGCTGTGTGTGTACATGCGATACGTGTGAGCTGTGTGTGTGTGCGATACGTGTGAGGTGCGAGCTGTGTGTGTGATACGTGTGAGCTGTGTGTGATAAGTGTGAGCTGTGTGTGTGTGATACGTGTGAGCTGTGTGTGCGATATGTGTGAGCTGTGTGTGTGATACGTGTGAGCTGTGTGTGTGTGTGTGATACGTATGAGCTGGGTGTGTGATACGTATGAGCTGGGTGTGTGATACGTGTGAGCTGTGTGTGATACGTGTGAGCTGTGTGTGTGCGATACGTGTGAGCTGGGTGTGTGATACATGCGAGCTGTGTGTGTGATATGTGAGCTGTGTGTGTGTGTGTGTGTGTGATACGTGTGAGCTGTGTGTGTGTGATACGTGTGAGCTGTGTGTGTGTGCGATACGTGTGAGGTGTGAGCTGTGTGTGTGATACGTGTGAGCTGTGTGTGATACGTGTGAGCTGTGTGTGATACATGTGAGCTGTGTGTGTGATACGTGTGAGCTGTGTGTGATACGTGTGAGCTGTGTGTGCGATACGTGTGAGCTGTGTGTGTGTGCGATACGTGTGAGCGGTGTGAGCTGTGTGTGATACGTGTGAGCTGTGTGTGTGTGATATATGTAAGCTGTGTGTGATACATGTGAGCTGTGTGTGTGTGTGATACGTGTGAGCTGGGTGTGTGATACATGTGAGCTGGGTGTGTGATACGTGTGAGCTGGGTGTATGATACGTGAGAGCTGGGTGTGTGATACGTGAGAGCTGGGTGTGTGATACATGTGAGCTGGGTGTGTGATACGTGTGAGCTGGGTGTGTGTGCGATACGTGTGAGCGATACGTGTGAGCTGTGTGTGTGCGATACGTGTGAGCTGGGTGTGTGATACATGCGAGCTGTGTGTGTGTGCGATATGTGTGAGCTGTGTGTGTGTGATACATGTGAGCTGGGTGTGTGATACGTGTGAGCTGGGTGTGTTATATGTGAGAGCTGGGTGTGTGATACGTGAGAGCTGGGTGTGTGATACATGTGAGCTGGGTGTGTGATACGTGTGAGCTGGGTGTGTGTGCGATACGTGTGAGCGATACGTGTGAGCTGTGTGTGTGCATGCGATACGTGTGAGCTGTGTGTGTGTGCGATACGTGTGAGGTGCGAGCTGTGTGTGTGATACGTGTGAGCTGTGTGTGATACGTGTGAGCTGTGTGTGTGTGATACATGTGAGCTGTGTGTGCGATATGTGTGAGCTGTGTGTGTGTGTGATACGTGTGAGCTGTGTGTGTGTGATACGTATGAGCTGGGTGTGTGATACGTGTGAGCTGTGTGTGATACGTGTGAGCTGTGTGTGTGCGATACGTGTGAGCTGGGTGTGTGATACATGCGAGCTGTGTGTGTGATACGTGAGCTGTGTGTGTGTGTGCGATACGTGTGAGCTGTGTGTGTGATACGTGTGAGCTGTGTGTGTGTGCGATACGTGTGAGGTGTGAGCTGTGTGTGTGATACGTGTTAGCTGTGTGTGATACGTGTGAGCTGTGTGTGTGTGATACATGTGAGCTGTGTGTGCGATATGTGTGAGCTGTGTGTGTGTGTGATACGTGTGAGCTGTGTGTGTGTGATACGTATGAGCTGGGTGTGTGATACGTGTGAGCTGTGTGTGATACGTGTGAGCTGTGTGTGTGCGATACGTGTGAGCTGGGTGTGTGATACATGCGAGCTGTGTGTGTGATACGTGAGCTGTGTGTGTGTGTGCGATACGTGTGAGCTGTGTGTGTGATACGTGTGAGCTGTGTGTGTGTGCGATACGTGTGAGGTGTGAGCTGTGTGTGTGATACGTGTTAGCTGTGTGTGATACGTGTGAGCTGTGTGTGATACATGTGAGCTGTGTGTGCAATACGTATGAGCCGTGGTGTGTGATACGTGTGAGCTGTGTGTGATACGTGTGAGCTGTGTGTGATACGTGTGAGCTGTGTGTGCAATACGTATGAGCCGTGGTGTGTGATACGTGTGAGCTGTGTGTGATACGTGTGAGCTGTGTGTGCGATACGTGTGAGCTGTGTGTGTGTGCGATACGTGTGAGCGGTGTGTGATACGTGTGAACTGTGTGTGTGTGATATATGTAAGCTGTGTGTGATACATGTGAGCTGTGTGTGTGTGTGATACGTGTGAGCTGGGTGTGTGGTACGTGTGAGCTGGGTGTGCGATACGTGTGAGCTGGGTGTGTGATACGTGAGAGCTGGGTGTGTGATACGTGAGAGCTGGGTGTGTGATGCATGTGAGCTGGGTGTGTGATACGTGTGAGCTGGGTGTGTGAGCAATACTTGTGAGCGATACGTGTGAGCTGTGTGTGTGCATGCGATATGTGTGAGCTGTGTGTGTGTGCGATACGTGTGAGGTGCGAGCTGTGTGTGTGATACGTGTGAGCTGTGTGTGATACGTGTGAGCTGTGTGTGTGTGATACATGTGAGCTGTGTGTGTGCGATATGTGTGAGCTGTGTGTGAGTGTGATACGTGTGAGCTGTGTGTGTGTGTGATACGTATGAGCTGGGTGTGTGATACGTGTGAGCTGTGTGTGATACGTGTGAGCTGTGTGTGTGCGATACGTGTGAGCTGGGTGTGTGATACATGCGAGCTGTGTGTGTGATAGGTGAGCTGTGTGTGTGTTTGTGCGATACGTGTGAGCTGTGTGTGTGTGATACATGTGAGCTGTGTGTGTGTGCGATACGTGTGAGGTGTGAGCTGTGTGTGTGATACGTGTGAGCTGTGTGTGATACGTGTGAGCTGTGTGTGATACATGTGAGCTGTGTGTGTGTGATACGTGTGAGCTGTGTGTGCAATACGTATGAGCCGTGGTGTGTGATATGTGTGAGCTGTGTGTGATACGTGTGAGCTGTGTGTGCGATACGTGTGAGCTGTGTGTGTGCGATACGTGTGAGCGGTGTGAGCTGTGTGATACGTGTGAGCTGTGTGTGTGATATATGTAAGCTGTGTGTGATACGTGTGAGCTGTGTGTGAGCTACTTGTGTGAGCTGTGTGATACGTGTGTGTGATACGTGTGAGCTGTGTGTGATACGTGTGAGCTGTGTGTGTGCGATACGTGTGAGCTGGGTGTGTGATACATGCGAGCTGTGTGTGTGATAGGTGAGCTGTGTGTGTGTTTGTGCGATACGTGTGAGCTGTGTGTGTGTGATACATGTGAGCTGTGTGTGTGTGCGATACGTGTGAGGTGTGAGCTGTGTGTGTGATACGTGTGAGCTGTGTGTGATACGTGTGAGCTGTGTGTGATACATGTGAGCTGTGTGTGTGTGATACGTGTGAGCTGTGTGTGCAATACGTATGAGCCGTGGTGTGTGATACGTGTGAGCTGTGTGTGCGATACGTGTGAGCTGTGTGTGTGCGATACGTGTGAGCGGTGTGAGCTGTGTGATACGTGTGAGCTGTGTGTGTGATATATGTAAGCTGTGTGTGATACGTGTGAGCTGTGTGTGAGCTACTTGTGTGAGCTGTGTGATACGTGTGTGTGTGAGCTAAAGCAAAAGTTGGCACAACCTGTCAGTGTTCTACGATTTGGGTGAGGACATTCATTGTATGTGGGCTGGTGAATTTTTTTTTTGTGTCAGGGCTGCTTTTTGGTCTCAGCCCGGCCCTGTGTAAGGAGCAGAGCCGTGTTTGTACGAGGTGTATGTAGCGGAGCCGTTTGTATACGAGGTGTAAGGAGCAGAGCCACGTGTATACGAGGTGTACGGAGCGAAGCCGTACGTGTGTACAGAGCGGAGCTGTGCGTGTGTACGAGTTGCACGGAGCGGAGCCGCACATGTACGAGGTGCACGGAGCGGAGCCGCATGTGTACGAGGTGCACGGAGCGGAGCCGCACGTGTACAGAGCAGAAATGTGTGTGAAGTGTAAGGAGCAGAGCCGCACGTGTACGAGGTGTACGGAGCAGAGTCGCACATGTGTGAGGTGTACGGAGCCGCGTGTGTTCGAGGTGTATGGAGCAAAGCCGCATGTGTACAAGGTTTAAGGAGTGGAGCCTTTTGTGTACAAGGTTTACAGAGCGTGGCCACTTGTGTACAAGGTGTACGGAGCAGAGCCGCATGTGTACGAGGTTTACGGAGTGGAGCCATGTGTGTACTGAGTGGAGCCGTGTGTGTGCGAGGTGTACAGAGCGGAGCTGTGTGTGTGCGAGGCATAAAAAGCGGAACCGTGTGTTTATGATGTGTGCAGAGCCATACGTGTACAAGGTGTATGGTAGGGAGCATTCATACCTCCCAGCGGGACAGTCCCGATTTTGAGAGAGATTCTGTCCCACTGCCCTGGCTGGGAGCTTACTTTTCCCGCGGACACAGGAGTACACGGCGGACCCCCGTGGAGTACTTTAAAATTTGCACGTGACGTTCTACCGGAAGTGATGTGCTAGAAGCTGAACGGAAATTAGGTAATTTCGGGAGGAGATTGTGACGGAACCATGGAGGCACTTCAGGGAATGTTTCAGATCCATCACCGTGTCCTCCTCCAACAGCGCGGACAGCAGAATCGCCTTGGACTCGGGGTTGCCGGCCATGTAAGCGGATCATGATATGTCCTGCATCGGGAGGCTCAGGTGGGCACTACAGTGGGAGCCGGGCTGCTATAGTATCTTTATAGAATCTTTCTCTCTCTGTTTCTTTATCTCTCTAATCTTTCTTTTTCTCTCTCGGTTCTTTCTCTCTCTGTTTCTTTCCTTCCTTCCTTCCTTCTTTCTTTCTTTCTTTCTTTCTTTCTCTTTCCCTTCTTTCTCTCTCTCGTCTTTCTTTCTTTCCCCTCTTTCTTTCTCTCTTTGTTCTTTATTTCTTTTCCTCAGTACCAGTAGAATAAGAGGGGTAGGAAACCAGGTGGCACTGGTCATATTGAGCCTCTCATACTTTTTACTGTTGTATAATCATATGCCCTGCGCACCCCCATAAAGTGGGCCAGCCCCAGACAACAGAGTACAAACAAATCACTATTACTATCAGTCCAAGTGGACAATTATATGCGTAAAGTTAATGATGTCCCTGTGCCAAGCAGTGCAGAGGATCAGAATACACAGAGACCAGAGCAGCGGGGTTTGGGGAGAAGAATTATATGGGGCCCATTATACTGTATGAAGTAATATATGGGGACCATTATACTGTATGAAGTAATATATGGTGCCCATTATACTGTATGAAGTAATATATGGGGCCCAATATGCTGTATGGAGCATTATATGGGGCCTATTATACTGTATGAAGTAATATATGGGCCCCATTATACTGTATGGAGCATTATATGGGGCCCATTATACTGTACAAAGT
The DNA here is from genome assembly GCF_039654945.1 of Dendrobates tinctorius. Lineage (NCBI taxonomy): Eukaryota > Metazoa > Chordata > Amphibia > Anura > Dendrobatidae > Dendrobates > Dendrobates tinctorius. Next base: position 36,746,987 of record NW_027361743.1, on the reverse strand, counting down.
AATATATGGGGCCCATTATGCTGTATGGAGCATTATATGGGGCCCATTATACTGTACAAAGTAATATATGGGGCACATAATACTGTATGAAGCATTATGTGGGGATAGGGGATGACTTTCTATTTGTTGTGGATCTGACCCCTGTGACCCCCATGATCCTGGGAAACATAGCTTTGAAGAGCACCATGTAAATGGAGCTGTGGTCAATCATACACACTGTGGTGCAATTCACATGTGGCTCTTCAAATAACTCCTTAAAGAGAGTGATGAGGGGACAGCAAAGTATAGTAAAAATTCACTAATTGAGGTGAGGAGTGTTATAGTTTGTGGGCTGGTGGGATTTTTGTGGCAGGGCTGCTTTTTTGTCCCAGTCTGGCCCTGTGCCAGGCCTACCATTGCCATTAATGACCCTTGTTCTGGATATTTCTGTGTTGTTCTTCTATGTGCGTGTGATGCAGCTGACATCCTTGTGTTTGGACACCTTTTTTTTTCTATTTATCTAAATCAAAATGTCCCCTTCTGTACTCAGTTTTACAGGATAGATATGAGAATTTACTTTGTGTGTGTGTGGGGGGGCGTCATTTTGCTGTTCGCCTCAGGCAGCAGAGAGGCTAGGTTCACCCCTGCCTGGTAGTGCAATTTAATTACCCCAACCACCGGTCCGCGGCCCAGCATCAGGCCGTTGCAGTGCTCTTGCCGGTCCGCAGACACAAGGGGAGCCGGCGGCTGTGTAGCAGCTGATACTCACCCTGCATAGCGGTCCCTGTCGGCGCGGCGGCTTCATCCAGATTCCAGCGCTGAGCTGTCAAGTGTACTGCTCATTTAAGGTCATGAATATGGATGCCACGCCTCTCCCATAGGCGTGGCGTCTATATTCATGCACCTTAATGAGCGTTAGCACGTGACCGCTCCACACAGGAAGAAGCTGAAGCGCCGCGAGATGCAGGGAGGGAAGTTCAGCAATGGGAGGGAAGTTCAGCGACGTGACGGTAAGTATGATGGGGGAGGATGGGGGAGCCGAGCGGAGCCATATATACAAGGGAGGGAGAGTGGGAGCGGAGCCATAAATTACAAGGGAGGCCGGGAGAGTGGAAACAGAGCCATATATACAAGGGAGGGAGAGTGGGAGCAGAGCCATATATACAAGGGAGGGAAAGTGGGAGCAGAGCCATATATACAAGGGAGGGAGAGTGGGAGCAGAGCCATATATACAAGGGAGGGAGAGTGAGAGCAGAGCCATATATACAAGGGAGGGAGTGTGGGAGCAGAGCCATATATACAATAAAAGGGAGGGACAGTGGGAGCAGAGCCACGTATACAAGGGAGGGAGAGTGGAAGCAGAGCCATATATACAAGGGAGGGAGAGTGGAAGCAGAGCCATATATACAAGGGAGGGAGGGTGGGAGCGGAGTCATGCATACAGGATGGGACAGGGGAGCCATGCATACAGGATGGGACAGGGGAGCCATGTATACAGGATGGGAGGGTGGGAGCAGAGCCATGTATACAGGATGGGAGAGTAGGAGCAGAGCCATGTATACAGGATGGGAGAGTGGGAGCAGAGCCATGTATACAGGATGGGAGAGTGGGAACAGAGCCATGTATACAGGATGGGAGAGTGGGAGCAGAGCCATGTATACAGGATGGGAGAGTGGGAGCAGAGCCATGTATACAGGATGGGAGGGTGGGAGCGGAGCCATGTATACAACGATGGGAGGATAGGAGCAGAGACATGTATACAGGATTGGAGAGTGGGAGCAGAGCCATGTATACAGGATGGGAGGGTGGGAGCGAAGCCATGTATACAGGATGGGAGCAGAGCCATGTATACATGATGGGAGAGTGGGAGCGGAGCCATGCATACAGGATGGGACAGGGGAACCATGCATACAGGATGGGACAGGGGAGCCATGTATACAGGATGGGAGGGTGGGAGCAGAGCCATGTATACAGGATGGGAGAGTAGGAGCAGAGCCATGTATACAGGATGGTAGAGTGGCAGCAGAGCCATGCATACAGGATGCTAGAGTGGGAGCAGAGCCATGTATACAGGATGGGAGAGTGGGAGCAGAGCCATGTATACAGGATGGGAGAGTGGGAGCAGAGCCATGTATACAGGATGGGAGAGTGGAAGCAGAGCCATGTATACAGGATGGGAGGGTGGGAGAGGAGCCATGTATACAGGATGGGAAAGTGGGAGCAGAGCCATGTATGCAAGGATGGGACAGGGGAGCCATGCATACGACAGGGGAAGCCACACAGAGCTGGACAGGACGGGGGAACCACACATACAGTGGGGCAAAAAAGTATTTAGTCAGTCAGCAATAGTGCAAGTTCCACCACTTAAAAAGATGAGAGGCGTCTGTAATTTACATCATAGGTAGACCTCAACTATGGGAGACAAACTGAGAAAAAAAAATCCAGAAAATCACATTGTCTGTTTTTTTTCATTTTATTTGCATATTATGGTGGAAAACAAGTATTTGGTCAGAAACAAGCAATCAAGATTTCTGGCTCTCACAGACCTGTAACTTCTTCTTTAAGAGTCTCCTCTTTCCTCCACTCATTACCTGTAGTAATGGCACCTGTTTAAACTTGTTATCAGTATAAAAAGACACCTGTGCACACCCTCAAACAGTCTGACTCCAAACTCCACTATGGTGAAGACCAAAGAGCTGTCAAAGGACACCAGAAACAAAATTGTAGCCCTGCACCAGGCTGGGAAGACTGAATCTGCAATAGCCAACCAGCTTGGAGTGAAGAAATCAACTGTGGGAGCAATAATTAGAAAATGGAAGACATACAAGACCACTGATAATCTCCCTCGATCTGGTGCTCCACGCAAAATCCCACCCCGTGGGGTCAGAATGATCACAAGAACGGTGAGCAAAAATCCCAGAACCACGCGGGGTGACCTAGTGAATGAACTGCAGAGAGCTTGGACCAATGTAACAAGGCCTACCATAAGTAACACACTACGCCACCATGGACTCAGATCCTGCAGTGCCAGACGTGTCCCACTGCTTAAGCCTGTACATGTCCGGGCCCGTCTGAAGTTTGCTAGAGAGCATTTGGATGATCCAGAGGAGTTTTGGGAGAATGTCCTATGGTCTGATGAAACCAAACTGGAACTGTTTGGTAGAAACACAACTTGTCGTGTTTGGAGGAAAAAGAATACTGAGTTGCATCCATCAAACACCATACCTACTTTAAAGCATGGTGGTGGAAACATCATGCTTTGGGGCTGTTTCTCTGCAAAGGGGCCTGGACAACTGATCTGGGTACATGAAAGAATGAATGGGGCCATGTATCGTGAGATTTTGAGTGCAAACCTCCTTCCATCAGCAAGGGCATTGAAGATGAAACGTGGCTGGGTCTTTCAACATGACAATGATCCAAAGCACACCGCCAGGGCAAAGAAAGAGTGGCTTCGTAAGAAGCATTTCAAGGTCCTGGAGTGGCCTAGCCAGTCTCCAGATCTCAACCCTATAGAAAACCTTTGGAGGGAGTTGAAAGTCCGTGTTGCCAAGCGAAAAGCCAAAAACATCACTGCTCTAGAGGAGATCTGCATGGAGGAATGGGCCAACATACCAACAACAGTGTGTGGCAACCTTGTGAAGACTTACAGAAAACGTTTGACCTCTGTCATTGCCAACAAAGGATATATCACAAAGTATTGAGATGAAATTTTGTTTCTGACCAAATACTTATTTTCCACCATAATATGCAAATAAAATGAAAAAAAAACAGACAATGTGATTTTCTGGATTTTTTTTTTCAGTTTGTCTCCCACAGTTGAGGTCTACCTATGATGTAAATTACAGACGCCTCTCATCTTTTTAAGTGGTGGAACTTGCACTATTGCTGACTGACTAAATACTTTTTTGCCCCACTGTACATACATTTTCTGATAATTAGAAAATAATCAGCATGTACAGTACTCCAGTACAATTTTTCTTAAGTGCTCAATGCTCCATTTCCTTGTAGGTTCCAATCATCATTAGCAGTGACGGTCATCAGTAGAAGTAGCCCAGTGCTCCCACTGAAACAGAGAAACAAGCCAGGTGCTCCCACTCATTCAAAACCTATGGTGAGTTGAGTCACATTATAAATGTTAGAATTAAATGATAAGTATGCACTGCTAAACTACAACCGTGCCCATAGCCCCGCCCCCTTATAATCAAAGCGCCGCCCCTGTCACACCTCCATCCCCGCCCTGCCGGCCCATGGAAGAATGGTCTTGCTTGAAGCCGGTCCCTGGTGGAAAAAAGGTTGGGGACCACTGGTGTAGGGGATCCGGGGCCCCGGCGGAAAAAAATGAACACTGATTTTGCAGCCTACGCTGCATTTCTGTGCCTGCTGTGCGGAGCGAAGCACATATTGGGCCCGCCTCCCTGCCTGCAGCCAGTCACAGAGTGTATTGCTTCAGACTAGTTCAGTCCTGCCCCTTCCCTGAGCCCTCGCTGTTATGAATGAGTCACCGTAGGAGGCAAAAACAGAAATACTAGCTAAGTCCAGAAAACCAGAGAAGTTGTCAGCTATCGGATTGCAGACCCCTGAACCTAACAACAACAACTAGCAGTAGCCGTGGGGGGTTCCTACGGTGCCCTAGACCCCTCGATCACAGCCGGAGAACTACACAGCCTAAAGACAGAAAGGGAAATCTAAACTGCCCCAGAGCAGACCCAAAAGCAATAGGCAGCCCCCAACATATAATGACGGTGAAGCAAGATGAAAAAACACTCACACAGATAGAAAGATAGGCTGAGCAAATGATGGGGCCCAAGCTAACTAAATAGGACAGGATAGAAAAGCTGCTGTCTGCAATCCGCCAAAACCCTCTCAAAACAAGAGCCAACAGACTGATAGGGAAAAAAGCCCTGAAGACGCTAGGTTTCAAAAAGACTATATCAGTACTCAGGTATTTTCTGAAGACAAAGCAAAAAGGAATTCAGCTCACCCAGCAGGGATAGGCAGAAATCCAGAAAAACAGGGCAAAACAAAACCAAAACACAAATGCAAAAAGCAGAGCAGAAAACTTAGCTTTTGAGGAGCAGGAATCAGACTGGTCTCCAAGAATCCCTCAGAGTAATCACCCGCAAGGCAGAAGGGCGTCGGCTGCCTTATATCCAGTCAGCAATCCCAGTCACCCAGTCATCATCATTCTGCTCAGGTGCTTTGTAATCAGCCTCACTACCTTCCTTCACCAGAAGAGGGAGTTCATCAGACCTCAATGGTGAAGGGGAAAATGAACTCACAACACCTCGCTGTCTATTAGCTCTCTGCAGAGCTGCCTGCCGCATGGACCTCTGGGAAATCTAGTTCCTGGAGGGGTGTGTCTTTGAGGGGGTGTGTCTTTGAGGGGGCTCCATTTAAAAGTTTGCTATGGGGCCCAATCAGTTCTAGTTACGCCCCTGGGTAAAGCACACATGCGCACTAGCAATGGCAGGCAGCCATGAGATGAGGCGCGCGTGCACACTGCTCCAGGCATCTTGCAGCACAACAGTCACGAGGTGCGTGTGCACACTGCTTCCAGGGATCTTGCAGCATAAGACATAACGGATATGATAGTTCAGTGCGCGTGCACACTGCTCCAGGAGTCATGCGGCATACCAGACATGGCGGGCATGACAGTTCGGTGCGCGTGCACACTGCTCCAGGGGTCATGCGGCGTAACAGACATAGCGGACATGACAGACTCTACATGCCAGGTTCCCACCGTGAAGCATGGAGGAGGAGGTGTGATGTTGTGGGGATGCTTTGCTGGTGACACTGTTGGAGATTTATTCAAAATTGAAGGCATACTGAAGCAGCATGGCTACCACAGCATCTTGCAGCGGCATGCTATTCCATCCGGTTTACGTTTAGTTGGACCATCATCTATTTTTCAACAGGACAATGACCCCAAACACACCTCCAGGCTGTGGAAGGGCTATTTGTCCAAGAAGGAGAGTGATGGGGTGCTACGCCAGATGACCTTGCCTCCACAGTCACCAGACTTGAACCCAATCGAGATGGTTTGGGGTGAGCTGGACCGCAGAGTGAAGGCAAAAGGGCCAACAAGTGCTAAGCATCTCTGGGAACTCCTTCAAGACTGTTGGAAGACCATTTCCGGTGACTACCTCTTGAAGCCAAGAATGCCAAGAGTGTACAAAGCAGTAATCAAAGCAAAAGGTGGCTACTTTGAAGAACCTAGAATATAAGACATACAGTATTTTCAGTTGTTTCACACTTTTTTGTTAATTATATAATTCCACCTGTGTTAATTCATAGTTTTCATGCCTTCAGAGTGAATCTACAATTGTCGTAGTCATGAAAATAAAGAAATCTCTTTGAATGAGAAGGTGTGTCCAAACTTTTGGTCTGCTCTGTATATATATATGTGTGTCTCAATGACATGTATATATATATATATATATATATATATATATATAAAAATTAAAAAAAATAGGCAGCACTCCAAATTAAATGTGAAAAAAGTGGATACTTTACTGATCCTCAGGTGGCGACGTTTCAACGGTGACCCGTCTTTATCAGGCAGTCTTTATCAAGACGGGTCACCGTTGAAACGTCGCCACCTGAGCATCCGTAAAGTATCCACTTTTTTCACATTTAATTTGGAGTGCTGCCTTTTTTTTATTTTTTATTTTATTAACTCGGTTGTTTGGACACTGCGGAATAGGTTTTGCACCAATTGTATAATTTTGGTAGTGCTGCTCTTTTTTTTTGTTGCTTTTTTTGATTTATATATACACTAGATGGTGGCCCGGTTCTATCGCATTTGGTATTCTAGAGTCTCTGTTAAAATAAAAAATAGTGATATACTCACCTCCCGACGGCCCCCGGACTCTTTCTCTCCTCTCACCACGCTCCCGGCATCTTCCGGTCCCAGTAATGCTTAGCACGAAATGTACTCCAGTTACACCCAGAGCTGCAGTCACTGTTCAGATCTTACCTAATGTATTGTACTCCAGTTACACACAGAGCTGCATTCACTTTTCTGCTGTCACCTAATGTATTGTACGCAAGTTACACCCAGAGCTGCAGTCACTGTTCTACTGTTACCTAATTATCTAATGTATTGTACTCCAGAATATGTACAGGACTGTGTCTGTGTAATGAGCAACGCAGCAGTGATGCCTTTAACGGCTGTAATGTGCCTGTACAATAAGCAATGCGGCCGTGTTGCCATGACGACTAAGCAACTGTCGCTGATTGGTCGTGGCAGTTAGGCAGCGACCAATCGGCGAGGTGGGATTTCCTTTACAGACAGACAGACAGACAGAATTAGACAATTATATAGTAGATATATATATGTATTCTATGTGTATATATATATATATTCTTTCGTTTCTTTATTAAACCTGTCAGTGTGATTTTACTGTATCGCGCACTGAATTGCTGGCTTTTCTAAAGGACACCGTGTGCGTATTTCTCACAAGTCACACATCTGGCCGTGTGTAATGCATTTTTTTGGCGCACCCATAGACTTGCATTGGCGTACTATGGGCATAGTATGCTGACAATCGCAGCATGCTGCGATTGTCTCGGCCCATAAAATATACGCGAGAAATATATGGCTAATGGGAGCTACCCCATAGAGAATCATTGGTCCGTGTGCAATACATGTTTTTAACGCATCTCATTCGTCCGTATTTCTCTCTAGTGTGACGCCGTCCTAGCGCTCCTACACCTTATCAAAGTTAGAAGTAACGTGACTTTGGGTTGTCATGATCCCAGTGTGGACTGAACCTGCACGCTTGAGGTTAATGTCTGGAGCCCAGTACTGGTGGACCTGCACTCCTGGGGTTAATGTTATGATCCCAGTGAAGGCTCTTACCTGCACACTTGGGGCTTATTATTGTAGCCTTTCCTTGGTTCGGGGAGAACTTCTTATAGGCCCAGGAAGCGCCAATCCCTGTCAGTTATACTTTCACCCTTGGCAGAGTGTGTTGACCCCTGAGTGTGTTTGTGCTGTGTTCTTATTTGCCTGATACTTTGGTTTTGACTCAGTCTGTTCTCTGGATACTGCTTGTTGGATTTTGTTTTTGTACCTTCTATGTCTGTTTGGCTTTGACCGCTGCCTGGCCCCGACTATCCGTTCTGTCTCATCCTTGGTACTGTACTGCTATCTCTGTGTATGACCCTCGTTTGTCTGACCTGAGAATTCCTATAGTTGTGTCCTGCAGTATCTCTGCAGCAGGACTCTAAGCCCCGCCCCTTTCAGTCACGTGACCGTAGGTCCTGTGCTGCTTGCTAACTTCGGTGTCCCAGGTCCTGTCTGCCGGAGATTTCCCTGCTGTAGCCGACACCGAGCCCCTCTGCAGTGTGGGTGAGTCCCTGTTCAGCCGTGGCTGTCCGCCGGCGCTGACCGGACCGTGATATGGGTAAGGAGATAATTATCGAATGCGGATACTTGAATAGGATGGCTGAGAGTTGAAACTGTACCTACACTCAATACCAAATTGCTGTCAATGAGATCTAAGGCAGAACTTGAATCAACAAATGCAGAGGTAATTATAGCTCTGATTTGAATTATAACTGATTTAGGGTTTTTTTTGTCTTTACCTTTAAGAAATTCATTATTGTAGCTGAAACACTGAATTATTACATGAACCGTTTGACCACAGTATAGACAGAGACAAGCAGGTATTCCAAGTTCAATTCCCTCCGTGGACTCTCAGTAGGCTCCAATTTGCATAGGATGAGAGGAAGAGGTGACTGATACACCCTCAAATGTGCTCTTATTCCTAAGACGTCTGTCTAAATGCACTGCCAGGGACGTAGTTTCTTCCAGGGACAATGGGGAGGGACTATAAGAGATCATATTTCAAATCTGGCTAGAAAGACCTTGGCAGAATTGACTGCGGAGGGCTGGATTATTCTAGGAGGTTTGCACTGCCCAACGTCTGAACAGAGAGCAGTAATATTCCACTTTATGATTTCCCTGAACCAACATGCGGATCATTGATTCAGCAATATCAGCTTTATCAGGGTCGTCATAAATGAGCCCCAGAGCAGGGAAAAAAGCGTCAACTGTGGAAATAACTGGAGAGTAGTGATGAGCGAGCGTGCTCGCCACTGCATCGGGTTGCTCGGGCACATTAGTTACTCTATAATGTATTGCGGGTGCTCAAGCGCCATGCTCGAGTCACCGGCCCGCATGTTTTTCAGCTGTTGAACAGTGTGGTAGAGCAGCTCACTCGGCTGGACACAGAGGTAGAAATGGCACACTGTCTCTTTAAGAATGTGCTTGGTTTATTAAAGGCAGCATAAACGAAGCTGGGAAAAATAAACACGGCCCTCTGGGCAAAACAGCATAACAAAACTGTCATGATCCATTTTTGGATCTGTGTTAGAGCCTGGACTCTCTTATATAAACCTTTTTCCTTTCTGGCCCTCGGGGGGTTAATATGAGTTTTTGCCCCCGGTGGCCATTGGTGTTACTACAACTGTAGTTGGTCGGCTGCTGGGTTCCCTCCCGTGGCCGCTGGTGTTACTACATGTTTAGTTAGTCAGCAAGTGGTGACTACTCACACTTCCCTTTATAAGGCTACCTGGTGCTGCAGATCACTGTTGGCAATACTGGTCATTTGCTAACCAACCTTGGTGAAGACTGGACCTACCTGATGGAGAGGGGGTTCAGCTTATCTGGAACAGTGGTGATGCTGCTGGATGCTGATAGGGTGCCTTACTCTGCTGCTGGGAGCATTGGCAGCAGATAAAGCTAAGTTTTGTTTTTTAGTTGCTTTAACCCCATGGTGTCTGTTTTATCTTTCCTTGTTTGTTATTTGGTGCAGTACACTTTTTTCCCTGTCTCACCTCCTGGGGAGGGGGTTGGGGGGGTTTAGCTCAGGGCTAAACAGGAGATAGGGACAGGTCGGGGACTTGGGCTCACTATCCTCAAATGTACCCACAAGTCAAGGAAAGTCAGGGCACGTCCTTAGCCTGAGGGGTAGTTTAGGGGCCCAGGTTCCACGTCTCCTGCTTTTTCCCTACTGCCCCGTGACAAAAATACAGTCAGTCATTCTCCCAGCGGGGATCAGCCCACTTATGGTTAGCAGTGTCCTTTAACAAACAACACAGGCACAACACTTTCCCGGAGCCCTTCCTCTCCAGACACACAGCAATGCTGCCTTTGGAGGCCAGCTACTTAAGCCCCAGACCATGTGACTCTTCCCCCCATGTGACTGATTAACATGACTGTGACACCACACATGTCCTAGTAGAGAATGGGTGCTTAACAGTCTGATCACTGGTGCTCAGAAGTTAATAGATACAATAAGAATAGGTACATACAGTTGTGGCCAAAAGTATTGACACCCCTGATACTACTCAGTTTCTTCCTGAAAATGATTGCAAACACAAATTCTTTGGTATTATTATCTTCATTTAATTTGTCTTAAATGAAAAAACACAAAAAGAATTGTCCTAAAGCCAAATTGGATATAATTCCACACCAAACATAAAAAAGAGGGTGGACAAAAGTATTGGCAATGTTCGAAAAATCATGTGATGCTTCTCCAATTTGTGTAATTAACAGCCAAGGTAACTTACCTGTGGCACCTAACAGGTGTTGGCAATAACTAAATCACACTTGCAGCCAGTTGACATGGATTAAAGTTGACTCAACCTCTGCTCTGTGTCCTTGTGTGTACTACATTGAGCATGGAGAAAAGAACGAAAACCAAAGAACTGTCTGAGGACTTGAGAAACCAAATTGTGAGGAAGCATGAGCAATCTCAAGGCTACAAGTCCATCTCCAAAGACCTGAATGTTCCTGTGTCTACCGTGCGCAGTGTCATCAAGAAGTTTAAAGCCCATGGCACTGTGGCTAACCTCCCTAGATGTGGACGGAAAAGAAAAATTGACAAGAGATTTCAACGCAAGATTGTGCCGATGTTGGATAAATTACCTCGACTGACATCCAAACAAGTTCAAGCTGTCCTGCAGTCTGAGGGTACAACAGTGTCAACCCGTACTATCCGTCGGCGTCTGAATGAAAAGGGACTGTATGGTAGGAGACCCAGGAAGACCCCACTTCTTACCCCGAGACATAAAAAAGCCAGGCTGGAGTTTGCCAAAACTTACCTGAAAAAGCGTAAAATGTTTTGGAAGAATGTTCTCTGGTCAGATGAGACAAAAGTAGAGCTTTCTGGGCAAAGGCATCAACATAGAGTTTACAGGAGAAAAAAAAGAGGCATTCAAAGAAAAGAACACGGTCCCTACAGTCAAACATGGCGGAGGTTCCCTGATGTTTTGGGGTTGCTTTGCTGCCTCTGGCACTGGACTGCTTGACCGTGTGCATGGCATTATGAAGTCTGAAGACTACCAACAAATTTTGCAGCATAATGTAGGGCCCAATGTGAGAAAGCTGGGTCTCCCTCTGAGGTCATGGGTCTTTCAGCAGGACAATGACCCAAAACACACTTCAAAAAGCACTAGAAAATGGTTTGAGAGAAAGCACTGGAGCACCTGTGGAGAGATCTAAAAATGGCAGTTTGGAGAAGGCACCCTTCAAATATCAGGGACCTGGAGTAGTTTGCCAAAGAAGAATGGTCTAAAATTCCAGCAGAGCATTGTAAGAAACTCATTGATGGTTACCGGAAGCGGTTGGTCGCAGTTATTTTGGCTAAAGGTTGTGCAACCAAGTATTAGACTGAGGGTGCCAATACTTTTGTCTGACCCATTTTTGGAGTTTTGTGTGAAATGATCAATGTTTTGCTTTTTGCTTCATTCTCTTTTGTGTTTTTTCATTTAAGACAAATTAAATGAAGATAATAATACCAAAGAATTTGTGTTTGCAATCATTTTCAGGAAGAAACTGCGTATTATCTGACAGAATTGCAGGGGTGTCAATACTTTGGCCACAACTGTAGCTGGCATGACGTGAGGAGAAGCTGCCAGTGACTATGGTCAGTAGGTTGGTGCTGAGGAGGCACATGAGCCACTGTCATGACACTATGACTGGTACCTGTGAAGAGAGGTTATGTAGGGTAAGTCTATAAATAAGATGAAATAGAATAAGTTTTATTTTGGATCCTTTGATGTTTTCAGTTTTATACTCAATACTTTTTTATGAGCACAGAATTTTGTATGTTTCTATTATTTTCTTAATCTACTAGAAAAAAAGCAATTTTTAGATAATTTGTAATAAAATCTAGTAATTTATACAACTCTATAATTTTATGCTTCTCAGCAAAGCGATATATGACCCATCTCAGCTCAATGTAATTACTCATGTGCTAAATAAATATTGCTTCAATACATTTTAAGGCTTAAGTTGTATATGACTTTGAATATCTGATTACCACAAAGAACGTCACAAACTGCAAAAATTTAGCAGTTGTTCCGCAGTAACATTAACTCCTAGGCACCATCTAATATAAATGTATGAAGCAGTACTTGATACCCAGCATGGTATTTAAATATATACATTCCGATTACATGAAATATGTATTAACAAAATAAACGTTGCCTTGCAGGCAAAAATTTTTAAAAAATCTGTAAAAAAATACACTAAAAAAGATATGTATAAGACCACCTGCACAAAAAAGTAGGAATTAGGCCTACCGGTAATGGTATTTCCAGGAGTCCATTATGACAGCACCACCAGGAGGTTGTCCTTATCCTTGATAGGGACAGGAACACAGAAGAGGTTAAATAGCCCCTCCCCACCAACACCCATCAGTGATTTTCTAAGTACCACACCAGGATGGATGCAACGCATCTTTATTGAACTCCCTACCACACATGTTACATCACATATCAGATAGGAAATTCCAGGGAGGGTATATAAGGGGTGCTGTCATGATGGACTCCTGGAAATACCATTACCGGTATGACTAATTCCTACTTTCCAGGACGTCCCTCCTGACAGCACCATCAGGAGTATTACCAAATTACTCCAACTAGGGCGGGATTACAGCCTGGAGAACTTTCCTCCCAAAGGCTGTCTGAGGATTTGCCATAACATTTAACTTATAATGTTTGCAAAAGGTATTAAATTTAGACCAGGTCGTGGCCTTGCATATCTGGTCCATAGATGCTCCCGCACTCTCTGCCCATGAGGCAGAAACCGCTCTTAGAGAATGGGCTCTAAGGTTTTCTGGCGGAGTTTCTCCTGCCGACATATATGCTGCACAGATAGTGGATTTCAACCATCTAGCTAGGGTAGCTTTTGATGCCTTCTTCCCTTTGTTTTTGCCTGCCATCTGGATGAAGAGGTTAGAGTCTACTCTCCAGTCTTTTGTAAAATCTAAGTATTGGAGGACAGCTCTTTTAACATCCATGAGGTGGAGAGAGTGTTCTTTCTCGTTGTTGTAATTCTGGCAGAAAGCCAGTAGTACTATTTCTTGACTCCGGTGGAAGTCTGTAACCACCTTGGGAAGAAAGGTTGGATTTAATTTTAAGACGATGTAGTCTTCTTGGATCTTCAAATATGGATGCTCTATAGACAGGGCCTGAATCTCCCCTATGCGTCTAGCAGTAGTTATTGCTACAAGAAATAGGGTTTTGAATGTCACTGATTTTAATAGGGCCTGCTCTAGTGGTTCATATGGGTCTTTGCGCAGCTCGTTTAGGACCAAGCTGAGATCCCAAGGTGGTATCGAGCTACGGATTGTGGGTCTCATCCGCTGAGTGGCTGTTATGAATCTTATTACCCAGGGATGATTGGCTAGGGGGAAGTCGAAGTATGAGCCTAAGGCTGACACCTGTACTTTCAGGGTACTAGGTCTTAGTCCTTTGTCAAAGCCCGCCTGGAGAAAGTCGAGAATCTGCGGGATATTTGGACCCCAGGTGACTGATACTGGCCCCTTACATTGAGAACAGAATGCTTTCCAGACTTTTTGGTATATGGCTGAGGTTACCGGCTTTCTACTATTCTGCATAGTAGATATTACTGAGTCAGAAATTCCATTTGATTTTAGGATCTTCACCTCAGGATCCAGGCCGATAGCTGTAGCATTTCTGGTCTCTGATGAACTAGGGGTCCCTGAGTTAACAGGTCCCGTTTCACTGGTAATAGTATCGGATCTTCCTGTGCCATCCATTTTAGTAAGGAGAACCAACTCCTTTTGGGCCAGTAAGGAACAATCAATATTACTAATGCTCTGCTTTCCTGGATCTTTCTTAAGACCCTTGGTATAAGAGGGAGTGGCAGGAAGGCATAAGCGAGCTCCATGTTCCATTCCTGCGCCAACGCGTCTACTCCTGTTGGATTGTCTGCCGGGTTGAGCGAAAAGAATTTCTTTGTTTTTGATTTCTTCCTTGTGGAGAATAAGTCGATCTCTGGTGTGCCCCAGCGTTGGGATAGCTGTGTGAAGACCTCCTCGCTTAGTGACCACTCTGAAGATTGGAACTTCTCTCTGCTCAGGTAGTCCACTACCTGATTTCTGGATCCTTTCAGGTGGACTGCCGTAACAGAGGTTATTGTCCGTTCTGCCCAGCAAAAGATTTTGTGTGCTAGGTCCTGAAGGTGACGGTATCTGGGGCCTCCCTGATGTTGAAGGAAGGCAACTGTCGTTGAGTTGTCAGAGAAGATCCTGACATTGTGACCCTTCAGTTCTTCTTGGCATGTTTTTAGGGCCTCCCAGACTGCTCTGAGCTCTCTGTAATTCGAGGACCGGTTGCGTACTGCTGGGCCCCATGTCCCCTGGTGGTAGCAACCTTCCATATGAGCCCCCCAGCCTCTGAGACTGGCGTTGGTAATGATGTTTGTACATGGCAACAGTCTCCAGGGTCTCCCTTTTCCAAGGTTTTGTGTGCTTGTCCACCAGGAAAGGGACTGCTTTCCTTCCTCGGAGAGTCTCATGTTTTTGTCTAGTGATGTTTCTCTGCTGTCCCAGGACGCCAAGACTTCTCTTTGTAGGATTCTTGAGTGGAACTGGCTCCATTGTACACTGGAGATGCATGAAGTCATGAGACCCAGGACTCTCATGGCTTTCCTTTTGGAGGAGATGTATTTGCGTCTCTGGACCCACTGGACCTCCTGTGTGATCGCCTGCTGTTTGTGCAGGGGAAGGAAGGAACATTCTTTTTCCGAGTTTAGTAAGACTCCGAGAAACATTTTCTCTTTTTCCGGTGTTAGGCTTGACTTCTTCCAATTTATTACCCATCCTAGGTTCTGTAGGACCGATATGGTGGATGTAAGGTCCTGCTCCATCTGTTGTGGAGAGTCTGCCACTAGCAGCAGGTCGTCCAAGTATGGTATGATGAGGGTATTTCTTTCCCTTAGATGGGCCATGATCTCTGCTATGAGTTTTGTAAAGATCCGGGGCGCCGAGGCGAGTCCAAATGGCAAGCAACGGAACTGGTAATGTTGTATTCTCCCGTGATCTTTTATTGCGAACCTGAGGAATTTCTGGTAAGCTCTGTAGATGGGCACATGATAATAGGCACTTTTTAAATCTAGGGTGCACATTACCGAGTCCTTTTTTATTAACGGTATGACCGCTTTCAGAGATTCCATCTTGAATCTATTGTAGGTCACCCACCGATTTAGCGGCTTTAGATTTATTATGGTCCGGTGTTCTCCTCCTGTTTTTTTAATGGAGAATAATGTTGAGTAGTGACCTTGAAATCTCTGAGCATGGGGAACTCGGGTTATGGCCCCTATCTCTATCAGGTCCTGTACATCTTTTAACATACTTTGGTGGGTCCCCGGAGACTGGGTTACGCAGTATCTCCTGGGCGGTCACTCGGTGAACTCGATTTTGTAACCTTCTGCGACCGTATTTTGAACCCACAGGTTCTGGGTAATATCCTTCCAGATGTTTTGGAAGTAATGGAGCCTTCCTCCTATCTTCCTGGCGTCATTCTCTGATAGGTCTTGCCTTCTGCTCCTGAGGAGAACTTCTCCCTCTTCCTCCTTTCAGGTAGCTCCACCTACCGGACTTTCCCTTTCCCCTATAGTCCTGTCTGGGATGGGAGCAGGTCCACCGAAAAAAAGGCGTTAGTTTAAGTTTTTCCTCCAGAAAGCCCTTCTTTTTGTCTGAAGCTTTCTCAAGTAGCTCGTCCAATACGGGCCCGAAAACGTGGAGTCCGGAGAAGGGTATAAAGCACAGTTTGTTTTTCGACTGAGTGTCTCCTGTCCAAGATCTTAGCCACAGCGCTCGTCTTGCTGCATTAGACAGGGCATTATTTCTCGCGGCAAAACGGACTGATTCCGCCGAGGCGTCCGCCATGAAGTCGGTAGCCATTCTCAGGAGAGGTAGTGATTTTAGGATCTCCTCTCTGGGGGTTTTGCCTCTAATCTGATCTTCTGGCTCGCTCACCCATAAGCTCATTGATCTGGCTACCGAGGTGGTTGCTATGTTAGCCTTCATAACGGCTGCTGATGCTTCCCAGGCTTTCTTGAGGAGGTCCTCTGATCTTCTATCCATCGGATCTTTCAGGCCGGACGAATCCTCGAAGGGGATAGCGGTTTTCTTTGACACTCTGGCTACAGGTATATCGATCTTCGGAACTGTCTCCCATACTTTTGTCTCTTCCAGATCAAAAGGAAGACGGTACCTGAAGTCTTTTGGGACTATCAGTTTCTTCCCTGATTCTTCCCATTCTTCCAGTATCATCATGTTATATGTCTATTAACGGGGAATACCATATTTCTGCGGGCTCTCAATCCTCCGAACATCTCGTCCTGAGTTGTTCGAGGTTCTGTAGAA
The DNA here is from genome assembly GCF_039654945.1 of Dendrobates tinctorius. Taxonomy (NCBI): domain Eukaryota; kingdom Metazoa; phylum Chordata; class Amphibia; order Anura; family Dendrobatidae; genus Dendrobates; species Dendrobates tinctorius. Next base: position 36,730,320 of record NW_027361743.1, on the reverse strand, counting down.
TCTTCTACCTTCATTGTATCTCGGACTGCCTGTAGGAGCGTGTCCGTATCTTCTGCGGAAAAGAGGTATCTCTTCCTTTCTTCCGGACGAGCTGCCGAGGAACATTCGCCGGAGTCAGGATCAGAGTAGTCTGACACCTCTCCCTCCTCAGAACTTTGTTACAGCTCCCATCTGGGCCTCTTAGGATGCGGGGATTGTGCCGGTACCAGTGCCGAGACTGTGGACTGCACCTCCTCTCGTATCACAGATCTCATATTGTCCAGGAGAGAGGACTGCTCTTGTCTTAGGAGTCTTGATATGCAGTCCTCACATAATTTCTTTGTATGTCCTGACGGGAGCCTGACCGAGCATAGGGGGCATTTACTAGGTTTTTTCCTGGTGGTCGAGGTGGATTGCTTAGGAGCCTCCTTGGCCTGCAAAAGATATATAGGGAAGAGGGTCCTGTGTGTCTGTCTATGGAGACCTTTAAGGGACCCTTCTAACCCCCTTTACTCACATGGTCCGGATCTGGCTCTAGGGACTGGACGTCTGGACGGCTATCACCTTCCATCTCTTACTGAGTCAGTGTGCTGTCCATCAGTGTGTCTTAAGTAGTCGCCTTACCCGGCTTCAAGACATCTGATTCGTCCTCCTTCCGAGCCCAGCTGCTGCTAATGATGAGACTGGCTGCTGCGCACCCGGTGCGCCGATGGTCTGTATGTCCACCTTCCCCGACACCCTTCCTTGCACAGGGCGTCGGAATCCATGCGCGCCGGCCCGGTGGGATCCATCGTCTGCCCGGGCCGCGTCGTGCTGGGCGCTGCCATGTTTTTCTTGGCCTCGCCCCCAGAAGTCGTCACCGGCACGCCCCCGATTACGCGGCGCAACGGAAATCCGGGACACAAGGCGCAGGTGTCCTGCAGCCTGGAGCAGCAGCTGCCGCGGCGCAGAGCCCTTTGACGGGATGCATCTGATGGGGGGAGCAGCCAGCTCGACCCCAGCGCTGAGCGACCTCCGGCGGTATCAGTGCTGCTGCGGAGGGGATCCTGCCTCCTCCAACTGGAAACCCTCTGGAGAGGGCATCGCTTGTCCCGGGAACTCCTGCTCCACCGGGTCCCGGCGCCTCACGCCAGCCTAACAGTTACATGCACCGCTGCGGTCTTCTGCGTCTGTACCTGATAGGGACAGGATAAACACTGAAGGGTGTTGGTGGGGAGGGGCTATTTAACCTCTTCTGTGTTCCTGTCCCTATCAAGGATAAGCAGGACAACCTCCTGGTGGTGCTGTCAGGAGGGACGTCCTGGAAAAATGAATTAAATAGCTTATAAAAATTCCCTGAGCTTTCATAGTTCTCCCATTCTTTTTTTGTTGTTCCGTGTTGCTGCATTACAGAGATATTCCCATTTGTTGCTTTTGGAACACAGTATGTGAAATTTCTGTTTGCAGTCCAACTGGGAGTTTCTTCAGAGTCTTCTCTGGGGGCACACAATTCCCCTCTCATTTCCACACACTGCAAATCACAGCTCAGTATCTGACTTAGCAGGCTCAGATGATGTTAAGCTATGATTGACAGCATCTGGGAGGGAGGGGCAAAAACATACGCCCCCAGGGAAGACTCTGAAAAACATCCAGTTGGACTGCAAATCAGAAATTTCACATGCTACACTGCAAAATCAACAAATATGAAAATACAGTATTTACAACATAGCAACACAGAGCAAAATGTAGAAGAAAGCACACTCAGGGAAACTTGGAGATGTTTTGCAACAGGTCCTCTTCACGTCAAACAAAAATATTTAAAAAACATAAAAAAGCATAAAACATAAAAAAAAAATAAAACATGAAAATACATATATAATTGCAACACACTGTAACTTTATGGCATACTTTAGGGTTCCAAGGGCAATAATATAAAAAAAATGCCAGAAATGAATTGTAACAATTGATAAATTAAATAACCCTTTCATTTTATGTATCAAAAATGAATCCTGCCCAAAAAAAATACCCTCAAATGCAAAAACAAAGTCTTCACACAGCAAAATCAGTGAAAAATACAATTAAAGTGAGGCAAAAATGGAAAAATATTTTGCATTTTCAGGGCTGCCAAAATTAGCTGCATTATTCAAGGGCATATTCCTTTGCAAACAGTGTTGTTGCTCTTGGTCTTGTGATGTCACATTGACTTTATTAAGTACTGGGGTGACCATGTGTAATTGTCGACTTGCATTATTTGCTCGTGTATCTTTCATTAATATTTTATGTGATATATTGGAAATGTTATGTCACCTCTGGCTATATTGAGACATGGAGTCCAATATTTCCTCCCAGCATATATAAGAGACCTCAGCAAAGAAAATGTTTGGCTTTACTGCATTAAGTCCGCAGGTTGCTGCCCATGAGACTGTTCCCTAGGGAAACTGCTGGTGATAGCAGCAGATGGGAAGTACAGAGAAGTGAAGAAGAAGAACAAGTCAAGGTCAGAAAGATTGAAGACAAAGAATCTGAGTAATGTGTCAAATAGCAAACACAGGAAATTAGTCAGGACCTGTCATCTTCAGGGTCACAGGCAATGGATGTAAGATGAGGGCTGAAAAACACATGGAGCAAGATGCCAGAGATAAGTGACCTAGTAAGATACCCCATTGCAGACTAAAGAATATGTATTTCAATGATAGATGCATTATCCAAACATTTTGATATTTTTCAAGAACTTAATATTAGAACATATATGAATCTTTATGGCACATACTATATTTGTACATTATGTTATACATGAATTGTATAACTATTACTAACCCAGTGATGCAACATTGTTAATTATGTTTCTATGTTACTCATATTGAATCATGTCTGTGCTCCCTCTGCTGTGATCGATACATCAGACGTGCTACATTGTCAGATGTAGCTGCACAGTGAGAGCAAGACATAGAAAAGTATAAAATAAATCATTATTACGCTCTGCCAGTTGTTGAACAGAATATAAAAAAGTGTCTGAATTGAAGTAATCTTAGGGCTCATACTCAATTGCGAGAGACTCGCACGATTCTCGTGCGAGTCTCTCAAATGAAAGCCTGACACTGCCGCCGGCACTGGGACTGGAGGGTGCGGCTGCATAGAAATATATGTAGCCGCACGCTCCGGTCCGAGTTCCGGCGGCAGTGTCAGGTTTTCATGCAAGAGAGACTTGTACAAGAATCGTGCAAATCTCTTGCAAATGAGTATGAGCCCTTAAAGTGGTATTGCTGCTGTATACAGCATAAGCAGTCGGATGATCGCAGGTTTATGTCCCCTAGGGGGACTAACAAATACCTTGAAAAGTTTAAAAAAAAATGTTTTCAAAATAATAAAAAAAAAATAGAAAAGTTCAAAACATCCCCTTTCCTCATCTTAAAATTTACAAAAAAAAAAAATATATATATATACACACACCCACACGTTTTATATTGCTGTGTTTGTAAAAGTACAATATATCGCAAGATAAAATAAATCTGGTTGGTAAACGGCATGACGAGAAAAAAACTCAAAATGTCAGAATTGCATTTTTTCGTCAGCTGTAACACAAAAAATGTATTAATGGGTGTTTAATGGTTCACTCACGTCTATGTATAAATACACCGAGTGTAATGTGAAAAAAATCGCATACCAATGTTATTCAATGAGGCAATGTTCATTTGCAAATATTTTCTCATCGATGAGACTCGCCAATGCAAATCAATCGGTGCGAGAAAGGAATCGGACGGCACACGGACCATGTCGTCTGATTTTTATGCAGAAATCTTAAAGGGAAAAAAAATAAAAAGCTATGGATAGATGACAGAAAGATATTAGACAGACTATATGGTTATTAGGTCCTTCCCAACCTAAAAAACTAAAAATACCAGCCATCTGCAACACCAGAAGTAACGAATCACATTAGTTGTGCCACTTCTGGTGTTTCACCTTGGCTTTTCCTATTTGCCCTGGGGCATTGGCACCTGGGATAATGGTAGTTGGGGTTCATGTCAGCTGTGAATTGTCTAAAAACACAGCTGGCATCAAGCCCTGGTGTTAGTGATGGAGAGCTGTCTATCAGACATTCCCATTACTAACCCAGTAAGTAAGAAAATAAAAAAAACACACAAAAAAATATTTTATCTCCCAGGTTCCTCAATTTATTTGGAAAAAAAAAAGCCATGCTGTTTGGACATAGTCCAGGGAATCCAGCATAGTCCTCAATTGGAAACCTGGAAGACATAAAACGAGAGAAATAAAAACAAGAGACTGTCCCTCATTCACCAATTTATTAGAGAGCAAAGTTCTCATGCAGGTCCGACCGACATAGTCCAGCACTTCCTACGACGTTCCTCAGTTCCTATAATAGAAGGCTATGGAGCCTCATTCTGAGGCTCCATAGGGTTTGAGCAACAGCCACTTAAGATCAGGAGGCTGATTTGTGATGTTTATTATTTTTTAAAAAGTGCATTTAAAATGACATCATTGCAATTGTTTTTCACTATTTTTTTTAGTAATTTTAGGGCTCGCTCACACTGGTGAGTAGTAAGCATATAACTTGGACGAGTGCTAGCCGATGTTTCATCGTAAAATACTTACTCCAATGTTATACTATGGAGCAGTACCGACTAGTGTTTATTTCCTCACTCTATGACATCCAAAGCATGTCTTCCGATGTCATCCAAGTGCAGTCAGATATACGCCGACTCACAAAATGGAGAAGATGGAGAAATCACGTTCTCCATCTTCTCTGCACCTGTGATCTGATTCTTGCATGCAGAGAATCGGATTCCAGTAAAAAGACACTCGGCTCACACTCACAGAGACTGAGTTGAAGGTTCTCTCGCATGAGATGGTGTGAGCAAGCTCTTATAGGAAGAAAAAAAATTATTTTTTTATTTTCCCTCTACAATATAGGAAAATAGAAATACACCAATATCTACAATATATCTCTACTTACCTGTATAATCTGGCTGTGGCTTCAATGCAGCTTCAAGTATATAAAATTCTCCCAATGACATTATTGGAGCCTTTGCCTCATATAGGTGCCAGTTGCTTGCAAAGACTAAGATTGTGGGTTCAAGTCCTGGGGGAACTCACCAACAAAGAAAATCACATTGTTTTAATTTTTAATAGCTTTATACAAATAAAAAAAATCTGACTTTTTCTTCATCTCTAGAATGCAGAAACATAGAAATACACTGCTATATACAGATGCATCTTTATGTACCAGTATCATCTGTTTCTGGGCTCACAGCCTGTAATACAGGTCAAGTATGCCAAATTCTCCTGTCTCCAGTAATATGGGTTGTAGCTCATATTTAGAGCTCCCACCTCCAATGTTGGAGAGTGTGGATTTGATTCCCAGTGGAGACCACATCACAAGAGAAGAAAAGATTTGTTCATTTAATTTATGTAAGTACAAGCGGAGCAGAGTGATGCGCCCCCCCCCCCCCCACCCGAGGGGCTAAAAAGACATTGGAGAGGAGAGAAGGTGAATATTAGAAGTCCGGACAAAGACTTGAGCTGAATCTGGAACAGTTGGGAGCTATGGCACAAATCGGCAATCTAGGTATGCTACGTACCATACTTCCATTTTATGAGCATAGTCTATATAACAGTAATGAAGTTCAAATCTAGACAAATGTCTTTATGCATTCAGGGGCAGATTTATCAAATATTTTTCACCAAAACTGTAGTATAAAAAGTTTGAAATGTCAGAACATTTTTGCAAAGCTCAGCTTTTAGCATCTGTACACCAGTCCTGGCAGCTCTTAACCAGGAAAGAATGTGGCGGACAAACATGCCCGTATTACTACTAGGCACTGGAGGTAAAGTGCCTAGGGCTGCTAGTTGTGGGGGGTGGCATCAGGATGACAGGATGTATATTTTAAAAATATATTTATAGATTTTTTAAATCTTTTCACCCCTGCTCCTGACTCTGTAAGAAAACTGGCGTATTTATGGAGGCTAAAGTGGAGGTAGTGTCCCTGTATTCAATTTTATTGGCTTCTTTTACATCTTAGTGACCACCAATGGGACTTAAAATAGACCTGAGATATAAGTTAACAGCATCCCCCAATAGGTGAATTTGCAGCAGCTGTTAGCGGTAAAATACAGCTGAACCCTATCGCATCAGCCACGATTGATAGGTGTTGGCACGAATCTTGGCTATTTAACCCCTTAGATGCTGCTGTCAATAGTGATTACAGTATCTAGATCAGGGTTCCCCAACTCCAGTCCTCAAGGCCCACCAACAGGTCATGTTTTCAGGCTTTCCTTAGTATTGCCCAGGTGATAATTGCATCACCTGTACAATACTAAGGAAATCCTGAAAACATGACCTTTTGGTGGGCCTTGAGGACTGAAGTTGAGGAACCCTGATCTAGATGGCTAAGAGTATGGGGGCTCCATCTTTAACCCCATTGGCACCCTGAGATCATGATTGCCTTGTACGTAGGGGCGGACATACCGCATGTTCAGCCAATGCAACTGCATCGGGGCCCGGAGGTGGAGCGGGGCCCTTACAGGGCGGCTAACACTGAGGGCAAGCTGTCCTGTTTCTCCAGCCCCGAGAGACCCCTGGCCAGATTGCCCTCTTGTGTGGCGGGCAGAGAGCTCTGCTGCCAACAGGAGGAGAAAATGAATCGGAGCTGAGCTGCAGGGATCCAACTTTTGCCTGCTGCCTGCGTTTCCTATCTGACACAGCCATGCGGCTGGATGATGTCAGCATTCAGCATGCACCTGTGTGTCAGAGAGGAAACTGCCGGTGACGATAATGCTGTGGCTGCGGGGGAATGTGCAGAGAGGTGCTGTGTGTATGTGTGTGTGTATGGAGATGGTGGAGAGGGCAATGATGGAGGTGGTGGAGGAGAATAATGATGGAGATGGAGAGGGCATTGATGGAAGTAGTAGTGAAGAAAAATATAGAGGTGGTGGGGAAAACAATGATGGAGGTGGTGGAGAGGGCAATGAGGGAGGTGGTGGGGGAGAACAATGATAGAGGTGGTGGAGAGGGCAATGGTGGAGGTGGTGGGGGGGAGAATAATGATGGAGGTGGTAGAGAGGGCAATGATGGAGGTGGTGGGGAGAACAATGATGGAGGTGGTGGAGAGGACAATAATGGAGTTGATGGGGAGAACAATAATGGAGGTGGTGGAAAGGACAATGATGGAGAAGATGGAGAAGGCAGTGATGGAGGTGGGAGAGAGAACAATGAGGGATGAGGGGGATTGGAATGGGAGGAATGGGGACTTATAATGGACTTACGAACAAGGGAAAGAGGACGTTAGATATGGATGTAAAATGAATTGGGTGGAGGAGGAGGGTGCCAAGCCTCTGATAGCATCATCCCTCATCTCACAATTCATTGTGATGCTATCAGGGACTTAAAATTTATTGGGGATTGGGAGAGAAGGCGAAAAGGTGCATAGGACGCTTTATAATGAATTGAAAGGTGGGAGAACACGCTGTCATGGACTTATAATGAATTGGGAGGTGGTGGTTGCTCAGTACCTGATAGCACCTTCTCTCACCCTCAAATTCAGTATGATGCTATAAAGTACTTATAGTGAATGATGGTGACAGTACAGGGGCTATGTGCACACTGTAGGGATTCTACTCGCTCAGGTGCAGCAGGAGACAATCAGGAGGCAGTTTCCTTTAAAGTTCATGTGGTTTATTACCTCATAAACCCATCAGGCAGCAAGTAACAAAGAAAATAGCCTTTAGCTTAGGCAAAAGCAAACAAAAATGTCCATTAACTCAGGCTCAGACCTGGAGCTTCAATACACACGGGAGGCTTAGACCTCCCCACCTACAACTGCCTGGGTCAGGAGCAGGCTACATTATAAGGGTGTAGCCACACCCACGAACCCAGCAGCTGACTGGTCACGTGACTGTGACCTCACCACAGGTCCTTGCAAAACAGTAATATAGCAATATCTATTATGCCTTATATTACGGAGACAAGCCATATCTGAGACACATATCTCCCATCAATTATACAACCCTTAGCCACGCCACATACCTCCCCCCTCTGCTTAAAGCCTTGGGGCTTGGTACTTTCACCTACCAGGCAAGGGATTCTTGAGAGGGCATCAGCATTCCCATGTAGCTTCCCGGCCCTATGCTTTACATGGAAGCAGAAGTCTTGCAGGGCTAAGAACGAGCGGGTGACCCTAGCATTCTTACCCTTTGTTTCCCTCATCCATCTGAGTGTGGCATGGTCGGATATTAATCTAAACTTACGTCCCACCAGATAGTACCGTAGCGTATCCACTGCCCACTTTATGGCCAAGCACTCCTTCTCTACGACTGAGTAAGCAACTCACGGGCTATACTCTTCGTGGAGGAATTTCTCAGGGGAATTGCTTCAGGATAGCAGGTGGCATAGTCCAGGATGACTAGTATATACTGATGGCCCCGAGCTGATTTAACTAAGGGACCGACCAAGTCCATGGCAATTCTCTCAAACGGCACTTCAATAATGGGTAATGGCACAAGGGGGTTCCGAAAATAAGATGTGGAGGCAGTTAACTGACATGTCGGGCAGGACCTGCAATAGTTTGCTATTTCCCGGTGACACCCAGGCCAATAGAACCTCTGTACAACCCGTTCCTGCGTTTTTTCCACCCCCAGGTGTCCCCCCAAGATGTGTGAATGGGCCATGTCCAACACTTTCCGTCTCCAGGGGCCTGGTACTATTAACTGCTCTACCACCTCCTTTATTTTCGTGACCCGGTATAACAATTCCCCACTCAACATAAAATAGGGATACCTTGTGTCTGCTCCTGGCTCTTGTGCAACCCCATTAATGACGGTGACATTGTTGAAGGCTTCTGTTATGAATGGGTCACCGAGGAGGATAGCAGGACCAGGCTAAGCCACCAGAAAATCAGAGAGGTTGGTAACTAAGCGGATTGCAGACCCCTGACCTGAGCTAACTCAGCCTAAAGCAAGAAAGGTGAAATCTAAACTGCCCCGGAGCAGACCCCAAAGGAATAGATAGCCCCCAAACATATATTGTTGGTGAGACAAGATGAAAACACAAACGGAGGCAGAAAAATAGACTGAGCAAATGATGGGGTCCAGGCTTACTAGACAGGACACTAAAGGAAAGACACTGTCTGCAATCACGCAAAAAAACCCTGAAAAATCCAACACGTCTGATGCTCAAAAAAACACTGAAGTCACATGACTTCGCCCCCACTATATCAGCACTCTGGTAAATACTGAAAGCAAAGCAAAAAGAGACCAATATAACAGGGGACAGAACAAACTGACACAAAAAGTAAAATATGGGCAGTGATCCAGCACAGCCCCAGCAGGAGCAAGCTGACCCGCACAAAGCAGAGATAGACAAAACCAGATCAAATGCAAAAAAATTAGCAAATGACCCACTTAGCTGAACCATGCAGGAACAGAGCAGGAGACATCAGACCTCAGAAGGCACAGGAAGAAAATCACTAGCAGGGGTTGAAGGAAGTCAGCTGTCTTAAATACTCCAGTCAGAAACCCCAGATCTCCAATCATCATTATCATTATCAGGTGGCAAGCCTCTGTCAGTCTGACCAGCTCCACTACCTCCAGTAACCACCAGAGGGAGCCCAGAAAGAGAACTCGCAACACCTCTGTCAATCTGACCAGCTCCACTACCTTCAGTAACCACCAGAGGGAGCCCAGAAAGAGAATTCACAACAGGCTTCCCTCTGTGTTGGGTCCGTATGTTGGGCAGTCCCAAAATTCTCACCAGCCACCCCTAACTCCGGAATGTCAGATACAGGGGACCCTTCCTCCTCATCCCCAACAAGGACACATAAAGGAAACCCGTCTGCCTCTGATGGTGGCGATACCTTATTAGGGTTCATTGGTTCCCTGCTCTTGCTAGCAATCTCAGAACCCTTACCCCACAGATCCCAAAACAGACAGAAATCCCGGCCTATAATTATCGGATGCGACAAGTCCAGAACGACGCCAACTTCATGGGACTCGGTGCCATGTGCCGTTTCAATGTTCACCCTGGCCATAGGGTAGTCTTTTGCATCGCCATGTATGCACCGAATGCCGACCTTTTTACCCGGGACTAGGTTGAGAGGAAAAGTGGCCCGTACAAGAGTCACCAAACTCCCGTAGTCTAGCAGCGCCATTACTGCTCGACCGTTCACCTTCACGGGACACGCTTGTGGCCCCTCATTAGGTGGAGAGTTCACACTGCAAACTGGATATGCATAGTATGAACTATGGCATCCCATGCTGCAGTCCATCTGCTCAGAGGTCTGGGGACAACGGGCAGCTATATGTCCTGGCCCATGGCACTTCCAGCAAATATCACCCGTGGGGACCTTGGGCACCGCCTACCCCACCCCTTTTGACCTTGGACACACCACCCCTTTTTGGGACTCCGCCCCCTGCTGGAATCCCCAATACGGAACGGGTTGCTTCCCCAAGGAGCCTTCCATCCCCTCGTATCTCTCGACCAGTCCATCGACATTCTTGGGATCCCCCTGGGCAACCCAAGTCTGTAGGGGTCTCAGCAGGGAATGCACAAACCGATCCATTACCACCCACTCTACCATCTGTGCAGGGGAAGATGACTCTGGCTGCAGCTATTTCTGGACCAGGTGCAACAGGTCGTACACTTGGGAGCACGGCAGTTTGTCCCGGGGATAGGCCCAGCGGTGAACTCGCTGTGCCCTGATAGTCATGATCACCCCCAAATGTGCGAGAATTTCCTCTTTTACTTTTGGATACTCCTTGGCGTCTTGTGCAGTCAAGTCATAGTACGCCTTCTGAGGCTCCCCCGTCAGGTATGGCGCCAGTACCTCTGCCCACACTGCACTGGCTGCAGTTTTTCCCTCTCAGTCACCCTCTCAAACACCGTCAGGAAGGCCTCATCATCCTCAGGGGTCATTTTTTGTAATGCGCGTCTTACTGCCTTCCCAACGTGGGTGGCATCAGCCAGACCTGGGTTGGGGCGCTCGTCCTGCCCTCCTGGATGGTGGTTGCCAGAAGCTGCATCTGCTGCCGTTACTCCTGCTGGCTCTGCTGGATCTGTTGTAACAACAGCCTGTTGGTCTCCTGTTGCTGTGACTGTGCCTGGACCAGGTGTTTCAGCAGGTCCTCCATTTTTCCAGACAATGCTTGCTGGCTTGCTGCAAACTTGACCTAGGACATGCAGTAACAGTCTCACGGCTCTGCTGGGAATACTGCCTGCACATCTAGCACCAATTGTAGGGACTCTACTCGCTCAGGTGCAGCGGAAGACAATCAGGAGGCAGGTTCCTTTAAAGTTCATGTTGTTTATTACATCATAAACCCATCAGCCAGCAAGTAACAAAGAAAGTAGCCTTTAGCTTAGGCAAAAGCAAGCAGAAATGTCCGTTGACTCAGGCTCAGACCTGGAGCCTCAATACACACGGGAGGCTTAGTCCTGCCCACCTACAACTGCCTGGGTCAGGAGCAGGCTACATTATAAGGGTGTAGCCACACCCACGAACCCAGCAGCTGACTGGTCACGTGACTATGACCTCACCACAGGTCCTTGCAAAACAGTAAAATAGCAATATCTATTATGCCTTACATTATGTAGACAAGCCATCTCTGAGACACATATCTCCCATCAATTATACAACCCTTAGCCATGCCACAACACCTTCAAGATTTGTAGGAGAAAATTCTGCTGCATGTCCTAATGTGTTAGCAGGAAGAAAGTTGTGTAAAATACATTTATTTTTTTCCAAACTTTTGCCATGCTTTTGCTACTTATTTTCCCTCATTAGTGGGGGTGAAATAAGCTGCAAGAATTGACATTATGCAGATTTTAATCTGCTTCAAATCAGCAAGGAAAAAATAAGCAGCATGTGCATGAGATTTGAGGGATCTCATTCACTTCACTTGTACTGTAAAACCTTGCATATATTCCGTGCGCACATAGCCTTACAGTTAATTGGGGAGAGTCACAGACTGAATTGTTGTAGTGTGAATTATATAAAAAATGCCTATTTTAAGTCCATATTGAAATGACTGTATATTGAAATATAGGAACCTGAAATGTCAGCATTTGAAGGCCTCATGTCCAGTTCTTGAAAACCAGGGTTCATGAGGTCAGACCCACAATGGCTATTGAGATGCAGCCTAAGTGTTGAGTATACTAAAAGACAATGCTTGTTGAAACAGTATGTTTAATCCTGATTACTGGAAAGAATTAACCTTTGTGTACGCTGTTGACTTACTTGAATTTTAAGAGCAGTGATTGGTGTGAGTATATTGACAAGGCATCACCTGATATTTGTGTCTTAAAGCATATGGGGGTTAAAAGTGGACCGGGCATATAGACAATTACACATTATTGTACATAAGGCCATAGAAATATGGCTGGGGAAGCCTAATCTAGAACCAGGAATATAGTTGGTGATCTGAAAGCCATTATAGTGTATCCAATCTTAAAGATCTCTTTATCTGTAGTATGAAATATATATATTTTGTGCTAGGGTTCTGATCATAGTATATTGTTGGAAAGAAACTTTGTTCTTGTTTATACTCCAGTGTATGATTTACTCTTATCATATGTAAATGTCCTAATGGACATGAGTAAATAGTCCAAAGAGGCAAGTTTTGTTTGATGTTATTTATTCATGATAGCTGGCCACTGTCATGTGATTGGAACATCAGACAACTAACTTGTGTATTTTCATGTTTACACAATATTATATCGTATAAACCTTTGTTTAAAGCGTATAAAAGCTGGTGAAGCAGTCACTGAAAACAGAAGCTTTTGTGGACCTGTGTAAGGGGACGCTCTTTGCAGTGTAGATCCTAGGAAGCATTCTCTGTCTTCGCTGACGGCTTCTTCAGCTGAAGTATTTCCGGACAGATGATATAAATGCTCCTAGTGAAGACGCTTTCTCTTCTTCTTTCTGATGTGAGTATATGTACCAAAACCTTTGTAGTTTGAATATATAAGTACAGTATACACAATATCATACTATTTTCTATTTCCCGTAATTGCTATATCATTATCATATATTCCATTAATTTGGTGTTTTATCATTTCAATTAATCATTGTATAATAAAATTGTGTCATATCCAAGTGGTGGCTTCTTTAAAGCCCTATCCGAACCTTATTGCTAAACAGTTGGCAATACATAAATTAGCATAGTCGGCAGGATGCGCAGAAGGCTTAGAATTGAATTTTTTGTTAAACTTCCGATAATCCGGAATTTAAACTACGTAGTACCCCAAAAACCCACCGCATAGGCCATGCCCAGGAATCATCGGTAATTAAATGGAAATGGTATATTCAGGACCGGGCGAAACCAGGAGTAAGTGGGATTACAACATTGCATGAGAAAATAACTAAAGTCCCAGTAGAACTTCAGCCACATGAGTTAGAGAGGTCTGTTATGATTGAGCCACCGAGGAGGAAAAAAACAAAACACAAGCTCAGCCCAGAAAATCAGAGAGGTTGGAAACTAGCGGATTGCAGACCTCTGATCCTATCACACAACTAGCAGTAGCCGTGGAGTGTTCCTACGGTGATCCTAGACACCTCGGCACAGCCGGAGATCTACATAAGCCTAAAGAGAGAAAAGGGAAAAACTGACTGCCCCAGAGCAGACCCCAAAGCAATAGGCAGCCCCCAACATATAATGACGGTGAAGCAAGATGACAACACTAACACAGATAGAAAGATAGGTTGAGCCCAAGCTAACTAAAAAGGACAGGACAGAAAAGCTGCTGTCTGCAATCCGAGAAAACCCTGCTAAAACTATTACCAACACAACTGATAAGCAAAAAGGACCCTGAAGTCACTAGACTTCAAACCCTATATCAGCACTCAGAATATTCTGGAAGCAGAGCAAAAGAGAACACTGATCAAGGAAAAAGAATCCAGCACACCCCCGGCTGGGGATGGCAGAACTCCAAAAAACAAGATAAACAAAACCAAAACTAATAAGTTCAATAGCAGAGCAAAAACTTATCTTTGGGAAGCAGGAATCAGACTGGTCTCCCAGAATCCAGCAGAGAAATCACCAGCCACTCAGAAGGGCGTCGGCTGCCTTATATCCAGTCTGAAGTTCCCGTTACCCAGTCACCATCCACCTAATCAGGTGTTTGGTTTCTTTCATCCCAATCAGCCTCACTACCTTCTTTCACCAGAAGAGGGAGATCCTCGGACACAAAAGATGAATGAACAGATGAGCTCACAAGAGAGGTCAGTTCAGGAATCACCTGTGGTATGGGGGGTTCCTTTTGAACAATTGAGTCCTGAACAGAGAAAACATGCTTGGTTCACTGATGGGTCAGCCAGGCATCAAGGTAACCATCGGGTGTGGAAGGCGGTGGGGTATCAGCCAGCAAGCAACAGGATGTTAATCACCACTGGTGAGGGGAAGAACAGCCAATATGCAGAACTTTATACAATTTACAGTGTTCTGAGACAGGAGTCACTGAGTGAATGTTATTTGTATACAGACTCGTGGTCTGTGGCAAATGGTTACCAACTTGGGCTCAGAATGATTGGAAAATATACAGCAAAGAAGTGTGGGGGAAAGAATTGTGGCAAGACATATGAGCAATTGTGCAAAGAATTAAAGTGACTGTATTTCATGTTGATGCTCATTGTGCTTCAGATACCCTGGAAAGACTCTTCAATACAATAGCAGATGAACACTCCAAAATATCAGCTGCTGATGCCAGTGAGGAGCCTGACCCAGCTGAGAAATTACTTGGATTGCCTCAGTGGGCACACCAGAAATGCGAACATCTTGGAGAGAAAGCCACTTATCAGTGGGCACAAACCAGAGGGGTGCCCATCAGGTTAGATGTAATCAAGGAAACAATTATGAAATGTCCAGTATGCCAACATTCACAACAAAGACCTGTACAATAGTTTATATTATTGAGAGTCAGAGATTATAGTTAATGAGGAACACAGTGCTGCTTATCACTTTATATTTTTAATAGGGCGTGGCTAATAGTATAGTAATGGTGGCGTACATATCTGTATTCAGGGGGGAGACACATGTATGTATACAATGTATATGATCTTGTTATTTTCAGGGCTGTGAAGATCATCGGAACAACACGAGTCGTGGCTGGGAGATGTCGACATGAAGGTCTGACCAGATGGAGAAGAAACAGGAGAAAGCGGTTCTAATCAGACGCTAGCGGTAAGTGCCTGGATTTAGGTATTATTCTGTATCTGCACTGTGTGATGTGGAGTGATAATGTTTTTTGTAAAATCCCTTATTCTACATTCTCACATTTGTGTGAAATGTCTGTGTGCTTCCAGGTTTTTTTATCGGACAGCACACGGACTCAGAGTTTTATAGGTCCATTCACACATACATGAAAATCACGGATCTAAGAATGAGATCCGTGAGGGTCAGAGAATATTCTGATCTGATTTTGAAGATTAGAATAGGGCATGCTCAATGCCTCTGTAAAAGCGGGCAACACACCAACACTGCACATCGATACAGGGATGTAGCCTTATTATGCATAGTTCAGTCCCTTAGTATATAGTGTACTCACTTATGTATAGCACAGTCCCTTAGTACATAGTGTAATCACTTACTGTATGTATAACACTGTCATTTGTTACATAGTTTCCTCTTTTATTATGTATAACACCTTCCCTTATTATGCACCATCCTCTCTAGTTATATATTGCTTCCTCTGCTGTTATGTATTCACAGTGCCCTCTTTTATTACATAGTTCCCTCTCTTGTTAGATATAAAATGACTGCTGATGGAGCAGCCGGTGACCAGACGACCAGTCCACCAGCTCCTCAGCTAGAAAGGAGATTTTGTAATAAATATACAAGCAGGTGTGTGTGTGGCTATATATTTATTGTGGTGCAGCAAAGGGTATAGTGCTGGATGGGAGATACATTTCTCCCAGCAGGATAAAGTTTGGCCGGGATTTTCCCTAAAGTGAAGGACCTGCAATGATGTCACGGTCACGTGATCAGCCCCTGTGATGTGTACCTCACCTGTGAGTGGGGTTATGGGCTATGTAATGGAGGTTGGTGTTTGGCACTTAGTGAGTGTGGGTGGAAGTGTGGGTGGAAGATAGGAGGAACTTGGCTGGAGTTAGCCTGAATTTGTTTTTTCTGGACTACCTGTGCTGCAAAGCTTTAGCAGCAAGACTCAAAACAACCCTGGGAATGGCACCTGGAAGCCGCTTAGTTAAGCCCGTCCCATGCAAGGGTGAGTCTGAGACCAATGGTTCTCCAAGCTGGAGTATATTTGTGTTTTTATTTACTTTCTGTTAACCTGCTGTTTAAAGTGACATTAAACCACTGAAGCCTGTGTGTTGCCTCATTACTGCAGCCCTGCCACTACCTACTAGTGCAAATCCCTACAATTGGCTTGAATGCGGGCATACGCAGTGAGGCTGGGCTGTTTTTTGCCTATTTTTGCTCTGTACTCCAGCTTATGTCCTGGGTGAAAAGAGTGGTTACATAGCCCATAACCCCACCCACAGGTGAGGTACACATCACATGGGCTGATCACGTGACCATGACATCATTGCAGGTCCTTCACTTTAGGGAAAATCCAGGCCAAATTTTATTCTGCTGGGAGAAATGTATCTCCCATCCATCCCTCCTCAAGATAGCTGGACCTTCATTGTAAATACACCATTGTAAATACACACCTGTACTTTGTATCTCCCCCATCTCATTGTAGATTGTAAGCTCTCACGAGCAGGGTCATCTTATTTTGCTTTAATTATTGTATTGTTAATGTTGCTACTTATGACTTTTGTTTTGAAACTGTTAAACTGTAAAGCACTGCGGAATATGTTGGCGCTATATAAAGATTATTATTATTATTAGTGGTGTAGACCCAGGTTGGAACCTTCCCAGAAATGGAGACCACGGTAAAAATGCTTATGGAGGCCATGCGATCGGAGCAAGAGGCTACGCAGCAGCAGCTATTTATTCAACAGCAGCAGGAAACCAACCAGCTGTTGATACAGCACATCACGTCAGCCCAAACAGGAAATACCTGAGGAATTCATGATGTCTGGGAAGTGGTTCATACAGCGGTTTCCAAAATGGAGAAGTCTGATGATGTTGAGACGTACCTGGAGATGTTCAAAGGAGTGGCTGAGAGGGAGAAACTACCCCGGGATTAGTGGGCAGAAATCATCGCTCCGTTTCTAGCCCCAGGACTTACCCACTGAGCAAAGAGCGGACTACACAATTGTCAAGGATGAGATACTGGCACGTCTTGGGGTAAATGTGTTAGTCCGGGTCCAACGGGTACACCAGTGGGAGTTTACCCCCTCCAAGCCGGCTTGATCCCAGTATTAAGACCTGGTGCACCTGTTACAAAAGTGGTTGCAACCTGAGGTATTGTCTCCCACGGCCATGCTGGACCACATAGTGACTGATAAATTTTGGAGGGCTTTGCCCCACTCCCTCCAAACATGGGTTGGACAGGCATCCCCTACTAATGCCCTTCAGATGACAGACCTCATAGAAAGATATGGGTCTACCAAAGAGCTACAGGGACGGACTCCCCGGAAGGTAACAGGAAGGTTCCCTAAGTCTCCACCCCTGGCTCGGCGAGCAGAGCCCAGGAAGGCCGCTCAAGACTTATCTGGGGAAGAAAAGGGCCCTATAGTCTGCTGGCAGTGCCAGGAACCAGGCCATATGAGAGCTGATTGCCCCCACCTGGCCGAGCCCATGGACTCAAACTTTGGGTCCAATAAAAAAATTTTCAATTCAGCTTCCAAATTTTTAGAAAAATTTATTGGACATAAAAACAGAAAGTAGCGGACAAGCTGCACCAATGCTGAGGCAAACTTTGGGTACCGCCAGTCTCACTATGCTGAACGGATGTGTGCAATAGGCACCCCGGAAGGTCCCAATATGGAACATTTGTGTAAGGTTGAAGTGGAGGGCACCCCGGCTGTGGCTCTACTGGACTCAGGGAGTCTCGTGACCCTGGTATGAGTCAGCCGGGTACAAACCAGCGAGTATACTGGTCAGAAAATTGGGGTGTTGTGTATACATGGGGACCTAAAAGTCTATCCTACCGCACGAGCGATAAACATGCCAGCGGGGAGGCAGTGCCACGAGGTGGGGGTTGTGATTAATTTGCATTATGAAGTGATAATTGGAAGAGACTTTCCTTTAATTTCTGTGCTTCGGCCAACTGTTGTCCCACCCACTGAACAACTGCTGGCACCAGTGGCAACCAGGTTACATTCTCCAGAAGTAGGGCATGAATCTGGTAGCCCAGAGGAAGAATTGCTGGCGGTAGGGGTAACCTTCACTTCGGTGGAGGGGAAAAATTCTCCCATAGAAGTATTGGCTGGAGAGATGGAAGAGTTGCTGCCGGGACCTGAATTGTCAGACTTAAATGTATCAGGTGCCAATTTTGGTACGTCGCAACTCCGAGACCCTACTTTGGCTCGAGCCAGAGAAAATGTACTGTTTGTCAGTGGGGAACCCCAACAACCTGGGGCAGTTACAGTGTTGCCACGCTTTGAGCTGAACCAAGATTTGTTGTATCAAGTCAAAAAAATACGGGGGGAAATGGTAGAACAATTACTAGCACCTCAGGCATATCATAGGCTGGTAATGGACTTAGCACATGTGCATGTACTCGGTGGGCATTTGGGCCAAAAGAAAACCCTAGACCGAATTCTGCAGCGGTTTTACTGGTTAGGTGTCCATGAAGAAGTTAAACGGTACTGTTATTTCTGTCCAGTGTGCCAGGTAACCAGTCCCCAGCCTCACTTTCGGAGTCCTTTGGTGCCTTTACCAATTATAGAGGTACCTTTTGATAGAGTGGCAATGGATCTGGTTGGGCTTGTCAATAAGTCAGCAAGGGGACACCAACACATCCTGGTAGTTCTAGATTATGCTACCCGGTATCCTGAGGCTGTTCAGCTGTGCCACACATCAGCTAAGCTCATAGCAAAAGAACTCATGGGTATGTTTTCGCGGGTGGGGATTCCTCAAGAGATTTTAACAGACCACAAAACCCCTTTATGTCAAAAATTATGAAGGAACTCTGGGGTTGTTAAATGTTAAACAATTGTGCACATCGGTCTATCATCTCCAAACAGATGGTCTGGTAGAAAGATTCAATAAGACGCTAAAGAGCATGTTAAAAAAAGCAGTTTCCAAAGATGGGAAGGACTTGGATCTCTTACTGCCATATTTATTGTTTGCAGTGCGGGAGGTGCCCCAGGCATCTATGGGGTTCTCGCCCTTTGAATTATTGTATGGCAGACATCCACAGGGCTTACTTGATGTAGCCAGAGGCCTGGGAGAACCAACCAACCCCCCACAACAGTGTGATAGAACATGTTGCAAAAATGCAAAAAAGAATGGAGACAGTCCTACCATTAGTCCGGGAACATATGGAGGCAGCACAATGTTCGCAGAGTCTGGTCTATAACCGAGAGGCTCGGGTAAGATCCTTTAGTCCTGGGGATCGGGTGTTGGTACTTGTGCCTACAGTAGATAGCAAATTTCTTGCAAGGTGGCAGGGGCCCTACTAGATTATGGACAAGGTGAGGCCAGTAGACTACAAAGTACACCAACCAGGACGGAGGAAGCCAGAACAGGTTTACTATATTAATTTGCTTAAACCATGGAAAGATACAGACCACCTTGGTGGGGATAGTCCGCTGCCTGCATTTCATGTGGAGAAGGCTCCATTACCTCTGAGAGTGTCAGGAGAAACCTCCGTAGTCAAAATAGCAGATACTTTGTCTCCTAAACAGGTTCAGGAGGTCTGGGAGTTTGTTAGCCAAAATACATGTTTTTTCTGAGCTCTCTGGACGCACCTCCTTAATCCAACATGACATTGTCACGGAGCCACAGGCCAAAGTCCCACTAAAGCCGTATAGGGTACCTGAGGCCCGGCGACAAGCCAACTCGGAGGTAAAAACTATGCTGCAGTTAGGGGTCATTGAAGAGTCCCAAAGTGAGTGGGCCAGCCCAATAGTCATAATACCCAAGCCTGATGGGACGCTAAGGTTCTGTAATGACTTTAGAAAACTTAATGAAATGTCAAAATTTGACACCTACCCCATGCCCTGGGTCAATAAGTTCATAGAGCGGTTTGGGCAGGCACGGTATTTTTCAACCCTTGACCTCACAAAAGGATATTGGTAGGTACCCCTAACATAGGTGGCAAGGGAAAAAACGGCTTTTGTAACACCCGAGGGGCTGTTCCATTATAAAGTATTACCCTTTGGGTTGCATGGCGCGCCAGCGATGTTCCAGCGGTTAATGGATACTGTTCTCTGTCCCCATCGCTGTTATGCCTCAGCCTATCTAGATGATATTGTTGTGTACAGTACAGACTGGGGAAGTCACTTACCAAAAGTACAGGCGGTGATAGATTCTCTGCGACAAGCAGGGCTAGCTGCCAACCCAAATTAATGTTCCATAGGGTTGGAGGAAGCTCGGTACATGGGTTATGTCAGTGGGAGAGGAGTCCTCAAACCCCAAGTAAACAAAGTGGAGGCAATTCAGAACTGTCCCCATCCCCTCACAACAAAACAGGTAAAAGCCTTTTTAGGTTTAGTGGGATATTACAGGCGGTTTATTCCCAACTTTGCAACCCTGTCCGCGCCTTTAACAGACTTCTTGAAAGGGAGGAAGTCTGTGATGGCTAGAATGTTCAGATAGAGGAGGCCTTTGTAAAGTTAAAATTGGTACTGTGCGGTACACCAGTTCTGATTACACCCGATTTCAAAAGGAAGTTCATTGTGCAGACTGATGCCTCTGAGATAGGGCTCGGTGCCGTGCTGTCTCAAGAGGTTAACGGGGAGGAGCATCTCGTTAGTTTCCTAAGCCGGAAGCTTACCCCAGTTGAAACCAGGTACAGTATTGTGGAGAGAGTGCCTGGCCATTAAGTGGGCACTTGAATCATTGCACTATTATTTGCTGGGGAGAACATTTTTGTGTTCCATATATACTTTATATGTAGCTGTCATTTGTTCAGAGCGTTATTGATTGTTTTTATGCTGTGTGGGATTTAGTGTGGGTAAGTCATTGCCCCATTACGAGCTTGACTAGGTAATGTTTCACTGTCTGTTAATTGTTTTTATCATCCGTGTTGTGCTTTTTCTTTACATGTGTTCTTTGTGATTTATAATAAAATATTGTCACCTTTTTTTCAAATTTGTGTGTTGCCAACTTTATGGGCATGTTCTTTTCTTCTTGCCTTTCATCAGTTTCCTGCTATGTCTTCTCATACCCACTCCGATATCTCTTCAGTACTAAATATTATTTTTACTGCCTTTTCTTACATAGGTGGAAGCAAATATCGACTAATGAACGATGCAGCCAATGTATGAAAAATACTGGCTAAGGTTACCCACTTACTTTTACTAGGAGGTGCATAGTGCTGAAAATAGGCTAAATTATCATAACTTCTCATTTCCATGCAGAAGAGATACAATATCACAAGATGAGATAGAAGTAAAATGGTAAACAGGGTTGGCGAAATAAATATGCACATATGTAAGTAGGTATATATGTGTAGATCCACATTATGAATTCATCCGAAATTAGATAGACATAGAATTGCTGAATATCTGTTTATTTCAGAAAACAATCGATATGCATTATATAATGTCCAAGTATGAGTATGTAACAAAGCTTCCCAAATACATGATGAATAAACAGCAGAAATAGAATTAATGCTACTGGCATTTACTATGTAACTCATTTAACTTTGCCATTTGCTATGACATTTAAAGACTATGGATACATTGGCATGCAAAAAATGTAATTCTAACATAGGTTAATAGTTATCTTTAGTTAATACAATTGCACTGTTTCAATCTGCAATCTTTATTTCTTCATTCATTCTTAGACCCCCTTAAAGTTTTCTTCTGATCTAAGTTTCTTGTGGAAATCCCCCTGTAATACAGGCTGAATATGAGTTCTGTGTGTACCAAAGGTTCTGCTGATTTAACTTATATATCAGCACAGCATTAATCCTGAACTTATTTTCTCTTAATGTTCTTTTCTACAACCTGTTTTTTCTGCTTTCTCTGGTGTACTGAGCATGCTTTCTCCCTTCTCCACAATGTGGAGAATCTACGATATAATCGTCTAATTCTGTCTGTTTGTCTGTTTGTAATGGAAATCCTGCGTCGCTGATTGATCGCGCCCGGCCGCGAATTGGTGCAGAATTCGAATGACACATGCCACCCACCGCCATCAGGGGCTTATCTACAGCATTCTGTAATGCTGTAGATAAGTCCCCGATGAAACCTGAAAGATAAGAAAAAAAGAGGTAGATATGCTGCAGATAAGTCCCCGATGAAACCTGAAAGATAAGAAAAAAAGAGGTAGATTATACTCACCCCGGTGTTTGGTCCGGCCCGATGGGTGTTGCCGTCCCGTCCGGCGCCTCCCATCTTCATACGATGACGTCCTCCTCCTTGCTTCTCCTTCGGCTCCTGAGCACGCATACTTTATCGGCCCTGTTGAGAGCAGAGTACTGCAGTGCACAGGCGCCAGACCTTTCTGACCTTTCCCGGCACCTGCGTTGCGATGGGAGGCGCCGGACCGGACCGCAACACCCGCCCCCCGGTGAGAATAATCTAACATGTTTTTCTTATTCTTTAGGTTTCATTGGGGGCTTATCTACAGCATTACAGAATTCTGTTGTCACGATGTGACTAGCCCTGCGTGACGCGACCCGACGATCGGTCGGTCACCAAACAACAAGACAAAACAAGGGGACACCGGGGACACAATTACAACGGTGGGCCCTGCAATAGGGAACAGAGAGAGGGACACCTCCTGCACTCTCCTAAGGCTGTGTCCCTGAACTAGCCTGACGTCCCTATACGGCTTCTTCAAACCTTCGCCAACCAGGACACCTCAGCCCTCACTCACCCTGCAACTATCCCTCAGTAGGGAATAGGTAAGTGAGGACACTGGTCCCACCGCTGCACTAATACAACACAAGGGAAAATAACAGACAGGGAACAACAAACAACTTAGCTTTCACTGCTGCCAATGCTTCGAGGCAGTAGAGTAAGGCACCCGAACTCAGCTTTCAGCAGAAACACCACTGCTCCAGATAGCTCCTCTCTTGGTTTGCAAAGGACCTGCTATTACCAACAGTCAGCTGGTGTACCAGGTGACCTTATATAGGAAGGCGGGAGTGGTCTCCACCAGCAGACTAAACATGTAGTAACACCAGTGGCCACCGTGGGAAAAAACTGATATTAACCCCCGAGGGCAAGAAAGGAAAAAAGTTTATATCAGAGAATCCAGAATCTGACACATCCAAAAATGGATCGTGGCAGCTGCAGATAAGCCCCTGATGGCGGTGGCCCCAGCTTATAGGACAAAAATGGGGTGACAAATTCCCTTTAAATAAACTACATACATATTTTAGAATACCCGATGCGTTAGAGTCGGGCCACCAACTAGTCTACTATATAATCATCTAATTTTATCTGTCTGTAACAGAAATCCCACGTCACTGATTGGTCGTGGCCGGACGGGCGTGACCAATCAGCGACAGGCGCAGTCCGGCTGCGAATTGGCGCGGAACTCGAACGACGCACGCCACCGCTACTGTCGGGAGATCCACCGCCATCAAGGGCTTATCTACAGCATTCTGTAATGCGGTAGATAAGACCCCGATGAAACCTGAAAGATAAGAAAAAGAGATTATACTCACCCGGGCGTTCGGTCCGGTCCGATGGGTGTCGCCGTCCCGTTCGGCGCCACCCATCTTCATACGATGACGTCCTCCTCCTTGCATCTCCCTCGTCTCCTGCGCACGCGTACTTTATCGGCCCTGATGAGGGCAAAGCAGAATACTGCAGTGCACAGGCGCAGGACCTCTCTGACCTTTCCCAGCGCCTGCGCACTGCAGTACATTACTCACATAACATTTATAGAACTCACATAGTGGGAGGTATGTTGTATACATCATATAGGATACACCAAGACTGCTGTATGCACATCACATCAGATAATCTAAGACTACTGTATACACATCATATAGGTTACACTGAGACTGCTGTATATATCACATAGGAGACTCTGCGACTGTTGCATACAAGCCATAGAACATACTGCATCTGTTGTATACATCACTCGTGATATTGCGAGACTGCTGCTGTATCTTACATGGGAGCCACTGAGGCTATTGTATGCATCATAGGACAAACTGAGACCGCTTATGATAAACTGAGACTTTTGTATACATCATATAGTATATACTGGAGCTGCTGTACATACATCTTATAAGATGCACTGAGACTGCTGTGTATATATGACACAGGACACACTGAAATTATTTTGCATATGCATCTCACATGGTACACAAAGACTGCTGTATATACATCATATAGGATACATTTAGACTCTCCTGTATATAAATTACACATGATACACTGAGACACTTCTGTACAAACATCACATATGATATACTGAAATTGATGTATATACCTCACATAGGAGACACTGTGACTGCTGCATAAATAACATAGAAGACACTGTGACTTCTATATGCATCTCATAGGATACACTGATATTGCTGTACATACATCAAGCAGGGTAGACAATGTAGAAGCAGTTCTAGCCTATGCTGCAGTCCATTAGCTCCAAGGTCATAGGACACTGAGGGGCTATATGGCCAGGAGCATTACACCTTCAGCAAACTATAGCATGGAACTTATCTATAGGGAGTGGCTGTTACACATCCAGTGGTTTTGTAGACCCACTGTGCTACG
Source organism: Dendrobates tinctorius (assembly GCF_039654945.1). Taxonomy (NCBI): domain Eukaryota; kingdom Metazoa; phylum Chordata; class Amphibia; order Anura; family Dendrobatidae; genus Dendrobates; species Dendrobates tinctorius. Next base: position 36,705,601 of record NW_027361743.1, on the reverse strand, counting down.
GAGCCGGGCTTAACTCGGAGGGGCATAGCTAAGTAGCTACCAAGTGTTCACTGGAGCTACTGATAGAAGAGTCAAGCTTGGCTGCAGATAGCCACAAAGTACCACTCCTAGGCAATGCAGCTGCTGACCCCAATAGTCAGGTACACAGACACAGATACGACTAGGGCTCCGTTCAGACTACTAATTTCTGGATCGTCTGTAGAACGGTTACAGACATGGACTCGGGCTCTGTTCAGACTACTAGGTTCAGTATCCTCTGCAGACTGAACATGGAGTCTCAGACAGGACTGATTCAGAGACTGGTTGTAGCAGTCTGGACACACTGAATACTCGGCTAGGCACACGTTCAGACACACAGGTCTCATATACTGATTCAGGGACTGGCCACACACAGATCTGGGGGCGAGATACAGGCACTGGTCGCACCAGGACCAGGGACTTTGAATTTCAGGACTGGCTGCACCAGGACCATGAGACCACCTCACTCACTAATGATTCACTTTTGTTTAGCACGTCTCTATAGGGGAGGGTGCCTTATGTACATATGCCTCCCAGCTATTGGCTGGGAGCAATCTTGCAGGTGTACTCTATTACTAAATACCTTCCAGAAATTGGCTGGGCGCATTTAACTATGCGCGTGATGCCCCTTTAAGAGCAGGGGAGCGTGTTCACTGGCATTACAGTACCTCTCCCTTATGTCCCCTCTTCTTCAAGCCCACGAGGACTCTACAGAAAAATTGGTGGCCGACAACTCTTCACAGAATCCAGTGACTTCTCTTTAGAACCACAAATTCTTTTGTCCGCTACAAGCAAAGTGATACTGTGGCATTCTGATGTGGTGTATGGCTGAGGGTTGTACTCCTGACAGAGCATGATGTATCTTACGGCGGCCAAGCTTTCTGTCAGGAGATGAGTCTTACCTTCTAAAATTACACACACACAGAAAACTCCACAATACAATGTTTGGACCGTAAATGCTTCTAGGCAAAAGATGATGATGGTGGTGGCAGTTGGTCCATTTGATCCCCAGTCATGAAGCAACCATAAGAATTTAAAACAGAAGTTTTTTTACTGAAGGTAATGGGGCAAATTGTTATTTACAAACAACGGGAAACTGAGGTACAGGATTACACTCACGGTTGATAATTGCTGTGTACGTACAGACAGGCAGATCTTAGTAACCTCTGGTTTTATTAAGTCTGAATATTTCTACTTCAGCATTGTGCTGTTTCTGCCTTGAGGTAATTTTTCCTCCTAGAGGTGCACTGGTAGTCTTCCTCATATGAAGACTATTAACTCCCCTTATCGTGTCAGTCCCCTTTTTAAGCAAAGCAGGCAGGGAGAATGTAGGTAATTCTTTCACCTACAACAAAATGGTTTCCTCTTCTCAAAGATGTCTGACCACCAACTGCCACTTCAAATTAAAACTATCTCACAGGACTTGGCTCCTCCCCATCTATGTGACTGTAGAGCAGCAGTCATTGGCTGACTGCCCTGAGGCATTTTTCCAGAACCTTCTGCATATTCAGACAGAGCTGGGTCACCTGATCAAGCCTGAGATTAACCCTTTTTTGTGCTGCCTGTCAGCAGGTCTCACAATTAATTTAAAATGCACAGTCCACATAAAAATTCACAGCATTTATATGAAAACATACTATATATCCGGTATCCCATAGAAATGGCCACTTTGTGGGATACCACAATACCTTCATGACTATGATGCTTATCTCCACCTTATCTCCACCATCCCCGGTATAGGACAAAGTGGGTGTAGTACCAGGAACTGGGCATTGGGAATTTCTCTCCGCTTGTTGAGATCAGCTATCACCCTGGATGATTTAAGGACTGACTGGAGTTCCTCCGCCTGGTTAGTGGATTGCAGAGATTTAGAAGATGCCACCACCTTGACGTTCTTTTCACCATACCACTAAGAAACTGAAGATACCTCCTCTGGATCCATCTTCTGGTCTCCAAGACAACATGTCCATGAGGCGGGGAGGTTCCTGGGGCAGATCTTTGAAACAATCGTAGGGACATCACCTCCACTCCCCTTACTTCATAGACGCCAGCACACAGCGAGTCGGCGACTAGCAGACCTGGCAGAGAAGATGGTAACTACTGACTGACCTGGATGTCTGGGGACCAGACACCTCTTGAGATTCGACAGTCCTCAAGAAACCACCACATGAGGTTTCCAGACTTGAGTAGATGTAGATGACCTATGGGAAAAATAGACAGCACATGGAAGGCGATCTTCTCCATATAGACTGCTCCAATCTGGAGCTCTAGTTCCCTAGAAATGACCTGTCTTTTGGTAGGGCTTGTCTTTCTCATGATAACACTCCCTATGAATTCTGGAGCTGTCAGATGGGAATCTGATACAGTCTCTTTATGGCTTGCGGCCCAAACTTTTCTGCCGACCCGAAGCTTCCACTTGCCATGGATACAGTCACAGTCATTTGGTGGAGAAGGAATACTCTCGCCTGTAGTGAAACCTCCACCAGGGGGAGCTGGTGAGGGAAGAGAGGTTATACACTAAGAGCAGCAACCCTGAGCAACAGCACAGGTGCCACAGGTAACGAGAGAGAATAGTCAGACGAACCGAGTCAGAAACTAACAGGAGCAGACGTACCAGAAGGAGCAGCAATACACGTAGTCAAAATACCAAAGCCGAGAGTCAGAAAGCCAGAACATGAGCACGGGGTCCAAAACGTGAGACAAAATACGAGGTTGGGGTACAAGCCAGGGAGTCAGATGCCAGAGAGGGAACATAACAGCAGAGACGAATACCAAGAGACGGGGTCAGAAATCAGTCCGGGTCATACACGTGAATATCAGTCAAAGGTAGGAGGATCACCAGGGTACAAGGGTCAGCGGCTCTAAACTGCAAGCTTGAGCTATCACTAACACTGGTCAGCAGGCTGTGAGGGATTTAAATAGCCCAGCTAGCTCCAGAACGAGGCTGAGGAGATTAACCCCCCGCATGACCAGTCCGGAGTGAAGACAGCAGAAGATAAACTCCGGACTGGACCATGACATCGCCAAGAGCAACCTCTCCTACTGACTGAAGGCTTTGCAGATTATTAGACTTCACAGGACAAAGACCATCAAGATGCTCCACACAACTGCAGCGATACCGCAGTTAAAGATGATTTTGTGCTATTTTCTGCAGCGACGAGTCATGGCTGAAAGTGATGGTGGTCTGCGCTGGATGAAGAAAAGTCAAAAGAATGACTTCAACTACAGACATCACTGGTGAGTCAGTATGTTACCTGTACACTTAGACCGTACACTATGTACAGAGCTCCTGTGAATAATGTCACTGGTGATCACTGTATTACCTGTACATTATACACTATATACAGCGATATACTGGTGATCACCATTTTATCTGTACATTATATGCTATGTACTATACACAGAGCTCCTGTATATATTAACAATGAGGATCAATGTATTGCCTGCACATTATATGCTATATACAGAGCTTCTGTGTATAATGTCACTGGTGATCACTGTACTACCTGTACACTGCCACTATATACAGAGGTCCTGTATATATTCTCTGGTGATCCCTGTATTACCTGTACATTATACACTATATACAGCGATATACTGGTGATCACTATATTACCTGTACTCTATACACTGTGTATTCTTGCTGACTCCACCCGCTGACGAAGGCGCAAGCCGAAACGCGCATCAGGGTGGATGCCACTTGGATGAAGGAGCTCCTCTGTTTGTGTAAGTTCATTTTCCTTATTATTGATTAAATTATGACTTATACTATCAGGTGATTTATCATATACTGGTCCACTATGATAAAAGCACTGTTTCACGTATACTTTTAGTCATTATCCTTGTGCATATTACGTATAGACCTTTCTTATAGTGTCTCAACACATTGACTTTTTGCACAGGAACCTTTTTTATTTTTACAATAATTTTATATCATTGTGTTGTTTTGGCTATGCTATTTCTCAAATTTGCATTATTATAATTACATTATGCAAGCCTTTTTGACCCTTCTTCTAGTACTACTTTACCTCCTGGGTGTGCGTCCTTGTTTATATATGTGATTTTACAAATAGCTTTTATCATTGTGATGTCACCCCTGTTATTGCTTGTCCTCAAGAAAGGTAATTCTGTTATCACTATTCTGATATTGGGACTTTTTTGGTCGTTTTTTTTTCTCCCTCCCCCCCTTTCTCCACTGTGTATTCTTTGCAGAGCTCCTGTACTTAATGGCAATTATGGTAATATTAGTGTTATTAATATTGTATTTTTTTACTAATGTTCAGTATTGTAATATTTGGCCACTGTGTGGTGGTAATATGTGGTCCAGTCATGGTGTGACAGTATTTGTCCCTAGTATGTGGTATTATTCTGTCACTATGTAGGGGTAATATGTGGTCTGCTTATAGTATAGCAATATTTGTCCTTTGTATGTAGTATTATTTGGTCACTTTATGGAGGTAATATGTAGTCTGGCCATTGCGGGATGTTATTTTCCATATATTTTCTGCTAATGCCAGAGATTAGTTGGAGAAGACAGTTGAGGTGATAGATGGACAGGAGGTCGTCCTTTCCAATTTGAGCAGGTTCCTTTAGTACTAATTTTCAAGACTTGTAGAAAACCCTTTAAAACTACCCACCATACTAAAAAGTGACTGACGGGGACAATGCTGGACGGGAGGCAAAGAGGTGGTGTAAGGTTAAGGGACCTTTATTTTGAGACTGAGGAAATTGTGTGTGGAAATGGGAGGTTGGCTGTCAAAAATGGGTTTGCATTGCAAATGGGCATGCTTTTCTAACACGAACAGGGAATACATTGTTAAAAAATTGAATTCCACCTCTGTGCTGAAGCTATTTTTGCACCAGGAGCTTCTAAAACACGGACCCGAAGTCCAGATGCATTAAAAAAATAAACCTCTCAGCACTAATGGTGCTGGAGCCTGCTCTCCCAGGCTTCACATCACCGAGACTAACCACCTAGATGACCCATCTCCAGCTGCATCCCTACTATATACACTCATGGCCAAAATTGTTGGCACCCTTGAAATTGCCCCAGAAAACAAAGTATTTCTCTCAGAAAGTTATTGCAACTACACATGTTTTGTTATATACATTGTGATGAACCTGCACCTTGCCACCCCTCCTGTCACTATCACATCAAAAAGATCACATAGTGCATTCTCCTCACTTGCACTAATGTGATGTTCTGCACCACCTGCGGACACATAAGGTCAGCTTTATACAGTTTTACACAGACACCCAATGTTCACACTGGACCAGGGAGGCACGGGGAATGAGAGAATGTGGCCCACACAGTTACTGATGTGGCATCACACTTGCTCATGAACCTGACCTGCTGAGAGGCCCCTTTCACTAGCACCAGTAAAACAGGTACGGTAGGACTGCCACCAGTTCCTCCTTAGATATAAGCCTACTCCATTAATGGAATTATATTGGGCCAGAAACCAGCCCCGGTAGCATGGAAAGTTAAACTAAGAATACGGGCATGTGGATATAGATAAAAGATCAGCCCAAGGTTAAAACATATATTTAATTGCCTTAAGGGCACACTAGACAAGACACTATATACAGAATGGTTATACATATAGAATGGTCAGACATGCAAATGCAATAGTGGTAGGACAAAGTATGCAGAATATAAGAGTCAGTTACCATTTAGACGAAAGTCCTGGCTTATGGGGGAGGGGCTGCCACATGGGAGGCTTGTGGTCCCCTCTGTTCCTTGACATCTCCCCACATGATATGTCTTTGTGACCTCCCCAGAGAAAAAGCAATAGGCCATGCTGTATGGGAGGATTTAACCCCTTTGCATCACTGCCTTCCTGTTCTCTTGGCTGAACCTAAATCACCTCCCCTATCCTCTGGCAGCTAAAACCTCCAAAACCTAAGATGGGTCATAACTCCTTAATGGACTGTCCAAGGGAGGCGGTCTTGGCACCATTAGGTCTAACCAGGCATTTGATACGCATTGAGTCCGAAACAGCTTTGCTACCTGGTTCTCACTAGCTAGTCTACGGATCTCCCTACCCTGGGATGCTAGAATGGATCGAGATACTAGAGGGCGTTTGGCCTATTCCAGGGGTTATGAAATCATAGCTGACTGTGCACAAGCCATTAGACTGCTTGGTTTGGATACGAACTAAGCTGGTGGGGGGTGTGAATGAATTTCTTATTGGAAGCAGAGAAGGCTGGGACCCCATTCAGCTCTAGTTGTCCTGTTAGAGCTGCACAAAGGAAGGGGTCTTATAATCCAATGCCAAATATGATACAAATTATTGACATGAAATTATATCTCCAATATTCTTTACATGCATGTTAATTTCCTTTGTGTGTATTGGAACAATACAAAAAAAAAACAGAGAAAAAAGGTGAATTGTACATAATTTCTCACAAAACCCTAAAAATGGGCTGGACAAAATTGTTCGCACCCTCCGCTAAATATTTGCTGCACAACTTTGGAATAAATAGCCGCAATCACTTCCTTTAACCATCAACAAGCTTCTTACACCTATTCACTGGAATTTTGGACTACCCTTCTTTTACAAACTGCTCAGACTCTCTCATATTTGCAGGGCACCTTCTCCCAACAGCAATTTTAAGATCTATCATCAGGTGTTCATTGTGATTTATATCCTGAATTATTGCTGGCTACTTCTGAAATCCCCAGCACTTTGTTTCCATCCAGCATCTTTGAACTTCCACTATATTTGACTGTAAGTACTGTGCTCTTTTCTTTGTAGACCTCATTCCATTTTCGGTAAACAGTAGAATGAGGTGCTTGATCAAAAAGCTCTATCTTGGTCTCAGCTGTCCACAAGATGCTTTCCCAGAAGGATTTTGGCTTGCTTACATACATTTTGGAAAACTACAGTCTAGTTTTTTTTATGTCTGAGTCAGCAGTGGGGTCCTGCTGGATATCCTGCCATATCGTTTCTTTTTATTCAAATGTCGACGGATTGTTCCCCTTGACACTGATGCACCCTGAGCCAGCAGAACAGCTTGAATTTCTTTGGAACTTAATTGGGGCTGCTTATCCATCATCAGGACTATTCTGCATTGCAATCATTCATACATTTTTCTCCATAAACATCCACGGAGGTTTGCAACAGTGCCATGGGTTAAAAACTTATTGATTATGTTGCACACTGTGGACAAAGAAACATCAAGATCTCTGGAGATGGTCTTGTAACTTTGAGATTGCTGATATTTTTCAAGAATTTTGGTTCTCAAGTCCTGAGACAGTTCTCTTTTCTTTCTGTTCTCCATGCTTAGTGTGGCACACACAATGCAAAGATTGAATCAACTTTTCGCCTTTATATCTGGTTTCAGGTGAGATTTCCACGTTGTCCACCCCTGTTACTTGCCACAGAGTATGAACAAGCATTACATGATTGAAACAAAGTTGTTTATTCACAATTTTGGAAGGGTGCCAACAATTTTATCTGGTCCATTTTTGGGGTTGTGTGTGAAAATATTTCCAATTTGTCCTTTCTTTCCTCTTTTTTTTGTGTTGTTATAATTCACAAAGAAAAAAAATAAACTTGTATAACAAAACGTGTAATCGCAATAGTTTTTTGGGAGAAATACCTCATTTTATGAAACAATTTCAAGGGTGCCAACACTGTTGGCCATGAATATATATTTCCTATGTGCACATTTTTTGTCTTTTGTGCTTGTCAGGACTCAAATGTCAGGACCCTGTCAGCGTCGGCAAACTGCCACGCCGAGCAGGATGACTTACCCCCACTATGGGAGAGCGCGGGGTCCAATACAGTAGTGACGGTTCAAGCAGACAGGACCTGCGGCACTGAAAATAGTAAGGAGTCCCAGGACCTAGATCATGTGACTGCAGGGGGCGGGGCTTAGCGTCCTACTGCTGCAGATGATATAATGTACCTACTGCAGGGAAACTGTAGTAGAGGAAAACGCAGGTCAGACAAGCGAGGGTTCGTACACGGAGAGGGCTGTGCAGTACCAGAGGGACGAGCAGAGAATTGTCAAATCACAGGCAGAGGGTCATGCATAGAGAGGTAGCACAGTACAAGAGGGACAGGCAGAACTCGTGACAGGGACAGAACCGGATCAAAACCAAACAAGCAAGCAAGATATCAGGCACAAGGCACACGTACGCACAAGGTTAACTAACTCAGCCGAGGGCAGGAGTATAACTGACACCGGACCTAGGTCAAGTGAGCATTAAATAGCCGCCCTCTGCCAGAGAGAGGCAGAAACAATTAACCCCTGTCTGACCAGGACGGGCCAAAGACAAAGCCCATCCTGGATCATGACAGTGCTCTTTTGTCAGTTAAGTACTGCAATTTTATAGCATTGTGCGAATATTTTACAGATTTAATTTAATATAAATGTATGTATTTTTTTAATCTATTTATATACAGTGGGGAAAGAAGTATTTAGTCAGCCACCAATTGTGCAAGTTCTCCCTGTTAAAAAGATGAGATGAGGCCTGTAGTTGATATCATAGGTAGACCACAACTATGAGAGTCAAAATGAGAAAACAAATCCAGAAAATCACCTTGTCTGATTTGGCAAGATTTATTTTGCAATTTATGGTGGAAAATAAGTATTTGGTTATTAACAAAGTTCATCTCAATATTTTGCTATATATCCTTTCCTTTGTTGGCAATGACAGGTCAAACGTTTTTTGTAAGCTTTCACAAGGTTGGCACACACTGTTGGTGGTATGTTGGCCCATTTTTCCATGCAGATCTCCTCTAGAGCAGTGATGTTTTGGGCCTGTCGCTGGGCAACACGGACTCTCAAATCCCTCCAAAGGTTTTCTAGGTTGAGATCTGGAGACTGGATAGGCCACTCCAAGACCTTCACATGCTTCTTATGAAGCCACTCTTTAGTGTGCTTGAGATCATTATAATGCTGAAAGACCCATCCATGTTTCATCTTCAATGCGCTTGCTGATGGAAGGAGTTTTGCGCTCAAAATCTCACGATACAAGGCCCCATTCATTTTTTATGTACACAGCTCAGTCGTCCTTGTCCCTTTGCGAAAAAAAAGCCCCAAAGTATGATGTTGTCACCCCCATTGTCATGATCCAGGATGGGGTTTCGCTTTGGCCCGTCCTGGTCAGACAGGGGGTTAATTGTTTCTGCTTCTCTCTGGCAGAGGGCGGCTATTTAATGCTCACTGGACCTGGGTTATACTCCTGCCCTCGGCTGAGTTAAGTGCCTTGTGCCTGATAACTTGTTGCTTGTTTGGTTGTGATCTGGTTCTGTCCCTGTTACGAGTTCTGCCTGACCCTCTTATACCGCACTGTCCTCTCGTGTATGACCCTCTGCTTGTGACTCGACTGCTCTCCGCTCGTCCCATTTGTACCGCACCGCCCTCTTGTGTATGACCTTTGGCTTCGTCTGACCTCCCATCTGCTTGTCCCACCTGTACATCGTTCGCCCGTATTGTGAATGATCTCTGGTTTGCCCGACTCTGAGTGTTCTTCCATCTTAGCAAGCAGGATGCTAAGCCCCGCCCCTTTGTGGTCACATGACCGTAGGTCCCGTGCCTGCTTGTTAATACTTCAGCGTTCAGGTCCTGTGCGTCTGTACTTTCCAGCTGTTACTGTCCCCGGGACCCCTACAGCACTGGTGAGTCCCTGCTCAGTGAGGGCTGTACGCCGGCGCTGTCAGGATCCTGACACCCATGCTTCACAGTATGTATGTTGTTCTTTGGATGCAACTCAGCATTCTGTCTCCTCCAAACATGATGAGTTTTGTTTCTACCTGACAGTTCTACTTTGGTTTCATCAGACCATGTGACATTCTCCCAATACTCTTCTGGATAATCCAAATGCTCTCTAGCAAACTTCAGATGGGCCCGGACATGTACTGGCTTAAGCAGGGGGACACGTCTGGCACTGCAGGATCTGAGTCCCTGGTGGCGTAGTGTGTTACTGATGGTAGTCTTTATTACGGTGGTCCCAGCTCTATGCAGGTCATTCATTAGGTCCCCCCGTGTGGTTCTGGGATTTTTGCTCACCGTTCGTGTGATCATTTTGACCCCATGCGGTGAGACCTTGCGTGGAGCCCCAGATCAAGGGAGATTATCAGTGGTCTTGTATGTTTTCTATTTTTTTATTATTGTTCCCACAGTTGATTTCATCACACCAAACTGCTTGCCTATTGCAGATTCAGTCTTACCAGTCTGGTGCAGGGCTACAAGTTTGTTTCTGGTGTCCTTTGACAACTCTTTGGTCTTCACCATGGTGGAGTTTGGAGTGTGACTGTTTGAGGCTTCAAACAGGTGCTATTACTACAGGTAATGAGTGTAGGACAGAGGAGCCTCTTAAAGAAGAAGTTACAGGTCTGTGAGAGCCAGAAATCTTGCATGCTTTTAGGTGACCAAATACTTATTTTCCACCATAAGTTGCTAAATAAATCTTGCTTTCTTTGATTTGCTTTCTCATTTTCACTCTTATAGTTGTGGTCTACCTATGATGTCAATTACAGGCCTCTCTCATCTTTTTAAGTGGGAGAACTTGCACAATTGATGGCTTGCAGCACTTCGGGGGCGCTGAGAAGGCAGAATTTCAGCGTATGGGGGATACTTGAGAGAAGTCTTGGAGGAGATTGGGTGAGGAATGTATGAGCATGGAAGAGAAGAGGTTTAGGGAGGATGTGTGTATACATATGTGTGTGTAACATAAGTGTTTGTATCACATGCGGTGTGTATGTAGCATCCACATTTATAAATGTTAGACTGTGAGACATGATGTTAGACTGTGTCTAACATCATGTCCTCACTATATCTGAAACTGAACCTGTCAAAGACTGAACTTCTTGTGTTTCCTCCCGCTACTAATGTACCTATACCCGACATTGCCATTTCCATGTGTGGTTCCACTATTACTCCCCAGCAACATGCCCGCTTTCTTGGGGTCATGCTTGACTCCGAGCTTTCCTTTGTCCCCCACATACGATCACTGGCTCGGTCTTGTTATCTGCACCTCAAAAACATTTCTAGAATTCGACCTTTTCTTACTTTTGACTCCACAAAAACTCTTACTGTTTCTCTTATTCTTTCTCGTCTCGACTATTGTAACTCTCTTCTAATCGGTCATCCTCTTACCAAACTCTCCCCCCTCCAATCTGTCTTGAATGCTGCTGCCAGGATCATATTCCTCGCCAATCGTTACACCGATGCCTCTATCTTGTGCCAGTCATTACACTGGCTACCCATCCACTCCAGAATCCAGTACAAACTTATTACCCTCACCCACAAAGCTCTTCATGGCTCAGCACCACCCTACATCTCCTCCCTTGTTTCAGTATGTCATCCTACCTGCGCCCTCCGTTCTGCTGATGACCTGAGGTTAGCATCCTAAATAATCAGAACCTCCCACTCCCGTCTCCACGACTATACACGTGCTGCGCCAATTCTTTGGAATGCACTTCCCAGGTCAATACGATTAGTCACCAATCCCCACAATTTTAAGCGTGCCCTGAAAGCTCATTTATTCAGACTGGCCTACCGCCTCAACACATTAACCTAATCTATCCTTATGTGGCACAGCCAAAAGTTTTTACCATAACCAGGTTCCCCGCATCATGTTCCCACATGCTTTATGCATCCATTAGCCCTCTGCACCTGTATTGTTACACACTTAACATTATGGCTGGTCCATACAATCAGGGCAACTGTTACCACCCACCTTTCGTGTCTCCCTTTTTTCCTCATAGATTGTAAGCTTGCGAGCAGGGCCCTCATTCCTCTTGGTATCTGTTATGATCTATGTGATTATTGTTATGCTGTAATGTCTATTGTCTGTACAAGTCCCCTCTGAAATGTAAAGGGCTGCGGAATATGTTGGCGCTATAGAAATAAAATGTATTATTATTATTATAAATCCGGTCAGTGCAGATGAGAGTTCATAGGTGTACACACTGACAATCGCCCAACAAATGAGCAAAACGCTGCTGATTCATCAGTGATTGGATTTTTTATGGCAGAGCAAAAATCATTGTTCTCAGCAGCACCTTGCCCGGTGTAAACTGTAGACATCTTCCCTGATCCACTGACTGGGTGGATCAGGGAAATGCTGTAGATATAGATTATCTTGACTTCAGCAAAGCATTTGACAACGAATCTCACTAAATTATTACTAAAAAAAAATGACTAAGTATGGAATGGACAAGGCAACTGTTAGGTGGAATCATAAAATTATTTTTTCCCACTGTATATATACTGCTCAAAACATAAAGGGAACACTTAAACAACAAAATGTAACTCCAAGTCAGTCATACTTCTGTGAAATCAACAGTGATTGTGATTCAATTTCTCCTGTTGTTGTGTCAATGGAATAAACAACAGGTAGAAATGATAGGAAGGTCACTAACATCCATGTGTCTGCTCAGTAAGAGTGTCTAGTGTTCCCTTTATTCTTTAGAGCAGTATATATCTAATATATAAAGTTCAATGTGTGTGTGTGTGTATGTTTGCATGTATGTAAGTGTGTATGTCCGGGATTTGCATCTGCACCGTCGCAGCTACAGCCACAAAATTTTGCACAGTCACACGTCTGGACCCCAAGTGTAACATCCGCCTGCAAGTCTGGGCTGCAGTAAGACAGCACCCCGAGCAACCCCGATACCCTTTACCCCAATACAGGGATCTGGATTTACAGCAGAGCCCAGGAGGCGCTGTCTGAATATGAGCAGCGGGCCAGAGCAGGACGGTCGCCAGAGAGGGGTTAAAAAAACGGGACCAAAGGCGTAGTCAGGAAACCGAGTCTTAACCAGGCGGGTAGCAAAGGTACAAAAAACGGCAGGCAATAGCAGAGTCAAATTCAGGCCAAGGTCAGAGTCATAAACCAGGAGGACGGCAGAGGTACAGAATCGTTAGGCAGTAGCAGAGTCAGGATCAAGGCAGGGGTCAGAATCGAAGATAGCAAATAACAACTAGCACACTGGGGAAACCAAGACTATATCCGGTGGCTTGCAAGACCAGTCCCAAAGTATTTGAGGGATCAGGTTATCCCTCACAGGCTCCCGGACTGCTGATGTCATCAGGACCGCCCCCAGGACCAGGCCAGATGGCGATGCACCAACCCCTCCAAGACCGACTGAGGAGCGGAGCCAGCGTCCATAAGATGCCTGCGCAGGAGCCCCTTCTCTGTTGCTGCCATTACTCGGGGCTGAACCACGGCGCCTCCCAGTGGCTGAGGCAGGAACAGCAGGCCCCGAGACCGACGGCGATGTGATGGTCCGGCACCTCCTAGTGGCCGAGGCCGGGACAACAGGCCCCGAGTCCGACGGCGACATGTCAGTCCGGCGCCTCCTAGCGAACGAGACCGGAACAGCAGGCCCCGAGTCTGACGGCGACATGACAGTCCAGCGCCTACTAGCGGCCGAGGCCGGAACAGGCTATGTTGTGAGGTAAAATTTTAACCCCACGCGTTCCAATTCACCAATTTTGCCCCTAGGTACATAATCGGGAAAAAGTGTATGTATGTGTGTATTAGGGTGACCGGATCTCATATGGGGGGGAAAAAATGTCAGAATCTTGTTCGTCTGGACCCCACAAAACGATTCCCCTTTCCAGATATTGAGAGAGCCAAAATTTGAGCTCGACCAAACGACGTTAACCCGTGCCGCTCGTCGCTCAAAGTTTGAAAAAATCCAAATTGAGGTATTTTAAGATTTAGGTATTTTGCATAGTCTGTTAGACTATAAAGAATGTGACAACAACATTGCAGAAATAGCCCTGACCAAATTTTCGAACCATTTGTGGTATTTGAATGCAGAGTTGGGGGGATTATCGTTTTTTGATCCCACCATTACAGACAATGAAAAGTTGTTAATGGCTAATAAATTGCTCAGTAGCACAGATGAACCATCAGAGCACGCTAACCTACATGAGTTGATAATTTTACATAGTTATCTAATCTATTCTAGAGCTTTTGTTAAAGTAGTTTTTGAAACGTCAGAATATAATGCTCGGCATTTGCTTACAACTTGCAGGACATATTGCTTTTGTTCTTCATCTTTTGTCAGAAGGTCGTTAAAGTCGGTTACTTCCTACCTCTTTTAATTTTTCTTTCCTAACTTTTGGATTTACAACCCTAGCGTTCTCTGATGGTTCATCTGTGCTACTGAGCAATTTATTAGCCATTAACAACTTTTCATTGTCTGTAATGGTGGGATCAAAAAACGATAATCCCACCAACTCTGCATTCAAATACCACAAATGGTTTGAAAATTTGGTCAGGGCTATTTCTGCAATGTTGTTGTCACATTCTTTATAGTCTAACAGACTATGCAAAATACCTAAATCTTAAAATACCTCAATTTGGATTTTTTCAAACTTTGAGCGACGAGCGGCACGGGTTAACGTCGTTTGATCGAGCTCAAATTTTGGCTATCTCAATATCTGGAAAGGGGAATCGTTTTGTGGGGTCCAGACGGACAAAATTCCGACATCGATTTTTTGCGGTCACCCTAGTGTGTATGTCCGGGATTGGCATGTGCAACGTCGCAGCTACAGCCACAAAATTTTGCACAGTCACATGTCTGGACCCAGAGAGCGTCATAGGCTATGTTGTGAGGTGAAATTTTTACCCCACGTGTTCCAATTCACCCAACGATTTGGCCTATTATTTTTATCATTTCTATGGTGTTATCGTCCTTCTGCAAAGCTGGAAATAACACAATTTATTACCGTGCCAACACAGACCACCCTCTGACACAGACTGCAGGGGGAGCCCAGTATCACACAGGATAGGATTAGATACATGGCTCAGCAGTCAGTATCACACAGGATAGGATTAGATACACAGCTCAGCAGTCAGTATCACACAGGAGAGGATTAGACACATGGCTCAGCAGGCAGTATCACACAGGATAGGATTAGATACATGGCTCAGCAGTCAGTATTACACAGGAAAGGATTAGACACATGGCTCAGCAGGCAGTATCACACAGGATAGGATTAGATACACAGCTCAGCAGTCAGTATCACACAGGATAGGATTAG
Organism: Dendrobates tinctorius; assembly: GCF_039654945.1. Taxonomy (NCBI): domain Eukaryota; kingdom Metazoa; phylum Chordata; class Amphibia; order Anura; family Dendrobatidae; genus Dendrobates; species Dendrobates tinctorius. The sequence continues at coordinate 36,690,568 of NW_027361743.1, read as the reverse complement.
ATACACAGCTCAGCAGTCAGTATCACACAGGATAGGAATAGATACACGGCTCAGCAGATGGTATCACACAGGATAGGATTAGATACACTGCTCAGCAGTCAGTATCACACAGAATAGGATTAGATACACGGCTCAGCAGTCAGTATCACATAGGATAGCATTAGATACACAGCTCAGCAGTCAGTATCACTCAGGATAGGAATAGATACATGGCTCAGCAGTCAGTATCACACAGGAGAGGATTAGATACACAGCTCAGCAGTCAGCATCACACAGGAGAGGATTAGACACATGGCTCAGCAGGCAGTATCACACAGGAGAGGATTAGATACATGGCTCAACAGTATCACACAGGATAGTATTAGGTACATGGCTCTGCAGTCAGTATCACACAGGATAGGATTAGATACACAGCTCAGCACACAGTATCACACAGGATAGGATTAGATACACGGCTGAGTAGTCAGTATCACACAGGATAGGATTAGATACACGGCTCAGCAGTCAGTGTCACACAGGATAGGATTAGATACACGGCTGAGCAGTCAGTAACACACATGATAGGATTAGGTACACGGCTCAGCAGTCAGTATCACACAGGATAGGGTTAGATACATGGCTCAGCAGATGGTATCACACAGGATAGGATTAGATACACTGCTCAGCAGTCAATATCACACAGGATAGGATTAGATACACGGCTGAGCAGTTAGTAAAACATGATAGGATTAGATACACAGCTCAGCAGAAAGTATCACACAGGAGAGGATTAGACACATGACTCAGCAGTCAGTATTACACAGGATAGGATTAGATACACAGCTCAGCAGTCAGTATCACACAGGAGAGGAATAGATACACGGTTCAGCAGACAGTATCACACAGGATAGGATTAGATACACAGCTCAGCACACAGTATCACACAGAATAGTATTAGATACACGGCTCAGCAGACAGTATCACACAGAATAGGATTAGATACACGGCTTAGCAGTCAGTATCACACAGGATAGGATTAGATACACGGCTCAGCAATTAGTATCACACAGAATAGGATTAGATACACGGCTGAGCAGTCAGTAACACACAGGATAGGATTAGCTACATGGCTCAGCAGTCAGTATCACACAGGATAGGGTTAGATACATGGCCCAGTAGATAGTATCACACAGGATAGGATTAGATACACTGCTCAGCAGTCAGTATCACACAGGATAGGATTAGATACAAGGCTCAGCAGTCAGTATCACACAGGATAGGATTAGATACACAGCTCAGCAGTCAGTATCACACAGGAGAGGATTAGATACACAGCTCAGCAGTCAGTATCACACAGGATAGGAATAGATACATGGCTCAGCAGTCAGTATCACACAGGATAGGACTAGATACACAGCTCAGCAGTCAGTATCACACAGGAGAGGATTAGACACATGGCTCAGCAGGCAGTATCACACAGGATAGGATTAGATACATGGCTCAGCAGTCAGTATCACATGGGATAGGATTAGGTACACAGCTCAGCAGTCAGTATCACACAGGATAGGTTTAGATACACGCCTCTTCAGTCAGTATCACACAGGATAGGATTAGATACGCAGCTCAGCACACAGTATCACACAGGACAGGATTAGATACACAGCTCAGCACACAGTATCACACAGGATAGGATTAGATACATGGCTGAGTAGTCATTAAGGCCGGGGTCACACTAGAGAGGAATACGGACGAGTGAGAGGCGTAAAAAGCACGCATTACACACGGACAAATGATTCTCTATGGGTCAGCTCCCAACAGCCGTATATTTCTCATCCGTATTCTACGGTCCGTGCCAATCGCAGCATGCTGCGATTGTCAGCGTACTACGCCTGTAGTACGCCAATGCAAGTCTATGGGTGCGCAAAAAATACGGATTACACACGGATCACACGTGTGACTTGCGAGAAATACGCAGGTCTTTTGGCAGGTGACAGGAAATGGGCCAATCCATCATCAGGAAGCTTAGACATACAAATGAGCTCAAAAAGCGCTCCAGACATCCAGGAAGTACGCCTCCACGGAGTAGATTAGCGTCATGGCGCCATATTTCCTCAATGTGGAGATGCTGATTGTATTAGTGCAGGAGCGACCGGAAATCTGGGACCAACGTGATGCCAATTATTCCAACCGGGCAAGAAAGGAGGCGTCATGGAGGCGCATATGTCGCCAGATGTTCCACGAATTTGGTGATCGGCCACGTGAGGAGCAGCAGCAACTGAGTAAGTACAACCCAAAAACTGTTTAAAATTACCTCACATCAAAAAATGCATATAGAATCAGCCCCCCCCCCTTCCTGTGCTTGTACTTTTTTCATCATGAGGCGGGTAGATTTTGATGTGTCCCATGGTTTTACACTGCCATCATTTGGCCAAGGCAACAAGCTCCTCATCCTCCTAGCCAACCAAGTTAGTAAGTGTAGTTACTTGATACATGAACTACTGTGACCCTGTGTATCTGGCCTGGATGCTCCAATTATATATGCCACCCTGGGTAGAAAGCACACCCCAGAAGGCCACATGCCTAGGCTACTGGTAGCAAATTTGACATATCAAATATGTGAAATTGAGAATATTTCCTGTCACATTGCAGTGGAAGATGTGATGAGACGCTGGCACAGCATCCGCGACCAATACAGGCGGGAACGTCAGCAGCGGTCCAGGAGTGGTGATGCGGGCCACCTAAAGAGGAAATACATCTATTATGACCGCCTCTCCTTCCTCGCCCATATTCTGGATCTGAGACCGTAAGTAGATACCTCACACCACATTACACAGATACTTTACAGGGCCAAAAATATTGATTTATTTTTGGCTCTGTTCTATTTCATAACAGAACTCAGTCCAACCTTACGGAGAGAGGAACTGGCTCAGATACAGAGCCCATCATTGATCCTGTAGGGGATGAGGTGGCTGGCCCATCTTCTCCCCCTACAAGAAGCATGGGTGAAGAATCCTCTCAGGAAAACCTAGTGCCTGCGCCACAAACCCCACCACCAGGACCACATCCACAACCAGGACCGTCTGCTGCTGCACCATCAGTCATACAGGAGGAGCAGGGCAACATGAGCAGCAGCCCAACTGCCCAGATCCGGGGCTCCCCACAGCCTGCTGGACCATCCCGGCGAGGAAGAAGAAGGCGCCAGATCCCTGCCCAAGATACACGTACAATGTGGACACTGGGGTCCTCAACTATTTGGCTAGAGTGAATAATGATGATGGCGAGGAGGCATACTCGCGCAGCCTAGCCCTTTATCTCCGTGCCCTTTCCCGTGAGGTGAGGCTCCGTATTCGAGGATGTTTTCAGATCCGCTTGATGCTTGCACACACCACAATACCCCATATGAATTATTTGAATATCTGGAGAGGTGGCAGCTTTCACCAAGAAATCTAGTGCGCCTTAGACACCCCACACACAAGCTTGCACAAGCAGGCTGTGAGGATCCTCAAATACGTGGGCCTACACCTCACCCTCTTCCTCCCCTTACCCAGCCTTCCCAACAGCAGCCACATATGTCTGGCTCTAGCCAACCTCACCAATATGGCCACTTGTTCCCACCCAGTGTTGGAGGCTGGTCCCAACCTGGTTGGGGACGACATGGATATATTGGTGGGTATGAGACACGGGCCTACCAGACCCAACAAGATGCCCCTCTTCAGTTTCACTCTGGCCAGTACCCACAACAATCCCAGGAGGCAGTACACTACCCACATCATGGGCAACAGTATGCCCCCACACAGGGCGATGTTGGGCAAAGTAGCCAGCAGCAACCACAGGCTGGTCTTCCGCCTTCTCCTTCCCCAACTTACCAAAATTTATAATGTAGCCATTTTGTTATTGCATAATGTTTATTTTTTTTTTTTCTATGTGTGAAAATGTTATTTGGAAAAAATGTTCACAACTGAAAAAAGGCCAATTTGGCCCATTGCCACAGTTCTCATATGGCAATAATATGTTTTGCTTTAAAAAAAACACACACAAAAAAAGGCAAAAGTAAACATTTGTCTACTACATTTTACGTCTCTGTCTCAATTCTAAAAAACAGTGTCAGCATACTAACATACACTTACCAATGCAATTAAACACTCATAGAATCAGAAGGGGTAGAAATATATATATTTAGACACACATAAACCAAAAAATTATAACATAGATACAGCATGATCTTGCCAAGAAGTTTCGCCCTCAGGTGACATAAAGTAATTTGTGAAAATATCACGCACTTTGAGGCCAGAGAGCGGTCTATGTTGAGGGTTGATAGGTGGTCTCACCCTATGCACATTGTCCGGCCTACGCACAACACCAGCAGAGGAGGAACAATCATGTATCCTGGTGAAGTTATGAAGAACCACACAGGCTTTAACTACTTCATTAACATTTTGTTCACTCAGCTGAATGGCAGACTGGAGTACCGGCCATTTGGCACAAAGAATACCAAAGGATCACTCCACCAGTCGCCGAGCACGTGATAGGCGCAAGTTAAAAATTCTGTGCTGGTGGTCAAGGTTGCGCCGGGGATATGGCCTCATGACATTGCACGTTAACTGAAACGCCTCATCTGCCACAAGGACATAAGGGACAGATTCTTGAGTGGAGCCTGGTAGCTGGCGTGGTGGTGGTAGATCCAACTGGTTGGTGCGTAGCTGCCGAGCCATAATGGAAGTATTGAAGACTCGAGAGTCTCCCGTCCTTCCATAGGCCCCAATGTCAACAATTATAAACTTGCATTGAGGGTCAACAAGAGCAAACAATACAACAGAAAAGTATTGTTTATAATTGAAGAATTGGGAGCCAGAGTTCGGCGGCTTATGCACCCGGATATGTTTGCCATCAAGGGCCCCAATACAATTAGGAAACTGGCAGTCCTCCTTAAAGTCCCTTGATATCCTCAACCAGTCTTCCATCCTGGGCTCGGGCATGACGAGCTGATGTAGTCTTCACCATATTTCACTACATGTCGACCTGACTATGCCAGAAATGGTAGATCTTCCAATCAGAAACTCATGGTGGAGGGCAGCATAAGACAGGCCAGTGGACAGGAAGCTGAAGAACAACAGAAAATGAACATTTTAGAATGCACAAATTAACCAAAAACCAGGTACATACATACCAAATTTGTTAGGATTTCATATCTACTAACACACACTTATTTGGTCGCACAATCACTACGTGAGATTCACTACGTACAGTATTACACATAACATTCTGGTCTGTAAATTTCAACATATCTGGAATAAGATGAGGGCATTAAAATTAGTCCATGAAGCAATAAATACATACTTTGGCCAACACATCATGAACATAGAGAATGTGGTTGTGTAGTACATACCGTAATGTGAGTAGAAGTCGCTCCTCTGCAGATCTAGCTTTGCGCATCCTTGTGTCCTGAAAGGTTATCCCAGGGCGCACTGTCTCCAAGAGTAGATCAAATGTTACAAGGCTCATGCGGCAGTATTGGTAGAATTTTGCAGGATGCTCCCGCAGAGAAGAATAGAGGCGGTGAAAATGACCTCTTGTGAGTCGTTGCCTCAAAAGTGGATGGACCCACATGCGTCTCCTCCTCTGCGGATCCACTATCACTGGGTATGGGTAACCAAAGCGGCGTGACAAAAGCCAGTTGAAGAGAACCTGCTCAGTTGTGTTGAAACTCAGTCTGTCTGTCATGCTGCACATACAACAGCAACACACCTAGTGAAGGCAAGGACACAAATGGACAGAATGGAGGCAGCCACCTGTTCCTGAGGCAATAAATAGAGTGCAGGCTAATGATTTAAATAGTTTGCAGGCCTCAAAACCGTTAAATGTCCATTTTGCAAGGCTGCGAGAAAATCTCGCCATACGGATTGCATACGGATTACATACGGATTACATACGGATGCTGACATGCGCAAAATATGCGACCTCACCTTGCTTACGGATGACATACGGAGCACTATTTAGGGGTCATTCATCCGTATTACGCATGTAAACTACGGACAGTATTTTGCGTCGGTTAGTGTGACCCCAGCCTAACACACATGATAGGATTAGGTACACGGCTCAGCAGTCAGTATCACACAGGAAAGGCTTAGATACACAGCTCAGCAGTCAGTATCACACAGGATAGGATTAGATACACAGCTCAGCAGACGGTATCACACAGGATAGGATTAGATACACAGCTCAGCAGACAGTATCACACAGGAGAGGATTAGATACATGGCTCAGCAGACAGTATCACACAGGAGAGGATTAGATACAAATTAGTTGAAAATAAAATACTATCAATACTTGGGTAATCGTTTAGTTAATTTGTGTTGCAAATCTGTAGAGTTGAATATATGATGTGAAATGTTTTTATGTGCAATATAATCCTTATAATTTGTTATAACTAACCACAGTTGGTTACTATGCCCAGGCAACGCCGGGCTCTTCAGCTAGTATATATACTGTATATATGTATAGATATATATTTTATTATACATCTTAATAATCGAGGATAACCCAATGTATCAAACCACTGTACGGGACACATATAATGTATATATTGCTGTGTATTATTTTAGTAATGCTCTTTTTTTTGCAATGACATTCTCCATTCTCCATACAACACAAATTAAAGGAAACAGATGTGGAGTGTGAATGCCGTCATGTGGATTTTGTTGCTAAGGTAACATCTTGCTTGGTTTCTTGATATTCTTGATTTACAGTGTGCATGACCCATTTCAATATTATATTTTAATAAAACAGTAAATATTTCAGCAACTCAAAAGTGATAGTCACCAAAGGTGTGGAATTACAGGTGCAATGTGAATATTTTAAGTCCTGACATTGCATTTTGTAAAGTAGAAATTACATGCTTTTGTGGGGCATGGATGCAAATATTGAATGCACAGATCCTGAAGCAACAACCAAAACTGTACACACCTAAAGAAGGGCCGTATGTTAACACAAAAGTATACTGAAAGTGCAAGTGTTCACCACCATGGATGGTACTGTATGGTTCATGTCAGAAATATGTGTGATTATGAGAGCAAAGTATCAGTCATTAAGCCCCCTACCGTAACGAGACTGGTGGAACCACTGTGCCGTGATCAGAGAAGATCCATGATGGTGGGGTTAGACTTGGCTAAAGATGAACACCAGGTGCTATACCACGACAGACTTCAAATGCATGGCAACTGACCCCCAAGGGGTGGGAAGCTGGGACAGCCTGGAAGGGAAGGTTCAGCTGGTACATGCAGGCATGGCAGGAACACAGGAGCGGCAGGTGCAGGCAGGTATGGCTGTTATACAGGCAGGCACTGGCAGGAGTGGCTGGTATACAGGTGGGCACATCAGGTGCAACAAGGTACGGCTGGTAAACAGGTGGGCACGGCCAGTGCAGGCAGGTACAGCTGATATACAGTGGGTATGGAAAGTATTCAGATCCCTTTACATTTTTCACTCTTTGTTTCATTGCAGACATTTGGTAAATTCAACAAAGTTTATTTCATCTCAATAATGCACCCCATCTTGACTGAAAAAAAACAGAGAAGTAGAAATTTTTGGAAATTTATTAAAAAAGAAAAACTGAAATATCATATTGTCATAAGTATTCAGACTCTTTGCTCAGACACTCATATTTAACCCCTTAACGACCGCCGATACGCCTTTTAACGGCGGTAATTAAGGGTACTTAAACCACAGCGCCGTTAATTCACGGCGCTGTGATTTAAGTGAATAGCGCCCCCCAGTGTCGGATTTTCTCCGGGGTCTCGGCTGCCAGGGGTAGCCGAGACCCCAGAGAACATGAATCGGTCGGTTTTTACCGACCCCCGCTTTTGCGATCGCCGTTATTAACCCTATAACAGCGACCGCAAAAAAAAAAAAAAAGCCGCGATTTTACATTTCATTTCTCTTTCCTCTGATGTGATCGCACATCAGAGGATAGAGAAATAGGGTCCCCGATCCCCCCGCTCCCCTCCCGGTACCTCTCCCTTGTCCTCCGTCCCCTCCCGGTGGTCCCGCGCCCGCCGGCGTCATCTGATGGGCGCCGCCATCTTGAAAATGGCGGGCGCATGCGCAGTGCGCCCGCCGGGAATCTGCTGGCTCCGGCTGGTAGATTCCATTCATTATTTTGATCACTATGATAAACGATCATAGTGATCAAAATAATAAAAATAGTACATAACCCCCCCTTTTATCACCCCCTTATTCTGGCACACATAATGAAATAAAAAAAATATTTTTTTTTTCAGTTTTCCATAAGGGTTAGGGTTAGGGTTAGGCTAGGGTTAGGCTAGGGTTAGGGTTGGGTTAGGCTAGGGGTAGGGTTAGGGTTAGGGTTAGGCTAGGGTTAGGGTTAGGCTAGGGTTAGGGTTAGGCTAGGGTTAGGGTTAGGCTAGGGTTAGGGTTAGGCTAGGGTTAGGGCTAGGCTAGGGTTAGGGTTGGGCTAGGGTTAAGGGTTAGGGTTGGGCTAGGGTTAGGGTTGGGCTAGGGTTAAGGGTTAGGGTTGGGCTAGGGTTAGGGCGAACTAGGATTAGGGTTAGGATTAGGGATTAGGGTTGGGATTAGGGTTAGGGGTGTGTTGGGGTTAGGGTTGGAGCAAGAATTGAGGGGTTTCCACTATTTACCCACTTTGGGGGTCTAAAAATTGGGGTCTAAAAAATCACTTTTGTGGAAATAAAAAAGACTTTTTATTTTCACGGCTCTGCGTTTATAAACTTCTGTGACGCGCTTGGGGGTTCAAAGTGCTCACCACACATCTAGATAAGCTCCTTAGGGGGTCTAATTTCCAAAATGGGGTCACTTGTGGGGGGTTTCCACTGTTTAGGCCCATCAGGGGCTCTGCAAACGCAACATGATGCCCGCAGACCATTCCATCAAAGTCTGCATTCCAAAATGGCACTCCTTCCCTTCCGATCTCTCCCATGCGCCCAAACAGTGGTTCCCCCCCACATATGGGGTATCAGTGTACTCAGGACAAATTGCATAATAACTGTGGGGGTATGATTTCTCCTGTTACCCTTGTAAAAATAAAAATTTGGGCGCGAAAAGATCATTTTTGTGGAAAAAAAATGGATTTCTTATTTTCACGGCTCTGCGTTTATAAACTTCTGTGAAGCACTTGAAGGTTCAAAGTGCTCACCACACATCTAGATAAGTTCCTTCATGGGTCTAGTTTCCAACATGGAGTCACTTGTTGGGAGTTTCCACTGTTTAGGCCCATCAGGGGCTCTGCAACCGCAACATGATGCCCGCAGACCATTCCATCAAAGTCTGCATTCCAAAATGGCACTCCTTCCCTTCCGAGCTCTCCCATGCGCCCAAACAGTGGTTCCTCCCCACATATGGGGTATCAGCGTACTCAGGACAAATCGCATAATAACTGTGGGGGTATGATTTCTCCTGTTACCCTTGTAAAAATAAAAATTTAGGGGTGAAAAGATCATTTTTGTGGAAAAAAAAATGGATTTCTTATTTTCACGGCTCTACGTTATAAACTTCTGTGAAGCACTTGAAGGTTCAAAGTGCTCACCACACATCTAGATAAGTTCCTTCATGGGTCTAGTTTCCAAAATGGAGTCACTTGTTGGGGGTTTCCACTGTTTAGGCCCATCAGGGGCTCTGCAAACGCAACATGATGCCCGCAGACCATTCCATCAAAGTCTGCATTCCAAAATGGCTCTCCTTCCCTTCCAAGCTCTCCCATGCACCCAAACAGTGGTTCCTCCCCACATATGGGGTATCAGCGTACTCAGGACAAATCGCATAATAACTGTGGGGGTATGATTTCTCCTGTTACCCTTGTAAAAATAAAAATTTGGGGGTGAAAAGATCATTTTTGTGGAAAAAAAAATGGATTTCTTATTTTCACGGCTCTACGTTATAAACTTCTGTGAAGCACTTGAAGGTTGAAAGTGCTCACCACACATCTAGATAAGTTCCTTAATGGGTCTAGTTTCCAAAATGGGGTCACTTGTTGGAGTTTTCCACTGTTTAGGCACATTAAGGGCTCTCCGAACGCAACATGGCATCCGATCTTAATTCCAGCCAATTCTGCGTTGAAAAAGTCAAACGGTGCTCCATCCCTTGCGAGCTCTGCCGTGTGCTGAAAAAGGGGTTTACCCCCACATATGGGGTATCGGCGTATTCAGGAGAAATTGTACAACAAATTTTGTAGTTGATTTTCTCTTTTAACACATGTGAAAATAAAAAAAATTGGTTCTGAAGTAATTTTTTTCCAAAAAAAAGTTAAATGTTAATTTTTTCCATCCACATTGCTTTCGTTCCTGTGAAGCACTTAAAGGGTTAATAAACTTCTTGAATGTGGTTTTGAGCACCTTGAGGGGTCTAGTTTTTAGAATGGTGCCACTTTTGGGTATTTTCTGTCATGTACACCCCTCAAAATGACTTTAAATATGATGTGGTCCCTAAAAAAAATGGCTTTGTAAATTTTGTTGTAAAAATGAGAAATCGCTGGTCAACTTTTAACCCTTATAACTTCCTAACAAAAAAAAATTTTGCATCCAAAATTGTGCTGATGTAAAGTAGACATGTGGGAAATGTTATTTATTAAGAAATTTATGTGACACATCTCTCTGATTTAAGGGCATAAAAATTTAAAGTTTTAAAATTGCAAAATTTTAAATTTTTTTGCCATATTTCTGTTTTTTTCATAAATAAACACAAGACTTATCGAAGAAATTTTACCACTAACATGAAGTACAATATGTCACGAAAAAACAATCTCAGAATCAGCAGGATCCATTAAAGCGTTCCAGAGTTATAACCTCATAAAGGGACAGTGGTCAGAATTGTAAAAATTGGCCTGGTCATTAAGCTGCAAACTGGCTCTGTCGCTAAGGGGTTAAGTCACATGTTGTCCATTTCCTTGTGATCCTTCTTGAGATGGTTCTACTCCTTCATTGGAGTCCAGCTGTGTTTAATTAAACTGAAAGGACTTGACAAAGGCACACACCTGTCTATATAAGACCTCACAGCTCACTGTGCATGTCAGACCAAATGAGAATCATGACGTCAAAGGAACTGGCCAAGGAGCTCAGAGACAGAATTATGGCAAGGCACAGATCTGGCCAAGGTTACAAAAGAATTTCTAGAGTACTCAAGGTTCCTAAGTGCACAGTGGCCTCCATAATCCTTAAATGGAGGAAGTTTGGGACCACCAGAAGTCTTCCTAGACCTGGCTGTCCAGCCAATCTGAGCAATCGTGGAAGAGGAGCCTTGGTAAGAGAGGTAAAGAAGAACCCCAAGATCACTGTGACTGAGCTCCACAGATGCAGTAGGGAGATGGGAGAAAGATCCACAAAATCAACTATCACTGCAGCCCTCCACTAGTCGGGCCTTTATGGCAGAGTGGCCCGACAGAAGCCTCTCCTCAGTGCAAGACATATGAAAGTCCGCACAGGGTTTGCTAAAAAGCACATGAAGGACTCCCAGACTATGAGAAATAAGATTCTCTGGTTTGATGAGATGAAAATGGAACATTTGGGTGATAATTCTAAGCGGTATGTGTGGAGAAAACCAGGCACTGCTCATCAACTGTCCAATACAATCTCAACAGTGAAACATGGTGGTGGCAGCATCATGCTATGGGGGTGATTTTCAGCTGCAGGGACAGGACGACTGGTTGCAATTGAAGGAAACATGAATGCGGCCAAGTACAGAGATATCCTGTATGAAAACCTCTTCCAGAGTGCTGTGAACCTCAGACTTGGCCGAAGGTTCACCTTCCAACAAGACAATGACCCTAAGCACACAGCTAAAATAACAAAGGAGTGGCTTCAGAACAACTCTGTGACCATTCTTAACTGGCCCAGTCAATGCCCTGACCTAAACCCAATTGAGCATCTCTGGAGAGACCTGAAAATGGCTGTCCACCAACGTTCACCATCCAACCTGACAGAACTGGAGGGGATCTGAAGGAAGAATGGCAGAGGATCACCAAATCCAGGTGTGAAAAACTTGTTGCATCATTCCCAAGAAGACTCATGGCTGTACTAGCTCAAAAGGGTGCTTCTACTTAATACTGAGCAAAGGGTCTGAATACTTATGACCATGTGATATTTCAGTTTTTCTTTTTACATAAATTTGCAAAAATTTCTACATTTCTATTTTTTTTCAGTGAAGATGGGGTGCAGATTGTACATTAATGAGAAAAAAATGAACTTCTTTGAATTTACCAAATGGCTGCAATGAAACAAAGAGTGAAAAATTTAAAGGGGTCTGAATACTTTCCGTACCCACTGTATGTACTGTATATATGCACACACATACACTATATACACTTATGCAGACACACATAATATATACTGTATGTACATACATATACATATATTATACACACACCACAGATTTACACATACTATATACTGTACATACGCACACACATACTACAGTACATACATATACATATATTATACACACACCACAGATTTACACATACTATATACTGTACATACGCACACACATACTACATACACATATACAGACACACACTGTATACTACACATGTACACACACAGATACAAATATATATATATGTATAATTACCAGGTCCTGCTGATTCACTTGTGCAGATCACAGGACAGTGGTTTAGGAGCAGCCATGATTAGGAGGAGGGGACACAGACAGGGCTACAGGCATCTTCCTGCCTCAGGGTCTGACCTCTGCTGTGCTGTGAGACCGCCCTTCCGCCTCACTCTCAACTTCTAACTCAACACTGCAGGGGGAGAGGGAGAGAGATGCCCCGGACTACAGAGGATGCACAGCATTATTCACTGTAAGTAATGCTGTAGACCCTCTGGGCACTTCACAAAGGTCTGCAGACACAGGGGGCCCCCTTTGTGGGTGGGGGCCCTAGGCATCTGCCTTGTTTGCCTGCCCTGCTCTTAAGTCAATACTAATCCATCCTATATTATAGTTAAGGCCTGTTTCACACATCAGTTTTTCACCATCAGTCAAATCCGCCAAAATTTGAAAATGGAGGATCCGCTGTTCTTGTGGCAGATCCGCCGTTTTTTCCCATTGAGATACATTAGTGGCGGATGGTCGTCCGTTACATCCGCTATTCGACGGATCCGCCAGATTTTTGGCGGATTCTGTCTGAGGTGAATGGACTTTGCAACTTTTTTTGGCGCCGTCAAAATGGCGGGAGACGGCGGATCCGCCATTATTCGCCATTTGATAGAATGGCCGCCTATGGGCGGCGGATCCGCTGGGATACGCTATTTTGCGAAAACCGCCGGCAGAATCCGCTTTCTCGCACTGAGCATGCTCAGAAAAAAAAGATACTTTTCCAGACAGTCCAAAACTATATAAAGGTGGGCTAATTAATCATTGGGCCCAGACATCCGGCACCAGCAACAAGAAGAGAGAAGAGACAGCCTGCCTGCCCAGCACCAAGAGGCCTGCCACCACAAAAGGCCTGCTACCACCTGCCCAGCTCCAAGCTAGGACCAAGAGGCCTGCCAGTGCCAGCCAGCACCAACAGCCTGCCAACAAAGCCTGCAATTGTGTGATTATAAAATCTATTTGTGTGGGGCATGTCTATGTGTTTGTGGCTTGCCTGCCTGTGTGTGTAGCCTGCCTGTGTGTGGCCTGCATGTTTGTGTGTGTTGCCTGCCTGTGTGTGTGGTCTGCATTCCTGCATGTATGTTTGTGGCCTCCCAGTGTTGCATGTCTGTGTGTGTTTATTTTTATTATGCTTTTTTTTTCATACTTTAATTGTTTTTCTGTTGCATTTGTACTGCATTTTATTTTCATAGTACTGTAATTTTATTTGTATATTTGCAACTGTGCTGTGAGTGTGTTGTGTATTGTATGTGGTGTAACTGTGGTGTTGTATGTGGTGTTACTGTAGTATATCACTTTTTTTATTTTTCATTTATGTCATGATCCAGGACGGGGTTTCGCTTTAGCCCGTCCTGGTCAGACAGGGGGTTAATTGTTTCTGCCTCTTTCTGGCAGAGGGCGGCTATTTAATGCTCACTGGACCTAGGTCCGGTGTCAGTTATACTCCTGCCCTCGGCTGAGTTAAGTGACCTCTTGTATACATGTGCCTTGTGCCTGATAACTTGTTGCTTGTTTGGTTGTGATCTGATTCTGTCCCTGTTACGAGTTCTGCCTGACCCTCTTGTACCGCACCGTCCTCTCGTGTATGACCCTCTGCTTGTGACTTGACTGCTCTCTGCTCATCCCTTTTGTACCGCACCGCCCTCTAGTGTATGACCTTTGGCTTCGTCTGACCTCCCATCTGCTTGTCCCTCCTGTACCTCGTTCGCCCGTATTGTGTATGATCTCTGGTTTGCCCGACTCTGAGTGTTCTTCCATCTTAGCAAGCAGGACGCTAAGCCCCGCCCCCTTGTGGTCACATGACCATAGGTCCCATGCCTGCTTGCTAATACTTCAGCGTTCAGGTCCTGTGCGTCTGTACTTTCCAGCTGTTACTGTCCCCGGGACCCCTACAGCACTGGTGAGTCCCTGCTCATCGAGGGCTGTACGCCGGCGCTGTCAGGATCCTGACAATTTATTGTGGTATTTAAAATAAAGAGCAGAGTAGCTCCTAATTGTGAAAAAAAAATAAAGTAAAAAAAAAAAATTAATAAAAAATGTTTATAAAAATTGTCCGTAGTATTATTTTAAAACCAGGTAAAATAAAGTATTCTTATATTTGCAAAAAAGGTAAAATTAAGTGTTGGTGTTTGGTATACAAGTGTGGTTATACTCTCAAGTGAGAGATTTTAAGGGAATTTACACACAAACACTTGGGTATACTCTCAGTGAGAGTTTGAGGGAATTACACACATTCAATCACAGTGTGGTTATACTCTCAGTGAGAGATTGTCAGGGAATTTACACACATGCAAACACTTGAGTATACTCTCAGTGAGAGTTTCAGGGAATTACACACATCCAATCACAGTCATTCTCAGTGAGAGATTGTCAGGGAATTTACACACAAGCAAACACTTAAAAATGTGGGCATATGGGTATACTGTCAGTGAGAGTTTCAGGGAATTACACACATTAAATACCAATGAAGATTTTTTTTGTTATTAATATTATATTTATACTTGCAGATCAGTTCAGGAAGTACTGCACACCCACCAGGCCGCAGCAAACCAACCAAACCGCAGCAGAGCAGCCAGACCACAGCAGAACTGCATAGGAAAAACTTCAGTTTTCCCAGTAAGTATAAATGCCTGAAAGCTTTTGTTATCCTTTGTATAGTAGCTTAACAAGTGTTTTTATACTTGCAGATCAGTTCAGGAAGGACCGCAGCAGACCCACCAGGCCGCAGCAGACCAAATAATGTCTTCTTCTGGGAGCTCCCCCTCACATCATCAGCAAACTGAGGTAATATAAATAATGTTTTTTTTTACTCTTATTTTACAGGTAATTTTTTTTTTAACCCTATATGCATGTATTCTGTTTTCACAGGAAGCTGAATCTGAGGAGCTTGCAGGAAGAGACATGGAGGGTGGAGAAATGCAAGGAGGGGGCGCGCAGAGTGTAAGTTTAGCACATACAAAAACTCACATTCATACATAATGCTACAACCAACACAAACATTAATCACAGCACACACAATAACTCCACATCCATCCAACCACATACCTTTTTTTTTACAGTCTTCACAATCTGGTGCCCGCACTAGAGCGACTCCCAGAACATCCCAGCGTCGTCGAGGTGATTCATCTGGTGGTCGGCGAACAGTAAGTAACCCTTTATTTGGTTGATTGATTAAGCTCATGTGTTTCAATTTAATAATCTCTTTTTTTTTTTCCACAGGTTTCACAGCGTGCTCCCCAAATACCAGTGGAAGAGAGGATAATCATAGATGTGGATGCCCTCATCGAGGCTGTGCAACCACGGGAGCCGCTGTGGAACATGGGAAACCGCTTCCATGCCGACCAACCACCCGACGGCTATGGGATGAGGTGTGTTTGGAGGTTGTAGACAACTGGGAGGAGCTCGATGCGAGAGCCAGGGATTTTGTGCGTAAGTATTCCAATTTCAGTAACTTAATATTACAGCATGTGACGTTTTTAATACTAACCACTTTTTTTTTTTTTCCCCTTCACAGGTGACAGGGTTATCATACGGTGGCGGTCGCTCAGGGATCGCTTCAAGAGGGACTTCAACAAGGAGATGCAGGCCCCGAGTGGATCGGGAGGAAGCAGGATCACCCCATATAAACATTACAGAGCCCTGTCGTTCCTCCGGTCGACGATGGTGAGCAGAAGGTAAATATTCCACACACCATTTCTGTAGTACAAATGTTTCGATGTTTAACCTAATTTTTTTTTCAGCAATGCTAAATGAAATGTAAATATATTAATATATTTTTTTTCTCTTTTCTAGCACCATCTGCAGCACTCGGGAGCCTGCTTCTGAGTTGCCTCCCTCTGGAGTGATCCCTTCGGAGACCGCCACCGGGGGACCACATCGAGGTATCCGACCCCTCTGTACCTTCCCTCTTGTATCATCCCTCTATCCCCTCCACCAGCACTGGAGCAGCAGGGCAATCTTCATCACATGAAGCTGCTGGTGACAACTTACAGTACCCTTTACCCCACACCTCTGACACTGCCGCAACATCTCGACCAACTTTTGGTTCTGGATGGCAGCGTCAGAGAGATCAGGAAAGGATGACTTTGTCTGACTGTTTGAATCTGAATTCAACCATTCAGAATGCATTCCGTATTTTGGGGCAACAGTTAACCTCTGGGTTGAACATGATCAATCAAAGTATCATGGAATTCAGAAGTTACGTGGAACGGTTGAATGCAGAGTCAAACCAGATGCTGAGACATTTTTTTTTTTTATTCAGTTGTCCGGCAAATGGAAGGTTTAAATACTCACCAGCAGATGCATGTGATGCAAGCCTGTCACAATGCTCTAGTGGCTGCAGTGTCCGAAGCATCCCATTCTACCCATGCACCTCATTGCACCGTCCATCCTCCCTCTGTTCATCCTTCCCCCGCCCATCCTTCCACCGTCCATCCTTCCACCACCATCCATCCTCCTACCACCATCCATCCTCCTACCACTCCTTCTCCTTTCTCTAGTTCCCCATTCCATTCTTCCCAGTACCTTCCTTCCCCATTGCATTATACCCCAATGTCCTCACCATACCCACCCCCACACACACACCTTCAATGTTCCCACAAACATCCTCTGTTCAACTCCCATCCCAACCTCATGTTTTCAACCCCCCTTCCACTTCTGATCCTCACCAACTCCGTTCCCAGTCCTCCACCCCACCCCCCAATGTGGTCAACCCTGTTCCCTCCGATGATATCTCCACCCAACAGTACCGGCATCTCTAATTTAGTACAAAAAATTAGTAAAATAAGTTTTCTCAAAAAATTAGTAAAATAACAGTATATAATTTTGAAAAAAATTTCAAAAATAAACATGTTTTTGTTTCAAAATAGTTGTGTAGTTTACTTTTTTTCTTTACTTCTTGGTGAAGTTTCAAAGTACACCGGTGGTGTACAGATACAAATACACAACACTTGGTAAAATTTCAAAGTACACCGGTGGTGTAAAGGTATAAAACACAACACTTGGTGAAGTTTCAAAGTACACTGGTGGTGTACAAATACACAACACTTGGTAAAATTTAAAAGTACACCGGTGGTGTAAAGGTAAAAAAAACACAACACTGTTATTACCCACAATTGGTGTAAAGGTATAAAAACTATGAAAGAAAAAAGGAAAAATTACAAAAGTTTTTCTTATCCAAAAAAGGAACCTTGATATAAAAAAAAAAATAATACAAAAAATTATACCTTGTCATCTTGCCAGTCAACTCTTCCTTCGGGTGACAGAAAATAATCAGCAAATGTGTCCCTCATTCTTGACACTGACCCAGTACTCCGAACACTTGTCTGCTGATAATCCCACAACGTGGTTTCACAAACATTTTCTTCCATGGAAACAGGTTCCTTTGAAAGTACAAAACTGTGCAGGATTACACATGCTTTCACCACCTCATCCACAGTCTCAGTTTTCATTTTAATGGCAGTTAACAGCATTCTCCATTTTGCAGTTAATATCCCAAAGCGCACTCCACCACTCTTCGCACTCTTGTCAAGCGATAGTTAAAGATTTTTTGGTGTGTGTCAATCCATAACTTCCATATGGCTTGAGAACATGTTTGGAGAGTTGAAATGCGTCATCAACACACTCAAATGGCATTGGTGGGCCTGTTGTTCCAGGGAGTGGTCTTGGAGGTGGGAATTCAAAATTGTCTCCATACAAACGATGGCCCATTGCGGACATCTTGAATACCTGCGAATATTTGGATCGACCATACGCACCAATGTCGACCGCAATAAATTTGCATTTTGAGTCTGCAATGGCCATCAATACAATGGAGAAGAATTTCTTGTAGTTGAAATATTCTGATCCAGATCCAATGGGTTTCACAATCCGTATATGCTTCCCATCCACTGCACCAACACAATTTGGAAACTGAAACATTTCTTGAAAGTTGTCCGCAATCTCCAGCCACCTCTCCTGTGTTGGCTGTGGGATGTTCTCCTCGTGTAGACAATCCCACAATGCCTGGCAGGTATGTTGGACAATTCCATATATTGTCGATATCACAAGCCGGTACTGGTAATGGAGGGAGGTGAAGGATTCTCCAGTTGCCTGGAATCTGTTAAAAAAAGGGGAAAAAGTAAAATTAATCAAACTACAAGCAATAACATGACAATAAAAGTCTGCAGAATCTGAAAACTTTTAAAAAATAGATAACTTACCGAAGGGTCACCATCAAACGTTCCGCCGGTGAAATAGAAAAGCTCATGTAGGTGTCGCTTCTCCGGATGTGCACTCTGACACGCTCCACCAAAATTTCAAACAAGTCCTGTCTCATCCGCACATAATTAAAGAACTTGTCCGGATTATCCCTCAATCCCAGATACAGTGTAGAAAACAAGCCAAGGGTAAATCTCTCTGTGCATTTATCGGATGAATCCACTGCCGTCGTCTCTTCCTTCTTCAACGCAGGACTCGCAGTCTTCTTTTCTCCCTCTGGAGAGCAATAATTGCCAAACGATTGTAGTGCAAATCAAATTCCACACAGAGGGTGTTAATACTCGCAATAACTCCTTCCATCTCTGCCACTAGCTCTAAAACCTTTCAAAGATATTGTTTTACAACACCCTAGATATAGTTTTCTCTAGTTTCCAGGATCCAATCACATTTGGGAACATTTTCCCAGAGCCAATCATATTTGGGAGCATCCCATTTGGAAGGTGTGGAAAAACGGATCCGTCAGAAAACGGACCCAACGGATAGCAAAAACGGATGCCAGCGGATGGAATGGATCCGATTTTTGACGGATCCGTACACAAATCCGTATAGCGGATCCGTCCAAAAAACTGATCCGTACCACCCGCTTGCATCCGTTTTTACACATTTTTAGCGGATCCGCCATTTTCACTTTTTGGCGGATTTTGACTGATTTGAAAAAACTGATGTGTGAAACAGGCCTAATGCAGCATACCTCGTTTCTGTTTACTTAACAAACCCGTTTACAAAATCCTCTTAAAGATTTAAATCCTCATTTTATCATAAGGACGGCGTGTGGGTGTTTGTTGCTATCTGAAAAAAATTCCCTTGAAGATTCTGGATGCTCAGACATAATGTACAATCTTGTAATTCATTAAAGGAAACTAGCCTGATAATAAACTCTCTAAAGAAAATGACAGCTTAACAAGTGCAACACAGTGGATTGTCACATAAAATAAACAAGGGGAGCAAAAAATGAAAGACGGAAATTATTACCTAATATAAATCACTTTGTACTGTGGAAATGAGAAGCATAAATGTGAAATGAAATAATTATACAGTGGAAGACGGATGTAATCATAGCCATACAAACAAAGGCGCTTCATATCATTTACTATGCTGTCATGGCCAAAATTGTTGGCACCCTTGAAAACAAAGTATTTCTCACAGAAAATTATTGCAATTAATGAAGTTTTGTTATACACATTTTTATTACCTTTAAAAAAAAACGGAGTAAAAAATGCAAATTGGACGTAATTTTACACAAAATCTCAAAAATGGGATAGACAAAACTGTTGGGAGTCGGGATCTTTCCAAATTGTGGGAAAACAACATTGTTTCAAGCATGTGATGCCCATTCAAATTCACCCGTGGTGTCACGGGGCCATAAGAATTCAGCGGCTGGTTACACGAACTCCTGCACTGGTTAGAACTGCTTCACCATCCTATTAAACAGTGCAGGTTTCCCTTGCTCTATCATTGCAAGGGTTAATTAGTTCAGTTGATATCCTGGAGCTCCCCATCCTGAATTGTGTCAGCTGTTTTGTTTGGCCACTCCCTTCTGGTATATACCTTTGCCACTGGCACTTGGGAGTTGCCAGTGATAGTTGTTCTACTTTCTGGTTTTGTGTTTAACCACTTCCCGACCTTTGACGCCACGTAGGCGTCATGAAAAGTCGTGTCAATCCGACCCATGACGCCTATGTGGCGTCATGAATTGAGAGCCACTCTGTGGGTCGGGTGACCAGGGTCACTGAAAGGTCACCTGACCCGCACACAGAGGACCCTTTGTAGTTCACCCCAGGGGGGGTGGCTTAGCCCCCACGAGCCTACAATCACTCTGATTGGCTGTTAAAAGTGAAACAGCAAATCAGAGCGAGTTGTAATATTTCACCAATGAAATTTGGTGAAATATTACAATCAAGCCATGGCAGATACTGCAATAGCATCTGCCATGGCTGGAGACCGAGATCCGACCCCCCCCCACACCAACTGGCGGGGGCGATTGGCCGTCACCACCGACTGACGGCGCCGATCGGCCGCCGCCGTCATCATGTGCTCCTCCTCCCCTTCCCTCCACTCCCCCCACCTTCCAATCTCCCCCTCACCCTCCATGGTGCCTCCAATGTCCCTCTGGCCGTCCCAGTGTCGTGCCAACCCGGATCATGGGCGCCGCCATCTTGGAAAATGGCGGGTGCATGCGCAGTGCACCCGTCGCGCTACAGATTCATTTTTTCATTTTGATCACTGTGATAAACTCTCACAGTGATCAAAATAAAAAAGTAAATACACCCCCATTTATCACCCCCATAGGTAGGTACAAATAATAAAATAAAAAAATATATATATTTTTCCATTAGGGTAAGAATTAGGGTTAGGGTTGGAATTAAAGTTAGGGTTAGACATAGGGTTAGGAATAGGGTTAGGGTTGGAATTAGGGTTAGGGTTGGAATTAGGGGTAGCATTAGGGTTAGAATTAGGGTTGGAATTAGGGTTAGGGTTGGAATTAGGGTTAAGGTTGGAATTAGGATTAGGGTTGGAATTAGGGTCGGGATTAGGGTTAGGGGTGGGTTGGGGTTGGGATAGGGATAGGATTGTGGTTAGGGTTAGAGTTGGGATTAGGGTTAGGATTGTGACTAGGGTTATGATTAGGGTTGGGATTAGGGTTAGGGGTGTGTTGGGGTTAGGGTTGGATTGAGAATTGAGGGGTTTCCACTGTTTAGGCACATCACGGGGTCTCCAAACGCGACATGGCGCCACCATTTATTCCAGCTAATTTTGCGTTCAAAAAGTCAAACAGTGCTCCCTCCATTCCGAGCCCCGACGTGTGCCCAAACAGTGGTTTACCCCCACATATGGGGTGTCAGCATACTCAGGAAAAATTGCACAAGAACTTTGGGGGTCTAATTTCTCCTTTTACCCTTGGGAAAATAAAAAATTGGGGGCTAAAAAAAATGATTTTTGTGGAAAAAAATGATTTTTTATTTTAACGGCTCTGCATTGTAAACTTCTGTGAAGCACTTGGGGGTTCAAAGTGCTCACCACACATCTAGATAAGTTCCTTAGGGGGTCTAGTTTCCAAAATGGGGTCACTTGTGGGAGGTTTCCACTGTTTAGGCACATCAGAGGCTCTGCAAACGTAACATGACGCCTGCAGACCATTTCATCAAGTCGGCTTTTCAAAACGTCACTACTTCCCTTCCGAGCCCCGACGTGTGCCCAAACAGTGGTCTCCCCCCACATATGGGGTACCATCGTACTCAGGACAAACTGGACAACTTTTAGGGTCCAATTTATCCTGTTACCATTGTGAAAATAAAAAATAGCTGGCTAAAAATCATTTTTTGAGGAAAAAAAATGATTTTTTTATTTTCACAGCTCTGCGTTATAAACTTCTGTGAAGCACTTGGGGAGTTTCTACTGTTTAGGCACATCAGGGGCTCTGCAAACGTACATGACGCCCGCAGACCATTCCATCAAAGTCGACATTTCAAAACTTCCGAGCCCCGACGTGTGCCCGAACAGTGGTTCCACCCCACATATGGGGTACCAGCGTACCGACTCACTTTAGCCTAACTCTAACCCTAATGGGAAAATGAAAATAAATATATTTTCTTTATTTCATTATTTTTCCCTAACTAAGGGGGTGATAAAGTGAGGGTTTATTTACTTTTTTTTTATTTTGATCACTGCGATAGGGTCTATCACAGTGACCAAAATGAACCAATAGGAAAAATCTTCCTATTGTTGCCAGCTGCTGGCCGGGAGATCTCGGCGGGCGCACTGCGCATGTGCCCGCCATTTTCTTCCCGGAAGAAGATGGCGGCGACCATCAGGGGAAGCAGGAGGGCCGAGGAGCATCGGGAGGTACCGGGGGATCAGGGACCCTATTTCTCTCTCCTCTGATGTGCGATCACATCAGAGGAGAGAGAAATTAAATGGCACACCAGACTTCTTTTTTAGCGGTCGCCGTTATATGGTTAATAACGGCAATCGCAAAACCAGGGTCGGTAAAAAACAACCCGAATCATGTTCTCTGGGGTCTCGGCTACCCCCAACAGCTGAGACTCCGGAGAAAATCCGACTCTGGGGGGGCGCTATACACTTTTTCCACAGCGCTGTTAATGAACGGCGCTGTGGTTTGTGAACCCTTATCGTTAAGGGGTTATAAAGCAAGGCTGCAGATTTTAAAAATGTACGTGAGTGAGCCAAAGTCCTTCTGGGAAAGTTTCTTGTGGACAGATGAGACCAAGATAAAGCTTTTAGTAAAGCACATAATTCTACTGTACCTACACAGTCAAACATGGTGGAGGATCAAAGATGTTTTGGGATTGTTTTGCTGCCTCTGACACTGGGTGCCTCGACTGTATGCAAAGCATCATGAAATCTGAAGATTACCAAAGGATTTTGGGTTGCAATGTAGTGTCTAGTATTAGAAAGCAGCGTTTGTGTCCTAGGCAATGGGTTTTCTACAGGACAATGACCCCAAACATACTTCAAGAAGCACCCAGAAATGGATGGAAACAAAGTGTAGGAGCAGTTTGCAAAAGGAAGAGTCTTCGAAAATTCCAATTGAGAGGTGTAAGTTGATGGTTATAAGAAGCGAAAGGAAATAAACATATATAACAAAAAATGTGTAATTGCAATAATTTTCAGGGAGAAATTCTTAATTTTCTGGAACAATCTCAAGGCTGCCAACACTTTCCACCATGACTGTATATCAAAATTTCTGAAAGTTTTGAAATTTGCACAAACGCCAATTAATTCACAGCAACTTAATTATGACAATTAAGTAATGCTGGAAGGTATCTGGAATAGCTGTACACTCTGTGCAGCTCCCCGTCTGTCAGCTCTCTGGTTAATATTTGACAGAGTGACAGGTTTGGGTCTTCTTTGTGTGTCAAATATTTCTGCCTCATTATAATACACTGCTATATTATATCTATTAAATACATACACTTCCATACATTTTTTATTTTGTGCAATGGTACCAATGATATGCAAGTATTAGGCTGGGTTCACACATACCGGAACTCTCACGGAAATTACTGCGAGAATTCCGGAATTCCGAAAATCACATTTTAAATTCCCGCGATTTTCCCGCAGAAAAACTAGCATTTTGCAAGCGTAATTAGCTTGCAGAATTGCTAGCATTTTCCAAGCGATCTGGAGCATCGCTTGGAGAACTGATTGACAGGTTGGTCACACTCGTCAAACATAGTGTTTGACAAGTGTGACCAACTTTTTACTATTGAGGCCGCCTATGCGGCATCAATAGTAAAAGATAGAATGTAAAAAATAATAATAAAAAAATATTGTTTTATTCTCACCTTCCGACGTCCCGCGCAGCCTTCCCGCCTCTCTCCATGCTCCCGGTCCCAGTAATCCTTCGGGACAATTACCGCGATGACGTCCGTTCTTGCGGGATCGCGACGTCTTGCGGTCATTCGCGATGACGTCGCGCGAATGACCACGAGACTTCGCGATCCCGCGAGAACGGACGTCATCGCTCGCAAAGGCTTACTGGGACCGGGAGCGTGGAGAGAGGCGGGAAGGCTGCGCGGGACGTCGGAAGGTGAGAATAACAATATTTTTTATTTTAAATTCTATTTTTTACAGGGATATGGTACCTGTAATGTCCACACGTTATGAAGAATTCAAGGTATTAAACTTTAGATATGTTTTATTCTTCGTCCTCCAGCACACAGCATAACAGTTACATCCCCATGCTGCACAGAAGTGAAACTGAAACTTCCCTTCTCATCCCTCTTGTCTCCACCCCCTAAGTCCCATAAGTCTGGCTTGCTTAAAGAGACAGATCTAATTATTATACATTACATCATCCCCTTTTTTTTTTTTTTTAATAAATAACCTATATTACTGATAAATGCAACAACATGAAAACGTCCAAAAAAATCATATGTCCGTTTTGTCTCATTTGTTCAATTCCAAAACCAGAGAAACAAAAAAACAAAAAAAAAACAAACAAAACTGTAGTTACACTTCTTCAATAAGCCTCGATGGAGCTCTTCTCTCTCATGTAGGGTAACGTCTGGGCTCATTGAGAGGGTTCATTGTTGATGGACCAGCTACCTCTTGTTGGTCCTCTCCACCATCGGATACCAAATCTTCCACCAAAGAGAGTTCATTGTCATCATTCTGCGGTATGACTTTAAAATATGAAGAATTTCGCGTTATGGAGTGTCCATCTCGTTCAGCTGTGATCATGCTGCCTTTCCTTTTAGTAACATAATATTTTGCAGGACCATATATAGGTGAGGTCTTGTTGGTTGGTCTTTGACGTACCACCACGACATCCCCTCTTTCGATGGGACTTGACTGTGTCCGTCACCTTCTGTCTGCATAACGTTTCATGGCTTGTTTGTTGGAGAAATCTGTGGATCTCACTGAGGAGTCACTCGGTCGGGGATGGCTGGTCACATCAGGGAGACGTATACGCAGGGTTCTGATGAACATTAAATGAGCTGGAGCAGCATTAGTAGTGGAGTGTGGCGTATTGCGGTAATTACGCATGAATTTGAATAATGACTGTTTCAGTGGGATGTGCTCCAAACTCGCTGCCTTGATACGTTTCCCCAGAGTGCGCATAAAACGTTCCACAATTCCATTGGCTTGCGGCCAGCAAGGTGTGATTTTCCTGTGATTGAATCCCAAATATTCAGAAAATTGTGTAAACACATGTCCATTGAATGGAGGTCCATTGTCTGTTTTGACCACTCTTGGAATACCATATGCCGAGAAAATGTCGTCCAGCTCTGGTATGACATTATTAGCAGATGTTGAAGAGATGAATGAAATGACAGGGTATCGAGAATATTCATCAATTGTTACGAGAATGTATTGGCCATTTGGCAATGGTCCATATATATCGACTGCCACTTCCTCCCAGACAGCAGTGGGTAACGGAGACATTTGTAATGGCTCTAAGTTTGATGATGGAGTGATTAATTGACAAGTAGAACAGCGTCTAATCTTTTCTTCCACCAAGTGATCCATATTTGGGAACCACACTTTTTCTCTGAGTAACTTCTTTGTGCCAACAATTCCTAAACGACCTTCATGTGCTATCTGTATGACTAAGTTACGCAGTCTTATGTACAACTAGTTTGGTACCTCGAAGAATGAGGTGTTCTTCAGTGACTGATAATTCCTCACGTACGTTTGAGAATAGTTTTAACTCTTTCAGATCAATCTCAGAATCAGGAAATTTTTCCTTTTGAATTTCATGCCACCTTCGATTTTGGATGATTTGTATTAGGGCACAGAGTGTCTTGTCTTTTGTTGTTTCATTTACAAATTGATCAAGAGAAAGTGCTTTTGGCACGGCATGATCTGTAACAAAACGTAGGTATTCTTCAATGGAGGAATGCACAGGTATATCATCATTAGTAGGATGTCTTGAAAGATAATCAGCCGGATTGCTGTATTTTCCAGGTTTGTGAACAATTTTATAATTGTAGTCCTGTAGACGTAGGCCCCAACGTTCAATTCGTGCAGGCATTTTAGCTCTGGGATTTCCAAAAATTGTAAGAAGCGCTTGATGATCTGTGACAATGGTGAAGGGAGCTCCATAGAGAAATAAGTGAAAGTGTTCACATCCCCAGACAACTGCCAAGCTTTCTTTTTCAGGTTGAGAATATTTTCTTTCAGTGTTTGTTAAGCTCTTATTTGCATAAGAAATGATGTGAGGATTTTGATTGTTGTCCTTGTATTGCGCTAGAATAGCACCCAGTCCCACGGGACTGGCGTCCACAATCAGTTCAGTTCGAAGAGCCGGATCAAAATAAGCCATAGTGGTTGTCGAGCAGAGTTCATTTTTAATTGTTTCAAAAGAGGCCTGACAGTCTTGAGACCATTGAAAAATACAACTTTGTTTTGTAAGTTCCCGTAGTGGATTGCTGATTGTTGAAAAATTTGGAATATATCTAGCACAGTAACTTGCCATTCCAAGAAAAGAACGCACTTCACTGGCATCCTGTGGAATTGAGGCTGTTCTGATAGCTTCCACTTTCTTGGGGTCTGGTTGTACTTTTGCCGAGAAGATGTGACCATAGAATTCTAATGAACTTTTGTCAAATTCGCACTTCTCTTTGTTTAAAGTGAGTCCAGCAGAAAGCAGGCATTCGAAGATAGCATATAGAGCACGATTATGCTCAGCTTGAGTTTCACCAAAAACCAATATGTCATCACTGTAATTAAAGGCATTTGGGATGTGTTGAATGACACTCCTTATTGCATCCTGAAAAATTTCTGCTGCTGAGCAGACTCCAAAAGTCAATCTTTTGTATCTTCTGAGGCCCACATGGGTGGAAAATGTGGTCAAGTATCGGGACTCTGGACTCAGTTCTAATTGATGATATCCCTTATTGAGGTCGAGTTTTGAAAAGACGGTGGCTCCATTTAATAAATGAATGATGTCATCAATCGTAGGTGAGATATGTCTTTCCCTCTGGATAGCGGTGTTGGGCAGGCGCATGTCAACACACAGTCTCACTTGATCAGGAGTTTTTGGTTTTGGAACTACCACAAGTGGAGAGACCCACGGAGTGGGACCAGTAACAGTTTCAATAACATCCTCATCCATGAGCAATTGGAGTTCCTTTTCTACCTTCTGTCTCAGGTGAAATGGAATACGCCTGTGAGGCTGGGCTACTGGATGAACATTGTCATCCACATGAAGGTGTACTTGAGAGTCCTTTAGTTTTCCCAAACCACTAAATAGGGAGGGAAAGCTGTTTACCATAGTTTGTACATCCATATCCGCAGGGTCAGTTATGGTATGAATAATCTGGATGAGCCCTAGCTCCAAGGCAGTGTGATAGCTGAGAAGACAGCCTCCCGATCCTTGTAATGTGTGGAAAGTGGTTTTCTGCCTGTTTTCTTTATATCTAATTTCAGCATCAAATTGTCCCATTATAGCTAGAGGTGTTTTAGATCCATAAGGAAAGATTTTAGTCTGCACTTGTTGTAAGACTGGCCTTGTTTTCAATTGTTCATATGTAGTGCCATCTATGATATCCACTGAAGCTCCTGTATCTATTGTAAAGGTAATGTCAGTGTTGCAGATTGAGAGTGTAACACAGGGAGACTGTACTGAACCAGTGACAGAGGTAGTGAACACATAGTTCTCAGTCGCAGACATTTCTTCTGTGTCCTGATTTATCATTTTTACATCTGCAGATTTTGTCATAGGCAGCGGAGGCTTGTAGTGTGCTGATTTGCAAACAGCTGCAAAATGATTCCCTTTTCCACATTTACTGCAGGTTTGTCCTATAGCTGGACATTTGTTCTGGTGGTGAGGGAAATCCTGTCCACATCTATAACATTTCTTCTGTTTCTGGGCTTGTTTGTCTGGTAAATTTTTCTGTTTGAGGTTATGCACATGTAATTTATCCCCATTCTCCATTACGGTAGCCTGATGATCTGCTATTTCTATAGCACGGGCCATTTTGAGCAAATCATGTAGAGAGATATCCTGCTGCAGAGCCTTACGCCTTAGGTTATTAGACGAGCAGGTGACAATTATTTGAGTTAGGATTTCATCATCTACATCTGTAAAGGCACATCCATGTGCTAACTCTTTCAGCCGTGTGACATACGTGTCTATGGACTCTTCTGGAAGCTGCTTGGCAATCCTGAATTTATATCTTTCATATCTGATGTTCTGTTTGGGGTTGAAGTAGCCAGTGAGAGCTTTAGTGCAGTTGCTGTATGTGTCTGTTTCTGCTGCAGGTAACGTACTGTATATGTCATAGACTCCTGTGCCTGCACAATGCAGGAGCAAAGCTCTCTTTCTTTTCTCCTCCTTTATGTCCATGGCTTCTAGGAAATTCTCAAATCTGTTTAGCCATTTTCTCCAGTTATGGGAGAGATTAATTATTATTATTATTATTATTATTATTATTATTTATTGTTATAGCGCCATTTATTCCATGGCGCTTTACATGTGAGGGGGGTATACATAAAAACAAGTACAATAATCTTAAACAATACAAGTCATAACTGGTACAGGAGGAGAGAGGACCCTGCCCGCGAGGGCTCACAATCTTCAAGGGATGGGTGATAATACAGTAGGCGAGGGTAGAGCTGGTCGTGCAGCGGTTTGGTCGATCGGTGGTTACTGCAGGTTATAGGCTTGTCGGAAGAGGTGGGTCTTCAGGCTCTTTTTGAAGGTTTCGATGGTAGGTGAGAGTCTGATATGTTGTGGTAGAGAGTTCCAGAGTAGGGGTGATGCGCGAGAGAAATCTTGTATGCGATTGTGGGAAGAGGAGATAAGAGGGGAGTAGAGAAGGAGATCTTGTGAGGATCGGAGGTTGCGTGCAGGAAAGTACCGGGAGACGAGGTCACAGATGTATGGAGGAGACAAGTTGTGGATGGCTTTGTATGTCATGGTTAGGGTTTTGTAATGGAGTCTCTGGGCAATTGGGAGCCAGTGAAGGGATTGACAGAGGGATAATGACATCAGTCATATCAAACTGTGGGAATGTGTGCAAGTAGTCAGCCATGATAGAGTCTCTCAGTGGTGCTGGCGTGTGAAGCGGTAAAATATATTCTGTACTCACAGCAGTAGGTGATTATATCCCATCCTCGTCGCCAGTTGTAATATCCATACGTTATGAAGAATTCAAGGTATTAAACTTTAGATATGTTTTATTCTTCGTCCTCCAGCACACAGCATAACAGTTACATTCCCATGCTACACAGAAGTGAAAGTGAAACTTCCCTTCTCATCCCTCTTGTCTCCACCCCCTAAGTCCCATAAGTCTGGCTTGCTTAAAGAGACAGATCTAATTATTATACATTACAGTACCCACAGCCCGGAGGACAGTCTCCTCTCCTTCGGGCCATGAGTACCATCCGGAAATGTTCTGCTTACTTTTCGCATGGTGTGCACAGCGGAAAGTAAGCAGAACAATGCATTCCTATGGGTGTGGGATCGCCGCGATTCCGCGAAATTAATGAGCATGCTGCAGTTTTTACTGTGAAGCGTTTCCGCCACGGTAGAAACCACAGCATTAGCACAGCATTGCGGAATCCCATAGGAATGCATGGGATGCTTATTTTTTGCGTTAAAACTGCCGCGTAAACGCGAAAAAAAGCCACGTGTGAACTCAGCCTGACGATACTTCTCATTACTGACATGTTTGCATTGGTCACCGCTATTATAATTTTTTTCAAGATAACTAAAGGAACGGCAGTACAGCCTGAAGATTTGGTGGATATTTTTGGGAACAGCGTCCATCAAATTTGAATATTATGAAATATTTGTCTAACATTTTAATTATGAAAATACACTTTTAAAGTAAGGCAAATAAGCATGCATAATTAAGCAAATTTCCACAACCATGTGGTGACAAGTTTAAATAATAATCAGTGTTTATTGCTTACTGAGAGGTACCAGACTTAGTGATTTCTCATGAAAAACCTGTCATTTGCAGATTTTGGAATGGAAGAACACCTTCAAAAGCATTCAGAACAACCAACATTTACTGATGTTATATCTAGTGACTATATAGGGGTGAATATAGGATACCCAAGTCCCCATCTGTTCAATTCAGACTACCGTAAGTGCCCCTCCACCTTGTCGTGACCCTAGTTCTCCCCAACACATGATCCATGAGTTTGGACTGATGAAGCAGCTTGTGAAAGCTCTACTGAAAGAAGGAGAGACTTTTGAGTACCAATGTACCAAGTTTCAGGGACTGTCTGAAGCAAAACTAAAGGAAGGAATTTTTGTGGGACCGGATAATTGGAAACTCATGAAGGACGACATGTCCAAACCAAAAATGAAAATTGTTGAGAAAAGAGCTTGCGATTCTTTTAATGACGTTGTGAAGAAATTTCTAGGTAACAGCAAAGGTTCAAAATGTAAGTCCATTGTGCAGAACATGTGGGAACGTTTTAAAGTGTTGGGTTGTCTGGTGAATTTGAAGTTACATTTTTTACATTCCCATTTGGACTACTTTTCTGAAAACCTTGGTGCTGTTAGCAAAGAGTAAGGAGAAAGATTTCAACACGATATCAAGGAGATGGAATGACAATACCAAGGCAGATGGAACGTGAACATGATGAAGGACTACTGCTGGATGCTTTACAGAGAAGATCCACAGGCCTTCTATAAGACAAAAGGTATCAAGAGAAGCTTTGAAGAGAAAAGGAAAAGGTGAAAGAATTAATTTCCATTAAAGTTTCAGAGTGACTATTCAATAAAAATGTTATATATAATATTGTGTACATGTTTGGCAACAGTAAAGATTTTTCTTGTTCAGGTGCTGGAAGAGGTCGAGCACCTGCGCGCTGCAGTACTCTGCTCTGCCCTCAACAGGGCAGACCAGTGCGCCTGCGCAGGAGCCGTGACAGGCAGGAAAGAGGACGTCATCGCTACAAGATGGGAGGCGCCGGACAGGACTGTGACACCCATCGGACCAAAACTGGACCTGGACCGCCCCTGGGTGAGTATAACATAACTCCTTTTTCTTCTCTTTCAGGGTATATCGGGGGCTTATCTACAGCATTCTGTAATGCTGTAGATAAGCCCCTGATGGCGGTGACGGCAGATTAGAGGCAAAAAAATTGGTGACAGATTCCCTTTAACAAGCGATCCTGGCCATCTGGACGGAAATGCGCTCACTGCTGACCTCTTGTCACGTGATCGGGGGTCATCGGTTCATTGGCATAACAACCAGAGGTCTACTGGAGACCTCTATGGTTGTTCATGCTGGATTGCTGTGAGTGCCACCCTGTGGTCGGTGCTCATAGCAATGCTGTAATTCTGCTACATAGAGGCAATCTGAGCATCGCCTCTATGTAGCAGAGCCGATCAAGTTGTGGCAGCTTCTAGCCTCCCATGGAGGCTATTGAAGCATGCCAAAACTTATAGAAAAATAGTTTTAAAAATACAAAAAAAATAATATAAAAGTTTAAAACACCCCACTTTCGCCCCATTCAAAATAAAACAATAAAAAAAAAATACACATATTTGGTATCACCGCGTTCAGAATCGCCCAATCTATCAAAAAAAAAAAAAGGATTAACCTGATCGCTAAATGGCGTAGCGAGAAAAAATCGAAATGCCAGAATTACATTTTTTTGGTCTTTTACCTAGTATCACCAATGACAGAACATTTTCAAGCCTTTTGTATTTCCATCTTTGGAAGTATCCTGTTACGATCAGATTCTGAGGGAGCTTGAGATGTCATGCATTTCAGCTTCATGGCCCTACTATTGCATTTTAACCCCACAGGCTTTTAGGACATAGATTTTCCACAATTTAGTTCATGGCTCATTGTGAGCTCCTAGGGTGGAGCTTGTGGAGATCCAATATACTACTGAACGGTTCTCCGTTTTAGTACTACATTTGCCTTATATTAACAATCATAAAGACTTTCTATTCATTTTGGTTAGTATTTAACCTTGTCCATGACTCCTTGAGAGCCCCGAGGGTGGAACTTGTGGAGATTTATAGCACTATTGAACGGTTGGTTCGCCTCAGTAATATATTAGCCTTACACTAACAATAGCAAATATTCTTATTTGTTCTTGTCAGTATTGAAATTTTCATCTTACATTGTCACTTTACCAATGGGGAATTTTTCTATTTTTACTACAGTTGTGGCCAAAAGTATTGACACCCCTGCAATTCTGTCAGATAATACTCAGTTTCTTCCTGAAAATGATTGCAAACACAAATTCTTTGGTATTACTATCTTCATTTAATTTGTCTTAAATGAAAAAACACAAAAAGAATTGTCCTAAAGCCAAATTGGATATAATTCCACACCAAACATAAAAAAGAGGGTGGACAAAAGTATTGGCACAGTTCGAAAAATCATGTGATCCTTCTCTACTTTGTGTAATTAACAGCACCTGTAACTTACCTGTGGCACCTAACAGGTGTTGGCAATAACTAAATCACACTTGCAGCCAGTTGACATGGATTAAAGTTGACTCAACCTCTGTCCTGTGTCCTTGTGTGTACCACATTGAGCATCGAGAAAAGAAAGAAGACCAAAGAACTGTCTGAGGACTTGAGAAACCAACTTGTGAGGAAGCATGAGCAATCTCAAGGCTACAAGACCATCTCCAAAGACCTGAATGTTCCTGTGTCTACCGTGCGCAGTGTCATCAAGAAGTTTAAAGCACATGGCACTGTGGCTAACCTCCCTAGATGTGGACGGAAAAGAAAAATTGACAAGAGATTTCAACGCAAGATTGTGCGGATGTTGGATAAAGAACCTCGACTAACATCCAAACAAGTTCAAGCTGCCCTGCAGTCCGAGGGTACAACAGTGTCAACCCGTACTATCCGTCAGCGTCTGAATGAAAAGGGACTGTATGGTAGGAGACCCAGGAAGACCCCACTTCTTACCCCGAGACATAAAAAAGCCAGGCTGGAGTTTGCCAAAACTTACCTGAAAAATCTTAAAACGTTTTGGAAGAATGTTCTCTGGTCAGATGAGACAAAAGTAGAGCTTTTGGGGCAAAGGCATCAACATAGAGTTTACAGGAGAAAAAAAGAGGCATTCAAAGAAAAGAACACGGTCCCTACAGTCAAACATGGCGGAGTTTCCCTGATGTTTTGGGGTTGCTTTGCTGCCTCTGGCACTGGACTGCTTGACCGTGTGCATGGCTTATGAAGTCTGAAGACTACCAACAAATTCTGCAGCATAATGTAGGGCCCAGTGTGAGAAAGCTGGGTCTCCCTCAGAGGTCATGGGTCTTCCAGCAGGACAATGACCCAAAACACACTTCAAAAAGCACTAGAAATGGTTTGAGAGAAAGCACTGGAGACTTCTAAGGTGGCCAGCAATGAGTCCAGACCTGAATCCCATAGAACACCTGTGGAGAGATCTAAAAATGGCAGTTTGGAGAAGGCACCTTTCAAATATCAGGGACCTGGAGCAGTTTGCCAAAGAAGAATGGTCTAAAATTCCAGCAGAGCATTTTAAGAAACTCATTGATGGTTACCGTATGCGGTTGGTCGGTTATTTTGGTTAAAGGTTGTGCAACCAAGTATTAGGCTGAGGGTGCCAATACTTTTGTCAGGCCCATTTTTGGAGTTTTGTGTGAAATGATCAATGTTTTGCTTTTTGTTTCATTCTCTTTTGTGTTTTTTCATTTAAGACAAATTAAATGAAGATAATAATACCAAAGAATTTGTGTTTGCAATCATTTTCAGGAAGAAACTGAGTATTATCTGACAGAATTGCAGGGGTGTTAATACTTTTGGCCACAACTGTATTTGGAGCATTATGGCTTTCGCAGGTGCCTTCCATTGTCATTACATTTTTTGTTGCTTGTTCTTTGTTCATCAATTACTATTATTTGCGTACCATCTTTCTTGGTGAATTACTTCAGCTGTGGTATTGACGTGATTTTGTCCTTACTGAATAAACCGTTTTTCACTTTTGTGCCTTTGAACATTTTTTTGTGGTCTGAACTCCTGCGGGAGTGTATACAAGATTCACTTCCATCTTCATTTTCGGTGTTATTAGCACCCTTGCTTTGACACACCATCTTCATATTTGGGGTTTAGTAACACCCTCGCTTTGACATATCTGCTGATATTTTGAAGATTGGGGTATTTAGGAGCCTTCAAAACGAGTGTATCTGAGACTTTTTGGATCTATGTACATAATATGCCGTTTGTTGCTTGTTCATGACTATAACTAGGGGATGAATTATATATATATATGTATATATATATATATATATATATAAGGGTTGGACAAAATAATGGAAACACCTGGAAACATCAACAAAAGTTAGTTTAATATGGTGTAGGTCCACCTTTTGCGGCGATTACGGCCTCAATTCTCCGAGGTATGGATTCATACAAGGTGTGAATTGTTTCCAAAGGAATTATAGCCCATTCTTCAGTTAAAACACCCTCCAGTTCTTTGAGCGATGATGGCGGCGGAAATCGACGTCTAACTTGAATCTCTAAAATCGACCATAAATGCTCAATAATGTTGAGGTCTGGGGATTGTGGGGGCCAGATGAGATGCTCAACTTCATTAGAATGTTCCTCGTGCCATGCTTTTTAACGATTCTAGCTGTATGAATTGGTGCATTATCACCCTGAAAGATGGCGTTCCTCTCTGGGAACAGTGCTTGAACCATAGGATGCACTTGGTAGCCCAAAATGCCTAAATAATCTTGGCTGTTAATTCTTCCATGAAGGGATATCATTGGCCCGGCGGATCTCCACGAAATAGCACCACAGATCATCACAGAACCTCTGCCATGTTTTACAGTTGGGAGAAGGCAGTCTGGATGGAATACTTCTTTCGGCTGTCTCCAAACGTACACTCGGTCGGAAATAGGGTAACCGATGATTCGTCTGAGAATATCACATTTGCACTGCTCGAGGGACCAATTCTGGAGGTTTCTACACCACTCTTAAATGCTTGGAAACATTTGTCATTGAGAGCAGCGGTTTTCGAATTGCAGCTCTTCCGTGGAATCCAGATTTGTGCAGCTCCCGACGAACAGTTTTCGTGGAAACTGGGTTCTGTAGGTGTTCATTGAGCCCAGCAGTGATTTTTGGAGCCGTGGTCTTGCGATCCTCTCTCACAATTCACTTTAGAGTCCGACGGTCTCTCTCAGTCAACTTCGACTTTCGGCCGGACCTGTGGTTTGCTGCGGACGTTTTTCCTTCTATTTCAAACGCAGTCATTAATTTGGAGACAGTGCCTCTTGACACGCCAAGCATTCAGGCAATTTCTGTCACACTAGCGCCTGCCATATGAGAACTAACAATTTGGCCTCTTTGAAAATCCGAGAGGTCTGACATTGGTATCAGGTTCTCCTCAATGTTCTTACAATTCCGCGAAACAAAGTTAATTTACATACACATATCACATAACACAAATAATCAACTACAAAACATTACCATATGTCACGGTTTGCATGTTTATAACATGTTCGAAGATTATGATGCCAAAACGTTAGGTGTTTCCATTATTTTGTCCAACCCCTGTATATATGTATATATATATATAATAACATGGTGATTCTTTATTTTAGAGTATTGTGATGCAGTGACCCCTGTGACAGCAAGGGGGCGCTGTATGGGACATGCATGCAGGCGTTCCTTCATTGTAATAGGGAAAATGGTGACCGGCAGGGTTGTGAATGGCCGATATGTATCACAAGTGTGGGTGCCTTGTGATGGAAGCTGGAACATGTGTTGATCAGCAGAGGTACTGCTGAGGGTTTGCTGCAGTGTATCAGGGAAAGCTTCCAGGTGACTTGGTGAGATGGGTGGGACCATTCACCTACAAACCCACCTAGGGGCGTGTGTCTGAATGCCCAGGATACAGCCTGTGTGTGTGAGGCTGTGTGAAAGAAGACCTTTAGTGAGGTCATAACCATGTGATCCATACCTCACCTCTGGGTGTGGTTATGGACCATATAAGGTGCCTGAGGTCTGGTCACATGGGGAGAATGTACCTGAATGTTTCAGGGTGGAAGGTCTAGGTGTTGGAAGGTGTGCTGCCTACCTGAATAGCACCTGCTGCAACCTAGGACCTGGTGAGGCCAGTGTGTTGGGAGACCCAAGAAGGGTCGGATCCCTGAACAGCACCCGGACCGGCCACGTGTGTGAGCAGAGTCTGTGACGGACTGCGTTTGGGGAAGCCCCTGCCCGGCTGTGGTTCTGGAACCGTGGGGCGGCCTACTGAATAAGGCACTGTCCGGATCGGTGAGCCCAGTGCGGCCGCTTCCCCGGGAGAAAGGACTAACCAAGAGTCGGCGTCTGGAGCAGGAGCTCCTCAGAGGTAACCCCGGACAGGGGGAAATAACTGTTATTATTATGCATTTATATAGCGCCATTTATTCCATGGCGCTTTACATGTGAAAAGGGGAAATATAGACAAGTATAGTAAACATGAGTAAGACAAGGGACACACAAGTACATAAGGAGAGGGGACCCTGCCCGCGAGGGCTCAGTCTACAGGGATGGGTGAGGATACATTAGGAGAGGGTAGAGCATGTCATGCTGTGGTTCAGTAGACCGAGGATCATTGCAGGCTGTAGGCTTGTCGGAACAGGTGGGTCTTCAGGTTCTTCTTGAAGGTTTCCATTGATGGTGAGAGTCTGATGTGTTGAGGCAGGGAGTTCCATAGTATGGTGGAAGCACGGGAGAAGTCTTGTATGCGGTTGTGGGAAGAAGAGATAAGGGGGGAGTAGAGAAGGAGATCTTGAGATGATTGAAGGTTGCGTGCGGGTAGGTACCTAGAGACCATGTCACAGATGTATGGAGGAGACAGGTTGTGGATGGCTTTGTATGTCATGGTTAGGGTTTTGAATTGGAGCCTCTGGGCGATAGGTAGCCAGTGAAGGGCCTGGCATAGGGGGGAGGCTGGTGGATTAGTCGGGCAGCAGAGTGTAGGATGGACTGGAGCGGAGCCAGAGTGCTAGAGGGGAGGCAAGAGAGTAGGAGGTTGCAGTAGTCAAGGCGGGAGATAAGAGTATGCACTAGTGTTTTTGTGGTTTCATGGTTGAGGAATGAGCAGATCCGGGAAATATTTTTGAGTTTGAGGCGGCAGGAGGAGGCGAGGGCTTGGATATGTGGTTTGAAAGAGAGCGCAGAGTCGAGGATCACCCCAAGGCACCGAGCATGCGGGACTGGGGAAAGAGAGCAGCCGTTGACATTGATTTATAGGTCTGGTGGAGGGGTAGAGTGAGATGGGGGAAAGATGATGAATTCTGTTTTGTCCATGTTCAGTTTGAGAAAGCGAGCAGAGAAGGCTGAGATAGCAGACAGACATTGTGGGATTGCAGTCAGTAAGGAGGCGAGGTCGGGTCCAGATAGGTAGATCTGCGTGTCATCGGCATAGAGGTGATACTGCAAACCGTGGGATTCTATGAGCTGTCCCAAGCCGAAGGTATAGATGGAGAATAGTAGGGGTCCTAGGACAGAGCCTTGGGGAACACCGACGGACAGGGGGCGATGTGAGGAGGTGGTGTGTGAGAGGAAGACACTAAATGTTGGGTCTGTTAGGTATGATGAGATCCAGGATAGGGCCAGGTCTGTGATGCCAAGAGATGAGAGAGTCTGTAGTAGGAGGGAATGGTCTACGGTGTCAAAAGCAGAGGACAGGTCCAGGATAAGGAGGACAGAGTAGTGTCGCTTGCTCTTGGCGGTTAGTATGTCGTTAGTGACCTTAGTTAGGGCAGTTTCAGTTGAGTGATGCGGTCGGAAGCCAGATTGTAACCGGTCAAAGAGGGAACAGGAGGAGAGGTGGGAGGACAGTTCAAGATATACATGCTGTTCCAGTAGTTTTGAGGCGTAATGGAGAAGAGATATTGAGCGATAGTTAGACAAAGAGGATTGGTCAAGGGAGGGCTTTTTGAGGATGGGTGTGATTGAGGCATGTTTGAAGGATGAGGGAAAGACACCATTTGTAAGTGAAAGGTTGAAAAGGTGTGTTAGAGATGGGATGAGGACTGTGGCCAAGGGGGGGCTAAGGCTGGTTTCATACTTGCGTTTTTTGCGCTGCGTTTTTGCGCATAAATGCGCAGGCGGTTTTTTCCTATACTTAACATGGGTGAGCATAGTCATGTGTTTCTATGCGTTTGTATGCACATTCATTTTTTTGCAGTGTGCGCATGGGCGCACAAAATGCATCCCGTTGCATTTTTTGTGCGCCCGACCCGTCTCAAAAAAACGCATGCGCACACAATGCGCACGAAATTCACCCAAAAACACATTATAGTCTATGGATGCGCACGACAGCGCAAAAAAGCATAAGTTTTTTTTGTAAAAACCATGCTCAAAAAACAAGAAAACGCATAAACGCATGATGCGTTTTTTATGCGCGTTTGCACTGCACACGCAGCGCAGCGCAAAAACGCAATTGTGAAAGAAGCCTCATACTGTATTTTTTAGGCTATGTCAGACGCATACTGTATATAGGGGGCTATGTGGGGATTCATAATGTATACAGGTGGCTCATACTGTTTATAGAGAGGCTATGTGGGGGTTCACACTGTATACATGAGGCTGTGTAAGGGCTCATACTGTACATAGGAAGCTATGTGGGGGGCTTATGCTGTGTTTAAGAGGCTATGTGGGGTTCATACTGTACACAGAAAGACTACATAGGAAGCTATGTTGGGGCTCACACTGTATATTAGGAACTATGTGGGGCTCATACTGTACATAGGGTGTTGTGTGTACGCTCATACGATATATTGGGGGATGTCAGCATACTTAGTTTTGCTAATTTCTAAGTTATACAATTAATATTAATATAATTACAATTAATATGTTAATATTAATCTTGGACAGAATTAATTTCATTCTACTGATTTAGCCTTCCACAATAGTCACGATTTTTCATGTGGCCCCTTGGTAAAATTAATTGCCCACCACTGCTTTATAGTAGTATTAACCCCTTCACGACCAATGATGCCACATAGGCGTCATGAAACCTGGTTCAAATCTGACCAGTGACGCCTATGTGGCGTCATGACTTTAAAGCCCCCCTGCGGGTCGGGTGACCGGGGTCACTGAAAGGTCACCCGACCCGCAGATACAGGGGGCTTTGTAATTCACCACAGGGGGCGTGGCTTCGCCCCCACATGGCTACGATCACTCTGATTGGCTGTTTCACTTTTAACAGCCAATCAGAGCGATAGTAATATTTCATCAATGAAAATTTATGAAATATTACAATCCAGCCATGTCCGACGCTGCTGTAGCATCGGACATGGCTGGAGACACCGATTTCACCCCCCCCCCCACCGGCGATCGCCCCCCCCCGCAACTGAATGACAGCGGCGATGAGCCGCCGCTGTCATCATCTGTCCCCCTCACATTCCCTCTGCTCCCCGCCAGCCTCCGATCCCCCCTCACCCCGGTACCTCCTGAGTCCCCCCGTCCCTCCCGGTGTCCCTCGGGTCCGGATGATGGGCGCCGCCATCTTTGAAAATGGCGGGCGCATGCGCAGTGCGCCCGCCCGAATCTGCCGGCTGCAGATTCCATTCTTTCATTTTGATCACTCTCACAGTGATCAAAATGAAAGAAAAAGTAAATAAACCCCCCGATTATCACCCCCATAGGTAGGCAGAACTAATAAAATAAAGAAAATATTTTTATTTTTCCATTAGGGATAGGGTTAGGATTGAAAAGAGGGTTAGGGTTGAAAAGAGGGTTAGGGTTGAAAAGAGGGTTAGGGTTAGGGTTGGAAAGAGGGTTAGGGTTGGAAAGAGGGTTAGGTGTTGTGAGTTCATTTTCCCCTTCGTCACTGAGGTCTGGTGAACTCCCTATTCTGGTAAAGGAAGGTAATGAGCCTGATTATCAGGCACCTGAGCCTAATGAGGATGACTGGCTGAGTGGAGTCACGGACTGGATATAAGGCTGCCGACGCCCTTCTGCCCTGCGGGTGATTTCTCTGTGGACTTCTAGGACACCAGTCTGATTCCTGCTCCTCTAAAGCTAAGTTTTCTGCTTTGCCTGTTAGCATTTGGGTTTTGTTTTTGTTTTCCTTGTTTTTCTGGATTCTGCCATTCCCTGCTGGGATGAGCTGAATCTCCTTTTGCTGGTTGCTCTGTCTTCAGAATATTCCTGAGTACTGACATAGCTTTTTTGAAGCCTAGCGTCTTCAGGGCCTTTTTCACTGTCAGTCTGTTGGCTCTTATTTTCATAGGGTTTTTCACGGATTGCAGACAGCAGCCTTCCTGTCCTTTCCTATCTAGTTAGCTTGGGCCCCGTCTTTGCTCAGTCTATCTTTCTGTCTGTGTTAGTGTTTTCATCTTGCTTCACCGTCATTATATGTTGGGGGCTGCCTATTGCTTTGGGGTCTGCTCTGGGGCAGTTTAGATTTCCCCTTTCTTTCTTTAGGCCTATTTAATACTCCGGCTGTGATCGAGGGGTCAAGGGCATCGTAGGAACCCTCCACGGCTACTGTTAGTTATTGTGGATAGGATCAGGGGTCTGCAATCCGATAGCTGCCAACCTCTCTGGTTTTCTGGACTTAGCTAGCATTTCTGTTTTTGCCTCCTACGGTCACTCAATCATAACAGTTAGGGTTAGGGTTGGAAAGAGGGTTAGGGTTAGGGCTGGAAAGAGGGTTAGGGTTGGAATTAGGGTTAGGGTTGGAATTAGGGTTAGGGTTGGAATTAGGGTTAGGCTTGTGGTTAGGGTTAGGGTTGGGATTAGGGTTAGGGGTATGTTGGGGTTAGGGTTAAGATTAGGGTTGGAATTAGGGTTAGGGATGTGTTGGGGTTAGGGCTGTGGTTAGGGGTGTGTTGTGGTTAGGGCTGGAGTTAAAATTGAGGGTTTTCCACTGTTTAGGCACATCAGGGGGTCTCCAAACGCGACATGGTGCAACCATTGATTCCAGCCAATTTTGCGTTCAAAAAGTTAAACGGTGCTTCCTCCCTTCCAAGCCCCGACGTGTGCCCAAACAGTGGTTTACCCCAACATATGGGGTATCAGCGTACTCAGGAAAAATTGCACAACAACATTGGGGGTCTAATTTCTCCTGGTACCCTTGGGAAAATAAAAAATTGGGGGCTAAAAAAATATTTTTGTGGAAAACTTTTTTTTTTTTATTTTCACGTCTCTGTTTTATAAACTTCTGTGAAGCACTTGGGGGTCCAAAGTGCTCACCACACATCTAGATAAGTTACTTGGGAGGTCTAGTTTCCAAAATGGGGTCACTTGGGGGTTTCTATTGTTTAGGCACATCAGGGGCTCTGCAAACGTAAGGACGACTGCAGACCATTCCATCAAAGCCTGCATTTCAAAACGCCACTACT
Organism: Dendrobates tinctorius; assembly: GCF_039654945.1. NCBI lineage: Eukaryota > Metazoa > Chordata > Amphibia > Anura > Dendrobatidae > Dendrobates > Dendrobates tinctorius. Next base: position 36,648,952 of record NW_027361743.1, on the reverse strand, counting down.
TCCATTCCGAGCCCTTACGTGTGCCTAAACAATAGTTCCCCCCCATATATGGGGCACCAGCGTACTCAGGACAAACTGTACAAAAACTTTTGGGGTCCAATTTATCCTGCTACCCTTGTGAAAAAAAAAATTGCTAGCTAAAATTCATTTTTTTTTGAGGAAAAAAAAATATTTTTTATTTTCACTTCTCTGCGTTATAAACTTCTGTGAAGCACTTGGGGTTTCAAGGTGCTCACCACACATCTAGTAAGTTCCTTGGGGGGTCTAGTTTCCAAAATGGGGTCACTTGTGGGGGGGTTCCACAGTTTAGGTACATCAGGGGTTCTGCAAATGTAGCATGATGCCCGCAGACCATTCCATCAAAGTCAGCATTTCATAATGTCACTACTTCCCTTCCGAGCCCCGACGTGTACCCAAACAGTGGTCCCCACCCACATATGAGGTATCAGCGTACTCAGGACAAACTGGACAACAACTTTTGGGGTCCAATTTATCCTGCTACCCCTGTGAAAAAAAAATTGTTGGCTAAAAATCATTTTTTTTGAGGAAAAAAAATATTTTTTATTTTCACGGCTCTGCGTTATAAACTTTTGTGAAGCACTTGAGGGTTCAAGGTGCTCACCACACATCTAGATAAGTTCCTTAGGGGGTCTAGTTTCCAAAATGGGGTCATTTGTGGGGGTGCTCTAATGTTTAGGCACACAGGGGCTCTCCAAACACGACATGGTGTCCGCTAACGATTGGAAGTAATTTGCATTTCAAAAAGTCAAATGGCGCTCCTTCCCTTCTGAGCCCTGCCGTGTGCCCAAACAGTGGTTCCCCCCCACATATGGGGTACCAGCGTACTCAGGACAAACTGGACAACAAGATTTGTGGTCCAATTTCTCCTGTTAGCCTTGTGAAAATTAAAAATAGTGTGCTAAAAATCATTTTTGAGGAAAAAAAAATATTTTTTATTTTCACTGCTCTGTGTTATAAACTTTTGTGAAGCACTTGGGGGTTCAAAGTGCTCCCTACACATCTAGATAAGTTCCTTAGAGGGTCTAGTTTCCAAAATGGGGTCACTTGTGGGGGAGCTCCAATGTTTAGGCACACAGGGGCTCTCCAAATGCGACATGGTGTCCGATAACGAATGGAGCTAATTTTCCATTCAAAAAGTCAAATGGTGCTCCTTCCCTTCCGGAGCCTGCCGTGCGCCCAAACAGTGGTTTATGACCACATATGAGGTATCTGTGCACTCAGGAGAAATTGCTCAACAAATTTTAGGATCCATTTTATCCTGTTGCCCATGTGAAAATGAAAAAACTGAGGCTAAAAGAAAATTTTTGTGAAAAAAAAGTATATTTTTTTTTTTACAGATCAAGTTGTGAAGTACCTGGGGGTTCAAAGTGATCACTATGCATCTAGATAAGTTCCTTGGGGCGTCTAGTTTCCAAAAAGGGGTCACTTGTGGAGGAGCTCCAATTTTTATGCACACAGGGGCTCTCCAAACACGACATGGCAACCGCTAAATATTCCAGCATATTTTCCATTCAAAAAGTCAAATGGCGCTCCTTCCCTTCTGAGCTGTGCCGTGCGCCCAAACAGTGGTTTATGACCACATATGAGGTATCGTTGTACTTAGCAGAAATTGCCCAACAAATTTTAGGATCCACTTTATCCTGTTTCCCATGTGAAAATGAAAAAATTGATGCTAAAAGAAATTTTTTGTTGGAAAAATTAAAATGTCAATTTTTTCTTTCCACATTGCTTTAGTTCCTGTGAAACACCTGAAGGGTTAATAATCTTCTTGAATGTAGTTTTGAGTAGCTTGAGGGGTGCAGTTTTTAGAATGGTGTAACTTTTGGGTATTTTCTGCCATACAGACCCCTCAAAGTGACTTCAAATGTGAGGTGGTCCCTAAAAAAAATGGTTTTGTAAATTTTATTGTAAAAATGAGAAATCGCTGGTCAACTTTTAACCCTTATAACTTCCTAACAAAAAAATATTTTGGTTCCAAAATTGTGCTGATGTAAAGTAGACATGTGGGAAATGTTATTTAGTAACTATTTTGTGCCACATAATTCTCTGGTTTAACAGAATAAAAATTCAAAATTTGAAAATTGCAAAATTTTCTAAATTTTCGCCAAATTTCTGATTTTTTGACAAATAAACGCAAAAATTATCAACCTAAATTTACCACTAACATGAAGCCCAATATGTCACGAAAAAACAATCTCAGAATCGCTAGGATCCGTTGAAGCGTTCCTGAGTTATTACCTCATAAAGGGACACTGGTCAGAATTGCAAAAAATGGCCTGGTCATTAAGGTCAGAATAGGCTTGGTCATGAAGGGGTTAAAGTGCATGGAGAGGTGTGACCAAGGTAATTTAGGAGTAGTAAGGACTGGAGAAGTCCGATGTCATGGGTTCGGGACGTATCAGCTCAAGGACTGATTTCACAAGCAACAACATATTTTCTACAATTTCGATGAATGGAAGGCCATCAAAATTGAATGGTTATTCATCAGATAGTATTGTTAATCCCTGGCTGATCTACAAATACAGAATCATGAGACTCCTGGAAAACTCAGAGACAAAACTGGGGGAAACAAAGCATTGCCACAGATGAGAATTTGAGAACTATGGATCCGTTCTACAAGATCTACAGAAACAGAAAACACAACTATACCCAATATAATGGAATTTTTTTATTTCCTTAGAGAGAGCATCAGATTAAACATTTTTTTCTACCAAATTTAAGTGTCATCACAAAAATCAAACCTAGAACAAAATAAAGCCCATCTATCGATTGAGGGAGGTGATAGAAGCAGGGACTGTGGTGGTGGCCACTGAAGATGCGGGCAACAGAAGCTATGGTAAATGGCCTGAACCTGAGGTGAGATTCAAATTTTTAACAACACATTCCCTATTTGTGTTAGGAAACCACGCCCATTTAAAAAGTCACTCAAATTTGAGAACTACATGCATTTTATTAGCCAATCCCAGTTTTACACACACTTTCCAGAACCTGTCACAGGATTGTGTACAGTAACCTACACACAGTGTCAGGTCGGCGCCATTATACTGATTACAATGATACCATACCTTGGTTGATGAAATCCATCTTGTGGTTGTTTTTTTATATCCCTTAGTGACCGAGCCAATTTGCTGCTTAATGACCAAGCCAATTTTTACAATTCTGTCACTTTATGTGGTTATAACTCTGGAACGCTTTAACAGATCTTCCTGTCACATTTAAAATCCATAATGTGTTCCATAAGTCCTTGTTGAAGAGGTTTGTTGAACCAGTTGTTCCTGGGGTGGCACCTCCAGACCCTGTATTGGTTGAAGGTAACATGGAATATGAGGTAGAGAAAATACTGGATTCCCGTCTGGCTAGACAGAGACTCCAGTATTTGGTTAAGTGGAAGGGTTAGGGTCAGGAGGATAATTCCTGGGTCTCTGCCTCTGATATTCATGCCAAAAGATTGGTGCGTGCCTTTCATCGGGCTCACTCTGATCGCCCTGGTGGCGTCGTTGAGGGTTCGGTGACCCCTCCTCAAGGGGGAGGTACTGTTGTGAGTTCATTTTCCCCTTCATCACTGAGGTCTAGTGAACTCCCTATTCTGGTAAAGGAAGGTAATGGGCCTCATTATCAGGCACCTGAGCCTAATGAGGATGACTGGCTGAGTGGAGTCACGGACTGGATATAAGGCTGCCTACGCCCTTCTGCCCTGCGGGTGATTTCTCTGTGGACTTCTAGGACACCAGTCTGATTCCTGCTCCTCTAAAGCTAAGTTTTCTGCTTTGACTGTTAGCATTTGGGTTTTGTTTTTGTTTTCCTTGTTTTTCTGGTTTCTGCCATTCCCTGCTGGGATGAGCTGAATCTCCTTTTGCTGGTTGCTCTGTCTTCAGAATATTCCTGAGTACTGACATAGCTTTTTTGAAGCCTAGCGTCTTCAGGGCCTTTTTCACTGTCAGTCTGTTGGCTCTTATTTTCATAGGGTTTTTCACGGATTGCAGACAGCAGCCTTCCTGTCCTTTCCTATCTAGTTAGCTTGGGCCCCGTCTTTGCTCAGTCTATCTTTCTGTCTGTGTTAGTGTTTTCATCTTGCTTCACCGTCATTATATGTTGGGGCTGCCTATTGCTTTGGGGTCTGCTCTGGGGCAGTTTAGATTTCCCCTTTCTTTCTTTAGGCCTATTTAATTCTCCGGCTGTGATCGAGGGGTCTAGGGCATCGTAGGAACCCCCCACGGCTACTGTTAGTTGAGGATAGGATCAGGGGTCTGCAATCCGATAGCTGCCAACCTCTCTGGTTTTCTGGACTTAGCTAGCATTTCTGTTTTTGCCTCCTACGGTCACTCAATCATAACAGTTAGGGTTAGGGTTGGAAAGAGTGCTTCCTCCCTTCCAAGCCCCGACGTGTGCCCAAACAGTGGTTTACCCCAACATATGGGGTACCAGCGTACTCAGGAAAAATTGCACAACAACTTTGGGGGTCTAATTTCTCCTGGTACCCTTGGGAAAATAAAAAATTGGGGGCTAAAAAAATATTTTTGTGGAAAACTTTTTTTTTTTTTATTTTCACGTCTCTGCGTTATAAACTTCTGTGAAGCACTTGGGGGTCCAAAGTGCTCACCACACATCTAGATAAGTTACTTTGGAGGCCTAGTTTCCAAAATGGGGTCACTTGTGGGGGGTTTCTATTGTTTAGGCACATCAGGGGCTCTGCAAACGTAAGGACGACCGCAGACCATTCCATCAAAGCCTGCATTTCAAAACGCCACTACTTCCATTCCGAGCCCTTACGTGTGCCCAAACAATAGTTCCCCCCCATATATGGGGCACCAGCGTACTCAGGACAAACTGTACAACAACTTTTGGGGTCCAATTTATCCTGCTACCCTTGTGTAAAAAAAAAATTGCTGGCTAAAATTCATTTTTTTTTGAGGAAAAAAAAATATTTTTTATTTTCACGTCTCTGCGTTATAAACTTCTGTGAAGCACTTGGGGGTTCAAGGTGCTCACCACACATCTAGATAAGTTCCTTGGGGGGTCTAGTTTCCAAAATGGGGTCACTTGTGGGGGGGTTCCATAGTTTAGGTATATCAGGGGTTCTGCAAATGTAACATGATGCCCGCAGACCATTCCATCAAAGTCAGCATTTCATAATGTCACTACTTCCCTTCCGAGCCCTGACGTGTACTCAAACAGTGGTCATCCCCCACATATGGGGTATCACCGTACTCAGGACAAACTGGACAACAACTTTTGGGGTCCAATTTATCCTGCTACCCTTGGGAAAAAAAAATTGCTAGCTAAAAATCATTTTTTTTGAGGAAAAAAAAATATTTTTTATTTTCACTTCTCTGCGTTATAAACTTCTGTGAAGCACTTGGGGGTTTAAGGTGCTCACCACACATCTAGTAAGTTCCTTGGGGGGTCTAGTTTCCAAAATGGGGTCACTTGTGGGGGGTTCCACAGTTTAGGTACATCAGGGGCTCTGCAAATGTAACATGATGCCCGCAGACCATTCCATCAAAGTCAGCATTTCAAAATGTCACTACTTCCCTTCCGAGCCCCGACGTGTGCCCAAACAGTGGTTCCCCCCCACATGTGGGGTACTAGCGTACTCAGGACAAACTGGACAACAAATTTTGGGGTCTAATTTATCCTGGTACCCTTGTGAAAATAAAAAATTGCGCACTAAAAAATAATTTTTTGAGGGAAAAAATTTTTTTTTTTATTTTCACGGCTCTGCGTCATAAACTTTTGTGAAGCACTTGAGGGTTCAAGGTGCTCACCACACATCTAGATAAGTTCCTTAGGGGGTCTAGTTTCCAAAATGGGGTCATTTGTGGGGGTGCTCTAATGTTTAGGCACACAGGGGCTCTCCAAACACGACATGGTGTCCGCTAACGATTGGAAGTAATTTGCATTTCAAAAAGTCAAATGGTGCTTCTTCCCTTCTGAGCCCTGCCCTGTGCCCAAACAGTGGTTCCCCCCACATATGGGGTACCAGCGTACTCAGGACAAACTGGACAACAAGATTTGTGGTCCAATTTCTCCTGTTAGCCTTGTGAAAATTAAAAATAGTGTGCTAAAAATCATTTTTGAGGAAAAAAAATTATTTTTTATTTTCACTGCTCTGTGTTATAAACTTTTGTGAAGCACTTGGGGGTTCAAAGTGCTCCCTACACATCTAGATAAGTTCCTTAGGGGGTCTAGTTTCCAAAATGGGGTCATTTGTGGGGGAGCTCCAATGTTTAGGCACACAGGGGCTCTCCAAATGCGACATGGTGTCCGATAACGATTGGAGCTAATTTTCCATTCAAAAAGTCAAATGGTGCTCCTTCCCTTCCGGACCCTGCCGTGCGCCCAAACAGTGGTTTATGACCACATATGAGATATCTGTGCACTCAGGAGAAATTGCTCAACAAATTTTAGGATCCATTTTATCCTGTTGCCCATGTGAAAATGAAAAAACTGAGGCTAAAAGAAAATTTTTGTGAAAAAAAGTATTTTTTTTTTTTTACAGATCAAGTTGTGAAGTACCTGGGGGTTCAAAGTGATCACTATGCATCTAGATAAGTTCCTTGGGGGGTCTAGTTTCCAAAATGGGGTCACTTGTGGAGGAGCTCCAATGTTTATGCACACAGGGGCTCTCCAAACACGACATGGCAACCGCTAAATATTCCAGCATATTTTCCATTCAAAAAGTCAAATGGCGCTCCTTCCCTTCTGAGCTGTGCCGTGCCCCCAAACAGTGGTTTATGACCACATATCAGGTATCGTTGTACTCAGGAGAAATTGCCCAACAAATTTTAGGATCCATTTTATCCTGTTTTCCATGTGAAAATGAAAAAATTGATGCTAAAAGAAAATTTTTGTTGGAAAAATTAAAATGTCCATTTTTTCTTTCCACATTGCTTTAGTTCCTGTGAAACACCTGAAGGGTTAATAATCTTCTTGAATGTAGTTTTGAGTAGCTTGAGGGGTGCAGTTTTTAGAATGGTGTAACTTTTGGGTATTTTCTGCCATATTGACCCCTCAAAGTGACTTCAAATGTGAGGTGGTCCCTAAAAAAAATGGTTTTGTAAATTTTATTGTAAAAATGAGAAATCGCTGGTCAACTTTTAACCCTTATAACTTCCTAACAAAAAAATATTTTGTTTCCAAAATTGTGCTGATGTAAAGTAGACATGTGGGAAATGTTATTTAGTAACTATTTTGTGTCACATAACTCTCTGGTTTAACAGAATAAAAATTCAAAATTTGAAAATTGCAAAATTTTCTAAATTTTCGCCAAATTTCTGATTTTTTGACAAATAAACGCAAAAATTATCAACCTAAATTTACCACTAACATGAAGCCCAATATGTCACGAAAAAACAGTCTCAGAATCGCTAGGATCCGTTGAAGCGTTCCTGAGTTATTACCTCATAAAGGGACACTGGTCAGAATTGCAAAAAATGGCCTGGTCATTAAGGTCAAAATAGGCTTGGTCATGAAGGGGTTAAAGTGCATGGAGAGGTGTGACCAAGGTAATTTAGGAGTAGTAAGGACTGGAGAAGTCCGATGTCATGGGTTCGGGACGTATCAGCTCAAGGACTGATTTCACAAGCAACAACATATTTTCTACAATTTCGATGAATGGAAGGCCATCAAAATTGAATGGTTATTCATCAGATAGTATTGTTAATCCCTGGCTGATCTACGAATACAGAATCATGGGACTCCTGGAAAACTCAGAGACAAAACTGGGGGAAACAAAGCATTGCCACAGATGAGAATTTGAGAACTATGGATCCGTTCTACAAGATCTACAGAAACAGAAAACACAACTATACCCAATATAATGGGATTTTTTTATTTCCTTAGAGAGAGCATCAGATTAAACATTTTTTTGTACCAAATTTAAGTGTCATCACAAAAATCAAACCTAGAACAAAATAAAGCCCATCTATCGATTGAGGGAGGTGATAGAAGCAGGGACTGTGGTGGTGGCCACTAAAGATGCGGGCAACAGAAGCTATGGTAAATGGCCTGAACCTGAGGTGAGATTCAAATTTTTAACAACACATTCCCTATTTGTGTTAGGAAACCACGCCCATTTAAAAAGTCACTCAAATTTGAGAACTACATGCATTTTATTAGCCAATCCCAGTTTTACACACACTTTCCAGAACCTGTCACAGGATTGTGTACAGTAACCTACACACAGTGTCAGGTCGGTGCCATTATACTGATTACAATGATACCATACCTTGGTTGATGAAATCCATCTTGTGGTTGTTTTTTTATATCCCTTAGTGACTGAGCCAATTTGCTGCTTAATGACCAAGCCAATTTTTACAATTCTGTCACTTTATGTGGTTATAACTCTGGAACGCTTTAACAGATCTGCTGATTCTGAGATTATTTTTTCATGACATATTGTACTTCATGTTAGTGGTAAAATTTCTACAAAATGTTTATTTATGAAAAAAATGGAAAAATGGCAAAAATTTTCAAAATTTGAATTTTTATACCCTTATATCAGAGAGTGGTGTCACACAGAATACTTAATAAATAACACTTCCCACATGTCTACTTTACATCAGCACAGTTTTGGAAACATTTTTTTTTCTCATTTTTCCAACAAAATTTTCAAAACCATTTTGAGACCACCTCACATTTGAAGCGAGTCTGTTCAATATAACAGAAAATACCCAAAAGTGACACCATTCTAAAATCTGCACTCCTCAAGGTGCGCAAAACCACATTCAAGACGTTTATGAACCCTTCAGGTGCTTCACGAGAACTAACGCAATGTGGAAGGAAAAAATGAACATTCTAATTTGTTGTGCAATTTCTCCTGAGTACGCCGATAGCCCATATGTGGGGACAAGCCACTGTTTGGGTGCATGGCAGGGCTCAGAAGGGAGGGAGCACCGTTTGACTTTTTGAATGCAAAATTGGATGGAATCAATGGTGGCGCCATGTCGCGTTTGGAGTCCCCCTAATGTACCTAAACAGTGGAACCCCCCCCAGTGCTAACTCATAACCCTAACCCCAACACACTCCTAACCCTAATCCCAACCCTAACCAAAACCCTAACCACAACCCTAACCACAACACACCCCTAACCCTAATCCCAACCCTACCCTTAACCCTAACCACAAACCTAACCCCAACACACCCCAAACCCTAATCCCAACCCTAACCATAAACCTAACCATAATCCCAACCCTAACCCTAAACTCAACCCTAACACACCCCTAACCCTAATCTAAACCCTAACCATAGCCCTAGCCACAAACCTAACCCTAATCCCAACCCTAACCACAACTCTAGCATTAACCCTAAGTTTAGCCCAACTCACTTTATCCCAACCCTATCCCTAACTTTAGCCCAACTCACTTTAGCCCAACCCTAACCCTAACTTTATCCCAACTCACTTTAGCCCAACCCTAACCCTAGCCTTATCCCTAACTTTAGCCCAACTCTAACCCTAATGGAAAAATGGAAATAAATATATGTTTTTTATTTTATTTTTCCCTAACTAAGGGGGTGATAAAGGGGAGTTTGATTGACTATAGGGTCTATCACAATGATCAAAATGAACCAATAGGAAACATTTCCTATTGTTGCCGTGTGCCGGCCGGCAGATCTCGGCTGGCGTACTGCGCATGCGCCCACCATTTTCTCCAGGAAGAAGACACTGGCGGCCCGGAGGACTTCATGGGGGAATGTCTGGACAGCAGAGGTACCAGAGGGTGATTGGGGGACCCTATTAGTTAAGGGTACTTAAACTACAGCGCCGCTTTTTAACGGCTCTGAGGTTTAAGTGTATAATGCCCCCCAGCGTCGGTATTTCTCCGGGATCTTGGCTGCCGCGGGTTACTGAGACCACAGAGTACACCGACCCCGGTGTTGTGATCGCCTTTACTAATGTTATAACGGCGACCGCAAAAAAAGTCCGACTTTCCATTTAATTTCTCTCTCCTCTGATGTGATCGCACATGCAGCTGCTGCGCCGAACAGCTGATTATCAGGAGCGCGCCAGGTATCTGGGTTCCCGCTGCAGCTTCTTCGGTAAGCACTACAGCTTGCCGAATAAGGAGGTAGCCGACGATGTTAGCTCATCTCTACTCATAATGACCTGGAGAATCATAATGTCAGGTCAATTTTAGCATTTAGTGAACATGGCAAAAAATAACAGTTGAATTGCACTTTTTTTGCAATTTCACTGCACTTGGGCACTTGGAACTTGTTTCCCGTTTTCCAGTATAGGATATGCTAAAACCAATTATGGCGTTCAAAAGTACAACTCGTCACGCAAAAAACAAGCCCTCACATGGCCATTTTGACAGAAAAATAAATAAGTTATGGTTCTCGGAAGAAGGGGAGAAAAAAATGAAAATGCAAAAACAAAAATACCTCTGGTCATGAAGGGGTTAAAGAGATCTGGAAGGAGAGATCCAATTAAGTTCATGGAAATCCAAACAGGGGTGTGTGAAGATCTGAGGTTGTGGGTTGTAATAATCACCTAGGCAGGTTGACTATGTAACTATTTTTTATTCCTTATGTCCAAGACCTTACAGCAACTGCGGGTAGATGGCTAAAAAACCATGCCTCCAGTTCACAAGATCACAGTAGTTCCACTGCCCCAGGGCTGGCGTTAGTGGCCGGCAGACCAGGCAGCTGCCTAGGACCCCCGCTCCCCCAAGCCAGTGGTGTGCCACTAATAGCAGCACATCACGCAGCCGCTATGGGGCCCTTGGGTCAGTGTGGCCCGCCTGCCGCCAGTGCCGACTCCCCACGCCAGTAAAGTTCAAAGCAATGATGGGAGAGAGAGCGTCAGATGACGCTCCCTCATCCATCATTACCCTCTGCCTCTGACACTGCGGGTGCGCGATGACATCATTTCATCGCGCACCCGCTGTGCAGCATCTGCACAAGTGATGGCGCCCGCCATATTGGTGGAGCCTGTTGCAGCAGCGGGGACCGAGAACAGGCGGCTCCAGAGGGGGGTATTCTCACCTCTCTGCTCCCCATTAAGGAGCTGGCAGAGGGCGTGTGGACCGAGCCGCCCGGGAAGGAGTTGCCGCAGCGGCTCAGCCAACTGGAGGATCCGGGGATGAACATGGAGGTGTACAGGACCGGCGGCAGTGAGGTGTGTCTGCTGCCCGTGTGTCGCCGTCATCGGCCCCAGCATCCCCGACCCCCTGTGACACCAGCCCCGTTTCCTCCTTGCTCTGCCCTTGCTCCTTGTTCTCCTGTGCCCCATGTCCTCATAGGTCCCTAGGTCATTGTGCTCCTCCGGGCCCCCGTACGCGCCTTGTCCCTCCTCCCCTGGTCTTGCACCCCCATGCATTCCCTGCCCCTTGTCCTCTTGTGACCCGTCTGTCCTGCTATCAAGTCTCCCTTGCATTCCCTTGTTCCTCCATCTCTCTTGTCCCCTTGCGACCCTTTCTCACCGTGTGTCCCCATTGTGAGGTAGCGCTGTCATTTAAGTAGGGGATCACTCGCTTGGCAGCCACAAAATCAGATCCGGCACAGGTTTTCAATAAACCAGTATAGTCCATGCGGTTTATTAAACATCATAAACCATGACCAGCAATATATAAACGGCATAGCGTCCATAACAGAGCTTCACTCTGTTAGCAATGTCCAATACGCAGGCTTTTCAGCCTCACAGTTATATCTCACCCCGTCAGGGTTCTCTCATGGCTGCTTCTCCATACTGCAAACATTCATTCCCTCCAGGGAACTGTCAGGCACTTGCAGCCATTACTCACAGCGTCCACACGTGCTGTCAGGCAGGAAGCCCTATCTCAGCGGGACCTTCCACACTGGACCAACCGGGTCCAAGCATTCATCACCTGTGACCTACCCTGGCCACATTATATGGTTCGTAGCCACGTCCACCGGGTCACATGACTCTGACCTCGTCACAGGTCCTTCAAGCATTTACACACTCTTTCCAACAGTGCTTTAAACATACCCCCGAGGTGGGTTTGTAGGTAACCAGGCATGCCCATCTCTCTAGTTACCTGGAGTCTTCTCCCTTACACATTGAAACAACACCTCAGCAATATCATTGCTGAACAACACATAAGTCTCCATCCCAAAGCCACCCACTTTGGGATACATAACGGCCATTCCGTATTCTGCCATTCATCCTTTCTCCTGGGTCATCCACACAGCGCCCCCTAGCGGACTCAGTGGTTACTACACCACATACCTCCCCCTCTGTTCAAACTCATGGGGTTGAACACACAACATTACACCAAGGTCTCGCGACCGGGCACCTTGCCCCACAGGTCGAGAGAACCGTCTCCATCTGTCATACGGCCTCGCTCCTACGTTAGACCTCCCCCGCCTCCAGCGGTCAGAATATCGGTCATTGGCTTTGACCCTCCAGTAATGGTCTGTCTGTGTCGTCAGACACTGGTTAGTCACCATCCTTTCTCTATCTAAGCGTCTTGTAACAAATGGTACCCCACCACATCTAAGTTTTCTTTTCAGTGCATTAACCTCACAGTTCTTAGCATCTGCTGTCTCTGTAGCAACCTCCAGTTCACACTGTAATCTACGGTGCAACGTATTGGCACGTTGAGCCTCTTTCTCTGTTTCTTCCACCTGGCGTTTCAACTGTTTCAGATGCACATCATTTCCCTCCGCCAGGCCTTTGTACTGCTAAGAATTACGCCTTTCATCATCCATTTGCCTTAGTACAACCTTCAGTTTTTTCTCCGTACGACGTACTTGTTTGCTAGCAGATTGTCGCACTTTAATTTCTGCATCAAGCTGTTCCTCCAGTAGTGCAACCTTTGCTTCAAAGTTCTTATTCTGGCGAACTAATTGCTGACGGGCACTCTCATTCTTCTGAGCATTACTACGTTCTGTCTTCAGCTTGTCATTGGCTAATTCAACGTTGCCGTGTTCTTCCTCCACTTCTTCTTCAAGCTGAACAATGCGAGACTCCAACCGCCTCTTTTCTTCCAAAACCAGAGCACCTTCACCTCTGTTGTTGGCAATCACATCAGCCAGTTCATCTCTTTCCTGCTGTGCTTGTCTTTTAGCACACTCTGCAGCAGCAAGCTCCGTCTGCAAACGAATCACCTCTGCTTCCATACTTTTCAGTTTCTTTTTGTCTTCACATTGTCCCTAAAGACCCGTTACACACAGATTTTGTGACATAGCAGCGATATTGCTAGCGATATCGCTATGTCTGATACTTACCTCCGACCGGCTCCCCCGCTGCTCATCGCTGGTCGCGCGAGAACGTCCTGGATAATTTCTCGTCGGGCGCTTCCTGCTGGGCTTCCTGTGGCGCCGACGAGCGACGCATGGACGCGGGCGGGAGGACGTCAGGATCGCCGCGTCTGACAGGTAAGTAACGACCCCCAACCCCTGCTATGTCGCTGGTGAGATCTGCCTGTGTGGCTAAGTGAAAGGCCGGGGTCACACTGGCGAGGAATACGGGAGAGTGAGAGGCGCTAAAAGCACGCATTAGACACGGACAAATGATTCTCTATGGGGTCACTCGCACCAGGCATATATTTCTCCTCCGTATCCTACGCTCCGTGCCACTCGCAGCATGCTGCGATTGTCAGCGTACTACGCCCGTAGTACGCCAATGCAAGTCTATGGGTGCGCAAAAAATACGGATTACACACGGAACACACGTGTGACCTGCGAGCAATACGCAGGTCTTTTGGCTGGTGAACAGGAAATGGGCCAATCCATCATCAGGAAGCCTAGACATGCAAATGAGCTCAAAAACCGCTCCAGACATCCAGGAAGTCAGCCTCCACGGAGTACAGCAGCAGCATGGCGTCCACATACATTAATGTAGAGCTCCTCATTGTGCTGGTGCAGGAGCGTCCAGAAATATGGGACCCACGCGACGCAAACTATGCGAACCGCACAAGAAAGGAGGCGTGATGGAGGCGCATCTGTCGCCAGATGTACCATGACTTTGGTGACAGACCACGTGATGAGCAGCATAAAATTCGTAAGTGCAACCATAAAAATATAATTAACCTTAGCGCGCGCTATAAAATGAATCTACAATCAGCACCCCCCCTTCCTGTGCATGTACTTTTCTTAGCCTCATGAGGCCGTTACATTAGGATGTGACACGTGGCTTCACACAGCCATAATTAGGGGTTAGGCCACAAGCTCCTCATCCTCCTAGCCAATAAAATTAGTTTCAGTGGAGCTAATGAGACCCTGGGTATCGGCCCAATTACATATGCCACCATGGGTACAACGCACAACCCAGAAGGCCCCATGCCTAGACTACTGTTTGAAAATGTGACCTCTCAAATATGTGATTTTGACAATCTTTCCTGTCACATTGCAGTGGAAGATGTGATGAAACGGTGGAAAAGCATCCGGGACCAGTACCGCCGGGAACGCCAGCAGCGGTCCAGGAGTGGGGATGCTGGCCATGTAAAGCGCAAATATATATACTATGACCGGCTGAACTTCCTCGCCCCAATTCTGGCTCTGAGACCGTAAGTACATACCTCACACCACATGACACAAAAACATTACACAAATACTTTACAGGGACAAAAATATTGATGTATTTTTGCCTCTGTTCTATTTCATAACAGAACTCTATCCAACCTTACGGATCGAGGAACGGCCTCAGAGGCAGAGCCCATTATAGATCCTGTAGGGGATGAGGTGGCTGGCCCATCTTCTCCCCCTACAAGAAGGATGGCTGAAGAGGAGGCATCACCAGAACACACAATGGCTGCCCTACACAACACACCACCAGGACGGTCTGCTGCTGCAACCTCACCCATCCTGGAAGAGCCGGGCAACTTGAGCAGCAGCCCAACTGCCCAGATCAGGCCCTCCCCACAGGCTGCTCTAGCATCACGGCGAATAAGAAGAAGGCGCCAGGTCACCATTCAAGAGAGCAGGACCAATGTGGACACAGGGGTGCTGAATTACTTGTCCAGAGTCACTACAGATGATGGTGAGGAGGCCTATGCACGTAGCCACACCCTTTATCTCCGTGCCCTTACCCGTGAGGTCAGGCTCCGTATTAGGGGATGTATTCAGATCCTGCTTGATGCAAGCACCCCCCCAATACCCCATATGAGGTGTTTGAATTTCTGGAGAGGTGGCAGCTCTCACCAAGAAATTTAATGCGCATGAGACCATCCACACAGATGCATGCTCAAGCAGGGTCTGAACAGCCCCTAATACGTGGGCCAACACCTCAAGCCCTTCCTCCCCCTACCCATCCTTCTATTCCGCAGCCCTAAATGTCTTCCTCAAGCCAACCCCACCAATATGGCCACTTGTACCCACCCAGTGTTGGAGGCTGGTCCCAACCTGGTTGGGGACGATCTGGCTATGTTGGTGGGTATGAGCCACGGGCCTACCATAGCCAACAAGAAGACCCTCACCATCATCAGTACTCTGGCCAGTATCACCAACAGGCCCAGGAGGCTGGACAACTACAGCATCATGGGCAACAGTATGGCCCCACACAGGGCGATGTTGCCCACAATGTCCAGCAGCACCCACAGGCTGTTCCTCCACGTTCCCCTTCCCCTACATATGAGGATTTATGATTCAAAAGTTTGGAGATGTCCAGTGACATGTAACTGGTGCTTCTAATCTAGACAAAAAAACAGGTGTTCTCCAACATTTATAACATAATATAACACTCACATTTTTAAACAATGTTTTCCAAACATATGAAACAATCCATCATGACAGGCAACGCTACCTCACGCCTTTCACACAGATATTAAATGTGTGTATAAAAGAGAATATTTAAATGCGCTATACTGTTACATGAAAGGATGAAAATACACTATTCACTTGCTAACGCATAGGAAAGGCGTGCTTGCCTTTAGTTAAGTAGTCAACTTTGTTGTTAGCAATCTCTAGTAAAACAATTTGAGGCGACCAGCATTCAGAATATCACGCTCTCTCTATGTCTTAACAAGTGAGTTTTGTATTTTCATCCTTTCCAGTATAGCATGCTTAAATATTGTCTGTTCTACAGACAGGTAATATCTGTGTGAAAGATGTAAGGTAGCCTTGCCTGTCATGGTGGAATCTTTCTATGATTGGATAACATTATGAGGAAATGTGAGTGTTATCTTATTGACTTTATTTAGGTGATGGAGCTCACCCTTTGTTGCCTAATCAAGGTTAATGTAGGCATGCAGCAATGTTGTTATTGCATAATGGTTGTTGCAGTTTTTTTCTGTAATGTTAATGTTACACCAAGTTAAAGAAGGCACAAAGGGTCATTTTGGCCATTGCCAAATTTGTGTTATGGCAAAATTATGTTTGCCTTTAAGCAAAACAAAAAAAAAAGGCAAAACTAAAAATTTGTCTACTCTAGTTAACGTCTCTGTGTGATTTTTCACAATCCCTCACAACATACTAACAGACACCAACCAATGCAATGAAACAGTCATAGAATCATAAAGGCTTGAGTAATATATATTTAGACACACTTTTAAAGAAACAAATTATAACATAGACACAGCATTCTCTTGCCAAGAAGTTGCCCCCTCAGGTGAGATAAAGTAATTCGTGAATATATCACGCACTTTGAGGCCAGAGAGCGGTCTACGTTGAGGGATGATAGGTGGTCTCACCCTGCGCACATTGTCCGGCCTACGCACAACACCATCAGAGGAGGAACAATCATGTATCCTGGTGAAGTTATGCAGAACAACACAGGCTTTGACAACTTCATTCACATTTTGCTCACTCAACTGAATGGCAGACTGGAGTACCCGCCATTTGGCACAAAGAATCCCAAAGGAACACTCCACCAGTCGCCTAGCACGTGATAGGCGCAAGTTAAAAATTCTGCGCCTGTGGTCAAGGTTGCGCCGGGGATATGGCCTCATGACATTGCGTGATAACTGAAAGGCCTCATATGCCACAAGGACATAAGTGACTGATTGTTCGGGGGAGCCTGGTAGCTGGCGTGGTGGTGGTAGATCCAACTGGTTGGTGCGTAGCCGCCGACCCATTATGGAAGTATTGAAGACTCTAGAGTCTCCCGTCCTTCCATAGGACCCAATGTCAACAATTATAAACTTGTATTGAGGGTCTACAAGAGCCAACAATACAACAGAAAAGTATTGTTTATAATTGAAGAATTGGGAGCCTGAGTTCGGCGGCTTATGCACCCTGATATGTTTGCCATCCAGGGCCCCAATACAATTTGGAAACTGGCAGTCCTCCTCAAAGTCCTTTGAAATCCTTAACCAGTCTTCCATCCTGGGCTCGGGTAGGACCACCTGATGGAGTCTTGTCCAGATTTGTGCACATGTAGACCTCACTATGCCTGAAATGGTTGACTTTCCAATGAGAAACTCATGGTGGAGGGCGGCATAAGACAGGCCAGTGGACAGGAAGCTGTAGAACAACATAAATAGTACAGTTTAGAATGGCTAAAGTAAAAAAAAATCAGTTACATGCCGACCAAACTTGGTAGGAAATGAGAGAGAAGAACACACACATATTTGGTGGCACAATGACTAAGTGATATGCAGGACATATTAGATGTAACATTCTGCTGTGTCAGGTGAAACATATTTTGAGTAAGATGAGGGTATTAAACTTTGTCCAAGAAGGCCAAAAAACATAAATTAACACACACATTATGAACATAGAGAATGTGGTTGTGTAGTACATAACGTATTGTGAGTAGAAGTCGCTCCTCTGCAGATATGGCTTTGCGCATCCTAGTGTCCTGAAAGGTGATCCCAGGGCGCACTGTCTCCAAGAGGCGATCAAATGTGGAAATGCTCATTCGACAGTACTGGTAAAATTTCTCCGGATGCTCCCGCAGAGACGAATAGAGGCGGTGAAAATGACCTCTTGTGAGTCGTTGCCTCAAAAGTGGATGTACCCACATGCGTCTCCTCCTCCGCGGATCCACTATCACAGGATATGGTTGCCCAAAGCGCCGTGACAAAAGCCAGGTAAAGAGAACCTGCTCAGTTGTATTGAATGTCAGACCCGCTGCCATGCTGCACAAAGAACACCAACACACCTCGTGAAAGCAAGGTGACAAATGTACAGAATGTAGGCAGCCACCTGTTTCTGAGTGTCTAAATAGGGTGCAGGCTAATTATTTAAATTGTTTGCAGGCCTCAAAACCGTTAAATGTCCATTTTGCAAGGCTGCGAGAAAATCTCGCCATACGGATTGCATACGGATTACATACGGATACACACATGCGCAAAATACACGACCTCACCTTGCTTACGGATGACCTACGGACCACTATTTAGTGGTGATTCATCCGTATTACGCATGTAAAATACGGAGCGTATTTTGCGCAGGTTGGTGTGACTCCAGCCTTACGGTACCCTTACTCAGGCCTGGCCGCTGTAAGTCTTCATCCCACTTCTTCTCCCGCAGAAGACCTCTTACAGTTTCTGTTAGTACTCCTACCTCTTCTCTGAGGGACTTATTAAGACCTTGCCACGATGCCAGGTGACCTTTGAGCTCGAAGACTTCTTTCTCTAGCTCATCCAGTCTGTGCTCCCTTTCTCTCTCACAGCCACAGTCACCCCTAGAGTCTGAGTCACGCCGATCATCCGAATCAACCCTCCAGTTACCCTCTGACCGTGTGTCCACTCCAGTCACCTCATCTCCCAGCCCACCATCTGTCTTGTGACGAGACGACAGGTCCGTCAGTTGGGCAGATGTACTTCTTTTCCCGGTCAGTTCTACTTCTGACCTGTCCACTTTAGGAGGTGTCACCGTCTCAGCGTCCGCTGGCCCCACAGTCGAAATGTCTCCATCGTCCGACCATATGTCATCAAACAACACAAAGTCCTGGCCCCTCTCCAAGGCATAGACTGTCTCGTGGTATCCCGCCCCCTTGGCACACACCACGTTTGGTCCCCTCAAACATTACTCGGTCTACTGCATTGTTCACCGTGACCCCATGTTTACAGCGAACCCTGGCGTTTTTCTCGGTCAGAGATAAAACTAGCGGAGTTCCTGTCAGAGTCACCTGACTCTCTGAGTCCAGTCTACCAGAGACTCCTTCCCGATGCAGCATCACGGTACACACCTGTGGCCCGTCATTATCCGGAAAATACATGCCGCACTCCTCAAAACTCATACAGACACACTGAGGTTCCCCAGACATACCCACTGAGGCAACCAGTACTGTCATTTCCTGAACCATCCCAATTTGGGTCACCGCCCCTTCCTGGGACTCCACCCCTTTTTGGGTTACCACCCCAATTTGGATCACCGCCCCCCTCTGGGACTCCACTTCTTTTTGGGTTACCACCCCAATTTGGGTCACCGCCCCCTTCTGGGACTCCACCCCCTTTTGGGCAACCACCCCGATTTGGGCCACCGCCCCCTTTCGGGATTTCCCCATGTCCGTTCTGCAGAACTTCTTATGCCACAGTTCACACAGTACAGTTTATGTCTCTTTTAACGATACCACACAAGTCCTTGCTGGCACCACCACAGCTCCTGCTGTCACCGATCACCGACACCACACCAGTTCCTTCTGGCGCTGTCTTCGTGGACCCGCCGATCCACCGGAAGCCGCTTGTCCCCTTCGTAACCCCGCCGAGTTACCGGAAGCCGCTTGTCCCCTTTGTAACCCCGCCGAGTTACAGGAAGCCGCTTGTCACCTTCTTGACTCCCACTGAGCCACCGCAGGCTGAGTTGAGAAAAGAAAAGAAAAAAAAAAACACCACACAAAAAACTCACGTGTCCTGTCTGTGTGCTATTCAGGATGTACCGTCTCCGCCTGAGACCGTCCAACACACAGGGCGCACCGGGTGCTATTCAGGGAGCCGACCCTCCTCCCAGGGTTTCCCAACATACCGGCCTCACCAGATCCAAGGGCTCGGCGTGTGCTATTCAGGACATCCGTCTCCAATTGAGACTGCCCAACACTCATGCCTCACCAGGTCCAAGGTCATACCACGTGCTCCAGGGATCCGATTCTTCTCCTAGAATCTCCCAACACTGACCCTCCAGGACCTTGCTCACTGAACCCTCCAGGTATACAGTCTCTCTCACTGACCCAGGTCAGTACAACACGAACACCTGTCCGTTACCTGTGTCGGCCCCACAGGTCCCTGGATAACTCTTCTCTACAGAGGCACCCTATCAATCACCAGTCTCTTTCTCACTGACCCCGGTCAGTACAACACGGTTTTCACGACCGTCACCTGCTGGCCATGCAGGTTCTCGGACCCCTCTACCACAGAGGTATCCTATAAGTCTCTTTCTCCTGGGAAAACGGCCACACTGGGCTCACCGATCCAGACAGTGCCTTACTCACTAGGCCGCCCCACGGTTCCAGAACCACAGCCGGGCAGTGGCTTACCCAACCGTCAGCCTTCCTGGCTCAGCGTTGCCTTTAGCACCCGACTTTGCAGTCCTCTTCCGTTGCTCCCAGCAACAAGGCTACAATAATACCCATAGCTTTCTCCACCAATTGTGAGGTAGCGATGTCATTTAAGTAGGAGATCACTCGCTTGGCAGCCACAAAATCATATCTGGCACAGGTTTTCCATAAACCAGTATAGTCCATGCGGTTTATTAAACATCATAAACCATGACCAGCAATATATAAACGGCATAGCATCCATGACAGAGCTTCACTCTGTTAGCAATGTCCAATACGCAGGCTTTTCAGCCTCACAGTTATATCTCACCCAGGGTTCTCTCATGGCTGCTTCTCCATACTGCAGACATTCATTCCCTCCAGGGAACTCTCAGGCACTTGCAGCCATTACTCACAGTGTCCACACGTGCTGTCAGGCAGGAAGCCCCATCTCAGCGGGACCTTCCACACTGGACCAACCGGGTCCAAGCATTCACCACCTGTGACCTACCCTGGCCACATTATATGGTTCATAGCCACGCCCACCGGGTCACATGACTCTGACCTCATCACAGGTCCTTCAAGCATTTACACACTCTTTCCAACAGTGCTTTAAACACACCCCCGGGGTGGGTTTGTAGGTAACCAGGCCTGCCCATCTCTCTAGTTACCTGGAGACTTCTCCCTTACACATTGAAACAACACCTCAGCAATATCATTGCTGAACAACACATGTCTCCAACCCAAAGCCACCCACTTTGGGATACATAACCGCCATTCCGTATTCTGCCATTCATCCTTTCTCCTGGGACATCCACACAGCGCCCCCTAGCGGACTCAGTGGTTACTACACCACACCATCTACCCTGTCTTCGTAATCTCTGTGCTTCCTTCTTCCATGCTCCCAAGTCTCCCCCACCCCCCATTTTCCCCTGTCCCCTTCCAGCCCCATCTCCCTGTGCGTCTCTATCTACTCTGCCCTCAAGGTCCCATTGTGTCCTCTTGTGCCTGTCTCCCTTGCCCCTTAGTCCCCGTGTGTCCCCTTGTGCCCTTCTCCCCTTCCTCCTGGTCCCCATGAGTCCCCTTGTGCTTGTGTCCCTTGTCCCTGTGTGTCCCCTTTTGCTCTTCTCCCTTGCCAACTAGTCCTCATGTGTCCTTTTGTGTCAGTCTCCCTTGCTCACTAGACCCCATGTGTCCCCTTGTGTCAGTCTCCCTTGCCCACTAATCCCCGAGTGTCCCCTTGTGTCAGTCTCCCTTGCCACTAGTCCTTGTGTGTCCCCTTGTGCCCTTCTCGCCTGTCTCCTTTGTCCCCTTGTGTCAGTCTCCCTTGCCCACTAGTCCCCATGTATGCCCTTGTGCCCTTCTCCCCTGCCTCCTAGCCCCCATGTGTCCCCTTGTGCCTGTCTCCCTTGCTCCCTAGCCCCCCTGTGTCACCCTTGTGCCTGTCTCTCCTATCCCCCTTGTGTCCTTCTCCCCTGCTCCCTTAGTCACCGTTTGCCCATGTCTTTCTCACTGCCCCTGTGTGGCCCTCCATCTTACAAGGGTCTCATGTTTGCACCATCTCCTGTTCTAATATAATGTCACTTGGTTGTGAATTATTTTTTTCTTATCATTTGTTGAGGTTGTCCCACTAAAGGTATTCTTTGGGGAGGTGGACTGTATTATATTCTATGGGGGGCTATATTATATTCTATGGGGAGGTGGGCTGTATTATATTCTTTGGGGGGCTACATCATATTCTATGGGGGGCTGTATTATATTTATTATACTCTATGAGGATGCTTCATTACACTATATGAGGGGGTTACATTGTATTCTACGGAGGGCTGCGTTATATTCTATAGGGGGTTAGATTATGCCTTATGGGGGGCTTCACTATACTCTATGACGGGGCTACATTATATTCTATGGGGGACTACATTATACTATATGAGGAGGGCTACATTGTATTCTATGGAGGGGCTACTTTATACTATATAAGGGGGCTGCATTATATTCTATGGATGGGCTGCATTATATTCTGTGGGGGCTACCATATATTCTATGGAGGGGCTGCATTATATTCTATGGGGGTTACATTATATTGTATTGCGGGGCTGCATTATACTCTGGGTTGGCTGCATTTTACTATATGTGGGCTGCATTATACTGTGTCGAGGACTATGGGGAATACATTATACTATATGAAGATCTATGGGGTGCATTATATTATGGGAAGTGAATTGTACTACATGGATGACTATGGCGGTGCATTATATATATTATGGAGGACTATGAGGAGTGTATTATACTATATGGAGGACTGAGGAGTGTATTATACTATATGGAGGACTATGGGGTGTGCATTTTACAATATGGAGGACTGTGGTGCACAATATAATATATGGAGGACTATGGAGTGTATTATACAAAACAAGCAAAATGCTGCATATTTATTGAGTGATTGGATTGTTTAAGCCGGAACAAAAATCATTGTTCTCAGCAGCACATCGCCGATGTAAACTGTAGATGTGCTGTTGATAACATGATACTGTATGGGGACAGATTGATCTAATAGTGATTGTTTGGTTCCCATTATTCTTCTCAGTTGGTGTAAAGTGGCGAGGAAACAAGCATCAAACGACTTCAATATTGTCGATCACACTCATTTAGCGTCCTGAACTCAGCGCATGTAAATACAACAGAAATGCTTCTGTTTGATGTGCAATATGTTAGCATTTGGGGCCCTGTTTTAAACTTTTCCCTAGGGCCCAACTTTGCCTGAAACCGGCCCTGCACTGACCCCATACCAAGTGATAACCACTGTCTCCCAACGTTTGGTTGGCCCGCAGCTTTTGTATCGCCTGCCAGCATAGTCTGTAGTCACAGTCAATGCATTTCCAGATGACAGATACCGTGACCATAGCACGTGCATCCAGCTCCAGTTGGCAATAACATATACTACAGTCACAGCAAGTACACAAGATAGTGCAAATTACAGAGTCTCACCCTTCCGATTGATCGGAGGGGATTAGAACCTCTGCAACTTCAGGGCATCCTGGGCCAACTACCCCAACCATCAGCACCCCGCTTCTGCCAGGCACCCACAAAGAGGAGGTAATGACAAGCTTAGGAGGCTGACAGAGCACAGTGTGGCCAAGTGAACTGATTGTCCCAACCTGGTTCTTCAAACATTTTTGTGGGTTCAGTGATGGGCAGTGAAGTATATCTGTATTCCACCAGTTGGAGCCATGGTTCCTCTAGTTGGCTGACGTCTTGAAGAAGTTCTCTGCAGAGGGAGCCAGAGACTTTTTAACCTACAGCTCCCATTCAAGACCTTCTTCCACAGAACTGGGAAAGGTGGAGTGAGCTAATTCCTCATTGTTCGATTGTTCAATTAACCTGCAATTTTGTCCTTTAAGGTGTGTAGGTTTGTAAACTGCAGGACACAGATACAATATTTAATCAGCAGGCATTCCACAGATTAACATACAACATAAGTCAATGTACAGGAGCACATAAAACAATGGCTAATGTCCCTTGGCCTACTGGACTATACAGCCGGCATAATTACGAAAAAACGCTGTGCCATCACAAGGCGTAACACATTTTTTTTCTTAACAAAGAAAACTGTGTCGCTGGTTAAGAAGAGGATGGTCTGATATGACCCTTAGGCCGGGATCACACATGCAAGAAACTCGGACGAGTCTCGCATCTTAATACCCGGCACTGCCACCGGCACTCCGATACTCAGATTGGAGCGTGCGGCTGCGTAGAAATATAGGCAGCTGCACGCTCCACTTCCGAGTGCCAGTGGCAGTGCCGGGTATTAAGATGCGAGACTCGTTCGAGTTTCTCGCATGTGTGATCCCAGCCTTAGCCAGACTCTCTGTGATATAGTCTTTCCTGGTGTAGCTCTCATGACCTGAAATGTTATATAGCCTGATTTTAAGCAACTTGGCCCCAGAAATTAAATTAATGGAGCACATTCAATGCATTTGACAGTACTCGCTCCATCTCACTACCTCCTGAGCCTGACAGTCCACCATAGGATTGTGTAACGCCCACTAACGAAGTCCAAGAACCACAGGGGAGGGCAAGCCCTCTAGCACATAACAATTGATAGATTTGGAATGGATGGCCCCTACCTGCAGAAGAATTATTAAAACGACCTGAGTAAAATACCCCTGTTAGGGCTGGAGGTACGTACCAAATAATAAAATAATAGTAAGGTGCGTTCGCAGCCCAGGGTCCACAGTGCAGGGGTAGTAAACTGCTGCTTAGTAATGGCGGAAGTATAAAGCGGTATACAAAAGGTCACACGTGGGTTAACGTCACCCAGTGTGAACAGGGCGAACTCTGTTACCTTACAGAGCCGCACTACTGCAGAACATAAATGCCGGATCCTGTTTAGCTCACAGAGCTCGGCAACGGAGCGCACAGAATGCGGTCACAGAACTCTGCCCACGGGGTCAGAGTCCCTCTAGACCTTCTGAGCGCGCGGCGTCGCAAGTGCGGACACCGGACACCACTATAGATGCTGACTATGGTGGAGTGTCGAGCATGTGCACCCTAGAGTGCAGAGCCACCGGTGGACACTGATGCCACTGATGCCACTCTGCCTCTACCTACACTTAAGCCTGGGCGCTTAACAGGCTAGGCTGCACAACACATGCGTACCAAGGGTAGGGGTTTTTTAATGAGTCATTCACCAGAGACATTCATACATGCATACAACACTCACTCCTCATAGTCTGGTAATGCAGTCTATACTAGCACATGGCCATGCAAACCTTTTATAGCAGCGTCCTTCCGGGACCTTCCTGATGGTACAATCCGAGCTGGAGAAGGACCTGAGCATGTGACCTCCGATCTCCAATGAAAGATCGTCCAACGGGCATGCTCAGTGGACCGAAAGGAGGACTTAGTCCCTGGAGTAGCTCGCTGCTGACCAGCATGCATTGCTATAGCTGGACCAGAGGTGGCAGCAACAACCAAACCCACAGAGCTGGTCTGAGCAGAGCGCCGGGATCGATGAGTCTGCTGAGCAGCCTCCTCTACGGCCGGAGAGGAATGGGAGACTGCTGAATGCAAAGCTTGGGATTCCTGCTGTGCAGCGACAGGAACCAGACACCTAACATTATCCCTCCTCCTGGGGCCCCCTCCCCTCTGAGCCTTGCTACGCTCAAATGCCGCAATGAGAAGCGGAGCGCGGATGTTCTCCACTGGCTCCCAGGTCCGAGCTTCTGGACCATTACCCTTCCAGTCCACCAAATAAAACTTTTTTCCACGTACTACCCTGCATCCCATGATGGCTTTAACCTCAAACTCGTCTGAGGACAGGTCTGATGTTCCGGCAGATGACTCAGAGAACTGGGACATGTTGACCGGCTTAAGGAGGGACACGTGGAGGGTGTTAGAGATAGCCAAGTGTGGTGAAAGGGCCAGCC
This sequence comes from Dendrobates tinctorius, assembly GCF_039654945.1. NCBI lineage: Eukaryota > Metazoa > Chordata > Amphibia > Anura > Dendrobatidae > Dendrobates > Dendrobates tinctorius. Next base: position 36,623,182 of record NW_027361743.1, on the reverse strand, counting down.
AATACACCACAGAGCTGATCTGCTCGAGGACCTTAAAGGGACCAATGTAGCAAGGAGCAAACTTAGTAGACTCGACTCGCAGCCTGATGTTATGGGCGGAGAGCCACACTGTTGTGAGTTCATTTTCCCCTTCACCTTTGATGTCTGATGAACTCCCTCTGCTGGTGAAGAGAGGTAGTGAAATTGATTGGGATGGGAAGAACCTGTCATCTGAACAGGTGGAGTGTGATTGGACATCTGGAATTTCTGAGTGGATATAAGGCAGCCGACGCCCTGCAGAGTTTGCTGGTGATCCTTTCTGCTCTGAGCTCTGGCATCCAGTTTTAGTTCCTGTCTACTAAAAGCTAAGTTTTTGCCCTGCTATTATTCCATGAGATTTTGTCTGGTTTCCTTAGTGTTTGTATTCAGCCAGTCCTGGTTGGGACTGGCTGAATTCCATTTTTGTCTAAGATCAGTTGATCTCTTTGCTCTGTTTTCAGAATATACCTGAGTGCTGATATAGTGATTTTGAAGTCTAGCGACTTCAGGGCCTTTTTTCCTATCAGACGGTTGGGACATTTTTGTAGGGTTTTTTGCGGATTGCAGCCAGCATCTTTTCTGTCCTGTCCTATCTAGTTAGTTGGGCCCCATCGTTTGCTCAGCCTGTCTTTCTGTCTGTGTTTGTGTTTTCATCTGTTTTTCACCGACAATACATGTTGGGGGCTGTCTATTGCTTTGGGGTCTGCTCTGGGGCAGTTTAGATTTCCCCTTTCTTTCTTTAGGCTTATGTATTTCTCCGGCTGTGACGAGGGGTCAAGGGCACCGTAGGAACCCCCCACAGCTACTGTTAGTTGTGGTAAATAGGATCAGGGGTCTGCAATCCGATAGCTACCAACCTCTCCGATTTTCTGGACTTAGCTTGTATTTTTGTTTTCTCCTCATCCGGTGACTCATTCATAACAGAATCACCAGCCATACCGCAGATTCTAGGGTACTCAATAGCAGGAAAGAATTGTAAAAAAAAAAAAGTGTCGGAATTTTTTTGTGTATATTTTTTCCTCTATTTCTCTGACGCTGTAGGAGGAATTTTTTCTCAATGGAGATTAAGCAATTGTCTGATCATGTGGAGCAGCTTACTGCTGAAGTGCGGGGAATTTCCGCCTATCTTGCTCATTCACATGCTGCTGAACCAAAGATCCCTACTCCTGATGTGTTTTTTGGGGATCGGTCTAAATTTCTGAATTTTAAGAATAATTGTAAATTATTTTTTGCCTTGAAGCCTAACTCATCGGGGAGCTCCGCGCAGCAGGTTAAAATTGTCATCTCTTTCCTGCGCGGCGATCCCGAGGATTGGGCGTTTTCTTTGAAACCTGATGATCCTATTTTGACTGATGTGAACGCATTTTTTCAGGCCTTGGGGTTGTTGTATGATGAACCTAATGCTATTGATCTGGCTGAAAAGGCCCTGTTGGCATTGAGCCAGGGTCAGGATTCTGCAGAGTTGTTCTGTCAAAAATTCCGAAAGTGGGCGGTCCTTACTACCTGGAATGATGGTGCCTTGGCAGCTCTCTTTCGGAAGGGTTTGTCAGAAACCGTAAAAGATACTTTGATGGGATTTCCTGTTCCCTCTGGTCTTGACGATTCTATGTCATTAGCCATTCAGGTTGATCGGCGTTGGCATGAACGCAAAACTGTACGAGAGGTGTTGCCACCTGTTGCACAAATGTCTGAACCTATGCAATGTGATAGAGTTTTGTCTAGGGCGCAACGTCAGGAGTTCAGAAGGCGTAATAAGCTGTGTTTTTTCTGTGGAGATGCCTCTCTTATGATTTCTGTCTGCCCTAATCGAGAGAAACGTTTTGCACACACATTTGCTGTGGGTGGTGTTCAACCTAAGTTTCTTCTGGCAATTACTCTGATCTGCTCCCTGTCCACATTTTCCGCTAAGGCTTTTGTGGATTCGGGAGCAGCTCTGAACCTGATGGACTTGGATTTTGCTAAACGTTGTGGGTTTCCTATGACACCTCTGCGGACGCCTATCCCTTTGAGGGGTATTGATGCTACTCCTTTGGCGAAGAATAAACCTCAGTTTTGGACACAGGTGGTAATGCGGGGTCGCCCCAGACCATCAAAAAATTGCAGATTTTTGGTGTTGCATAATTTGCATGATACCATCGTTCTGGGGTTTCCCTGGTTGCAAATCCATAATCCAGTTTTGGATTGGAAATCTGTGTCTGTGGTGAGTTGGGGTTGTCGGTGTGCCCTTAGTGACGCTCCTGTTTTCTCCACCTCTCCCCAGTCGCATGATGTTCCTGACTATTTGGCTGATTTTTATGATGTATTTAGTGAGAATGAGTCTGCGTCTTTGCCTCCTCATAGGAGTTATGACTGCAATTGAGCTGAGCCCTGGGTGTAAATTTCCCAAGGGTCAACTTTTCAATTTATCTGTACCCGAGCATGAGGCTATGCGATCCTATATTAAGGAGTTGTTGGAGAAGGGTCATATTAGACCATCTTCTTCACCCTTAGGTGCTGGGTTTTTTTTTGTGGCCAAGAAAGATGGTTCATTAAGGCCTCTTATTGACTATCGCTCCCTCAACAAATTACTGTTAAATATCAGTATCCGTTACCCCTGATTTCTGATCTATTCTCCAGAGTTAAAGGTGCTTTCTGGTTTACCAAGCTTGAACTCAGGGGGCGTATAATCTTATTCGCATTAAGCAGGGGGATGAATGGAAGACGGCATTTAATACTCCGGAGGGACATTTTGAGTACCTGGTGATGCCTTTTGGGCTCAATAATGCCCCTTCTGTCTTCCAGTGCTTCATGAACGATATTTTCTGAGATTTTGTGGATACATTTTTGATCATCTATCTGGATGATATTTTGATCTTTTCCAAGGATTGGGACTCTCATGTGGAACATGTTCGGACTGTGTTCCAGATTTTGAGGGAGAATTCCCTGTATGTCAAGGGATCGAAATGCCTTTTTGGTGTACAGAGGATTTCATTTTTGGGATTTATTTTGTCTCCGTCAACTATTGAAATGGACCCGGCCAAGGTACAGGCCATTTATGATTGGGTTCAGCCCACTTCTTTGAAGGCCCTCCAGAAGTTTTTGGGTTTTGCTAATTTTTATCGTAAATTTATAGCTAATTTTTCTGTTATTGCCAAACCATTGACTGATTTGACTAAGAAGGGTGCTGATGTGCTGAATTGGTCTCCGGAGGCTGTCTCTTCCTTTCAGGAGCTGAAGCGAAGCTTCACTTCTGCCCCGGTTTTGCGGCAACCTGATGTCTCACTCCCGTTTCAGGTAGAGGTGGACGCTTCTGAGATTGGTGCAGGAGCTATTTTGTCCCAAAAAGATCCTGTAACATCTAAAATGAATCCCTGTGCTTTCTTTTCCCGAAAGTTCTCCCCATCCGAACGTAACTATGATGTGGGGAATCGGGAACTGTTAGGCATGAAATGGGCATTTGAGGAGTGGAGACATTGGTTGGAGGGAGCTAAACATCAAGTCGTGGTCCTTACTGACCACAAGAATTTGATTTACCTGGAGTTAGCCAAACGCTTGAATCCTAGACAGGCTAGGTGGGCCTTGTTTTTCACAAGTTTTGATTTTGTGGTCTCTTTTCTTCCGGGCACTAAGAATGTCAAGGCAGACGCCCTCACTAGGAGTTTCTTTGCTGATTCTCCTATTGTGACCAAGTCTGCTACCATTTTAGGTGAGGGGGTAGTTCTTTCTGCCATCTCGCCCGATTTGAGACGTGCTCTGGAAGAGTTTCAGGAGGACAAACCTGAGCGTTGTCCCATTGGAAAATTGTATGTTCCTGACCAGTGGAGGAAGAGAGTGATGTCTGAGGTTCATTGCTCTGCATTGGCTGGTCATCCAGGTATTTTTGGTACTAGAGATTTGGTGAGTCGGTCTTTTTGGTGGCCCACCTTGTCTCGTGATGTCAGGAATTTTGTGCAGTCCTGTGGGACTTGCTCCCGGTCTAAACCTTGTTCTCGCTCTAGTGGGTTGTTAATGCCTTTGCCGGTGCCCAGGAGGCCATGGACCCATATTTCAATGGATTTTATCTCTGATATGCCTGTCTCTCAGAGAATGACTGTTATTTGGGTGATTTGTGATAGATTCTCTAAGATGGTCCATCGTGTACCACTCCCTAAGTTGCCATCTTCCTCAGAGTTGGTGCCCTTGTTTTTGCAACAGGTGGTTCGCTTGCACGGGATTCCTGAGAACATTGTATCTAACAGAGGAGTTCAGTTTGTTTCTAGATTTTGGAGGACTTTCTGTTCCAAGCTGGGAATTCAGTTGTCCTTCTCCTCTGCGTTTCACCCTCAGACCAATGGGCAGACGGAGAGAACAATCCAGACTTTGGAGTCGTATTTGAGATGTTTTATTTCTGCTGATCAGGATGATTGGGTTTCATTTTTGCCCTTGGCCGAATTTGCTTTAAATAATAGCGCTAGTTCTGCCACTTTGATGTCACCTTTTTTTTGTAACTTTGGGTTTCACCCTCGATTCTCTTCATGGCAGGTGGAGTCTTCTGCCTGCCCAGGTGTTGACACTGTGGTGGAGAGAATGCACCATATCTGGGACCAAGTGGTGGATAAGTTGTCTCTCTCCCAGGAAAAGGCCCAGCGGTTTTCCAACCGGCATAGGACCATTGGTCCCCGGTTTAAGGTGGGTGATATGGTTTGGTTGTCATCAAAGAATATCTCTATGAAGGTGGCTTCTCCAAAGTTTAAACCTAGATTTATTGGACCTTACAAGATTTTTGAGATTCTTAATCCGGTCTCTTTTCGATTGGCTCTTCCTGTTACATTCAAGATCCATAACGTGTTTCATAAGTCTCTGTTAAAGAGGTTTGTTGAGCCAGTAGTTCCTGTGGTGGCACCTCCTGACCCTCTATTGGTTGAAGGTAATGTGGAATATGAGGTTGAGAAGATACTGGATTCTCATCTGGTTAGACGGAGACTCCAGTATTTGGTTAAATGGAAGGTTTATGGCCAGGAGGATAATTCTTGGGTCCCTGCATCCGATATTCATGCCGAAAGATTGGTTCGTGCTTTTCATCGGGCCCATCCTGATCGCCCTGGTGGCGTGGATGAGGGTTCGGTGACCCCTCCTCAAGGGGGAGGTACTGTTGTGAGTTCATTTTCCCCTTCACCTTTGGTATCTGATGAACTCCCTCTGCTGGTGAAGAGAGGTATTGAAATTGATTGGGATGGGAAGAATCTGTCATCTGAACAGGCGGAGTGTGATTGGACATCTGGAATTTCTGAGTGGATATAAGGCAGCCGACGCCTTGCAGGGTTTGCTGGTGATCCTTTCTGCTCTGAGCTCTGGCATCCAGTTTTAGTTCCTGTCTACTAAAAGCTAAGTTTTTGCCCTGCTATTATTCCATGAGATTTTGTCTGGTTTCCTTAGTGTTTGTATTCAGCCAGTCCTGGTTGGGACTGGCTGAATTCCATTTTTGTCTCTGATCAGTTGATCTCTTTGCTCTGTTTTCAGAATATACCTGAGTGCTGATATAGTGATTTTGAAGTCTAGCGACTTCAGGGCCTTTTTTCCTATCAGACGGTTGGGACATTTTTTGTAGGGTTTTTTGCAGATTGCAGCCAGCATCTTTTCTGTCCTGTCCTATCTAGTTAGTTGGGCCCCATCGTTTGCTCAGCCTGTCTTTCTGTCTGTGTTTGTATTTTCATCTGTTTTTCACCGACAATACATGTTGGGGGCTGTCTATTGCTTTGGGGTCTGCTCTGGGGCAGTTTAGATTTCCCCTTTCTTTCTTTAGGCTTATGTAGTTCTCCGGCTGTGACGAGGGGTCTAGGGCACCGTAGGAACCCCCCACAGCTACTGTTAGTTGTAGTGAATAGGATCAGGGGTCTGCAATCCGATAGCTACCAACCTCTCCGGTTTTCTGGACTTGTATTTTTGTTTTCTCCCCCTCCGGTGACTCATTCATAACACCACACTAAGACGCCAGGGGAGAAGGTTGGAGCAGGATGTCGGTGTGCGTCCGCGGAGACCCTCATTCTCTCCTTAGAGGCCCAAATAGCATTCAGGGTGCGGTCCCAAATATCACGTGCCTCCACCGCCCAGTCTGGCACCCTAGAGTCGGTGGATGACACGGGCATGGGCACAGGGACATGAGGATGTTGGCCGTAGTTAAGGAGGAATGGGGTCTGGCCGGTGGAATCGGCCACAGTGTTGTTCAAGGCGAACTCTGCCCACGGCAACCAGGATGCCCAGTCATCCTGCCTGGCCGAGACAAAATGTCGGAGATATGTGACCAGGGTCTGGTTGGCCCTCTTGACCAACCCGTTCGTCTCGGGATGATAGGCCGAGGAGAGATTCAGCTCAATACTGAGCAAGCGACAGAGCTCTCTCCAGAACCGAGACGCAAACTGGGGACCCCGGTCATTGACAATCTTGTCTGGCATGCTGTGTAACAGGAAAACATGTTTAATGAACAACACTGCTAGGCCCCGAGCGGAAGGTAGCCGAGAGAGAGGCACCAAGTGCACCATTTTTGAAAAATGGTCGGTGACGACCCAAATAACTGTGCTGCCACTGGACTTGGGTAGACCCACCACAAAGTCCATGCCAACCATCTCCCAGGGCCTATCCGCCACCGGTAAGGGGTAAAGTAACCCAGCTGGTTGTTGCCGGGAAGAATTATTCTTGGCGCAGCAGACGCACGCCTGAATATAGTCTCTGACGTCACGGGCCATATGCGGCCACGAGTACGTCCTTGCCAAAAGCTCAACTGTCCGCTTAGTACCAAAGTGTCCACCCACCCTAGACGCGTGAGCCCAAGAGAGGACCTCCGGATGCAAACGGGCAGGGACAAAAGTCTTGCCAGGGGGTACAGACTCAAGGGCGACCGGAGCCACTGTGCTCAGGCTCTCAGATGGTACAATTAACCGAGGCTCCTCCTCCTCTGCTGACACCACGGAGCGAGAGAGCGCATCGGCCCGGATATTCTTCTCACCGGAAAGGAAATGTAGGGTGAAGTGGAACCGGGAGGAGAATGGAGACCATCGGGCTTGGCGAGAATTTAACCGCTGGGCGGATTGGAGATAGACCAAATGTTTATGGTCGGTGAACACCTGGAAAGGGTACCGAGCACCCTCCAGGAGATGCCTCCACTCGGAGAAGGCCAATTTAATCGCTAGCAATTCCCTGTCCCCGTTGGAATAGTTCCTCCCCACCGGTGAAAAACTTTTAGAGAAGAAGAAGCAGGGGTGTTTCTGACCCTGAGCTTCCTTCTGGAAGAGGACGGCTCCGGCACCGACGGAAGAGGCATCTACCTCCAAGATGAAAGGGTTAGCTACATCGGGACGATGTAGAATGGGAGCGCTAGCAAAGTAGGACTTGATAGAGGAAAAGGCCTTGGACACCTGTTCCGACCATAACTTGGGGTTAGCTCTCCCTTTTTGGTAAGGGCAACCAAGGGAGCTACCAAGGTGGAGAAGTGGGGAATGAACTGGCGATAGTAGTTTTTGAACCCCAAAAAGCGCTGCACCGCTTTGAGAGAGTGGGGGTCCTGCCAGTCCATTACCACCTGCAGCTTGGCAGGATCCATAGCCAAACCCTGGGCATAGATGATATAGCCCAGGAAAGGCAAGGACTCCTGCTCAAATAAGCACTTCTCCAACTTGGCGTAGAGGGAATTTGCCCATAAACGGTCGGACCTTGCAAACCTCTCTCCGGTGGGAGTCCATATCTGGAGAGAAGATGAGAATATCATCCAGCTAGACAACCACCGAGGTAGAGAGCATATCTCAAAAGATATCATTCACAGAGTCCTGGAAGACGGCAGGAGCATTACATAGCCCAAAGGACATGATTAGATACTCGTAATGGCCATCCCTGGTGTTAAAGGCCGTCTTCCACTCGTCCCCCTCACGGATGCGTATCAGGTTATAGGCACCCCGCAGATCCAGCTTGGAAAAAAACCCCGCTCCTCGTAATCTACAGTTCTGATATCAGGTGCAGAGGATACTTATTCTTAACGGTATGGCATTAAGACCCCTGTAATCAATGGAGGGACGTAATTCTCCATTCTTCTTTGGGACAAAGAAGAATCCCGCCCCCACTGGTGACACTGACTTCCTAATGAATCCCCTTGCCAGATTCTCCCTGATGTATTGAGACATGGCCTTGGTCTCCGAGAGAGATAGGGGATAGACACAACCCCGAGGAGGCTCAGCACCGGGCAAGAGGTCAATAGGACAGTCATAGGGATGGTGCGGTGGAAGACTCTCCGCCGCTTTCTTGGAGAAAACGTCCGCATACTGGTGATAGTGCTTGGGGAACGAGGAAAGATCTGCGGGAACCTCTGTGGTAGTGACCTGTACGTCGTCCATCTGGCATCTACCCTGATAGGACTTACTCCAACTGAGAATTTGTCTCGAGGACCACTCTATATGAGGAGAGTGGAAACGCAAGCAGGGAACCCCTAGGAGGACCTGATCGATGCCCTCGGGCATAGCAATGAGGGATAACGTCTCCTGATGGGATGGAGACAGGGAGAGACTCAGTGGAGCAGTCTGGTGGATAATCTGGGAGGGTAGTGTCACTCCATTCACCACTCTGATACTGACAGGCTGAGGTAGCAAGGCTAAGGGGATTGCGTGCCGTTGGGCGAAGGTGGAGGACATAAAATTGCTCTCTGCTCCGGAATCCACACAAACCTGCACCTCCAGAGTGGAAGAGCCGAACTCAAGTGTCCCCTTAAAGGACAACTTGGATGAAAATATCACTGTGTGTAATAGACCCCCTCTGACAGCCACTAGAGGCGAGCGTCCCGACTGCTGTGGGCACCTGTTGGCATGGTGACCAGGCTGCTGACAGAGGGAACAGACTAGGGATGTTCGCGCGGACCGGGGCTTGGAACCCATGCGAGACACCTCCATGGGTTCCGGGAGCTCAGACCCCTGATCGTGGAGTTCCGGAGGTTTAGTGAAGGTTGGTGCCAATCTAAACCTCTGGCTGGACTGGGCCCGCTCCAACCCTCGCTCGGTAAAACGAAGATTAATGCGGGTGGAGACGGTAATGAGCTCCTCCAGCGTTGCGGGAACCTCCCTAGTGGCCAGGGTGACCTTGACATGATCAGCCAGGCCTCTCCAGAAGATGGGAATGAGGACCTTATCAGGCCACTCCAGCTCTGAGACCAGAGTCCGGAAGTGGATGGCATATTGGCTGACCAAGGACGAACCCTGTGTTAAAGCCAGGAGCTGGAGCGCAGTGTCATGTGTGACCCGAGGCCCCAAAAAGACTTGCTTCAGAGTGACCAGAAACTGAGAGGCACTCTGTAGCACGGGGTCACCGCGCTCCCACAGCGGAGTGGCCCACTCCAGAACCCTGCCCAACAGGAGGGAGATGATAAATCCCACCTTAGCCCGCTATGAGGGGAATCGTGCTGCCAGCAGCTCTAGCTGTATAGCGCACTGGCTGACGAAACCCCTACATAAGGCACTATCACCCGAGAACTTATCGGGCAGAGGGAGGTGGGACAAAGTCAGAGCAGGGATGGCAGTGGTCACACGGGAGACGGCCTCCGTGGCCGCCTGAACAGCGACCGCAGTAACATCCGCAGCTGAGGCTGAACGCTCGAGAGCCGCCAACCTGCCTCCCAGCTGCCGAATGTGCTGCAGCAGTTGCTCTTCGTCCGCCATTACTAGCCAGACCCTGGTGCTAGTATAATGTTAGGGCTGGCGGAACGCACCAAATAATAAAATAGTAAGGTCCGTTCGCAGCCCAGGGTCCACCGTGCAGGGGTGGTAAACTGCTGCTTAGTAATGGCGGAAGTATAAAGCGGTATACAAAAGGTCACACGTGGGTTAATGTCACCCAGTGTGAACAGGGTGAACTCTGTTACCTCACAGAGCCGCACTACCGCAGAACATAAATGCCAGAGCCTGTTTAACTCACAGAGCTCGGCAACGGAGCGCACATAATGCGGTCAAAGAATTCTGCCCCAAGGACACGGGGTCAGAGTCCCTCTAGACCAGGGGTCTCAAACTCGGCAGAGTAAAGGGGCCGCACATAAAAAAAAATTTAAGCTGGCGGGCCGCATTCCTTTCAAACTTAATACAGTCACAATTGATAGCGGTATCTAAGGGGTTAACCGGCCACGATCGGTGCTAATACCGATCATGGCCGTTCAAATAGGTTGTCAGCTGCGATGTACAGCTTACCTCAGCGGATGATAGTGTTGGCTCTGCATGTGAGCCTGCGCTATCATCTCGCTGTACACGTACAGCCACAGTCACCTGCAAAATCCAGCAATGGGGGGAAAGTCACACCTCCGCTCTCTGCGCGCTGGCGTGATGTCATTACACAGCACAGCGCCAGATGGATGTCATCACGCAGGGCCACAGCCACTACGGAGCGGCGCACTCTTCCTCTCTTCTAGCGTGAGCAGTGGCGTAACTACAAAGTTATGGGCCCTGGTGCAAACTTTCAAATGGGGTCCACCCCATGCCAAAATACACACACATCTCCGCTCAGCACACCTCGTACACACGCGGCTCCACTCCGTACACCTCGGTCTTCGCACACACACGGCTCCGCTCCGTACACCTCATACACACAGCTCTGCTACATCCACCCTGTAAACCCCTCCTGACCCCACACAGAAACTTACCCAGCACCATGACAACCAGCACAGACAAAGACAGCAGCGTTCAGCATACACTGAGGCCTGATCATGTGACCCCCTGACTCCTCCCGCTCCTGTGACCTCATCACAGGTCCTGTGCACACAGAACACACAGGCATCGCCGCGCTCCTGGATGGCTGCATGCCTTCCCCCTTCTACCTGCCTCAGGGGGGTGATACATGTGGTGCACCGCGGGCCGCAGATGACTGCCTCAGGGGCCGCATGCGGCCCACGGGCCACGTGTTTGAGACCCCTGCTCTAGATCTTCTGAGTGCGCGGCGTCACACCTGCGGACACCACTATAGGCGCTGACTATGGTGGAGTGTCGAGCACGTGCACCGTGGCGTGCAGAGCCACCAGTGGACACTGATGCCAGTCTCAGACTCTGCCTCTACCTACACCTAAGCCTGGGCGCTTAACAGGCTAGGCCGCACAGCACATGCGTACCAAGGGTAGAGGTTTCTTAATGAGTCATTCACCAGAGACATTCATACATGCATACAACACTCACTCCTCATAGTCTGGTAATGCAGTCTATACTAGGGCATGGCCGAGCGGCCATGCGAACCTTTTATAGCAGCGTCCTTCTGGGACCTTCCTGATGGTACAATCCGAGCTGGAGAAGGACCTGAGCATGTGACCTCCGATCTCCAATGAAAGATCGTCCCATGGGCATGCTCAGTGGACCGAAAGGAGGAATTAGTCCCTGGAGTAGCTTGCTGCTGACTAGCATGTGTTGCTATAGCTGGGCCAGAGGAGGCAGCAGCAACTGTTGTGAGTTCATTTTCCCCTTCACTACTGAGGCCCGAGGAACTCCCTCTTCTGGTGAAGAAAGGTAGTGAGCCTGATTGTCAAACACCTGGGGCTGATGATGATGACTGGCTGAGTGGAGTTAATGACTGGATATAAGGCTGCCGACGCCCTTCTGGCCTGCGGGTGATTTCTCTGTGGACTTCTAGGAAACCAGTCTGATTCCTGCTCATCTAAAGCTAAGATTTCTGCTTTGCCTTTTTGCATTAGTGTTTTGTTTTCCTTGCTTTTCTGGATTCTGCCATTCCCTGCTGGGGTGAGCTGAATCTCCTTTTGCCTGTTGCTCTGTCTTCAGAATATTCCTGAGTACTGACATAGCTTTTTTGAAGCCTAGCGTCTTCAGGGCCTTTTTTACTGTCAGTTGGTTGGCTCTTATTTTCATAGGGTTTTTCACGGATTGCAGACAGCAGCCTTCCTGTCCTTTCCTATCTAAGCTAGCGTGGGCCCCATCTTTGCTCAGTCTATCTTTCTGTCTGTGTTTTGTTCTTTCTTCTTGCTTCACCGTCATTATATGTGGGGGGCTGCCTTTTGCTTTGGGGTCTGCTCTGGGGCAGTTTAGATTTCCCTTTCTGTCTTTAGGCTATGTAGTCCTCCGGCTGTGATCGAGGGGCCTAGGGCATCGTAGGAGCCCCCCACGGCTACTGCTAGTTGTGTTGATAGGTTCAGGGGTCTGCAATCCGATAGCTGCCAACTTCTCTGGTTTTCTGGACTTAGCTAGCATTTCTATTTTTGCCTCCTATGGTGACTCAATCATAACAAGCAACCAAACCCACAGAGCTGGTTTGAGCAGAACACCGGGATCGACGAGTCTGCTGAGCAGCCTCCTCTGCGGCCGGAGAGGAACGGGAGACTGCTAAATGCAAGGCTTGGGATTCCTGCTGTGCAGCGACAGGAACCCGACGCCTAAGAACCCCTGGCTTAGAAGTAACAGAATCAAAAGCAAACACAGGTATAGGTCTAGACAATCTATAAAGATTAAGACCCTGGTCCTGGACGAACTGGGAACCAACCAGATTGAAACATGCCCAACTATCCAAAATAACCACCTTACTTTTGCCTAAATGGATCTCGATGGGTAAAAAGAATTGCGACCTACCCATAGAAGAAATATGTATACACGGGGTGCTATCCTTCCTCCACCCTAGGCTTCTTTGTTTTCTGGTGGCTGTTTGCGACTGCACATGGATGGACAGGTGCCAACAAAATGACCCTTCTTGCCACAAAAAAAGCAAACTCCATCTGTGTGCCGAACTGCAGAGGAGGACCGGTACAGTGGGTTGCCCCCCTACCTTCCTAGCTGCATACAGTAGGCTCCTCGGTTGACTCCACTCTAGATTCTAATGATACCTGAACCCATGAACATTGAGATGTTTCTTTTTGTCTCCCACGTAGACGGTGCTAGGGACATGGCAGCCTCCAGGGAAACAGTTGTCTCATATAGAACAAACGCATCTTTTACCTTCTCAGAAAGCTCCTGACAAAACTGATGACAGATCATTCCACCTAGTATCCGTAGACCACCTACGGAACTGGGAGCAATACTCCTCTGCTAGCCGGTCTCCCTGCTGAAGCCAACAAAATTTTGACTAAGCCAGAGGGACACGGTCAGGGTCATCATATACTAGGCCCAGAGCATAAAAATATTCCTCCACCATCTGCAGTGACTTCGAATCAGACGGAAGAGAAAATGCCCAGGCTTGGGGGTCACCTTGGAGAAGAGATATTACAATCTCCACCTGCTGGTCCTGGGTACCTGAGGAGTGAGGATGTAACCTGAAATATAGTTTGCAGACCTCTCAAAAAACCACAGACTTATCCCGATCCCCAGAGAACCTATCCGGCAAAGCTATCTTGGTTTCCAACAAGGGATGCCCGGGAGCAGTGGGCACTGAGCCTGGAGTCAACCTCGTGCAAGTATGCCAAGTCTAAGTGTTTGTAATTGCCCAGCCAGAGCAGACACAGGATCCACAGTAAATCCAGAAAGTTGAGTTGAGGCCAGTGATAATGTCACATTATAGCTGGTGGATTTCAAGAGACATGCTTGGGAGGGGTGAGGTATAGTAATGAAGAGAGGAGGCAGGGATGTCTTCCAGGCACCGCACGCTGAATCCCATCCCTTACCGCAACGCCACACCCTGATGACATTTTGGTTCCGGTCCAGAGGGATGGGTAGTTACAAAAGCTGTGATGAATTAACTGCAGGGCCATCATCCAACACATTCAGCTGAAATGTATTGCGGTGCAGTGATCCGCTGACGGGCCAGAAGCTGATGTCGCAGTGCCCGTCACAAGTGGCACATGGCAGTAACATCATGCACTGTCAATGGCTGGCACAGCGAAGTCAGTTGCTGCCCTCTGCACCAGATACAGAAGAGGACGCCACCATGTCGTGGGAGTGGAGAAAGGTAAGAAGAAACGTTTATTTTTTAAATGTGTTGGAAAAGAGCAGCAAAATGAGGGACATTATTACAGGAAGGGGTCCAGAAAGGGGCACATTCTACCAGGAAAGGGCCCAGCCAGAATGGAGGACATTCTACCAGGAAAGGGCCCAGAATGGAGGACATTCTACCAGGAAAGGGCTCAGAATGGAGGACATTCTACCAGGAAAGGGCCCAGAATGGAGGACATTCTACCAGGAAAGGGCCCATGATGGGGGACATTGATACAGTAAGGGGCTCATTATGGGGGACATTATTACAGGAAGGGGCTCATGATGTGGGGCATTACAGGAAGGGGCCCATGATGGGGGACATTATTACAGAAAGGAACCCATGATGGGGGACATTGTTACAGGAAGGGGCCCAGGATGGGGGACACTTTACAGGAAGGGGCCTATGATGGGGGACATTATTACAGGAAGGGGCCCAGGATGGGGGACATTATTACAGGAAGGAGCCCAGGATAGGGGACATTATTACAGGAAGGGGGCATTATTACAGTTAGGGCCCCATGATGGGGGACATTATTACAGGAAGGGGCCCAGAATAGGGGGCATTATTACAGTTAGGGGCCCATGATAGGGTACATTATTACAGTTAGGGGCCCAGGATGGGGGACATTATTACAGGAAGTGGTCTATGATGGGGGACATTATTACAGTTAGGGGCCCAGGATGGGGGACATTATTACAGGAAGTGGTCTATGATGGGGGACATTATTACAGGAAGGGGCCCAGAATAGGGGGCATTATTACAGTTAGGGGCCATGATAGGGGACATTATTACAGGAAAGGGCCCAGGATGGGGGACATTATTACAGTTAGAGGCCCATGATAGGGGACATTATTACAGGAAAGGGCCCAGGATGGGGGACATTATTACAGGAAGGGGCCCAGGATGGGGGACATTATTACAGTTAGGGGCCCATGATAGGGGACATTATTACAGTTAGGGGCCCAGGATGGGGGACATTATTACAGTTAGGGGCCCATGATAGGGGACATTACAGTTAGGGGCCCAGGATGGGGGACATTATTACAGTTAGGGGCCCATGATGGGGGACATTATTACAGTTAGAGGCCCATGATGGGGGACATTATTACAGGAAGGGCCCATGTTGGGGGACATTATTACAGGAAGGGCCCATGATGGGGGACAGGATGGAGGACATTATCATTTTTAGGGTCTAGGAGCCTATAAGGGCCCCTATATTTGTCCAGCCTGCAGGTGTTGGGCACCGGTACATATTTTGCATTGGGCCCATGGGACTCCTGTTACATTACATGGTATTATATTCCAGTAGCTTATATATTACATTACATGACCTCACATCATATTACGTTCTGTTATTCACCTGCATCGCTCACATTCTCTCCCTAGTAACAGCAGCGTTCGGGTCGTCCTGGCAACTAATGACGTCTCACCCCAATCCTCCTTCCTATTGGCTACCGGCAGCGAGTTCTCCAGAAACGTCCAGAACGCGGAAGCGGAAGCGGCATGTGTAGCCGGCGAGCAGTGTGCGGCTGCAGCTTCTGGAATGTTCTTCCCCAGGATCTATATCGGCGCCTCCTCCTGCGATAGCTCCTCACACGCTGCCGGCCCAGCAGCCGCAGTGCTCTCCCAGCGCGCTCCCCTCACTGCAGCAACATGGCGGTGGTCGGCTTCGATCTTGGTTTCCAGAACTGTCACGTCGCTATCGCCCGGGCTGGAGGGATCGAGACTGTCGCCAATGAGTTCAGTGACAGATGCACGCCGTGAGTACCGGAGCCCGGTGATGGCTGGAACCTGGGGGTAAAGTGCAGCCATGGTGTGATGTGGATAAGATTACCTGATGTCTGGACGGTATACACTCGGGCTGTGTGCCCACGGAAGAAGCATTTTTTACTGGCAAAAACACTTAAAAATCGCGTAAAAGAAGCTTTCCATTCATTTTAATGCATTTTGCACTTTTTGTGCCTATTGATGCGTTTTGTTTTTTTCAGCGAAAAAACCGTATCGCGGTAAAATGCATCATGCCCATTAATTTTTGTGGAAATGTCCGCGGTTTTTGCTATTTTCTATGAGACGCGCGGAAAAAAACATAAAAAAGCGCGTTTTCTGGGAAGGAGTCCGGTTTTCATGTAGAAATTTTCAGCATACTTGTGCTACACGCCTACTATTGAGGCGGCCTATGCGGCATCAGTAGTAAAAGATGGGATGTAAAAAAATAATTTAAAAAAAATCGTGATGTTCTCACCTTCCGGCGTCCCCAGGCCTCAGCGATGCTCCCGGCAAGTCCCGTTCCCAGCGATGTCTTGCGACAATGACCCCCAGATAACATAGCATCACGCGAGACCGCTACTTATCACTGGGACCAGACGATGCCGGCAGCATGGTGAGAGGCGGGAAGGCTGCGGGGGACACCAGGAGGTGAGAATATCACGATTTTTTTTTAATTTTAATTCTATCTTTTAGGCTAAGTGCACACGTACCGGAACTCTCGTGGAAATTACCGCGAGAATTCCGGAATTCCAGTCCGCGGGAAAATCGCATTTTAAATTCCCGCGATTTTCCCGCGGAAAAACTAGCATTTTGCAAGCGTATTTAGCTTGCAGAATGCTAGCGTTTTCCAAGCGATCTGTAGCATCGCTTGGAGAACTGATTGACAGGTTGTCACACTCATCAAACATAGTGTTTGACGAGTGTGACCAACTTTTTACTACTGAGGCCACCTATGCAGCAACAATAGTAAAAGATAAAATGCAAAAAAAAAAAAAAAAAAAAATGGTGTTATTCTCACCCTCCGACGTCCCGCGCAGTCTTCCTGCTCTTCACGCTCTCGTTCCCAGTAGTCCTTTGCGAAAATGCCCACGATGACGTCAGTTCTCGCGGTAATTCGCGATTACCGCGAGACTTCGCGATCCCGCGAGAACGGACGCCATCGCGGGCATTTTCGCAAAGGACTACTGGGAACGAGAGCGTGAAGAGAAGCAGGAAGACTGCGCGGGACGTCGGAGGGTGAGAATAACAATATTTTTTATTTTTAAATTCTATTTTTTACAGGGATATGGTACCCAAAGCCCGGAGGACAGTCTCCTCTCCTCCGGACCGTGGGTACCATCCGCAAATGTTCTGCTTACTTTCCGCATGGTGTGCACAGCCACATGCGGGAGGTAAGCGGAACAATGCATTCCTATGGGTGCGGGATCGCCGCGATTCCGCAAATTAATGAGCATGCTGCGGTTTTTACCGCGAAGCGATTCCGCCGCGGTAAAAACCGCAGCATTAGTACAGCATTGCAGAATCCCATAGGAATGCATGGGATGCTTATTTTTCGCGTTTTCGCTGCAAAATCGCGCGGTTAAAACCGCCGCGGAAACGCGAAAAAAACGCCACGTGTGAACTCAGCCTTACAGGATTCTGGTACCCAGGGCCTGGAGGAGTCTAAACATGATCCGCTTACTTTGCGCATGGTGGGCACAGCCACATGCAGAACAAGGCATTCCTATGTGGGCGGAATCCCCGTGATTCTGCAAAAAGAATGAGCATGCGGCGTATTTTTCTGCAATGTGATTCCGCTATGGAAAAATGCGCAGCATTAGCACAGCATGTGCGGAATGCTATTGAATTCAATGGGTGGCGTATTGTATGCGTTTTCACGGCAAAAACGCTAAAAATCCTCATCGTGTGCACATAGCCTCAATGAGCAAAAAAACCCCAGCCATTTCATTTATTTTTTTTATTCTTCAGCTTTTATTATATAAAATGTAATATTTCAATAGGTCTGACAGTTATATGTGACCACACCAAATAGGTTTAAAGGAAAGAATGAAGCATCCGCTGCCTTCTGGTTCCAATCCCGCTCCCTAGTGTGCAGGGAGTGTACGTAATCCCGCTGCCTGTCAATCACTGAGCGGTGACTGTATCCGCTCCCTGCACTGCCCCCATCACTGGAAATGAGCGGCTCCAGAGACACTGAAACTTCATTTTGTTCCTTTATCCACTGCTCCAATAAACCTGCCTGGCGTGATTTTTTTTTTTTTTTTTTATTTTCCCACCAAAGCCTCCTCCAGATGTCTGTGATGCGGGGACGTCTGAATGAGGCTTTACTGTCGCCATCTGCAAAGTGCGTCAGAAGAGAAGCCGGTCTTGTTGGTTACTATGCTCTGTACATTGGAACTGAGTGGGTAGAGCGCTGGAGCCAGTGGCTAAGTCCTCTCCTGATAAAGCGTCAATCGGACGTCCCTGCGCCACAGACATCTGGATGAGGCTTTACCCTGATACAGCACAGCAGCGCGGTGATTACACTGCCACCGCGAGAACATGTTGGCAGCCCGGTTTTGTGTTTCTAAGGCTAGTTTCACATTTGTGTCTTTGTGCGCAGCACATCGTGCGCAAATAGAAACGCAAAACGCACATGCGTTTGTTTTTTATGCGCATGCGTTCTCTAGGTGTCCAATTTCACAGGAGGAAAATCCTTGAAAATTCCTTGAAACAGACTCCACCAATGGGACACCAGTGAGCGTGTGCCATCGGAAGGGGGTGGTTTTAATTAACCAGTGTCTAGACATGTTTACTTTTTTTTTTTTTTTTTTTTTTTACGCCTTTGGGCGGACCCAAGAATGCAACATGTTGCGTCTAGATGCACACTTAGAAAAGACGCATGTGCACGAAAACGCAGACGAACGCATGCAAACGCAAGACCATGCGTACGCCATGTTAAACATAGGTGCGCTTGGATGCGCACGATGTGCTGTGCATAAAAACCCTAATGTGAAACCAGCCTAATGCCAGGCTACCAACCTGTCATCACTCAGAGCTGGGCTGCACAGAGGTAATTTCTTCCAGCGGTGAGAATAGGTTGGTAGCCTGGCATTCATATTACAATACCAGGTTTCTGACATGTTCCCACTGCCGTTCCCTGCACCTCCTGGCATCGATCAACACTCCAAAGACTTCTATATGGGATTATAGGTCAGGAAGGCGAATAAAATGATTCCTCCTTATCTACAATCCAATGTCTTATTCCAGAGAAATCCACTTTTTTTATGTTAACAATCTGTTCAGGAGCCTGTGCCAGTCACAGATCTGCATGAGAATCTGCCTCCAGAGGTTCTTCTAAATGAGCGGGCAGTTACCAGTGTGAGACATGTAAGGGTACGTGCACACGCTGCTGATTCCGCTGCGGATTAATCCGCACGGATTTTGCAAAAACCGCAGATAATCCACAGGTCCAAAGACCTGCGGATTATCTGCGGTTTTGCCTGCGGTTTGGTCCTGCGGATTCACTATCTCCACAATGGTGGAGATAGGAACCCGCAGCGGTTTCCGCAGAAAGAATTGACATGCAATTCTTTCTGCGGATTCAAAACCGCAGCAAATCCGCGCGGTTTTTTCCGCAGCGTCGGCACAGCGTTTTTTTTTTCCCATTCAAATGAATGGTACTGTACACCGCAGCTAAAACTGCTGCGTGTCCGCAGCGGCCAAAACCGCTGCGGAAACGCAGCGGAATCCGCAGCGTGTGCACACAGCCTCTCTAACACAGAACAGGAGATCCGAATTTCTGTCTTCACACAGGACTTTTTTGCTTTTTTTTTTTTGCTTTTTTTTATGCTAATTTTCAGCTGCTTTTTCCATTACCAACAAAGCCTATGAGATCTCAGAATTCTCATGCACACCCATTGTTTTTTTGTGTGATCAGGATTTTGTGCTTTGCTGCGTTTTTTGTACGTAGAGCTTGCCACTTCTTTCAGCGTTTTTCACCCATTGACTTTGAATGGGTGTTGGAAAAAGCGCAGCAAAATCGCAGGTATCATTACTTGCTGCATTTTTTGTGCAGAATAGTCATGGCCAGCAGGAAGTGGCCTCACAGCCAAGAGCTTCGGGGTGTTGTTAGTGAGGTGTCCATAGTGTGACAGTGACCTCTTGTGTGTGTAGTGTCCTTATCAATTGTAACGATCAACATTTTCATATGGAAACAGACTTAAAGGGGGTTGTCCCATAAAAAAAAGTACATTTTAAAGGGGTTGACCACTTCATTCTATAATGTCCTCACCAATTTAAACCTTCTTAAGAAGTATTTTTGTAAATGCCTCTTGTTGCCATCTGTGCCTGTGAGTGGCGCTCTCGCTAACCGCTCACTTGGCATCACATGATCCCGGCTGCAGCCTCCGCTGACGTCGCGCGAAGTTCCAGAATCCTTTTAATCACCCGGGTGTGACCCAGTCACGCGCACCTCTCCTGATTGACTGGACTATGGGTGATGTTTCACCACACGTCACAGCCCAGTATCCGGCGTGCTTTGGCTAATGAAAGCCGAGGGGAAAAACACACTCTGGATACTGAGCTGTGACATGCGGTGAGACACTATATGTCTATATGATAGAAAATACCCCAAAATGACACCATTCTAAAAACTGCACCCCTCAAGGTACTCAAATCCACTTTCAAGAATTTATTAACCCTTCAGGTGCTTCACAGGAACTTTTAGAATGTGGTTCTTAAAACCCCCGAATGGACTATTATTTCCCAAATTGTTCCCCCAACATCCCATTCCCATAATCCTCAATCTACTCCTCTGTCACATCTCCTGTATTTTCAAGGAGCTATCTTGCTTTTCCAGTGCCTTTGTGCCACCAGTATCATTGAAACCCACTATATTTCCATTGACAGATGACAGACCTGAGTGAGGACTTGCTTTTTTTGTGTGGATTGAGATGAAGCTTTTATTGGGAACATTTTACATACTGTTTTGGGATCACATTTATCCTGCTCTCTACACTGAGCACTTATTTCAGGGTTTCCATCTAAAACTCTGAGTGATGTGATTCGAATGAAACCCCCGAAGGATCCATTCACTATTATGAGACAGCAGAGTTACCTCTGTTAAGCAATGTCTTTTTTCAGAACTGCACAAAACTGTGGCGGACAAGGTTTTTATGCACACCTAAAAAGCCAGACACGACTGGATTATAGGCCATACTGCATCCACAGTGCCACCATCTGCCTCATTATAGGGAATCTTACGTCAAGGGTTTCGTCTCAATCACGTGTTTCTGAGAATTACACGGACGCCCCGGTGTAAGCTTTCAGTGCAAATTGTTTAATAAATGTGAGCCAAGCCTTGCTGCGAACTCTGGGAGGCAGAATGAACAAATTAACAGAAGGTGAAGATTTGCGTCAGTGATTAGACGACTTTACTCTTTGGGTCGGTACGCGATTACAGAGATACCAGATCTGCATTGGGTCTTTGGTTGCTGCCACACACAGATGCTTTTTTGCAACAACTAGTTTTTGCATCGCCGTATTTTGAGTTATAATTTTTCCATATTTCTGCTGACAGTCACGTGAGGGCTTTTTTTGTCAGTACGATGCCACATTTATATAGTTTTTTTTTAAAGTTTTGGTGCTTTTACACAATAAAAACTATTTTATAGAAAAAATAATTATTGTAGTTTTTGGATTTTAAGACGCACTTTTTTCCCAAAAAATTTTAGGGGAAAAT
The DNA here is from genome assembly GCF_039654945.1 of Dendrobates tinctorius. NCBI lineage: Eukaryota > Metazoa > Chordata > Amphibia > Anura > Dendrobatidae > Dendrobates > Dendrobates tinctorius. The sequence continues at coordinate 36,601,797 of NW_027361743.1, read as the reverse complement.
GGGGGTGCGTCTTAAAATGTGGATATACCTTACCGGCCGCAGTGAAGGAGGGAAGAGTGGCACGTCGCTGCAGGCTGGGATGAGGAATATTCTGATGGGCGCCTCTGCAGGTGAAAATGGCTGCAGTGCTCTGTGGTGCGGGGGTACTCCGCCGGCATTTTGTGAAAGCATGGAGCCCCTGCATATCCATTTCTGCGATGCGATGGCCGGGGGTGGCACATGCTCAGATTGAGAACTCTGCAACAATGCCGAGATCTCAATCTGAGCATGTGCCGCCCCCGGAGGCCACCGCATTGCAGTAATGGGGGGGGGGGGGGGGCTCCGGGCTTCCACAAAATGTCGGCGGAGTACCCCCACACCACAGAGCACTGCAGCCATTTTCACCTGCAGCGGCGCACATCAGAACATTCCTCCTCCCAGCCTGCAGCATCACCCCACTCTTGCCTCCTCCAGCAGCGACCCTGAGACCCCGCTTCACTGCAGCTGCCACCCCGGCATGCAATAAGACGCATGGATTATAAGAGGCACCAATATCTTATTTTTAAAAAAATATATTTTTTTTCCAATTTTACTTCACATAATTTGGGGTGCTCTTTATAATCCGCAAAATACGGTATATTTGAATCGCTTTATTCTGAGAGCAATAACTTTTTTGTTGTTTGTTTGTTTTTTCCCGGATGGAGCAGTACGGTGGCTGTGATTTACAGCCTATCAGCGTTGTGCTGACTTACTATATTATGCCCTGAGCTTGATCTAGCAAGTTTGGGCACCTGAATGTTGTCATGACCACATCAGGTCACCATGGCAACGGTCGGTGACGTCCCGGGGGCTCTGATCGCAGAGCAGAGTGGGCCCCCTCCCTCTGCTTGCCTGCTTTGAATTCTGCAGTCGATATTGATCACAGTATTTAGGGGGTTAACGTGCCGGGTGCATGGGCCTCTGTGTGTGCAAAATCGCTGCGACATATATCCATACATCTAAGGTCGGTAAGTACCAGGCCACCTGGACGTATGGATAGTGACCAGGCCAAATCATTGAAGTCTGACCACTCTTGCTTCATAGATTCTGAGACGGTTTTTTTTTTTTTTCATGACACATTATACTTCATGATGGTGGTAAGTTTTGGTCGCTATGATATGGGTGTATTTATGAAAATATGAAAATTTTGAAATTTTGCTATTTTTAAAGTCTAAAGTTTTATGCCTTTACATCCAGATAGTTATGTCACACAGAAAATACATAACATTTCCCACATGTCTACTTTGCATGCGTGGTTTTCCCGCCTGGACTGTAATACCTGTATAATATCCAGACATCATGTAGCTGTATAGTGGAGATGTCTGTAGGGTGCACGGAGAAGACGGAGGACCTTGTGTGGTGTGAAGTCCTGTATCTTACATGTCACATTGGAAAACGAGTCAATAACCCACAGGTGCCGCGGGGCTGACACTATCCGATTAACTCTTTGCTGCCGACCTGACACTGTAATGTAGACGCTCTGGCAATATTCTATCATTGACTGTTCGCCAGGGAATGATTCCAGCATTTGGCTATGCGTTAGATGTTAGGTGCCATTATAGAATACATCCTCCCGCTGGGTGCTGTGATCTTGCGTGTGGCAGGGACTTCTTTGCAGCAGTAAATGTAGATATAAGCACTTCATATCATCATCATCATCATCATCATCCGTGTCTGAAATCTTCCGAAATTCACGTCCTCGTCACCTGCCGCCTCCATGATGTCCTGACCTGTGTCCCAAGGATTGTGAGATGGGTGCAAGGTGTAGGACATGTGGTGTCATTTGCCAGGGTGTAATAATGAGTCTATATACTAGGTGGCCTAATAATATCTAATGAGATGAGTGTCTCTGGCCCCCACGTGTACAGCTGCAGTGCCCACATAGAATTTGCTAACGTATCACGTGTAGGCATCTGCTGAAAGTTCCCGTTCACCCCCTCGGTTTCATCACTTATGAATGATAATTGGATCCTTTATTTCCTTGTGTTGGGAGCATTCTGATTTCTGCTCCGGGAGATTTCCGGCTCTTATTATCCCTTTATGCCTTTCGGGAGATGTTTTCCGTCTAAAGCCTCTAATATCCATTTTTTTCTGGCTGACTGCTGTTTTATTTTCAGGGCCGTGGTGTCATTTGGAACCAAGAACAGAGCGATCGGCGTTGCTGCAAAAAATCAGGTATGTTGTTTAAACTGTTGGTAAACAGTTAAAGGGAACCTGTTTCCGCAAAAAAAAAAAATTAAACGCGGTTGACCTGCAGATATGGGGTTAATAGCATTATTATGCTGGCTGGCGCTAGCACTTAGCCAAACGCCGCAGGGAGAAAATTAGCTTTATTCCCCCTGTAGCATTCCGGTTTGTCACATTGGCAGCGCTGGCGCAGGTTCAGTCACCACTCTGAATATTCAGAGCGGTGACTGAGCCCTCGGCGGCGCTGCCCCCCCTGATTGAAATCGGGACACCGCTCATGAGAGTGTTAATTTTCTCCCCGCAGCAATCGGCTAAGTGCAAGAGTCGGGTAGGTTAGGAACGCTATTAACCTGCAGATAAACCCCGTGTGCATTTAATAGCACTTTTCTGGTGACAGGTTCCCTTTAAAGGGGTCCTGTACCCTTCTGATGGGATTCCCTGCAATTGCGTATCCTGTTGCTTAGGTTTAGCTGTTTCTGGAAAGCTGGGTGTTGCGTCCAAAAAAAAAAAAAAAAACCCCGCTATTTACTGGCTTGTATAATTGTAAGTCATGTACTAAAGCAGAGACTAAAAGGAGAAAATGACCATGTCCTCTCTATAGTGGCTCACTTCAGGTCATCGGGGCGGTGCAGGTAGCAGTTAGTCACCACTCGCTATACTCTATTCATGCTGTAGTCGCTCTCCTGCAAATTGATTGGCGGCCTGTTCTGCGAACACACACTGCAGAGCAGACTGTCAATCATTGTACAGTGGAGCGATTACAGTGCACTCTCTGTATAGTGACCGGTTATGGTAACAGCTCCCGGCACCACTCCGATGACTGGAAGCATGTGGTGCAGGGAGGATATAACTTCCTTTTCTCCCATTAGCCACTGCTCCAGTAAGACGGCAGCATGATTTAGATGATTTTGGAATTGACATGTTCCCTTTATGGTTGTTCTACAAGGGCCAGTAACCAGCAGAGCCGTGTTGTAAGACACTAATTCCCGATCATTGGCTCGTGTAAAGATAGCCGTGATCAGCTGAGGAATAAGGACCGTGCTCGTTCAACTTTTTAGATACTTTTGTCATCAGCAGCACATCTGCTCTGCATTTATACTTGTGGTTTCTCAGTTCTCGCCTCGCAAGTCAAGCATTCGAGGTTTACTAAACTAGTATTCTGTGAGGTTGGTAGAAAGCGCCCAGAGACACATGTATGAGAACTAGGTAATGAGATGTTGTATCCCCTGGGAAGCGGCGATCATTTCTGCTGCATTGACCAGCTTTCCATCCTTGTAGGAGATATGCCGAGAGGAAGAGGACTGGAACTCTAGCGCGACCAATAGGAAGTAGCAAGATTCTTAAAATTCAATATCGACTCTCCAAGTTTTGTCACATGACTTAGCTTGAAAGCTAAACCAGAATCTCAATTTGCAGACACTGTTTCAGGGTACTGCCCCTCATCGGAGCAAAGAATGAGATCTGGTTTGGCTGGGTGGGAGGCGTCTGATCGGGATCCAAGGGGTGACGTTTCTCCTTGCGGAGAGTGACTTTTATCCTAAGTCATGTGACAAGGCTCATTAAAAGGTCGCCATTGACTTTTAGGATTGCTACTTTCAATAGGTGACGCTAAAGTTCTAGTCCTCTTTTCCTCTCTGAAGAGACAATTTGCATATTTCCCAGAGGAGCATTGCAGCTTAAGTCTCCTCACTTTGGCATGTCAGGCTTGACATGTCACTCTCCACAAGAAGAAATGTTATTCCTTTCTAGGAAACGTCACAGAGTTGCTGCCAATTTGGAAACTGGGCACCCATAGGTGGCTGTGAGGGCACAGTTGGGATTTTTCTTCCTCTACATCTGTATTAAACATCTTGGTTTTTAAGGCGGTGGGGATAATTTTTGTTTTTTTTAAAGGGTTCTCCACTATTAAAACAGCACTGGCCAATATATGTCAGAAGGCTAAATAAATAAAACTAGATGAATCACACCCTCTCTAGCTTTTCCGCATAGCAGAAAAACATGGAGTAATGGTTCTTTTTTTTTCAAAAACTGCAAAATTTATTCAGAACAATAAAAAAGCTTGTATATTTCATGTAAAGACAAGGATTATAGAATCAGGGCGTCAGTGGAAGAAAAAACTAACTCCTCTTAAAATTATAGAGTAGACATGGGTACTAAATGCCTGGTAATATTTATCCAGAAAAAATATCAAAGCTGCTGCACATTAAAGTGCAAGTGCCTCAAAAAATACCTAAACCCTCAAAATGATATGAGGGAATATTATTGGTAAAAATTAGCTCATCACAATACCTCATTTATTGAGCATCCAATCAAATACCATAGCATCTAAACCTTAGCCATCTATAAATAGAAATTGTTCAAAAAGGCATCCTTGCCCATGTAATGCTACTTAAATGAGTCAGCAGCCCCGACGCACGTTTCGCGTGGGCTTCCTCGCAGGGCGCTGCCTCTCCATCTTTTGTCTGCTAAATCATCAATAATTAATCTCCATAAATATTTTCTCCTTTTCCAGTTAGTCACAAATCCAACCAACACCGTATCCAGCTTCAAGAAGCTCCACGGCCGAGCATTTAACGATCCTTTCATCCAGAAGGAGAAGAATAATTTGGCATATGAACTGGTCCAAACAAATAATGGAGGAATGGGATTGCGGGTATGTTTCTAGTAATTTTCGGTAGTTGTGTTTTTATTTCAGTGCTCACTGAGTGTGGGACTTTTTTTTATTCCATTATGATAGGTGATGTACATGGATGAGCCGCACGTATTCAGTGTAGAACAGATCACGGCGATGCTCTTAACAAAACTGAAGGAGACTGCAGAGAGCAACCTGAAGAAGCCAGTGACCGACTGTGTCATATCTGTACGTAGTGACAACTGTGGCAGTCCATGCATGCTGGTAGTGGTAGTTTCACAACAGCTAGAGGTAGCAGTCCTTAGTTTAGGACAAGGAGAATCGATCATTTCTAGACCGTTACTCTGTAACCATTGAACACCCCAGTAATATTCTGCAGGCTCCCTCCTGTGCAGGGCACGAGTGGTGTATGGTGACTGGGATTGAATGTCATACAGACCATATTCTTCATTTTGGCAGGTTCCTTCCTTCTTCACAGATGCTGAGAGAAGGTCGGTGCTGGATTCGGCACAGATAGTCGGCTTGAACTGCCTAAAACTGATGAACGATATGACAGCAGGTAAGTTCTTCCTTTTGGGAGTCTGATTACCTTGTAGCCAGGTTAAAGAACTATGATTATTGTATGCCGGATTATATGATTCTACCAGCCAGATGAATGTCGGTTCATTCGGAGATGACCACAACCCCCATCACTTTCACAAATTACAATCAACCCCTTAACGCTGCAGCCTATGTCCGTTTTTGAGTTTTGTTTTTTTTCCCAGAGCTAAACATTACTCTTATTTTTCTGTCCATATACCGTACTTTTTTTTTTTTTTTTTGTTACTTTTTTTTGCAGGACAAGCTGTACTTTTTTTAAATGACACCATTCATTTTCCACATAGTGTGTGGGAGAATGGGAAAAAGAATTCCAAGTGCTGTGAAATTGTGCAAATCATGCAGTTTGGGAATTGCTTTTAGTTTTACATTTTTTTTTTTTTTAAACTGCTTTTGCAATATGATTCTCCTCATCAGTAGTTTTACAGCGATACCCTACATGTCCAGTTTTTGTTTTTTTTTTTTTATTGGTGAAAAAGACAAGTTTGAGGGGAAGAAAAAAATTGGGGTTTGCCCCCATTTTCCAAGATCCATAACATTTTTATTTTTTGGCCAATAGAGCTGTGTGATGGCTTATATTTTGTGGGGCTAGACATCAGTTTTGGTATCATTTTGGGATAGATGTGACTTTTTGATCGCTTGTTAAAGAATTTTTTTTTTTTTGTGGAATTGCAGCAACCCAAAAAGTAATTTTGGCATTTAACAATCGCAGGCAAGAGCGCTGCTCCACCCGCGATCGTTAGGGGCAGGTCCCGGCTGTAAGAGTCATCACCTGCTGGGTACATGGCGGACTCATTGCGGGAGCCCGCTTCATGCGTCCTCTTCTGACATGCACCGTATATGTAAAACCGGTGTCATGAAGGGGGTTGAATAGCACCGGTGCAATAATACAAATCTGCTAATAACTGACTGCAGGGGCCTGAGAAGCGTTTCATAACCCCTTTAATGACCTTTATTTAGTATTTGCATTGGTCGTTACAATGCAGCATGTTATGGCTTATAATAATAGCTAAAAAGCAAAGTGATAACGAGCGCCTGGTAATACCATGACGACAGCATAAGGTCTACCCTTATTAAGTGTTTTACCTGAACTTGTCTCATAGCAAATACACGCTATATGAGACTGCAGCACAATTAGCTCCTTGGTTACAGGCTTGTTATATTATTTAGTTTTACAACCATTGTATCAATCACCTTGTGTACACCTATTGCTTTAACCCTTTTTTTTTTCTTTAGTTGCCCTGAACTATGGCATTTACAAGCAGGATCTCCCAGAACCTGATGAGAAACCCAAGATTGTGGTTTTTGCCGATATGGGACATTCATCTTTCCAGATTTCTGCTTGTGCCTTTAACAAGGGCAAATTAAAGGTACAGTGATCACAATAATTGTAGACAAGACAACAATTATTTTCAGAGATTCATTACCTTAAATACGTTTTGTTGCTGTAAGCATTGTCCACTTTAACAATGAATGCTTTGGAGACAAAGAACTTTATTCTCCCCTTCAGTGTTCCTGTTTCAGTCACAGGGGAGGCGGCAGTGTGATTAAGCGCTGGGCAGCATAATAACGCTATTAACCTCCAGATTACCTTCATATCTGCCAGTTAATAACCTTTTTTCTAGTGACAGGTTCCCTTTAACATTGATGGTTTATCCTTAGAGGTCATAAATGTTTGATCATTGGGGTACGGCAGCTGGAGCTTTTCAGTTACGGAGTTGCACAGCTCTGTGTATTGGTGGTGGCCGGGTGCTGGACGTCTGCTCCCTATTCAAATCAATAAGGGGTAGATTGCAGCACCCGGCTGCAACCACTGTACAGTCGATAGAGCTGAGCTGTGCTCCTTTGTAACTGAGAAGTTCCGGCCGACTCTCACCCATCAACTGTTCCCGGGGATCCGGGTGTCGTCCCCACCCCATTGATAACCCTTCCTAAGGATAAGCCGTCAATGTTAGTCTCAGACAACTCCTTTAAAGGGACTTTCGAGCATGTAATTTGCCATTTCTCAATGGTTGTTGGGATTACTCTGCATTTCCTTTTTTTCTCACTTTACTCTGTTTCTATCATACAAGCTGTTTTCTCCAGAAACGTCATTTTAAAGGGATTGTCCAGTCTCGCAAGAAAAGTTTGCGGTCACTGTGTGTTACTGCGGATACGTGATTGAGTGCGATGCATACACTGTCACTTTTCTCCTGTAATTCCCTTGTGGGTGGGAGATTTCTATACTTGGGGTCACTTGCCAAGTAGTCGGTCTCATCTCACTTCTGTTACTAATTCTTGTGAGAAGCTGGGTGAGCTGGTCTGCTCGTGACCACACACTTGGAATACAGGGGAGGCATCGTGACAGTTCGCAATGTGCACACTATCACGTTTCAGCAGGCTGCAGACTTGTATTTTCTGAGATCGGACATCTCCTCTGAAATATATGATCACATTACCTTTTGTCTTCCCTTCCCCAGGTTTTGGGCACAGCCTTTGATCCATATCTGGGAGGAAGAAACTTTGATGAAAAACTGGTTGAACATTTCTGTGTTGAGTTCAAAACTAAATATAAGTTGGATGTGAAATCTAAAATTCGGGCTGTGCTGCGCCTCTATCAGGAATGCGAGAAGCTGAAGAAGCTCATGAGCAGCAACAGCACCGATCTTCCGCTGAATATTGAATGCTTCATGAATGATCTAGACGTGTCCGGTCGGATGAACAGGTGAGCGTTTTATTGTTTTAAATGGTTTGTCTGTCGCCGCTCATTTCTTCATTGGAAAGAGTGGTGCCAATGACGTCAAGTCTGCGCATGTTGCCAATCGTGCACTTGTCCTTGCAAATGTTCGACTTCTTTGGTGCCACTCATCTGATGGAGAAGTTAACGTCGCTGGACAACCCCTTTAGCTTTGAGTTTGGAGGTTCACCAAAGTTGGGAATGGCTTGTGATATATTTCTTTCATTTGATTAAGTACGTCCTTCTCAGTTTTGCACTTATTTTTCCAGCTTGGACCTGTTAGCGATTCATGTTACCTGATGAATGTTATGTGTTCTCCAGGTCAGAGTTTGAAGCCTTATGTGCGGAGCTTTTGCACAGAATCGATGTCCCCTTGTGCTCTCTAATGGATCAGATTCAACTCCGAGTAGAGGATATCGGTGCAGTGGAAGTCATTGGGGGTGCGACTCGTATTCCAGCCGTGAAGGAGCGCATTGCTAAGTTTTTTGGGAAAGATGTCAGCACCACTTTAAATGCAGATGAAGCTGTTGCAAGAGGCTGTGCTCTGCAGGTAGCACATATAATAGATGAGAACTGTGTGTGTGGGGGTAAGGGGGGGGGGAATAAATCTTTCCCCAAAATGTATGTCAAGTTTTGCAATAGTCTTATTGGTCCCTAGACCCAAATAAAAAAAAATGCTATGCCCACTAATTTCCATTAATATCTCAATATCCTTTATATTGGCCAAAACAAGTGTATTTCCTTTTTTCATACAAGCTGCCTTTCCACATTGTGCTGCTCTGGGGTTTGAGGGGTGCACTACAGCATGCGTCCATGTGAGACTGGCAATGATATATACTGTACCTGTCTTGGATACTTGTTTATACAAGGTCCCAATGCTTTCCATTAGTACATGGTTTTTTTTAAAGATATATGGGACAGGGCTTCCTAAAATTAGCATTTCCTTGCTCCCAAGTCCATTAATTAGGGTTTGCATGTAGAGGGCCCTGATAAAGGCTTGGCTTGGCTCCAAGCTGGGGCAGCATTCAGAGAAAAGGCAGACTAAGGCCGGGGTCACACTTGGAAGTGTGATGTGAGAAACTCGCGCATCAACACCCAGCGCTGCCGCCGGCACTCTGGACCGGAGTGTGCGGCTGCTTTTATTTCTATCAGGGCTGTGGAGTCGGTAAGCCAAACCTGCGACTCCGACTCCTCAATTTCCCTGACTCCGACTCCACGACTCCGACTCCCACACATATTGCTTATATTTAAGTGAAAAATTTATTGTAGTACAATGTGAACCTCAGACATTTAATCATTTTTATGATCCAATAATCAAGATATTTAGATAGAACAGAATATATATTGGTGTACTACCCGGTTTTCATTCTTTTTGGTACAGATACGATATGGATAGACAGATATGGATAAATGGATAGATAGAGCAGATTTCTAATCTGCTTTTGCTATTGAAAACATTATCTATGAGCTCAAAAACCTTTCTGGTGATGCAGTTTTTTAAAAAGATTATCAGCTTTTGCAGCGAAAAAACACAGGAAAAACGCTGTGTGTGAATGTAGCCTTAGATCAGGAATAGAACAGCCATTTATAGGATATTTCATAACTTTCCCAAACTCCTATTAAAAAATATTCAGCACATCCTGCATTGAATTACTGTACCCAATTTATTATATATTTTAGGAGTCGGAGTCGGTCCATTTTATACCGACTCCGACTCCACGAAAATGAACACCGACTCCACGACTCCGACTCCACAGCCCTGATTTCTATGCAGCTGAGCTCTCCGGTCCCGGGTGCCGGCAGCAGTGCCAGGTATCGATGCAAGAGACTCCGCGTGAGTTTCTCTCATCACACTCGCAAGTGTGACCCCGGCCTAAGACAACCACTGAGCAATGTAGGAAACAATGCTTATTCCCTTCTATACAGCTTTAGAGAGGTGGCTGGGCAGGCCACTGCTGCACATGCTCTGCTCTGGCAATCTATGATTCTGAGACATGAGGTCACCCTCATAGGAAAATACACAGAACGAGCTTCACAATACATACACAGTGGTGAGACTGAGCAAATGCAGTGCAGTGGGACACCACTAAAGGAATCTGTTACCAGGTTTTTGCCATCTAAGCTTAGAGCAGCAACATGGTGTACTGCAGTTTTGATAAAATCCCGGTTTCTTCCTTGTGTGTTAGATATATAATCTATAATTTATCACAATCTAAGAGCTTCAGAATGTAGACAGAGATCCTGGTTCCAGTGATGTCACCTACTGCTCTCAGATTAGGTGGCACAAACCTGGTGACAGATTTCCTTCAGAGATGTGCTAAGGTGTACACTGCACCTCGAGATATGCGCCACACTGTACTGTCCTTGTTGTTTGCTCTGTCTGACCATACAGACCACAGGTCCTGGCCAGCACAGACCACAGGTTCTGGCCAAGGGAGGAAGTATAGGTGAAACAACACATTGTCCTGTTTGTTTTATCACAGGAGCAAATCTTTCTGCAAAGTCACCAGCCCTGGGAGCTGATTATGAATCAAGTCATTGACGTGGAACCTCTGATGGCCGCTGAGCTCATGTCACTGACTTATTTATTAATGGTAAGCACACAAGACTGGGGTGACAGCAGAAATATTCGACCCTGTGATAAATGGACAGGGAAATGTTACCTAACAGAAGCTGCTGTGACCCTGGGTTTTGTGGTCCGTATATTCACTTGTTCTCCTTCCCTTGCCAGAAGCTGTGGTATGTGCCACAGGTTGGAGCATCTCTGCATGATCAGACACAGCAGGGGCACATTTAAAAGATTATCTCGGCATAGAAACATTTTTTTTTTAATCTCATCCAATTGTGAAACTTATTATTATTCCAAGAAATATTGATTACACTGTGTTCCAAATTATTATGCAAGAAATATTTCCTTATATTTTCTCTAAATTACCTATATGAATTGCAGTCATTGTTATTTTCCAGTCATCTAATATTCTAGTATAATTGCAATGGTTTTGAACAAACTGCCTATGAAAACAGTATATTTTTAAAAATAAACACTCAAAATGCATGTTCCAAATTATTATGCACAGCAAAGTTTTCAACCTTTTTATTTTTATTTTGAACAAAAAAATGGTCAATAGTGAAATTATAAGCATTATCAGCTTATTACAAAATGAAATCAAACAGTTTTCAAGTCAAAACTTTATTCTAGGTGATGTTACATTTGCACATAGGACCCCTTGTTGGAAAGAAGCTTCTGAACTCTCTCGTCCATTGAATTTGTCAGTTTTTGGATGTTTTGTGCTTCAGTTGTTTTGCATGTGGACAGAATACCCTCCCAGAGCTGTTGCTTAGGCTGGTTTCACATTAGCGCTTTTTAAGCGCACGCACGGCCGGGGGTAGCTCCGCCCCCGAGCCGGCTCTCTGCCCGGCGTGCCCGCCCCTTGCTTGTAGCGCCGCCTCCTAGCGCACAGCGGCGCCTGCGATCGGCGCACCCTATCTTTAGCATAGGGTGCGCAGATCGTGCGCTAGTTGCGCTTTGACCTGCGCTGCGCAATTTTGACGGTGCGCCGCTTTCCTTTAGCACAATTTCTTGCCTGTGACCATCTGTCACTTTTCTTTTGCAGTGTGCAATTCTGTCTCCAGCCTTCAGAGTCCGAGAGTTTTCGGTCACAGATGTCGTACCCTATCCCATCTCTCTGAAATGGCGCATGGAAGCAGATGAGCTGGAAGGGTGAGAAGAAATGGTGTAAATTTGTTGCCTAACATCCCTGGAAAGCCTTCTTTGAAAATGAGCTTTCATTTTAGACTACGTTCACACGTAGCGAGACTCTCGCCGAAATTACCGCAAGAATTCCGGATTCCATTCCGCGGGAAAATCACATTTTAAATTCCCGCGATTTTCCCGCGGAAAAACTAGCGATTCTTACCTTCCGGCGTCCCGCGCAGCCTTCCCGCCTCTCTCCACGCTCCCGGTCCCAGTAATCCTTTGCGAGAATGACCGCGGTAGCGTCCGTTCTTGCGTGATCGCAACGTCTCGCGGTCATTCGCGATGACGTCGTGCTCTGCCGTCATCTCGAATGACCGCGAGACGTCACGATCCCACGAGAACGGACGCCATCGCGGTCATTTTTGCAAAGGATTACTGGGACCGGGAGCGTGGAGAGAGGTGGCAAGGCTGCGCGGGACGCCGGAAGGTAAGAATAACAATATTTTTTATTTTAAATTCTATTTTTTACAGGGATATGGTACCCACAGCCGGGAGGACAGTCTCCTCTCCTCCGGACCATGGGTACCATCTGCAAATGGTCTGCTTACTTTTCGCATGGTGTGCACAGCCACATGCGGAAAGTAAGCAGAACAATGCATTCCTATGGGTGCGGGATCACCGTGATTCCGCTAAATTAATGAGCATGCTGCGTTTTTTTACCGCGAAGCAATTCCGCCGTGGAAAAAAATTGCAGCATTAGCACAGCATTGCGGAATCCCATAGGAATGCATGGGATGCTTATTTTTCGCGGCAAAATCGCGTGTTTAAAACTGCCGCAGAAGCGCAATAAAATGATACGTGTGAACGCAGCCTTAGAGGTATGGTATATCACTGGGATAGGGGCACAGATCCCTTTTAGCACTTGCTCTGTGCTCACGTTCGCCTGCTGTGCAGGACACTGCAAATTCAGCTCTGGATCTGTCAGTCCGAACCATACTACTGACTTGAAGGATTATTCTCATTCTTGTTGAATGGATAAGATTGCAAAGTGCTTGTAAAAAAAAAATAAAAAAAGCAACATGCCAAAGTCTATTGAAAACTCATGGACTTGCATGGCTGAGTGTGATCTGATAATTAGATTTGACTCTGCAATGCTGCGTGTTTTTTGTTTTTCTCCTTCCTAGCTCTGTCCGAGGAAAATATCTGACATATGCACTGCTCCGTGGTCAGGGTGCGTTCTGATGTTTTGTCAGATCGTACTCTGACTTGAAAATACGGTCACGTGCATGAGCTCTTAGAGTGTGTGAGCGCTTCTCTAAAGGTGGGCGGACTTCTGTATTCTGCCAGCTGCAGTCCGACTGCGCTTCTTTGCAGAGGCAAAGCTGGGCGAGTACTCATTTCAGACCAGAAGTGCAATCATACCCGCTGATCCATACTGTCAATCATGACTGTGATTGCCGCCCCCAACCATCAGGAATTTGAGAGGCAAGGGAGCGCTGTGCTCCTGAAGGATGATCATGAGACAGTCTCCGTGATGGCATAATATCCAAAAGTATTATTTTATTTGTTAATATAGTATGGAACACGTGTTTTTATGTGAGCGTCTCATCGTATTTCCACTGCATATTGGTGTAGCTCATGTCTGACAGATGGAACCATCACCAGGTTTGTCCCATATGTGAGAAGACCAGTACCTGTAAGCCTCTATATACAACATTCTTCAATGCTGCATGTGTGCCCCCGATCCAGCCTGCAAGACAAGAAAAGGACCTTTTACTATATTCCCCTAAAGGGAAATAGAGGTGGGGGGGTTAGCCACGGGACCATGTAAATGCAGGCTGAAGTATATAGCTGATTACGTTAGTTACTACAAAGCTGCACATTAATAAACGACTCATTAATGATCTTAACCTAATCATTTCCAGATTCCATGAAGTCTTCGACAAGAACCACGCAGCTCCCTTCTCAAAAGTCCTCACTTTCCACAGAAAGATTCCTTTCCAGCTGGAGGCCTATTATTCTGACCCTGTCAGCGTCCCTTATCCAGAAGCTAAAATAGGTACGGTATATTCAGGATTGCGCTGCAGGAACTGACAATTCTCTGGTTTAGTTTGCAATAACAATTACTGTATATACTCCCGTATAAGCCGAGTTTTTCAGCACTTTTTTTTTTCTTTGTGCTCAAAATGACGCCACCTCTCGGCTTATACTCAAGTGAGGGTCCAGAAGATGGAGGGGGAGCAGCAGCGGGTCACAGAAAGCAGGAGCCAGCTGCTGCAGCTAACCCCTATACTCACTGAATATTCTCTCCTTTCCACTCTCGTGGAAGTGGAGGGGGGTGAATATTCATTTCTCTTTTGTAGCTGGCACGCGTGACTGCCCAGCGGCTGACACTGTGCATGCTACTTAATAGCAATGACTACTCACTGCCCTCCATGCCCATAGTTCCGGTGTGGGAAGCGATGAGTATTCCGGCAGCTGTGCTCGGCTTGTAAGCAACGCATGATGTCCCTGCCTAAAGCAGCTGCTGGCATCCGAATAAGATGCTGCGAGGGAGTGCAGGGAAGGTAACGATGGGGATGAGGGGGCCATGCATACCAGGATAGGGATGAGGGGGCCATGCATACCAGGATAGGGATGAGGGGGCCATGCATACAAAGATAGGGATGAGGGGTACCATGTATACCAGGTTAGGGATGAGTGGTACCAGGATGGGGATGAGGGGGGCCATGCGTACCAGGATGGGGATGAGGGGTACCAGGATGTGGATGAGATTTTCTCTTTTTTTTTTTTTTTTTTTCTTTGTGGTAAAATTAGGTGCCTCAGCTTATACTGGAGTATATACGGTATGTTGGCCGGGTGTATATATGAACGCTAGTGGCTAAAAAGCTGACTAGTGAATTCTTTCTGTTCACACATTTATGACCTACTACGCAAGGTCGGATATATCTGGTTATCTATATTTGGGCCAAATATGTGTGACAACACTGTGTGTCTTACGTAATGCTTCTCTAAGGAAAATCTAAAGCCGAAACTCCTCTGTCCACAGGTCAGTTTTTCATTCAGAATATTTCTTCATCCAAAGACGGCGAAAAGGCTAAAGTGAAAGTGAAGGTTCGTGTGAACACTCACGGCATTTTTAGCGTTTCTACTGCTTCTGTGGTAGAGAAAATGGAGGTGGATGAAGGTGATGAACAAGCTACAGAAAGTGGTGTGAAAACAAAGAACAAAGGCTCAGCGGACGCTATGGAAGAGGATGTAAGTAGTTGTAGAGTTCCTGGGATCAGCTGGGTCTAGGAGGACAGGAGTGCGGTCTCTTGGATGGATTGGTAATGGGGAAGACAGTTTATATCGAGAGAAGTCACTGGGTTAAATTTATCTGCACTCAAAAATCAGAAATAAGTCATTTTGGGGGCGTTCCTGTTGTGCCTCAAATTTGGTTTTATAACATCTTCATGTGATACATACACCAATGCAAAGGGAGAGATCCAACCCCAGATATATCACTGACATTTTGCACCTGACTTTTCCACCCTGAGGCTCCAATACATTTTGATCAACACTGCTTGGTAGAAAGTTTGTCACTGAGCTCTCTACCAATCAGAGCTTGTGTTTCTACTGAGTCAGAGATCCTCCTTATCATGTAAGTCTTGGGCATATGCTCCCATCGTGTGTACAATGATGAGCCATCATCGGATAAAGGATTTCTTTCCTGGGTCCTATATTAATGTTCCCATATGTAGGAAGAAATGTGTTAATGCTGCCTTCCTTTCACTAGACCTGGCCGCTCCTCCTCCTCCTCAGTTCATCTCTTTGTGCCTGGGCTTTTCTTTCAGCAGTTTGTCCAGCAAGATCATCCCGATGCTGGAACACCACCCCAGGTACAAACCGATGAGCAGCCTTCTCCTCCTCCACCCGAGTCCACCAGTGAGGAAAACAAAATGGCCGATACTGAAAAAGTGAGTTTTCCCTATATCCTTATACTGTTTTGTTAATTTTTTCATGAACATGTAATTTTTAATATGGCATTGTCCAAAAAAAGTCAGAACTGTTAAGGATTTGGATCAGCTGTACTAACTCATGATGCCGGTTTTGTTTTTTGTTTGGACATATTTGTGCATTTAAAATTAATAGTGTATTATATTGTACTTTTACAAGTATCTGTGTGCGCCTCGGGGGAGGATTCGGAGGCCACGTCTTCTAGTGCCACTGGTTCGTGAACCATCAATGTTTAGCATTGTTCTCCAATATATTGCCTGGCTATTCAGCAGTAATGGAGTATTGCTGAGTATTAAGACTCCTGTCCCATTTAGAAGTATGTAAAAAGATGTATGACCCCTGTGTGAGCTGAAACGGTCTGCTAGCATGTAATAGATAGAAAGAAAGATGGACTAATGCTAAAGAAATATGCATCCCATGGCGCAATCAATTATGTTGATTTCCATTGTACAACCAGCACCAGATGGCAGCAATGTGAGGATCTTAATCTCTTTAAATTAAAAAATAAAAAAGTCTTCTCCATAGTCTAAAGCTAAGGAGTAGATAGATAGAGATATATATATACACACACACACACACACACACACACACACACACACACACACACACACACACACACACATATGAACAACGACAAAGCAAAGTCCAACAATAACGTGAGCAATCCAGGATGCTGTTAAAAATTTTTTTCTTTTTCATAAATCCATTAAAATGCAATGGTCCAAGCAGTTCAAAACAGCAACAACGCAGGAAAGTCGTGTAAATATAAATCCTTGGTCACATTCCTAGATGTCACAACTAAACAATGTATTTATTTGAGATGTGTATTTTCACACTTATGTCCCTTTTTTTTTTTTTTTTTTTCATTATCTAGGTGGAAAAGAAGAGTGATAATCCGCCCGAGGCCAAAAAGCCGAAGATCAAAGTAAAAAACATTGAAGTGCCCATTGAAGCAAACTTTGTGTGGCAGCTAGGAAAAGACCTGCTCAATATGTACATTGAGAATGAGGTCAGTGCATGGTTCTTTATTTTAAACTTTATTGCTCCAAGGAGCCGCCAGCTTTCAGTCATGTGGGCATACACGGAGCAATCGGTCACCGCTTAAGGCACTGAGGGTGGCAGCTTCAAGCACACCCCGACATTGACTGACAGCCGGCTGTGCTCTGCAGTGTAAGCGGTCAGTCATTGCCAGGGTGTGCTTGAAGCCGCTGCGCTCACTGCTGTGAGCGGTGACTGTAATTTCTCCTGCCATGACTGACTGAAAGCCAGAAGCTCCTGGGAGAAATAAAGTTCTTTTTCTCTCGGGTGCCGCACTTTCAGCACATCGGCCCGGTGACCTCCATAATGCTACTGAGCTGCAGATTAGCCCCATATCCGCAGATAATATTACTGGACATAACAGATTTTCATTACAAACCACAAACTTTGCTTTATTCTCCCTCCTCATATCCAGCACTGAGTCTTCCTCGCTGCTCCTAGTGTCTGTTATTGTTTCCAATCCTGATGTCACATCGACAGCGCTGCAGCCAATCACTGAGTTTAGCGTCTGTCCAAATAGACTGCACAAGCCACTCAGTCGCTGAGTTCACCGGGTGGCTGCAGTGCTGATAATGGATTTCATTGCTGCAGACAATAAGGGTATGTTTCCAAGCTCAGGATTCCTTCAGCATTCGCTGAAGATTGGACGCTGCTGGAGTTCGCCATTTTCCAAGACCCATAGCATCTTCGTTTTTCGTGATCTCACGTCCAAGCTTATTTTTTTGCGCGCCGAGCTGACGTTTTTAATGATACCACTTTTGTCAGATACGTTCTTTTGATCACCCGTCATTGCATTTTAATGCAATATCGTGGCGACCAAAAAAAAAAAAAACGTAATTTGGCGTTTCGACTTTTTTCTCGCTAAGCTGTTTAGTGATCATGTTAAACCTTTTTTTTTTTTTTTTTATTGATCGGGCGATTCTGAACGCAGTGATACCTAATGTGTTTATGAATAAATGAATATATATATTTATATTAATATAATTGTGACATTTTTGCACATTGGTCGTCGGGGGCGCAGGCAATGTCAGAAAAAGCAAGCTGGTCAAATGTAAATGTATTTCATGAGATGATGAACACAAACAGGTATTTATATATGAAGATTGGAAATACAATAAATTGTTTTGATAAGTAGAGGCCAAAAAATGTTTTCCGGTTGAGGTGCCACCTGCAGGTCATTGTGTCTTTCTGCAGGTTTATGAAAATGAATGTTTAAGGCTAGTTTCACACTAGCGTTTTTGAGCGCAGCGACGGCCTGCGCACGGCCGCCGCTAAGCCCCGCCCCCTGTCGCGCCTCCGCCGATAGCTCCGCCTACTGGCGCATGACGCTGCATGCGCCCTGCGTCCCCTATCTTTATCACTGGGGGCGCAGGCCGTGCGCAGTATGCGTTTGGCGGCGCATGCGCCTTTTTGACGGTGCGCCGGCGCAACCAAACTGCAGCAGGTTGCGTTTGGCGCAGGTCGGCGCACCGTAAAAAAGGCGCATGCGCCGCCAAACGCATACTGCGCACGGCCTACGCCCCCAGTGATAAAGATAGGGGACGCAGGGCGCATGCAGCGTCATGCGCCGGTAGGCGGAGCTACCGGCGGAGGCGGGGCTTAGCGGCGGCCGTGCGCAGGCCGTCGCTGCGCTCAAAAACGCTAGTGTGAAACTAGCCTAAACTGTATTTAGTGATAAAATCGTGAATGTGTGGTTTGTTTGTTTTCTTGCTGAAGGGAGAAAGTTTACCTTTCAAATGGTATCATTTGTGTGTGTGTGGGGCAAAAAACTGCATGTTTACAAATGTGTTGGTAGTGTGCTTTGGGGTACGGTGGTGCCACCTGCAGGTCATTTTTCCTTACTGCAGGTTTATGAAAATTAATGTTTAAACAGTATTTTGTGATCAAAGAATGTGTGGTTTGTTTGGCTATTTTCTTCCTGAAGGGGGCAAGTTTACCTTTCAAATGGTGCATCATTTGTGTGTGTGTGTGTGGGTGCAGTATGAACGGGGATACAAAGGAATCACCGAAAAACAGTGTATAGAAATAATAAAATAGAATATTTATAATAAATATATATATATATATATATATATATATATATATATATATATATATATATATATACAATTTTTTTTTTTTTTAATTTTGGCATGCTTCAATAGCCTCCATGGGAGGCTAGAAACTACCATAGCTTGATCAGCTCTGCTATATAAAGGCGATGCTCAGATCGCCTGTATGTATTCCGCACTGACAGCAATGCAGTAATTTGACCACAGGATGGCGCTCACAGCCATCTGGCATCAACAACTATAAAGAGACCTCTGGTTGTTATGCCGACGCACCGATGACCCACGATCACGTGACGGGGGGGTCAGCGGCGCGTGTATTTCCAGCCTAATGGCCGGAAGCACGCATCAAATGCCCCGTCAGCGTTTAACAGAGACATTTAACTAGTTAATAGGCGCAGGTGGATCATAATTCCACCCGCGCCTATTGTGGGCACATGTCAAAAACAGCTGACATGTCCCCGCTTTGATGCGGGCTCATCAACGGTGCCCACATCAAAGTGGGGGTGCTGCCATCGGACATACTACTCCGTCCGTGGTCAGAAAGGGGTTAAAACAGCTGCGGACTTAAGTGAGATACAGATGAAGCAATGATTGCAGTGTACGTGATCGTACGATACTCTATATAGTAGCCGGGCAAAGTAAATGGAGTATCCAGATACAGTCAGCACGATACAGATATAGCGAGTGCCAAGCAAACTATTGTATCTCTCACGAGCATATGTAGTATCTGCTCAGCTTGTTCTCATCCAATATCCGTGGGCCCGAGGGGATCTGGGCACCAACCATGTCCAATCCCATGTAGCAAAGAGAATCCTCTATGCGTTTCCACTGTTAAAATATACAGTTTTGACTCCTTTCTGATTGCCTTGAAACTTCAGCCTGTGGTGACAGACGAGCTGTGTAATTATAGGTCTCATCGTCCTATGGCAGGAGTAATTACCGGCTTGGTATATACAGTGAGCGTGTATCTTGGTGCCTGCACCTGTTTCACTGCGCTGTTCTGGAACGAACACTTAGAAACCTTATTTTCTAAATTACAGGGGAAGATGATTCTTCAAGACAAGTTGGAGAAAGAGAGAAATGATGCAAAGAACGCTGTGGAGGAATACGTCTATGAATACAGGGATAAGCTCTCTGGGCTGTACGGCAGTTTCATCAATGAAGAGGTGAATTCATTGGCATCAAAAGCTAATGCAGAATAAAGATGGAAAACGGTCATCAAAAGCTGATGCCATATAAATGTATCATTTGCTTTTTTCCTCTAGGACCTGGGGCGTTTTTCCGAGCTTTTAACAGAAACTGAGAACTGGCTGTATGAAGATGGGGAGGATCAGTCCAGACAGGTGTATGCCGAGAAGCTCGATGAGCTGAAGGTAAATGCATAGTATCTTCGTGGAGTCCGTGTATTTAAAGGGGTTGTCTGCTCTGTGAGGATTCGCCAATGGCAGCAGAATAGTGGCCGCAAATATGCCATATGCATTCTCCCAGCCAGAACCAGATTAGACTCCTTCCGGCCTCCCGCAATATAAGTGCATTGGGAGGATTCACATAAAATAACTGCAGACTTGTCTTCTGAAACCAGACAACGTCTTTAAGTTTGCACTGCGCTGTTCCTCAGTGATATGGACACCTTTTGAGGTTGTTAATGATTGACTGAGACAAATATTTGTTGGTCAAAAATGCCTGCAATCGGGATTCAGTAAAAATATTGGATCTTTTGGCTTATGCAGCCTCTGTGTATCCTAGTACATAGCACATAACAGAGTGGGTTAATGGTGAATCAGTCTGTAAGGATCCCTGCCACTAGAGCAACGCAAGTCTTAACTATGAAGATCTTCACAGTGGGTTTATGATCACATTTTTATTAAAAAAAAAAAGAATTACTTCAAGAATTATTTACCGTATATACTCGCGTAGAAGCCGAGATTTTCAGCCCATTTTTTGTTCAGGCATAATGTATGGAGCATCTTATGGGGGCATTAATGTATGGAGCATTTTTTGGGGCCATAACCTTTATGGAGAAGCATATGGGGCATATTATTCTATGGAGCATCTAATGGGGCCATTATTAAGCTTTGTGCAGCATTTATATGGGGTGTATTTCTCGTTCGCCTTATTGGGGGACACAGAGACCATGGGTGTATGCTGCTGCCACTAGGAGGCTGACACTATGCACAAAAAAAGGTTAGCTCCTCCTCCGCAGTGTACACCCGACCGACAGGGAATTCCTCAGTTTAGCTTAGTGTCAGTAGGAGGTGGACACGGGTCTTTCATTAGACCCATATCTACCTCAGTGTGCGTCGTTCCTTTTCAGGTTCCCGGAGGGATACAGTGTGAACAGTCACAACTGTACTCCCACAAAGAGACTATGAGTACGGCGTGTACTGCCACCCCGTATCCTCATAGGTCTCTACAGCAGGACCAGGAGACCGTACACGGATGTGTGTCAGGCGATCCAGATGGTCCTCGTCCCCCACCTCCCACCCACTCGCCTACCAGAGCCTGTCGGTTGGATGAGGCGCGGATACTCTTCGTGACAACACACACTGGATGAAGGTACCTTTATTATAGAGACGGAGGGTAAGTATGAGGCCCGGGTCCCATTCTCCTCGGCAGCCCCAGAGGTCACTGTGGCAGTACTGCGCCGCCCCGCGCTTCCCGGCGGCCGCCGCATTTAATTCAGGCCCCGACTTCTCTGCCTGTTCTGCCGCAACTTGCTCCCAGTGCATTTCTAGGGGGGGGGGGGGGGGGTTTTCTCCCTTCCGGCCCCAGCAAGCCTCAGGAGCGGTCACCGTGGCAGTGCTGCGGGGCCTCCGCGCCGCCCTGCGCTGACAGGCGGCCGCCTCATCTAATCCAGGCCCCGGATTCATCTTGGGCCTTGTCCTGCGTCGTGGCCACGCCCCCCGCCTTCTTTCTCGGGCGGGCTTTCCTCCCGCCCTCTTTAAGCCTGCCCACCGCCGTCTCCCTGAGGCGGCGCTGTCTCCACCCACCCCAGTCTGGATAGGACGGCGCCATTTTTAACATCGGCGGTTAGCCCCGCCCATCTTCCTCGGTCTCTGCAGGGAAGCGCGCGCTTCCTGCTCTGTTCTCAGGCTGCCGCCATTTTCACAGCCTGTCAGCCGGACGCTGTCTTATCTGCCGTGTCCCCTGCAAGCCCAGACGAGCCGTGCACTTCATTTGCTGGAAGCTGCGACAGGACACCGGACCGTGAGTAGCTCTGCGACTGCAGACTGACACCCTCCTCTGCCTCCGGTCCCCCAACCTTCCGGCACTGCCTCAGTGACTGTCCGTCAGTATGTCTAATTCTAAGTCTGACCGCTCTCGTCCTCCTGCCTCCTCTTTCACCTTAGTTAAGTACTTTGTGTGCTCTTCTTGCAATCGCAAACTTCCCTCAGGTCAGTCCACTTCCCTCTGCCTGGATTGTAGCAACCCTATTCAGCCTGGCGCTGCCCAGGAGCCATCTAGGGCCCCAGGCGAGAGTGAACCCCCCATGCCTGGCTGGGCCTCGTCTCTATCACAGTCAGTGGCAGACCTCACCAGGGTGACTCAGACCCTAGTAGCCATCCTGGATAAGTTGCCCCTGGACACCTCTACAGGGTCCAGCAGGTCCCGAGAGATTCCATCTGAGTCGGCCAGCGTTAGTCGCAAAAGACCCAGGCAGGATCCCCAGCCGGATTCCTCTCCTCGCCCCATGTCACCACATAGTCCTTCTCGGCAGCCTCCCTCCCGGGCCTCCTCTCCCAAGTCAGGTGAAGCGCTCTCGGACGGATCATCTGAGGGGATCTTAGAGCTGGATTCGGATCAGGATGCGAACATGAGGGTTACTGTGCAGAACCTCATTGCAGCGATCCATCAGACCTTCGACATTGCTGACCCCCCTGCGAAATCCTCAGATCAGGAGGTTTCGTTCAGACGGGAGGAAACACCCTCCAGGGTATTCCCTTTACATTCTGAGTTTGGAAAGATTTTTACCAGGGAAAGAGGGGATCCGACCAGACGCTTTCAACGAGGGAAGCGTCTCGGCGTTCTGTACCCGTTTGCTAAAGAGCTCACGGACAACTGGTCTGCTTCTCCCTCGGTCGATCCGCCCGTGTCCAGGCTTTCTAATAACACGGTTCTCCCGCTTTCAGGCGTGGCGTCTCTTAGGGATTCTAATGATAGGATCATAGAATCCCTAGCGAAGTCTGCCTTCGAAGCGGCTTCGACGGCGGTATGCCCAATTTTTGCTTCATCTTGGGCAGCAAAAGCCATAGCCACTTGGGCAGAGGATCTTCGTCAGGGCATCCTAGAGAAAGCACAACCAGATCGATTGGCCGATCTTGCCAATCAGATTTCCCATGCGGGGGATTATCTGCTTTCTGCTTCTTTGGATGCCGCATCCTGCGCAGTCCAGGCATCAAGTATCGTTGTGGCAATCCGACGTACAATTTGGCTCAAGGCCTGGCAGGCGGACCTGTCTTCTAAAAAGTCTCTTACTAATCTGCCTTTTCAGGGAGGGCGCCTCTTTGGATCCCGATTGGACCAAATTATTAAGGACGCCACTGGAGGCACGAGTTCTCTCCTGCCTCAGGCCAAACCTCGCAGACCCCCACTGAGGCGTCAGTTTCGACCCTTTCGGGCTTACCGCCGTTTCAATGCGGCGGAGACCTCCAACCAGCAAAGACCGCAGGCACGCCAAGATAGGAAGAAAGTTTCCTTCAGATCCACTCCCTCCTGGCGCTCCCACTCTTCGCGGGGCAGACCATCCAGATCCGGATCGGGTCGGCCCACATCAACATGACTATACTTGGACTCCCGAGGGTCCCTCCCAATTGGGAGGTCGACTCCTGTTCTTCAAGGACATCTGGCTGGCCTCGGTAGAGGACGCTTGGGTCAGGGAGGTTGTATCGTCAGGATACAAGATAGAGTTCGTCTCTCTTCCACGGGATCGTTTCTTCGAATCCCGGGGTTCTTTACGGCCATCGACTCTCTCCTCAGTTCCGGGGTGATTGTGCCCGTTCCCGAATCGGAGCGGTTTACAGGGTTTTATTCAAACCTGTTTGTCGTGCCGAAAAAAGACGGGGCGGTCCGACCCATCTTGGATCTCAAACTGCTTTGGGACGTCCCATGGTCTCTGTGTCGCCCAATAAGGCGAACGAGAAAACAGGATTTTTGGGTTGCTTACCGTAAAATCTGTTTCTCGGAGCCTTCATTGGGGGACACAGCACCCTCCCATGTTCTACAACTCCTGTTCTTACTTTGGTTGATTGGTTACAGTTGAGTTGTTTGTTCTGTTTTCAATCTATTCTGTTTCTTTTCCTACTGCTTTCTCACTAACTGTGGGGTGTACACTGCGGAGGAGGAGCTAACCTTTTTTTGTGCATAGTGTCAGCCTCCTAGTGGCAGCAGCATACACCCATGGTCTCGGTGTCCCCCAATGAAGGCTCCGAGAAACAGATTTTACGGTAAGCAACCCAAAAATCCTGTTTTTGTATGGAGCATCTTATGGGGCCATCATGAACTGTATGGAGCATTATATGGGGCTTCTGATTCAATATGGATATTCAAAAACATAACCTACTGATGTCTCATTTAATTTTACTTTTATTTGGTATCTATTTTTATTTAAATTTACCAGTAGCTGCTGCATTTCTCACCCTCTGCTTATACGCGAGTCAATAAGTTTTCCCAGTGTGTGGTTTTTTTTTTGTCTTTTGTTTTTTTTTGTGGCATAATTAGCGGGCCTTGGCTTATACTTGGGTATATACAGTAACTGGTCTTGATGAATAGTGGCCACTTCTTTTTAACTGGCCACTTCTTCTGTGGTTCTCAGTTCAAGGTCTTTTGAAAAAGCACTGAAGCACTGAACAGCATATCAGAAAACCAGTCTGTTTTGAATTTCTTTCTTGGGAGAAACCTTGCTGATGCAGTATAACTACCTTATGTCTTGTTGTGCTCAGGCTTGCCATGATATATGACCGGTGGCATTAAACTTTCTACACCATTGTAGCAGAGTTTGACATTTTCTCACAGTTATAGTTTATGTATTGTTTAATTATATACCTTGTATATTATTTCTTAGAAACATGGTGATCCAGTCAATGAGCGGTATCGAGAAGCGGAGGAGCGGCCAAGATTGTTTGAAGGCCTAGGCCAAAAGTTGCAGCACTACACAAAGATTGTAGAGGATTTTAAGAACCAGGTACATGCCTAAACATCTTTATATGATCTCACTGTAAGTCTTTATCAAGGGGAGCTCCTACAAGACTCGTCTGTTTTTGCTTGTTTCTGTCTTGCAATGACAGGGCGAAGCATATCAGCACATCAGTGCCACTGACATGGAGAAGGTAGAGAAATGTGTCCGGGAAACCATGGAATGGATGAATAATGCAATGAATCTTCAAGCTAAGCAACAATTAGATCAGAACCCAGTGGTATATGGTTGTGACATTAAAGCACAGCTTTCTGTAAGTATTGAATTTCCTTTTTGTTTCAGATAGTATGAAACCATAATGGCTCTAAACAGCGGTTTCAAACACGCTGGCCCTTAGCCCACGAGCACTGGGGCTCCTGAGACTATCACTACGATAAGATGGGTATCCAGATCGGGGGATATTGCTACAAGATGGAGGCCAGAATTAGGGCTAATTGTAAGACAATATTACTATATGATGACCAAATAATCGTGGGGGGGGGGGGGTTAGTTGTAAAAAAACAAAAAGGAAAATCAAAATTTAAGCAAGAAATAATGGAAAAATATTAAAATATTTGCTCCTAAAAATACTGTTTTATGTTCAAACTAAAATAGGCAAAGTACACAGTTTGTTTTTGCTGTATCTGTTATGACCAACTTATAAAAGTGTACCATAATCCATATGCTGAATGTTTATAAAAAAAAAATAAACATGCTAAAAATATTCAAGCGACAAATCAAAAAAGATTTACAGAAAAATAAAAATTGGTATCACTGAAAATGTCATCTCGCAAAGAATGTGGCCTGTCAGATGCATTTCTTTTTATCTTCCGCCCACTTACCCAGCCCAGTTTGAGACCCCTGGCTTAAAAGCATCTGTGAGCGATACTACAATAGACCAATGGACCCTTGCATGTCTCGCGGAACGATCAGTGTATCCTGAGGACAATTATGTTTTTTTTTGGGTTTTTTTTCTCCATATTTCTGTAGGCGTTGGGCAGCAGCTGCCACCGTATTGTAACACAGCCGAAACCGAAGACTGAATCGCCCAAATCTGATACACCAGTAAATGGTATGAACCACAATGAAGATCTCAAAGAGGAGAAAAATAAAACCGTACCACCTTCTCAGCAGAATGGAGACCACCATCCAACTGAGGAGACCATTGACATGGACTTAAATTAAAAGTGATCTGTCCTCAAATCTCCTGTAACGGGCTGCAATCTGTTCCTGGTTCCTCGCTTTTTTTTTTTTTTGCTACATGTTTAATCTCAATTTTATTTTTTACATTATTTCTGTATTATGTGACCAAACACTGTCGTTAAGAGGTTATTTATTAAAACGTTGACTTTTTAGAATGCGGTTTTTTTTTTTCTTATTGTTATTACTTTGTTTTTTCTCACTATAAACTATACTGCAGAGGACTAGATTAAACTATGCCTTGTTAACGTGGAGGGGAAACAAAGAAACCAAATTCCTGTGGAATTGTGAACTTCATATTGAGCTTTTCAATAGAATGGACTGTATAAAGCACTGGGAAAATGGAGCGCCATCAGGAGGAGCACATTATATTTTCACTTTTCTGGCATGCAATGAGAAGATCTAGAGCTTGTTTTCTGGAAATGGCCTTTTGTTCATTAGTAACTAATAAGTTTTTCTAGGTTAAAAAAAAAAATGCAGAATTTTCAGTTTGGCACTGAAGAAACCTGTGTCAAGTGCGTTTTTCTTGGTTTTGGTTATCTTAGAAAAAGTTGCAACATATAAGATGTGCTTGGTAGTACTGTAGTTGTTGTGGAGCTTTCAGAGCTTGGATAAATAAAGTTCTAAGACCTAATAATTCGGTAGTGTGGGTTTTTTTGGGGGGGGTTTGTTTTTTTTTCCCCCTGCTCTTCCCTATTCAAAAATTTAAAGCAACATTATTCAGTGGTATGTCTACAGTCTGATACAAAGATATTGGAAAGCTTAAAAGAAAAAAAAAAATAGCTCACAAGGTTTTTTTTTTTTTTTTATTGCTATTGAAGGAAATAAAGGCCCTTATTTTTATTGATAGTCCTTGAAATAGGTTTGCAATCCTGTGCCCACTCCTTGAGTAAGGATATCTAGCTTAAGGGCTCATACTCCATACTCACTTGCGAGAGACTCGCACGAGTCTCTTGCATGAAAACCTGGCACTCCCGCGGGCACTCGAACCGTAGCATGCGGCTACATGTATTTCTATGTAGCCGCACGCTCTGGTCCGATTGCTGGCGGCAGTGCCAGGTTTTCATGCAAGAGACACGCACGAGAATTGTACGAGTCTCTCGCAAATGAGTATGAGCCATAAGACCTTTTTTCACATGTCTGGCATTCAAAGTACCGATCACAATGTCCGAACTGGCTGCTGATCTTCTGACTCGCGCTAAACAGGCTTATCGGGACACCCACGGCAGGTCACAACTCTGGCCCTAAATGTCGAAAGTGTGAAACCGGCCTTAGGCTTTAACCCCTTAATGACCTCCTATACTCCTTTTAAGGCTGGGGTCAGACTGGTATGATGCAAGAAACACGCGCGAGTCTCGCATCAATACCCGTCACTGCCGCCAGCACTCGGGACCGGAGTGTACTGCTTTGGAGAAATACATGCAGCTGCACACTCCGGTCCGAGTGCCTGTGGCAGTGCCGGGATTGGCGAGTTTCTCGCATCACACTCGCAAGTGTGACACCCCCCCGTGCTTACGGCGATGGTTAAGAAGGGGCCTTATTCCTCAGCGCTGCTTTTTAACGGTGGTTGGTTCTGTTGAGGGTTTCGTCTGAATTGCATTTTTGTAGGATTTACACAGAAACCCTCACGTAAGTGCTAAGCACAAGAATGTGAGCTGAGCCTTATTCTGGAAGCAATCAAAAAAAAATGTATCCCTGAAAAAACCCTAACTTATCCCACACAAAACCAGCCCTCACTCAGTACTTGGGTACTGGTAGAACTAAGATTCTGGAAAAGCGACATGGCTCTTCCGGCCCCTCAAATAAAATCCAGTGAATTCTATGCTCCCAAATCCAAATGCCCACTTCCTTCTGAGCCCCAGTGTGCCTAAATCCCTGTAAGCGGCCACATGTTTAGCATTATTGTAGCGGGAAAGAGCACTCACTAATTGGGGGTGCATGTCTCCACAAGCTGGGCAAAATTTATGGGGGCTCTACAATATATGGTGTCTCTACTGTATGGGGGCACAATGTATAGGTACAAAACTGGCATATTTGTAATTCTCCAGAATAAAGCATAGCATGAATTTTACAAAATCGCCACTACAGCCATAGATGAATTAATTGAAAGGTGCAATTTCTACAATGGGGTCAATTTTTTTTTTTTTTTCTTCTAGCACCTTAGGGGCTGCACAAATGTCACCCACAAACTTTTTTAACAAAATCTGTGCTCCAAATGGCGCTCCTTCCTTCTCAGCACTGACGTGTGGCCAAACAGTAATTTCTGATGTCATGTGGGACATTCCAGGTTTGGTAGAAATTGTGCACTAAATTATGGGGTCCAGATTCACCCTTTAGGCTATGTGCACACGTATGCAGAAAATTTCTGCATGAAAACTGGACTCCTTCCCAGAAAACGCGCGTTTTGATGCGTTTTTTCCGCGCGTCCCCAGCCAGACACACAGAAAATAGCTAAAAACGCGGACTTTTCCGCAAAAATTAATGAGTATGCTGCGTTTTTTACTGCGAAACTTTTTTTGCGGAAAAAAACGCATCAATATGCACAAAAAGTGCAAAATGCATTAAAAGGAATGGGATGCTTCTTTTGAGCAATTTTTAAGCGGCAAAAACGCTTAAATGCAAAAAAAAAACGCTTATGTGGGCACACAGCCTTAACCCTTGTGTACCTGACAAATTTGCAGCAAATACAAAAATTACATTTTGTACTACTAAAATGTCATATTTTCCCTTCACCCATGACAGCACCACATGAGAGAGGGATCCGCCCCGCCAGGACAGGAACCTACTGAAACATAAGGGGCGGCACCTCTCCCCCGCTTCAGTTTGGTTCCTGTCCTGGAAAGGAATCCCTCTGACAGCGGCGGCGCCTGTCAGGATGAAACACCCAGGGCCGTCCCGGCGTTTAAATTGCAGGGCTTACTTACCTGCGACGCCGGCCGTCGGCAGCTGGTAGCGCAGTCCCCGGGGTGTTGCCTGATCCGGGCCCCGGGTTCGTGCGGGCACGTCCTGATGTCCTCCCTTCGGAGGTTCCTCCACGTGCTGCCCTCCCCCTGCGCGCGCGCCCGTCCTTCGTCTGCTTGCAGGGGAAGCCGGGGGTGGAGATCGGCGTCCGACGTCAGCGGCGCAGAGGATTCTGGGAGCACGACCGCTGACGTCATCGGGACGCGACTATCATGGTGCCGGGCGCGACGCCGGCCAGGAGAAGCGGCTGGTGGTAGAGGGGGGAGGGGTAATGAGGGGCACTCACTTTAAAGAAGGAGCAGAAGCGGCTGCAGGGGTGACAATGGCGTCTCAGGAGGATCGCTCACCGTCCCCATTGTCTCTGCCCCCTTCACAAGCTTCGGGTCGCAAGAGCCGCTCGAGCGGCAAAAGCAGCAGCCGTCCAAGTCACCGATCGAGGGATTCCTCGAGGTCAAAAGATCGCAGAACGCACGCTCCTTCGCAGCCCCAGAGCCCGGTATCGGTCTTTCCTGGGTGGTGAGTGATCTCCGTGAAAGTAGACAATGTTGTAATAGGGCTTCCTATGTCTTTTCCTTTTTTAGGGAGGCAAAAAAGCTACATGCAAAAAGAAAAATAAAGTATGTGCCATATGCCACAGCCCTTTAGCAAAGGACTACCAAAAGGACTTATGTGTCCGCTGTATCCAGCGGACTATGGCTGAAGAGGCACCGAGCCTGGCAACAAACCTCAGATCAATAATTAAGTCGGAGGTACAGGGCTCACTTAAAAAATTATTAAAAAAGAAAAGTAAGAGTAGGAAAGCCTCCCCGAGTTCCTCGTCAGGCTCCTCCTCTTCGGAATACCAAGTTGAGCGCGGGTCATCTTCATCCTCAGACAGTGATACGGGGGGCAGACCTTGCTTTCCCGTGGAAGATACGGACGCCCTCCTTAAAGCCATCAGGTCCACTATGGGCCTACAGGAGGAGAAAGTAGAGAGATCACTGGAGGATGTGATGTTTGGCGGCCTACAAGAAAGGAAAAAGCGTACCTTCCCGGTCAATGACAAAATTCAGGCCCTAATCGAGAGAGAGTGGAAGAAACCGGAGAAGTCAGGTAGCCTTCCCTCCTCTTCAAAGCGAAGATACCCCTTTGAGGCTAAGGACACGGACATCTGGGACAAAGTCCCAAAGATTGACGCCGCAGTGTCTAGGTCTTCCAAGAAGTCGGCCCTGCCCCTGGAGGATTCAGGGGTTTTGAGAGATCCCTTGGATAAAAAAGCGGACTCATACCTAAGGCACACTTGGGAGGCAGCGGCAGGGGGTCTGAAACCAGCAATAGCCGGCACCTGCACAGCCCGGTCATTAATGGTCTGGTTGCAACAACTGGAAGAAAAATTGGTCTCCAAAATGCCAAGGGAGAAAATTTTAGGTGAAATGTACCTACTACACGGAGCTGCCACCTTCTTGGCGGACACCTCCGCCGACTCGATGAGGTTAACAGCAAGAGCAGCGGGGCTGTCGAACGCCGCAAGACGGGCGTTATGGCTCAAAGGCTGCCCTGGGGACATTCAATCTAAGGCAAAATTATGCTCACTACCATGTGATGGGCAGTTCTTGTTTGGAAAAGACCTGGATGACATCCTAGAAAAAGCCGGTGACAAAAAGAAGGGCTTCCCCAGGTTCATGGGTGATCAAAGGAGACCGCCCTTTCGGAGGGGAAGGTTCAATCGAGGCCGTCCCCCGGGAGAACGGAAAAGGTGGGACGACAAGAGGAAGAAAGAACCAGGGTTTATGTTTGGGGGAAATACCTCAACCGCCAAAAAATCCCCGCAATGACACCAGCCCTCCTGTGGGGGGGAAGATTGAGGCTCTTTTCCCAAGAATGGGAGAAAATATCGGCTAACAATTGGATCCTAAAAATTATAAAGAATGGCCTAAAAATCCCCTTCTTCCAGTATCCAAGAGCTTCATTTGTGGTGACCCCCGTCAGGAAGGAACCAGGAGAGCAATCAGCCTTAGAAACAGAAATCTTAGGGCTATTGGAGAAACAAGTTCTGGTAGAGGTCCCGGAAGATCAAGAAAGAAGGGGGTTCTATTCTCCCCTCTTCCTAATAAAAAAACCCGACCTTTCCTTCAGAACGATAATAAATCTCAGGCGCCTCAATCAATGGATCAAGAACCAAACATTCAAAATGGAATCAGTGACTTCGGCCATGAAGCTGTTACACCACAACTGCTTCATGGCCGTAATCGATTTGAAGGATGTCTATTACCATATCCCGATACACCAAGAGTACCAAAAATACCTGAGGGTAGCCCTATACATCCAGGGCGACCTCAGGCATTTTCAATTCACAGCTCTTCCGTTTGGCATCGCCATAGCGCCAAGGATTTTTACAAAAGTAATAGCGGAAATGACAGCTTTCCTTCAAATCCACAATGTGATTATGGTGCCTTACTTGGACGATTTTCTGGTCATTGGCAATTCAGAACATCACTGCGCACATCAGGTAGAGAAGATAACAGAGACCCTGCAAAGACTGGGTTGGATGGTAAACTTAAAAAAAATCAAAACTTCAACCCCTAAGGAAACAAACTTTTCTAGGTTTCGTCTTGGACTCTGACCGTCAAGTTTGTCTCTTGCCAGAGAAAAAACTAGAGAAGGTGAGAGAAATGACCCTTACGGCAATACAGCATCCTCACATGACCCTAAGAAGGGCAATGTCCCTGTTGGGCACGCTAACAGCCTGTATCCCAGCGGTCAACTGGGCACAGTATCATACCCGACAACTGCAGGCGGAAATCTTGTCAGCCCAGAGACGATTGGAAGGGCGTTTAGAAGGGAAGCTGGAACTTTCCGAAAGGGTGAAAGACTCTCTCACTTGGTGGCTAGACGACACAAATTTAACGGGGGGGGAATTTTGTGGCACAGGCCCGTGTCCGATGTAATATTGACGGACGCAAGCTCCTCGGGATGGGGGGCACACCTGAGAGAACATATGGCCCAAGGGTCCTGGGGTCACATAGAGCAGAAAGCTTCCTCCAACTTAAGAGAGTTGAGAGCGATAAACAGGGCCCTAGAGGCATTCATTCCCAGGTTACAGGGTCAAAATGTCCGAATTATGTCAGACAACAGGGTGGCAGTGGCGTATGTCAACCACCAGGGAGGGACAAGGTCAAACTCCCTAATGGACGAAGCCAAAAGAATCTTCCTCAAAGCAGAACAACACCTAGCCTCCCTGACAGCCCTGCATATCAAAGGGACAGAAAATGTTCAAGCCGACTTTTTAAGCCGCAACAAGTTAAAACAGGGAGAGTGGGCCTTGAATCGTGTAATATTCCAGAAGATAGTACAGTTATGGGGACAGCCAGTAATTGACCTCTTTGCCACCAAAAGCAACCGGCAAGTGAGAAGGTTCTGCTCATTAAACCCAGGGGAAAACCCGTGGGCAGTGGACGCTCTACAAATCCCGTGGCTGTTCAAGCTGAGCTATGCCTTTCCCCCAGTAGCGTTAATCCCGGCAGTAGTAAAAAAGATAAGAGACGAGCAAGCCAGAGTAATCCTCATAGCCCCGTTCTGGCCGAAAAGACCGTGGTTTTCTCTACTACAAATGATGTCTCTCTCGGACCCGTGGGTACTGCCAGAGATTCCAGATTTGTTAGCTTAGGCCTGTTTCACACTTCCGTTTTTTCAAATCCGTCAAAATCCGTTGTTTTCCGTCAAAAAACGGATCCGCCATTTTTTGCAGGATCCGTTTTTTTGGTCCCATAGACTTCCATTACGGTTACCGCGGATCCGTCAAAAAAACGGATCCGTTTTTAAAAAAACGGATCCGTTTGCATCAGTTTCCGTCAAAAAAACGGAAACGGATCCGTTTGGCGGACACAAAAACGGAAGTGTGAAAC
The DNA here is from genome assembly GCF_039654945.1 of Dendrobates tinctorius. Lineage (NCBI taxonomy): Eukaryota > Metazoa > Chordata > Amphibia > Anura > Dendrobatidae > Dendrobates > Dendrobates tinctorius. The sequence goes on along the minus strand of NW_027361743.1, from coordinate 36,568,645 downwards.
AGGCCTCAGGGGCCGATATTCCACAAACAAGTCAAGGGGCTCCATCTGACGGCGTGGAATTTGAGAGGTCACTTTTGAGAGATAAAGGGTTTTCCCCGGGGTTGGTAACTACTCTAATGAAAAGTAGGAAACCAATAACAACCAACATATATGGCAGAACGTGGAAAAAATTCCTACATTTCCTGGGAAAACCGTTAGGTCAAGAACCCCCAATCGAGTCCATCTTGGAGTTCTTGCAGGCAGGCCTACAGCTAGGCCTGGCGGTTAATACCCTCAAAGTGCAGGTTTCAGCGCTGGGTGCATTATACAATTGCAATATAGCGGCAAACAGATGGGTAGCCAGGTTTATAAAATCTTGCCACAGATCTAGGCCAGTTTCCTTACCAAAAATAGCTCCATGGGATCTAAATCTGGTGCTGGAAGCCCTCACGAAAGAGCCGTTTGAACCCATACAGCAGAATTCAACTAAAAATCTCACTCTAAAAACCATCATTTTGGTAGCTCTAACGTCGGCACGTAGAGTTAGTGACTTACAGGCCCTTTCAGTCAACCCACCATATACCCAGATATACCAGGATAGGGTGGTTATGAGAACAGACCCTGCTTACTTGCCGAAAGTAGTAACTAACTTTCACCGAAACCAAGAGATTGTCCTCCCTTCCTTTTGCGAGAATCCGAAAAACCCAGGGGAGGAAAAGTTTCATAGCCTAGATGTTAAAAGAACCCTAGTAGAGTATATGTCTATAACCAGCCAGTGGAGGAGGTCCCAGTCCCTATTTGTAGCCTTCCAGGGTGCTAGGAAAAGTTATGGAGTGTCAAAGGGGACTATTGCCCGATGGATTAGGGAGGCCATTAGTGTAGCCTATTCAGCTAGTGGCGTCCCGGTTCCTGACGGCATCAAGGCTCATTCCACCAGAGCCGTGGCGACCTCCTGGGCTGAGAAAGCGGAGGTATCAATAGAGCAAATTTGTAAGGCCGCTACCTGGGCCTCACCCTCAACTTTCTTTAGACACTATAGACTAAATCTGTCCTCCTCTGCTGACTTGACCTTTGGTAGAAGGGTGCTGCAAGCGGTGGTCCCTCCCTAAGGTGTTCGAAGTCTCCAGAATCTCTCATGTGGTGCTGTCATGGGTGAAGGGAAAACCACCATGGTTACTTACCGGTAGCCGGTTTTTCCGGAACCCATGACAGCACCCGTACATTCCCCCCCTTTTTCACCGTTTGGGTGTGCACAATAGTCGGGTGTATTTGTGTGATGTGGTGTTGGATAAAAATGTAACTAACCGGGGAGTCCTCTCAAATGCTCTGTAATCCAACTGAAGCGGGGGAGAGGTGCCGCCCCTTATGTTTCAGTAGGTTCCTGTCCTGGCGGGGCGGATCCCTCTCTCATGTGGTGCTGTCATGGGTTCCGGAAAAACCGGCTACCGGTAAGTAACCATGGTGGTTTCCATGTCTCAATGTTATATTCTGTGAGGCAACTATGGGTTCAAAATACTCACTACACCCCTAGTTGAATTCCTTAGGCAGTGAAGTTCCAATATTGGGACACCTGGTGGGTGTCTCAGGAGCTCACCTAATGGAGCCCACAATCTATTTGAAATCTGCATTCTAAAAGCCAAGTGACCCTCTTACCCTTCCGATCCATGCCATGTGCTCCAACAGCAGTATTGAACCTCACATGGGTTACTTCCACACTTGGAAGAAATTGCATAAATTCTGCGGTCCAATTTGTCCCATTACCCCAAGTGTAAATTATAAATTTGATGCTAAAACAGGCTCACATATGTTGTGACTGTCACACAGCTCTGACACATGCAGCTGCGGCGCCAAGCAGCTGAATACCAGGGGCGTTCCAGGTTACCGAGGCAGCTATAAGGTAAGTGCTATAGCTATTTGGATAGGCTCTTATCCGAATAGCTCGGTCTTTCAATTAGCACCCTTAAGGTGCAGGTCTCAGCCCTAGGGACACTATACAGTTGTGACCTGACGGGTAATAAGTGGATCATCTCTGGTAGAGCCCCTCCATGGAACCTAAATTTAGTTTTGACAGCATTAACAGAAGGCCCCTTTGAGCCTTTACATTCTGCCTCAGAAAGGATAATCTCACTAAAGACTAAATCTCTGCTAGTGGCCCTTACATCAGCATTCAGAATATGCCACATCCAGGCTTTGTCAGCAGATTCCCCTTACACTCAGGTCCTGGAGGATAGGGTAGTCTTGAAGTTAGACCCCGCATATCTCCCTAAGGTGGAAAATTTAAATACCCTATATGTTAGGAGATGTTTGCTTTGGTACTTAGAGGTTACAGAACCATAGAGGAGACCAGAGGGGCCCTTTTTGTATCGTTCCAGGGGTCTAGGAAATATTTTTAGGTATCTAAACAGACGTTAGTGAGATGGGTCTGAGAGACTATTAAGCTAGCTTATGTCAGTGCAGGTAGGGCTATCCTAGAATGTCTGAAGGCCCATTCTATAAGAGCCGCGAAGAAGGCAGATGTCTCCATCGACCTGATTTGTAAGGTGGCCACATGGTCTTCTCCATCCACCTTCTATAACACTTAGGCTAGATCTGTCTGCTTCCTCTGACATCACGTTTGGGAGAAGGGTTCTACAAGCTGCGCTCTCTCCCTAAAATATAAATAATTCTCTGTAAATCTCTTGTGGCCATCATGGGTGATTGAAAAACACAGATATTACTTACCGGTAATGTTTTTGTTTTTTTTGGAACCCATGACGGTACCCTTATATTCCTTCCCTGTTTAATGCGAAAGGGAGAAACTGGGAAAGGGAAAAAAAGCCGGGACATGCTTCTGTAGCTGCGCACATGCGGGGTGTGCGACTGGAACTTCCAGCGCACCCTGCTGAAAAGTGCATGGCCGCCAGGTCTGCGCAGGGCAGGATGCCAGTGGGAATATGCAGCACTTCCTGTTACCACAGCGTGCCGGGGATTGACACCATCCTGGACTGCACATGCGCAGGGTGGGCCAATTCTCCCTGCTCACAGTGCTCCGGATTTGAAAGTAATAAAGTGCCCTGAGGGGTGGTACCGGAGGAGATGTGGTTGGACCCCCCCTTAGTTATGGGAGAGTATCCAAGATGGTGACAACCTCGCAGCAATTGGTCCTCAGGACAAACCGCAGCAGGCACCACCACAGCAACTTGAGCGGCGGCAGCATCACCACAACCAGGGACGCAGCAGTAGCAGCTGGGCAAGTGGAGGCAAGACCAGCCAGAGGACCAAGGCAGGTCATGAGTCCACCACCTCCAGAGGAGAACGTTCGTGTGAACCAGCTCTGCTTTCATGTCCGGTACCCTAGCCTGAACTTCAGAGTGGTGAGTGATCTCCATGAATGTTCAGCATATTAAATAGGTCCCCTCTTCTCTATGTATCCTTACTAGGGAAGGTCAATGAAGTGTAATGCCAAATGAAATAATAGAATGTGTGCTGTGCAGTAGTACCTTATCCAGCACATACACAAAACGGCTGTGTTTCCACTGCATTCAGGAGACCATCTCGGAGGAAACCACCGGGTTCGCTAAAGATTTGAAAATCCTTGTGAAGGTTAATGCCTCTGAGCAGGCACTAGATGACATTCTGAACATAGGAGCAGACAGAAAGAAGGGGTTTCCTAGCATATACTTCCCCCACAATAAAAATTCCTTTCAGAAGAGAACGTACAATAGGAACATGTCCCACAGAGAACAGGGGAAGTAAAAAGATTGGAAGCCAAGGACCACAGGATTCATGTTTGGAGGCCCTTTGAGGCTAGGAAGCCTTCCAAATGATGGGCTTTCCCAGGTGGGAGGAAGGCTGTCCCACTTTCAGCCTACCTAGGAGAGAATCTCACCCAACCTCTGGATTAATTGTGAACATAATTCGTTCAGGACTAAAATTAGTGTTCAGGTCCACTTCCTGTTATACATTCAGAATATCCAGCCCCAGAAGTCCTGGAGAGCAATTAGCCCTCGAGACAGAGATACTAGGCTTAATACACAAGCAGGTGTTGATAGAGGTGACAGTACATCACAGGGGGAAAGGGTTTTATTATCCCCTATTTCTAATGAAAAAAATAGTTGGTCGCTTCAGGACTATAATCAACCTGAAGGGTCTGAATAAATTTCGGATACCTAGTACATTCAAGATGGAGTCAATAAAATCGACCAGATTGTTACATGAGCATCCTGGACTTAAAGGACGCTTACTACCACATTCCAATCCGGGCAGAAGATCAGCAGTACCTGAGAGTAGCAGTGTACATAGACCAACAGATCAGGTACTTTCAGTACAGGGCATTACCCTTCTGGCTTTCTATGGCTCCGAGGGTATTCACAAAGGTCATTTTAGAGATTACAGCGCATCTTTGAGAATAGAACATCCTAATTATTCCATACCTGGGCGATTTCCTGGTAGTAGGTAGGTCAAGAGAAGACTGCAATCACTGCAAGTCGAATCCAGTCTGACCCAACTGGGATGGATGCTGAATCTAGAGAAATTAAAGCTGTATCTACAGAGAATTCAGTCCTTCTTGGGGCTTATTTTGGACTCCGGGAAACAGACATGTCATCTGTCGGAGGGGAAAATAACCAAAGTTATAACTCTGGTATCAGCAGCAGTAAGCAGGTCGGTTATGACTCTAAGGAAGGCAATGTCTCTTGTGGGGACAATGGCGTCCTGTATTCCGGCAGTGCAGTGGGCCCAGTTACACTCCAGGTACCTGCAGCAGGATGTCTTGATAGGCGAAAAGATGCTCAACTGCCAGTAAGACTGAAAGATCACATTTTCCTGAATGACTGTAAGCCTCATGACCTGGAGGCTGAATTCGGAGAATTCGGGCATAACCACTCTGGGGCAGGGGGGGCAGCTGCCCCCCCCCCCCCCCCCCAGAAGCAGGGGCACGCCACGCACACCTATCATGATGAGGCCACCCGGCCCATTTTTCATCTGCCGGCCCTTTAAAAGGTGCTTGACTGCGACGCACATAGGAGTAAGGGGTTAAGAAAGTCCTGACTTGATACGTTAGGACGTTCTATGTGGGCGGAGAGAGCGGTTAAAAAAATTGGTAGAAACAACAAAAGGACAGATTGTACACCCCCCACAGGGGTATGTACCAATTATTTTAGTCCCCCTGCCCAACGATTCCGTAGGGCGTTTAAAGTGACTAGCACATAGAGAGTCCATTAGATTTTTTGCCCGTTTAGCAATGAGTCGAGGGCGTTCACCAACAAATGGCATCACTTTGGGTTCACTCAACAAAATGTTCCAGTTCTTACGAAAATATCAATGACCTCCGTCCACCGATTGTTATAGGTGCTTATGTTAGTATTCGAAAAGTCCCTCCGCTGTCTTGGTTCCAACAGTTCTTTGCGTTCCTTACGGTCAGATGCCTGACACATTGGAGGGGGTGAACATCAGGTTCTTCTTTTAGAACCCCTTTCTTTTTGGAGCATCATTCATGGCCAATTTATCTTGGCCTTTTAATTGTTTTTAATCTTTTTTCCTGTCATTAGTGTGTCTTTTTTGTATGCTGTTAATAAACATTTGTAATTTTTGTAATATATTCATGTGATATATATTATTATTATTATTATTTATTCTATTTTTCTGATTCTGGGGTTGATCGCGTCCAGTTTTGCACACCTCTTTTCCTCCCTTTCATGTTTCGTGCAATTAGGTGTGTTGGTCGGCAGTCCCCCGTAGTTATTTTGTAGTGCCCTCAAGCTTCTTGTTTCTTGCGTTAGGTCGGGTGACACTGGGTATAATCATCACATTCTGATTCAATCACATCAGTGATGCTGACGCTGATCTCTCTGGGACTGGGTGAGTGAGTCATCCAGACTGAGTGTATGTGTATAATAATAATAATTGACCCCCAGAAAGATGTTTAAAGTAAAATACATCAGCCCAGCGGCCAGCACCTGTAATACAGTGGGGGTGATGTATATATAGGTGCTGGACTGGTGATGTATAAAGAGGCTGGCCTGGTGGTGATGATGTATATACAGGTGCTGGGCTGGGCTGGTGACGTATACAGGTGCTGATGCGGTAAAGGGGATTGCTGACCAAGCTGCAGTGCCTTCCTGGAAAAAAAAGGTCCAATAATGAAAGGAAAAGAGACACTATCTTGGAACGCTGGCTACACATATACCCTAGTGACTCAGTCTTCATCCTTCAGTATTATGCACTAAGATAAATCGTGAGCAAGGCCATTAGGCCGAAACGTCGTTTTTTTTGTCATATTAGCCAAGCGTATGTCTCTGACACATGAAGTCTACTAAATGAACATTTTCTAATAAACTATCACTTTGTGCATGAAGTCAGTGCCTCAAGGGTTTTCCTTTCGTTAGTATACAGGTGCTGGGCTGCCTGGTGATGTATATACAGGTGCTGGGCTGCCTGGTGATGTATATACAGGTGCTGGGCTGGGGCTGGTGACGTATACAGGGACTGGCCTGGTGGTGATGTATATACAGGTGCTGGGCTGGTGACGTATACAGGGGCTGGGCTGGTGGTGATGTATATACAGATGCTGGGCTGGTGATGCATACAGATGCTGGGCTGCCTGGTGATGTATATACAGGTGCTGGGCTGGGGCTGGTGGTGATGTATATACAGGTGCTGGGCTGCCTGGTGATGTATATACAGGTGCTGGGCTGGGGCTGGTGACGTATACAGGGGCTGGCCTGGTGGTGATGTATATACAGGTGCTGGGCTGGTGACGTATACAGGGGCTGGGCTGGTGGTGATGTATATACAGATGCTGGGCTGGTGATGCATACAGATGCTGGGCTGCCTGGTGATGTATATACAGGTGCTGGGCTGGGGCTGGTGACATGTACAGGGGCTGGCCTGGTGGTGATGTATATACAGGTGCTGGGCTGGTGACGTATACAGGGGCTGGCCTGGTGGTGAAGTATATACAGGTGCTAGGCTGGGGCTGGTGACGTATACAGGGGCTGGCCTGGTGGTGATGTATATACAGGTGCTGGGCTGGGGCTGGTGACGTATACAGGTGCTGGACAGGGGGCTGTGCTGGTGATGTATATACAGGTGCTGGGCTGGGGCTGGTGACGTATACAGGTGCTGGGCTGCCTGGTGATGTATACAGGGGCTGGCCTGGTGGTGATGTATATACAGGTGCTGGGCTGGTGACGTATACAGGTGCTGGGCTGGTGATGTATATACAGGTGCTGGACTGGGGCTGGTGACGTATACAGGTGCTGGGCTGCCTGGTGATGTATACAGGGGCTGGCCTGGTGGTGATGTATATACAGGTGCTGGGCTGGGGCTGGTGACGTATACAGGTGCTGGGCTGGTGATGTATATACAGGTGCTGGACTGGGGCTGGTGATGTATATAGGGGCCTGGTGGTGATGTATATACAGATGCTGGGCTGGAGCTGGTTATGTATACAGATGCTGGGCTGCCTGGTGATGTATATACAGGTGCTGGGCTGGGGCTGGTGGCGTATACAGGTGCTGGGCTGGGGCTGGTGACGTATACAGGGGCTGGCCTGGTGGTGATGTATATACAGGTGCAGGGCTGGTGACGTATACAGGTGCTGGGCTGGTAATGTATATACAGGTGCTGGGCTGGGGCTGGTGATGTATATACAGGTGCTGGACTGGGGCTGGTGATGTATATAGGGGCTGGCCTGGTGGTGATGTATATACAGATGCTGGGCTGGAGCTGGTTATGTATACAGATGCTGGGCTGCCTGGTGATGTATATACAGGTGCTGGGCTGGGGCTGGTGACGCATACAGGTGCTGGGCTGCCTGGTGATGTATACAGGGGCTGTCCTGGTGGTGATGTATATACAGGTGCTAGGCTGGGGCTGGTGACGTATACAGGGGCTGGCCTAGTGGTGATGTATATACAGGTGCTGGGCTGGTGACGTATACAGATGCTGGGCTGCCTGGTGATGTATATACAGGTGCTGGGCTGGTGATGTATACAGGTGCGAGGATGGTGTTGTAAATACAGGTGCTGAGCTGGGGTAGTGATGTATACAGGGGCTGGCCTGGTGGTGATGTATATACAGGTGCTGGGCTGGTCACGTATACAGATGCTGGGCTGCCTGGTGATGTATATACAGGTGCTGGGCTGGGGCTGGTGACGTATACAGGTACTGGGCTGGGGGCTGGGCTATTGCTGGGCTGGGGCTGGTGACGTATACAGGGGCTGGGGCTGGTGACGTATACAAGTGCTGGGCTGGGGGCTGGTGATGTAAATACAGGTGCTGGGCTGTGGCTGGTGACGTATAGAGGGGCTGGCCTGGTGGTGATGTATATACGGATTTTGGGCTGGGGATGGTGACGTATACAGGTGCTGGGCTGCCTGCTGATGTATATACAGGTGCTGGGCTGGAAATGTATATACAGATACAGTTGAAAGTTTGACGCCAGGGTTTGGATGGGTTGCCGGTTACAGGGCTTCCCTGACTCATGAGAACCATAGCAGTCACATGGCCTGACCCTGTGACTGAAACAACGTAAAATATTAAGGGATAAGTACCTCTTAGGAATCAGTAACCAGGTTCAACGGAGGCAAAATCTGTATGTCCTACAGCTTTCTACTTGCCTTTCAGGTGTACTACCCGTCCTTTCCCAGTAGCATGAGTCAGTGCCCCAGTCTGAACTTATGCCATAAATGTATCACATGAGGAAATACTTAAACCCCTTCTTGCACCTTGGTATGTACATCATACACAGAAACATGTATGGAGCGTGCTCAGGAGCTGAGCCTACTCCATACAGGGTACATGCCAGCTGTGTTAAAAAGATGGCACCTGCCTCTATCAGCAATGACTTTTTAAAGGGAATCTAACAGCTAATACATGCTGCCCATACCACAGTGAGTGTGTATCAGGCACTGGCTGTACAATCACAGCCATGTAGGTTTCTTTGAAATGTTGCATTGTTTATGAGAAAAAAAAATGATGGAGTTGATCAAAATAGCCATAATGGGGTGGTGGAATGGGCAATTTCTACATTTCTACAAGAAGGGGATCATGATGGGGCACATTACTAAAGAAGAGGACAAGGATGGGGCACATTACTAAAGAAGGGGATGATGATGGGGCACATTACTAAAGAAGGGGACAAGGATGGGGCACATTACTAAAGAAGGGGACAAGGATGGGGCACATTACTAAAGAAGGGGATCATGATGGGGCACATTACTAAAGAAGGGGACAAGGATGGGGCACAGTACTAAAGAAGGGGATCATGATGGGGCACATTACTAAAGAAGGGGACAAGGATGGGGCACATTACTAAAGAAGGGGACAAGGATGGGGCACATTACTACAAGAAGGGGACAATGATGGGGAATATTTTAGGGCGGAATCTGCTTGCATTCCATGCTAAAATCTATCTATCTAAAAAGAAGAGAATTAGAGCAGCACAAAGAAAGAGTTCGGGTGCAGAGCCCCCCAGGCAAATACCAAGCCTCAATTATAGAAATCCAGAGAAACTGGAGGCAGCACACCGTTTGTAGTGAAAAAAAGAGCTATTTAATAAGGCCAAAAGGCGATGTTTTGGTCCAAACAGGAACATTTCTCAAGGACCGAAACGACGCCTTTTGGCCTTATTAAATAGCTCAATAGATCAATCCAACTGCTGTGTCTGGAAAGGGCAGTGTGAGTGGCTCAGTTTCAGTGTGTGATAAGCACATATGAGCTTGAAGCCCCCCTGCTGAACAGAAGAGAAGACTGCAAAGGTAAAGCCCCCTTCACACATAGCGAGATCGCTAGCGATATCACTAAAGCGTCACCGATTTTGTGACGCAACAGCGATATCGGTAGCGATCTCGCTACATGTGACACTTACCTCCGACCCGTCTCCCCGCTGGATATCGCTGATCACGAGAGAACGGGATGGTCCATTTCTCATCGTCGGCTACCTGCTGGCGCCGATAAGCGACTCCATGGATGCGGGCAGAAGGCGTCACCCTCGCTGCGTGTGACAGGTAAGTGACAACCGCCGACCGCCGCTGCATCGCTAGTGAGATCTGCCTGTTTGGCAGCTCACTAGCGACCATTTAGCGATGCACCAGCGATCCTGACCGGGTCGTATCGTTGTCGGGATCGCTGGTGCATCGCTAAATGTAACGGGAACTTAAGTTTAAAATCAGTGAATTGTTGACATAATAGAATTGATCATGGCGGTATTTCTCCTTGTATGTGGTATCATTCAGTCACTATGTGATCTGTTCATGGTGTGGTGGTATTCAACCATGGCTTCCCCCCTCCCCCACAGTTTTGATCCTGGGTACGCCCATGAATCTGTCACAGGGAACTCTTTGGCCCTATCAGATCTTGGACATAATAACAACAGGCGCAGGCTCAGAAGGTTGGGGGCACATCTTCAAGATTGCCTAGTCCAGGGAGTCTAGTCGGAGGCAGAAAGTCATTATTCATCAAACATGAAAGAGCTATTAGCAGTAAAAAATGCAGTAATCAGGCTCCTTCCCCAGCTGAAGGGACGTGACATGTCGGATAATGGTTGCTTACATTAACCATCATGGGGGCACAAGATCCCGCTCCTTGATGTTGGCAACAGATGGGATCCTGCATTTCGTGGAGTACCATCAGTTAACACTAACAGCACTGCACATTTTTAGAATGGTGTAAATTTTGGGTATTTTCTGTCATATAGGCCCCCCACAGTCACCTCAAATGTGAGGCAATCCCTAAAAAAATGGTTTCGTAAATTTTATTGGAAAAAATAAAAATTGCTGGTCAACTTTTAACTTCCTAACAACAAAAAAAAATGTTTAAAATATGATGCATATGTAAAGTAGACATATGGGACATGTTATTTATTAACTATTTTGTGTGCTATAACTCTCTAGTTTAAGGGCATAAGAAGTAAATGTTTAAAAATATTTGGCAAATGTCCGATATTTTCAGAAACACAAGTCATATCAAATAAATTTCACTCCTATTATGAAGTACAATACAGTCATGGCCAAAAGTATTGACACCCCTGCAATTCTGTCAGATAATACTCAGTTTCTTCCTGAAAATGATTGTAAACACAAATTCTTTGGTATTATTATCTTCATTTAATTTGTCTTAAATGAAAAAACACAAAAAGAATTGTCCTAAAGCCAAATTGAATATAATTCCACACCAAACATAAAAAAGAGGGTGGACAAAAGTATTGGCACTGTTCGAAAAATCACGTGATGCTTCTCTAATTTGTGTAATTAACAGCACCTGTAACTTACCTGCACCTAACAGGTGTTGGCAATAACTAAATCACACTTGCAGCTAGTTGACATGGATTAAAGTTGACTCAACCTCTGTCCTGTGTCCTTGTGTGTACCACATTGAGCATGGAGAAAAGAAAGAAGACCAAAGAACTGTCTGAGGACTTGAGAAACCAAATTGTAAGGAAGCATGAGCAATCTCAAGGCTACAAGTCCATCTTCAAAGACCTGAATGTTCCTGTGTCTACCGTGCGCAGTGTCATCAAGAAGTTTAAAGCCCATGGCACTGTGGCTAACCTCCCTAGATGTGGCCGGAAAAGAAAAATTGACAAGAGATTTCAAAGCAAGATTGTGCGGATGTTGGATAAAGAACCTCAACTAACATCCAAACAAGTTCAAGCTGCCCTGCAGTCCGAGGGTACAACAGTGTCAACCCTTACTATCCGTTGGCGTCCTAATGAAAAGGGACTGTATGGTAGGAGACCCAGGAAGACCCCACTTCTTACCCCGAGACATAAAAAAGCCAGGCTGGAGTTTGCCAAAACTTACCTGAAAAAGCCTAAAACATTTTGGAAGAATGTTCTCTGGTCAGATGAGACAAAAGTAGAGCTTTTAGGGCAAAAGCATCAACATAGAGTTTACAGGAGAAAAAAGAGGCATTCAAAGAAAAGTACACGGTCCCTACAGTCAAACATGGCGGAGGTTCCCTGATGTTTTGGGGTTGCTTTGCTGCCTCTGGCACTGGACTGCTTGACCGTGTGCATGGCATTATGAAGTCAGAAGACTACCAACAAATTTTGCAGCATAATTTAGAGCCCAGTGTGAGAAAGCTGGGTCTACCTCAGAGGTCATGGTTCTTCCAGCAGGACAATAACCCAAAACACACTTCAAAAAGCACTAGAAAATGGTTTGAGAGAAAGCACTGGAGACTTCTAAGGTGGCCAGCAATGAGTCCAGACCTGAATCCCATAGAACACCTGTGGAGAGATCTAAAAATGGCAGTTTGGAGAAGGCACCCTTCAAATATCAGGGACCTGGAGTAGTTTGCCAAAGAAGAATGGTCTAAAATTCCAGCAGAGCATTGTAAGAAACTCATTGATGGTTACCGGAAGCGGTTGGTCGCAGTTATTTTGGCTAAAGGTTGTGCAATCAAGTATTAGGCTGAGGGTGCCAATACTTTTGTCCGGCCCATTTTTGGAGTTTTGTGTGAAATGATCAATGTTTTGCTTTTTGCTTCATTCTCTTTTGTGTTTTTTTCATTTAAGACAAATTAAATGAAGATAATAATACCAAAGAATTTGTATTTGCAATCATTTTCAGGAAGAAACTGAATATTATCTGACAGAATTGCAGGGGTGTCAATACTTTTGGCCATGACTGTATGTCACAAAAAAATCTCAGAATTACTGGGATCTGTTCCAGAATTATTACCTCATAAAATTACATTAGTCAGATTTAAAAAAATTGGCCTCCTTCTTAAGGTCAAAATTGGCTTGGTCACTGAGGGGTTAAAGCACCACTCTGGTGTGATGTTTTTGGCTTGTTTTTTTTTAATATTTCACTCTGGGAGGTATCACTTCCCTCAGGGGAAGAGTCTTGAGGAGATCATTTGCATATTTCCAGTGCCTTCTGGGATAAGTGAAGAGTCTTCGCGAGCTCAACGATCACTGGGTTTTGGCCGTTGCAGCTGAAAAGAGGAAATCGGAAAACCAGGGGAAGAGTCTTGAGGAGATCATTTGAATATTCCCAGTGCCTTCTGGGATAAGTGAAGAGTCTCCGCGAGCTCAACGATCACTGGGTTTTGGCCGTTGCAGCTGAAAAGAGGAAATCGGAAAACCAGGGGAAGAGTCTTGAGATCATTTGCATATTCCCAGTGCCTTCTGGGATAAGTGAAGAGTCTCCGCGAGCTCAACGATCACTGGGTTTTGGCCGTTGCAGCTGAAAAGAGGAAGCTGAATTTTGGCTCATCTTTCATCGTTTTTAAGAAATCTCAAGATGGAAGAGGCCAGGAGCCATTTGGTGAGTTGCATTTCTTGCTACATGTTCACAGATTTACCAGTGGAAAAGCCAAACTTCACATGCCACAAATGCAAGCTTGTGTCCCTGTTGGAGGAAAAGTTGCAAAATCTCGAAGAGAGGTTAGCTACGTTGAAGATCATTAAGGAAGGTGAAGAGTTCTTGGACAGAGCAGAATTATCTCTTCATGTTACAGAAAGAGCAGAAATTCGAAGTGCACCTGAAGAAACAGAGGAATGGAGACATGTGACCCAGAGAAGCAGGAGGATCAGGAGGCAGTCAGCACCCATACTGCTCAGAAACCAGTACCAGGCTCTCACGCAGGAGAACCATGAAGTAATACATCAGGATAAGACTTTGCCAACAAACAGCAACCTTGTACGCCTTCAGACTCCTCCTGGATGGAGAAAGAAAATGTTGTGAAGAAGAAACGGAGAGTGGTGGTCATGGGGGATTCCCTGTTGAGAGGAACAGAGGCCGCTATCTGCAGACCGGATATAACTTCAAGAGAAATGTGCTGTCTTCCAGGTGCAAAAATTAAAGATGTGTCTGACAGGATATCAGGACTCTTCAGACCTACAGATGACTACCCATTCCTGCTACTACATGTGGGGACAAATGACACCGCAAGAAACGACCTGGAAACCATCTGCAGAGACTTTGAAGACTTAGGCAAGAAAGTGAAAGAACTGGGAGCACAGGTGGTCTTCTCTTCCATCCTCCCAGTGGATGGCCATGGAACAAGGAGGTGGAATAAGATTCTGCAGGTGAACAACTGGTTACGTCGATGGTGCCGTCAGCAAAGATTTGGATTTCTGGATCACGGAGTGAACTACTTATACGATGGACTACTTGCTAGAGATGGGGTGCACCTTACGAAGACTGGAAAGCATGTATTTGGAAGTCGCCTTGCTACACTTGTAAGGAGAGCTTTAAACTAGAACAACATGGGAAGGGAAGCAAAAGACCAGAAAAAGCCATACACCTGACAAATGCTATTGAGAACTCTGCTATTAGAAGTGGAAAGGAAGAACAAAGACGAAAGAATCTAATTAATAAAAATATTGGAGAAAGAGAAACCAATCACAAACTAAAATGTTTCTATACTAATGCACAAAGCATGGGCAACAAACAAGGAGAATTGGAACTACTAACACAGGAAAAGAAATATGATGTCATTGGAATCACTGAAACTTGGTGGGACAATACACATGATTGGAATACAAGACTAGAAGGATACAACTTATTTGCAAGAAACAGACTTGATAAACGAGGAGGGGGTGTCGCATTGTATGTTAGAAACACGTATATCTGCAGAGATTGAAGCTTCAGAGACTGGGAGTTCTGTGGAAACTGTTTGGGTAAGAATACAAGGACAGAACAATGGAAAGGACACCATTGTAGGCATTTACTACAGGCCGCCTGTGCAAGCTGAAGATATGGATGAACTCTTTATGCATCAAATGGCCAAGTTCTCCAAAAAATATGACATAGTTGTCATGGGAGATTTCAACTATCCAGACATTTGTTGGGAATCTCTCTCAGGCAAAACTAACAGGTCAAGGAAATTCTTATCCTCTCTTGCTGACAACTTTATCTTCCAAAGGTAGGGGAGAAAACAAGGGGAACTGCTACCTTGGATCTAATCCTTATAAACAGGGAGGAAATGGTTGAGGAGGTAAAAGTGGCTGGAACCCTAGGAGGTAGCGACCATGCTATTTTAGAATTTTGGATAACTAGAGGTGGAAGACCTGTGAAGACTCAGACATCAAGGTTAGATTTCAGAAAGGCAGATTTTAAGGGATTCAGAAAGATAATTGGAGGGATCCAATGGCTGGATATCCTTAAAGACAAAAATGTCCAGGAAGGATGGGAAATCTTGAAAAATGAAATTCTCAAAGCACAGTTGTTAACAATTCCGAAAAGAGGGAAGAATAGGAAGCATTTAAGGAAACCAGGATGGATGAATACAGAACTTAAGCACATGCTAAAAAGGAAGAAAAAAATGTTTATAAAATGGAAAGAGGGAGGCATATCTAAAGAAGAATATAATGCTGTCTGCAGAACCTGCAGGGCACAAATCAGATTAGCTAAAGCTGAAAATGAATTGAGGCTTGCAAGAGATGTCAAAAGCAATAATAAAGGATTTTGGGGATATGTCAAAAGTAAAAGAAAAGTCAAAGATGCTATAGGATTTTTACAGGATGAAAATGATGAAATGGTAAGAGAGGATGTTGAGAAGGCTGAACTTTTAAATTCCTATTTTGCATCTGTTTTCTCTCAGAAAGGAAATGTAACATCAACTGTTATTCACTGTCCTATTAAGGGAATAGAAGAATCCAGGATATCTATAAATATAAAGATAGTGAGGAAACACTTAGCTAACCTAAATGAATTCAAGTCTCCAGGTCCAGATGGATTACACCCCAGAGTACTGAAGGAGATAGCAGAAGAAATTTTTGAACCCCTCTCCATAATCTTTGAAAATTCTTGGAGAACAGGAGAAGTGCCAGAAGACTGGAGAAGAGCAAATGTTGTTCCTATCTTCAAAAAGGGGAAGAAGGTGGACCCAGGCAACTATAGGCCAGTGAGTCTGACTTCTATACCAGGAAAGATCTTTGAACAAATTATTAAACAACATGTATGTCAATACCTGGATAAGAATGAAGTGATCAAACAGAGTCAGCATGGGTTTGTAACTAATAAGTCATGTCAGACTAACTTAATTTCCTTCTATGACGGTATCACTGATTGGGTGGATCAAGGAAATGCTGTAGATATAGTATATCTTGACTTCAGCAAAGCATTTGACAAAGTCTCTCATACAATCCTTATTGAAAAAATGACTAAGTATGGAATGGACAAGGCAACTGTTAGGTGGATTCATAACTGGCTTAGTGATCGGACCCAAAGAGTGGTCGTAAATGGCTGCACATCCAGTTGGAAGAATGTCTCAAGTGGGGTACCACAGGGCTCTGTCCTGGGCCCTGTATTGTTCAACATCTTTATCAACGATTTAGATGAAGGAATTGAGGGTAAACTCTAACAGAATGGTTTTTAACAGGGAGAAATGCAAAGTACTACATCTGGGCAATAAAAATGAAAAAAGCATATATAGAATGGGAGGAATAGGGCTAAGTGACAGCACATGTGAAAAAGACTTGGGTATACTAATAGATCACAGACTGAATATGAGTCAACAGTGTGATGCAGCAGCAAAAAAGGCAAATGCAATTCTAGGATGTATTAACAGAAGCATACAGTCTAGATCACGTGAAGTCATTATTTCCCTCTACTCCTCTTTGGTCAGACCTCATCTGGAATATTGTGTCCAGTTTTGGGCACCACATTTTAAAAAAGACATCAGCAAGTTCAGAAAAGAGCGACCAGAATGGTGACCGGTCTGCAAACCCTGTCTTATGAGGAAAGGTTGCAGGATTTGGGAATGTTTAGTTTGCAAAAGAGAAGACTGAGAGGAGACTTAATAGCTGTCTACAAATATCTAAAGGGCTGTCACATTGTAGAAGGATCAACTTTATTCGCATTTGCACAAGGAAAGACTAGAAGCAATGGGATGAAACTGAATGGGAGGAGACACAGATTAGATATTAGAAAAAACTTTTTGACAGAGTGATCAATGAGTGGAACAGGCTGCCACGAGAAGTGGTGAGTTCTCCTTCAATGGAAGTCTTCAAACAGAGGCTGGACAGACATCTGACTGGGATGATTTAGCGAATCCTGCTTTGAGCAGGGGGTTGGACCAGATGGCCCAGGAGGTCCCTTCCAACTCTACGATTCTATGATTCTATGATTTTCCCTGCCTGTAGTAAAATACTTACCATCCGTACCATCCGCTATCCCCAGTGCCGTTTCGGTTCCATTCCGCCATCTTGTAAATTTCACAAGCTCTCACTGTTTCTATGAGGCTTTTTCGTCTCTCATAGACTTGCATTGAAAAGTGACTTCCAATGCACCCAGGAAATACTGGAGTGGTTCAGCAGGTGACAACTAGCAGAAGACTAACCAGAGTGACGATGAGATCAGCAGAGGACCGTGACACGGGAAGAGAGCTGCTAGGTCCCTTTAGGGTTCCTGAACGTATGAAAATGACCATGGCAAAATATATAGAGTCTCTGAGTGACCACTTTCTTTCATGGTACAACTGCAAGCCTCTGGATGACCCTACAACTCAAGGTTTGTGTTACTGCAGAGGCACCAGGAGCTTCAAATACCTGTTTGTTGCTTTATAATGGTATTTTAGCAGCTGCTCTATTAGTCCAATAAATTTGTCTGGAAGAAACCTTCCTATTATGCCTTTATCTGCACGAACCAGTCTATGCGCTGTGTCAGCCACAAATCTCTTCACAGAATGATAATCACGCTTTTTTTGTGCAATATCTAATGTTTTCATAACTTGTCCAAAGCATTGCACTATTTGATGAATTTCGGCAACAGAAGATCCTGTTTCTTTCCCATATAGCTTGAAACCTGTGACCTGCTTAATATTGTGGAACATCCTTCTTAAGAAGTTTTCCTTTTATTGGGCTCACCTTGCAAACTAATTATCTCAGGTGTTTGAGATAGTCTTCAGTGATGCAGTGAGTCCTGAGACACAATATCATCTATGAGTTTATTTGAAAAAAACAAAAAATTTCAATCTTTAAGATACTTAAATCTAATTTGCATCATAATTTGGAATCCGGTGTAGAGACAAGTCCTGTACTGACCATTTGTTTAATGAATTGAACATAGAGCATGGATTTGCTTGTATTGTGCTTGCATAAAACTGGTCATACATAGATTTCATACATTTTGACAGACATTTAAAGGAGCATTCTGGTTGAAGCAAATTTATTGCTTATCTATTAGATACCTGTTAGATCGATGTGACTGCCACTGATCGCCAGAACTTGTGTCACCCATTGTCCACTGTCTGCAACAGGGTGAATGAACATTTTAAGTCAATGATTTTAAAGACACCAAAATAGCCAAAAGCTTCCCTCTGCTACCTTCACCTTTCCTAGAAATTTTAGTGGAGCGACCAGGCATAAGAGCAACATGTAGCTTCAACTCCTCTTGGACCATAGCCAGGGGAGAAAAATACAACTTGCTTGACAGCTCAAATTCTAAATCTCCATATGATGAGAATTATCTCTAATCCTTACAACCAGTTGGTTAAACAGAAGTGTATATGTAATGACCAGGCCGAACGTTCCTTGCTATCCACCCCCACACGGTGTCCGCAGCCGATGGAATTATGACACACACTGATCTTGGGGATAACAGTTGCTTTTACTTAAGCAGGAATGGGAATTATAACTTGGAACAAATAAGGAACAGTCTCTCATGGGTAGTCCACGGCATTTACAGTTCACACTTACTGTAGATGCTGAGATGTGATTGGGGTCTGAAGCTTTATGAGCACTGGACAGTGTCTTTTGGTATTTTACAGAGGGAGGTAGATGCAGCAATTAGAGGTTACAGACCTGTACTTGGGGTTATCTCCACAGTGTGTCACGGCACGTGCACAAGTAC
Organism: Dendrobates tinctorius; assembly: GCF_039654945.1. Lineage (NCBI taxonomy): Eukaryota > Metazoa > Chordata > Amphibia > Anura > Dendrobatidae > Dendrobates > Dendrobates tinctorius. Next base: position 36,549,881 of record NW_027361743.1, on the reverse strand, counting down.
TTATAGGTGAATGTAGAAACTGTGGTGAATCCTGTCAGCAATTCTTTAGATGTGGTGAATCCTGTCAGAAATAGAATGATGTCTGTACAGGTTAGAGGGAACTCAGGCTTTTAGGCCAGCAGGAGATCTTGAGGTAAAAACCTCCTCCACATGTGTTCTGCTCTCCCTGAAGGCATCCCTCAGACTACAGAACATTCTAGACTTGCTTGGAAAAACAGCTCCTCCTATTGACCATGTGACTAGGAGCTTGCCAATAGGAGACCGAATTCACATCTCAGATCCTTACAAAACAATAATTCAGTCATTGTACACTTTCACCATTAGATGGCGACAGATCACAGCAAACGAGAAATGCATTGCATCTAAAATGAAGGTGACTAGAAATGGAGAATTACAGCTCACAAATAATGTTGAGGGCCAGTTAGAGAGTGAGCAGTAGTGTACAGAAGCTACTCACAATTCAGTATTACTTAAAGGGACAGACACACTCTGGACTGGGTCACTACATATACAAGGGACAAGTTTAAAGAAGCCCTCCACTTAACTTTTTTCTTGATCTAAACTAGAGATGAGTGAACCCAGTCCAGTGCTGAATTCCGAACATGGACTTCTGCTGGAAGTCTGTTTTACACTTCGGGGAGGAAAGAGATTTTCCAGATCCAAAGTTTGAGTCCCCGTTGATTTCTATGGGGTTTGGGTTCAGGTTCAAGTATAGTTCTGGTACCCAAACCGAACTTTGGACAAAAGTTCAGACAAACCTGAACTTCCACAAGTCCATTCAACCCTACTCTAAACGTGTGAAAATGTTAGTGTACTATAGTGTTAGCATGTTCAATATACCCAGCGATCGCTATCTTTCCTGGTATGCAGCGCAGCGCCTCCTCTGAGTCATGTGACGGCGATTCTGACTCTCCTAGTCAGACTGCGCTCTACGTGTGACCCGGAGAGTCTGAATCGCCTATGGAGCGTCAGAACGTGGCCTATAGGCTTATGTTGTGAGGGAGACTTACGGGCTCACGCATAAAACCCCAGTGGGATCCAGAGAGTCTGAATCGCCATCACGTGACTCAGAAGAGGAGCAGTGCTGTATACCGGAGAAGCTGGCAATTGATGAGTATACTGCCAGTAACATGTCATGAAGTTACATAGCTCTGAAATGGATCACCACCAGCAACAGACATGTCCGGCTTTTCAAAAGTCACAGAATTACTTTCAAGGTCAAAATACTGAAGATTGTGAAATGCGTTGGGTCCACCATGATCCAGAGGTTTGTGTGAAATCTTGTATTTCTCATGACGTAACCTGCAAAATAAAATTTTAAAAACACATTGAGTTTTGTAAAAAAAAACAAAAAAAAGTGCACTTGATTTCCTGCACACACCATATATTAATTAACTTGAAGGAGGTAGATGGGAAAAACTCAGTAGAAGAGTCATGAAGGCCATGCCCAAAACCTGCAGCATCCGACTGAATTGATGGCATGCGCTGTTACCTTCTTGTCTCACAGTGAAGCTTGCCTCTGCTTTACTGGCACACTGGAAGCAGAGAAAATGGGTAGTTGTTGGATAAAGCCATCCATGACATTTTTACAAATAGCTCCACCTAGTTGACTCCAGCAAGGTAATTAACATATGGCGCATACTATTATTTTTGCAATTGAGGTCACCTCTACAAAACCCAGGAGCTAATCTGGTATCTTATGAAAGAAATTAGGAGGAGGAAGAAACTTTGTTAACCCTTTAAGAAATTCTTGACTGAACTACGTAGTCTTCCAACGGATGGTAATCATGCTGAAACAAGAGAATAGTGTCTAGCAGATATACGGGAGAGGATTTATTGAAGGGAGTCTATCAGCGAAAAATCACTGTTCAAGCCAGATACCAGAAAAACAAGTAGGTGGGCAAGTGCACCAATCTGTTTGGCCACGCCAGGAGTCCATAGAGCTCCGGTGCTTGGTTTTATCAGTCATTCTGTCCTGACAAACTCCTTTTAATTTTGCATTCACACACATCCATATGCTCAGGTCCGAGTATGGACTGGCTGCGGGTCTCCTGGTCCGAACTTGTCAGCCTCATAAACACTTCTGGAGTTGTCAAATTTGGGTTAGGAGACCCACGTTCAGTCTGTGTATTGCGTTTTGTACTCAAACTGTGACACATGGATGTTTCAATGCGGCATGTGGCTTCTAAGACAGATTTTATTTTTGATGTTTCTACTATACTTACCTTAATTTTTTTTTTTTTTTCAAGTAAGTAGGACTTGGCAGAAGAGGGAATGGCCAACTGTGACCCGATAGATTCTCTATAGTGTACAGCAGAAAGTGGCCTAAATTATAACAAAAATCTAGTTCCGCACATTACTGGTGTAGAATTTTGATTCCGGCACGTTTCTCATGTTTCATTAGGTGGTGTGTGACTGTTCCTTAATTTGCCAAATCTTGCACCAAATGTACTTTTCTTTAAGACTGTACTAAGAAGAGACCAGTCTTGAAGAACCAGCCTCAAAGCCTTGACTACTTTTCCACTGCGAGCACAAATTACTCAGAATCTCATTTATCGGCATTGAAACTGCAGTTACTGTCAAAATCCTTAAATGTCAATTAAAAAATAGTGCGCTGTAAAATAACGAGGTGACCAGGATATGGAGCGATCATTTTGGAATCACTTTTCTTTAATGTAGGGAGATTTTTTTTTTTCACTATGATAAGAAATCACATGACATTTAGGTTTAGTTCATAAATGAGAACAGAAAAACAACAACTAGGAGTTTGTCATTTTCTCCTACATTCTAGAAATGTTATCATGCAGCTCTACTAATTAAAGGGAATCTGTCACCTATTTTTTTGTCTATAAACTGTGGCCACCGCCATTAGGGGCTTATGTACAGCATTCTGTAATTCTGTAGATAAGCCCCCGATGTAATCGGAAAGAGAAGAAAAACGAGTTAGATTATACTCACCCCGGGGCGGTCCGGGTCCGATGGGTGTCGCAGCTACGGGTCCGGTGCCTCCCATCTTCATGCGATGATGTCCTCTTCCTTGCCTCCCGTCATGGCTCCTGCACAGGCGTACTTTATCTGCCCTGTTGAGGGCAGAACAAAGTACTACATTGCGAGGCGCCTAGAAAGGTCAGAGGCCAGGCGCCTGGGCACTGCAGTACTTTGTTCTGCCCTCAACAGGGCTGATAAAGTACGCCTGTGCAGGAGCCATGGCAGGCAGTAAGGAGGAGGATGTCATCGCTAGAAGATAGGAGGCACCGGACCGGACCTGCGACACCCATTGGACCCGGACCGCCCCTGGATGAGTATAATATAACTCATTTTTCTTCTCTTTCAGGTTACATCGGGGACTTATCTACCGCATTCTGTAATGCTTTTTTTTTAGAATAATTTGTCTTTAAAGGAGTAGTCCCATCTCCAAGATCCTATCCCAATATGTAGTAGGTGTAATAATAATAATATAAGTAAATATCTCCAGTTAGAAATTTAGTATAGTTTTTCTGATTCGCTCTGCCTACTTCCTCATGTGCAGGCATTGCAGGACTTTAAGTATTCATGGTTACGACCACTGATATTGTGACAGCTAGTTAGTTGCTAGTGATCGCAACTATGGATACCTAAGGTCCTGCAATGCCTGCACGAGGAAAGAGACATAGCGAATCAGAATAACTATACTACATTTCTAATTGAGGATATTTGCTAATATTATTATTACACCTACTACATGTTGAAATAGGATCTTGGAGATGCAAATACCTCTTTAAGTTCCCTTTTAAGGTGGAAGAGTAGAAACTCTTACAGATATACCGTATTTCCTCTTACAGTATATCTGGAAACATCCATGTTCTTTGGATAAGTACATTCCCTATCACAATGTACAGCTCACCGTTTTCCAGTGCCGTGGGAGAGATCCTGCTGGTCGATTTCATCCTGGATGTCTTCTTCTGTTACAGTTAGCAGTACTGATTTTGCATTGTAGTTTATTTCATTCTGCAAAACACATCACAATAACAGGACTCAGGAGAGCAAAAGTGTTCACACGCCATGTAAAATAATATTACTGCTAATCAGAATAAGTCCAAAATACAGTATTCTTAATTAGACAGGAACATAAACTAGATTGTAAACATTTATTTAAGGACTCTGGTGAGTATTCTGTATTATTAATTTGTTTTCTTTTAATTATACTATTTATTGTCCTCTGAACCTTTATATCCGATGATTCTTTTGATTCCTCTTTTTCTTTAGATGTAACTTCTTCTAGTTCAGTTGTGGGCTCCTCCAGCATAGGGTGCACAGGCATGCTCTCTGGGTGAATGAGGATCTCGTAGGGCACCATGGGATGTTTCCATGATGTTGGGGTGAACACCTCCCATGGATCAGCCTGGCCAAATGTACCTAAAATAACATATGAAATGCAAGTATAGTTTGTAAAATTTCTATTGCTCAATGTTCCCATGTATAACTACTAGATTTACAGAATTTTAACCTGGTTCTATTACACAATGCACTTTCTTCTTTATGTTACCTATGTTGGCTCCTGCCCTACCTAAGCTCTGTGTCCTCACCCACCTTTGATCGGATCCCTTTGCTTTTCTGCATGTTGGACCACCAATGCAACCAGGCGCAGTCCTGTGCACTCACGCTAACAGGCGTTATAAGCTGGATAAGATGGCGTGTCTGGAAATCTCTATGTGTGGATACCTGAGTTGGCATCAATACAGTTACTGTAGACTGCTGCCAATTTCCACCTTGACTCTATGACAAATCCAGCTGTGTTACATCGCTGAGTAGTTCTGCTACACCATTTGTCCGCTTTGCCTACACTCTGTGACCATTTGCCTGTTTTGCCTACACTCTGTGACAAACCTGGTCTTGCTATTCTCCTGGGTAACTCTGCCACACTGTTGGCTAGTTTTGCCTGGGCTCTGTGACAAACCCAGCTCTGCTATAGAATATTGAAAATCCATCGATACAGGATATACTGTGAAAAAAAATCTCTTATTTAATATGTGCAGCAAGGTTAAATGTCATATTCATTTGTGTCCACACAACGGAAATGAGTTTCGAACAGTTTTTTGTTAAGCATGGTGTACAGTCAGGAACTTCCACCTTAATACACCAGCCAGAATCCAAATCTTGCAGGTACAGAAAACTAGGCTAGATAGTGTATGGGGAGATAAAACCTATATATACACCTTGTACATAAACATATAAAACTGTATTTACTATATTAAAATCAAGCATTGTTAATGACTCAGGATAAAATTATAATTATGCATATAAGATAGTCATGGATCATTCTTACATATTCGTTCTCTGTTTGAGATTACTTCTTCTGCTGCTGTGAACCTGGAGTAACAAGACTTACAAATGTGGCGAGTTGGCATCATTTACCTAAAACACACCATTGCTATATCATTGAGTACATTGCTGGCCAGTAATGCCATGGACTCTCTGATAAACTCAGCTCTGCTATGCTGCTGAGATAACACTGCTGCAGGACGCCACCTGAGTATTTAGGTAGTGTGCATCCACACTGCTACCATTGACCACTACCTAATTTTTCCTGGACTTTGTGACAAACGTGGTTATGCTATATTTCTGTCTAATTCTGTTAAACCATATGCCAGATCTGCTTAAACTCTGTAACAAATTCAGCCCTGCTTCATTACTGTGTAATTTTGCCTAACCTCTGAACCAGCACTGCCGCTGACTCTGTGCCAAACCCAGCTCTGCTGCTTCACTGAGTTAAATCTGCTATATGGTTGACAAGTTTTGCCTCAAAAGTTCCTGCGTGGCCCAGCACTGTGTTTCACTTTCCTGTTCGCTAAGTCGACTCTGCTACATTGTTGCCCTACATTGTTGCACCAGTTCCCATGACTTCTACTTTGCGTTGTTAGATCCAGTAATTCCAGTTCTGCTCATGTAGTCGCCTTCCTGCTACATCTGTCTCCCCTGTTTAAAATGGATCATCCTACTGCATCAACACCAGCTTTCCCCGATGCATAGGAGCTGTTAATCCGCACAAAGGGCTCTGTGAATCAACCTCAGCAGACGGGACATAACACTTTTGATTCTAATTTTCTGATTTAAATATGATTTATTTGCACATCTATCCCACATCCTGGCCAACTGTACCATCATGTGCTTCCATTTTTCACATCTAGACATACAGAGGTTACTACTACCTTACTGGGTCCATGTGTAAGGGTGTGACAGAGACTGTTGTGCACTTGTCCCTAAAGACAACAATTGTAAGGTGTGTACTGTGACATGTGGTTTCATTGCAGTTTATGGTGTAATGTGAAATGCATAGAATGTTATTAGCATTGATGCTGCTGTGTGGGTACTGTATTGTAAATGCCTATGGTAACTCTGGACACTAAGCACAGATTTAGGGAAAGAATAGGATATAAGTTAGTTTTTAGGTAGTGATAGATAGGAACTTTAAAAACTTTAGGATCCAGAGTAGTTAAAGACAGATTACGATAGTCAGTGGTGGGCATATTAGTGTATTAGTATAAGCAATGTAAGCATAGTGTTAATGTAGGAAAGTAATGTAAACTGTGTTTTGGAATGTAAGGTAGGTGAAAGGTTAGCTCATCCCAGCAACAGACCGCAGGAAGAAATAAGCTTACATGTTTGAGAAGAGCCCAGCATGGGAAGGGGTGAGGTCAAGCAAAAAGGGGAAGAAGTTCCTTTTTTTAGTCAGACGGGGTTAGTATGTAAGGCTCGTGTCAAGTTAAGGTTGAAGTGGCAGTGGGCTTACGTATGTGGAGCACATAGCATTCTGAGGCTGGTTTCACTTTTGCGTTTTTTTGCGCTTGAAAAAAACGCATACGTGCGCATGCGCTTTTTTCCCCTATATTTAACATGGGCGCGCACATGTGCGCATTGGCATGCGCACGTATGCATTTTTCGTGCGCTGCGTTTTTTTGTGGTGTGCGATTTTATTTTCCAGACGCTACATGTTGCATTTTTTGGTCCGCCCAACCACTTCAAAAAAGCGCATGCGCACGTATGCGCACGTTTTGAGCTAAAAAAAGGCCATTATGGCCTATGGATGCGCATATGTGCGCACTGGCATGCGCATGTATGCGTTTTTTTAGCGCTGTGGGTTTTTTTTGGTGTCCACTATTTAGACAAGTTGTAAAATTCTAAAGTAAAAAAAAAAGTCTATATAAAGGAGGTGTCTGCCAACACTGTACCACAACTACAGTGACAGATTGGAGAGAAGACATTCACCAACGAACCCATCTTCTATCAGCGTCAAGAATGTGAGTATTATTACATCGTATGCCTGTCCTTTTCAGTTGTGTATGTACTAATGATTTTTATTATTTTTACATGCAGCATGTCTTCGGAATCAGAATATTCCCCATCGCGGCAGGAATTGGCACAAGCAGACCGTGAGGGGCCAAGGACTGAGCCCTGAGGTACCCCGACAGCAAGAGGAAGAGGAGATGACGTGGAGCCAGAGAACAAAACACTGAAGGAGCGGTCAGAGAGATAGGAAGAGAACCAGGAGAGTGCAGTGTCCTTAATGCCTAGTGACTGGAGCCTAGAGAGTAGGAGATGGTGGTCAACAGTATCGAAAGCTGCAGATAGGTCAAGAAGAATGAGCAGAGAGTGGTCACCGCTACGTTTTGCTGTCAGAAGGTCATTGGTCACTTTGATGAGTGCAGTTTCAGTCGAATGTAGGGGGCAGAAGCCGGACTGTGAAGGGTCTAGAAGGGAGTGAATGGAGAGGTAACGGGTAAGGCGGGAGTAAACTAGGCGTTCCAAAAGTTTAGAGATGAAGGGGAGATTGGAGACTGGTCTGTAGTTGTTTGTGCAGGATGGGTCGAGAGCAGGTTTCTTTAGTAATGGAGTAACGATGGCGTGTTTGAAGGAGGATGGGAAAATGCCCGAGGAGAGGGAGAGATGAAAGATTGTAGTTAGGTGGGTTGTGACGACTGGAGAGAGAGACTGGAGGAGATGTGAGGGAATGGGGTCGGTAGTGCATGTAGTCGGACGAGAAGAAGAGAGGAGTCTGGAGACTTCTTCTTCTGTGATGGGATCAAATATGGAGAGTGAGCCAGGGGAGATGCAGGAAGGGATGGGAGTCACAGCACTTGGTGGTTGGGAGCAGATTTCTTGACGGATATTATCTATTTTTTCTGTAAAGTGGGAGGCCAGGTCATCAGCACAAATGTCTGTGATAGGGGCTTGTGCTTTTGGCCTGAGGAAGGAATGAAAAGTGTCAAAAAGTTTCTTGGGGTTGTTGGCTAGTGAGGAGATCAGGGTGGTGAAGTAGGTCTGTTTGGCAAGGTAAAGGGCAGCGTTATAGGTTCTTAACATAAATTTGAAGTGGATGAAGTCTTCTGGTGTGTGGGTTTTTCTCCATAGGCGTTCAGCACTCCTGGAGCATCGCTGGAGAAGTTGAGTTTGCGATGTGAGCCAGGGCTGTTTTACTCTGTGTTTGGAGGTTCTGAGGGTGAGGGGAGCTACTTGGTCAAGGGTGCTTCTAAGAGTGTCATTGTAGTGATGAACAGCCAGATTAGGACAGGAAAGAGAGGAGATTGGGGACAGAGATGAGTGTAGGGAATCTGAAAGTGTCTGAGGGTTAATAGCTTGTAGATTTCTGACTGTGTGGTAGGTAGGAATGAGCTGGGGTGGGTGAGGATTTGTGAGCGTGAAGGAGAGAATGTTGTGGTCAGAGAGTGGAAGCGCTGAGTTATTTAGGTGGGAGATTGAACAGAGCCGACAGAAGACCAGATCAAGGGTGTTACCGTCCTTATGTGTCTCAGAGGTTGAAAGTTGTGAGAGGCCTAGAGAGGTGGTTAGTGATAGAAGCTGGGATGCAGATGTGGAATTAGGGCTGTTAATGGGGATGTTGAAGTCTCCCAGGATGAGGGTTGGTAGCTCTGAGGACATGAAGTGTGGCAGCCAGGCTGAAAAGTGGTCAAGGAAGTGGGTGGGTGAGCCTGGTGGCCGGTATATGACCGCTACCCTGAGGGAGAGGGGACGGAAAAGCCTGATGGTGTGGACCTCAAAAGAAGGGAATAAGAGTGATGGGACTGGGGGGATGACCTGGAAAGTGCATTGAGAGGACAGGCGTATGCGAACTCCACCACCAGGTCTGTTTGTGGGTCTCGGGGAGTGAGAGAATTGTAAGCCACCGTAGGAAATGTACTGTATTGATGAAACTGGAACTGGAGGGTGCTGTGCCCGATACTGCATGTTAAAGACTGCTGTATCTGAACTGTCCAGTAAACTTGAATTTGTTATAAAGAACCGGGTGCCCCCTGTTTGTGCGACTGATCCTGGACCTAAGGATGTGGATGCAGCAGGGGCGTCTGGCCTGAAAGTGAGTACACTGCATTGTACGCAGCCCAGCATTGGTGGACTGGGAGCACTGAAGAAGCAGCAGCTCACCTATGGCTACCGCCCTGGGGACCTTACACATGTACACTGCTATCTCCTGAGCATAAGCTGTAAGGAAAAATGTTATCTGACCTACATGCAATAAATGAGCTGTAAATTTACCATTTGGTTGAGATCACAGCTTTTGATGCAGGTTTTTTTTTATGTCAAAGCCAAAAATGTATTTTTATAAATATCTGTATAATGGGAATTGGGAAATTGCATTATGCTGTACTTGTGTCTTGTCTCTGTACTTGTGTCGTTTCACATGTTGTCATTAATTAATTCAATTGACGCGGATGTATAATCTCCCCGGATTCCCACTGATTAATGTAGATAACCATGGCGCTTACACAGAACGATCACAAGATAATTGGGTCTATTACCTCAAGTTCAGATTGACTGAGAGCACTTGAAAGTCGATTTCCTCCAGGGAGGTTATGCTTTCTGTGGAAGCCAACATTCAATCGCTGCCAACTACCGCAGCTAATTCATTGAATTACATTAGCAGAATTAAATTAGCAGAGTAAGCCACAGTTCACACCAGTGCATGTGTCTAAAGGCCCCTTTACATTTAGTGATGCACCAGCGATCTCGACCACGATACGACCCGGTCATTATCGCTGGTGCATCGCTAAATGGTTGCTAGTGAGCTGCCAAACAGGCAGATCTCACCAGCGATGTAGCGATGCTCGGCGGTCGTACTTACCTTTCAGACGAAGCGATGACCGCCGTCTTCCGCCCACGTCCATAGCTCGCTCGTCGGCGCCAGCAGGAAGCCGACGACAAGAAATGGACGTGGACGACCTCGCGCGATCAGCGATAACCAGCGGGGGAGCCGATCGGAGGTAAGTGTCACATGTAGCGATATCGCTGCTGCGTCACAAAATCGGTGATGCTTTAGCGATATCGCTATGTGTAAAGCCCCCTTAAGGATGGAAATGCTATAAATGACATCTGCCGGGACCTTAATACAAATGAATACATAACGATAGACCTGCTTGACATGTTTTAGTTAGGGTAGGAAGGGAAGAAAACATTTGCAGAGGCCAATGGTTCTAAAGAATGTATTTCTGGGACGAGTCTAGGTTGCATGGTCTTAACCAGAGATGAGTCTTAACCAACATAAGGGAATGTTATACTGGACCAACTCCTGGGATTCTGCAGTGGGTGGCATAATATACGGTACTCGGACCCCTCTTGTCTTTCCAGGTACATTAACAGCTCAGCGCTACATTGATTTGATCACTGACCTAGTGCTATGCCCGTTTCTCTAAAGTGTCCCAGGAGCTGTTTTTCAACATGACATTATCAGACCACATGTTGCCCATTCTACTGTGAGCAGCCTGCGTGACCTAAATGTGCTACAATGGCCTGCAGCATCTCCAGACTTGCCTCCCATCATGCTCATCTGGGACATCATTGATTGTAAAAGAAGCTGCCAGCAGTAGATCTTGATGATTTGCATGTCCAAGTGCATTCAACATGGCAGAATGATCGTCAGACAGCCATTGATTATCTCATTGATAGCAGCCATGGTAAGTGGTGTAAGTGTGGGGATTTTTGCGTGTGGCGCTCATACTCGATACTGAATAAATCGAGATGTTTTGCAAACTTTGTTTCCAATTTTTCACAATTTGCACAACATTACATGTCTATCCATTCTGTAATTTCCATAACCTCATGACTTTTCCTTCTTCGCAATTTAAAAGTTGAGCAGTGTACTACAGATGTTGCATAATCTGTTAACTGGTGGGATACAGGTCCTGAGACCACCATTGATCGGTCCAAAAACCCCTCTGAAGTCCACAGCTCAGGCATAAGCGGAGAGTATAGAGTAGTGTAGGGGCTCAGTAGTAAGTCTATGGGTCTGTGCACAGCTTTGTGACAGTAAATGTACAGACCCATTGTTCTGCCCATTCTGTGCAGCAAGATATTTTTTAAGTGCTGTTCCAGCTATGGCCATTAGATGTCACAGTTGCCCATCTCTTTCCTATTCATGTGTTTGGAATCTTTTCCCCTAAATGGTTAAATTGTTCAGAACCACCCCTTCTTCCTTCCATGTAACCATTTCTGCCAGACTTCTGAGTAGCTCACACATGCTCAGCTCTCTGCAAAACCACTGCTTATATCAAGTGGATTCCGGTAAGGGTTTAATGCATTTATGTATATATGCATCTGTGTTAGCTGGCCATAGTGCATGTTCAGCTCCTGTAATGCTATTACACTGCATGTTAGTTATATGCATCCTCTGTTCAGTGAATGCAAAGCTGGCAGCCATGAGTTGTTTAGATATCTTTTCTCTTTTACTGCTGTGTATGTTGTGTTGCTCAGCCTCCATATAATGCATGCTACCGATATTCCGATATAATAGCATCCTGTATCATTGCTACTGTTGTGATAGTACCCTGTATTGCTGTGATATTGTCTGCAAGTACTGACATGCTGCATTATCTGTTTCTTATAGTTTTTACCCAAAATCATCCACAACTTTGTACAACAATCTCCGAAATCATCCATAACTGTGTACAACCTCTGATATCATCTACTACTGTGTTCTACTATACCATCTGTTATCATCTCCCATTGTTGTCCATATTATGACAATAAATATAGACTTAAGCACCCATACAGTCTTGTTACTGGGAGTGGATGAAGAGTTTAGCCGCATGCTGGAATCCACACAGCGTCATACGCGGAAGAAGGCAGAACACCCATAGATTTACAACTCTGCTTGTACACTGGTCTGTACACATAGCTCATACAAGAGTTGCGCGCTTTAGAGCAATGTTTTTAGACCAATTGTTAAGGGTCTGAGGAATGGCACGCAACCAATCAGCAACAACATGCTGTATCTGTAATATATAAAAACTTTTTTATGACAGTTACACTTTAAAGGGAATCTCTCTGCAGGTTTTCGCTATAGACTCTCAGAGGAGCATGACATAGCGGCAGAGACCCAGATTACAGCGATGTATCACTTACTAGCCTGCTTGGTGCAGTTTTCATAAAATCCCTGTCTTCTGTGCTGTAGATGTAGCAGTGCTGTGAAAGCTGAGCTCTGTATATCCCTGCCCACACCGCTGATTGAAAGCTTCCTGTGTACACTGTAAATTGTCAGCAAGATGCCAATCAATTGTGAGGGCGGGGTTACACAGATGAATTGGTCTGGCTTGCACGCAACATCTAGTCCTAGTGATATTCTGCTGACGAAACACTGATTGTAGTGAAATGACAACACACAGTCTAGTAAGTGACACATCCCTGGAATCACACTCTAAGCCTCTACTTCCTACTGCTCTCAGATTAAGTAGGAAAACCTGAAGAAATTCCCTTTAATTAACCAGCCATTTAATCTGGGGTGTTCAATACTTTTTTTTTATCCAGGTCTTATCATTGGTTATAAGAAGTGGATTTTTAAAAAAAATCACCTCAATTTATCTTAAACTGTGTCTCTTGGAAAGTGAAATAGACACAAAAGAAATCAGTTATATTACTGGAGCAGAGACTGGCACAGCTGTAGGAAGGCCTGTGAGGCATAAAATCGCTCCAGTTAAAAGTTCCTTCCTCACCAACAAGCTGCGGGGGCTTCACGGTTTGATTTAGACACTTCTTACGGTATTTTTTAGAAAAATTTACTAACCTACAAAAAGCATGATAAGATTATAGCAACACATACAAGCACTAACCTATGAATTCTCCATCAATGGTCCAGAGCCGCGCTGCACAGTCTAACGATGACGATAACACAACTTTATCCTCATCTATGACTTCAAGTCTAAAACATTGAAAGAAAACTTAGTTATTGATGTAACATATGTGTTAATAACTCATAAAACACTGGGCTCATAATGTGCAATAAAAAAATAGGGACAATGAATAAAGGTTAGAAAGGGGCAGGAATGTTGCACATTGTACAGAATGTGCAGATGCTGGACTTCCCCTCTAGGTGCTGTCTCTGCAGATGTATGCAGCACTGCAGCTGTAATACCTTGCGGACTCATGAGTGAATATGCACCGAATGTTGATGCCAGGAGCAGATACAGACAGAAGAGGGCGACAGTAAAAATATATGGGTTTTGGTAATGATAGTGAGCCCCCGTGCGGCTGCCCAGTTTGCACCAATGGTATGTCCGCCCCTGGTTGATGGCTGTACTTTTGCTTTTTGATTGAGGAAACATTTTGTAGGCATAAAAAAGTGCGAGGCACTAGGTTTTTATTGGACTGGTATTGTTTTGCTCAGAACGGGTGTCTGAATGTTTATCAGCACACACAGAGGTTGTGTACTTCAGGTTGCATTGCATTCATATATTTAATAATACATTTTAGGAGACATTCTTGCTGCATCTTTTCAGCCTTCATACTAGTGTGAAAGTCTAAAATATGTTTTAGGCTGTGTGCCCACGTTGCGTTTTTTAAGCGTTTCCGCAGCGCTTTTAGACAAGCGTTTCTGCTGCGGAAACGCTTAAGAAAAGCATCTAATGTAATAGAATGGAAAACGCACATGTTGTGCTAATGGTGAGTTTTTTCCACTGCGGAAACGCTTAGCGGAAAAAAACGCAGCATGTTCATACACTGTAGTTGCAAAAACGCATAGGAAAACGCATGTCAAAACGCTTGACAACTGCGTCAAAAACGCGTGTCAAAAAGCGCATGCATTTTCCCTGGCAAGGGCATGCGTTTCTGCTCAGGAAAAAAACGCTTGAAAAACGCTACGTGGGCACATAGCCTTAATGTTGCCAGAAATAAAAATGTGGTCACATTTTTAATCATTAATGTTTTTCGTTTAAGCACTCTTATAACAAAAAGGATTCTGTTTAGTTCCAATCACTGCTCTTTTTCCTGTTTAATTTGAATATATAAATATATGTGTGGTTAGAAGAGAGGACGCACATGGCTTATTCCTTCCTAAGACAATACTAAGAACTAGGGAGCGCTCATTACGGGTGGAAGAGAGGCAATTTCGGCAGATAAATAGGAAAGGGTTCTTTACAGTGAGAGGAGTCAGACTGTGGAATGCCTAAACATGAATTGGCTAATTTATGTGCTAAGTATTCTCAATTTTTCATATTTCTAGTGCAGTATTGCAATTCAATTATGCTATAGCGCTACAGTGTGCTACTTTATTTGTTTAGCTGTATATGAGATGGCTACGCCTAGTAAGCACCTGTTCAGACCTAATTTCTGTTTGGGTGTGACAGTCAGTCTTTTGTGACTGTGGAATGTCGATCACAAGAGCTAGTAATGGCAGACACAAAAAAAAACAGCTTTTAAAAAAGGGCTGGATGATTTTCTCAATACATATAACATTGTGGGTTACAGATAAATTAGTAACAAAATGTAATTGGTGGAGAAAGGTTGAACTTGGTGGACCTAGGTCTTTTTTCAACTTTCAACTTATGCGACTATATAACTATAAAGGTCATGGACGCTCCTGGTGACATTTTTTTATTTAAACAAACTCTGTCACCCTAAAATTACAATTTAAACTCAGCCTATAGTTACGGTATGTAGAGAACTGACCCCATGTTAGGACCATATCCTTGTGCATAAAAAGCATTTTGTGTGATAAGCAAATTACGGTGTTCAGTGCACCCTTAGTGTGACCAAGAGATTTGGTGCACCACTCTGTTCCCTCATTTAGCATGGACTGTCACCTCCCTCTGTGTTGATTGGTTGCCTTCACTTGGCCGGAGTAAGAGCTGCAGGAAAAGAATCTTTTGGTGTGCGTGCACACAGTGTAATACCAGGAATGAATGCGAGTGCTATCAGCTCTCTCTCCTCTCTGCTGTATCAATGCATTCCTCACCCTCTCCTCCTCCCTCTGAAGCCGCTTCCAGGTCAGTTTTTGCAGCACAAAACATAATTTCATCCAACAAATAAACATTTTGCTCTTTCGACAGGTAATCAACGGGCTCTTTACACTGCAAGATTATTGTGACACCCTGAGCACAGGGCACCCAATACACTTGGCTTGGGTCAGATGATCCTTTCTTGCTGCCATGGGGGTGTGACAACACAGTATTTCTTCTTAATTATGCCAGATGTAAACTTAGTAGGCCCAGAATCATAAACTGTTGTCTGAAGTATTGACTCTTCTTGTCTGTTGAATATTTACTTGTAATATTATCTCCTACAGTTTATTTTCTGTTATCGTTGCAAAACAGTAATGCATGACCACTGAACAATGATTTTTGCAGATATGTTGACTACATACATTGTGCATGCCAGCCAGTTTGTTGGCATTCCAAACAGAGGAGGAAAAACTATGCAAATAGATTACATAATCAAACAATGCGCATTGGCCTTATTCACATCCCGCTCTGACCTCTGGATGCTGGTTGAAAGTCAGTTGTGAACTATATAAAGAGATGTTTTATTGCATGTGACTCTACAGGATATCAGCTTAGTGGACTACGAATCCAGCTGGACGAACACAGGACTGCTTCATTAACCATCATTGAAACCCAAGATACATGTTAAAGAATCCAGGTTGGGACAATCTGGTCACCTTGCCACATACCTCACTGCTCTCGGTTAGCTTCCTAAGATTTTCGTTACCTCATCTCTGTGGGGGCCCGCCAAAAGCAGGGAGCCACTGGTGGGGGTACTCAGCACTGAAAGCAGCTCTAATCCCGGCGGAAGGGTGAGACTCTGTAATTTGAACCATCTTGGGTATTTGCTGATCTGTATGCTATTGTATGTTGGTGGTTCAATATATTATTGCTACAGTTTTACCCTCAAGCTGTGCTGTCTGAGTACAGTTCTGCCCTCAGGGAGAGAGATTAGGAATTCAGTGGTATGAGCCCTTGTCTATGCAGTCTTTCTAAAGACAGCTGTACCAGCAAACGAGAGCACCCACTTACCCCTGTGTCTCCACAGGGGGTTTGGTGGCCATTCCTTGTGCCTGGCGCTCTGGTGCACAGTGAAAATGAGCACATGGAGGGGGTTAACGCTGCTTTTACTGTTCCCTCTCTTTGTGTGGTGGTAATGGTGGTATTCCCTGTGCTGTTGGTGAGGAGGGAGACAGGAGAGTCAGAAGACAGAGGAACTTTATAAGAGATGAAACTTTTACTTGTAACACAGTAAAAAATGATCACAGCCATATATGGTATAACATAACATGAGCAGATGACAAAGTTCCTCAGATGCGTACTTAGCGACAGATGCAGTAAACGGCATATATGAGGCGTGAGAAACAGTAAGTGTAAACAGAGTCTATCCTGTTATCCAAGCTGACATGATAGAGTCTTCTATCCCACTGGGTTGATGTTCCCCAGCAGACCCCTATTTCCTGGCTACCTCTGACCTTCATTATGCTGTAGGATTCCCGTTTTCCCATCTCCATTATGGGGGACCACCCTCCAGGCCCGTACTCCTGTGTCCACAGCGTAGTATTCTGGTAGGGTAAGGATGCTGTGCAGACCAGGGAATTCCATCTATATTAAGGGTCCTAGTCCTCAGGCCATCCTGCAGGTTTCTTTTGGTCAGTCCATCTCTATTCGGCCCTCTGGAAGGGGGAAAAATAATCCCCTCACGTGTTTTCTGGCTGGCTCACTAGCTGATCTCCAACTGTACTCTGAGGTCCACACTAAAGGCCCCGTCTCACTAAGCAATCTCGGTAGCGATCTCGCTGCTGAGTCACACCTTTTGTGACGTAACAGCGATCTCACCAGCGAGATCGCTGTGTGTGACAGCGATCAGCGAGCGGCCCCCCTGCCGGTATCGCTGATCGCTGCAAGAAACCTCTGGACATTTCTTTGGTCGCTGGTCTCCCGCTGGCCAGCACGCATCGCTGTGTGTGACAGCGGGAGACCAGCGATCAGGTGTAAAAAAATAATAAAAAAATAAAAAAATATATAGTTATTCTCACCTTCCGATGTCCCGTTCAGCCATCCTGCCTCTTTCCATGCTCCGGTCCCAGTGATCCTTTGCATGAATGACCGCAAGACTTTGTTATCCCGCGAGACCGTGACATCTCGCAGTCATTCGTGCAAAGGATCACTGGGACCGGAGCGTGGAGAGAGGCAGGATGGCTGAACGGGACGTCGGAAGGTGAGAATAACTATATTTTTTATTTTGATACTATTTTCTACAGCGATAGCCAGCGATGCCGGGCGCTCGGCATCGCTGTGCTGATCGCTGGTGAAGCTGTCTGTGTGACAGCTCACCAGCGATCACATAGCGACTTACCAGCGATCCTGACACCTTCATATCGGTGTCGGGATCGCTGGTGAGTCGCTTAGTGTGACGGGGCCATAACTCTGACTGGAATAATGGTTACAGCTATCTTTAGTACATCCAGAGGTTCCACCCACCAAGCCATCATCCAGAGGCTCCACCGTTCAAGCCACCACCCTGAAACTCCACCCTCCAAGCGATCACCCAGAGGTTCCACCCTCCAAGCCACCACCCAGAGGTTCCACCCACCAAGCTATCTGCCTAGTAATAGCCTCAATGAGGAGTCTAGCTGCTTACTACCTGGACTGCTGCACTTAAGCCCCCGTCACACATAGCGACGCATCAGCGATCCTGACAACGACATGAACTTGTCAGGATCGCTGGTGTGTCACTACATGATCGCTGGTGAGCTGCCAAACAGGCAGCTTCACCAGCGATCAGCACCAGTGACAGGAGGGTAACAAGCGACGCGCGTCGCTTAGTTACCCATTGTGTCCAGCGATGAGGACCAACGACGACGCAGGTAACAAGCGAGGGCGTCACTTAGAAACCCACTGTGTGCCTTAGATACCAGGGCGCTGGTGCAGGGAGCTGGTAACCAAGGTAAACAGCGGGTTTCTAAGCTAAGAAACCCGCTGTTTACCTTAGATACCAGCTCGCTGATCGCTGGTCTCCCGCCTGCCACACGCAGCGATGCAGGCTGGCCAGCGGGAGACCAACGATCAAAAAAATGTCCAGGGCTTTCCAGAACGATCAGCAATACCCAGCGGGGGGCCGGTCGCTGATACCTGTCACACACCGCGATCTCGCTGGTGAGATCACTGTTGAGTCACAAAACTTGTGACTCAGCAGCGATCTCGCTGTGTGTGACGGGGGTTTAAGTGTTGATTCACAGTGACAATAATACAAATCCCTACATGAAATAATATTAAACTTCAATAATAAATACAGTATCAGTACTCAAACAGTACCATAGCAATACACAACTCTGAGTTATTACAGAAGTATTCCTTGGAAAACAGCGCGTTGGCCCCTGCTGTTACACAATCAGTCAATTGTCAGTCAAGACAGAGAGAGGCAGCTGTTCATGATAATAGAGGGACCCTAATTTATATATCATATAGAATGTTTTTTTTTTAGGAACAAAAAATGCAACATATATTACAAGGTATGGTCTTTATAGGTGCTAAGTCGATTTTATGATTATGGGCTTATTTTAAATAGTGGTTTGGAGTGACAGACTCCCTTTAAATGTATTTTTTGGCAAAACAAAATTACCCCTCTGAACAATACTGTTATTGCAGTGGATCAGATCAAACCATTCACAATGCTGCCCTTTTTGAGAAAAACAATTCCAGTGCATCTTGCAGAAATCCACAAATTCTTAGAGATGGACTGTAATATAAAAGGTTGACACTGGATAAAATTTGAAAAGGAAACTTGTCATGTAAAATAATGCTATTAACCTGCAGATATGGAGTCAATCCGCAGGTTAATAGCATTTTAAAACTGTGTGGTGCCGACACCGAGAGCATTAAAGCCGGGAGTAAATGAACCTTATTCCTCCTGGCAGACTCAGACTTTTAGTCAAAGAGGCTCATGTGGCGCGGCTTCAGTCACCGCTCAGTGCATAGTGAGTGGCGGCTGTAACCCTGCTCCCGGCATTGACTGGAGCTCTTGGTGCGGGTGCAGCTTCAGAAAACTATTACCCTACAGATTAACCCCATATCTGCAGATTCACAACTTTTAACATGACAGGCCAACCAGTGGCCACTAAAAAAAAGGGTCTATCTTCAGGTTGGAACTCAATGTAAAAGCTACAGCAGTCACATGACATTTCCTGCTATATGAGGGAGCAAAACAGTGGTGGCCACAGGCAGCGGTGCACAGACAAGGGACAGAGCTCTAGATGGTCAATATCTCTTTTTTATTTTACACCACCAAATTTTAATGTAAACATTAGTGTAAAAACAGCACAATCATCATAATTTCTTATGCTCCACTCCATAGGTCATCAATATCAGATCGGTGAAGGTGTGACACCCGGCATCCCCACCGATCAGCTGTTGTCAGGTGCACAGCCAGTATTTCATGGTGGACGAAATGTCTTTCACGTGAGGGCCTTGAGAAAGTCATCTGGACGTGAACTCTGCCATGTATGGCAGACTACAAAGAGTCAAATGTTCAGTGTCCTTACCAGGAAGAACACTAACCATCCTCTCCTCATCATGACGCATAGCCTCCTCCTCTTCAAGCCATCCATGCTGGACAGACATGAAGCTGGGATTGGGCGTCCTCTCTGTAGCACAAAGCAAAGCTCCTGTTCCTCCTCCTTCTCCTCCTCCTGTTCCTCATCATCACCCTGTGGCCTGAGAATACTGTAAATAGTGAAAAGGGTTGGAACTGGTTAGTGGCCTTTTTGGGTACTGCAGCTCACTTCCCATTCACATGAATAGGAGCTTACCCAGGAACTTCCAAGGAGGCAAAGATTTGGGCCGTCCTTTATTGTCTACATCTGGCCTCACCTGGATCTCAATATATCAGTTCTGGATAAGCCTTTTTATTATTTTGGATTGTGAAAGACAATTAGATGATGGATGCATTTAATACATTTCCATGAAGCTACAGTTAGAACAGACTCAAGATGTCAATGCTGTAGTGGTGGAACCTAACCTGGTGGATGCCACACTGCCCATGTGACAATTGTTCTTTATGTTATACTAGTGCCATGTGAGTCATGTAAATGTTAACACTTTTGCAGTCACATCCTTCTGCATTGTTTTCAGAACCTTCACTTACGGTATATTATTTTACATTTTAGATCCGTAGAGCCCTCACCTTCATTGCTCGTCAATTTACTCAGGCATATCTATTTTTTTTCACGGAATATGGAAAAGCTTTTATTTGCCAACACTTGCTTCTTGAAATGTTACTGAGTGGGTGGTGTTTATAACAGATTTCCAACAAGATTAGTTTGACAAGAAACACAAATGTCTCCATCTTCTAAAATTAAATGCCTACAAAGTCTGGGATGTAGTCCAAGAAATCTGGAATTATTAATATCAACCAGAGACACCAGCTCAGGCATAACTTGGCATTAATCATAGGCATCTAAAATCTGACCTGTACACAAAAGATGGATTTCTAATGAGGGGAGAGAAATCTGCTCCAGAAAACTAGTGTCGATAATTGACCGAAATATATGGAGGAAATGCAAATGTGGTTTCAAACAAAAGAGCAAATGACACATGACGGCATAAAGGATCTGTGTTGTTATAATGTGTGTGCATATTGTCTGCTATATTGTAGATTCTTGCATAGTATGGATATGTCTGTCTAGAATTTCAGTGAATTCAGGGCTTATTGTATACATGAAAAAATGGGTTTTGTCCCATAAACAACATGGACAAAAAATACACATTACACACACAGGCGCTTTTATGATCTCTATTCAAATCCATACATAATAATATGGAGTTCGTTCCCATTTTGCAGCTTGATCAGCCTCCTCTCTCCTTTAAGGTTTTTTTTACAAGGTTTTCGAGGTGTAAATTTTGCCCATTCATCCAACAAGACATTTGTGAGACACTGATTTTGGAGGACAGGGCCAGGCTCACACTCTTTGTTCTAATACCTCCCAAAGGTGTTTGATGTAGTGATGGTTCGTTGTGACCGATCTGAGACAAAGAGCCAGCTCTCTGCTGCAAACAATGGTGGTACCTCAGTGAGAGACACTAGATTCTGTAAATGGCACCCACTGGCCGTAAAATGACGGTTTTCGTCGACTGAAACCTTGCCCACTCGATCCAAACCATGCCCACCCATTGATTATATTAGCTGAATGCGAGTGAGAGGGGTTTCAGCAGTGAGTGGGCAGGTTTTCAGCTTTTTTTAATTTCTTATTAAATGCGTGTTCACCGTATGTTGAACACATATTTAGCAGGGGTCCGTTTAGGATCCAAAAGAGACGGGTCTTTGGGTGAGCAGAGATAAGTGATCCAAATTACCAAAAAGGAGCCAGACTGCCCATCATTAGTATGATTGGGTTGACTTTGGTGCTTTTTGTTTGTCCACCAAACTGCAGTTGGAACAATGCAGTCAGACAGGTAACGTTCTCCTGGCATTCACCATACACAAACTCGTCCCAGTCTCCCACATAGAGAAATGTGATCCGTCACTCCACAGAACACGTGTCCAGAGCTCCAGAGTCCTGCGGAAGCTGCTTTACACCACTACATCCGATGCTTGGGACAGCAAACACGGACATACACATACCCATTGTATTCAATGGTGGTGCTCACATGTCAGGTTTTTGACATGGACCATGTGAAAAAACACCAGAAATGTCAGTTTTTTATTTGCACAATGGACAAAATGTGTGCCGCACACATGCACACTGATGACACACTAATCATCCATGTGTCATCAGTGTGACTTGTACCGGCGCCTGGGAATAGTGGTACAGTTCGAGCTGTTCCTAGGCACCGGGTGCTGAAGGCAGCTCTCATCATTGTTGCCTGGTTTCCCTGAGATCAACACGACCAGGCAACAATGATGGGAGTTGTATTGAGCACCCACTGTGTGCATTGTGTATTACTACACATAATTTTCATAACCAGCAGAGAGAAGACTGATGGCTGGGGGCTGATATTAATAATCTTGCAAAGGGACCAATATCCCGAAAGGTTCTCAGGCTATTATTAACAGCTCACAGGTGTTTGCTTAGCCTTTAGTGAATAGTTTACCGGGACCCCATAAAAAAAACACATAGGGCCCCCCTTTCATTTCTAACCAGGAAAGGCTAAACACACAGCTGTGAGAAAACATTAATAGCCATGGAAGGGCCATGGATATTGGCCCCTTCCCAGACAAAGAACATCAGCCCTCAGCTGCTCCAGAAACAGGGGAGACCCTACGTCATTTTTTTTTCTGGGGTCCCACATAAACCAGTAAAGGCTAACCAAACAGCTGTGATCTGTTATTAATAGCCTAATCACCTTTAGGGCTACTGGCCCCTTTCCTAGAATAGTAACATCAGCACACAGTGGTTGAATTTCCCTCTGCTGGTTCTGAAAATTATGGGGGATCCCAAGTCATTTTTTTAAATTAATTAATTAATTTATTTAAAAAAACAAGTACATAAATAGACACACAAAGCACTTATTATATAGCACACTGACATATTTCTATCTATCTAGCTATCGTGTTCCTCATCACTATCTCTATCTTTGGACATCTTTAATACATCACACTCTTTAATTTCTATGATGCATTTAATTCCATACGTGTCACACTCACAACACACAGATGACACATACACATACACGGATGGGGTATGGACATGTACTGTTTTTTTTCCAGTACCAAAATAACCAGGACATGTGAAGTAGGCCTAGAACTAATGCTGCCATATTCAGGCTGCATATGTCAGCGCAACGTTCAGCTCTGCCATTTTTAACATAATACTGTAATTCAACTAGGACCGGCGTTAGGGGCAGGCAGACTAGGCAGCTGCCTAGGGCCCCACTCCCTCAGCCAGTGGCGTACCTCTAATAGCACTCCCCCATCACTCCCCTCTGCTTCTGACACAGCGGGTGTGCATGACATCACTTCACTGCACACCTTGCTGTGTGCCGAGCAGTGCAGCTGCTGAGCCTATATCAGTGAGTGAGTACTGGTGGTCATAATACTGTAGGAATGTGGGGCTGTATTATATTCTATGGGTGTGGGGGCTGCATTATATTCTATGGGGGGCTGTATTCTATTCTATGAGAGGGGCTGCATTATACTCTATGAGGGTCTAGATTATATTCTATGGGTGTACAATATATTATATGAGGGGGCTACATTATATTCTATGGGGGTCTTCATTATAGTTTATGAGGTGGCTGCATTCTATTCTATGGGGGGACTACATTATATTCAATGGGGGCTGCATTATACTCTATGAGGGCTCTACATTATATTCTATGGGGGGCTGTGATCTGTTATTAATAGCCTAATCATCTTTAGGGCTACTGGCCCCTTTCCTAGAATAGTAACATCAGCACACAGTGGTTGAATTTCCCTCTGCTGGTTATGAAAATTATGGGGGATCCCAAGTCATTTTTTTAAATTAATTAATTAATTTATTTAAAAAAACATTTACATAAATAGACACACAAAGCACTTATTATATAGCACACTGACATATTTCTATCTATCTAGCTATCGTGTTCCTCATCACTATCTCTATCTTTGGACATCTTTAATACATCACACTCTTTAATTTCTATGATGCATTTAATTCCATACGTGTCACACTCACAACATACAGACGACACATACACATACACGGATGGGGTACGGACAAGTACTGTTTTTTTTCCAGTACCAAAATAACCAGGACATGTGAAGTAGGCCTAGAACTAATGCTGCCATATTCAGGCTGCATATGTCAGCGCAACGTTCAGCTCTGCCATTTTTAACATAATACTGTAATTCAACTAGGACCCGCGTTAGGGGCAGGCAGACTAGGCAGATGCCTAGGGCCCCACTCCCTCAGCCAGTGGCGTACCTCTAATAGCACTCCCCCATCAATCCCCTCTGCTTCTGACACAGCGGGTGTGCATGACATCACTTCACTGCACACCTTGCTGTGTGCCGAGCAGTGCAGCTGCTGAGCCTATATCAGTGAGTGAGTACTGGTGGCCATAATACTGTAGGAATGTGGGGCTGTATTATATTCTATGGGTGTGGGGGCTGCATTATATTCTATGGGGGGCTGTATTTTATTCTATGAGAGGGGCTGCATTATACTCTATGAGGGTCTAGATTATATTCTATGGGTGTACAATATATTATATGAGGGGGCTACATTATATTCTATGGGGGTCTTCATTATAGTTTATGAGGTGGCTGCATTCTATTCTATGGGGGGACTACATTATATTCAATGGGGGCTGCATTATACTCTATGAGGGCTCTACATTATATTCTATGGGGGGCTGCATTATATTCTATGAAGGGGCTACATTATATTCTATGGGGGGCTACATTATATTCTGTGGGGGACAGAATTATACTATATGAGAAGAGCTACATTATACTCTATGAGGGTGATACATTATATTCTGTGGGGGGCTGTATTATACTATATGGGGGGCTGCATTATATTCTATGGGGGCTGCATTATACTCTATTAGGGGGCTGCACTATATTCTATGGTGGCTGCATTGTACTATATGAGGGGGCTGCATCATATTCTATGGGGTGGCTGCATTATACTATATGAGGGGCTGAATTATACTTTATCAGGTGGGCTGCATTATATTCAATGAGGGGGCTGCATTTTACTCTCTCAGGTGAACTGCATTATATTCTATGGGGGATACATTATATTCTATGGGGGGCTACATTATATTCTATGGGGGGCTGCATTATACTATATGAGGGGCTATAAATCAAACATTTTTTGTCCACAGCAGTAATGAATGGCACTTCACCTCAATATAATAACCACCATCCCATGAAAAAAATCAATATGAACATGGGAAAAAAAGACCTCCATAAAAATTAACTTGTATTAGTAATTAAAATAAAAATAGCATAGTTAAAAAGCAGAATGCCTCACATAGAGGACGGCTCAGACCAAAAAAATTAACAATATAGGTATATCAAAGAATAGGACAATATACCGCAAAAGGGTGTTACCATACAATAATACAAA
Organism: Dendrobates tinctorius; assembly: GCF_039654945.1. Taxonomy (NCBI): domain Eukaryota; kingdom Metazoa; phylum Chordata; class Amphibia; order Anura; family Dendrobatidae; genus Dendrobates; species Dendrobates tinctorius. Next base: position 36,524,587 of record NW_027361743.1, on the reverse strand, counting down.
AAGGACTGTCAAGAGTTGCAGTTCAACCAAAATGTCAGCAGTGGGCATCAGGTTGTAAATGTAAACAGTAAAGTGGCTAGTGCTCCATATTTTAAATCCAATGTATTTTAACAGGTGCCCAAGTGGTTAAATTTAGTCCTAGTAAGTAGTAAAGCCCAGAATATCAATAGCTACCGTACTAGTTATTTGTATAAATCAGCATAACAGTACATTAGATCATATCATAGTTTAAGGTCATAACCCTATAAACCCTCGTTTGGTCCTCAGTAAAGGGAGGTTAAATAACCATAGCACAGAAAATCTTAAATAATGCCCGCAACTAAAAGAGCTAAAGACTATACCTGGGTAGGTCTGAAGGAGCTGCCTCCCCACCCCAATATGGATCTCTTCGTTTTCCCATGTTCATATTGATTTTTTCATGGAATGGTGTTTATTATATATGAGGGAGATGCAGTATACTCTATGAGGAGGGCTACATTATATTCTATGGAGGCTGCATTATACTATAGGGGGGCTCCATTATATTTTATGGGGGGCTACATTATATTCTGCATTATACTCTATGAGGGGGCTACATTATATTTTATGGGGGGCTGCATTATACTCTATGAGGGAGCTACATTATATTCTGTAGGGTCGCTGCATTATTCTCTATGGGGTGGCTGCATTATACTCTATGGGTCTGTATTATACTCTATCGGACTATGGGCAGTTGCATTATACTATATGTACTATATAGGACCTGCATTATACTATACTATACTATATACTATTAGGAATGCATTATACTATATGAAGAACTATGGGGTGCATTATACCATGGGGAGTGCATTATACTATATGGAAGACTATGTGGCACATTATATTATATGGCGGACTATGAGGTGTGCATTATATGGAAGACTGTGGTGCACATTATACTATATCGAGGACTATGGGGTGCATTATACTATATGGAGGACTATGGGGAGTGTATTATACTATATGGAGGACTAAGGGGCACATTATATTATATGGAGGACTATCGGGTGTGCATTATACAAAATGGAGGACTGGGGTGCACATTATATTATATTGAGGATTATGGGGTGTGCATTATAGAATATGGATGACTGTGGTGCACATTATACTATATGGAGGAAAGTGGGGTGCATTATGCTATGTGGATGACTATGGGGTGTATTATACTAAACAAACAAAATGCTGCCTATTCATTGAGTGATTGGACTGTTAATACTGGAACAAAAATCATTGTTCTCAGCAACACATCGTCCGGTGTAAACTGCAGATATGCTGCTGATAACATGATACTGTATGGGGATAGATTGATCTATTAGTGATTCTTCTGTTCCAATCATTGTTCCTCAGTTGACGTAAAGAGGCCGAGAAATAAGCGTCGAATGGCTTCAATATTGTTGATCACGTTCATTTTGAGGCCTGAACTCGGCACATGTAAATACAACCAAAATGCCTCAGACTGATATGGTCACAGTGCAATATGTGAGCATTTCGGGCTTCATTTTACACTTTTGCACAGGGCCCCATTATTTCTAAAACCGGCCCTGAACTTAACAAGGTATGAAACAGTTATCAACATTTCTCTCCTTTAACCAAAACTTGTCTGAACTGAACACCGGACGTTCAGCTAGGTTCACATTTATATTTTTACATATTCTGATCATCATTCATCACAAGTTGGAAAAACATGTATAGCCATCTTACTCACTGAGTAATCATATCCACGTGCGCCCTCCAGTGCTTGATAACTATGCAGAAAGAACACATAAAAAAGTATATTAATATTCGGCAATACTTATTTACAGCCAAGAGGATATTTAATTAAAGGGGGTTTTCACATCTCAGAAAGAGATGGCATCATTAATCACTTTCTGTGACCACTCTATAGACTAACATTGGTCCGAGTTTTGTTGGATTGGACTCGGACTCAAAATACGGTCATCTGCACAATACTTTACATAGCACCATAGCATATGAGAAACAGCCATAACTTACATTAGATATGGGAATTGCTCATGATTCTATTACATAACTTTGCTGTGATATTCTAAGGAAATTCTGAAATACATAGCTTCTCAGAATATTCATTAAATGTTACTTTTGGCAGATTATTATAGTGGTTTGAAAAAACCACTATATTGTAATCTGAACGCTGATAACTTCTTCTTCTTCTTCTTATTTTCCAGTTGACTTCCGCAATTAATGCGGCCCGAATCGCTACACGCACAGACGCCGTTGAGGTGTCGTTTCGAAGCCAGCGTCCATGAGAGGTGTGCTAAGTATTTTTCGTGTTGATCGGATTTGTAGTTTTTGCGCAATTTGCGTTAGAAAAATTTTTTTCCCGTCATTGGAATGCACTGTCTCCAATGCATTTGAATGGGGAAATGGCAAAACGTGCCCTGAGGCGATTGAAATGGCAGCTGAGCTCATTGATATGCGCAGGCAGACCCAGTTACTATGCCAACGCCTACGAACGTCACATGACATCTCCAGAACAGAGCTTCTGCCACATAATATCAGCTCTTAAAGCGAAACAGCACAAATGCAAATCTAGCTTCATCACATGACACATGCCCCTGAGAGAGAATGTGTGCCAAAGTGTATTTAGAAGCCCAGTGAGCCAAACTGGCTCATAAAGGGCCGAAGCGCCAAAGTGATTCTTAAAGGGCCGCCGCACCGAAGTGAGTCTTAAAGGGCCGACGCGCCAAATCGAAAGCTGAGTGACCCCAGGCTCCAAATCGGAGGCTGAGCCACCCCGGCCTTAAAATCGGAGGCTGAGCCACCCTGGCCTCCAAATCGGACCCAGAGTGGCCCCGCCCACCAAAAACGGACCCAGAGTGGCACAGCCCACCAAATCAGACTCAGAGTGGCCCCACCCACCAAATCGGACCCTGAAGGGCCCCGCCCACCAAATCGGACCCAGAGGGGCCCTGCCCACCAAATCGGACCCTGAGGAGCTCCGTCCACCAAATCGGACCCAGAGTGACCCCGCCCACCAAATCGGACCATGAAGGGCCCCGCCCACCAAATCGGAAGCAGAGGGGCCCCGCCCACCAAATCGGACCCTGAGGGGCCCCGCCCACCAAATCAGACACTGAGGGGCACTGCCCACTAAATCGGACTGAGAGAGGCCACGCCCACCAAATTGGACCCTGAGGAGCCCCGCCCACCAAATCAGACCCTGAGGGGCCCCGGCCACAACATCGGACCCTGAGGGGTCCCACTCACAAAATCGGACCCTGAGGGGCCCCAAACACAAAATTGGATCCTGAGGGGCCCCACCCACAAAATCGGATCCTGAGGGGCCCCAACCACAAAATCGGACCCTGAGGGGCCCCACCCACAAAATTGGACCCTCAGGGGCCCCGGCCACAACATCGGACCCTGAGGGGTCCCACTCACAAAATCGGACCCTGAGGGGCCCCAAACACAAAATTGGATCCTGAGGGGCCCCACCCACCAAATCAGACTCAGAGTGGCCCCACCCACCAAATCGGACCCTGAAGGGCCCCGCCCACCAAATCGGACCCAGAGGGGCCCTGCCCACCAAATCGGACCCTGAGGAGCTCCGTCCACCAAATCGGACCCAGAGTGACCCCGCCCACCAAATCGGACCATGAAGGGCCCCGCCCACCAAATCGGAAGCAGAGGGGCCCCGCCCACCAAATCGGACCCTGAGGGGCACTGCCCACTAAATCGGACCGAGAGAGGCCACGCCCACCAAATCGGACCCTGAGGAGCCCCGCCCACCAAATCAGACCCTGAGGGGCCCCGGCCACAACATCGGACCCTGAGGGGTCCCGCTCACAAAATCGGACCCTGAGGGGCCCCAAACACAAAATCGGATCCTGAGGGGCCCCACCCACAAAATCGGATCCTGAGGGGCCCCAACCACAAAATCGGACCCTGAGGGGCCCCACCCACAAAATTGGACCCTCAGGGGCCCCGGCCACAAAATCGGACCCTGAGGGACCCCGGCCACAAAATCAGATCCTGAGGGGCCCCAACCACAAAATCGGACCCTGAGAGGCTCCGGCCACAAAATCGGACCCTGAGAGGCACCGGCCACAAAATCGGACCCTGAGGGGCCCCGGCCACAAAATCGGACCCTGAGTGGCCCAACCCACAAAATCAGACTCAGTGTCCCCGCCCACCAAATTGGATCCTGAAGGGCCCCGTCCACCAAATCGGACCCAGAGTGGCCCCGCCTACCAAATCAGACCCAGAGTGGCCCCGCCCACCAAATTGGACCCTGAGGGGCCCCGCCCACCAAATCGGACCCTGAGGGGCCCCGCCCACCAAATTGGACCCTGAGGGGCCCCGCCCACCAAATTGGACCCTGAGGGGCCATGCCCACCAAATCGGACCCTGAGGGGCCCCGCCCACTAAATCGGATTCTGAAAGGCCCCAACCAGAAAATCGGACCCTGAGGGGCCCCACCCACAAAATCGGACCCTGAGGGGCCCCACACAAAATCGGAACCTGAGGGGCCACACCCACAAAATCGAAGCCTGAGAGATCCCTGCCAACAATTCAAGCCCTGAGGCACCCAGGCCAAGTAATCGGATCCTGAGGGGCCCCACCCACCAAATTAGACCCTGAGGCCAAAGTGGCCTCTGAGAGGCACTCACAGTTAAAACGGATCCTGAGTTGAAAGTCTTGCAGGGGCAGCAGGCAAGTCTCTCTTAAAGGGGCAGCCCGGGCACCATTTCAAACCACTATCTGTACTTCCTTCAGGAAATACACATCTAGTTATAGTGGTTTGAAAAAAACACTATATTGTAATCCGAACGCTGCTAACGTATTCTTCTTATTATTATTAAGTTGATTTCCGCAATTAATGCGGCCCGAACCGCTACACGCACAGACTCCGTTGAGGTGTCGTTTCGAAGCCAGCGTCCATGAGAGGTGTGCTAAGTATTTTTCGTGTCGATCGGATTTGTAGTTTTTGCGCAATTTGCGTTAGAAAATTTTTTTTCCCGTCATTGGAATGCACTGTCTCCAATGCTTTTCAATAGGAAATGGCAAAACGTGCCCTGAGGTGATTGAAATGACAGTTGAGCTCATTGATATGCGCAGGCAGACCCAGTTACTATGCCAACGCCTACGAACTTCACTTGAACCCCAGCACAGTGCTTCTGCCACATAATATCAGCTCTTAAAGCGAAACCCACAGCACAAATGCAAATCTAGCTTCATCACATGACACATGCCCCTGAGAGAGAATGTGTGCGCCAAAGTGTATTTAGAAGCCCAGTGAGCCAAACTGGCTCATAAAGGGCCGAAGCGCCAAAGTGATTCTTAAAGGGCCGCCGCACCGAAGTAAGTCTTAAAGGGCCGACGCGCCAAATCGAAAGCTGAGTGACCCCAGGCTCCAAATCGGAGGCTGAGCCACCCCGGCCTTAAAATCGGAGGCTGAGCCACCCTGGCCTCCAAATCGGACCCAGAGTGGCCCCGCCCACCAAAAACGGACCCAGAGTGGCACAGCCCACCAAATCAGACTCAGAGTGGCCCCACCCACCAAATCGGACCCTGAAGGGCCCCGCCCACCAAATCGGACCCAGAGGGGCCCTGCCCACCAAATCGGACCCTGAGGAGCTCCGTCCACCAAATCGGACCCAGAGTGATCCCGCCCACCAAATCGGACCATGAAGGGCCCCGCCCACCAAATCGGAAGCAGAGGGGCCCCGCCCACCAAATCGGACCCTGAGGGGCCCCGCCCACCAAATCAGACACTGAGGGGCCCCGGCCACAACATCGGACCCTGAGGGGTCCCACTCACAAAATCGGACCCTGAGGGGCCCCAAACACAAAATCGGATCCTGAGGGGCCCCACCCACAAAATCGGATCCTGAGGGGCCCCAACCACAAAATCGGACCCTGAGGGGCCCCACCCACAAAATTGGACCCTCAGGGGCCCCGGCCACAACATCGGACCCTGAGGGGTCCCACTCACAAAATCGGACCCTGAGGGGCCCCAAACACAAAATCGGATCCTGAGGGGCCCCACCCACCAAATCAGACTCAGAGTGGCCCCACCCACCAAATCGGACCCCGAAGGGCCCCGCCCACCAAATCGGACCCAGAGGGGCCCTGCCCACCAAATCGGACCCTGAGGAGCTCCGTCCACCAAATCGGACCCAGAGTGACCCCGCCCACCAAATCGGACCATGAAGGGCCCCGCCCACCAAATCGGAAGCAGAGGGGCCCCGCCCACCAAATCGGACCCTGAGGGGCACTGCCCACTAAATCGGACCGAGAGAGGCCACGCCCACCAAATCGGACCCGGAGGAGCCCCGCCCACCAAATCAGACCCTGAGGGGCCCCAAACACAAAATCGGATCCTGAGGGGCCCCACCCACAAAATCGGATCCTGAGGGGCCCCAACCACAAAATCGGACCCTGAGGGGCCCCACCCACAAAATTGGACCCTCAGGGGCCCCGGCCACAAAATCGGACCCTGAGGGACCCCGGCCACAAAATCGGACCCTGAGGGACCCCGGCCACAAAATCAGATCCTGAGGGGCCCCAACCACAAAATCGGACCCTGAGAGGCTCCGGCCACAAAATCGGACCCTGAGAGGCACCGGCCACAAAATCGGACCCTGAGGGGCCCCGGACACAAAATCGGACCCTGAGTGGCCCCACCCACCAAATCGGACCCTGAAGGGCCCCGCCCACCAAATCGGACCCAGAGGGGCCCTGCCCACCAAATCGGACCCTGAGGAGCTCCGTCCACCAAATCGGACCCAGAGTGACCCCGCCCACCAAATCGGACCATGAAGGGCCCCGCCCACCAAATCGGAAGCAGAGGGGCCCCGCCCACCAAATCGGACCCTGAGGGGCACTGCCCACTAAATCGGACCGAGAGAGGCCACGCCCACCAAATCGGACCCTGAGGAGCCCCGCCCACCAAATCAGACCCTGAGGGGCCCCGGCCACAACATCGGACCCTGAGGGGTCCCGCTCACAAAATCGGACCCTGAGGGGCCCCAAACACAAAATCGGATCCTGAGGGGCCCCACCCACAAAATCGGATCCTGAGGGGCCCCAACCACAAAATCGGACCCTGAGGGGCCCCACCCACAAAATTGGACCCTCAGGGGCCCCGGCCACAAAATCGGACCCTGAGGGACCCCGGCCACAAAATCAGATCCTGAGGGGCCCCAACCACAAAATCGGACCCTGAGAGGCTCCGGCCACAAAATCGGACCCTGAGAGGCACCGGCCACAAAATCGGACCCTGAGGGGCCCCGGACACAAAATCGGACCCTGAGGGGCCCCGGCCACAAAATCGGACCCTGAGGGGCCCCGGCCACAAAATCGGACCCTGAGTGGCCCAACCCACAAAATCAGACTCAGTGTCCCCGCCCACCAAATTGGATCCTGAAGGGCCCCGTCCACCAAATCGGACCCAGAGTGGCCCCGCCTACCAAATCAGACCCAGAGTGGCCCCGCCCACCAAATCGGACCCTGAGGGGCCCCGCCCACCAAATCGGACCCTGAGGGGCCCCGCCCACCAAATTGGACCCTGAGGGGCCCCGCCCACCAAATTGGACCCTGAGGGGCCATGCCCACCAAATCGGACCCTGAGGGGCCCCGCCCACTAAATCGGATTCTGAAAGGCCCCAACCAGAAAATCGGACCCTGAGGGTCCCCACCCACAAAATCGGACCCTGAGGGGCCCCGCTGACCAAATTGAACTCTGAGGGGCCCCGCCCACCAAATCGGACCCAGAGTGGCCCCGCCCGCCAAATCGGACCCGAGGGGCCCCGCCCGCCAAATCGGACCCCGAGGGGTCCCGCCCACCAAATCGGACCCCGAGGGATCCCGCCCACCAAATCGGACCCCGAGGGTCCCCGCCAACCAAATTGGACCCTGAGGGGCCCCGCCCACCAAATCGGACTCTGATAGATCCCGCCCACCAAATCAGACCCTGAGGGGCCCCGCTCACCAAATCGGACCCTGAGGGGCCCCGCTCACCAAATCGGACCCTGAGGGGCCCCACCCACCAAATCGGACCCTGAGGGGCCCCGGCCACAAAATCGGACCCTGAGGGGCCCCACCCACCAAATCGGACCCTGAGGGGCCCCGGCCACAAAATCGGACCCTGAGGGGCCCCACCCACAAAATCGGACCCTGAGGGGCCCCGGCCACAAGATTGGACCCTGAGGGGCCCCAACCACCAAATCAGACCCTGAGGGGCCCCGGCCACAAAATCGGACCCTGAGGGGCCCCACCCACCAAATCAGCCCCTGAGGGGACCCGGCCGCCAAATCGGACCCTGAGGGGCCCCACCCACCAAATCGGACCCTGAGGTGCCCCGGCCACCAAATTGGACCCTGAGGGGCCCCGCCCACCAAATTGGACCCTGAGGGGCCCCGCCCACCAAATCGGACCTTGAGGGGCCCCGTCCACTAAATCGGATTCTGAAAGGCCCCAACTACAAAATCGGACCCTGAGGGGCCCCACCCACAAAATCGGACCCTGAGGGGCCCCGCTGACCAAATTGAACTCTGAGGGGCCCCTCCCACCAAATCGGACCCAGAGTGGCCCCGCCCGCCAAATCAGACCTAGAGGGGCCCCGCTCACCAAATCGGACCCCGAGGGGCCCCACCCACCAAATCGAACCCCGAGGGGCCCCGCCCACCAAATCGGACCCCGAGGGATCCCGCCCACCAAATCGGACCCCGAGGGTCCCCGCCAACCTAATTGGACCCTGAGGGGCCCCGCCCACCAAATCGGACTCTGATAGATCCCGCCCACCAAATCAGACCCTGAGGGGCTCCGCTCACCAAATCGGACCCTGAGGGGCCCCGCTCACCAAATCGGACCCTGAGGGGCCCCGGCCACAAAATCAGACCCTGAGGGGCCCCACCCACCAAATCGGACCCTGAGGGGCCCCGGCCACAAAATCGGACCCTGAGGGGCCCTGGCAACAAAATCGGACCCTGAGGGGCCCCGGCCACAAGATTGTACCCTGAGGGGCCCCAACCACCAAATCAGACCCTGAGGGGCCCCGGCCACAAAATCGGACCCTGAGGGGCCCCACCCACCAAATCGGACCCTGAGGGGCCCCACCCACCAAATCGGACCCTGAGGTGCCCCGGCCACAAAATCGGACCCTGAGGGGCCCCACCCACAAAATCGGACCCTGAGGCCAAAGTGGCCCCTGAGAGGCACCGACAGTTAAAACGGATCCTGAGTTGAAAGTCTTGCAGGTGCAGCAGGCAAGTCTCTGTTAAAGGGGCAGCCCGGGCAGCATTTCAAACCACTATCTGTACTTACTTCAGGAAATACACATCTAGTTCTTCTTATTATTATTTTCCAGTTGATTTCCGCAATTAATGTGGCCCGAACCGCTACACGCACAGACTCCGTTGAGGTGTTGTTTCGAAGCCAGCATCCATGAGAGGTGTGCTAAGTATTTTTCGTGTCGATCGGATTTGTAGTTTTTGCGCAATTTGCATTTGAAATTTTTTTTTCCCGTCATTAGAATGCACTGTCTCAATGCTTTTCAATGGGAAGCTTAAAACATGCCCTGAGGTGATTGAAATGGCAGTTGAGCTCATTGATATGCGCAGGCACACGCAGTTACTATGCCAACGCCTACGAACATCACACGACGCCCCGAGGACAGAGCTTCTGCCACATAATATCAGCTCTTAAAGCGAAACCCACAGCACAAATGCAAATCTAGCTTCATCACATGACGCATGCCCCTGAGAGAGAATGTGCGCCAAAGTGGATTTAGAAGCCCAGTGAGCCACCCTGGCTCTTAAAGGGCCGACGTGCCAAAGTGATTCTTAAAGGGCCGGCGCACCGAAATGAGTCTTAAAGGGCCGGCGCGCCAAATCGAAAGCTGAGTGACCCCAGGCTCCAAATCGGAGGCTGAGCCACCCCGGCCTCCAAATCGGAGGCTGAGCCACCCTGGCCTCCAAATCGGACCCAGTGTTGCCCCGCTAAAAAAATCAGACCCAGAGTGGCACAGCCCACCAAATCGGATCCTGAGGGGCCCCGCCCACCAAATCAGACTCCGAGTGGCCCCGCCCACCAAATCGGACCCTGAAGGGCCCCGTCCACCAAATCGGACCCTGAGGAGCCCCGCCCACCAAATCGGACCCAGAGTGACCCCGCCCACCAAATCGGACCCAGAGTGGCCCCGCCCACCAAATCGGACCCAGAGTGACCCCGCCCACCAAATCGGACCCAGAGTGGCCCCGCCCACCAAATCGGACCCAGAGGGGCCCCGCCCACCAAATCGGACCATGAAGGGCCCCGCCCACCAAATCGGACCCAGAGGGGCCCCGCCCATCAAATCAGACCCTGAGGAGCCCCGCCCACCAAATCGGACCCAGAGTGACCCCACCCACCAAATCGGACCCTGAAGGGCCCCGCCCACCAATTCGGACCCAGAGGGGCCCCGCCCACCAAATCGGACCCTGAGGGGCACCGCCCTCAAAATCGGACCCTGAGAGGCCCCGCCCACCAAATCTGACCCTGAGGGGCCCCAACCACAAAATAGGACCCTGAGGGGCCCCACCCTCAAAATCGGATCCTGAGGGGCCCAACCAACAAAATCGGACCCTGAGGGGCCCCAGCCACAAAATCGGACCCTGAGGGGCCCCCCCACAAAATCGGAACCTGAGGGGCCCCGGCCACAAAATCGGACCCTGAGGGGTGCCGGCCACAAAATCGGACCCTGAGGGGCCCCGGCCACAAAATTGGACCCTGAGAGACCCCGGCCACAAAATCAAACCCAGAGGGGCCCCACCCACAAAATTGGACCCTGAAGGGCCCCGCCCACCAAATCGGACCCTCAGGGGCCCCGCCCTCAAAATCGGACCCTTAGAGGCCCCACCCACCAAATCGGACCCTGAGGGGCCCCGCCCACCAAATCGGACTCTGAGGGGCCCCACCCACAAAATCGGACCCTGAGGGCCCCAACCACAAAATCGGACCCTAAGGGGCCCCAACCACAAAATCGGACCCTGAGGGGCTCCACCCATAAAATCGGACTCTGAGGGGACCCACCCACAAAATCGGACCCTGAGGGGCCACACCCACAAAATCGGACCCTGAGAGGCCACACCCACAAAATCAGACCCTGAGGGGCCCCACCCACAAAATTGGACCCTGAGGAATCCCGGCCACTAATTCAAATCCTGAGGAGCCCAGGCCACCGAATCAGATCCTGAGGGGCCCCACCCACCAAATCAGACCCTGAGGCCAAAGTGGCCCCTGAGAGGCACCCACATTTAAAACGGATCCTGAGTTGAAAGTCTTGCAGGGGCAGCAGCCAAGTCTCTCTTAAAGGGGCAGCCCAGGCACCATTTCAAGCCACTATCTGTACTTCCTTCAGGAAATACACATCTAGTTATTCAGTTGATTTTCCGCAATTAATGCGGCCCGAACTGCTACACGCACAGACTCCGTTGAGGTGTCGTTTCGAAGCCAGCGTCCATGAGAGGTGTGCTAAGTAATTTTCGTGTCGATCGGATTTATAGTTTTTGCGCAATTTGCGTTTGAAAAAACATTTTCCTCAGTGCATTTCAATGGGAAAATGTTGCCACAGAGAAAACATGCCCTGAGGCGATTGAAATGGCAGTTAAGCTCATTGATATGCACAGGCACACCCAGTTACTATGCCAACGCCTACGAACTATACATGACCCCCCCAGGACACAGTTTCTGGCAGATAATATCAGCTCTTAAAGCGAAACCCACAGCACAAATGCAAATCTAGCTTCATCACATGATGCATGCCCCTGAGAGAGAATGTGCGCCAAAGTGGATTTAGAAGTCCAGTGAGCCAAACTGGCTCTTAAAGGGCCGACGCGCCAAAGTGATTTTTAAAGGGCTGGCGCACCGAAATGAGTCTTAAAGGGCCGGCGCGCCAAATCGAAGCTGAGCAACCCCAGGCTCCAAATCGGAGGCTGAGCCACCCCGGCCTTCAAATCGGAGGTTGATCGACCCTGGCCTACAAATCGGAGGCTGAGCTACCCTGGCCTCCAAATTGGACCCAGAGTGGCCCCGCCCACCAAATCGGACCCTAAGAGGCCCCACCCCCAAAATCAGAACCAGAGTGGCCCCGCCCACCAAATCGGACCCTGAGGGGCCCCGCCCACCAAATTGGACCTTGAGGGGCCACACCCACAAAATCGGACCCTGAGGGATCCCGGCCACCAATTCAAGCCCTGAGGAGCCCAGGCCACCGAATCGGATCCTGAGGGGCCCCACCCACCAAATCAGACCCTGAGGCCAAAGTGGCCCCTGAGAGGCACCCACAGTTAAAACGGAGCCTGAGTTGAAAGTCTTGCAGGGGCAGCAGGCAAATCTCTCTTAAAGGGGCAGCCCGGGCACCACTTCAAAGCACTATCTTTACTGCCTTCAGGAAATACACATCTAGTTTTTAATTTGTTATTACTTTAAAAATTCTAAAAAAAAATCAAATGTGAAAAAAAGAAAAAATCAGACTTACACATCGGACGGTTCTGCTCAGCTCCGTGGATAGCATAGTCTTTAATGTCATAAACATATATATAACCAATGTAATCTGCTACAAACATGAGAGAATCATCCTTAGTAATGGCAAGACTGCTGACCTGGCACCCAGTCCTAGACTTAAGGGAGAGAAGACGGATCAATGTAATGCACTTTCTAACAGTGGGACTAGCGGTAGGAAGCGCTTAATTATCATTATAATTATGGCACGTCAATAATACTAAAAATAAATCCCAAGTCTCAAAATAACAAATAGATGCATCAATAAATAATTATTATGCAAGTGCTACTGATGCAGTGATAAAAACCTTGGTACATATGAATCATTGTTTCTATACCTTACCACTGTTATTTAATAGGACCATACAATATGTTTTCACCTATATTGTTCTCTATATGCACCTGGTTCATACTATAACTTATTATTCAGCAGTTCATATTGCACTTTACATATCACTGTATCTATAACACTAATGTCACAGATGTATCAGAGGCTGCAGACTGTTGTACTGCATCTGTCTGCAGAAGGTCTCGTTGGTTCGCTTTGCAGACTAGTGGCCACCTCCCCCGGTGCTAATGGCCACACCTGAACCTGGGTGCTTATGACTCCCTACTTCCTGTTGGGAGGTGTAGGTGTTATTTCCACTTCTCTGTTGAAGCTTGGAGCTTTAGCAGTCTGCAAGCGTCCTCTTGGAGTTTGGAGGGCATCGGCATTTTTCTCTGAGTCTACTGAAGCTAAGTGTCCCCCTGGTTTCATTTATCCTTACTGTCTTTAGTGTTAGTGGGATTGACTAGCGTTCATCCTGTCCTTTCTAGTACCGGGCTTAGCGCCAGCGTCACACAGGGACTAGGTATCTTGTTCGGCAAAAGGTGTGGAACCTATATAGGACAGACAGGGTTATGTTAGATCAGTCTAGGGGTCTCAACTTCCCCCTTCCCTAGTGTTTGGTTCCCCATCCCTTTTTCCTTTGTGTTGCACTCAGTCTGTCCTACACTGTGTGTGACAACTAATCTGATATCGATGTATCTAATCGGATCTACAGTATATCTAATCTACATATCTATCCATCTATCTAATCTATGTAATATCTATGCATCTATCCAATATCCATCCCATCCCTGTACAGATTTACTGACCACTCATCTCCTGGGATCACAATATATTCTGACGAGCAGTTTTTGGATCAGCACCTAATTCTGTCAGAAGTAGTGCTTTATAGAATATCATGCTATTATGCTACTGGATGAATTTGACTTTTGCTGTAATAAGTGCAAAAATCAGTAGATGCTTTTGGATGTTATTCTGGCATTGTTATACTAGTGACTATATCTAAATCAGTTAATAGCAGCAATATTTACCTTATATCTACGTATAATTTAGGTGGACACTTACTGGTATAAAACTCGCAGACAGTTTTCCTCCTTGGAATATGTTCCAAAAATTGACTGAGCCTACAAAACACATAAACATTGTCCTTACTTCCCAGCGTAAGTGCAGATCTTTAGTAACACTCGTGATTTCATCATGGATTACCCAATGGTCCATTGGAGACAAGCGAGGCTGCTCCTTGTAACTTCACAGTACGCGTTTTCAGAAACAGAATTTTGCTCACGCTTTTGTCTGTTGCTATGAAAAAATAAAAAATTCTTCAAATTAGAAACAAAAAAATGTGAAAAATGATATTTTTATAAAGTGCCATCAACTTCAGAAGATGTATATGCACAATAAAATCAGTAATTGGCTTCTTGATAAATTAATGATTGTCGTCTTTCTTTTTACCCCAATATACATTGTTTTATAAAATGTTTCACACCTCTTTCCTCCACATTGGTAGTTTTCCTGTTTTGTGGAAGCTCTGATACATGGCAGTATTTTCCATATGTTTACTTCTTGCTAATTATGCTACTGTTTCAGTTTTTTTTGTCATTAGGTGGTGGTGGTGGGGGGGATTTTATTTTGCTATAGGGTCTCATGAATTCTAGTTACACCCCTGGGTAGTCCAATAGAATAATACCAATGGGGTGGGGCTCCATAAGGGCCCCGTCACACATAGCGACGCACCAGCGATCCCGACAGCGATATGACCTTGTCAGGATCACTGGTGAGTCGCTACATGATCGCTGGTGAGCTGCCAAACAGGCAGCTTCACCAGCGATCAGCACCAGCGACAGGAGGGTAACAAGCGACACACGTCGCTTAGTTACCCACTGTGTACCTTAGTTACCAGCACGCTGGTGCAGGGTGCTGGTAACCAAGGTACACATCGGGTTTCTAAGCAGCGCGCAGCACTTAGAAACCAGATGTTTACCTTGGTTACCAGCTCCCTGCACCAGCGTGCTGGTAAATAAGGTACACATCGGGTTTCTAAGCGCTGCGCGCCGCTTAGGACTGCGACGTTTACCTTAGTTACCAGCGCGCTGATCGCTGGTCTCCCGCCTGTCACACGCAGCGATGTGTGCTGGCCAGCGGGAGACCAGCGATCAAAAAAAAAGGCCTGGCCATTCCAGGACGATCAGCGATAACTGGCAGGGGGGCCGGTCGCTGCTCTGTGTCACATACAGCGATCTCGCTGGTGAGATCACTGTTGCGTCACAAAACTATGTGTGATGGGGGCTTAAGAGATAGATGGTTAAGTTGACAAAAGATTGCAATACTAAAGTATGGTATTCACATGAAAAGCAAAGAAAAATATGTTAAGCTCACATTTTACAAAAACCAGTGCCAGATCCCTGGGGAGTGCAGGGAAAGAAATCCCGATTATAAATGGATGAATATAAACCCAAGCAAAAAAAGAGAAAAATCCAGCACTTGGTCTCCAATATAAAATAAAATCAAATAAAAAAGCAATACAACTTCACACAGTTATAAACAGGAGATCATAAAAAGAATAACGCCAGCTGGATGTGATAATGAATATAAATGCTACTGTTTTTATTCTACATTGGAGACCAAGTGCTGGATTTTTCTCTTTTTTTTTTGCTTGTATTAATACTAAAGTATTGCCATACATCATTGTACAAGCAATTAAGGGATCATAGGTTTAAGTCCAACTGAGGAGCTAAAAATACAAAAAATAGTTTTATATATATATATATATAAATATATATATATATATATTACTACACCTTCTACACTGCAGAAAGAAAATATGGATACATAAACCAATTTTACACTATTTATCGCAATAAAATATTAATTTTTTTTCTTATAAATTTGATATTGATATAATCATACAAATCATACTGACCTGTAGAATAAAAAGTGCTAAGTTATTATTATAGTATTGTGAACACCATGAATATTAAATCTGAGCAACCTTGGCAAAATTGTTTTTTTTTTTCATTTTGCTCACATAGAATTTTTATCTTCAGTGCATTATATGGCACAGTGCATTCAAAACTACAACTAATGGCACAAAATGAATGAATGGAAATTTAAAACAGCTTTTCGAAGACGGGAATGAAACAAAAAGCCTCAACACTGACACTGGGACTCAAAATAAGGGTTTTTTTGGACCAGAATCTTAAGCCACGTCCTCTTTACTACTAAAAAATAAAGATTATTATTAAGTGTCACCACTATACCATTATGGAATATCTCAATGTTAATAAATGTTTAACTCCATGTCAACACGGATTTATGAAGAATTGCTCCTGTCAAACTAACCTGATCAGCTTCTATGAGGATGTAAGCTCTCAAATGGACCAAGGAGAATCATTGGATGTCATTTATCTCGACTTCTCTAAAGCATTTGACACTGTCCCACATAAAAGATTGGTAAGTAAGATGAGAAAGCTTGGGCTAGGGAAAAATGTGTGTAGATGGGTAGGTAGCTGGCTTAGTGATAGAAAACAAAGAGTGGTTATTAATGGGGCATACTCAGATTGGGCCAGGGTTACTAGTGGGGTACCACAGGGTTCTGTATTGGGCGCCCTACTATTTAATATATTTATTAATGATCTAGTGGATGGCTTACACAGTAAAATATCAGTATTTGCAGATGATACAGAACTATGTAAGGTAGTTAGCACAAAGGAGGACAGTTTGCAACTACAGACAGATTTGACTAAATTGGAGAATTGGGCTGAAAAATGGCAAATGAGGTTTAACACAGACAAGTGTAAGGTTATGCACATGGGAAGGAGAAACAGATGCTACAATTACTTACTAAATGGGAAACTACTGGGGAAATCAGACATGGAAAAAGACTTAGGCATCTTAGTCAATAAGAAGCTAAATTGGAGTGCCCAGTGTCAGGCAGCTGCCACCAAAGCAAATAGGGTCATGGGATGCATTAGAAGAGGTCTGGGGACACGAGATGAATACATAATTCACCCTCTGTACAAATCACTCGTCAGACCACACTTGGAGTATTGTGTGCAATTTTGGACGCCGGTGCTCAAGAAAGACATTACTGAACTTGAAAGGGTTCAAAGGCGGGCTACTAAAATGATAAATGGAGTTGGTTCCCTACAATACCCAGAAAGGTTATCAAAATTAGGTCTATTTACTCTAGAAAGGAGAAGACTTAGGGGAGACCTAATATATATGTACAAGTATATCAGAGGGCAATACAGAGATCTCTCCAATGAACTGTTTGTACCAAGGACTGTGACAAGAACAAGGGGGCATTCTCTTCGTTTGGAGGAAAGACAATTTCCGCACCAGCATAGAAGATGGTTCTTCACGGTAAGAGCAGTGAGGCTCTGGAATTCTCTTCCTGAGGAAGTGGTGATGGCCAACTCACTGAATGAATTTAAGAAAGGAATGGATGCTTTTCTTGTGAGTAACAGTATAGAAGGTTATGAATAACATAATATTATAGGTAGATGGTTGACCCAGCTTAGGGGAAGGAATTTTTTTCCCTATGGAGAAAATTGGCTTCTACTCTGTGGGTTTTTTTTGCCTTCCCTAGGATCAACAATGCAGAACAGCTGCACTAAAAATAGGCTGAACTAGATGGACATAAGGTCTTCCTTCAGCCTTCAAAACTATGTTACTATGTTACCCTCTGAATCAATGATGCAAAACTCATGTAAGTCTGACAGCCACATGGACAGTCTTTTCTATTTCAAAAAGTCCTAATAGTCACTGACAAAATCCCCCCATAATAATGACCACCAGAAGCCCCCCAAGATTTCAAGACATGTGTACTACAGAGCCCCCCAAAGTGCCAACCAGAGAGCAGCACGTGCTCCAAGACTGCCAACCACAATCCCCCATGTCACAGGGTGGCAAGGGGGACAGGGTGGATATATGGGGAGGGACAGGACAGGGGGCCATGATGGATATATAGAGGTGGGAGGATACGGGACCAGGATGGATATATAGGGGGCCAAGGATGTTTGGGGAGCCAGGATGCATATACTGTATATGGGGGGGCCAGGATGGATTTCTGGGGGGGCAGGACAAGGGACCAGGATGCTTATATCCGGGGGGGCCAGGATGCATATATTGGTGGCTAGGATGGATATATGGGGGGCAGGACAAGAGACCAGGAGGCAGTTACCGTATTTTTCGCTTTATAAGACGCACCTGATTATAAGACGCACCTAGATTTTAGAGGAGGAAAAGAAAAAAAATATTTTGAGTCAAATAATGTGCAAAAACCTTTAATTAAATAACAAAATATTATTTTAACATAGTAGACGCAACAGCAGCATTGTAGGTAATGTAAGAACAGTCCCATGTACCGTAAGTAACAGCAAGAGCCATTTTCTGGCTAACAAGTGAGGAGAAACGTTAATCGTCAGACACCACAATCTTCTAGTCAGAGAATCCCAGGAATTCCTCATCACTGCTGTCAGAGTCTAGGAAGCTCAGGTCCTCACAGTCGTTAGTATCACTTTCCTCAACGTCCTCATATAGTGCACCATCTTGGGTGCCATCTAATGCATTGCTAATCCCACATTTTTTGAATGAACGTATAACCGTTTCATCCTTCACTGATTGCCATGATGTTTTCACCCACTCACAAACTTGAGTGATAGTGGGCCTCTTCATGCGTCCAGTTGGTGTCAGGTCATGATTGCCAGCAGCCATCCATTTATTCCACTCTTCTCGCATGTAGACTTTAAACGGCTTGTTTATAGAAACATCGAGAGGTTGCAGCTGGCTGGTAAGCCCCCCTGGAATTACCGCGAGATGGGTCTTCACTTCTTTAAACACTTTTTTTGTGTTTTCACTAATATGTTCTCTGAACGGGTCTAGCACTAACAGGGATGTTTTTTTAGAAGCCCTCCAGGACGTTTGGACCACACTTTGTCTACCCACAATCTCATTCCATTCTCATCCATCCATCCATTCTTTCTCGTGAACGAGCACAACTCCTCGTGGGATAGCTTCTTTGGGCATGTTCTTTCTTTTAAAAATTAACATTGGTGGCAGTTTCGTGCCATCGGCACAGCAGGACAACACAACTGTGTAGTGATTTTTTTCATGTCCTGCAGTTTTTACCGTGACGGTTTTGGCACCCTTTGCATCAACAGTCCTGTTGGATGGCACGTCAAAGGTTAGAGGGACTTCATCCATATTCCCAATCTGGCCTAATTCATAACCATTTTTCTTTCTGCTGTCAATTACAAACTTGTGGAAAGACAGAATCTTTGCTTCATATTCTTGTGGCATTTTTGGGGCAATTCTAGTTTTGGTGCGCATAGCAAGGCCACATCTCTTCATGAATCTGAAGCACCATGCTGGTGATCCAGTGAAGTCATTGATGCCTTTCTCAGCAGCAATCCGCTTGGCTTCGAATAGGATCATTTTTGTTGAGACCGAAAGGCCATTATTTCTGTGGCGCATGATCCATTCTTTTACGTCCACGTCTAACTCTGACCACTTTGCACCACGCCTATGAAGACCAGATCTGCTTTTTCCTGCTTTTTGCAGCTCATCCTCCTGTTTCCTCCACTCTCTTATAATTTTTTCAGTTGGAGGCGGTCCAAAATGTCTCTCCGCTGCTCTGTTCCCATGCTCTTTAGCGTATTTTACAACCTCCAGTTTAAAGGGAATTTTGTATGCAAGCCTTTTCTGCTTTGACATGCTTGAAACATGCACAATATGCAGCAGCCAACTGTACGGTATTTTATTGCAACTAAATACAGTATTGAAACAACTGTCAGCTCTGTCATTCATAGTTATGGGGGCAATTGAGAGCATGAATGAATACGGTACTCTTGCTGTAGAAAAGACATGGGCCGCACATCCAAAAATACGGTAACAAGTTGATCTAGTGGAGTTAAGCAAAAATGTACTGTTTTCAACTGAACAAGAAGTTTTTAGTTTAACATTATGATCAGACTTATGAAGCCTACTGCCAAGTGACGGAGAATGTGTCCATAACTTTAAATACTGTAGCCATAAAGGTGTGGAGTAATGTGCCGCCCACCACCACAACGACAATGAGCAGGTGGGTACCTGGTGCCCCACAGTACCCATGCTGCAAGGCTGGAGACTAAGAGGGGTTCCGCCTATTTTTGCTCACTAAGAGGTTCGCCGTCATGTGCTAGCGGCTTCATACAGTCTAATCAGAATGTTAAACTAAGAACTTCATGTTTAGTTTCATTTTGCCTAGTGGCATTAGATCAACTTATGATTTTAGATGTGTGGCCCATGACTTTTTCTACACCTATGATGAATAAAATACGGTACATTGTTATGGGAGATCTGTGGTGACGCACTGTTATGCGAGATGTGTTGTGACGCACTGTTATGAGAGATCTGTGGTGATGCACTGTTTATGAGAGATCTGTGGTGATGCACTGTTATGGGGATCTGTGGTGATGCACTCCCATGGGTGATCTGTGGTGACACACTGCTATGGGGATCTGTGGTGATGCACTCCTATGAGGGATCTGTGACGCACTGTTATGGGAGATCTGTGGAGACACACTGTTATGGGAGATCTGTGGTGACACACTGTTATGGGGATCTGTGGATGATACACTGTTATGGGGATCTGTGGAGGACACGCTGTTATGGGGATCTGTGGATGACACACTGTTATGGGGATCTGTGGATGATGCACTGTTATGGGGATCTGTGGATGACGCACTGTTATGGGGATCTGTGGATGACGCACTGTTATGGGGATCTGTGGTGACACACTGTTATGGGGATCTGTGGTTGACGCACTGTTATGGGGATCTGTGGATGACGCACTGTTATGGGGATCTGTGGATGACGCACTGTTATGGGGATCTGTGGATGATGCAGTTATGGGGATCTGTGGATGACGCACTGTTATGGGGATCTGTGGATGACGCACTGTTATGGGGATCTGTGGTGACGCACTGTTATGGGGATCTGTGGTTGACGCACTGTTATGGGGATCTGTGGTGACACACTGTTATGGGGATCTGTGGATGACGCACTGTTATGGGGATCTGTGGTGACACACTTATGGGGATCTGTGGATGATGCACTGTTATGGGGATCTGTGGATGATGCAGTTATGGGGATCTGTGGATGACGCACTGTTATGGGGATCTGTGGATGACGCACTGTTATGGGGATCTATGGTTGGTGCACTGTTATGGGGATCTGTGGTGACACACTGTTATGGGGATCTGTGGTGACGCACTGTTATGGGAATCTGTGGTGACACACTGTTATGGGGATCTGTGGATGACACACTTATGGGGATCTGTGGATGACGCACTGTTATGGGGATCTGTGGTGACGCACTGTTATGGGGATCTGTGGTGACGCACTGTTATGGGGATCTGTGGATGATGCACTTATGGGGATCTGTGGATGATGCACTGTTATGGGGATCTGTGAATCACAGTACAGTGTGTGGTGTGAGTAGTACCATATATTGTGACTACCACCCCCCTCATCAATAGGAATACTCCTATGTACTGTATACATGGGTGTATTCTGAATGATGATGGAGGTGGTAGTCACAGTTGCAATAAACACTTTGGGCACTATCCCTATTTACACCAAAATATGGCTACAACCCCCATCATCCATCAGAATACACCCATTGATAGAGTATACGGTATTCTGAAGGATGATGGGGGTTGTACTTCCCTTCAATGTGTGCACTGCCTCACCTCTCCCAAGGATCTCGGAATAATGTGTGATAAAGGAAATTGCTACTATACATTTTGCTGGGATAGATACCTGATTGGTGGAGGCAGCTCAGCAACAGTTCCCTCCACCAATCAATATCCATCCCTGCAAACGAGGAGGAGGAGAAACATGCTTCTCTCCCTCCTCTGCTTTAGGTCTCCGTGTGCAGCGGAGCCTCCTGTTCCTGCTGCAAGCTTTTTGCCACAACTGCAGCGCATGTGCAGATCGAGTTCAGGGACCGAGCTCCATCTGCACACGTGCCGGTTTGGCGGCCATATTCTTGTAGCCCTGCAGACACAGACTGTGATACCGGTATTCTATCAGAAACCGGAAACTCACAGCCTGTTCCCGGAAGTGTCATGGCGCCGCCCTGCACTATGCCGACCACACACCGCCGGTTAACCGCAGCGATACCCCCAGCTCCAGGCCTGCTGCATTGCCCCACCGGAGACCCTGCATTGTACCAGGCTGCTCAGCAGCCGCCGCCTTCGCTACCGCCGCCGCCATCGCTACCGCAGCCGCCACTGCCACTGCAACAGTCACTGCCACCGCAAAAGTAAGTTTTTTTCCCCAGATTTTTTTCACTATACGATTGTAAGACGCACCCCCATTTCCCCCACAATTTGGGGGAAACAAAAGTGCGTCTTACAATCCGAAAAATATGGTATAGGGGGGGTCCAGGATGGATATATGGGGAAGCCAGGACAAGAGACCAGGAAGGATATATGGGAGAGATATACAATATTGGGGGCAAGACAAGGGACATATGAGGGCCAGTATGTATAGCTGGGGGGGCAGGATGGATATCTGGGGGCACATTATAAAATAAAGGGGGCCAGGCTGTTCGAGATTATTAAATAAAGGGGGCCAGGATGAGGGACTTAATTACTGTTTGGGGGCCAGAATGAGGAACATGCTATATTAGTTTATGGTGACTAGTGTGGAACATAATTTCTTTAGGGTCCAATTAGGGACATTAATACTACTGTAATATAGTTTACTTTTTAGGAAACAGTTTTCCATGGAGGGAACAAAAAAGAGGTCCTGTTACTGTGCAGGGCAGCACTACGTCGCTTTTTTTTTCTTCATTTGACGTAGTGTTGAAGTCAGGGAAAAAGTCAGGAAAGTGCTCTGAAAGCGATCAACTTTTGATGACTGTGTGTTATTTTTTGCAGAGACGAGTCCTGGCTGGAAGTAGTAATGGCAGTCTGTGTTGGTTGAAGAAGAAAAGTAAGGACTTCAAATACAAGACATCACTGGTTAGTCAGTGTATTAAATGTACATGCACACTATACACTATATACTGTGTACAGAGCTCCCTGTCTATAACGTCACCGGTGATCACTGTATTACCTGTACACTATATACAGAGCTCCTGTGTATAATGTCACTGGTGATCACTGTATTATCTGTACATTATATACAGAGCTCCTGTGTACAATGTCACTGGTGATCACTGTATTATCTATACACTATATACAGAGCTCCTGTGCATAATGTCGGTGGTGATCACTGTATTATCTGTACACTGATGCTTTGGATCCCCAATGTGTTCCATAAGTCTCTCCTGAAGTCATTTGTACCTTCCTCTGATGGATCTCCATCCCCTCCACCTCCAGTTTCTGTGGACAGGCAGATGGAGTATGGGGTGGAACAGATTGTGGATTTGCGCATGGTCCGCAGTTCTCTGCAGTATTTGGTCCATTGGAGGGGTTACGGTCCTGAGGATTGATCTTGGGTCCCGACACGATCAGTTCATACCGATCGATTGGCTCGGGCAATTCATGCTGGGTATCCTGGGAAACCTGGGGGTCCGGTGACCCACCCATGAGAGAAGGGTACTGTCATGATCCAGACCGGATTTTGAGTCCTTTTTTCCCGGTCTATTCATGTCAAGAGTTAACCTTTCCCAGCCTCAGTCTGGGCTCAGGTTGTCTACTTATTGCCGCTGCTTCCTGCAGGCAATGTCAGTTATAGTTTTTGCCTAGGGCTGCTGTTGTGAACACTTTTGACCTGGCTTCTGAGTTTGGGCTCCCTCTGGTGGTTGCTACTGGTAATGGAGCTGGTCTGGCTGACAGAAGTCAATCACCTGAGCAGGATGATTGGAGGTCAGGTGTTACAGACTGCAGTGATTTAAGCAAGCAACCTTCCCTCAGCTCTTGCCGGTGATTTGGTTTTCTTCCTGAGCTTTTTGGAAGTCTGCTTGCCTCCTGCTTCGTCTTGCATCTTTCAGATAAGTTATTTGTCTGCTTGAATCTTTTTGCATTTTATCCATTTTTTGCTATCCTCTGATTTCTGCCTTGCTGATGTGAGTTCAGCCTGGTTCCCTGCTGGGACCTGTGCTGGACTCTGTTTCATTTGCCACAGCTTATGTCAGTCTTTGCAGTATTTCTAATTCCCTGTTATATCAGTATCTTTTGTTTGCGTCTAGTTACACCAGAGTTCTGATTTAGTGGGGGAGAGGTCGTATGGCCTCAGTATGTTTACATATCAGACGTGTTGGAGTTTTTCTTAGGGTTTTTTGCGTGATTGCAGACAGTATCCTTTCCTGTCCTATTCTATCTAGACAGTTTGGGCCCCATCATTTACTTACTCTATTTTCTGCCTGTGTTTGTGCCTCATCTTGTCTCACCGGCAATATATGTTCAGGGGCTATCTATTCCTTTGGGGTTCTACTCCGGGGCATTTTAGCTTTCCCCTTTCTTTCTTTAGGCTTAGTTAATTCTTTGGCTGTGCCGAGGCGTCTAGGGCATCGTAGGTACATCCCACGGCTAATTCTAGTTGTGTTGTCAGTTTAGGGGTCTGCAATCTGCTAAGTTACCAACCTCTCTGGTTATCTGGTTGCCTCGCATATTCCCCTGTTATTCTCCTCGGTTACCTAATCATAACAGGCTGCTGTAGCTGACTGATTGCCCTGATTTGTCCTGCTGCAGTTGCTGTCTGGACTCGTGTCTCTGTTTTCCCCTATTCCCGTCTTGACTCAGTGTTTCCCTTTAGTGTGCTGACTCCCTGGTTTTGACTTGGCTTGTATCCTCACCTTCTTGTCTTTTGTCTTTTGGCTTATCCGCTCCTGACCGTTACTGACCCCTTGGTTTGTCTCTGATCGTGAGTTTGCTTATTTCTTTGGTACTGCACTACAGTCTAGGATCTGACCTGGCTTGTTTGACTATTCTGCTGCCACTTGTGGTAGCCTCACTGCTGCACTGCAGGCCAGCTCTGTTTAGGTGCATTCCTGCTTCCACTCTACTGCCATCTAGTGGAGCCTGTACCTACCTGCATTACAGCAGCGTGACACACTATTTCTCCTTGTATGTGGTATTATTTGGCACCTATATGCTGGTAATATGTCATATTATTCGGTCACTATGTGGTGGTAATATGTGGTCTGGCTGTATTTGTTCCTTGTATGTGGTATTCGGTGACTATGTGGTCTGGTCATGGTGTGGTGGTATTTGTCCCTTGTATGTAGTATTATTCGGTCACTATGTGATCTGCACATGGTGAGGCGGTATTTGTTCCTTGTATATAGTATTATTCGGTCACTATGTGGTGGTAATATATGGTCTGGTCATGGTGTGGCATATTTGTTTCTTGTATGTGGTATTTGGTGACTATGTGGTCTGGTCATAGTGTGGTGGTATTTGTCCCTTGTATGTAGTATTATTCAGTCACTATGTGATCTGCTCATGGTGTGGCGGTATTTGTTCCTTGTATGTAGTATTATTCGGTCACTATGTGGTGGTAATATGTAGTCTGGTGTGGTGGTATTTCTTCCCTGTATGTGGTAGTATTGGTCTTGATATAGTGGACTGCGTTGTGTATTGCGGTCATTTGTTATCTCTGATATTAATTAGGAGAAGATTCTTTATTTCCATTAGAGATTAGACACTTGGCACACAGTGGCAGAGATGCACTAAAGGCCCCGTCTCACTAAGCGATCTCGGTAGCGAGATCGCTGCTGAGTCACAACTTTTGTGACACAACAGCGATCTCACCAGCGAGATCGCTGTGTGTGACAGCGATCAGCGAGCGGCCCCCCTGCCGGTATCGCTGATCGCTGCAAGAAACCTCTGGACATTTCTTTGGTCGCTGGTCTCCCGCTGGCCAGCACGCATCGCTGCGTGTGACAGGCGGGAGACCAGCGATCAGGTGTAAAAAATAATAAAAAAAATAAAAAATATAGTTATTCTCACCTTCCGACGTCCCGTTCAGCCATCCTGCCTCTCTCCACGCTCCGGTCCCAGTGATCCTTTGCACGAATGACCGCGAGACTTTGTTATCCCTCGAGACCGTGACATCTCGCGGTCATTCGTGCAAAGGATTACTGGGACCGGAGCATAGAGAGGCAGGATGGCTGAACGGGACATTGGAAGGTGAGAATAACAATATTTTTTATTTTGATTCTATTTTTTACAGCGATGGCAAGCGATGCCGGGCGCTCGGCATTGCTGTGCTGATCGCTGGTGAAGCTGTCTGTGTGACAGCTCACCAGCGATCACATAGCGACTTACTAGCGATCCTGACACCTTGATATCGGTGTCGGGATCGCTGGTAAGTCGCTTAGTGTGATGGGGCCTTTACAAGGGTTTTCCTGTGAAAAAAGTAATCACCTCTCTACAGGATAAGTGATAAAGTGATAACGTATTGATTGGTGGGGGTCTGACTACTTGGACCCATTCAGCAAAATGAGGAACTTTTTATCCCCATTAGACTGGAGTGGCATGTCTGACTTGACCACTAATCCATTCACTCCCTCAGTGGCTGCACTTGTTTTTTTTTTTGAAGCCCCAAAGAGAATGAATGGAGTGGAAAGACATATCACCTGCCGCAACATTTTAAAATGGGGATAAATGTCCTATCAATGATAAAACTTCCTCATTCTTCCGATCAGTGTAGTTGCTAATGGTCGGACAAAAGCGACTACTTATTCTGTAGAGCCCATGGATCAGTGATAACTTGTTTTAACCAAAGAACCCTTTAATGCACACATTAGATGTGCAGGAGCCGCCTGTGTTTTACAGTCGATGCTCCACTATAAAGGGGATAACAACTGACAGATATTTGCATATAGCGGTAGGGTGGGCCCCTAGAGTCCATTCCCCCTGTGGGCCCCAGACACCCCAGTCCGACCCTGCTCTTAGGGTTATGGCTTGCTCACTATCATCGTTAGGAAAGGCCAGGTGATGCAAATTTTCCAGCTTTATAGAAACACAGCCTCTTCTAACCTTGTCCCATAACAACAGCAGCTATTGGGTTCTTCTAAGCAGCTGACTAGCACTCTGAAAATAAAATGGTAGAGGACCACAAAGCAGGACAAGGCTATATGTAGATAGCAAAGCGTTCTCAAGTTACCCTTTCCTTAGTTAAAAATGTAATTAAAAATGGCAGTTACCAGGAACAGTGGAGATCAAGATGAGGTCCGGAAGACCAAGCAAAATTTCAGTGAGAACTGATTTTAGGATTGCTAGACAGTCAAATCAGAACCCCCCTTTTGACTGCAAAATACCTTAAGAAAAATTTAACAGAATCTGGAGTTGTGGTAAGAAGCTTCCGGAAGTGGAAAGGGTGACATTCTGACATTCTGTGCTTGGTTTTAACGTAACTTTATTCTTTCATGAGTTATTTACAAGTTTATGACCACTTATAAAATGTGTTCAAAGTGCTGCCCATTGTGTTGGATTGTTAATGCAGCTCTCTTCTCTCACTCTTGACACACTGATAGCAACACCGCAGAAGAAATGATAGTCTAAGGGGGTCAGATTCCTTGTAGGAATGTTCGGACCTGACACCCCTAATGTGGTGGTGCACCATCTTGCTGGAAAAACTCAGGGAAGGTGCCATCTTCAGTGCATAAAGAGGGCAACACATCATCATGTAGCAATTTCAGATATCCTGTTGTTGTGAGTTCATTTTCCCCTTCACCATTGAGGTCTGATGAACTCCCTCTTCTGGTGAAGGAAGGTAGTGAGGCTGATTACAAAGCACCTGAGCAGAATGATGATGACTGGGTGACTGGGATTGCTGACTGGATATAAGGCAGCCGACGCCCTTCTGCCTTGCGGGTGATTACTCTGAGGGATTCTTGGAGACCAGTCTGATTCCTGCTCCTCAAAAGCTAAGTTTTCTGCTCTTCTTTTAGCATTTGTGTTTTGTTTTTGTTTTGCCTTGTTTTTCTGGATTTCTGCCTTTCCCTGCCGGGTGAGCTGAATTCCTTTTTGCTCTGTCTTCAGATAATACCTGAGTACTGATATAGTCTATTTGAAGCCTAGCGTCTTCAGGGCTTTTTTCCCGATCAGTCTGTTGGCTCTTGTTTTTGAGAGGGTTTTGGCGGATTGCAGACAGCAGCTTTTCTATTCTGTCCTATTTAGTTAGCTTGGGCCCCATCATTTGCTCAGCCTATCTTTCTATCTGTGTGAGTGTTTTTTCATCTTGCTTCACCGTCATTATATGTTGGGGGCTGCCTATTGCTTTGGGGTCTGCTCTGGGGCAGTTTAGATTTCCCTTTCTGTCTTTAGGCTATGTAGTTCTCCGGCTGTGATCGAGGGGTCTAGGGCCCGTATAGGAACCCCCCACGGCTACTGCTAGTTGTTGTTGTCAGGTTCAGGGGTCTGCAATCCGATAGCTGCCAACTTCTCTGGTTTTCTGGACTTAGCTAGTATTTCTGTTTTTGCCTCCTACGGTGACTCATTCATAACAGAATCACCGCCATACCACAGATCCTAGGGTACTCAATAGCAGGAAAGAATTGTAAAAAAAAAAAAAAAAAAAAAAGGTGTGTATATTTTATCCTCTATATCTCTGAGGCCGTAGGAGAAATTTTTTTTTCTCTCAATGGAGATAAAGCAATTGTCTGATCGTGTGGAGCAGCTCGCTGCGGAAGTGCGGGGAATTTCCGCCTACCTTGCTCATTCACATGCTGCTGAACCAAAGATCCCTACTCCTGATGTGTTTTTTGGGGATCGGTCTAAATTTTTGAATTTCAAAAATAATTGTAAATTATTTTTTGCCTTGAAGCCTAACTCGTCAGGGAGCTCCAGGCAGCAGGTTAAAATTGTCATCTCTTTGCTGCGTGGCGATCCCCAGGATTGGGCGTTTTCTTTGAAACCAGATGATCCTATTCTGACTAATGTGAATGCATTTTTTCAAGCCTTGGGGCTGTTGTATGACGAACCTAATGCTATTGATCAGGCTGAAAAGACCCTGTTGGCATTGAGCCATTGTCGAGATTCTGCAGAATTGTACTGTCAAAAATTCCGAAAGTGGGCGGTCCTTACTACCTGGAATGATAATGCCTTGGCAGCTCTCTTTCGGAAGGGTTTGTCAGAAGCCGTAAAAGATACTATGGTGGGATTTCCTGTTCCCTCTGGTCTTGACGATTCTATGTCATTAGCCATTCAGGTTGATCGGCGTTTACGTGAACGCAGGACTGCACGAGAGGTGTTGCCACCTGTTGAACGAGTGTCTGAATCTATGCAATGTGATAGAGTTTTGTCCAGGGAGCAACGTCAGGAGTTCAGAAGGCGTAATAAGCTGTATTTTTTTTGTGGAGATGCCTTGCATATTATTTCTGTCTGTCCTAAACGAGAGAAACGTTTTGCACACACGTTTTCTGTGGGTGGTGTTCAACCTAAGTTTCTTCTGGCAATTACTCTGATCTGCTCCCTGTCCACATTTTCCGCCAAGGCTTTTGTGGATTCGGGAGCAGCCCTGAATCTAATGGACTTGGATTTTGCTAAACGTTGTGGATTTCCGATGACACCTCTGCGGACGCCTATCCCTTTGAGGGGGATTGATGCTACTCCTTTGGCGAAAAATAAACCTCAGTTTTGGACCCAGGTGGTAATGCGGGTCGCCCCAGACCATCAAGAAAATTGCAGATTTTTGGTGTTGCATAATTTGCATGATACCATTGTTCTGGGGTTTCCCTGGTTGCAAATTCATAATCCAGTTTTGGATTGGAAATCTGTGTCTGTGGTGAGTTGGGGTTGTCGGTGTGCCCTTAGTGAGGCTCCGGTTTTTTCCACCTCTCCTCAGTCGCATGATGTTCCTGACTATTTGGCGGACTTTTATGATGTATTTAGTGAGAATGAGTCTGCGTCTTTGCCTCCTCATAGGAGTTATGACTGTGCAATTGAACTGAGCCTGGGGTGTAAATTTCCTAAGGGTCGGCTCTTCAATTTATCTGCACCCGAGCACGAGGCTATGCGATCCTATATTAAGGAGGCATTGGAGAAGGGTCATATCAGACCATCCTCTTCACCCTTAGGTGCCGTTTTTTTTTTTTGTGGCCAAAAAGGATGGTTCATTAAGGCCTTGTATTGATTGTCGTGCCCTCAACAAAATTACTATTAAATATCAGTATCCGTTACCCCTGATTTCGGATCTATTCTCCAGAGTTAAAGGTGCTTGCTGGTTTACCAAGCTTGACCTCAGGGGGGCGTATAATCTTATCCGCATTAAGCATGGGGATGAATGGAAGACGGCGTTTAATACTCCGGAGGGACATTTTGAGTACCTGGTGATGCCTTTTGGGCTCACTAATGCCCCTTCTGTCTTCCAGTGCTTCATGAACGACATTTTTCGAGACTTTGTGGATAAAATTTTGATTATCTATCTGGATGATATTTTGATCTTCTCCAAGGATTGGGATTCTCATGTGGAACATGTTCGGACTGTGTTCCGGATCTTGAGGGAGAATTCCCTGTATGTCAAAGGATCGAAATGCCTTTTTGGGGTACAGAGGATTTCATTTTTGGGATTTATTTTATCTCCGTCAACTATTGAAATGGACCCGGCCAAGGTACAGGCCATTTATGATTGGGTTCAGCCCACTTCTTTGAAGGCCCTCCAGAAGTTTTTGGGTTTTGCTAATTTTTATCGGAAATTTATAGCAAAATTTTCTAGTGTTGCCAAGCCATTGACTGATCTGACTAAAAAGGGTGCTGATGTGTTGAATTGGTCTCCGGAGGCTGCTTCTTCCTTTCAGGAGCGGAAGCAAAGATTCACTTCTGCCCCGGTTTTGCGGCAACCTGATGTCTCACTCCTCTTCCAGGTAGAGGTGGACGCTTCTGAGATTGGTGCAGGAGCTGTTTTGTCCCAAAAGGATCCTGTAACATCTAAAATGAATCCCTGTGCTTTCTTTTCCCGAAAGTTCTCTCCATCTGAACGTAACTATGATGTGGGGAATCGGGAACTGTTAGCCATTAAATGGGCATTTGAGGAGTGGAGACATTGGTTGGAGGGAGCTAAACACCAAGTCGTGGTCCTCACTGACCACAAGAATTTGATTTACCTGGAGTCGGCCAAACGCTTGAACCCTAGAGGGGCTAGGTGGGCCTTGTTTTTTACACGTTTTGATTTTGTGGTCTCTTTTCTTCCTGGCACTAAGAATGTAAAGGCAGACGCCCTCTCTAGGAGCTTCTTTGCTGATTCTCCTGTGGTGACCAAGCCTGCTACCATCTTAGGCGAAGGGGTAGTTCTTGCTGCCATCTCGCCTGATTTGAGACGTGCTCTGGAGAAGTTCCAGGAGGACAAACCTGAGCGTTGTCCCAGTGGAAAGTTGTATGTTCCTGACCAGTGGAAGAAGAGAGTGATGTCTGAAGTTCATTGCTCTGCATTAGCTGGTCATCTAGGTATTTTTGGTACTAGAGATCTGGTGAGTCGGTCTTTTTGGTGGCCCGCCTTGTCTCGTGATGTCAGGAATTTTGTGCAGTCCTGTGGTACTTGCTCCCGGTCTAAACCTTGTTCTCGCTCTAGTGGGTTGCATATTTCAATGGATTTCACCTCTGATATGCCTGTCTCTCAGAGAATGACTGTTATTTGGGTGATTTGTGATAGGTTCTCTAAGATGGTCCATCTTGTACCACTCCCTAAGTTGCCATCTTCCTCTGAGTTGGTGCCCCTGTTTTTACAACAGGTGGTTTGCTTGCACGGGATTCCTGAGAACATTGTATCTGACAGAGGAGTTCAATTTGTGTCGAGATTTTGGAGGACTTTCTGTTCCAAGCTGGGAATTCAGTTGTCCTTCTCCTCTGCTTTTCACCCTCAGACCAATGGGCAGACGGAGAGAACAAACCAGACCTTGGAGTCGTATTTGAGATGTTTTGTTTCCGCCGATCAGGATGATTGGGTTTCATTCTTGCCCTTGGCCGAATTTGCTTTAAATAATAGAGCTAGTTCTGCCACTTTGATGTCACCTCTTTTTTGTAACTTTGGGTTTCATCCTCGATTTTCTTCAGGGCAGGTGGAGCCTTCTGCCTGCCCAGGTGTTGACACTGTGGTGGAGAGAATGCACCAGATCTGGGACCAAGTGGTGGATAAGTTATCTCTCTCCCAGGAAAAGGCCCAGCGGTTTTCCAACCGACATAGGACCATTGGTCCCCAGTTTATGGTTGGTGATATGGTTTGGTTATCATCAAAAAATATCGCTATGAAGGTGGCTTCTCCTAAATTTAAGCCTAGATTTATTGGACCTTACAAGATTTTGGAGATTATTAATCCGGTCTCTTTTCGTTTGGCTCTTCCTGTCACATTTAAAATTCATAATGTGTTTCATAAGTCCTTGTTGAAGAGGTTTGTTGAACCAGTTGTTCCTGGGGTGGCACCTCCGGACCCTGTATTAGTTGAAGGTAACATGGAATATGAGGTAGAGAAGATACTGGATTCCCGTCTGGCTAGACGGAGACTCCAGTATTTAGTTAAGTGGAAGGGTTATGGTCAGGAGGATAATTCCTGTGTCTCTACCTCTGATATTCATGCCAAAAGATTGGTGCGTGCCTTTCATCGGGCTCACCCTGATTGCCCTGGTGGCGTGGATGAGGGTTCGGTGACCCCTCCTCAATGGGGAGGTACTGTTGTGAGTTAATTTTCCCCTTCACCATTGAGGTCTGATGAACTCCCTCTTCTGGTGAAGGAAGGTAGTGAGGCTGATTACAAAGCACCTGAGCAGAATGATGATGACTGGGTGACTGGGATTGCTGACTGGATATAAGGCAGCCGATGCACTTCTGCCTTGCCGGTGATTACTCTGAGGGATTCTTGGAGACCAGTCTGATTCCTGCTCCTCAAAAGCTAAGTTTTCTGCTCTTCTTTTTGCATTTGTGTTTTGTTTTTGTTTTGCCTTGTTTTTCTGGATTTCTGCCTTTCCCTGCCGGGTGAGCTGAATTCCTTTTTGCTCTGTCTTCAGATAATACCTGAGTACTGATATAGTCTTTTTGAAGCCTAGCGTCTTCAGGACTTTTTTCCCTATCAGTCTGTTGGCTCTTCTGTTGATAGGGTTTTGGCGGATTGCAGACAGCAGCTTTTCTATTCTGTCCTATTTAGTTAGCTTGGGCCCCATAATTTGCTCAGCCTATCTTTCTATCTGTGTGAGTGTTTTTTCATCTTGCTTCACCGTCATTATATGTTGGGGGCTGCCTATTGCTTTGGGGTCTGCTCTGGGGAAGTTTAGATTTCCCTTTCTGTCTTTAGGCTATGTAGCTCTTCGGCTGTGATCGAGGGGTCTAGGGCACCGTAGGAACCCCCCACGGCTACTGCTAGTTGTTGTTGTTAGGTTCAGGGGTCTGCAATCCGATAGCTGCCAACTTCTCTGGTTTCCTGGACTTAGCTAGTATTTCTGTTTTTGCCTCCTACGGTGACTCATTCATAACATCCTGTGGCATTGAAGTTTCCATTGATGAAGGACGGCCCCACTATCTTTGTACCCCATATACCACACCATACCATCAATTATGGGTGTCAGGTCCGAGCATTCCTACATGAACAGTTTCCTGGAAAGTGGATTCGTCATCGTGGACCAGTTGAATGGCCACCAAGGTCTCCCGATCTGACCCCCTTAGACTTTTATCTTTGGGGTCATCTGAAGGCAATTGTCTATGCTGTGAAGATATGAGATGTGCAGCACCTGAAACAACGGACACTGGAAGCCTGTGCTAGCATTTCTTCTGCGGTGTTGCTATCAGTGTGTCAAGAGTGAGAGAAGAGAGTTGCATTGACAATCCAACACA
This sequence comes from Dendrobates tinctorius, assembly GCF_039654945.1. Lineage (NCBI taxonomy): Eukaryota > Metazoa > Chordata > Amphibia > Anura > Dendrobatidae > Dendrobates > Dendrobates tinctorius. Next base: position 36,490,981 of record NW_027361743.1, on the reverse strand, counting down.
ATGGGCAGCACTTTGAACACATTTTTTAAGTGGTCATAAACTTGTAAATAACTCATGAAAGAAAAAAGTTATGTTAAAACCACCAAGCACACCATTGTTTTTCTTGTGAAATTCTCAATAAGTTTGATGTGTCACATGACCCTCTTCCCATTGAAAAAAATAAAGTTGGATCCAAAATGGCTTACTTCAAAATGCCCACCATGATCACCACCCATCTTGAAGAGTTTCCCCTTTCCCATATACTAATGTGCCACAAACAGGAAGTTGATATCACCAACCATTCCCATTTAGTTTAGGTGTATCCAAATAAATGGCCCTCCCTGTATATATACTTATACATACTGTGAGGCAGTGACTGGTGTTACATGTGAGGGTCACTGTATGTTCCCCCCAGGATGCGTACAGAGGCGTATTGAGGCCATGAGAGGGCATTGCAGTCACAGGCGTAGCTGTAGTTGCATTACAGACTAAAGTGAGTATAGGTCTTAGACATACTAGTTGTCCAAGGCAGATTTAGGGAATACCTGCTCTGGGTTTTGGTGTTTTGAAACAGACTGCAGATGGTAGTATTGCAGTCTGTTTCATTCCTGGCCATGCTTTCCACGTGGCTGAAGGCCTCAGGTTGCTAGTTAAAAACCCTGCAGTATAGGGTTTGGGTGTGTCAAGGTGAGTGTCAGTCTGGTTTGTGCTAGAGGGCAGAGCAGTTGGCTCTGCAGTGCTCCATCTGTGTGAGGCAACACAAACAAGAGGAGACAAAGCAGCCAAGGCAGTTCAGGTGTTATGAATGAGTCACTGAGGAGGAAAAACAAAAACAAGCTAAGCACCAGAAAACCAGAGAGGTTGGTAACTAAGCGGATTGCAGACCCCTGATCCTATCCACACAACTAGCAGTAGCCGTGGAGCGTACCTACGATGATCCTAGACACCTCGTCACAGCCAGGGAACTAAATAAGCCTAAAGCAAGAAAAGGGGAAATCTAAACTGACCCAGAGCAGACCCCAAAGCAATAGACAGCCCCCAAACATGTATTGACGGTGAGACAAGATGAAAACACAAATATAGATAGAAAAATAGGCTGAGCAAACGATGGGCCCCACACTAACTAGAAAGGACAGGAAAGGAAAGATGCTGTCTGCAATCACGCTCAAAACCCTGCCAAAAAATGTCCAACACTTTCTGATAACAAAAACCCTGAAGTCGCTAGACTTCAATTCCCTATATCAGCACTCTGGTATATTCTGAAGACAGAGCAAAAGAGAAAAATCTGATCAGGGACAAAAGGCAAACTGGCATAAACAGAAATATAAGAATGGAAATTCAGCACAGCCCCAGAAGGGGCTGGCCGACCACAAAAACTGAGTAAACCAGACAAAATCTCATGTGAATAATAGCAAAGCACACTTAGCTTGAGCAGGCAGGAACAGAACTGGAAACCAGTACCTCAGGGCAGGAGAAAATCACTAGCACAAAATTATGGAGTCGGCTGTCTTAAATCCAGTCAGAGACTCCTGATGTCCACTCACAGTCCTCCTCCTCAGGCGGCAATTTAGATCAGCTTCATTACCTGCTGTCACCACCAGAGGGAGCCCGGATGGAGAACTCACGACTCCTCTGTCTACACAGCCATCTCCACCACCCTCACCAGAAGCCAGAGGTAAACCAGAAAATGATTTCACAACATCAGAGGCCTGGCACCCACAGCGTACACAGTGGTGCAATCACCCATAGCAACTGGTCTTGAGGGTGGACTGTCTTGTGCCCAGCGGTGAACTGGAGGTAAACTGTCCTGTGCCCGGGGGAAGACTGGCATGTTTAGTGACTGTAAACTGAAGGATATGGTTCCCGGCTGAGGCTGGAGGATATCGTGTGCTGTGTTTTGCTCAGTTGACCATTAAAGACACGTTTTGCTTTGAACTTTGCTGGATCACTGCCTCATCACTGCATAACTGTGCTACAGCTGCACTACACATAGCTGAAGAATGCGGAACAGTGTGAACTGAGGCATACCCCATAGAGTGCTGCATGTCGGTGAGGAAGCGGGTTGGAAAAATGGAGGAGCTTTTGAAACATGAGGTCCTCATTCAGCAGCAGGACCTGCAGTTCCAGCAGCAGCAGCAAAAGGTGCTGCAGTTTAAGGTGAGGGGTGATCAGCCGTGTAAAGAGGAGACCCCTAAGAGGAGGGGCGATCAGCGATGTAAAGAAGAGATTCTTAAGGTGAGGGGCGATCAGTGGGTGTTTATTAAATGACTATGTATGTCTATGTATGCCCAGCCAGTCTGTTCCGACGGCAGTGAGCCTGTCATGGTTTGTTCAGAATGCTGGACAGGCGGTGTAGGGGTTAATGGGTAGAGCCTCCTTCTGGGTCTGGGGAGGGTTTTTATAGCTTCAGGTGAGGACCCTCCCCTGTCATTTATACTCCTAGCTTGAGTGTGCCCGACCCTGCTCCGTTTGTGCTCTCGCCTGTCCTGGTACGATTGTTTGGTGTATGATCTGGTTTGGCCTTGGTTTACGTCTCTTGGATTCTGATTTTGTACTTGTGTATCCATCCTGTGTATGACTCTTGGCTGTGTCTGACCTCCCTCCTGAATATCCCTCTTGTACCGCGCTTGCTCGTACTGTGTATGACCTTTGGCTTTGTCTGACCTCCCATCTGTATATTCCTCCTGTACCTCGCCTGCCCGTACTGTGTATGACCTCCGTTTTGCCTGACTCTGAGCTTTTGTATATTGTCCTGCCATCTCTGAAAGCAGGACGCTAAGCCCCGCCCCCTTGCAGTCACATGACCGTAGGTCCTGTGTCTGCTTGCTAACTTCAGCGTCCACAGGTCCTGTGCATCTATACTTTCCAGCTGTACCTGACCCCGGGCTCTCTACAGTGCAGGTGAGTCCCTGCTCAGTGGAGGCTGCACGCCGGCGCTGTCAGGAGCCTGACAGAGCCCCAGCTGTGTCAGGTACTCGTGAACGGGAACCAAATGGACGCTCTCCTGGACTCGGGGAGCATAGTGACTTTGGTCCATAGGTTCTTTGTTGCTGGGGACAACCCCAAAGGACGGAAAGTGGAGGTGATGGATATCCATGGGGAAGTCCCGGAGTACCCGACAGCGGAAGTTAATTTTTCTACATCATGTGGGGACATTAAACATATGGTGGGAGTGGTGAAGACTCTTCCATATAGAACTATGTTGGGAAGAGACTTGCCCCTGCTCTGGTCCCTGTGGGAGACCAGTGTCAACCCTTTTAAGGTAAATGTTGTTCTGGGTGTAGAACCATAGAATCATAGAATCGTAGAGTTGGAAGGGACCTCCTGGGCCATCTGGTCCAACCCCCTGCTCAAAGCAGGATGCGCTAAATCATCCCAGACAGATGTCTGTCCAGCCTCTGTTTGAAGACTTCCATTGAAGAAGAACTCACCACTTCTCATGGCAGCCTGTTCCACTCATTGATCACTCTAACTGTCAAAGTTTTTTCCAATATCTAATCTGTGTCTCTTCCTGTTCAGTTTCATCCCATTGCTTCTAGTCTTTCCTTGTGCAAATGAGAATAAAGATGATCCTTCTACAATGTGACAGCCCTTGAGATATTTGTAGACAGCTATTAAGTCTCCTCTCAGTCTTCTCTTTTGCAAGCTAAACATTCCCAAATCCTGCAACCTTTCCTCATAAGACAGGGTTTGCAGACCGGTCACCATTCTGGTCGCTCTTTTCTTGCTCCAGTTTGTTGATGTCTTTTTTAAAATGTGGTGCCCAAAACTGGACACAGTATTCCAGATGAGGTCTGACCAAAGAGGAGTAGAGGGAAATAATGACTTAACGTGATCTAGACTGCATGCTTCTGTTAATACATCCTAGAATTGCATTTGCCTTTTTTGCTGCTGCATCACACTGTTGACTCATATTCAGTCTGTGATCTATTAGTATACCCAAGTCTTTTTCACATGTGCTGTTGCTTAGCCCTATTCCTCCCATTCTGTATATGCTTTTTTCATTTTTATTGCCCAGATGTAGTACTTTGCATTTTTCCCTGTTAAAAACCATTCTGTTAATTGCTGCCCACTGCTCCAGTTTACTTACATCTTTTTGAATCCTCTCTCTCTCTTTAGTATTAGCTATCCCTCCTAGCTTTGTGTCATCAGCAAATTTAATCAGTTTACCCTCAATTCCTTCATCTAAATCGTTGATAAAGATGTTGAGCAATACAGGGCCCAGGACAAATCCCAAGTCAGGGATACCTGCCATAAGGGTCACCAACCCAGGGAGAGAGTGTAAACCCAATAGGTTCCCCCTAGAGGTATTGGTAGGAGAGGCTGATGATGTTGCTCCGGGTGTAAAACCCGAAGATCCCAAGTCATTGATACCTGCCATAGGGGTCGCCAACCTAGGGACAGAGTGTAACCCCGAAAGATTCCCCCTAGAGGTTGTGGCAGGAGAGGTCGTGGAGACCCCACTGAACCCCAAGCTGGAAATGTCCCCAGGTAAGTTCAGGACAGCTTAGTTCCAGGGTCCCATGCAGAGATGCAGGTATAAAAAACGCACATCACGCACCGCTGCCAGCACGTTAACCTCCAAAATGCTGCAATCGAACAAGATCGCAGCATTCCGGGAACCAGCTGAGGATTGACAGCCCCTCTGCCTTTGGATGGAAGACCTGGTGGCGTGATGCGGGGTCATGATCCTTACCAAGGTGACCCGATGTCGTCATGACGACATCTGGGTCACCAGAGCTAGGAAACATGCTGACCATGCGCAGTGCAGAGCTGACAGTTTCTACAGCAATCTCTGAAATACATGATTCAGACAGAACCTCTGATGGAAGATACCTTATAATAAGGCAGATGGAGGCACTGTGGATGCCATCTGACCTGTGATTCGGCGGTGTCCGTCTTTTTAGGATTGCATAAAAGTGCCGTCTGATACAGTTTTATGCACTTCTGAAAAGAAGTGTAAGAGGAGGGCAAGACGGTAATTGTAGCCGAGGACAACGGGGCTCTAGTGTCCTGACCTCCCACAGGAAAATCTTCAGCATCTACAGCGTACCTGTTCTTGTTGCTGGTCCATGGTCAGTAATTCCACTTAGGTGCGACCCAGCTCCTGCACACTTGATTCCAGTGCATAAAGATGAAATAACAGACACAGATACCGATTCTGATGCAGAATCAACGTTTTTACTTTCTTCTTCAACAGTCCCGGACACATCAGTTACGTTACAGTCCACACAGCATTCCTCCTGCACTTCCCTTGCTTACTTTCTGTATCCTCACATACATTCCGGGGTAGTAGCGCCCTTGGCGGTACCACAGCTTCACTATTGTAAGACCTCAGTACATAGGGGATCCTGCTTGTCCGTTTCGCCCCGGATTTGCCAGGTTCAGACCTTTTGAGAGTCTGCCACATTGTGAACATTCTGCGCCCTGCACAGCTTTTGGATCACGTTTCCTTCTCTGTTCCTGCTGCTGACGTGTACTGCAATTCCCCATTTGCTCCGGTCTTATCCAGCACCCGTCTGACTGTGCCCGTGCTACTTCACTTGAATAACGTTACATACTGTAGCTGCTATGGCGTCCTGGACTTAGAGCCTTTGTGGACTTGTCGGGCGTGCTCACCCTTCTGAACTATTCCTACAACCTACACTAACTTAACCCACAGCAGCTCCTCCTATAGTTAACTATATGTGTGCACTTACTAAACCTTCTAGAAACTTCCTACATCTATACCTAATAAGGCCCACTAGTATGCCCCTCAGGCACTATGCTTACCCTAGTCTATGGAACTATATACTAACAGTTCCCTCCACTAATGAACCCAAAGGATGCACTTACCCTAATCTGTACAGAAATACAATACGGTGCAAAAGACATAACATTTTACAATATGTACAGTATGGTAACACATAAAATGTGGCAATACCAATTAGACAATCGGTAATACACAGCTGTGTAGCAGTACCATGGCATAATCATATATGTACAAGATTTACAATATATGTTAATATCAGAACACCTTAAAGGGAAATTGGCATTAAAGGGACATTCTACTCAATCCCCTACAGAAGGACACCACTAAACAGAGGCCAGATGAAGTCCAGAGTATCTCTGCTGCCTCATTACAGTGAATGGATCCCTCGGGGGTTTCATCTGAATCACATCACTCAGAGATTTAGATGGAAACCCCAAAGTAAGTGCTCAGCGTAGAGCGCCGGAAAACTGTGATCCAAAACATTATGTAAAATGTTCCCAATAAAAGCTCCAACTCAATCCACAAAAAAAGCAAGTCCTCACTCAGGTCTGTCCTCTGTTAACGGAAATATAGGGCCTTCTACGCTACTGTTAGCACAAAGGCACTAGAAAAGCAAAATGGCTTCACGCTGTCATGGGAAGCCTAGGTAACTTTAGGCTGAAACCCCGGGGCCCCTGCGGTGTCCCTCAGACTAGGGGAAACCCTGTCTGTCCCTCAACCCAGGGTTTACACTGAAGGTGTGCCTGCCTGGGCCTCCACCCTGTCCTTGTCTCCTGTCCAGCCCTAAGCTGAACCCACCACCCTCCACCCAGTGAGGAGACCAAGCACCAGACTCCACAAATAAGTATGGACAGGGATAACGGAAATGCACCATACCGCGTACACACAGGGGAATACAGTAATGTGCAAGGGCAACCAAATAATACAACACAGGGAGGCAAAATGGCAACAATGGAATATACTACACCAGCAACCGTATGCTCCTTAGACCACCACTCCACACCGGTATCGCTTAGCACAAGGCAAGAGCTATAGTCGGCGACGCCCATAGTCACACAGGGCAATTTAAAGACAGAGGGCGTGGCTAAGCCCTCAGCCAGAATGACAGCCTGGTTAACCCAATCCAAGCCGGATCAGAAGACCAAGCAGCGCCGCTGAGAACCATGTGGTAGGATGGGGTATTACCGCACCCTGGTGCGAACAGTGTCCGACATGACAGTACCCCGACTTTTACGAGGGACCCCAGGAACCTCACAATGTCGAGGACCCGGCTTGTCCGGATGGCGGCGATGAAACACTGTAATCAGTCGGTCCGCATGTATGTCCGAGGCCGGCACCCAAGTCCTCTCCTCAGGACCATAGCCACGCCAGTGGACCAGGTACTGTAGAGTACGATGCACTACCCGAGAGTCAACCACCTTGGACACCTCAAACTCCAACGTGCCATCCACCAAGACGGGAGGTGGTGGCACGGGAGAAACATCAACAGCACCCACGACTTTCTTAAGTAACGCCTTGTGAAACACATTATGTATCTTGTATACGGCAGGTAACTCTAAACGAAATGCCACAGGGTTGATAATTACGGAGATCCTAAATGGACCAATGAACCTGGGCCCCAACTTAAGCGATGGTATTTTGAGTTTGATGTTCCTTGTAGACAACCACACCCAATCACCCACACACAGGTCCGGACCAGGCACACGTCTACCGTCAGCCACACGTTTATACCTAGAACCTACATTCAGCAAGCGCTGCTTTACTCTCCTCCAAACGGATGACAATTGTGCTCCCAACTGGTCCTCCTCAGGGACGCCCGCAGAGCTCCCTTGGCGCAAGGTACAGAATTGGGGATGTTGACCATAAACACAAAAGAAAGGAGATTCCCCAGACGATTCCTGATAATGATTGTTTATCGCGAATTTAGCCAGAAGAAGAAATGCCGACCACTCTTCCTGATTGTCAGACACAAAACAGCGTAAGTATTGTTCCAGGTTTTGGTTCATACGCTCAGTCTGCCCATTCGACTGAGGATGGAAAGCCGATGAATGAGACAATTTAATCCCTAGGCGTGAACAAAAAGCTTTCCAAAATTTTGCCACAAATTGTGTACCTCTATCAGATACAATGTCAGACGGGACACCATGAAGTCTGACCACCTCACGAATAAATACCTGAGCAAGGGTCTTCGCATTGGGCAAAGATGGCAAAGCAACGAAATGCGACATTTTAGAGAACCGATCAACTATTACCAGAATGACCGTGTTCCCAGCCGAGGAGGGCAAATCCGTAATGAAATCCATGGAAATCTCAGTCCATGGCTTACTGGGCACACAGAGAGGATGCAATGTGCCAGCAGGACGGGAGCGTGGTGTCTTGGCCCGTGCGCACGTGGTACAGGCAGACACATATGAGGCCACGTCCTGCCGGATTTTGGGCCACCAAAAACGACGTGATACAAGTTCCAGAGTGCCCTTAACTCCTGGGTGACCCGCCAGGACAGTATCGTGATGTTCCCCTAACACTTTTAAGCGTAGGTGTAGTGGCACAAATGATTTATTAGGAGGCAGACCCGGCGGTACCTCCTCCTGAGCATCAGCAATCTCTGCCTCAACCTCTGTCGTGAGAGCCGAGACCACAACTCCCTTTTGGAGGATAGGCACCGGATCCTCACGTGGCTCTCCACCTGGAAAACATCTGGACAAGGCGTCCGCCTTAGTATTCTTAGAACCTGGTCGGTATGTCACAAAAAAATTGAACCGGGTGAAGAATAACGCCCAGCGAGCCTGTCTGGGGGACAGGCGTTTAGCAGACTCTAAATAAAGCAGATTCTTATGGTCTGTTATAACAGTAATCTGATGGACAGCCCCCTCCAAGAAGTGTCGCCATTCCTCAAATGCCAACTTGATGGCCAACAATTCCCTGTTACCAATATCGTAATTACGCTCGGCCGGCGACAGTTTCTTGGAGACGTAGGCACACGGATGCAATTCGCCCAAGGATGGACCCTGAGACAGTACCGCCCCCACTCCAACCTCAGATGCATCCACCTCCACGGTAAATGGTAGGGAGACATCAGGCTGAACCAGGATGGGAGCTGAAGCAAAACTGTTCTTGAGGAATTCAAACGCGTGCACAGCAGCCTCAGACCAGTCAGAAAAATTGGTACCTTTTTTAGTCATGTCGGTGAGCGGCTTAGCAATCATAGAAAAATTCTTAATAAATTTCCTATAATAGTTTGAAAAGCCCAGGAATCGCTGAAGCGCCTTGAGATTATCAGGCCGATCCCACTGCAGCACCGCTTGCACCTTAGCGGTGTCCATTTTAAACCGAGACGGAAATTACATAACCCAAAAAAGGTAATTCTTGGACGACAAATACACATTTCTCAAGCTTGGCATAGAGCGTGTTTTCCCTGAGCAACTGCAACACCTGCCTAACATGCTCTATGTGTGCATCACGGTCGTGTGAGTAAATAAGAATGTCATCAAGGTATATAATAACAAATTTCCCCAAGAGATGAGAAAAGACATCATTTATGAAATGTTGAAATACTGCTGGCGCGCTCGTCAACCCAAATGGCATCACCAAATTCTCAAAATGACCCTCAGGGGTATTAAATGCCGTCTTCCATTCATCCCCTTGATGGACTCTTATGAGATTGTACGCCCCCCTGAGGTCAAGCTTGGAAAACCATTTGGCACCAGACACCTGGTTGAACAAATCGGGTATCAGTGGCATCGGGTAGGGGTCACGAACCGTAATCTGGTTGAGTTCCCTGAAATCCAGACACGGGCGTAATCCGCCATCTTTCTTCTTGACAAAGAAGAACCCCGCCGCCAATGGAGATGATGAAGGCCTGATGTGCCCTTTGCTTAGACTTTCTGCAATGTATTCTTTGAGAGCTTGCCTCTCAGCACCTGAGATATTAAACATCCTGGCTTTTGGTAACTTGGCCCCCGGTTTTAACCTAATAGCACAGTCATAGGGTCGGTGCGGTGGCAGCTCTGAACAACCTCTTTCAGAAAATACATCAGCAAAGTCCAGCAGTGGCTCTGGGATGCTGGGAGTCACAGCGGAGATACACGTGGCCAGACAACTCTCCTGGCAGTATCTGCTCCACTGAATTATGTCCTGGGTTTTCCAATCAATCACCGGATTGTGCATAGACAACCATGGAAACCCCAGAACTATCTGAGCAGGTAAATTACTGAGCACCTTACATGTTACCCGCTCAGAGTGTAGGACCCCAATGTGGAGTTTTACATCAGCCACAAACTCTTTAATCTCCCCTTGTGAGAGAGGGGAGGCATTGATGGTAACCACCCGGATAGGATTAGGCAGCGTCTCCACCTTAAATCCCGCAGTACGCGCAAACTTTTCATCAATGAGATTAGCGGCTGAACCACTATCTACAAATACAGTAATTGACAGCTCTTGGCCCCCGATAACTACCTTGGCAGGGAGCATACACTGGGAGACCACCACGGAGGATATGCAAAGGCTCAGACTAGACTACTCCAAACCCTCTGAGCCTAGCAGTTTTCCGCCGGCATGTCTTTCTTAGGTACCAGGGGGCAAGCATTAATAAAATGTCCTTTTTTGCCACAAAAAAAACAGACCCCTTGCTTTCTGGGCAAGGGACATTTATGCTTGTTATTATGTGTATGTGATATACCAGCGATCTGCATAGGTTCCACGGATTCACATGAGGCAACCTCACCAGAGACTGCCCCTCCCCCCATAGGCAATGTCTCTTGCGACCTCTGATGAAAACGGCGATCAATGCGTACTACAAGCACCATGGCAGCCTCCAGAGAAGCGGGAGTCTCATACATTAGCAGAGCTTGTTTAACCCTTTCAGAAACCCCATGCAAAAATTGACTCCTTAGTGCAGGGTCATTCCATTGCGTGTCCACAGCCCAGCGACGAAATTCAGTACAGTAATCCTCCGCCAGTTGCTCACCCTGGAGTAGAGAGCATATTTTAGACTCTGCTAACACCAGTCTGTCAGGATCGTCATAGATTAAACCCAGAGCAGAAAAAAAAAGGTCTACGGACTCAAATGCAGGTGAATCAGAAGGTAGTGAAAAAGCCCATGCTTGTGGGTCACCACTCAGCAAGGAAACTACCAAGCCCACACTCTGAGCGTCATTTCCTGAGGAGAGAGGACGCATGCGAAAATACAATTTGCAGGATTCACGAAATACAACGAACTTACAGCGATCACCAGAAAATCGTTCAGGGAGAGGTAACTTAAGTTTAGCTGCCCTGACTGCTGCCTCAGTTTGCACAGCAGGAACTGAGAGGCCTTGTTGCTGGACCGCCCCCCTCAGTTCAGTGACCTGTATGGACAGAGCCTCCAGCTGCTTGGTTATGGAGACAATAGGATCCATGGTAAATAATTCCTTTTTTTTTTTTTTCTCTTTTTGGGCCGACTATAATGTCATGGGAAGCCTAGGTAACTTTAGGCTGAAACCCCGGTGCCCCTGCGGTGTCCTTCAGACTAGGGGAAACCCTGTCTGTCCCTCAACCCAGGGTTTACACTGAAGGTGTGCCTGCCTGGGCCTCCACCCTGTCCTTGTCTCCTGTCCAGCCCTAAGCTGAACCCACCACCCTCCACCCAGTGAGGAAACCAAGCACCAGACCCCACAAATAAGTATAGACAGGGATAAAGGAAATGCTCCACACCGCGTACACACAGGAGAATACAATAATGTGCAAGGGCAACCAAATAATACAACACAGGGAGGCAAAATGGCAACAATGGAATATACTACACCAGCAACCGTATGCTCCTTAGACCACCACTCCACACCGGTATCGCTTAGCACAAGGCAAGAGATATAGTTGGCGACGCCCATAGTCACACAGGGCAATTTAAAGACAGAGGGCGTGGCTAAGCCCTCAGCCAGAATGACAGCCTGGTTAACCCAATCCAAGCCGGATCAGAAGACCAACCAGCGCCGCTGAGAACCATGTGGTAGGATGGGGTATTACCGCTGTCTGCTGGACACCCTGGTGCGAACAGTGTCCGACATGACACACGCTCCCCAAAAGAAATTCAGCAAATTCTGCACTCTGAAATCCAAATGCCCCCTCCCTTCTGAGCCCCACAGTGTGCCTAATCCACATATTGTGTCAATGTTTGGCATTTCTGAAGTAATGAGAGCCCACCTAACTTACGGGTGAAAGACTCCAGAAGCACGGACTGAGCATAACGTACTGGTCATTACAGCGGCAGTTTTCATTTTTCACTCAAAATTGTCACTACACCTGTAGATAAATTCCCCAAGTGGGTATAGTTTCCAAAATGGGGTCACTTGAGAGAGGATTCTGCTCTTCTAGCAATTAGGAGCTCAGTATATGGAGTCCGCAAACTGTTCTAGGAAAATCTGCGCTCCAGGAGACAAATAGCGCTCCATTCCTCCCAAGTCTCTCCGTATGGCTAAATAGTACTGTACAGCTACATATGGGGTATTGCCATGTACAGTAGAAATTGTGGGACAAAATTTGGTGCTATCTTTACCAACTTGTGTGAAAATGTGAAATCTGGAGCTAAAACAAAATTTTGGTGGTAAAAATGTACCGTATATACTCGTGTATAAGCCGACCCCCCTAATTTTGCCACAAAAAACTGGGAAAACTTATTAACTCGCATATAAGCCTAGGGTGGAAAATGCAGCAGCTACTGGTAAATTTCAAAAATAAAAATAGATACCAATAAAAGTAAAATTAATTGAGACATCAGTGGGTTAAAAGTTTTTGAATATCCATATTGAATCAGGAACCCCATATAATGCTTCTTACAGTTCATCATGGCCCCATAAGATGCTCCATACAAAATACACCCTTATTAATGCTGCACAACGGTTAATAATGGCCACATAAGATGATGCTCCATACAAAATATGCCTCATATAATGCTGCACAAAGGTTAATAATGGCCCCATAAGATGCTCCATAGATTATACGCCCATAAAATGCCCCATTAGATGCTCCATAGATTATGCCCCCATATGCTCCCCATAAGATGCTCCATAGAGTATGTGCCATATGCTGCTGCTGCTGCCGCTGCTGCTGAAAAAAAAAAGGCATACTCACCTCTCGTCGCTGGGGGCCAGGTGCCGGTGTCCTGAGTAGGCGGAGACACCAGCGTGCTATGGGGGACAGGTGCCGATGTCATCGCTGGCTCAGGGCCCCCGATACCTCAGATATTCACATGTCCCCGTTCCACCGCTGCCGCTCTGTCTTCCGGGTCCCTCTGTCAGTGACGTTCAGGCAGCAGAGGGTGCGGCGCGAACTAACTACGTCACCGCACCCTCTGACCTGAACATCACAGCCAGAGGATGCAGAGGACAGAGAGTGGCTGCAGCGGTGGACCGGGGACAGGTGAATATCACATATACTTACCCCCTCCTGGTGCATCTCTGCAGCCCCGCTTCTCCCGGTCTCAGACTCCTTCCTTTAGCAGTCACGTGGCACCACTCATTAAAGTCTTGAATATGCGCATATTCATGACTTTAATGAGCAGTACCACGTGAGTGCTGAAGGAAGGAGCCTGAGACCGGGAGAAGCGGGGGGGCTGCAGAGACGCACCAGGGGGAGCAAGTATGATCTGACTCCCCCTGCCCCGCCGACCCCCTGGTGTATATGACTCGCGCTAAGCTGAGAGGGGGACTTTCAGCCCAAAAAAATGGGCTGGAAATCTCGGCTTAAACGTGAGTACATACGGTAGTTATTTTTTCTTCATTGCCCTATGGTATAAAATTCTGTGACACACCCGTGGTGTCAATATGATCACTGCACCCCTAGATGAATTCATTGAGAGGTGTAGTTTGATAAATGGGGTCAATTATGGGGAGCTCTGCTGTTCTGGTACTTCAGGGGCTCTCTAAAATCTGGCCCCTCCTCCCTTCTGAGCTTTGCACTGTGTCTCAATAGTAGTATTCTCCCACATATGGGGTATCAGCGTACTCAGGAGAAATTGCACAATAAACTGTATGGTGCAATTTCTCCTGTTGCCTTTATGAAAATTCAAAATTTGGGGCTAAAATATCATTTTTGCGAGGAAAATGTGATTTTATTATTTTCACGGCTCAATATTATAAACTTCTGTGAAGCACCAGAGGGTTCAATGTGCTCACCACATCTAGATCAGTTCCCTGAGGGGTCTAGTTTCCAAAATGGTGTCACTTGTGGGGGATTTTCATTGTTTAGGCACATCAGGGGCTCTCCAAATGCAACATGGCATCCGCCAATGGATCTAGCAAATTTTGCATTAAAAAAGTCAAATGGCGCTCCTTCCCTTCCGAGCTCTGCCGTGCGCCCAAACAGTGGTTTTCTCCCTCATATGCAGTATTGGCATGCTCATGAGAAATTACACAACAAATTTTTTAGTCCATTTTTTCCTGTTACCCTTGTCAAAATAAACAGAATTGAATCTGAAGTCAATTTTTTGTGGAAAAAAGTTAAATGTTAAATTTTTTTTCAAAAAATACCTGTGAAGCAGCTAAAGGGTTAATAAACTTCTTGAATGTGGTTTTGAGCACCTTGTGGGGTGCAGTTTTTAGAGTGGTGTCACTTTTGGGTATTTTCTATCACATAGACCCCTCAAATTGACTTCAAATGTGATCTGGTCCCTAAGAAAAATGGTTTTGTAAATTTTGCTGGAAAAATGAAAAATCGCAGGTCAACTTTTAACCCTTAAAACTTCCTAACAAAAAAAAATAAAAAATTTTGGTTCCAAAATTGTGCTGATGTGAAGTAGACGTGTGAGAAATGTTATTTATTATCTATTTTGTGTGACATATCTCTGTGATTTAAGGGCACAAAAATACAAAGTTGGAAAAAAATTAGGGCAATAACTGCTAACTTTTGATTTGCTGACAGGTCCTCTTTACACCGTCAATAAGGGCTGATTGCATCCTGAACAGAGCAGTATATTTACAACTACATAATTACTCATCAGTACGCATCCATCTATTGTAAGGAAAGCTGGCAGCAATATATACCGGTGCATATACACTCACTGGCCACTTTATTAGGTACACCTGTCCAACTGTGTGTTAAGACTTAATTTCTAATCAGCCAATCACATGGCGGCAACTCAGTGCATTTAGGCATGTAGACATGGTCAAGACAATCTCCTGCAGTTCAAACCGAGCATCAGTATGGGGAAGAAAGGTGATTTGAGTGCCTTTGAACGTGGCATGATTGTTGGTGCCAGAAGGGCTGGTCTGAGTATTTCAGAAACTGCTGATCTACTGGGATTTTCACGCACAACCATCTCTAGGGTTTACAGAGAATGGTCCGAAAAAGAAAAAAAATCCAGTGAGCGGCAGTTCTGTGGCCGGAAATGCCTTGTTGATGCCAGAGGTCAGAGGAGAATGGGCAGACTGGTTCGAGCTGATAGAAAGGCAACAGTGACTCAAATTGCCACCCGTTACAACCAAGGTAGGCAGAAGAGCATCTCTGAACGCACAGTGCGTCGAACTTTGAGGCAGATGGGCTACAGCAGCAGAAGACCACACTGGGTACCACTCCTCTCAGCTAAGAACAGGAAACTGAGGCTACAATTTGCACAAGCTCATCGAAATTGGACAGTAGAAGATTGGAAAAACGTTGCCTGGTCTGATGAGTCTCGATTTCTGCTGCGACATTCGGATGGTAGGGTCAGAATTTGGCGTAAACAACATGAAAGCATGGATCCATCCTGCCTTGTATCAACGGTTCAGGCTGGTGGTGGTGGTGTCATGGTGTGGGGAATTTTTTCTTGGCACTCTTTGGGCCCCTTGGTACCAATTGAGCATCGTTGCAACGCCACAGCCTACCTGAGTATTGTTGCTGACCATGTCCATCCCTTTATGACCACAATGTACCCAACATCTGATGGCTACTTTCAGCAGGATAATGCGCCATGTCATAAAGCTCGAATCATCTCAGATTGGTTTCTTGAACATGACAATGAGTTCACTGTACTCAAATGGCCTCCTCAGTCACCAGATCTCAATCCAATAGAGCATCTTTGGGATGTGGTGGAACGGGAGATTCGCATCAGGGATGTGCAGCCGACAAATCTGCGCCAACTGTGTGATGCCATCATGTCAATATGGTCCAAAATCTCTGAGGAATGCTTCCAGCACCTTGTTGAATCTCTGCCACGAAGAATTGAGGCAGTTCTGAAGGCAAAAGGGGGTCCAACCCGATACTAGCATGGTGTACCGAATAAAGTGGCCAGTGAGTGTATATATATATATATATATATATATATATATATATACAGTATATATATTTTGCGGCCAGTTTTCCTTACAATGCTGTAAGTTCATACAATATATAAATTAAGTTGCTAAAAGATTAAAAAGAAAAAATTAAGGCAGTGGAAATTATCAATATCTTTTCCATTTTCTCTCCCATTCATCTCTACATAAAACTGTATCTCTGATTCAAAGCGGAGTTAAGCTTTCAATAGCCTTTGATATAAAAAGCAATACTCACTAGAACTGTCTCTACAATTTTCAATGGTAAGTCAGAGGTCTCTGGAGGCTTTTTCTTACCTACTTATTTAATCTCGAATAACTTTTTTCTCCATTTAAATGCTATACCTTTAAACTTAGAACACTTATCACTGGTGTCACAGGGTCTGACCCAATTTAGTAAATTCAAATAAACTGTGCCCCGAATGGCTTCAACCTGTTCCCCTAGTGATCAGTTGTTACTTGTGGGAAAATCCTACTGCTATTGTCAAATTTCCATGCAGCGCCACCAGAAGAGAATGAAGCATTACACATTTCTTACTGAACTTAATGATTTATCTGTGTAATGCAGTTTAGGACACGGTACAGGGACTATAACACAGCACTGCACAGGGACTATAACAGGACACTGTACAGGGACTATACCAGGACACTGCACAGGGACTATACCAGGACACTGTACAGGGACTATACCAGGACACTGCACAGGGACTATAACAGGACACTGCACAGGGACTATAACAGGACACTGTACAGGGACTATACCAGGACACTGTACAGGGACTATTCCAGGATACTGTACAGGGACTATTCCAGGATACTGTACAGGGACTATACCACGACACTGTACAGGGACTATTCCAGGATACTGTACAGGGACTATAACAGGACACTGTATAGGGACTATACCAGGACACTGTACAGGGACTATACCAGGACACTGTACAGGGACTATTCCAGGATACTGTACAGGGACTATACCAGGATACTGTACAGGGACTATAACAGGACACTGTACAGGGACTATACCAGGATACTGTACAGGGACTATAACAGGACACTGTACAGGGACTATAACAGGACACTGTACAGGGACTATACCAGGACACTGTACAGGGACTATTCCAGGATACTGTACAGGGACTATACCAGGATACTGTACAGGGACTATAACAGGACACTGTACAGGGACTATACCAGGATACTGTACAGGGACTATAACAGGACACTGTACAGGGACTATAACAGGACACTTTACAGGGACTATTCCAGGATACTGTACAGGGACTATAACAGGACACTGTACAGGCACTTTTCCAGGACACTGTACAGGGACTATACCAAGACACTATACAGGGACTATACCAGGACACTGTACAGGGACTATACCAAGACACTATACAGGGACTATACCAGGACACTGTACAGGGACTATACCAAGACACTGTACAGGGACTATAACAGGACACTGTACAGGGACTATAACAGGACACTGTACAGGGACTATAACAGGACACTGTACAGGCACTTTTCCAGGACACTGTACAGGGACTATACCAAGACACTATACAGGGACTATACCAGGACACTGTACAGGGACTATACCAAGACACTATACAGGGACTATACCAGGACACTGTACAGGGACTATACCAAGACACTATACAGGGACTATACCAGGACACTGTACAGGGACTATACCAAGACACTGTACAGGGACTATAACTGGACACTGTACAGGGACTATAACAGGACACTGTACAGGGACTATAACAGGACACTGTACAGGCACTTTTCCAGGACACTGTACAGGGACTATACCAAGACACTATACAGGGACTATACCAGGACACTGTACAGGGACTATACCAAGACACTATACAGGGACTATACCAGGACACTGTACAGGGATTATACCAGGACACTGTACAGGGACTATACCAAGACACTGTACAGGGACTATACGAGGATACTGTACAGGGACTATACCAGGATACCGTACAGGGACTATACCAGGATACTGTACGGGGTCTATAACAGAACACTGTTCAGGGTCTAAAACAGGATACTGTACAGGGACTATACCAGGACACTGTACAGGGACCATGTACAGGGATCATATATATGTTTGTTTTGAACTACCCCTTTAAATGGGTTTTCCACTTTCAGGAATTGTACCCCAAACCCTTTAAAACACCTAAAACAACAAACAAATCAGGAGCTCCCCTTCTGCCGCTGCTCGGGTTTTAATGTTTGGCTGTACTGGTGATTTCTCGTCGACACCGCGCGTTCCCCGGCTCAATCACTGAGCTCAGCGGCTGTGCAGAGGTAGGCAGCACAAGCCGGTGAGCTGGGTAATTAGCTACGGAGGTGATGCGCGCTGTCAACGTGACAATATTTTTATAGATCACGAGCTAAGATCCAGAACTATTAAAAAATGTGAAACTTATCAAAACCAACATCTGGAGACTGAAAAGTAATTAAGTCAACTCCTGGTTTAGCAGCATTTTATGTCGTAGACATGCTGGATCCTTAACTTTTACCAGATCATGTCACCCCATACACATTAGCCGGTTGGACTGAACCCGTCAATATCAGCAGGACCAGGCGACAGTCTAAAGTCTACGTGGGGCCTTTAGTGCTCAATTACTCTGCAACACCATTACACGGTAAATTGGGCATTACACAGTGCACATAGAAATCAATCAATGTGCAATGCAGGACATGGTGGGCCCTCCAGATATATAGACGCTTTCTTACCTCTCTGGTCAAGAGATGAGGATTCTGAAGTAGACGTCCCCTCCCTAGTAGATCAGAGCCCTTTAAATGGGACAACCTCTTTAAATCTGTACATTTGTACTACTGCTGCTATTGCTGAGTTTCAGATATCCTATTGTAAAATAATTGGAAATACAATGATTTACCCTATTTCATATGCCAGTCTGCACATACTGGTAACCTTTTAGCTAAATCAGAGAACTCACTATGCCGTCCATTTAGGTTTCTTACAACTGATTCATATATTAACTCCATTTTTTACATCAATACAACTAATACAACTAAGTATTTCATTATTAAAGTAGTCCTATTAGATCCTGAGCACCTACATTTCATTCCTGCAGAAGCGACATGAATGGATGCGTTTATCCGGCATTGTATGTGGCCCGAGATCATGTTCCAGATAATAATTTCTCCATCATAACTCGAGCTGGCAAGGAGATTAGGAGGATTTAGAGCTATACACAGAATGTCTTCCCGGTGACCTCGGATCTGCAGAAGTAAAAGGTACATTGAGCTTTGATGCTGAATCCTATCATCTCCAAGGTCAGAGCTGTGCTCTGTTAAAAAAAGCTCACAATCAATTGTGCCTCAACTCTCGTGACCCTTTTATTATTGCTTATTTCAAAACTGGTGCGATAAGCTCTGCCAAATCACATAGAAAAACACATGACTAGAATTCAATAAAATCCTTTTATATTTTGTACACAGTATGCACCATATGTCTTCAAAAAATGATGTTGTACAATACATCACAAATAAAATCCATTCTCCCTGCAATACCTCCCCCAACCACATGGTGCGCTGTTAGGAGGAAACATGCAGATGAGTGCAATAGTCCAAGCTCTTAAAAAGGTTGTTTAATTCTTTCACATTTGGCTCTTGCCACTACTGGGAACAGCTGATTGGTAGGGGGTGCCGGGTGTCGCCCTTCCACCGACTTGATATTGGTAGCCTACCAGGTCAAAAATGGCCAGTTCTAGGTCTTATTTGTTTCCCATGGCTCCCTTGAGTGTTTTTTTCCATATGGTCCCATTGATTATTTAGTATAACTTTTACAATTTTCACCAAGGGGGAGAGGTTGACAGGAATCTATGGTGGCGTGTCTTTAGGCTGCTCTCCATTGCTCCGTGAGCCACAACCCCGTGATAAAGACCATAAAAATGTGTGCAAAGAAAAGCGCCCATATCTCAGGGACCGTATGGCAGATTTTTAAAATACAACAGAATCCGATTTAGTCTAAGGAACAGCTTTAATAAAGTAAGAGCAAAAGCTCTCCACTTTTGACTTGGTGACAAAATATAGAAAAAAACTATTTAATCTTTAATAAACTCAGACACCAATATCAAACATCGTACAAGAGTATAAGCAACACTGACTTTGATTTATACAGATTACGATATATATCCTGGGTGGCCACATTGTCATTTGCAGACCTATTTTATATACGGTAATTCCAGACCATTTTGCACTGAGTGTCCTAAATTTCGGGCACTGTCAGAATGCCTTCTGCATATTCTTCTTCCAAGCAGATATATGACTACATAGATTGGCATAGGAAGACATTGCTTCCTTGTTCTCATGTACTTTTTAGTTAAAGGGGTGCTGTATTGTAGGGGCATCGGGACTGGCATATATATATATATATATATATATATATATATATATATATATATATATGCATAAAAACAAATACTAACACTAATGCTCCCCGTAGTTTAGGCAGCCTAAGTCGAATGACAGGTTGCCTTTAAGGGTGTGGCTCTTGTGCTTTGGCACATAGCTATTACCATTTGTTGATTTGCATATGTTCTATGATCCCAGAGTAAGAGTGAGACAGAGACTGTCGTGTTCCTGCCCCTGAAGACAATAATTGCGCAAAGTGAATAGTGTCATGCATTTTTTGTACATGTATTCTGATATGTGAAGTGTGAACTATGTCATGCGGTTTTAGGAATGTAATGTGTGAGAAAATAGTGTTTTGGGTAATGGTGATGTGGTATAGGTACTGTAAAGGTAATGCCTAGTGTAAGGTACACTCCAACATCAGTATAGGTTACGCATAGCATAACACACAGTTTAATGCATACTGTTAGATGATAGTGACTGTAGTTAAGTAGTGATGTTAGAATGAAAGGTTAGTTCGGCCTAGCAACAGGCTGTAGTGACAGATATAGTGAAGTGTTTATGTGGCGCCCCTAAGGCTCAGTCGCCACAGAGGTACTGCACCTTCTCCTAAGGTGTAGTGCCCCACGACCTAGGTAAGTTGGGAACTCCTTTCCACACTCCAACACCTGCACCCACACACAGGATAGTTCAGCAATGGACCAGATTGCGGCTCCATGCTTAGAGGGTAGCAGAGCACCTTTCGTGGGTCCTTGCTTCGTAACACGAGATGTGCTGGGAGGTGGGTGGAGTTAGTATAAAAGAAGGGGAAAGTAGGAGATGACAGGTCATTCTCACAGGAGAGTGAGAGGGAAGGAAGTCACTCAGTTAGGAGTGAGGATCCCTGGAAGAAGGGATGGAGGAAGGAGTGCTGCAGCTGCCTCAGTGACCTGAGCCAGCTGGCAAGGGAAGGAGAATAGGAAGAGAAGGAGCAAGACGTAGAACTGCAACCTAAGTTTCCATAAGAGAGAGAAGGAACAGCGTGGAATGAAGGAGTAGGAGAACAGAGAGGAGTTGTGGGTTGGAAGAGGAACCCTGCCTATAGGTTCTCAGTGCAAGGCCGGGGCCCGGTCCCCGAGGTTGTATGGACACTTATGGTTCTGCAGCAGACACCGGTGGAGTAGTTGGCTGTAAATGCACTACTCCCATCTAAGACTTGGGACACAACAGCAACACGGATAGAGAGGCGGGATCCAGGAGGTCCCTGATCAGGCTACAGCTGTCTGTCATACAAGTGAGGTTCTAGGAACATCTGACAGGAGGAACTCCAGAGAACCACGGTACTGGAGATCTTCACACTAAAAGGCGCAATAGAGGAGTCATTCAGGAAAGGCACATGTTGGCGGAGTGTTGGAGAGGAGAGCCCTGACTTGCCCGGGAGGTTGATTGAGTCTCTGCCCCGGAGGATACGGCATGGAAGCGGGCACCAGTGTGCACTACGAACTGTGAGTAAAGCTTTGGAACTGCAAGCCCTGGTGTCCTCCAGTCATTCGCTGCTAACACCTTCAGCACCGCTACATCTGGGTACCTACATCTATCCCACTCTGCACCTCTCCTCATCCATTGGACCTACACTGCCCTGGGACTACAGCTCCACCTGTGGGGAGCTACACCATCTTTGCTGCACCACACCATCAGTCCCAGTGGATCTGCATGCAGCGTTGGCTTAACATCTTGCTTGCCAAACACCACGGGTAGCGTCACAAACTATTCCGTTACACCATTACATTCCCCCGTTACTTGGGCGCCCAGGGCCACGGACCGAGTCACCGCTGCTGTGACACATCCCACCGACACTGGCCCGGTACCGAGTACCCCACGGCCCTGGGAGGGTGACCCATTTATTCCAGCCCACAGTGGGAGGGGTTGGGGACAGTAAAAAAGAAGATTACTTCCTGTTTCTAGAGGAGTGCTTGTTTGCTAAGTGACAAGGTGAACTTCAAGGTGCAGTGTGCTGATAGCAGAAGCGAGTACAAAGTGTTCTGGGTGATATGAAACCTTAAAAGACTCCCTATGGACTGACCTGCAAGATCTGGAACCTATGGCTCAATACAGGAGCTATGGAGAACACCTTAACCCCTTCTGTACAGAGGAAAATGGATGTCAAACTGCATAAAGGAAAGGTAATGGATCCAAGATATACTGCGAGACTGAATGTGAAATCCATGGCACTGACAGGATCAGTGGATGTAGGTATAGTTCAGGAAGAACAAAAGGTAAAGCGGAAAATGTATTAGATTACTAAAACAACAAATGGAGGGTGCTGTGCCTGATACTGCATGTTAAAATTAGAGTTGAGTGAATTTGTTCAGTTCCCTGCTTATTCGGCAACCAATAGCGCTTACCAAATAAGCCGCAGAGGGAACCCGGCTTCTTGGATTGCGCCGGCTGATCAGCTGATCGGCGCCGCAGTTGTGGAACGCCCGCCAGGGCAGTGGGGATACTCGGTACCAGGTCGCTTCTTAAAGGGGCAGTGTCATGGAAGCAGTGACCCAGTCCATGGCCCTTGGCGTCCAATAAAAGGGGAGATAGTGAAAAAGGGATAAATAAAGTTTGTAATAAAGTGTTTGTGACGCCAACTGTGGTATTCGGTCAAGGGACCGACGCTGCTATGCAGATCCTCTGTGATGGTGACAAGACAGCAGAGATGGTTTAGCTCTCCATAGGTAGAGCTGTATCCCAGGGCAGTTAGGATATAGATGTTAAAGGTGATATTGGTAGATATGATGCAGGGCAGGTGATGCAGGAATGATCAGAGGACACAAGTGAGGTGCAGTTCTAAAGCTTTACTCACTGTTCTGGTGCACGGATGCCCGCTTGGCGCTGTGTACTCCAGGAGAGGGGTCCAGCAAACTCCCAGGTAGATCAGGATACACCTTTCCAGGACTCCTTTTAGTATATGCCTCTCCTGGCCGTCTCACTGTGCTGGCTTTCCGTCTCTCCTTCCCAACACCTCACAGTCAGTGTCCCAGGCCAGCAGCCGCGGGCCTAGTCAGGTGATGTCCTCTCTGCGTCCCCTTGCTTCTTTATGGCTGCCTTTCCGGTGAAGATAACTGTGGCTTGTGGCTGAAACACCTACTGGTGCCTCTGCCTCTGGCTTGCTAGTTGAGTCTAGTGATTTCTCCACCAGGCTCTGGGGCCGGTACCCCCATGTAACCTGGTCTCTCCAATACTGGATCAGGCCCCACGGGTGGCATCCGCACCTCCCGTGCCCCTAAGACCCCTTCTGCCCTCCGGGAGCTTCCCTCTGTCTCTCCCTGTCAACGGTCTCTCTGCAGCTCCTCCTGACAGGGAGCTGCCTCACAGCACTTCTGTTTACTTTCACTTTCTCCTCATGTCTGACTCACTCTCTCTGCACTGTTCTTTCCAGCTCTGTAAGCTCCTCCCCTTTTCCTACCTTCTCCACCCACTCCCCCAATACCCTTTACTACCCAGCCTGGGATGAGACCATCCTCCCTTAGGGTACGTCCAGGGTGCCCTGCTGCTATAGTCTGTGTTGGATGCAGGTGCCGGAGTCCTAGGTGGTGTCCTCTCTTTACCTGAGAGTGGGGTACCACACCTCTGGATGAGGTGCAGTACCTCTGTGGCGACTGGACCCTCAGGGGCGCCACAGTTGCATGTGTCACGGCTGTTTGACACTCTCAACACATGCATGGATATCCCGACAAACAGGCTCTCCATTTATGTGATGTGACTGTCACACAGCCGTGACACATGCAGCTGCGGTGCCGGTGTGGTAGGGGCCGGGATTGGGGGGTGGTCCACTGCTTACCACGTCCGGACGACACAGACACCAGGCGAAACAAGGACCAGACGGAGGCAGAGTTCAGTTGTAACAGTTCCGGATTTTATTCGTGGTCCTCCTGACGACCACAACCACGCACCGCAGTTCTTTACAGTTCTCCGTCTCCAGGCCCGGGTACCTGCACTTTTCCTCCAGTCGAAGTAACGTCCCTTGCGGCTCTTTCGCTGGGGCTGTCCTAGACCAATCTACCGCCAGCGCTTCACCTGCCCGAGGTCGTCATCCAATCGGTACCCCCGGGGCCTCGTCTGTCCTGTGGTCCGTCGGGTCAGGGCCACCTCTCACCGATCTCTTCGCTGTTCTCCGTCTTCTGCCGAACTCCTCCTGGGACTAGCCTGCCTGGAACCCCAACCAGTCCTATTTATCCCCTCTCTCACTGGGAATTCCCCTCCTGGGTTCCTATCTCCCTGCCCCCCATGACTAAGCGTTTCTCAAGCCCTAAGCTGCTGTTGAGTCCTGAACTTCTCCCCCTGCCATCTTGTGGTCATTTCTAGGTACTGCACTCTCTTGTCTGTCTTTCCCAGCTATCACCCGTACTCCCTACCTACGTCGTCCTGAAGCTTGTCCACAGTCTGTTGTCGGACCGGTCGTTCGGCCACACCCGCTGCCCACAGGGGGCCGAACCAAACCGGGAGCACCATGCTCCGAGCAGCCTACTGCTACTCGCCGGCGCGCACGCCACGTGACAACTCCTTTCAGGTTGGCGAGGTCCACCCGGACTACTCTACGGCGTGTACCTCCCACTTCTCTCCCCTTCTACTACCTTCAGCTGTCCGGGACGCCATGACCGAGGCCTTTTGCCTACCGGGTCATCATTGGTGCCCGCCCGTCCTTTGGGGTGTCCATGGTGTCGGGGACCTGACTGACGGACCACTATCTGTTGCGATATCTCTCATCTCTTCGTCTTTCACTTAAAAGAGTCATGGTCGGCTTCTTCGTCACATCTACCTCGTACCCGTGACCTGTTGCACACACATTTTTTTTTGGTTATACACACTACTCATTAAATCAACTTTTAACATACCGTCTATATAATTACCACTACTTTAATAACAGTAGGAGTTACTCAGCCGGAGTAACCCCCCCTTTTTTTGTTTGTTTTTCGTTTTTCTCTTTTTTTTCTTTTCTTTCAACATAACATTTTCTCACATCTTTAAAACAGAGTATAACTACTCCCCCTTCCTTTAGCATTAGTACTTACTCCCCCACATCTCCACTATGTGAGGAAAAAGGTCAAACAATAAAAAAACATTCTTCTTAACCTGGACGAAAACTGTCCTCATGGCCTGCACAACGGTGGAGCGAAATCCCGACAGTCCGGGCCATCTCCTGACGGCCGATGTTACGCCAGTTCAGCAGGGAATTCCACAGCCGTGGAGCTCCCGGGGTGTCTCGACTCTTCCTGGGCCCCGACTGTTCTCTTTGCCCAGGGCTCAGGGGTCATCTCCCTCCTGAGAGATGTGTCAAAAGGGGTAAAAGGGGCCGAAGGTGGTTCCACGGCATGCGTTCCGCACCAGTTCTCTGCTTGGGAACCAGCAGTCCACTACCGGTGGTGGCGTGGACGCGCTCATCTCTGTCGATGTGGTGGCTTCGCTCCATCCGGCCCCCAGCTCCAGCAGCTCCAACCGCAGGTGAGGGACCGGGGTCGTTGACCGATGAGAAGCAGAGCAGTGAAGCTGGGGCCTGCTAGTGTGGATGGCAGATGGCTCCGCAGAGGCGGTGGAGCCTGATGACCCAGCCGAAGCCGCAATCCGGAGTGGGGCCGGAGCAGCCGCGGACCTTGATGGGCAGGCCGAAGCCGCAGTATGGAGTGCGGCAGAGGAGGCCCCGGGTATCGGTGAGCAGGCCGCAGCTGGGACCATGAGCGAGGCAGAGGCGGCCGCGGGTGGTGCTGGGTAGGCCGCGGCCAGCGCCGCAAGCGAACCCGAGGCGGCCGCGGAGCCAGGGCTGAAGATGGAGTAGCGGCGGCTGTCAGCAAGGAGGCCGCAGAGACAAACGGCCCAGCCTCCACGGCTGACTGGAGCAAGGTCGCGGCAGTGGCAGGTCGAGACAGGTAGGCCGCCACCGGGGTGTGAAGTGTGGCAGGGGTGGCCGCTGGTCTGCTCCGTGCTGTCGACGCGGGACGGGGTGCCGCCGGATGCGGCGGCTCGGGGTCATCGATGAGGGCGTTAGTCAGCCCTGCGGGGGCCACAGAGTCTTCGGGAGCATGGGGTGTGGGAACGGGACCTACCTGCGGGGCCGCCGGCCAAGCCGGGGGAACGCTCACCTTGCCCGGCGCTGCAGCTCCTTCCAGGCCGTTCCACCGTTCTCCCAGGGGTCGGTGCGGGGAGTCGCTGATCTCCGCTGCTCCTCTGCAGCTCGCGGTCCCGTCATTGGAGGTCCGCTGCTGTTCTTCATCCCGCCGTCCGGCAGGACCAGCCTCCAGGCCCGATAGTTCTGCAGAGGCGGTCAGTAACAGTTCCCCCAGCGGCTGCTCCGGGTAGTCCAATTCAGCACCAACCTCCTCCTGCCCGGCGGTCACCAACGCTGGAGAGGCACAGTGTCATGATCTGAAGTGATCTGACAGTTTTAAAAGCACAGAGTGAACTTTTTTTCCTTTTGGCAAGTTGCCAAGGTGACTTGACTGTCCCCGGTGGTGGTTAGTGGTATCGCACCTTAGGTTTTCAGTTTAAAGTTCTTTGTAATTATGATTCAGGTGCGGGGCTCTATAAATGAGTCTCAGGGTGTGCAATCACTGCTGGTGATATTCATTCATTCCCTATATTCTGAGTTGGTGAGAGCCTGGTGGAAGGATGGAGCTTAGGAGGAGTCCTGCGCAGCTTAGCCAGGGGGGACGTGTGTCAGTTATGGTGTCTGGACGAAGGGCTGGCATGGCGTGGTGGGGTCGCAGTGATGGTGTCAGCAGGAAGTGTCTGCATGGACTGGTGGAGTGGCTACTATGGAGAGTGGCACTCACCTTGTGGGACTTGGCTGCTGAGCTGGACTCAAGCATGCTTGACTTCATGGCAGAAGCTGAACTCATCCTTGGGACTCTGTTACTAAGCAGCAGCAACTGGTGGTGGACTCTGCTCCAAGGCTGCACTATGATGAAGGATCCTGTTATGGTGATGGATCCGGGTGGAGGAAAAGACGCACGCAGGTGGAGGGCTCTGTTGCAGGAGCATAAGCACAGAGCATAAAGCTAAGTGGTGTCCCCCTGTATTGTCTCTTTCCCTCATGTGTGTTGTTAGTGCAGTGGTGGGATTAGTCTCCGCACCGACCAATTCCCTAGCGAGGGTTTAGGGTCAGGGCGAGCAAGGGTTTAAGGCTCGCGTGCGGCGACAGGTGCGGAGCCTGTATTGGGAATGTGAGGAGTGCAGGGACACTGGCTCAGGGGAGTGCAGGTGGTCTCCATGTCCCCATTCCCTATTGCAGGGCCCACCATTGTTAATGTGACCCAGGTCCCCCTTATTATTTATTTAAATCCTCCTTACTGGAGGCGGGGTTTCCAGAATGTATGTATAACGTGTAATTCCTAAATTCGCCAGGTGGAGGCGGCGTATCCATCTGCACGTTTTATTATTTAAATTCGCCCCACTGGAGGCGCTGTATCCAGGGTCACGTGTGTTATGGGTCCGCCTTGCTGTATCATCTGCGTCCAGACACACGTGACCGTGACATTATCACCAGCCATACTTTTTTTTCTGGTGAGCCTTGGCCATGTGGAGACCTGTGAGTAATTGCTGCCGGGCCTCACTGAGGTCAGTGAGGAGTGGCATGGTGTGTTAGAGCCGCTGCAGCAGCAGTTATCAGGGTCTGGGGCCTCTGCTCAGACAACCAGGAAATCAAAATGGCGGCTGTGATCTGGCTAAAAGCCCCTAGAGTCGCTGCTGGGGAGTGGGACTTGCTCATGCACTCGGAGGTACCCAGGCAGGTGGGAGGAGTTGGTGCCCCACGGAGCTGCCTGGCATTCCCCGAGGTGAAGGGGTACGTTCCAGTGATGAGCAGACTGGTGTAGAGTCCGCGGGGCTCACGCCAAATCTTTAATGCCGTCCCCTCCTGGTCGTGTGGAGGCGACCAGTGAGTGTATATTTCCTCCATATCCGTTCCCTCTCCTCCTGGTGTGAGCAGCAGGTGTGCTGCGGGGGAGTAGGGACAAATCTCAACCCTCGCCATTAACCAACCCTGGGAGGGCAGACCTCATGGTGAAAGGGTTGGAGGGTGGTGTCCCTTGGTGAATAGCGGGGGTGTGAGTGTGGACACAGGGGGACGCCTCTGTTGCCGGGTCCAGAATGAGTTCACCAAAATATGACAAACGAATGTGTGGCAATAAACGTTCAGGTCCGGACCTGTGTGTGAACGAGCGTGTATGGGTGCCACCAAAAAACATCTTGTGGAAGTGTGTTGTGGAGCCTGATCAGCTCATAACAAACATACATACATAAACTCGTTCCCCAGGTCGGCGCTGTGGAGATGAGTGGTGCCTCCAAAATGAACAGTATTGCCAATACCAGCGGTGTGTTTGTCATAAACCTGAAGTGTCAGGTAATGGTGAGGTGAACTCAGGATCTGGGCGTCCCCGCTGTAGGTGTTTCCCTAATGAGGGGTGGTCTTGAGGGTCCAGAGGCCCCTCATTAAGGAGGGGGTACTGTCATGATCTGAAGTGATCTGACAGTTTTAAAAGCACAGAGTGAACTTTTTTCCTTTTGGCAAGTTGCCAAGGTGACTTGACTGTCCCCGGTGGTGGTTAGTGGTATCGCACCTTAGGTTTTCAGTTTAAAGTTCTTTGTAATTATGATTCAGGTGTGGGGCTCTATAAATGAGTCTCAGGGTGTGCAATCACTGCTGGTGATATTCATTCATTCCCTATATTCTGAGTTGGTGAGAGCCTGGTGGAAGGATGGAGCTGAGGAGGAGTCCTGCGCAGCTTAGCCAGGGGGGACGTGTGTCAGCTATGGTGTCTGGACGAAGGGCTGGCATGGCGTGGTGGGGTCGCAGTGATGGTGTCAGCAGGAAGTGTCTGCATGGACTGGTGGAGTGGCTACTATGGAGAGTGGCACTCACCATGTGGGACTTGGCTGCTGAGCTGGACTCAAGCATGCTTGACTTCGTGGCAGAAGCTGAACTCATCCTTGGGACTCTGTTACTAAGCAGCAGCATCTGGTGGTGGACTCTGCTCCAAGGCTGCACTATGGTGAAGGATCCTGTTATGGTGATGGATCCGGGTGGAGGAGAAGACGCACGCAGGTGGAGGGCTCTGTTGCAGGAGCATAAGCACAGAGCATAAAGCTAAGTGGTGTCCCCCTGTATTGTCTCTTTCCCTCATGTGTGTTGTTAGTGCAGTGGTGGGATTAGTCTCCGCACCGACCAATTCCCTAGCGAGGGTTTAGGGTCAGGGCGAGCAAGGGTTTAAGGTTCGCATGCGGCGACAGGTGCGGAGCCTGTATAGGGAATGTGAGGAGTGCAGGGACACTGGCTCAGGGGAGTGCAGGTGGTCTCCATGTCCCCATTCCCTATTGCAGGGCCCACCATTGTTAATGTGACCCAGGTCCCCCTTATTATTTATTTAAATTCGCCTTACTGGAGGCGGGGTTTCCAGAATGTATGTATAACGTGTAATTCCTAAATTCGCCAGGTGGAGGCGGCATATCCATCTGCACGTTTTATTATTTAAATTCGCCCCACTGGAGGCGCTGTATCCAGGGTCACGTGTGTTATGGGTCCGCCTTGCTGTATCATCTGCGTCCAGACACACGTGACCGTGACACACAGAGTCTTTTTCGGGTTTTCCTCTGATGATTCCAAACACAGTCCCAATTTGTATTCCACTCAGGCACCATCTTGCAAAGTTTCTTTCCTGGTCCGGATCCTCTGATGACAAGCGATGATCCGGAACAAAGTCTCCAAATTATAATCCACAGGTGAGCAGCCTTGTAATCCACACGTATTTGTAATCCACAAGTGAACAGTTCTTTTGGAGTCCTCCTGGCGCAGGCCTGCCGCGGAAGATGTCGTATTAGCAGTGGCGATCCTGCCGACTACGCCAAAATGTTGTAGGGGCCGGGATTGGGGGGTGGTCCACTGCTTACCATGTCCGGGCGACACAGACACCAGGCGAAACAAGGACCAGACGGAGGCAGAGTTCAGTTGTAACAGTTCCGGATTTTATTTGTCGTCCTCCTGACGACCACAACCACGCACCGCAGTTCTTTACAGTTCTCCGTCTCCAGGCCCGGGTACCTGCACTTTTCCTCCAGTCGAAGTAACGTCCCTCGTGGATCTTTCGCTGGGGCTGTCCTAGACCAATCTACCGCCAGCGCTTCACCTGCCCGAGGTCGACGTCCAATCGGTACCCCCGGGGCCTCGTCTGTCCTGTGGTCCGTCGGGTCAGGGCCACCCCCCTGACTGTCTCTTTCCTGTCAGTCCCCTCGCCGAGCTCTTCGCTGTTCTCCGTCTTCTGCCGAGCTCCTCCCGGGACTAGCTTGCCTGGAACCCCAACCAGTCCTATTTATCCCCTCTCTCACTGGGAATTCCCCTCCTGGGTTCCTATCTCCCTGCCCCCCATGACTAAGCGTTTCTCAAGCCCTAAGCTGCTGTTGAGTCCCGAACTACTCCCCCCTGCCATCTTGTGGTCATTTCTAGGTACTGCACTCTCTTGTCTGTCTTTCCCAGCAATCACCCTGCTGTCCTTGTCAATCTCCATCCATAGTGCACCAACCGTTCCCTCTTACTTCCAGTCAAGTCTGTCCGTCAAGTCACCTTCCCCACACCGGCACGATCCAGGAAGCTGGGTTACCGCTGCAGCTTATTCGGTAAGCGCTATAGCGTGCTGAATAAGCAGGGACCTGAACATATTCGCTTAACTCTAGTTACAATCTGATGTACATGAACTGTCCAGTATACTTTTGCATGTTGAAATGAACTGGATGTTCCCTGATCTTTGTGCGGCTGTTCCTGAAGATGGAGACCAGAGGACAGCGGAGGCCTACAAGTGAGTGCAACGCACCCTACCTTAGACAGCACACTGGGACATAATATCCCTGTAAAGTGTCAGGGCGTCTTAAAGCAGCAGCGCAACCACAGCTACCGCCTTCTGCCACCTTGCATGAGTACAGAACACAATGTCCAGACGGCCACGAGTCTCCTAACGTGAACTTAAGTCTCAAAAACATATATGGGGTTGCTGAGTGGACCTGCGGACAGTGGACCTGTGGCTCGTTCAGACTTGGGCAGTGAATGTCACATGTGTGAAGTTGACCTTACTTCCAAAGGCCATTATACTATTCACCCTTGGTGTATATGATGGTAGGAAAAGTTCAAAATTATCCAATGGATTTTTCAGTAAGTGGAAACATTTTCTTGGTATTTATTCCCTCTGCAAAACCTTTCATACCTTAATAAGGATTATACTAGCTTTTTTTTAGGTTTCTGAGTGATTTAATTTGCCAAATTGTGCTCTTATGTTACCAAGCATACTTTAGGCAAGGGCATACCAAAAGGAGTGGATGAGGCACAGTCCAACTTAGTCCTCTCTTCCACATAATAAAATACCAATATTAAAAATAGCACATTACAACTACAGGGGCTGTGATACAGCTTGAGTTACTCCCATGTTATAATGAGCCCATTCACATGTTGGAGAAACATAGCTATTTTGGTGGACCTGAACAACCAACTTGATCAAATATTTTGCAATTCTTCATTCGCCGGGGAGAATCATCAGTACCAGAATGGGGAGGAAAGAATAACTGGCAACTGAATGAATGTTTAGCCATCAGCTATGTAAAGTGTATGGGCACCTTTATGAAATGTTAACAGTGGTCTACAAACTCCTAAATCTCTCTAAAAATTGAAGTGGGGTTCATCAGGATTAGCTGGGATCCATTTCAAAACAGATACATTATTGCTGGATCTTTATGTACAAAAGACATCCTACAACTATCAAGAACAGAACTTTATTCCATTTATCAGCTTTTTTTTTTGCAGGTCGGCTTACCAAATCATCCGGCCAGCCTGGCTGTGGCTCTTGGAAGTGATGAAGATCATCATCGGAATCCTGAGGAACAAAGAATCAATTTCTGGAGAACGCAAGACATAAATATATAAAAAATGCCAAAAAACAACACGGACAACAAAAATATATATGAATTGATCTCATCTTTTTTTTGAATAATGAGAACATAATATAAAATTGGGAGAATTACACTAAGGAACCCAACAAAGGGTAGATAGTACAAATACAATTATTTTTGAAGCTACAATAGATCAACAGGTAACATATCACGTGCATGCATAAGCATTAGGTTAGGAGACTATGATTACTTTCAAAGAACTGGCCTAATGCTCTATAATATAAAAGGCAAACCACCTCTTATCTGATATTGAATGGAATACAAAATCAACCTAACACAAAAGATGATCAGAGAGCTAGCAATACAATCAGAAATGTATCATAGAAGAAGGATATCTAGGCAGACTCTGTGGCAGTGGAACACCCTGATGCACGTTTCGCCTAGCTTGATCAGGGGGGATTATTATATAACTATATTCCATATTATATCATACAGCACTGCCACGGTTATACTGTTATAAATATCCGAACTGATAAATGTAGAGCGGCATACTCACAATAAACATATTTATTCTTCTGTCCCATCCAACGCCAATAATATATCTGGAATAATAAAAATGCTGCATGTTATTCTAATGATTGTTGTCAAGTTACTTGATTAAAGGAGAAGTTATGAAATGGCAGGAGAGCTAATCAGAAAGTGATCTCAGGTAAGCCTAGTTTTAGACTTCTGTATATCTTTATAGACACGTATGTTGCTCAGCAGCTTTGTTGAAGCTACAGATTTGTCTTCTGTGGTCAAATTTACAGGCTAAGTTAATAGTAACTTATCAACTACCATTTCTATAATGTATTAAATCAATCATCAGTTTAGAGATCAAGTTGTGTTTTATAATTTTTTTCCTATTGATTTCAATACT
The DNA here is from genome assembly GCF_039654945.1 of Dendrobates tinctorius. NCBI lineage: Eukaryota > Metazoa > Chordata > Amphibia > Anura > Dendrobatidae > Dendrobates > Dendrobates tinctorius. The sequence goes on along the minus strand of NW_027361743.1, from coordinate 36,457,776 downwards.
GAAATCACATACAAGTGGTGTTCTGGCATTATTGACGGTTATAAATATAATTGCAAAATATAGGGAGTTGTCATATTTACAGATGACGTTTAACTTTGGCTGAGACCCCCTACTTCCCACTCCTGCAAACAGGTAATTAAAGTTGGTCATCTGATAGATTACAGACATGAATTCCACCCTCCAGCTTGCCTAAGAATGCAGAAGGTGACAGATGTATGGCCTTTGCCTCCCTAACTGTGCAGAACTTCAAACAGATTGATGTGAGCTCTATTGTTCCATTCAAGTTATGAGTATTGAGGGCTTTTTATGAACACGCGGGGCTCTACAGTTATGAGTCATATTTTCGGAGTCGTGGCGAAGTGGCAAACGTAATGCATTGTCTTACGTCACTGGGTGGTTATGGTAACACTTCCAAATTAATATTGGGCAGAGAGATGACATGCATACTATGTTTCCTCTCTATGGATAGATACAATTGTGATAGGAAACATTACAGTAATGTCTCCCTCCTGGGACCACTATCCCATAATTTTCTAAAAAAGAACTAGCCACATCCCCACACCGGAGGGGAATTATGTGGGTGTCAGTTGGGTGAATAATAGCTAATACCAAACTATAATCTTGATCTTGATCCTTCTTTTGTAATATCTTGTATATTTTTAGAAACAATGCCAACTTTTCAGATTAAACATATAAAATTTAATAGCTCTATACCTCTTCCTCTATAAACTGCACCTCTTAAGCAATACGCTAATACGCTATTGGTAATGGATGTACAATCGGCATGTATAAGCGATTGGTGGCAGGTAGTTCCTTTTATCATTGTAATGTTGGCAGTGACCGTACTGGAATATATACTGTATATATATATATATATATATATATATATATATATATATACACACACACATATATGGAGCTGCTGACTGGACCTGCTTTGGAATCGGATGTGTATACACTAGACGCTCACTGTGTGAGTTCCCCAATAACTGGCCTGGTAATGGAAACAGCCGTGGCCTTGTACATCACTCATCAGGCAATTACATAATTGTACATCCAAAAAAACAAATGAAGCTTCATGACAATCAATAAAATTACAAAACTTTATTGTGATATATGTTAAAAAGGTAATATAAAATATACAAGAAATAGGGACAAAACTATGCAAAAAAACACAGTAAGGCAAGCAATAAGCCGTAAAGAAATTTGCATGATAATATATAGAAAAAAGTAATCCAAATGTAAGTAGCAGCAATCAACTCTCAGGACAAAGAAAAGAACGCCCAAATAAGATGGAGACAATGCAGGACCTATTAGTGTTAAAGGGCTGAATGTAAAACGGGTCAACTGAATGCCAAAATGTCCAAAAGCAATTGAGTGACTCAGAGTAGAACAATTAAATGTTTAAGCCATGTGGCAACGCTGGAGGTGCACATGAGAGATATTGAAAGTTGAGATGCAAAAACGTGTATATAGAAGGCATAGCTGCGTTACCATACGTAGCAGCGGTACCCCGATGCGCGTTTCGCTTGGTGCTTCATCAAGGGGAGTATATACTCCTTATTTGGGCATTCTTTTCTTTGTCCTGAGAGTTGATTGCTGCTATTTAGACATCTATTTGCATTTGGATTACTTTTTTCTATATATTGTCATGCAAATTTCTTTATGGCTTATTACTTGCCTTACTGTGGTTTTTTGCATAGTTTTGTCCCTATTTCATGTATATTTTATATTACCTTTTTAACATATATCACAATAAAGTTTTGTAATTTTATTGATTGGCATGAAGCTTCATTTGTTTTTTGGATGTACTGTTGAATACTGAAGCTGCCTCTAGGCATTTATTCTTTTTGGGACTGTCTCATAGAGAGCCTGGTGCGCTCAGTATTGAAGCTGCCTCTAGGCATTTATTCTTTTTGGGATCAATTACGTAATTGTCCTGATGATTGAAGGCAGTGGAGTATTGTTCCCTGACATATTGGCAACAGAGGTGGGATCTACATGATCTCTTTGGTGTTCTCCTTGACAAATTGGTACCAACCGGTAGATCTGTGTGCGTCCAGACAAAAACAATGTCACTGGTCCAAACTGTCAATCAAGTAAGAGCCCATGGCCTCTGAGATAAGAAGTAGTCTGAGATCCAGTATGTACTGTTTCTCATTCGGAAATGCATAGTTTTCCATTGTTTATTCGTGTGATTAAAGATAATATAATTGAAGTGCGTTTCTCCAATTGTAAAAAAAAACATGACCCAGCGAGGCCCACTTAAAGGCTTTTATGACTCCCTAGGACGGAACCCTTAGCTAAGCCTCTGGGGAGTGGAAAGGCACCCGATGCCACTGGAAGGAAAAGTGATAGCAAATTGACATAGCAAAATTATAAATGTTACTAGTGTACATAGCCTGTGGAGAGAAAACATTAAATAAAGCAAAATATAGACTGACTGAAACTTTGTTCTGATTGGACAGAGATACCCTTCTACATGCATATCTAACACGGAACATTGGCACTGGTCCAAACTAGATAACTAGAAGGTACAAGTCCCAGAAATCTATACCTGGAGGAAAGTTAAAACAAATTCTGTAGTGTCTCTAAGCTCCCATGAGAAATTAGCCTTTTCAGAAAGATACATTAACCGTCCATTTAAGGGTAATGAGAGCAACTGGATATGTGATGCAAAACTGATTACTTTGTACTTTCTCTCTTTCTTTCTTTCTTTCTTTGACATTTCTCGGGACCAACATAGAAGCAGGTAGAAAAGGTCATATGTATGAAGAATCTGTGCAGAGGAAACTTGTGATGCCACAGGGTAAAAAAAGGGAGAAAAACTGCAGTATCCAGGATAAAAACATTTTTTACTGAATGAATATATATTAAAAAGTCACAAGTCCGGTAACTGGGAATTACAACCAAAAACGTTTCAGACTGCTGTCTTTAATCATTAATGACGGCAGGCTGAAACATTTTGCCTGTAATTCCCAGTTATTGGACTTGTGACATTTTAATATATATTTTTTCAATAAAGAGCCCTTTAAGGAAGATCCAAGATGCTGGAATTTCCCTCAACTTAGAAGAAGTCTCAATCCGAGCTATGACTCCTGCAGGAGAGGAAAAGCATCTCCACCTTGGTCTGTCTTCATCTTCATCAGATGTAGGATTGCATCCTAATCTAAAAAGTATGTGAATTTAGCTAATGGAGGTCTGGGGGTTTCCAAAGTGGGCCTCAGTCTTGTTGGATTAGCCAGACAGGTGAGGATTACTTTTATTATTATTATTATTTATTATTATAGCGCCATATATTCCATGGCGCTTTACATGTGAGGAGGGGTATACATAATAAATACAAGTACAGTAATCTTAAACAATACAAGTCACGACTGGTACAGGATGATAGAGGACCCTGCCCGCGAGGGCTCACAATCTACAACGGGATGGGTGAGGATACAGTAGGCGAGAGTAGAGCTGGTCGTACAGCGGTTTGGTGGATCGGTGGTTACTGCAAGTTGTAGGCTTGTCGGAAGACAAGCCTTTGATTTTGATTTTTACTTTGATTTTTTATATTTATGTTAAATAAATGGGTAAAAGAGGGTAATTGTCGGGAATGATTTGTACAATTAATGGACTTTTCTCTGTGTTTGTCTTTATTACTTTTGACTACGGGGTTAGTAATGGGCGTGCCTATTAGACACCTCTCCATTACTAAACTCTGGGAAGGAAGGCAGCGGATATTACACAGTTGGCATCAACCCCATAAACTATTACCCTGCTTGCCAACGCACAAGTGTAAGCAGGAAGAGCCGAGGCTAGGAGCCAAAATTGGCGCATCTAATGAATGCACCATTTCTGGGGCGGCTTAGTGCTGGTGTTATCAGTCTGGGAGGGGGTCAATATCCATCTATTCACAGCTGTCTGTTTATTCTTTGCTGATATGTAAAAACATTGGGTCCCAACGTCATTTTTTGGGGGGTCCCCTCTTTTTAATAACCAGTAAATGCTAAACAAGGCAGCTGTGAGCTGATATTATGCTTTATGGATATTGGCCCCTTCCCAGAATGTAACACCAGCTCACAGATGTATGCTTAAATAGAAGTTTATGTTTTATACTATTTCAATAAAAATATAATAAAAATATTGAAGTCATAGAGCAGTAATGTCCCGAGTGAAGTAACAGTAATAACAGTGCAAGGTTAAAACACAGGGATGTTACATACTGTACAAGGATTACAAACAGTTGAATTTATAGGGAAAAGGCTACACCAAATTATGATGTCACAGTACAGTGGGTGCATTTTCAGGCATGGCCAAAAAATTTATCATAATGTATGCCACAAAAGAGGATTGGAAAACATTTCTTACACTGGTGCCCAGCAGCTGGAAGATGCATCAAATTCAGTAGGCGGTGCACAGCTCTTAATAAATTTTGGCGTATCCTACTCCAATGCACCCTTCAGGCTAGTATACAATACCCCAGTCTCGTAGAATCGAGGGGTGAGCTTAATTATGTCTGTTTACCAGAAATAATATTGCAAAAATGACTATCTTACTTGTTCCTATTAATTTCCACGTATGCGCAGTCACAGATTTCATCAGCCTTGTTTTCTGTGAAAGGAAAGAAGACAGCTATATTTTAATAAATATACATTACGGCGCTATACATTACAGTGCCTTTACAACCATGTCTTTAAATTTCACATTCGTGCCGACAGGTTCTCTTTAAATATCTTAATTTGGTGGGGATAATATGGGGTCTTACAGAGGCCACAAACAGCACCACTTGGGCTTCCATCATACAGACCCACATCTCCCAATACAGGTCCCGTGTGTGTGCCTTATTGACCTTATTGACGTGTTCTGGAAATCATCGTTACTATTATTGTTATAATTATTATTACCATTATCTTTTTTGCTATGTTTAAATGTTTGTTGCTAGTGAACAGGAATATATTACCGTACTTCTCATTCATCCGTAGATTTTCATTTTGCCTACACTTGTTTTTCTAAAATAACTTCAGGATTATCGTGCTCGAGGTGAGGCCTTTTTTACTGTCAGCGTTTTATGTCTTTTATGACAATATCTTCATTCTTCCCCTCTTTCCCGTCTGAATTCATTACTAGCTCAGAATTAATGCTACCAAGGAATATAAGACTTTTCTTACTCTGTGGTTTTCCGGCCCCTTGTGTATCCCTGGATTATGCAGAAATGGTCTGGTAACTGAAGCATAAGGCGAGTGGGATCTTGTGGGCTCATCACAATACTAATTAGATAACATAGAACATACTTTGATCTGCCTAAGTGAAGACAACATCATTAAAGATACAGGGAAATGGTGCCATTTACCTCTGTTTAGAGTGTGCAGACACTGGCCATTATTGTAATTCCAGATTTTCAGGCAGCCGTCTCTTCCTCCAGTGATTAGTCTAGGGAATGAAAATATCCACTGACAAAAAGGCAATTTAGACTTGAAAAAGTCGCTGACGCACACTATGAGAAAATTTCATCTTATATTGATATTTTTTTTTAACTCTTCCATTTTAAAGAAAAATAGTGACCATCTATGTACATCACACAGATAAACCAATAGTCTGTGTGAGTCTAGGGCCGACTGACAGACAACTTACGGTTTTCAATGGACGTTATTTGTTGCAGAAATCTCAGCAAAGGAAAATCAGTACAATTCATCTGAATGGGATTTGGGGGGAAAACTACGGGATATCAGCAAGCCCTACTTAGAAGAATGGGTCTGTCACATAAATATTTGCAATAACTCTGTCTTGAGTATATCAGATGCTACGGATGCATTCAGTCAGACATATTTCTTGCGTGGTCCATATGTCAAACAGGCAGCAGTCAGATACAATTTTAACCTATATGATAATTCTATTGAAATATTTTCACACGTACATAAGGGGGAAAAAAACTGCAGGTCCGAATTATGGACCAAATTAAACCGTGTAAGCTCCGGCACTCGTCCATTATGTCAACAATTAGCACACGGAGCCATCATGTCAACAATTTGCGGACATGACTGGTCTGCTAAACTCAACGAACCAAGTGAACTTAGCCAAAAAGGCAGAGATATTATGGGTGTATTTAATGCAGTCTTTGGTCTTATTCAGATGTCAGTTTTTTTTCTCGCACATTTCATCAGTATGCCGGATCAGATTCTCATCAGTGTTCGTTCAGTGTGCCGGTTTATACCGTCAGTGATAGGCTATGTGCACATAATGTCTTTTTCAGGTGGAAACCGCCTGAAAAAGTGCCCTATAAAATAAACATAGCCCTCTGCAATGTCAAAACGGCATTGTTGAGCATGTGTTCTGCCTTATGTCATCGCTTCAAGGTTCAGAAATCCTGAAGCTGTTAAAAGAAGCGATCTGCTCATTCTTTGGGTGACTAAAAAGGCACTTGTTCTCTCTATGTAAAATGTATAGAATGAAAGCCGGCGGTGAAGATCGACAGAGAAGCTGTGTCAGGGAAGCTGAAGTGGCTTCACCTGGGAAAACTCAGCAGTTGTGCCACAGTCTTAGGCAGGGTACACACTTGCGTTTGGCAAGAGTTTGGAGGACTGCATACTTCCTTCCTTTAGCATTGCGTTCCCGTGCAGTCGGGGAGCACATCAAAACGACGCATGCGGACGCATCCGCATTCAACGCATGTCTCTGCGTATCCAATGTTAAAGATAGGTACGCAGGACGCATGCGGAACTAGGCGGAGCTTAAGGGAAGATGTGCAGAAGTAGGCAGGGCTTAAGGGAGGAAGTGCGCAGGCCTCCGCACTCTTGCCAAACGCATGTGCGTACCTAGCCTAAATTACGCTGTGTGAATAAAGCCTTATATTAGCTTTTCTATTTTGTAAAAAAGCTGATGGAGATTTATCAAGCTTCTCTTATCAGTTAGTGGAAAACAGACTGGGGTGCAATCAATGGGCTATCCGAGTATTTCACAGACCCGCAGACTTGTGCAATTTTGGTCTATAACTTGGATCCGATTTGTACATTGGGTTTTTTTTTACAGGCACTTGGTCCGTACGAAAAACCCACAGATGTGTGAACAGCCCCAAAGCCTATCGTGAGTATGTTGTGATATCCATACACATATGGAACTTGTAGCTGAATCACGGCCCTCCAAATGGGGATTTAGGCAGGGCTACCTGACAACTATCAGTCACATACATATTGTTATAGAATCTTAGCTTTAATAAAGACTAGTAATCATATTCTCATGGGCTGCAGTTTAATAGTGCTGGGCAGCCCGTCTAATCCACATCAGTATTTGGCCCCTGTGTTGCCTCCATCTTTATTAAGTACTAGCTGAAGAGCCTGGCGTTCCCCGGGCATAGTACCTAACTGTGGGTCCCGCCGTCCTGTTCTATCACTCCGCAGCCACGCTCTACATCCATGTCCCGGTGTCCCTCCACAGCCCTGCTCTATTCTTCCACAGCCCCGGTCTCTTTGTCCACAGCACTGCTCTCCCGCTCTCTCCCTCCACAGCCCCGTTCTCTTCCTTCACAGCCCTGCTCTCCCCGTCCACAGCCCCGTTCTCTTCCTTCACAGCCCTGCTCTCCCCGTCCACAGCCCCATTCTCTTCCTTCACAGCCCTGCTGTTGTGAACTCATTTTCTGGTTTACCTCTAGCTTCTGGTGAGGGTGATGGAGCTGGCTGTGTTGACAGAGGAGTCGTGAGTTCTGCATCCGGGCTCCCTCTAGTGGTGACAGTAGGTAATGAAGCTGATCTAAATGGCAGAGACCTGCCACCTGGAGAGGAGGACTGTGAGTGGACATCAGGAGTCTCTGACTGGATTTAAGACAGCCGACTCCCTAATTTTGTGCTGGTGATTTTTTCCTGCCCTGAGGTTCTAGTTTCCAGTTCTGTTCCTGCCTTCTCAAGCTAAGTGTGCTCTGCTATTTTTTCTCATGAGATTTGGTCTGGTTTACTCAGTTTTTGTGGTCAGCCAGCCCCTGCTGGGGCTATGCTGAATTTCCATTGTTATGTCTCCGTTTATGCCAGTTTGCTTTTTGTCCCTGATCAGATTGGTCTCTTTTTGCCCTGTCTTCAGAATATACCAGAGTGCTGATATAGGGAATTGAAGTCTAGCGACTTCAGGGTTTTTGTTATCAGAAAGTGTTGGACATTTTTGGCAGAGTTTTGTGCGTGATTGCAGACAGCATCTTTCCTTTCCTGTCCTTTCTAGTTAGTGTGGGCCCCATCGTTTGCTCAGCCTATTTTTCTATCTGTGTTTGTGTTTTCATCTTGTCTCACCGACAATACATATTTGGGGGCTGTCTATTGCTTTGGGGTCTGCTCTGGGGCAGTTTAGATTTCCCCTTTTCTTGCTTTAGGCTTATTTAGTTCTCCGGCTGTGACGAGGCGTCTAGGATCATCGTAGGTACGCTCCACGGCTACTGCTAGTTGTGTGGATTGGATCAGGGGTCTGCAATCCACTTAGTTACCAACCTCTCTGGTTTTCTGTGGCTTAGCTTGTTTTTGTTTTTCCTCCTCGGTGACTCAATCATAACACCTGCTCTCGCGCTCTCTCCTTCAACAGCCCATTCTCTTTCTTCACAGCCCTGCTCTCCCGCTCTCTCCCTCTACAGCAGGGGTCTCAAACTTGGCAGAGTAAATGGGCCACACATAAAAAAAAAATTTGAGCTGGGGGGCCGCATTCCTTTCAAACTTAATACACCCCGTACACGCGCGGCTCCGCACACCTCGTACACACGTGGCTCCGCTTCGTACACCTCGTACACACAGGGCTCCGCTCCGTACACCTCGAACACCCAGGGCTCCACTCCTTACACCTTGTACACACAGGGCTCAGCTCCTTACACCTTGTACATACAGGGCTCCGTTCCTTACACCTCGTACACACAGGGCTCCGCTCCGTACACCTCGAACACACAGGGCTCCGCTCCTTACACCTTGTATACACAAGGCTCCGCTCCTTACACCTCGTAAACACAGGGCTCCGCTCCGTACCCTGTAAACCCTCCTGACCCCATGCATAAACTTACCTTCATCCAGTACCATGACAACCAGCACACAGACAGCAGAGTACATCCTGCACACACTGAGGCCCCTGATAATGTGACCCCTGACTCCTCCCCCTCCTGTGACCTCATCACAGGTCCTGTGCAGTGTGTGCACACAGAACAGTCAATGCCATCGTCGCTCCTAAATGCTACAGCCCCGCTGTCTTCCTTCCGCCTCAGCCCCGCTCTCCATGCACCACACGCGGTGACGCCGGGACCAGGAGAGAGATGTGCGCAGATTGTTCGTTCGGCCGGAGTGGGCGGAGCTAGGCAGAGTGGGCGGGGCAAGAGCAAAGCTGCAGCGCGTGTGATTGGGCGACCTGCGGGGGCGTGGCCTAGCGCTGTAGTAGGCCGCAGTAGAAGCCTAGGACTAAATTTAGGCTGGGAAGCTGCAGGGGAGAGGGGGGATAGCATAGTTGGCGACAGGGAGCGCCGACTTTAGTCGGGACAGGGCTGGGAGGGTGCAGGCACTATTCGGCCCCTGTCCTGAAGACTGTCTTCCCCACAGCCCTGCTCTCCATGCACTGTCCTGCTGTATCCGTCCTCAGCCCTGCTCTCCAACCGCGTCCCACTCTGCTGCTTCGTGATTGGTTGGTGTCCCACTCTGCTGCTTTGTGATTGGTTGGTGATACACACACACACATTCAGATTTATATAGAGAGTTTTTTGCTGCATCCTGAAAGGGTATTAGTTTCAGAGACCTGGGCATGTAAATACTGCTGCTCATTTTCTACTGTGTTCTTGAATGTTTGGTTGAATTTTAATTCTGCTTTCTGTGGTTTTTGCTTTTAATTTGATCACATTTACTTAAAAAATGAGTTGACAAATCTTCTTTAAATGAAATCCTTAATTGGACATTAACAGCATTTCCATAGGACCTTCTCTAGATTGGGATCTCCAACCTCTGCTGTGCAGCTGCTGTGACTGAATGGTGGCTGTGAAAAAAGCATCTCTCAATTCACTTTGTTAAGGAATATTTAACAGAGCCGTTTTGACTGGACCTTATTTTCAACTCACATAAAGTAAATGGTGAGAGCATTTCCTTTCCATTCCCAGTAGCCCCGAGACGGGGGGTCTAGGACCCTAGAAGTGCAATCCACATCAGCAGCAAGATTAGTTGTTTGAATTCCCAAAAAGTGAAAAGCGATAGAAGTGAATGTGCAAACAATCGTCCATTCACAGTGGCCCCGAGATAGGGGTTGGGAATCCTGATCTAGAGAGAGATGGAAAGGTGAGTGTTGGAATATGTTTGTTGCCATAACTCCATTCCTGTCTATGAGTGTTTAGTTGCTAGATTTGTATGATGTTCATAAAGTTAGAACAAAAAAAACTCCCAAAGGCTCACACAGGGAGAGCATGTGACTGTATTTCCTGTTTTCCTGTGTCTGTGTATGGAAGAAGCAGCCTGCTGTAGATGATGCACAGATAGAGACACACAAATCATTTATTCCTGATCTATTAAGCTTATTATATATTGTTCCTGAATAAAGAAGCTCTGTTGTCACACGCTTGGAGAGTATCCTGAATAATCCGCTGCCAACAGTGAGAATTCTTGCTTAGAAGAGTAAAAGTAAAAACATACCGTCTACCCCTGGAATCAAATGTCATGCAGGTGATCCCGGAACTTCCATGCGCATCATTGAATTCAAACATTTGTTTTCCAGTCTCAAAATCCCAAACTCTCACAGTCTATAGAAAAACAAATAAGTTAATATTAACTAATGTATATGCTGAGTAACAAAGTAGAAAAAGGAAACCTGAAACACAAATAAGGAATATTCATAACATACGAGTGGCATGTAAAAGTTTGGGCACTCCTGGTCAAAATAACTGCTATCGTGAACAGTTAAGTAAGTTGAAGAAAAAATGATCTCTAAAAGGCATAAAGTTAAAGATGACACATTTCCTTTGTATTTTAGACAATATATATATATACACAGTACAGACCAAAAGTTTGGACACACCTTCTCATTCAAAGAGTTTTATTTATTTTCATGACTATGAAAATTGTAGATTCACTCTGAAGGCATCAAAACTATGAGTTTTAAGTGTGAAACAACTGAAAATACTGTATGTCTTATATTCTAGGTTCTTCAAAGTAGCCACCTTTTGCTTTGATTACTGCTTTGCACACTCTTGGCATTCTCTTGATGAGCTTCAAGAGGTAGTCACCGGAAATGGTTTTCACTTCACAGGTGTGCCCTGTCAGGTTTAATAAGTGGGATTTCTTGCCTTATAAATGGGGTTGGGACCATCAGTTGTGTTGTGCAGATCTGGTGGATACACAGCTGATAGTCCTACTGAATAGACTGTTAGAATTTGTATTATGGCAAGAAAACATGGATTTTTGTGATAACTCACCGTAAAATCCTTTTCTCCGAGACGCTCATTGGGGACACAGGATAGTGGGTGTATGCTACTGCCGCCAGGAGGCTGACACTAAGTGGATGAAAAAAAGGTTAGCTCCTCCTCCGCAGTATACACCCTTGCCTCAACTGCAGGCGGAATCAGTTCGGTGCAAAAGCAGTAGGAGATCTACACAACAAAATCAGCCTCAATGCAGGTAACAACGTGTCTAGAAAACCCCTAGTATCATAAATACCTATTAATAAACAAAAAAGGAGCCAATTGGCTAACAGGGTGGGTGCTGTGTCCCCCAATGAGCGTCTCGGAGAAAAGGATTTTACGGTGAGTTATCACAAAAATCCATGTTTCTCCTTCGCCTCACTGGAGGACACAGGACAGTGGGACGTCCTAAAGCAGTCCCTGGGTGGGGAGTCGACTCACCAGTCCAAGCTACACACACCCACTGTGTAAGGGTGCGCCACTGCTTGGAGAATCCTTTTACCCAGGCTGCATGTGCTGAAGCCAATGTATGGACATTTGTAATGTTTGGAGAATGTGTGCCGGCTGGACCAGGTTGCCGCCTTGCATACCTGCTCCGTTGATGCCTGGTGCCGAAGAGCCCGAGAGGCGCCCACTGCTCGAGTTGAGTGCGCTCTGATCTCTGCTGGTACTGCTGCGCCTCCTGTGCGGTAGGATTCCTGAATCATCAGCCGAATCCACCTGACTATGGTAGCTCTTGAGGCAGCAAGTCCCTTCCTGCGACCCTCAGGGAGCATGAACAGCGTGTCTGTCTGACAAACGGATGCCGTCCGTGACACGTACCTCCTGGGAGCTCTCCCCAGGTCTAACGTATGAAGAGCCTTTTCCACCCGGTGTACTGGTGCTGGGAAAAAGGGAGGGCAAGACAATATCCTCATGAAAACGAAATGAGGAAACAACCTTCTGCAGAAAAAGGGGGAGCTGGCCTAAGAACCACCTTCTCCTTGTGAGATATCAGGAACGGAGCTCGGCAAGAGAGAGCTGCCAGCTCCGGGACCCGCCTGATTGATGTTATCACCACGAGGAACACCACCTTCCAGGGAATGTATGTCGAAGGTTAAGGTCCCAGTTGTTCCGAGAGGTCCTAAAGGGGGTACCAAGTGTGAGACCCCCTGGCTGAAGGTCTATACCTGCAGATTGGTAGCGATTCTGCGCTGGAACAGGACGGATAAGGCAGATATTTGTCTCCTAAGGGAACTTGGAGCTAAACCCGAGTCCAAGCCGGACTGGGAAAAAACGCCAAAATGTTGGGAATAGAGAATCCCAGTGGAGAACGACTGTGGTCCTGACACCATGAAAAGACAATCCTCCAGGTGTGGTGGACAATATGTCCTGAGGCGGGCTTCTGGGCACTAACCATTGTAGTAACCACATTGCGTCCGAACCCAGCCTAGGTCAGAATCCAAGATTCAACGGCTAAGCCGTCAAACACAGGGCCCCTTGGTTCGGGTGGTAGCTCGGGACCTGAGAAGGTAGGTCTGGGCGCCCTGGCAGTCGCCAGGGAATGTCAGCAAGTAGCTGCACCAGGTTTGCGTACTACGCCCGCCGAGGCCAATCTGGGGCCAGTAGCACCACTGGAATCTCCTTCTGCCTTGATCCTCTTGATGATCCTTGGGAATAGCGGCAGCGGGGAAAATAGGTATGGGAGACGAATACTGGTTCCATGGCAGAACCAATGCATTCCCGGCACTTGCCTGTGGGTCCCGGGACCGAGGCGACCAACGTGACCACGTTGGCGCCTACCCTGGAGGCCATCAGGTCCACATCCGGCGTTCCCCAACATCGGCATACTTGCCGGAAAAAACTCAGGGTGTAGTGGCCATTCCCTGGACACAAGACTCTGCCGGCTGAGGAAGCCTGCCGGCCAGCTCTCTACGCCTGGAATGTAGACGGCCGAGATCACCGAGTGATTCCTCTCAGCCCAGTGAGGGATGTCCCTCACTTAGTACATAGATGCTCTGCTGCGGGTGCTCCCCTGGTGATTTATGTTAGCCACAGCCATGGCGTTGTCCGCTTGAATCCGGATGGGGCGGCCTGCTAGAGGATGTTAAAAATGTTGCGGAGGGAGCCGGGTTGCTTGAATTTCTAACAAGTTGAATGGGATGCGTGCCCCCTGCGGCGACCACCATCCCTGGGTCGCGTAATGGTGAAAAAGACTGCTCCGTAGCCGAGGAGACATGCGTCGGTTGTGACCACCAACCCATGGTCCGGGGGAAAGGGTTTCCCCTGAAGACGGGAGGAACTGACTGTCCTCCATCCAAGTGCCTGTCTGACCTGCCTGGACAACCGGCACTGGGTTCTTGTCCCATGATGCCAAGAGGGCATGCTGCAGGGTGCGAGGATGGAGTTGGGGAAATGGACAATGCTCCCATTGCTGCCACCCTCTTCTTTACGACCCTCATGCAAAGACGAAAGGTATGAGGGACTGGCTGGCAAAGTATCTGGACTCCTTGCTGAAGAGCTAGGGCCTTGTCTCGAGGGAGGATTACCAACCCTTGGGAGGTGCCGAAGATCATCCTTAAAGGGGAACTCCTCTGAGCTGGGACCAGGGATGATCTCTCCAGGTTGACCAACCACCCTAAGCGTATCTAGCGTGATGTTGATGCTCTCCTCGCATGCTCGATATGAAGGGCCTTTGATCAAGGGGTCATCTAAATAAGGCAAGACGACTATGCCCCGGGAGTGCAGGATGGCCATGACACCCGCCCTGACCCCTGTAAACACTCTGGGGGCGGTAGCTAGCCCGAAGGGGAGAGCTGCGAACTGAATGTATAGGCCACTGATAGCGAAGCGTAGAACTTTCTGATGTACAGGTACGCGTCTTGGATGTCGACAGAAGCCAAACCTTCTCCCTGTTCTATGGCAGCTATGACCGAGCGGAGAGACTCCATCCGGGACTGCCTGATCCTGACAAATCTGTTCCGAAGCTTTAGGTCCAGAATGGGCCTGACAGTTCCGTCCCATTTGGGGAACGTGAACAGGTTGGAATACAAACCCTGACCTCTTTCGCCTTCCGGTATGGGGATGACAACGCTGTGTTTCCGGAGCAATTCGATGGCCCTGAACAAGGCTTGTGCCCGGGATTCCACCTTGGGAGGACGAGAGAGAAGAAAATTGTCTTGGGTGTTGGTTGACAAAGTCTAACTTGTATCCCAAGGATACCAGCTCCCTTACCCATGTGTCGTGCATGAAGGAGAGCTAGACATGGCGAGACCAGCGTAGGCGACCGCCTACTCTGCTGGTGTCGCCCGGCACTTGCCTCGAGAGCCATTAGGCCGAAGATCCTTGGGATCTAGGTCCCCTTGATCTGGGCTTGTTGGGATCGCATTCTCCCCAATGAGTTGGCTCTATATGAGACTTGAAGATCTCTGTCCTGGTTGGAGCAACCTGCAACGGCGGAGTTGGTGTTAGGAGTCGGATTTCTGCGTTTACTCCGCAGGGATCCAGACCCTCACATTCTGCAGTCTCCTGCTGTTTATCTGCTGCAAAGGAGATTGCAGAGGAGATTGCCTTGCAGCATATCTACGTATGTGGTTAGGGACTGAGTTAGAATCAGCACCAGCGCTCCTCTGCTGCAACATCCACAGCTGCTAGCGTCCGACATTGCGCTTGCGTCATAGCTTTGTCGTTTAGCGGCAGTGTCCACGCCGCGCTGCAGTAGCAGCTCTCCTGAGCGTCCGCAGCTGCGACGCCGCACACACGGTAGGTCTAGACGGACGTAGTGCCGCCATCTTGGGCTACTCCTGTGACCTGATACCATGTGTGTATTTTTACTGAGTACTGTGACCTCAACAGGCTCAGTCTGTGTATTTGTGTTTATTTGGCATCTTTGTGACTTAACTGAGATTGCTCTGCGCACCTGGGTGACATTTGACCCTGTGCACATTACCGCCATATTGCTCCTGCCACCACTCAGCAGTGGTTATATCACCTACTGCACGGTGGAACCCGAGCGGCGAACGCACTTTATTATTATTTTTATTTAGTGCGTTCCGCCGTTCCTAACTTTATACTAGCGCCAGGGTCTGGCTAGTGATGGCAGAACAGCAGCAACTCTTATAGTGTATTCGGCAGCTTGAGGGCCGCTTGGCCACTCTTGAGAGGGCTCTCTCAGCTGCACAATCCACAGAAGCTGCTGTAAAGGCAATCACAGACGCGTTTTCCCGTATGTCCACGTCCTCCCTCGCACCGACAGTTACCCGCCTCCCGTTGCCCGATAAATTTTCTGGCGATGGCGCCTCCTGTAGGGGTTTCATCAGCCAGTGCTCTATTCAGCTGGAGCTACTGGCTGTGCGATTCCCTACGGAACGGGCCAAGGTGGGGTTTATTGTATCCCTGCTGTTCGGCAAGGCGTTGGAGTGGGCTACGCCACTATGGGAGCGTGGTGACCCAGAGGTTCGGACTGCTGCTCACTTTCTAACAGCTATTAAGCAGGTCTTCCTCGGTCCACGGGTCACGCACAACACCTCTCTTCAGCTTCTTGCTTTGACCCAGGGTTCTCTCTCGGTTAGTCAGTATGCCGTCCGTTTTCGGACACTGGCTTCCAAGCTGGAGTAGCCCGATAAAGCCCTCATCCCTGTGTTTTGGAGAGGTTTGGCGGAGCATGTTAAAGATGCTCTCTCTACCAGAGAGGTTCCTGCAAGTTTGGAAGAGCTGATTGCCATTTCCACCCGCATTGACCTCCGTTTTTCGGAGCGCGGTATGGAGCGTGCTCAATCCAAACGGAAGGTTACCTCGGCTCCCATTGTTTCTGAGCCTCTGGAACTACCCGAGCCAGAGGTTCCACCCCCAGAGCCCATGGAGGTGTCTCGCGCCGTTCTTCAGGCGCGTGCGGCACTAGACTCCAGTTGCGGTTATACTTGTCAAGACGCGGTGACTCAGAACAACAGTGCCCCGCAACGGCCAAATTCTGTGCCGCCGGGCAAGACCCTTGTTCCTCCCTGCCTTCGGCCGAAAAGGTGCTCGCGTGGGCACACGCATCCAGAAGGGGTGGTCACTGTGGCTATATGCAGACCACAAAAATCCTGGCAGGGTCTTACTGGTGGCCGCACAGGGCTCGGAATGTTAAAAAATATATTCGGGCCTGCGCCTTTTGTGCTCGGAATAGCCTCTCTAAACGAAGGGTGGAAACGCCTGCCGACACACGGTGGCGTTCCACTTTAACTTCTGCTCCCGTTGTCTCCCACGGGTCCCTTCTCAAACCTGGCGACTTTGCCGTCCCTGATGCCTTCCATTTGTCCCGGATCTCCCTGTCACCTACCAGGACATCAGACTTGCCTTCGGACGAGTCTGAGGCCTATATCTCTGATGGGCACAAGTTGGTCGATCAGAAGGCTCAGGGAGGAGGGGGCCCTAGGAGGGGGGGTAATGTTAGTGTGGCGCCCCTGAGGCTCAGTCGCCACAGAGGTACTGCACCTTCTCCTAAGGTGTGGTGCCCCACCATCCAGGTAAGTTGGAGGCTCCTGACCACGCTTCAACACTCCAACACTCGCACCCCACACAATAGAGTAGTTCAGCATATCTACATTGTGGCTCTTTGCTTAGAGAGAAGCAGAGCACCTTTGGTGGTTCCCTGCTTGGAACACTAGATGTGCTGGGAGGTGGGTGGAGTTCAGAGTATATATATGAGCGGGATGGAATAGGATGACAGGTCAGTCTGACAGGAGGTCAGTGAGGAAGGAAGCCACTCAGGAGGAGTGGGGATCCCTGGAAGAGGGATGGAGGAAGGAGTGCTGCAGCTGTCTCAGTGACCTGAGCCAGCTGGCATGGGAAAAGAAAGGAAAGAAGGAGAAGGACGTTGACCTGAAGCCTGAGCTTCCATAGAAGGGAAAGGACAAGTACGGAACATAGGAGTAAAGGGAACACAGAGGACGTGGGTTAGAGGAAGAACCCTGCCTAGAAGTTCTAAGCGCAAGGCCGGGGCCCGGTCCCCGAGGTTGTATGAACGCTAATGGTTCTGCAGCAGACACCGGTGGAGTAGTGGGCTGTAAATGCACTACTCCCATCTAAGACTTGAGGGCACAACAGCAATACGGATAGAGAGCCGGGACTTAGGAGTAGAGAGTCCCCAAAGCAGGCTACAGCTGTCTGCCGTGCAAGTAGTGTTCTTGGGAACATCTGTCAGGAGGAACTCCAGTGTAACACGGTACTGGAGATCTTCACACTTAAAGGCGCTATAGAGGAGACGTTCAGGAAAGGCACATAAGTTGGCGGAGTGTGGAAGGGAGCTTTCCATCTTGCCTGGAGGTTGACTGAGTCCCTGACCCGGAGGACACGGCACAGAAGCGGGCACTACAGACTGTGAGTAAAGCTTTGGAACTACATGCCCTGGTGTCCTCCATTCCTTCCTGCGTCCGTCCGCCTGACACTGCTACATCCCCTGCGCCAGACACTACATCACCTAAGTGTCCCCACATCTACACTGCCCTGGGACAACAGCCCTGCCTGTGGAGGGCTATACCATCCTTGCTGCACCACACCATCTGTCTCAGAGGATCTGTCTGCAGCGTCGGCTTAACACCTCTCTTGCCGAACACCACAGGTGGCGTCACTAACTATTCATTTAATAACATTCACATCTTCCTATTACTTGGGCGCCCAGGGCCACGGTCCGGGTCACCGCCACTGTGACACATGCCACCGATACAGGCCCGGTACCGAGTACCCTATGGCCCTGGCAGGGCGACCCATTAGGAGTCGGATTTCTGCGTTTACTTCGCAGGGATCCAGACCCTCACATTCTGCAGTCTCCTGCTGTTTATCTACTGCAGAGGAGATTGCAGAGGAGATTGCCTTGCAGCAAATCTCTCCTGAGAGTCCTTCTGTCCTCCTACTGAGCATGCTCATGGGATGATCTCCCATTGGAGATCGGGAGTCATGTGCTCAGGTCCCGCTCCAGATCTCATTGGTCCATCTCAGAGATCTGGCTGTTCCGCTATGCGCTAGTATAGACTTACTTGCTGCTGTGTGTATGAGGACGGATGTATGATTCTGGTGAATGACTCATTATAAAACCCCTTCCCTCTGATATTACGCATGTGGATAGGGACTGAGTTAGAATCAGCGCCAGCGCTCCTCTGCAGCAACATCCACAGCTGCTAGCGTCCGACATTGCGCTTGCGTCATAGCTTTGTTGTTTAGCGGCAGTGTCCACGCCAGGCTGCAGTAGCAGCTCTCCTTAGCGTCCGCAGCTGCGACACCGCACACACGGTAGGTCTAGACGGATATAGTGCCGCACTCTTGGGCTACTCCTGTGACCTGATACCGTGTGTGTATTTTTACTGAGTATTGTGACCTCAACAGGCTCAGTCTGTGTATTTGTGTTTATTTGGCATCTTTGTGACTTAACAGATATTGTTCTGCGCCCCTGGGTGACATTTAACCCTGTGCGCATTACCGCCATATTGCTCCTGCCACCACTCAGCAGCGGCTATATCACCTACTGCACGGTGGACCCCGAGCGGCGAACGCACTTTATTATTATTTTTATTTAGTGCGTTCTGCCGTTCCTAACAGTTGGTTGCTGAAGCCCCCCTGGGGTTGCGAAAGGACCGAAACCGTGTCTGAAGCAGGTGACGAAAAAGCTGTTTAACCCTTTATTGAGGGAGAAAACTGCTCCTGCCCCTATGGGGTCAGAGATAAGCTGGTCCAACCTTTCACCAAATAGGCGAATGCAGCCACGCTCAGGTTAGAATGGCCGGTGGCACCCACATAGGCGGCCGCTCTGATAAGGTAAAAAAGTTAGGGACTTCTTGGAGGTTGAATCTGCATGCCAAGTCCTCAACCACAGAGCCCCTCTTAATAGAGATTGCATTTGCGGCAGCGAGTGCTGCGCAGCTAGTCATATCCAAAGACGCATTAATCAAGTAGTCTGCGGCCAACGCAAACTGATTAGCAATATCTGCTATCTCCGCAGGCAGGTCCATACCCTGCAAGGCTCTGTATAATGATTCAGGCCCAGAGCACATGGCCTTAACTTCCCAAATTGCAGCGAACAAGGGAGAAAGTGCTGAACCCGACGCCTCCAATACTGAACGCGCCAGGCTCTCTATGAGACAGTCCCAAAAAGAATAAATGCCTAGAGGCAGCTTCAGTAGTCAACAGTACATCCAAAAAACAAATGAAGCTTCAAGCCAATCAATAAAATTACAAAACTTTATTGTGATATATGTTAAAAAGGTAATATAAAATATACATGAAATAGGGACAAAACTATGCAAAAAACCACAGTAAGGCAAGCAATAAGCCGTAAAGAAATTTGCATGACAATATATAGAAAAAAGTAATCCAAATGCAAATAGATGTGTAAATAGCAGCAATCAATTCTCAGGACAAAGAAAAGAACGCCCAAATAAGATGGAGACAATGCAGATCCTATTAGTATTAAAGGGCTGAATGTAAAACGGCTCAAGTGAATGCCTAAATGTCCAAAAGCAATTGAGTGACTCAGAGTAGAACAACTAAATGTTTAAGCCATGTGGCAACGCTGGAGGTGCACTTATGAGAGATATTGAAAGCTGAGATGCAAAAACGTGTATATAAGAGGCATTGCTGCGTTACGTAGTAGCAGTACCCCGACGCGCGTTTCGCTTGGTGCTTCATCAAGGGGGGAAGGGGGGCTGTATCCAAATCAAGGATGGTGCAGGCACTCTATCTCCATCTTTCCCTCCAAGGGATGAGGAGAGGGACCGTCCGCCGCCTTGCAGCACAGCAGTCTAGCCTTGGTGGTGCAGTGGGGGCTGCACGGACTATTCGTAGGCCTCTGTACAGCATAGGGCTTCGATACCTTAGGGTGGTCAGGGCGAGTCCGGCATCATGTCGCGGGAAAGGATACGTGGAGGCGACGCTCGCACATGCTCGCCCGTTGTTGGTTTGGGGAAATCGGACCCTTTCAATAGGGTCCGTTGCCCGTCTCATCTTCATGGAAAAAAGACCAGACGTGTGTGACTCCTAGGACACTAAGCAAGAACTGATTCTGTCTGCAATCGAGGCGAGGGTGTATACTGCGGAGGAGCTAACCTTTTTTTCATCCACTTAGTGTCAGCCTCCTGGCGGCAGTAGCATACACCCACTGTCCTGTGTCCCCCAATGAGGCGAAGGAGAAAAAGCAGCTAAGTAAAGAAAAACGGGTGGCCATCATTACTTACTAAATGGAGGTCAGTCAGTCCGAAAAATTGGGAAAACTTTGATAGTGTCCTCAAGTGCAAGGGCAAAAACCATCAAGCGCTACAAAGAAACTGGCTCACATGAGGATCGCCCCAGGAAAGGAAAACCAAGAGTCACCTCTGCTGCGGAGGATAAGTTCATCCGAGTCACCAGCTTCAGAAATCGCAGGTTAACAGCAGCTCAGATTAGAGACCAGGTCAATGTCACACAGAGTTCTAGCAGAAGACTTCTCTACAACAACTGTTAAGAGGAGACTTTGTGCAGCAGGCCTTCATGGTAAAATAGCTGCTAGGAAACCACTGCTAAGGACAGGCAACAAGCAGAAGAGACTTGTTTGGACTAAAGAACACAAGGAATGGCCATTAGACCAGTGGAAATCTGTGCTTTGGTCTGATGAGTCCAAATTTGAGATCTTTGGTTCCAACCACTGTGTCGTTGTGCAACGTAGAAAAGGTGATCGGATGGACTCTACATGCCTGGTTCCCACCATGAAGCATGGAGGAGGAGGTGTGATGGTGTGGGGGTGCTTTGCTGGTGACACTGTTGGGGATTTATTCAAAATTGAAGGCATACTGAACCAGCATGGCTACCACAGCATCTTGCAGCGGCATGCTATTCCATCCAGTTTGCGTTTAGTTGGACCATCATTTATTTTTCAACAGGACAATGACCCCAAACACACCTCCAGGCTGTGTAAGGGCTATTTGACCAAGAAGGAGAGTGATGGGGTGCTATGCAAGATGACCTGGCCTCCACAGTCACCAGACCTGAACCCAATCGAGATGGTTTGGGGTGAGCTGGACCGCAGAGTGAAGGCAAAAGGGCCAACAAGTGCTAAGCATCTCTGGGAACTCCTTCAAGACTGTTGGAAGACCATTTCCGGTGATTACCTCTTGAAGCTCATCATGAGAATGCCAAGAGTGTGCAAAGCAGTAATCAAAGCAAAAGGTGGCTACTTTGAAGAACCTAGACTATAAGACATATTTTCAGTTGTTTCACACTTTTTTGTTAATTATATAATTCCACATGTGTTAATTCATAGTTTTGATGCCTTCAGAGTGAATCTACAGTTTTCATAGTCATGAAAATAAAGAATACTCTTTGAACGAGAAGGTGTGTCCAAACTTTTGGTCTGTACTGTGTATATATAAATATACACACACTTTTTTGTTTCATCTTTTATATTCTAAAAATTACAAAAAAAGAAAATGGGACAATGCAAAAGATTGGGCACCCTGCATGGTTAGTACCTAGTAGCAACTCCATTTGCAAGTATCACAGCTTGTAAACACTTTTTGTAGCCAGCCAAGAGTCTTTCAATTCTTGTTTGAGGGATTGTCTTCCATTCTTCCTTGGGCACCCTGCATGGTTAGTACCTAGTAGCAACTCCATTTGCAAGTATCACAGCTTGTAAACACTTTTTGTAGCCAGCCAAGAGTCTTTCAATTCTTGTTTGAGGGATTGTCATCCATTCTTCCTTGGAAAATTCTTCCAGCTCTGTGAGATTCCTCAGTCGTCTTGCATGCACTGCTATTTTGAGGTCTATCCACAGATTGTCAATGATGTTCAAATCAGGGGACTGTGAGAACCATTGTAAAACCTTCAGCTTGCACCTTTTAAGATAGTCTATTGTGGATTTTGACGTGTGTTTAGGATTATTATCTATTTATAGAAGTTATCCTCTTTCCAACTTTTACAAAAGTTTTATGTTTGCATCAAGAATTTGTTGAAATTTCATTCTTTCTTCTACCCGTGAAATGTTCCTGTGTCATTGGCACAGCTCTCACTGACATTTTGCTTGGTCTTCCAGACCTTATCTTGACCTTCACTGTTCCTGTTAACTGCCATTTCTTAATTACATTTCAAACTGAGGAAAAAGCAACTTGAAAATGCTTTGCTATCTTCTTAAAGCCTTCTTCTGCTTTGTGGGTCACTACCATTTTCATTTTCTGAGTGCTAGGCAGCTGTTTAGAAGAACCCATGGTTGCTGTTTTTTGGCACAAGGTTATAGTTTTTAGAAATCTGGGAAATTTGCATCACCTGGTCTTTCCTAATGATGATAGTGTACAAGCCATAACCCTAATGTAGTGAAACCTCCACCAGGGGGAGCTGGTGAGGGAAGAGAGGTTACACACTAAGAGCAGCAACCCTGAGCAACAGCACAGGTGCCACAGGTAACGAGAGAGAATAGTCAGACGAACCGAGTCAGAAACTAGCAGGAGCAGACGTACCAGAAGGAGCAGCAATACACGTAGTCAAAATACCAAAGCCGAGAGTCAGAAAGCCAGAACATGAGCACGGGGTCCAAAACGTGAGACGAAATACGTGGTCGGGGTACAAGCCAGGGGGTCAGATGCCAGAGAGGGAACGTAACAGCAGAGACGAATACCAAGAGACGGGGTCAGAAATCAGTCCGGGTCATACACGTGAATATCAGTCAAAGGCAGGAGGATCACCAGGGTACAAGGGTCAGCGGCTCTAAACTGCAAGCTTGAGCTATCACTAACACTGGTCAGCAGGCTGTGAGGGATTGAAATAGCCCAGCTAGCTCCAGAACGAGGCTGAGGAGATTAACCCCCGCATGACCAGTCCGGAGTGAAGACAGCAGAAGATAAACTCCGGACTGGACCATGACACCTAAAAGGCTAATTAAGGTTTTAAACCTTGATCAAAGTTATCTGAGCACACAAATTTTCAAGGGTGCAAAAACAGTTGCATTGGCCTATTTTCATTTTTGAAATTTTTAAAATGCAAAAGATGAAAATAAATATGTGTATAGTAATTTCTGCCAAAAAATACAAAGAAAATGTTTTATTTTTAACTTTTGGCCTTTTATAGATCATTTCATCTTCAACTTGCTTAACTGTTCACAATAATAGTAATTTTGACCAGGGGTGCCCAAACCATTTCAGAGAAAGGCAAAGTGCCAGAATTGGCGCATCTAATAGATGCGTCGTTTCTGGGACTGCTGTGGGCTGCTATTTTTAGAATGAGGGGCAATATACATGGCCCCTTACCAGCCTGAGAATATCAGCCCCCAGCTGTCTGCTTTAGCTTGGCTGTTTGTCAAAAATAATTTAAAAAAACGGCGTGGGGACCCCTCTATTCTTGATAACCAGCCATGATAAAGCTGACAGCTGAGGGTTGCAGCCGCAGCTGTCAGTTTTGTTATGTTGGTTATCAAAAAATGAACAGACGCTAAGTAATTTTTTTAATTGATTTATTTATTTATAGCACAGATGCCAGATGATGAATAGTCCCATCAGTGGCACCTGCTCTCGCTGTTTTCAGTGACAGCAGGTGTAGGCTGATGGGAGTATTACACACATCATCCGACGCCTTTGTGACTGGCGGTAAAATTTTTAATAATAATCTTACCGCCGATCAAAGGCAGTGTTTGCCACACTGTCATGCAGATGATTGTGTGACAAACAACGGATTTTCGGGCCCCCCATTCATCTGTTCTGGTACCCGAACCAAACTTTTTTTAAATATTCGGCCAAACTTGCCAGACCTGCACATCCAAGGGTTCGCCCATCACTAGTCCAAATGCCTCCTGTCGAAGCCCAGCGTGGTGAAATTCGCATCAAGGTGCCTGGGCGCCCACTTCTGTGCTCCTCCTAACTTTGGCCATACACCATTTCTCAAGGTATTGTTTCCGTTTGACAATTATCTTAGTACGTATATTGAGACCACCACTACATAGTGGCTATAGTTATTTGTATGGGCCATCTTGTGACCCTGTGCACATGGTAGACATGCGCTCTGGTGTTGTTTGTACATACATTATTGTATTGTTATATTAGTTCTAATTTCATCCACCATTCTATTATAGCATAGAATATTTTGCATCTACTCAACATCAATATACCTTGTTTGGACATTGTATGTATTTTGATGTTTTTCTTATGGGCCTCACTGCACTTATTTGTAGATAGTACTTATTATTATTTTTCCATATACTGCAGAGAATACTCTATATATATTCATACGCCAAAATATTTTCTCATTTCTACATGTGGTGTTTATCACCAATTAGGAGCACAGTACTAGGTGACTCTTTTTGCCTCATTTTAGGTATTACGCAACCCTTTTTCCTATACTTTTAGCCATACTTCTCTTTTATTCCATTTTGTATAATATTGCTGTTACTATATTGATGTAATAATACTTTTCAATTTTATTTAATTGCCCCATAGTTTCTATATTTTTCATTTACCCCCCACATGAGATCTCTGCATTAATTCTTATGAGGCCGAGATCACACATGCGTGAAACTCGGACGAGTCTCTCATGTTAATACCCGGCACTGTCGCCGCCACTCGGGAACGGAGCGTGTGGCTACATGTCTTTCTATGCGGCCGCACACTCCGCTCCCCAGTGCAGGGTATTAAGATGCAAGACTCGTGCGAGTTTCTCGCATGTGTGATCCCGGCCTTAGATATTCTCTGGGGTGGCTTTGGAGAGACTCTGATTTTAAACTATGTGTTCAGACTTTCCAGTCTGAACACAAGGGAGGGGGTACAGGGAGGCCCAGAAAGGGACTATTGAAAGCAGCTTCTATAGGAGCAAGAACTAGTCATTGAAACAACATCAGTGTCTGGGAGAGATGGAGGGAAAATAAGGTAAGGAGGTATATTACAAAATTCATAACTTTACAATTACGTAAAGGAAATATATCAGCAGGTTTTCGCTATGTAATATGAGAGAAATATGATATAGGGGCAGAGAACCTGATTCCAGCGATTTATCACTTACTGGACTGGTTTGTACTGTTTTGATAGCTTCATTGTCGTCTCTGTTGTAGATGTAACAAAATGTAGCAGTGCTATGAATGCCGAGCCCTGTATAACTCCATCCACACCGCTGATTGTCAGTTTCCTATGTACATTGAATATTGTGTGCAAGCTGCCAATCAGTGGTGGGGGCAGGGTTCACAGATTAGCTGGACCGCCATGCACATGACACCCAGTCCTGCAGTGATAATTTCCTGCCGATAAAACACCGATTGCATTGAAATTACAGCAGCTCCGGAGCCATTGACACATCCCTAGAATCAGTATCTCTGCCACTATATTATGGTGCTCTGCTGACAGATTCCTTTAAACAAAAAAAAGTGCATTTATTTTTTACGTTGTGTCTGTCCTTTCACACAAACTTATAGTAAATATATGGTGCTGTCACTCTCATCCTACAGAACAATTTGAAAATGCTTCTGGTGCCCCCCCCCCAAACCTACGGTAATCATACCCCTGGAAATAAGAGTATCACTTCTCTATCCATCAGAAATGATCTTACCATGTTACTATGAATATAACCTACAAACAATTGATTTTAATAGAAAACTATTAAATCAAACAGGCACAGAACAAAAAATGGAGATATTATGATACAGCCTTGAGAAACACTTACCGAAGCTTCTGAGCAGGTGACGACTTGCCTGAAGGCTTTATTGTACTTGCAGCAGAGAACGGCTTCTTTATGGGAGCTGTCAAGGTGAGGACGTGCCAAGGACCTGGTGCAGAAGATGATAGATTAGACATTCACTGAGGTCAAAAAAGGAATCTTTTTTTTTTTTTTTTAATTTAACATGGCAAAAAATATAGTTTATTAAAAAATGTGGTCGATGTAAGAGACCTCGGGGCGCTGGAGCTGTATGAATATTGGGGGACATTTACTAAGCAAAGTGCACCAGATTTAGGTCAGAATTGTGTTCATTTATGCCTTGCAGACACTTTTGATAGCTGGACAAGCACTAGGGTCCTGCATTTATCTGCATGGGTTTCATCCAAAAAACTTTCTTGTAAATTGGCCTGAGGAAAAGTCCTGAGGAGATCATTTGCATATTCCCAGTGCCTTCTGGGATAAGTGAAGTGTCTCCGCTCGCTCAACGATCACTGGGTTTTAGCCGTTGCAGCTGAAAAGAGGAAATCGGTAAACTGCGCACCGGCTCATTTTTCATCGTTTTGAAATCTCAATATGGAAGTGGCCAGCAGCCATTTGGTGAGCTGCATTTCTTGCTACATGTTCACAGACCAGTGGAAAAGCCAAACTTCACATGCCACAAATGCAAGCTTGTGTCCCTGTTGGAGGAAAAGTTGCAATATCTTGAAGAGAGGTTAGCTACATTGAAGATCATTAAGGAAGGTGAAGAGTTCTTAGACAGAGCAGAATTATCTCTTCATGTTACAGAAAGAGAAGAAATTCGAAGTGCACCTGAAGAAACAGAGGAATGGAGACATGTGACCCAGAGAAGCAGGAGGATCAGGAGGCAGTCAGCGCCCATACTGCTAAGGAACCAGTACCAGGCTCTCACGCAGGAGAACGATGAAGAAATACATCAGGATAAGACTTTGCCCACAAACAGCAACCTTGTACGCCTTCAGAGTCCTCCTGGATGGAGAAAGAAAAATGTTGTGAAGAAGAAACAGAGAGTGGTGGTCATGGGTGATTCCCTGTTGAGAGGAACAGAGGCAGCTATCAGCAGACCGGATATAACTTCAAGAGAAATGTGCTGTCTTCCAGGTGCAAAAATTAAAGATGTGTCTGACAGGATATCAGGACTCTTCAGACCTACAGATGACTACCCATTCCTGCTACTACATGTGGGGACAAATGACACTGCAAGAAACGACCTGGAAACCATCTGCAGTGACTTTGAAAACTTAGGCAAGAAAGTGAAAGAACTGGGAGCACAGGTGGTCTTCTCTTCCATCCTACCAGTGGATGGCCATGGAACAAGGAGGTGGAATTAGATTCTGCAGGTGAACAACTGGCTACATCGATAGTGCCGTCAGCAAGGATTTGGATTTCTGGATCACGGAGTGAATTACCTATACGATGGACTACTTGCTAGAGATGGGGTGCACCTTACGAAGACTGGAAAACATGTATTTGGAAGTCGCCTTGCTACACTCATCAGGAGAGCTTTAAACTAGAACAATGTGGGAAAGGAAGCAAAAGGCCAGAAAAAGCCATACACCTGACAAATGCTATTGAGAACTCTGCTATTAGAAGTGGAAAGGAAGGACAAAGACAAAAGAATCTAAATAATAAAAATATTGGAGAAAGAGAAACCAATCACAAACTAAAATGTTTCTATACTAATGCACAAAGCATGGGCAACAAACAAGGAGAATTGGAACTACTAACACAGGAAAAGAAATATGATGTCATTAGAATCACTGAAACTTGGTGGGGCAATACACATGATTGGAATACAAGACTAGAAGGATACAACTTATTTGCTAGAAACAGACTTGATAAACGAGGAGGAGGTGTCGCATTGTATGTTAGAAACTCGTATATCTGCACAGAGATTGAAGCTTCAGAGACTGGGAGTTCTGTGGAAACTGTTTGGGAAAGAATACAAGGACAGAACAATGGAAAGGACACCATTGTAGGCATTTATTACAGGCCGCCTGTGCAAGCTGAAGATATGGATGAACTCTTTATGCATCAAATGACCAAGTTCTCCAAAAAATATGACATAGTTGTCATGGGAGATTTCAACTATCCAGACATTTGTTGGGAATCTCTCTCAGGCAAAACTAACAGGTCAAGGAAATTCTTATCCTCTCTTGCTGACAACTTTATCTTCCAAAAGGTAGGGGAGAAAACAAGGGGATCTGTTGTGAATGGGTCACCGAGGAGGAAAAAACCTAAACATGCTAAGCCCAGAAAAGCCAGAGAGGTTGGTAACTATGCAGATTGCAGATCCCTGATCCTAACCACACAACTAGCAGCAGCCGTGGAGCGTACCTACGATGAACCTAGACACCTCGTCACAGCCGGAGGACTAAATAAGCCTAAAGCAAGAAAAGGGGAAAACTAACTGCCCAAGAGCAGACCCCAAAGGAATAGACGGCCCCCACACAAGTACTGACGGTGAAACAAGATGAAAACACAAACACAGGCAGGAAAATAGGCTGAGCAAATGATGGGACTCAAACTAACTAGAAAGGAGAGGAAAGGAAAGAAACTATCTGCAAACCCTACAAAATAATGTCCAACACTACTGATAACAAAATTAACCCTGAAGTCACTAGACTTCTTGCACTATATCAGCACTCTGAAATATTCTGAGAGAGAGCAAAAAGAGGCCAATCTAATAAAGGACAAAAAGCAAATTGGCAAATACAGATAAATAAGAGTGGAAATTCAGCACAGGCCCAGCCGGGGCTGGCTGACCACACAAAAAACTGAATAGAAAAACAAAATCAAGTGTGAACATTAGCAGAGAAACTTAGTTTAAGCTGACTGGAACAGAGCTGAGAACCAAGACCTGACAAGCAGAAGGAATCACCAGCACAAGAGTAGGGCGTCGGCTGTCTTAAATCCAATCTGAGATTCCTGAGGTCCAATCGTCATCCTCATTATCAGGTGGAAGATCTCTACTGATTAAATCAGCCTCACTACCTCCTGTTACCATCAGAAGGAGCCTGGAAGGAGAACTCAATGAACTCACAACAGGAATCTGCTACCTTGGATCTAATCCTTATAAACAGGGAGGAAATGGTTCAGGAGGTAAAAGTGGCTGGGACCTTAGGAGGTAGCGATCATGCTATTTTAGAATTTTGGATAACTAGAGGAGGAAGACCTGTGAAGACTCAGACGTCAAGGGTAGATTTCAGAAAGGCAGATTTTAAGGGATTCAGAAAGAGAATTGGAGGGATCCAATGGCTGGATATCCTTGAAGACAAAAATGTCCAGGAAGGATGGGAAATCTTGAAAAATGAAATTCTCAAAGCACAATTGTTAACAATTCTGAAAAGAAGGAAGAATAGGACGGACGCATTTAAGGAAACCAGGATGGATGAACACAGAACTTAAGCTCATGCTAAAAAGGAAGAAAGAAATGTTTATAAAATGGAAAGAGGGAGGCATATCTAAAGAAGAATATAATGCTGTCTGCAGAACCTGCAGGGCACAAATCAGATTATTAAAGCTGACAATGATTTGAGGCTTGCAAGAGACGTCAAAAGCAATAATAAAGAATTTTGGGGATATGTCAAAAGTAAAAGAAAAGTCAAAGATGCTATAGAATTTTTACAGGATGAAAATGATGAAATGGTAAGACAGGATGTTGAGAAGGCCAAACTTTTAAATTCCTATTTTGTATCTGTTTTCTCTCAGAAAGGAAATGTAACATCAACTGTTCTTCACTGTCCTATTAAGGGAATAGAAAAATCCAGGATATCTATAAACATAAAGATAGTGAGGAAACACTTAGCTAACCTAAATGAATTCAAGTCTCCAAGTCCAGATGAATTACACCCCAGAGTTCTGAAGGAGATAGCAGAAGAAATTTCTGGACCCCTCTCCATAATCTTTGAAAATTCTTGGAGAACAGGAGAAGTCCCAGAAGACTGGAGAAGAGCAAATGTTGTTCCTATCTTCAAAAAGGGGAAGAAGGTGGACCCAGGCAACTATAGGCCGGTGAGTCTGACGTCTATACCAGGAAAGATCTTTGAACAAATTATTAAACAACATGTATGTCAGTACCTGGCGAAGAATGAAGTGATTAAACAGAGTCAGCATGGGTTTGTAACTAATAAGTCATGTCAGACTAACTTAATTTCCTTCTATGACGGAATCACTGATTGGGTGGATCAGGGAAATGCTGTAGATATAGAATATCTTGACTTCAGCAAAGCATTTGACAAAGTATCTCACACAATCCTTACTGAAAATATGACTAGGTATGGAATGGACAAGGCAACTGTTAGGTGGATTCATAACTGGCTTAGTGATCGGACCCAAAGAGTGGTCGTAAATGGCTGCACATGTATGACCTACGATGTTCTCATACAATCCCTCAATGCAGTATGATGTCCCCACACAGCCCTCATGCCATATGATGTCTTCATACAGCCCCCATGCAGTACAATGTCCCTGCATGGTCCTCCCACAGTATGATGTAGGCACAAAGCCCTCCACACTGTCTCCCAAGCATTATGATGTCCCACATAGCCCCCACGCAGTAGGATGTACCCACAAAGTATGATGTTCTGACACGAATCATGATGTGCACAGTCCATCAAATAGTATGAAGTCCCCTCAAAGCCACACACACAGCATTAAGTCCCTGTAATACATGATGTCCCCCATACAGTATGATGTCTCCACACAGCCCCTCACAAAAACCCTAACACAGTATGATGTCCCCTCACACAGTGTGATGTCCCCATAAAGCCCCCAACGCAGTCTGAAGTTCACCACAATGTATGATGTTCCCACACATCCCTCCATAAACTATGTCTCCACAAATCCCCCATGCAGTACATCCCAACAAAGCCCCACATGACCTACGATGTTCTCATACAACCCCTCAATACAGTATGATGTCCCACACAGCCCCTCACGCAGTATAATGTCCCTACACGCTCCCCCCACAGAGTATGATCTCTCCACACTTTTCCACAAGTATTGACAATTTAAAAAAGAAAAAACTACTCACTAACCCTGTAACCCCGCTACCCTGGTCTGTGCTGTGTACTGAGGATCCACAGAGCACTCGTGATGTAATGACATAATTTTGCCTTTTGCGATCTCAGATGCACAGGCTCAATGGTGGAAGGAGCAGACGGCTCCCTGCACCATAACTGTTTCTAGCCCTTTGGCTGTCCCTGTCTGTGGGCCACACTTTTGCCAGGTCTGGTTTAGAGTCACCATCAGTACATACAATGCACATACTGTATGTGATATATAAATCACATTATATTTACTGTTGCAGTTTGAAAGCAACAAATGAAGAGCTTGTAAGTTGTAACATGATGAAATGTGACTTATAATAAATCCACTTAGTGAGGGGATTGAGAGCTTTTTTCAAACTCCGCATTCCAAGAGCTACAGTGGGGAAAAAAAGTATTTAGTCAGTCAGCAATAGTGCAAGTTCCACCACTTAAAAAGATGAGAGGCGTCTGTAATTTACATCATAGGTAGACCTCAACTATGGGAGACAAACTGAGAAAAAAAAATCCAGAAAATCACATTGTCTGGTTTTTTTTTCATTTTATTTGCATATTATGGTGGAAAATAAGTATTTGGTCAGAAACAAAATTTCATCTCAATACTTTGTGATATATCCTTTGTTGGCAATGACAGAGGTCAAACGTTTTCTGTAAGTCTTCACAAGGTTGCCACACACTGTTGTTGGTATGTTGGCCCATTCCTCCATGCAGATCTCCTCTAGAGCAGTGATGTTTTTGGCTTTTCGCTTGGCAACACGGACTTTCAACTCCCTCCAAAGGTTTTCTATAGGGTTGAGATCTGGAGACTGGCTAGGCCACTCCAGGACCTTGAAATGCTTCTTACGAAGCCACTCCTTCGTTGCCCTGGCGGTGTGCTTTGGATCATTGTCATGTTGAAAGACCCAGCCACGTTTCATCTTCAATGCCCTTGCTGATGGAAGGAGGTTTGCACTCAAAATCTCACGATACATGGCCCCATTCATTCTTTCATGTACCCGGATCAGTCGTCCTGGCCCCTTTGCAGAGAAACAGCCCCAAAGTATGATGTTTCCACCACCATGCTTTACAGTAGGTATGGTGTTTGATGGATGCAACTCAGTATTCTTTTTCCTCCAAACACGACAAGTTGTGTTTCTACCAAACAGTTCCAGTTTGGTTTCATCAGACCATAGGACATTCTCCCAAAACTCCTCTGGATCATCCAAATGCTCTCTAGCAAACTTCAGATGGGCCCGGACATGTACAGGCTTAAGCAGTGGGACACGTCTGGCACTGCAGGATCTTAGTCCATGGTGGCGTAGTGTGTTACTTATGGTAGGCCTTGTTACATTGGTCCCAGCTCTCTGCAGTTCATTCACTAGGTCCCCCCGCGTGGTTCTGGGATTTTTGCTCACCGTTCTTGTGATCATTCTGACCCCACGGGGTGGGATTTTGCGTGGAGCACCAGATCGAGGGAGATTATCAGTGGTCTTGTATGTCTTCCATTTTCTAATTATTGCTCCCACAGTTGATTTCTTCACTCCAAGCTGGTTGGCTATTGCAGATTCAGTCTTCCCAGCCTGGTGCAGGGCTACAATTTTGTTTCTGGTGTCCTTTGACAGCTCTTTGGTCTTCACCATAGTGGAGTTTGGAGTCAGACTGTTTGAGGGTGTGCACAGGTGTCTTTTTATACTGATAACAAGTTTAAACAGGTGCCATTACTACAGGTAATGAGTGGAGGAAAGAGGAGACTCTTAAAGAAGAAGTTACAGGTCTGTGAGAGCCAGAAATCTTCCAAATACTTATTTTCCACCATAATATGCAAATAAAATGAAAAAAAAACAGACAATGTGATTTTCTGAATTTTTTTTTCTCAGTTTGTCTCCCATAGTTGAGGTCTACCTATGATGTAAATTACAGACGCCTCTCATCTTTTTAAGTGGTGGAACTTGCACTATTGCTGACTGACTAAATACTTTTTTTCCCCACTGTATGAGTGGCTTCTACATAGAAAATAGGGTAAGCTCTGATGTAATTTGATGTTGTACATGTAGACTGTCAAACGTAACCTTTTGGAGATGCAGCCAACATTTTCATTATTTTGCTTTTGTTTTTTAATTCCTTATGCTCCAAGAGCTATTCTTTTTCTTTTCTTTTTACTTTTATTTTTACATTGACATGTGAGGGATTGTTTTTTGCAGGACAAGCAGTAGTCATTCATTCATTTTTGCCATATACCATAATAATGTGCTAGAAGATGGGAAATTGTTTTTAGGCAGCAAAGAAAAACAGCAATTTTACTATTGAATTTTGGGGTTTGTTTTATGATGTTAATTTTTTGATTAAAAAAAAAATGACCTGGCAACTTTTTTTTCTATGGGTCAGTACAGTTATATTGATATCAAATTTGTATGTTTTTATTTTACTATTTAAAATAAAAATTGGTTTCAGATCTTCATATGCTAAGTCATATATTTTTTATTTTTTTGGTCAATATCGTGATGTGACTAATAACAGCAATTCTATCATTTAATTTTTTGCATAAAATAAATATTTTGATCTTTTATTACTTTTGTACAACCACGCACGTTTTTTTTTTTCAGTTTGCGATTTAAATTTTGGGAAAAAGGGGTGATTTATACTTTTATATTTCTAAAAAATAATTTTTCTTTTTTTTTTAGTCTCTTGAGTAATTACTGGTGTTTTAACCCCTTAATGACCAAGCCAATTTTTACAATTCTGACCACTGTCACTTTATGAGGTTATTGCTCTGGAATGCTTCAACGTAACAACATATTCCACTGATTCTGAGAATTTTTTTTCGTGACATATTGTACTTCATGTTAGTGGTAAAATTTCTTTGATAAAACTTGCGTTTATTTGGAAAAAAAGACAGAAGTTTGGCAAAAATTTTGAACATTTTGCAATTTTCAAACTTTTAATTTTTGTGATCCTTAAATCAGAGTGTTATGTCACACAAAATAGTTAATAAATAACATTTCCCACATGTCTACTTTACATCAGCACAATATTGGAAACATAATTTTTTTTCTTAGGAAGTTATAAGGGTTAAAATTGACCAGTGATTTCTCATTTTTCCAACAAAATTTACAAAACCATGTTTTAAGGGACCACCTCACATTTGAAGTGACTTTGGGGGGGTCAATATGACAGAAAATACCCAAAAGTGACACTATTCTAAAAACTGCACCCCTCAAGGTGCTCAAAATCACATTCAAGAAGTTTATTAACCCTTCAGGTGCTTCACGAGAACTAAAGCAATTTGGAAGAAAAAATTTTAACTTTTTTCACAAAAATTTACTTTAGACCCAAACTTTTTAATTTTTACAAGGGTGTCAGGAGAAAATGGATGAAAAATTTGTTGTGCAATTTCTCCTGAGTACGCCGATACCCCATATGTGAGAGAAATCCACTGTTTGGGTGCATGGCAGGGCTCAGAAGGGATGGAGCACCGTTTGACTTTTTGAATGCAAAACTGACTGGAATCTATTGTGGGCACCATGCCGCGCTTGGAGACCCTAACCCCAACCAAAACTCCAACACAACCCTAACCCCAACACAACCCTATCCCCAAACCTTAACCCCAACACAACCCTAACACAACCCTAGCCACAGCACTAATCCCAACCATAAGCCTAACTGCAAAGAATAGAAAAAAAATACCATTTTTTATTTTATTATTTTTATCTAAATAAGGGGGTGACAAAGGGGATTTGATTTACTATTTTTTTTATTTTGATCACTGTGATAGGATCTATCACAGTGATCAAAATGAACCAACAGGAAAAATCTACTATTGTTGCCGGGTACCGGCTGGCAAATCTTGGCGTACTCACTACGCATGCGCCTGCCATTTTCTTCCAGAAAGATGACGTGGAGGGCTGGGGGACATGGAGCAGGAGGGTCCTAGGATGGCAGGGGTACCAGGGGGACCCCATTTCTTTCTCCTCTGATATGCTAGATCATATTAGAGGAGAGAGAAATGAATTGAAAAGCGGACTTTTTTTTGTGATGGTCGTTATTCGGTGAATAATGGCGATAACATGACAGGGGACGGTAGCTGAGACCCTGGAGATTTTCTGACGCTGGGTGGGTGCTACAGAGGAATAAGTACCCTTAACTGCTGCTGTTAAAAAGTGTATCGGCAGTCGTTAAGGGGTTAAGAAGACCTGCCAAAGGCTGGGCTTCACTGTGGTACAAACATCACAGACACGAGTCCCCACTACCGTTCCTAACCTCTTTAATGCTACTGATTTTAAACTGTTAAATAGAGCTAGTTCTAATCACAGAGGTCACTCTCAAGTGCTGATTGTAAGATGCAGCTGGCACCCGTGATTTATGGTGTGGGGTCATCTCCACAGTACAGCTTTCATGAGTGTGCCGCACCCTGCTGGAACCTGTGGTGCACCTGGGATCAGAAGATCACAGAGCTTAGCTTATCACAGGTCCTCTTTGGAATCAATGCGACCATTCACATGAGTGGTGCAGGTTTATTGTTTCTTTTGGTACGGAAAATTCTTTGGTTTAAGTCGGCTGAGATTATATTTAGCTTTAGTTCCAGCTGATGCTTATTGGTGCACGCCCCCTTCACTATTTAAACTCCCTTCTGGTTTCCTCCCTTTCCAGTAATAAGTTTATCTATCCTGAACCTTAGCTACTTGGAATAGCTGCTGTGTTCCTGGAGAAGTTGTTTGTGTTCCTTTTGACTCCTGTGGATATCCATTTTTTTTTGTGCTTCCCCTGTCTGTCCATTTCCCTTTGTTGCTTATTTTAGTAGTAAGACCAGTATTTTGCTGCCCAGCTCACTATCTAGTGTTAAGACCCAGGGTCAGCCAGGGCTGTGGCACACGATGGCGCACAAGGGAAAAGACCATTCTAGGGCGATAGGGAGCGCAGGTGTCAGCATGAGGAGAATATTGAGGGGTCACCATCTTCCCCCTCTCCCTTCTTCTCCCTGCCCTGGCATGATAGCAGCCTATTGTACTGAAAAACGAGAAAAATATGTTGTGAGGTGAATGTGAAAAATATTTAACCATTGATGTTCTGGTTTTGGTTTTATGGTTCTTATGTTGCTGTTAAGCAAATAATAGCATTTTAATGATACCAAATTGATATATCTTTTAAAAAATAAAAAACTTAAAAAAATGTGGTTTGTGTTGTCATATTTTTCCAACAATTGAGCTGTTTGAGGGCTTAGTTGTATTTTTTTTTTGTGTGTGAGAAGTAATTTTGTACTTTATTGGTACCGTGTAACTTTGGATAACTTTTTATTCTATTTTTGGCTTTTGACTGAAAACCAGAAATTCTCAGTTTAGTCCCTGACTGTTATGGGAACTAGTCAGCAACTGGTGTACACGCCATGACGAGCTACCCCATCCATCTGACTGCTTAGATGACATAGTCACTACTATCTATGGCATCTAAGGGTATGTGCACATGACGCCTTTTAAACTCAGACGACCCCGCTGAGTTTTTCAAGCAGAAGACGCTTCAGGAAACTCTAGTGTTATTATATTAAGCGTCCTTTGTGTAGTCTATTCATTTTTTTTTTTTTTTTCTGTTTTCTCATGGTTTTTGGGAAGTCTTTTTTACTGCTGTTGTCGAGTCTTTTTTTTTTCACTCCACTGAATAATAAACAAATTAACAGCATCTGAGCATCTTTGGAGCTTTCCTAATAACTTGTATTGTAACGCCAGAATGGACACGTCACTTCTTTAACTAACTGGCGTTTTTAGAAACCTCAAGCAGTTAAAAGATTTTACAAAACCTGACTATATGCACAGCAA
The DNA here is from genome assembly GCF_039654945.1 of Dendrobates tinctorius. Classification (NCBI taxonomy): domain Eukaryota; kingdom Metazoa; phylum Chordata; class Amphibia; order Anura; family Dendrobatidae; genus Dendrobates; species Dendrobates tinctorius. Next base: position 36,420,940 of record NW_027361743.1, on the reverse strand, counting down.
GTCATCATTACATAGAAATTCATATGTTCATTCTTTTGAGCACTTTCTGATAGGTTTCTCACACAGTTTCCACTGCGGATTCCACCTGAAAAAGATGTGTGCACATACTCCGAAGGGTAAACCTTCCTCTGGCCACATCAGTATCAGGCAGGTGTCAGCTACATAATTTCTTAAGCCCACTCATTACTGCCTTATTTATAACTATATTATCTTTTACATCCCATGATTTATCCAGCTGAAAAAAAATAAATTAGATCTTGTCTCTTACTTCAGTTTCACCTGCAGAAGGGCAATGGAGTCAGTGGTCACACACAGTGCTTTGATTTCTGGGATATAAAGGCAGGCGGTGAGTTCTCCCCTGATCCCGCTGGATTTCGAGCAAGCTGTAAATAGACACGTCTGACTCTGGATATCCCATATCTGAAACAAAGAAAAGGAATTTCATCATATGCACTAAACATGCAGATCTCTACATGGTGTTAACATAACTACTAGCGTCATATCATCCTCATAGAAATGACTGGCTAGGATAACAGTCATAGTCATAAAGATTAATTGTTAAAACTTCATGAAGGGAAATCTAGTCCTCTGGCTCTTCATTATACAGTGGGGAAAAAAAGTATTTAGTCAGCCACCAATTGTGCAAGTTCTCCCACTTAAAAAGATGAGAGAGGCCTGTAATTGACATCATAGGTAGACCACAACTATGAGAGTCAAAATGAGAAAACAAATCCAGAAAATCACCTTGTCCGATTTGGCAAGATTTATTTTTTAAATTATGGTGGAAAATAATTATTTGGCCACCTAAAAACATGCAATATTTCTGGTTCTCACAGACCTGTAACCTCCTCTTTAAGAGGCTTCTCTGTCCTTCACTCATTACCTGTAGTAATGGCATCTGTTTGAACTTTTTATCATTATAAAAGACACCTGTCCTAGTATTAGCACCTGTTTGAACTTGTTATCAGTATAAAAGACACCTGTCCACAACCTAAAGCAGTCACACTCCAATCTCCACTATGGTGAAGACCAAAGAGCTGTCGAAGGACAACAGAAACAAAATTCTAGCCCTGCACCAGGATGGGAAGACTGAATCTGCAATAGGCAAGCAGCTTGGTGTGATGAAATCAACTGTGGGAGCAATAATAAGAAAATGGAAGACATACAAGACCACTGATAATCTCCCTCGATCTGCGGCTCCACGCAAGATCTCACCCCATGGGATCAAAATGATCACAAGAACGGTGAGCAAAGATCCCAGAACCACAAGTGGGGGGGGACCTATTGAATGACCTGCATAGAGCTGGGATCACCGTAATAAAGGCTACCATCAGTAACACACTACGCCGCCAGGGACTCATATCCTGCAGTGCCAGATGTGTCCCCCTGCTTATGTCAGTACATGTCTGGGCCTGTCTGAAGTTTGCTACAGAGCATTTGGAATATACAGAAGAGTATTGGGAGAATGTCATATGGTCTGATGAAACCAAAGTAGAACTGTTTAGTAGAAGCAAAACTTGTCATGTTTGGAGGAGACAGAATGCTGAGTTGAAAAGAACACCATACCTACTGTGAAGCATGCGGATGGCAACATCATGCTTTGGAGCTGTTTCTCTGCAAAAGGACAAGGATGACTGATCCATGTACATGAAAGAATGAATGGGGCCATGTATCGTGAGATTTTGAGTGCACACCTCCTTCCATCAGCAAAGGCATTGAAAATGAAACGTGGATGGGTCTTTCAGCATTATAATGATCCCTAGCACACTGTCAGGGCAACAAAAGAGTGGCTTCATAAGAATCATATGAAGGTTCTGGAGTGTCCTAGGCAGTCTCCAGATCTCAACTCCATAGAAAACCTTTGGAGGGATTTGAAAGTCTGTGTTGCCCAGCGACAGGCCCAAAACATCACTGCTCCAGAGGAGATCTGCATGGAGGAATGGGCCAACATACCACCAACAGTGTGTGCCAATCTTGTGAAGACTTACAGAAAACGTTTGCACTCTGTCATTGCCAACAAAGGATATATAACAAAATATTGAGATGAACTTTTGTTAATGACCAAATACCGTATATACTCATGTATAAGCCGACCCGTGTATAAGCCGACCTCCCTAATTTTGCCACAAAAAACTGGGAAAACTTATTGACTTGCGTATAAGCCTAGGGTGGAAAATGCAACAGCTACTCGTAAATTTCAAAAACAAAAATAGATACCAATAAAAGTAAAATTAATTGAGACATCATCACATCAGTAGGTTGTGGTTTTGAATATCCATATTGAATCAGGAGCCCCATATAATGCCCCATACAGTTCATGATGGGCCCCATAAGATGCTCCATACAAAATACACCCCATATAATGCTGCACAAAGATTAATAATGCCCCCATAAGATGTTCCACAGAATAATATGCCCCATATATTGCTCCATAAAAGTTATGGCCCCATAAAATGCGCCATAGATTATGCCCCCATAAGATGCTACATAGATTATGCTCCCATAAGATGCTCCATAGATTATGCCCCAATAAAATGCTCCATAGATTATGCCCTCATATGCTGCTCCATAGAATATGCCCCCATATGCTGCTCCATAGATTATGCCCCCATATGCTGCCCATAGAATATGCCCCCATATGCTGCTCCATAGATTATGCCCCCATATGCTGCCCCATAAAATATGCTCCCATATGTTGCTCCACAGATTATGCCCCCATATGCTGCCCATAGAATATGCCCCCATATGCTGCTCCATAGATTATGCCCCCATATGCTGCGCCATAGAATATGCCCCCATATGCTGCCCCATAGAATATGCCCCCATATGCTGCTCCATAGAATATGCCCCCATATGCTGCTCCATAGAATATACCCCATATGCTGCTCCATCAATTATGCCCCCATATGTTGCTCAATAGAATATGCCCCCATATGCTGCTCCATATAATATGCCCCCATATGCTGCCCCCATATGCTGTTCCATAGAATATGCCCCAATATGCTGCTCCATAGAATATGCTCCCATATGCTGCTCCATAGAATATGCCCCCATATGCTGCTCCATAGAATATGCCCCCATATGCTGCCCCATAGGATATGCCCCATATGCTGCCCCATAGAATATGCTCCATATGCGGCTCCATAGAATATGCCCCCATATGCTGCCCCATAGAATATGCCCCATATGCTGCTCCATAGAATATGCCCCCATATGCTGCCCCATAAGATGCTCCATATATTATGCCCCCATATGCTGCTGCAAAAAATGCCACTTCACCTCTCCTGCTCAGGACCCGGCACCTGAGATATTCACCTGTTTGGGGTCCATCGCTGCTCACCGCTGTCTGCCACATCGTCTGTCAGTAACGTTCAGGCAGCAGAGGATGCAGCACGCACTAACCACATCACCGCACCCTCTGCTGACTAAACGTCACTGACACAGGATGCAGCAGACAGCGGTGAGCAGCATGGACCGGGGACAGGTGAATATCGCTATACTTACCCCCTCCTAGGTGGTCTCTGCAGCCCCGCTTCTCCATAGTCTCCCTTCCTGCCTTCAGCGGTCACGTAGTACCACTCATTACACTCATAAATATGCGCATATTCATGAGTTTAATGAGCAGTACCACGTGACCGCTGAAGGCAGGAAGGGAGACCGTGGAGAAGCAGGGGGCAGCAGAGACCACGCCAGGGGGGTGAGTATGATCTGTGACACCCCCGCTCCCCCCGCCGACGCCCTGGTATATGACTCATGTATAAGTCGAGAGGGGGACTTTCAGCCCCAAAAAATGGGCTGAAAATCTTGGCTTATACATGAGTATATACGGTACTTATTTTCCACCATAATTTGCAAAATAAATCTTGCCAAATCAGACAAGGTGATTTTCTGGATTTGTTTTCTTATTTTGACTCTCATAGTTGTGGTCTCCTATGATGTCAATTACAGGCCTCTCTCATCTTTTTAAGTGAGAGAACTTGCATAATTGGTGGCTGACTTTAGGTCCATATATATTTGGACAGAGACAACATTTTTCTAATTTTGGTTCTAGACATTACCACAATGAATTTTAAACAAAACAATTCAGATGCAGTTAAAGTTCAGACATTCAGCTTTCATTTGAGGGTATCCACATTAAAATTGGATGAAGGGTTTAGGAGTTTCAGCTCCTTAACATGTGCCACCCTGTTTTTAAAGGGACCAAAAGTAATTGGACAGATTAAATAATTGTAAATAAAATGTTAATTTATAGTACTTGGTTGAAAACCCTTTGCTGGCAATGACTGCTTGAAGTCTTGAATATCACCAGACGCTGTGTTTCCTCCTTTTTGATGCTCTGCCAGGCCTTCACTGCGGTGGTTTTCAGTTGCTGTTTCTTTGTGGGCCTTTCTGTCTGAAGATAAGTCTTTAACAAGTGAAATGCATGCTCAATTGGGTTGAGATCAGGTGACTGACTTGGCCATTCAAGAATATTCCACTTCTTTGCTTTAATAAATTCCTGGGTTGCTTTGGCTTTATGTTTTGGGTCATTGTCCATCTGTAGTATGAAATGACGACCAATCAGTTTGGCTGCATTTGGCTGGATCTGAGCGCACAGTATGGCTCTGAATACCTCAGAATTCATTTGGCTGCTTCTGTCCTGTGTCACATCATCAATAAACACTAGTGACCTAGTGCCACTGGCAGCCATGCATGCCCAAGCCATCACACTGCCTCCGCCGTGTTTTACAGATGATGTGGTATGCTTTGGATCATGAGCTGTACCACGCTTCGCCATACTTTTCTCTTTCCATCATTCTGGTAGAGGTTGATCTTGGTTTCATCTGTATAGAATGTTCTTCCAGAACTGTGCTGGCTTTTTTAGATGTTTTTTTAGCGAAGTCCAGTCTAGCCTTTTTATTCTTGATGCTTATGAGTGGCTTGCACCATGCAGTGAATCTTCTGTATTTACTATCATGCAGTCTTCTCTTTATGGTAGATTTGGATATTGAAACGCCTACCTCCTGGAGAGTGTTGTTCACTTGGTTGGCTGTTGTGAAGGTGTTTTTCTTCACCATGGAGATTATTCTGCGATCATCCACCACTGTTGTCTTCTGTTGGCGCACAGGTCTTTTTGCATTGATGAGTTCACCAGTGCTTTCTTTCTTTCTCAGGATATACCAAACTGTAGATTTTGCCACTCCTTATGTTGTAGCAATTTCTCGGATGGGTTTTTTCTGTTTTTGGAGCTTTAGGATGGCTTGTTTCAACTGCATGGAGAGCTCCTTTGACCGCTTATTTCCTTCACAGCAAAACCTTCCAAATGCAAGCACCACACCTCAAATCAACGCCAGGCCTTTTATCTGATTAATTGAGAATGACATAACGAAGGGATTGCCCACACCTGTCCAGGAAATAGCCTTGGAGTCAATTGTCCAATTACTTTTGGTCCCTTTGAAAACAGGGTGGCACCTGTTAAGGAGCTGAAACTCCTAAACCCTTCAACCAATTTTAATGTGGATACCGTCATGATTCATGCTGGATTGTGACAGATAAAAGCACTTGTAACCTTTTTTTTTCTTTAAGCTGTTGCTTAAAGTTAGTTTTGCCCCCGGTGGCCATTAGGGTCATTACACAGTGGTGTCTTTTGTTCTAGTTTGCCCCGGTGGTGGTTAGCGTTATTACACGGGAATCACTAACAGGTGTGATTCCTCTGGCTTAACTATAAAGGTGTGTCATGTGCTCTCACTCACTGTTGGTGATATTGGTCATTTCAACCATCCTTGGTGGAGGAAGGAGCTAGAGAGAGTTCCTTGCAGCTCAGTCAGAGTCCTGGTGTGAAAGGAGCCAGAGAGAGGATTTCCTTGCAGCTCTGACAAAGCTTGGTAGCAGCTATTCAGGAGGAAAGCTGCATTCTGGTGCTGGACTCTGTTGCTGGAAGCAAGAACTAGAAAGGGCTAGGTGCAGAGCGAGCTATGGTTTTTAGGTATCCTGCTCGTCGCCAGGTGGGGAACCTGCATAGGGACTGTTAGCAGTGTACTGTACAGACACTGACTCAGGGGAGTGCAGGAGGTCTCCATGTCCTCGTTCCCTATCGCAGGGGCCTCCATTGTATCGGTTTCCCTGGTGTTTCCCCTTATTATTTAAATTCGCCCTGCTGGAGGCGGTGTATCTAGATACACGTGTAATTCTGAAATTCGCCTGCTGGAGGCGGTGTATCCGGCTGCACGTTATATTATTTAAATTCGCCCTACTGGAGGCGGTGTATCCAGGGTCACGTGTGTCAGAGAAATTCGCCCTGCTGGAGGCGGTGTGTCCAGTCACACGTAACCATCACAGATACCCTCAAATGAAAGCTGAAAGTCTGAACATCAACTGCATCTGAATTATTTTGTTTAAAATTCATTGTGGTAATGTCTAGAACCAAAATTAGAAAAATGTTGTCTCTGTCCAAATATATATGGACCTAACTGTATATATTCACAGTCATGACCAAAAGTGTGGGCACCCTTTATATTGTTCCAGAAAGTGAAGTATTTCTTTTTTTGTTGTACACATGTTTATTTCCTTTTGTGTATTGTAGGGATTCTACTCACTCAGGTGCAGCGGGAGACAATCAGGAGGCAGGTTCCTTTAAAGTTCATGTGGTTTATTACATCATAAACCCATCAGGCAGCAAGTATCAAAGAAAATAGCCTTTAGCTTAGGCAAAAGCAAACAGAAATGTCCGTTAACTCAGGCTCAGACCTGGAGCTTCAATACACACGGGAGGCTTAGTCCTCCCCACCTACAGCTGCCTGGTTCAGGAGCAGGCTACATTATAAGGGTGTAGCCACACCCACGAACCCAGCAGCTGACTGGTCATGTGACTGTGACCTCACCACAGGTCCTTGCAAAACAGTAATATAGCAATATCTATTATGCCTTATATTACGAAGACAAGCCATCTCTGAGACACATATCTCCCACAATTATACAACCCTTAGCCACGTCACATACCTCCCCCTCTGCCTAAAGCCGTGGAGCTTGGCACTTTCACATACCAGGCAAGGGATTCTTGAGAGGGCATTGGCATTCCCATGTAGCTTCCCGGCCCTATGCTTTACATGGAAGATGAAGTTTTGCAGGGCTAAGAACCAGAGGGTGACCTAGCATTCTTACCCTTTGTTTCCCTCATCCATCTGAGTGGGGCATGGTCGGATATTAATCTAAACTTACGTCCCACCAGATAGTACCGTAACGTATCCACTGCCCACTTTATGGCCAAACACTCCTTCTCTATGACTGAGTAATTCTTTTCGCATGAAGATAGCTTCCTACTCAGGTAGAGGAGAGGATGCTCCTTCCCATGTATCTCCTGGGAGAGGACTGCACCTACCCCGATATCTGAAGCGTCTGTCTGAAGGATGAACTCTTTTTTAAAGTCTGGGGCCACCAGAACGGGTTGCTTACATAGAGCCCCTTTCATTTCTTGGAAGGCTGACTCCGCCTCTTCGGACCATCTGACCATTACGGATTTTGTCCCCTTAAGCAGATCAGTTAGAGGCGCAGCCATCATGGTGAAGTTTGGGATAAACCTCCTGTAATATCCCATGATCCCCAGAAAGGATTTAACTTGCTTTCTGGAGAGAGGTCTCGGCCATGTTTGAATTGCCTCCACTTTATTGATTTGGGGTTTGATCTCGCCACGCCCCACTACATATCCGAGGTACTTGGCTTCTTCTTTACCCAAGGTGCACTTCTTCGGGTTTATTGTAAACCCCACCTTCCTTAGAGCATTAAACACTGCTTGGACCTTTTCCAGGTGAGACTCCCAGTCCGGGTAAAGATGACGATATCATCCAGGTATGCGGCAGCGTATAGCTTATGAGGTGCAAGGATTCTATCCATAGCCCTCTGGAAGGTTCCCGGAGCTCCCTGCAGGCCAAACGGCATCCGGACATACTGGAAGCACCCGTCTGGTGTAGAAAATGCTGTCTTCTCCTTGGCTTCCTGTGCCACGGAGATCTGCCAATATCCCTTTGTCAGATCCAAGGTGGTTATGTACCTCGCAGGTCCAAGTCTCTCGATGAGCTCATCAACGCGTGGCATGGGATAAGCATCGAACTTGGAGACCTCATTCATCTTCCGGTAATCGTTGCAGAACCTCCATTCACCATCAGGTTTTGGGACCAGGACAATCGAGCTCGACCAGCCCTCTTGGATTCCTTCATGACCCTGAGCTTCAACATACGCTGCACCTCCTTGGAGATTACTTCCGGTTTGGTGGATCTTGTACTATTTACATCTCCAAGCTTCTTCACCACATCATACGGCCCTTGCCACTTGGCCAAGAACTTACTCTCCACCGTCGGAATTAGCACGAGAGCTCGGTCTCCCGGATTGAACTGCCTCACTCTTGCTGACCGGTTGTAGACCCTGGCCTGAGCCTCTTGTGCCTGGCAGAGATGATCTTTAACAATGGGCATCACCTTCGTAACCCTCTGCTGCATCAGTGCCACATGCTCAATGACGTTTGTGTGGGGCGTGACTTTGGCTTCCCAGGTTTCCTTGGCTATATCTAGGAGACCTCGCAGATGACGCCATACAGAAGCTCGAAGGGCGAGAACCCCGTGGAGGCCTGGGGAACTTCACGGATAGAAAGCAGCAGATATCATCTTTCTCTATGGCTTTTCTTAGCATGCTCTTCAGTGTCTTGTTAAACCTCTCAACAAGGCCATCTGACTGCGGATGGTACACTGAGGTCCTCAACTGGGAGATTTGCAGGACTCGGCACAACTCCCTCATCACCTTGCTCATAAAAGGTGTCCCCTGGTTGGTCAGGATCTCCTTCGGTAAACCCGTCCGGGCAAACACATGGACCAACTCGCGGGCTATACTCTTCATGGAGGAATTTCTCAGGATAATTGCTTCAGGATAGCGGGTGGCATAGTCCAGGATGACTAGTATATACTGATGGCCCCGAGCTGATTTAACTAAGGGACGACCAAGTCCATGGCAATTCTCTCAAACGGCATTTCAATAATGGGTAATGGCACAAGGGGGTTCCAAAAATGAGATGTGGGGGCAGTTAACTGACATGTCAGGCAGGACCTGCAATAGTTTGCTATTTCCCGGTGACACCCAGGCCAATAGAACCTCTGTACAACCCGTTCCTGCGTTTTTTCCACCCCCAGGTGTCCCCCTAAGATGTGTAAATGGGCCATGTCCAACACTTTCCGTCTATAGGGACCTGGTACTATTAACTGCTCTACCACCTCCTCCCTTATTTTCGTGACCCGGTATAACAATTCCCCACTCAACATAGAATAGGGAAACTTTGTGTCTGCTCCCGGCTCTTGTGCAACCCCATTAAAGACGGTGACACTGTTGAAGGCTTCCCTCAGCGTTGGGTCCCTATATTGGGCAGTCCCAAAATTCTTACCGGCCACCCCTAACTCCAGAATGTCAGGTACAGGGGACCCTTCCTCCTCATCCCCAACAAGGACACATAAAGGAAACCCGTCTGCCTCTGATTGTGGCGATATCTTATTAGGGTTCATTTGTTCCCTACTCTTGCTAGCAATCTCAGAACCCTTACCCCACAGATCCCAAAACAGACAGAAATCCTGGCCTATAATTATTGGATGCAACAAGTCCCGTACGACGCCAACTTCATGGGAATCGGTGCCATGCGCCATTTCAATGTTCACCCTGGCCATAGGGTAGTCTTTTGCATCGCCATGTATGCACCGAATGCCAACCTTTTTACTCGGGAGTAGGTTGAGGGGAAAAGTGGCCCGTACAAGAGTCAGCAAGCTCCTGGAGTCTAGCAGTGTCATTACTGCTCGACCATTCACCTTCACGGGACACGCTTGTGGCCCCTCGTTAGGTGGAGAGTTCACACTGCAAACTGGATATGCATAGTATGAACTACGGCGTCCCATGCTGAAGTCCATCTGCTCGGAGGTCTGGGGACAACGGGCAGCTATATGTCCTGGCCTGTGGCACTTCCAACAAATAATATCACCCATGGGGACCTTGGGCACCGCCTCCCCCGCCCCTTTTGACCTTGGATGCCCCACCCCTTTTTGGGACTCCGCCCCCTGCTGGAATCCCCAATACGGAACGGGTTGCCTCCCCAAGGAGCCTTCCATCCCTCGGTATCTCTCGACCAGTCCGACCAGTTCATCGGCATTCTGGGGATCCCCCTGGGCAACCCAAGTTTGTAGGGGTCTCGGCAGGGAATGCACAAACCGATCCATTACCTCTCGCTCTACCATCTGTGCAGGGGAAGATGACTCTGGCTGCAGCCATTTCTGGACCAGTTGCAACAGGTCGAACATTTGTGAGCGCGGTGGTTTGTCCCGGTGATAGGCCCAGCGGTGAACTCACTGTGCCCTGATAGTCATTGTCACCCCTAAATGTGCAAGAATTTCCACTTTTAGTTTGGGATACTCCTTGGTGTCTTGTACAGTCAAGTCATAGTACGCCTTCTGTGGCTCCCCCGTTAGGTATGGCGCCAGTACCTCTGCCCACTGCTCTGGCTGATGTTTTTCCCTCTCAGCCACCCTCTCAAACACCATCAGGAAGGTCTCAACAGCATCCTCAGGGGTCATTTTTTGTAATGCGTGTCTTACCGCCTTTCTGACGTGGGTGGCATCAGCCAGACCTGGGTTGGGGCGCTCGTCCTGCCCTCCTGGATGGTGGTTGCCAGAAGCTGCATCTGCTGCCATTGCTCCTGCTGGCTTTGCTGGATCTGTTTAAACAACAGCCTGTTGGTCTCCTGTTGCTGTGACTGTGCCTGGACCAAGTGTTTCAGCAGGTCCTCCATTTTTCCAGGCAATGCTTGCTGGCTTGCTGCAAACTTGACCCAGGACATGCAATAACAGTCTCACGGCTCTGCTGGGAACATTACCCGCACGTCTAACACCAATTGTAGGGACTCTACTCGCTCAGGTGCAGCGGGAGACAATCAGGAGGCAGGTTCCTTTAAAGTTCATGTGGTTTATTACATCATAAACCCATCAGGCAGCAAGTAACAAAGAAAATAGCCTTTAGCTTAGGCAAAAGCAAACAGAAATGTCCGTTAACTCAGGCTCAGACCTGGAGCTTCAATACACATGGGAGGCTTAAGGGCATGTCACACTAAGAGATATCGCTAGCAATATCGCTATAACTTGTGACGTTATAGCGATATTGCTAGCGATATCGCTGTGTGTGATACTTACCTACAACCCGCTCCCCCGCTGGTTATCACTGATTGTGCGAGAACGTCCTGGACTGTTTCTCATCGTCAGCTTCCTGCTGTGACGACGAGCGACGCGTGGACGCGGGCGGGAGGACGCAGGATCGCCTGGTGTGACAGGTAAGTAGCGACCCCCGACCCCTACGATGTCGCTGGTGAGATCTGCCTGTGTGGCAGCTCACTAGCGACCACTTAGCGATGTACCAGCGATCCTGACCTCGTCATATCGCTGGTCGGGATCGCTGGTGCATCGCTAAGTGTGACAGTACCTTTAGTCCTCCCCACCTACAGCTGCCTGGTTCAGCAGCAGGCTACATTATAAGGGTGTAGCCACACCCACGAACCCAGCAGCTGACTGGTCACGTGACTGTGACCTCACCACAGGTCCTTGAAAAACAGTAATATAGCGATATCTATTATGCCTTATATTACGGAGACAAGGCATCTTTGAGACACATATCTCCCATCAATTATACAACCCTTAGCCATGCCACAGTGTATAGGAACAACACAAAAAAAGAGGAAAAAGGGCAAATTGGCCATAATTTCACACAAAACCGCAAAAATGGGCCAGATAAAATAGTTGGCACCCTCAACTTAATATTCGGTTGCACACCCTTTGGAATAAATAACTGCAATGAATCGCTTCCTATAACTATCAACAAGCTTCTTACATCTCTCAACTGGAATTTTGGATGAGACTTCTTTTGCAAACTGCTTCAGGTCTCTCATATGTGAATGGCGCCTTCTCACAACAGCAATTTTAAGATCTCTCCACAGGTGTTCAATGGGATTTACTGTAGATCCAGACTCTCTGCTGGCCACTTCAGAAATCTCCAGCGATTTGTTTCCATCCATTTCTGGATGATTCTTGAAGTATGCTTGGGGTCATTGTCCTGCTGGAAGACCCATGCCTAGGATGCTAACCCAGCTTTCTGACACTAGACAGTACATTGCAAACCAAAATCCTTTGGTAATCTTCATATTTAATGATACGTTGAACACATTCCGGACACCAAGTGCCAGAGGCAGCAAAACAACCCCAAAACATCTTTGAACCTCCACCTTATTTGACTGTAGGTACTGTGTTCATTTCCTTTGTAGGCCTAATTCTGTTTTCAGTAAACAGTAGAACGATGTGTTTTACAAAAAAGCTCTATCTTGATCTCATCGGTCCACAAGACACTTTCCCAGAAGGATTTTGGCTTAATCATTTTTGCAAACTGCATTCTGGGTTTCAATGTAAGAAGTCTTCCTGAGTCTTCTGCCATAGCGTTTCATATCATTCAAATGTTGACGTACAGTTCGTGCTGACACTGATGCACCATGAGCCTGCAGGACAGCTTGAATTTCTTTGGAACTTGATTGGGGCTCCTTATGCAACATACAGACTATCCTGCATTGCAACCTTTCATCAATTTTTCTCTGCCGTCCACATCCAAGGAGATTAGCTACAGTGCCATGGGTTGTAAACATATTGAATATGTTGCACTGTGTGGACAAAGGAACATCAAGATCTCTGGAAACGGACTTGTAGCCGTGAGATGGTTAATATTTTTTCGACAATTTTGATTCTCAAGTCCTCAGACAGTTTTCTTCTCCTCTTTCTGCTTAGTGTGGCATACACAGATACACGGTGCAAAGATTAAGTCAACTTCTCCCCTTTTTCTCTGGTTTCAGGTGTGATTTTCATATTACCCACTTTCCATGAGTAAGTTTGTACAAGCTTTACACGCTTGAAACAAAGTTGTTTACCCACAATTTTGGAAAGGTGCCAACAATGTTGTCCCTCCCATTTTGAGGGTTTTGTGTGAAATGATGTCCAATTTGCCTTTTTTCCTCTTTTTTATGTTGTGCCAAAACACACAAAGAAAATAAACATGTGCATAACAAAATGTGAAAATGCAATAATTTAGCTATTTTCCATAGCAACCACTGATATTTGTGGTTCTCTGCACACAGCCTGTTCAGGCTCTTGTCAGAGAGGAATTCTGGCATGCCTCTCTTTTCAGCTTCTAGACACATCCTGTCTGGTCAGCTTCCCTGAGCTGACTGACTCAGATGAACACCTAGCCTTTTTTTATGCAGGGCCATCCAGGTGCACCAACCAAAGCCTGCAGAGCTAGGATTTAACCCTAGCCTATCTGGCATTGCTACAATAATTACAGTATATATATATATATATATATATATATATATATACACACACACACACACACACACACACAAGTCTTAGGGTGTGAAACATCACACTGCACTCGAATGTCATCCAAGAGCAGTCTGATTACTGATAATGCCGGCAATGTAAAAGATGGAGTGGTGGCATTATCTCTCATCATTCGCATCACCTCTCATCATTCGGGGTTTCACGCTGCACTTGTGAGAATCGGAGGCTGTGAACTGCGGTAACCTTACTTATGTTACCATGGTTCACAGCAGCCAAGTTCTCACGCTGCACATCATGAGAACCGACAGTGGCTGCTGCTCTAGTCTATGGAGCTTTGTTTTCTGAATGGAGCTTCATACACTGAATGTAGAAGACAGGGATCATCATGGGACATCCATTTGGACTATGGCGAACGGGGGTGGAATTTTTTTTCTATTAATAAATGGGTTAAAGTGGGAAATTATCAGGGAGTGATTTTTACAAATGAAAGCATCTAATGGATGTGTCATTTCTGACGCAACTGAGGGCTGTTGTTGTTAGCTGAGAAGGGGCCAATATCCATGGACTTTCCTAGCCTATTAATATCAGTCCACAGCTATCTGCTTAGCCTTTGTTGGTTTGCACTAGTTTCATATGATTTGCAGATGAGACAGTGCTTGATTAAATGGCAGACAGCCCCAGCACCCGTCTGCAAGGACACAGAGCTGCACACAGTCACATTCAAGTCTGCAATTTTCAGACGTGACTTATCCGATAATTTTAACATTTGTCTGTGCCTAGCCTAAGGATGTTTCATGTATGTTTAGCCCGCTATTCCAGAATAGACCCCCAAGGAGGTGGTACCCCCCATAAATCAAATACTAGCCCCCTCTATTAACCTAAACCACTAGAGCTGGTGGCAATTATCCCTCCACTACCTAAGATCATCAGGAAACTAGAATTAAGGCTAGGGTCACACTATCAGTATTTGATCAGTATTTTACCTCAGTATTTCTATGCCAAAACCAGGAGTGGAACAATCAGAGGAAAAGTATAATAGAAACACGTCACCACTTCTGCATTTATCACCCACTCCTGGTTTTGACTGACAACTACTGAGGTAAAAAACTCAGCAAACACTTAATGTCTGCACATGGCCTAAGGTTTAAAATAATATAATTTCTAATTGTTTCCGTCTAAACCTGGATGCACTCCTGGATGAAGCATTTCTTGTGCTTCGGAAACAATGGAACCATGACTCCCTCCTTTACATGTATGTTTAAACATTGCTGGCCTTTGCATGGAGGCTGAGTGATTTCTGCTATGGTTAGGTCATCACGTTATCCCACTGTGGTTTTATATTTACCTTCTTTTTTTTATATTTTTTATTCATTTTTTTACATTCAGCCTGATGTTATTTACATTTTGGTGCTTGTTACAGAGTGCATGATGTGTGTGTATACAGTATATATACATATATTGGGACCTCAGGGGATACATGTTTTTTGGCGCAGATGTCCCTATCATTAGCCTCACTGTAGTTTTATATTGTTTCTATTTGGCCTGATGCTTTTTTTTGTATTGGTGATATACAGTGGGGCAAAAAAGTATTTAGTCAGTCAGCAATAGTGCAAGTTCCACCACTTAAAAAGATGAGAGGCGTCTGTAATTTACATCATAGGTAGACCTCAACTATGGGAGACAAACTGAGAAAAAAATATCCAGAAAATCACATTGTCTGTTTTTTTTTCATTTTATTTGCATATTATGGTGGAAAATAAGTATTTGGTCAGAAACAAGCAATCAAGATTTCTGGCTCTCACAGACCTGTAACTTCTTCTTTAAGAGTCTCCTCTTTCCTCCACTCATTACCTGTAGTAATGGCACCTGTTTAAACTTGTTATCAGTATAAAAAGACACCTGTGCACACCCTCAAACAGTCTGACTCCAAACTCCACTATGGTGAAGACCAAAGAGCTGTCAAAGGACACCAGAAACAAAATTGTAGCCCTGCACCAGCCTGGGAAGACTGAATCTGCAATAGCCAACCAGCTTGGAGTGAAGAAATCAACTGTGGGAGCAATAATTAGAAAATGGAAGACATACAAGACCACTGATAATCTCCCTCGATCTGGTGCTCCATGCAAAATCCCACCCCGTGGGGTCAGAATGATCACAAGAACGGTGAGCAAAAATCCCAGAACCACGCGGGGGGACCTAGTGAATGAACTGCAGAGAACTGGGACCAATGTAACAAGGCCTACCATAAGTAACACACTACGCCACCATGGACTCAGATCCTGCAGTGCCAGACGTGTCCCACTGCTTAAGCCTGTACATGTCCGGGCCCGTCTGAAGTTTGCTAGAGAGCATTTGGATGATCCAGAGGAGTTTTGGGAGAATGTCCTATGGTCTGATGAAACCAAACTGGAACTGTTTGGTAGAAACACAACTTGTCGTGTTTGGAGGAAAAAGAATACTGAGTTGCATCCATCAAACACCATACCTACTGTAAAGCATGGTGGTGGAAACATCATGCTTTGGGGCTGTTTCTCTGCAAAGGGGCCAGGACGACTGATCCGGGTACATGAAAGAATGAATGGGGCCATGTATCGTGAGATTTTGAGTGAAAACCTCCTTCCATCAGCAAGGGCATTGAAGATGAAACGTGGCTGGGTCTTTCAACATGACAATGATCCAAAGCACACCGCCAGGGCAACGAAGGAGTGGCTTCATAAGAAGCATTTCAAGGTCCTGGAGTGGCCTAGCCAGTCTCCAGATCTCAACCCTATAGAAAACCTTTGGAGGGAGTTGAAAGTCCGTGTTGCCAAGCGAAAAGCCAAAAACATCACTGCTCTAGAGGAGATCTGCATGGAGGAATGGGCCAACATACCAACAACAGTGTGTGGCAACCTTGTGAAGACTTAGAGAAAACGTTTGACCTCTGTCATTGCCAACAAAGGATATATCACAAAGTATTGAGATGAAATTTTGTTTCTGACCAAATACTTATTTTCCACCATAATATGCAAATAAAATGAAAAAAAAACAGACAATGTGATTTTCTGGATTTTTTTTTCTCAGTTTGTCTCCCATAGTTGAGGTCTCCCTATGATGTAAATTACAGACGCCTCTCATCTTTTTAAGTGGTGGAACTTGCACTATTGCTGACTGACTAAATACTTTTTTGCCCCACTGTATATATATTTTTTAACGTTTGAGCTGTCTCCCTCCTGTGCTCTGTCTCTCTCACATCTGTGTGCTTTCTCTCTTCCCCATCTGCTGTCTTCTCCTTTCATGTCATCCCTTCTTTGACCTGTGTACCCCATGTGTTCTCCCCCTTGTCTGCTCTCTCCACCTCTGTGCTGTCTTCTTCCCTCATGTGTTCTCTCGGAATTCACGCAGGCGCAGTCAATCAGACCGCATCTTTGTGCAGAAAGAAAGCGGCGGTCACATTAAAACTGCGCATGCGCTCCTCCTGTACAAAGATGGCGGCGGTCAGTGAATCATTTGGCTGAACCCGGCGGCAGCGTGGTCGGGACTGTGTTCCGCTGGTGGTACCGCGCAAGAGGCTGCGTACGGCATATACAATGTGTGTGGTGCGTACAGCATATACAGAGTGTGTGTGTGTGGTGCGACGGTGATCCGCTGGTGGTACCGCGCGAGAGGCCGGTACCACCAGCAGTTTCCAGATTGAGACACCCATCACTTGGGTGTCCCAATATGGCGGTCGGTGAACTTCCACCGCTTGAAATTCTGGACGGAACAGGATATGAAGACATTACACGGTAAGTGTATATTAGATATCCCATTAGGTCCAGTGACATTGATTGTTGTCTTAGGTGTGTTCTGTATACAACTTTAGTTAAACTATAAATTTTCCCTAATCGTATGTGCCAAAAAACCTTTCTGTTTCAGATTCTGTAAATGAATAAGTCTGGTAGGCGAGGACTGCATGTGACAGCAGCAGAGACGTGATGTGACACAATATGTGAAACGTTCTGAAAAGTACACGATATAGAAAGGTGCCACCTTCCTACATAGACAATGCATCAGCCTGTAAGGTTCCTGTCACGGAGGGGAAGAGGGGTGTCACATTCCACCTCAGATCAATTGTGCGATATCTCCAGGGTATAACCAAAGCAAATCGTCTGTCTATGACAGGAATTATTTATACATCTGTTACTTACAGAATGGACTTGCTTTTAGAGTAGTATATCATTAAAACCTCATTCAGACTTTTTTTTTACATATGAGAAAAAACCAGACCAATTTTTTTCATTAGTGTGCAATATCCAATTTTCACCTAACTTTTTGTATGTCAGTTTTTACCATCAGCGTGGAATATGTTTTTCTCATATGCAAAAAAAAATCCCAGTTTTTCCTATACATTAAGTGGTAGAAAAAGGAAATGGACTAAGCTCAGATAACACACTTATAGCATCCATGTGCTGTGTGGTTTTTTTTTTTCACAGCACGGACCAACTGACGTTGAATTGGTGAGCTTGAACCGTGACTTTTATACGGTTCAAAGGGAATCTGTCAGCAGCTTTTTGCTATTTAATCTGAGAGCAGCATCATGTAGGGGCAGAGACCCTGATTCCAGGGATGTGTCCCTTGCACAGCAGCTTGCTATAGCAAATGCAATACAATCAGTGTTTAATTAGCAGGAGATTTTCATTACAGGGCTAGGTGCCATGTGCAAGACAGTTGGCTAATCTGTGTAATCCCACACTACCACCGATTGGTAGCTTTCTGACAATGTACCGTGTGAACAGTAAGCTGCCAATCAGGGATGTGGGCGGGGTTACGCACAGCTCAGCATTCTGAGCACTGCTACGTCTACTGCAGAGAAAACAAGGATTCAATCTAAAAGGCATCACTGGAATCAGGGTTTCTGCCTTTATATCATGCATTTTTCAGATTCCATTGCAAAAACTTGCTGACAGATTCCCTTTAAGAAATCAGCTCTCAGACCGCTCCCATCTATAACATATGTCATCACAGTATATATTGGGATCCATCTAGAAATAAAAATAAAGAAACGGGGGCATATAGATCTAGCAAAATGCACCAGAATTCTTTAGCAATCTGTGCCCGAAAACCTGTCTTTCAAGACATGCACTATATTTATGATGTATTGTCTGACTATGGGTTGTGAGCTTGCTGAAAGGGGGTGTGACTTATCATAAAGAGGTGTGACTTATCATAAAGGGGTGTGATTTATCAAAAAGAGATGTGACTTATCATAAAGGGGTGTGACTTATCATAAAGGGGTGTGACTTATCATAAAGAGGTGTGACTTATCATAAAGGGGTGTGACTTATCCAAAAGGGGTGTGACTTATCATAAAGGGGTGTGACTTATCATAAAGAGGTGTGACTTATCATAAAGGGGTGTGACTTTTCAGAAAGGGGTGTGACTTATCATAAAGTGGTGTCGCTTAATGTGCAATGTGATGCACCAAAAATATACCAAAATAATAGCACACATTTCTGGCACAACGTGAGCCAACTAATAGGTTGGGTGCAAAACTCAGACTAGACAGTCCTAAAGCTAGGGCTCGTTAAGATGAGCGTATTAAACATCTATGACTGGGAAAAGAGGGGGTGGAGGGCACCATCAAATCCATATAAACAATGGGATACCAGCCTGGAGTACGTCAAAGATATATGTATATATACATTAAACATCTATGACAGCACACTGACCAGTGCAAGTAATTGTGGCAGTTCACATGAACATGTTTACACCCTGACTTATAGTCTGCGGGTGAAAAAATCGCAGCATCCGCTACTTGGATCTGTATTTTGGATTTGCCCATTGTAAGACAATAAGGAGCAGAAAACAAGGATCCTATACTGTATGGGTGGTCCTCCACATGCCATGTGAATTTCATGGACCCCTTATAATTATCAACTAAGGAAAATGTATTTGACTTAATAATTTATTACGGTAAATTGTTAATGTAAATATTAATACTAGACACCATAGTGATGTACAAAAATGGCTGTGTGGATGGCAGGCAGACATAAAAGAGGGCACATGGATTGAAGACGGATGAAAAGTCATCTGTTTTTGTTTTTTTTTTGACATTTCGCATTTGCTAGTCTGAACCCGGCCTTAAACAGATTTATCAGTCTGAACCACTTTGATAAACCTGCCATTTTATATGACAGTAGTCTACGTTTGCACTGTTTAAGAATTCGAAATTTTTGATAAATATACCCCATTTTTTAAAAACATTTTGTTGGAAACCTCAGTCACAGATGGAAATGATCTTGTAATTTAGGATTCCTTACAGTCTCCTGTACCGGTCTCTCTCCGATGTATCCAGCTGCAGAAACTGTGAAATACTGCTCTCTGCTGACTGTTTGTGGTATTATGACTGCAATGTTATCTGGCTTTCATGGTTTCTTACAGGATGAAATAAATGATCTTGCAGTGGAAATCCTGTGGTTTTAAAAGAAGAAGTGACTTTTTGCATTGAAAGACATTATTTCCTTTTCTACTGGGTATGTATAAGACGACTGGCAAGCCTTTACTTTACAAGTGGAAAGAAAAAATCCTAGAAAAAAAACAACGCTAATTATGCAAATTGTCTCTTCAGAGAGGAAGAGGACTAGAACTCTAGTGCCACCTATTGAAAGTAGCAATCCTAAAAGTCAATGTCGACCCTTTAACGAGCCTTGTTACATGACTTAGGACAAAAGCCAAGCCAGAATCTCAATTTGCAGACACTGTGTTTCAGGGTACTGCCCCTCGTCAGTGCAAAGTGTGAGATCTGGTTTGGCTGTGTGAGAGGCGTCTGACCGGGATCCAAGAAGTATCGCTTCTCCTTGCGGAGAATGACATGCTTGGCTTTTAGCCTAAGTCATGTAACAAGGCTCGTTAAAGGGTCGACATTCACTTTTAGGATTGCTACTTCCTATAGGTGGCACTAGAGTTCTAGTGCTCTTCCTCTCTGAAGAGACAATTCGCATAATTAGCATATTTCCCAGAGGTGCATTGCGGCTTTAAGTCTCCTCATCTCGACATGCTTAGCATGTCATTCTCCACAAGGAGAAATGATACTTCTCTCTCTGTCTCTCTCCTTATATGTATGCTAGCCATCCCCTTTAAATAATTTCAAATTTGTGATAAAACTTCCTGCTGACTTACTATTATGGGAAAATTTAAAGGCAATGGACACGTTAGTGCAATTTTATTAACTAAAGGTAACCCCTAAGGTTACCTTCCCATTATGAGTTTTTGGTGAGAATTTGATGTTGCAGATTTTCATAGGTTACTGTGTTTTTGTTTTTTTTATTGTATTTTTATGGCGATTTTTTACGCTGTTTTAAATAAAACTACTTTGTTTTTTGATATTTCCTGGTATTTGGCTTTAACAAAACGTTATTGATACAGTCATGTGATGATTGCATGAGTTTTCAATATGTTTCCGCAGTGGTAACACACTAATAACCCATATGCCTTTATTACCTGAGGATTTTTCAGCATTTAATGCAAGTGTATTGGAAAAATACACAAAGAAAACGCGTTGTACCAGCAAGAGAAATTTATATTGCGGATCTCAAACACGCACCGCGGGTCGGTTTATGCCACATAATAGAAACAGACAGTGGACCTGAGATATCTATAAATCCCATCTACTTTCCTGAAACTGTAAGACATAGCAAAAATGCTCAGCGTAAAAAAAAAATCACCAATAGCTTATTGTGGCAGCTTAACCTAAGATTCAGCCTTCATTCACCATTTCTTTATTCATGTTCCGCCTTCCCTTCACCCCAATATACAGTTTGTGGCCTGATCCAAGTTTCACCATTTTCTGTCAGATTTTTGGGAGTGTCCTTCCTGGTAATACATGCTGGAGCCTTGTGTGTTTACAGGGTACTACTGTCCATACTAGCGGTGACATTACTGATGCTTGCGCAGCCTCCTAGCCTGACTTGCGATAAACTTGGCAGCGTGGGAAAATGAACTGTCACTTTCCCACACTGCAGAGTTCACTGCGGGTCAGGCTGGGAGGCTGCGCTGACGTCACTGATGCTGAAGCTGGCAGCTTCTCATTAATTCCTCAGTGGTTTACAGCCGGGGCATAGCATTAGCACCGCTCCCGGTTGTAAACTATTTACCCCCCAGATATGGATTTACGCCGTGGGACTGACTGTACGCCAGACAGGTATGGCGTATTGTTGTTTTTTTATTTTAAATTTTTTACAGGAGAATGATGATTTCGATTGGATTTAGCAGAAGAATAAATATGGCAAAACTGTGTGTTCTTTTATTTCATTAAAATACTTTACTCTGCCTGTGTGTGTGTTTATTTAACCCTTTACAAACTTCAGGATTAGTAATGGATAGGTGTCTTATTGACACCTCTTCATTACTAAGCCAGGCATAATGTCACCTTACAATACAAAGGTGACATTAACCCCTCATTACCCCATATGTCACCATTAAAGGCAGTGGGAAGAGAGAGGCTAAGTGCCGGAATTGGCGCATCTTACAGATGCGCCTTTTCTGGGGTGACTGGGGACAGATGTTTTTAGCCGGAGGGGACCAATAACATGGTCCCTCTCTAGGCTATTAATATCTGCCCTTAGTCACTGGCTTTCCCTCTCTGGCACAGAAAATTGTGCTGGAGCCCACGCCAGTTTTTTCCCGTGAATACAGTATTTTATTAAATACCTACAGCTCCCAAATTTTACACACATATACTACTAACACTATTAGTAACGTGTGTCAGGGCGTTTGTAGAATCGTGGACGGGCACTTCATTCAGATATGGGTATGCTCTAAATTCTGTATATGATATCCTGTTTTGCAATATTGGCACTTTATGATCTGATATATGAAGCACTGGTAAATTACTATCACGTTTCAGGGTAGATTTCTGTAACATAATTTACATTAACCCATAGCCCGTTACCTTTCCTCCCTACCACGTGTGTTTTTTTTCTTGAGTATACTCTTTTCCTCTTACTCTATGTGTGTCATCCATGATTTATATGAATTTCTGTGTTATATATTCTTCAATAAAATTTATCATTTTTAATATACCTCCTTGTGAGTGGTGTGTCTGGATACTTGTTATCCAATTTTTTAGGTTATAATAACACTATTAGTCACTGACATATATAAATCTAAATGTTCTGCATGGATTTACTGTATGTAAACCATGTCTCCTATCCTGTCAGGTTCTCAATGATTTTTCAGAAGCCGACAAATGAATTATTGGCTATTCTGCTATGTAGCTCTCTATGAAATATAAAGATATATATATGTGGGTCACTGACATATATATATATATATATATATTCACACATACACACCTATTCTATGTGTATATATCTATTCTATTCTAACCTATTCTATACTGTACGCGGCAGATCATTTGTCGGCTTTTAATCTATCTATCTAATATATATCCGCATTGCATACGGATTGCATACGCATGTCATACGGATGTTCCGTGGAAAAATTGCGCTGAAATCGCATTACACTCGCATGACATTTGAATAGTTTTCGTCTATTTTTTCGGGTCGGAAATCGGACCGTTTTTTTTTTTCCTCAAATGGGTATGAGCCCTAACACTGAGAAGGGAGGAGGAATGCAAAGAACGGTCATGAGCAACAGCTCTGTCAACTACATAAAGAACTTAAAGACTATCTGCCGCAGCAAAGTGGTAGACATTTTATGAAGATTATTTAGAAAGCCATCAATCTTTGCATTTTAGACACAAACAAAAAAAAATTTGCGAAGGTGTACATAACCTAATTTTTTTTTCTATAATTATGAATCAATTATATAATTAGTAATCACATTTTGAGATAAGCAAATGGATTGCTCTGTCTCACTGAGGGGAGGTCCTGAGACCCCAGTTTCCTTTAAAAGAGTCACTTCGGACAATATCTCCATCTGGTCTTATGTTTAGTGGTGTTTACATGTCTGTATTATACATGATCTTACCTTTACTGTATTGTCTGTTGCAACTGAAAAGATCTTGTTATCTTCTGACGAGATATCAAGGAAAAATATGGGGGCTGTATGGCCGCGGAGCATGCCTGTTGCTCTCCTATGAACATCAATGAGACTCACTTAGTGTGATCTGACATCTTTACACCAATCAATGCAGCATGTTAATATAGGAAAATATATCTCCCAGAAAACTGTGCACCATAGTATACATTTCTGCTCATTCTAAATAGTAACCAGCAGAATTGCGAATGCAGCTCTGGACTATAATGTAAAATACATACAGTATGTTAACTGTAAAATTGTGTTCAACACTGAACTCGTAAAAGACTACTGCTCCTGCTACATAGATATAGGCCCTGATATCTCTTTGGTATTTCTCCATTTTCTGAATTAATTTGCTCTTTAATTGTGGGCTTAATAATTGCCCTTTAAAGGTCCGATTCATTACTGAATTTTTGCCAGTTTTTTGGCATGAATAGCTCTCAATTACTGAGTTTTTGATTCGCAACAAATTCATCAAACCATTCACAAATTCTTTTTTTAAAAAGTTGTCTTATGTAGTTTAGATTTTTTTTTAAAATTTTTTACATCAGTGTGGCTTTTCCACATGTTTTAGATCAATTTAACAATTGTGACTTTTATGTAAGGCAGCTATTTTGGCTCAATTTCTGCATCATTTTTCAAAAACTGTTTGATTTGACAAGATTAAAAAAAATACAATTTTTTTGCACTAAATTCTTGAACCACAGGCGCCATTTTGAAAAAATCTAAACAGAAAAAAACGGAGGCACTCTATATATATGTGTGAATCAATTTGGAGGTGCAAAAACTCTAGGATGGAGTTGCTCACCTGGAATCGTTGTGCTGCTGCACCGACCGCCTGTCCCAATTGCAAGGCAAGGAACCAAAGGATAATCCAGGAAGGAGGATGAAATGCGGTTTCTCCGTGAACTTGAACCAGTAAGTATGATTTTTTAAATTATTATTATTATTTTTAATGGTAACAAGACCACGCGTTTCTGGGACGATCCGTCCACTTCAATGCCAATGGTGTGAAATGGTTTTAAATGGTTGAAAAATTTTTGCTCTATGATCCCGGAGGAAACCTTTTTAACGAAGCAAGTTTTAAATTGTTATAGTTGACAACTTGCAATATGTAGGATGTACTATCAGCCTGTTCACATCAGGATGAACAAGCATAGATCAAATGTAAGAAATGGAGTAACAACTCACAGTTCTTCTAGCCATTTTCTCCATTTAGATAAAAAAAAATCCAGACTGTTTGCAATTACTGATATTAAAGCAGATTTCAGAGAAATTTTATGATGGGTTCCTGAGAGTAACAAACAGAGAATTATTTTGGATTTTTAAATTGTGCAGATTATCCCGGATGATTTGAATGAATGTATAGAAAACATGTGACAATGACACTATATAGTCCTAATAATTGATGTGCAATTTTTTAAAATATGCAGTAATACCTTTTATGCTAGGGTTAAAATTATTTTAAGTGTTTTATGTATCTGCGTAGGCTGTTTTTTTTTTTTATTCGAATAGATGATGCATAATAGTACAGTGTTTCTGTCAGGAATGGGTTAAGTAAAAAAAAACCTTTACTTCTGGTATAATGTTCCAGATTGATATAAAAAATTGTGACTGGCTTCTTGTCTAATTTTACCTGATGATGGGAACTGATCGTCCCAGAAACACAAAGTCTTGTTACCATTAAGAAATAATAAAAAATCTTATGATCTGGCTCGTCATCCTCTGCAGCAGCGTCAGGAGGAACCACATTTCTTTATCCTTCCTGGATTATTTTGAAAAATTGGGAGCAAAAAGCAGCATTGAAAACCACAAGAAAGACATGTAACTTAAGGCTGTGTGCACACGATACAGATTTGCAGCGGTTCCGCAGCGGATTTTACCGCGCAGAAACGTTGCATTTCTGCATTGTGATGTACAGTAGCCTTAAAATCAATGTAAAAAAATAACGCTGTGCAGACGCTGTGGATTTTTCCGCGCGGTTTTCCCGCGGTACAAAATCCGCAGCATGTTACTACTTTTGTGCGGTTTTCCATCTCCCCTGTCACCAATTCCGCAGGGGGAAAACGGCAATGGAAAACCGCACAAAAACCGCATGAAAACCGCATCAAAAATGGGAGAAATCCGCAGGAAAAATGCAGGTCATTTGACCTGCAGATTTCTTCCATTCTGCGCGGAAAAATCCGCAGGGCCAAAAAGTACGTGTGCACTCAGCCTTAGGCTACTTTCACACATCAGGTTTTCGGCGTCAGGCGCGATCCGGCGTCGTGCCGGAATGCCGGATCCGGCAAATGTTTTGTAAAACCTGATGTGCCGGATCAGGTTTTCTGCCGGATCCGTCTTGTTCTTGACAGACAAAACCGGATCCGTCTCATCCGGTTCATCCGTTTTTCTATCCGTTTTTCGACGGATTACGCCGGATCCGGTTTTTAAAATTGACCCTTGTGGCCTTCCGAACGGGATTGGCTACTGGAAAACTATATATAGCATGTTCCTACAGCCCTTCTTTGACAGGTTGTAGAGGAGAAAGTGCAGGTTGGAGAGAAGAGCAAGTTACTGGCGAAGATGGATGTTGTCATTGGAAATATTACCACTAGAAGTTCTGTGACGGTTTCAGTAATGAGGGACAATTTTGCACTATACTTTATGTCACCTCAAGGCAGAGTACACTGGCAGGATGACAGAGTGTGAAAGATTTGTGCCCTAACCAAACTTGTGTACCTTCTGGACCAACAGTATATACCTTTGCCAACCAAAGTTGGCTATCTTGTCATGGTCTTACTATTTTTAGCTTTAGGCCACAGGTGTGTACCTGGTTGTGTTTTATGCAAAGTATTTCACCTTTTACAAAAGTTGTGTTCATTGGTAGGAAATCACCAACAATAAACACAACTTTTTAGGTGAAATACTTTGCTTCAAACACAACCAGGAACACAACTGTGGCAAAAAGCTAAAATTTACCCACAGTTATATACCTGGTTTTGAATACCTTTTTACCTTTGAAATACCCTGTATTTAACCTTTTTTTTAAACACAGTTCGCCGCAGAAAGAAATGACAGACAACCATTGTGAAACGATAATTTAACTTTTATTTAAAAATTTTTTTTTTTTGTAAAATGTTTTTAAAGTGCAAAAAACTTTTTTAATAAAGGTTTTAAACCCAATGGGCATTTTTATTAAAAAACACACATTACAAATCTGTGTAGTGTGGGGTGGAAATACTGCTGGAGGGGCTGCGGGACACTTCGACACTGGGTGTGTGGAGAGAGGACTGGGATCGTGGTGGGGAAGGAACAGTTAGAGGTGAAGGTGTGGAAAAAGCTACAGAATGGGTGGACATGTGGGAGGCAGAAGAGGTGGTGGGCGGTGGAGTGGAGGGTTGGGCAGGGACTGTAGGAGCAGATGATGTTGATGGAAAGTTGTATGGGGAAGGAGTTTGGTACGGGGAAGGAGTTTGGTACGGGGCAGGTTGCTGGAAGTGGGGAGATGTCTGGTACTGGGGAGGTTGCTGGTACTGGTGAGGTTGCTGGTATGTAATAGGAGGGGGAGGATGGAAAGTGGCTGGAGGGGGTGCAGATGTAATAGGAGGGGGAGGATGGAAAGTGGCTGGAGGGGGTGCAGATGTAATAGGAGGGGGAGGATGGAAAGTGGCTGGAGGGGGTGCAGGTGGAGGAACTACAGTGGTGGGAGGTGGAGGTTGGGAGGTAACCTGCTGTAGAGCACCGTGGCACGAATGCATTACATGCATCTGCTGGGTAGGAGATAGTGTTGCCATGCGCTCCACAACAGACCTGAAAAAGGTGTGGTTTGGCGAAGATCTTGCTTCTGAATGCATGGTTTGCAGAAGTGTCTTCACCTCCAGAATGCTGGAGTTGATCTGCTGAAAGCCTGCGGAGATTTGCTCTGACAAGACTTTTAGACAGTTCTGGAAAGATGCATTCAGATGCAAGAACTCTTGCGCATAACTCTTTTCCTGACCCCTCTGCCGCTGTCGCCCAGTACCCGCAGGTGTACTAGAGGTGGCAGGGGCAGAAGGGTGGGGTAAAGGGAAAGCGATCTCCTCACCAGCAGCTTCATGTAATGTAGGCGGCCACGATGCTCTTGTGCTGGTGGATGGGACAGATGGGTCGAATGTGTGGGAAGGCTGGGAAGGTGCAGATGTACCGGGGAGGTCGAAGTGTCCCTCGGTGCCGGTCTCCTCAGGGATCGCCTCAGAAGGGTCCAATCATGCAGGCTCCCGAGTGCTGCTCACCGTGCTGTGGAATAAAGAGAAAAAAAAACAATTAAAATACTGACATGGTATGGCCCTGGCTGAAAAAAAAAAGTTACATCTAACATTTTTTTTCACATGTGGTGTGTAATATTTACCTTCTAGTGACCATTGTTTCCCGGAGGAACGACAGGGCTTCTGCGTACTTGTACTTGCTCCTGCGTCCTCCAGATCCACTCGGGGCCCGCATCTCTTTATTGAACTCCTTCTTGAAACGATCCCTCACAGACCGCCACCGATTCACAATTCTGTTCCCTGAAACGAGAAAGGAGTGGTTAGTATACAACATCAGTGTTTCACAAACTCCAGTCCTCATGGTCCCCAGGGGTCATGTTTTCAGGATTTCCATAGTAAATAGAAATCCTGAACACATGATCCGTGGGGACCACGAGGACTGGAGTTCGGGAAACACTGGTTTACATCAAGCAACCGGTACTGTATATACTTACGCTCTTTAATCTGGGCCCGAACATCGAGGTCCTCCCAGCGGCCCACAAGGAGCGAACAGATTTCCTCCCAGAGTCGTCGGGTAACGATAAGGTCAGCGTGGCGGCGGTCAGCCATATTCCAGAGCGGCTCCCTTTCTCTGACGAGATCGATGAGGTGGTCCACATCGAGTCCTCCATCCTCACCGTCAGAGTCGGGAGCACGCTGTGAAGGCTGTTAAAGAAAAAGACAAAAATAACATAATTAGGCTCCACAAAAGAAATGAAATAAAAAGTGCAAAAAAACAAAGCAAAAATATTTATACTTACACGCTGGTGACCGCCGCGCTGCTGTCGCCGACGACCCTGGGAGGCACTGCGAGGACCTCTTGGCCGAGCACCAGATTGGGAAGACTAGAGAAGAAAACAAAAAATGTTATGTCTTTGGATGTAGGCATTTGTTTGCTGTGTGTGGTCTGCAGAACATTGTTTTCTATGTGTTGTGTGTAGTGTGATGTTGTGTTTCTGCGTTTGATGCAAAAAACTTACCAATTGTGAGCCCACTCCAGGTGTCTGTCCACCCCTTCCTTCTTCTTCTGGGAGCTCCTCTTCATCTTGTGATTCCTGTTTTGAAATAAAAGGCAATGAATAGACATATATTACAGAGATGATGGATTTTGGAAATAAAAACTTACCGTCAAACGCTGACGATGCGAGGGAGGGCACCCAGAAGAAGATGTGCTGTCCTGTTGATGGCCAGACTCCATGGCTGTGGGTATTGCTGCTGCTGTTGCTGCTGCCAGTGATGCCATTTCTGCTGCTGCTGCTGCTGCATCTCTTGGGCGGCTGTTGAATAAAGAGAAACAAAGGGCCAATGAATATCTTGATATTCCATGGCCCTAGTTTGGAGGAATGGGGGATTTGATAATTACCGTCTCTAATCTGCTGCTGGACTCCCCTCCTCAGCATGTTCCATTTGCTGCTCCATTTGGGGTGGTGGTGGTGCTGATGGTGCTGCAGTGGTCTCCTGCCTTTTCCTGCTGCGCTTGGTTGCTTTCTTGGGTGGCATGTTGGGTGTGGCTGTGGGTCCCACTGTCTTGCTTTTATATATGTCTTGTGGGCAGAGCTACTGAGCATGCTCAGACCAAAAAAAACGGATCCGGCCACCGGATCCGGCTTTCGCCGGATCAGGCGCATTGCGGCGCTCATAGGCTTTCATTGTGTGAAAAGGCCGGACGCGCCGGATCCGGCGGGTCCGGCTTTTTCGCCGGAGACAAAAAACGTTACAGTAGCCGTTTTTTCCAGACGCCGGATCGCGACACATTGCCGGATCCGGCGAAAACCGGATGAAACGCATGGCCATCCGGCGCGATCCGGCGCAAATGCAAGTCAATGGGGGGGAAACCGGATCCGGCATTGCATTTTGCCGGATCCGGTTTCTGTCAAAAGCGCCGGATCACGCCTGACGGCGAAAACCTGATGTGTGAAAGAGGCCTTAAACCAACAAATGAGGAATCGGACCCTAAGGCTATGTGCACACGCTGCGGATTGATCTGCGGATTTTTCCGCATGGATTTGGTGAAATCTGCAGGACAAAAGTCCTGCGGTTTATCTGCGGATTAGCCTGTGGTTTTGCCCTGCGGTTTCACACCTCATAAGGATAAGGTGTGAAACCGCTGCGGATTCCGCACAAACAATTGACATGCTGTGGATTGTAATCTGCAGCAAAACTGCGCGGAAATCTGCAGCATCTGCACAGCGGTTTTTGTTTTGCATAGGCTAACATGGTACTGTACACCGCTGCGGGTCCGCAGGGCCGGATCCGCAGCAGAATCCGCAACGTGTGCACATAGCCATAGGCAGAATCATCAAAGTGATTGTGTCAGAATTATGGTGTAAATCACTTGGAAAAGTCTCAAAGTTAGGCAATAATATTGTGACTTTTGGCGATTTTATGCCAGTTTTGCCAAAATGGGGTAGGACAGAGGCGTGGTGGGGTTGTGACGCCACAGCTCATCTAATTCATGGAAAACTAATGCATTCATGTACACTAGAAATCTTATTCCAATCTTTGACTGGAGTAAGACTTCTGATGAGGCATACAGCGAGGCGCAGACCTCTTAATGAATCAGGAACATCTGACTCCAGCACACCGTCTCATCAAGTCCGATGTGAAAATCACCGGTCTTGATGAATTGGGGCCCATGTGTTTTTTTTATTTGTTACTTTGCCTATATAAATGTATTAGATTCATGTACTGCAAGGTTTTCAAATGTCGCATTTTTCAGGCAAAGCTCACTCCTGTCCCTGCTGGGGGTAAGTTTGCCATATTTTTCATTTGATGCAGTTGAAGACTAAGTTGCAATATTTTAAAGAATTAGGAAACTTTTTGCACTATAAAGTCACAAAAGATGATTAAGACAAAAAGAAAGATTTTTTTTGCACCAAATTCATGAACCCCATAAGCCATTTTGATGAATTTGGCTTAAAAAAAAGCCAGTGAACACCACAAGCCAAAAATAGAAAAGTGACAAAGACAAAAAAGAAAAATCACAAATGATTTAAGTGATCTTACGCAGGCACATAAAGGTTCCACAGTCTAATAATGCGATCCATTCCTCCTGTTACAACCAGACTGTTCTTCTTGCAGAATGCAAAAGTTTTCACCCCTTTATAGATGCGAAATACTGTTTGGTCTCCACGTGCTCTCCTCTGTGGTGGTCCAGGTGTTAACGCTCCTCGTCGTCCCTTCACATGATCTTTTATATCCTTCATCTGCTGCTCTACATTCGTTGTCCCAACCGTACAACCTACAATAGAACAAATGTAAGATGACAATTTATGACAGGATCCTGGGAACCATTAAATTTAGTTTGGTAAGAGAAGACATTTATTTTAGCATAACTGTGAAATTGAAGAGTATTAAAAACATACAAAGATGAGTGGGCCAAAATTCCTCCAGAGCTTTGTAAAAGACTCATTGCCAGTTATAGCTTGATTGCAGTTGTTGCTGCTAAGTTTGGACCAACCAGTTATTAGGTTTAGGGGGCAATCACTTTTTTCACACAGGACCTTGTAGGTTTGGATTTCTTTTTCCCTTAATAATAAACACCTTAATTTTGTGTTTACTTATGTTATCTTTGTCTAGTATATACATTTTTTTTGTGATCTGAAACATTTAAGTGTGATAAACATGCAAAAGAATAGGAAATCAGGAAGGGGAAAACAGTTTTTCACACAACTATAAGTAGATATTTGCTCTTATGATGATCTCTGCCATTAGAAAGGAAGATATCTGTACTGCAAGAGAGCCACAACACTGGTTACTGGGAAACATAGTTTGTAGTCCAAAATACTGCTCCCTGGTATTCGGTCCCTATTTACCATTGTCAAACTGGGTTGACACATTGTAGTTCTTATATATAGTACTGTAGTAATATGGTTATCATTTCCCAACTCACCAATTACTAAAGCCGTAGATTCATCATTTGATGCAGAAACAACAGCTTTAATAGAGTCATAATATTTCATCTGAAAAATAAAACATTGTAATATATTATAAATATATGCATATATAACATATATTGCAAGGTGGCAGCTGGACAGGTCGTGGACAGGAGGTATGTGTCACCGAGGTGCCAAGCCTCAATGATGTAGGACCCGGAGAAGCAGTCTCCAGCACATATAGTTATGAGAGGTGGTTTTTAATGGGCCTGGATTTTGGGGCTGGGCTGTAGGAACAGTCACAGAGCTGGGAGGGACTGGTCGTTTCCTTACCTCTAGTTCCAGTATTTGGAACGGGGTATATAAGGCAGTTTAACTGCCTCATTCAGTGTCTGGGAGTAAAGGTGGAAACATCTATGTTGGTGTTAGTCAGATCCTGACAAGCAGTGAGTGTGTAGGAACGGATGCACCCATACGCCTAAATGGACTATTTATTATTATATAATCCCTGTGTACCAGAAAAGGCTGCCATGTTTTGTCAACCTTGAGTGTTTAAGCACACTAAATAAACCGCTCATTTGTTTCAAACCAAAGAACTGGATCCTCGTTTGTGCACCAGCAATCAGAGAGCTGATCCTTTACAAAGTATGTATATATATATATATATATATATATATATTCATCATTTGCATATCATTAACATGTTTATTGATCCTGTAATTTACATAATTCTACAACTCTTCTTTCTAGTTGTTGCAATTGAACACTGAAATTGCAGCTAAAAGATGGAAAAATTGTGGAATCATGAAAATACGAGGACCAATAAACATGTTAAGGATAAGCAAATGGTGAAAAAAATAGAAGCAAAATGTTTAAAACATCTTGATTTATTCAGCACTGAGTATGAGCTGAAATACACACACTTACACAACTTTTCAAGTTATCAGTGAGTATTTTAATGGCTGTCGAAGGACTGCTCTACCACCTGAAAGGTCATTTGGTCGCAAATCATCAAGATCTGCTGCTGGCAGCTCTCTTTGCAATTGTTGACCAATGATGTCTAAGATGTGCTTAATAAGAGTCACGTTCAGAGACGCTGCAGGCCATGGTAGTAAGATTAGGCTGCTCACAACAGAACAAACAAAATGCGGCGTTGTCGTTGTCATGTTAAAAAAAACTCCTTGAAAAGGGGTTCAATATTATCCTAGGAGTAGTGATGAGCGAGTATACTCGTTGCTCGGGTTTTCCCAAGCATGCTCGGGTGTCCTCCGAGTTTTTTGCTCGGAGATTTAGTTTTTGTTGAAGTAGCTACATGATTTACGGCTGCTAGACAGCCTGAATACATGTGGGAATTCCCTAACAAACAGGCATTCTTCACATGTATTCAGCCTGTCTAGCAGCCGCAAATCATGCAGCTGAGACGACGAAAACCAAATCTCTGAGCATGCCAAAATACTCAGAGTACATCCGAGCATGTTCAGGGAAAAGCCGAGCAACGAGTATACTCGCTCATCACTACCTAGGAGACCTCAGAGAGTGACAAACGCATTATTAGGGCAATTGGAGGCTTTGAAGCATTGCTATTTGCTGCAAATCAGATTTAAAAATAAAAACTTTGGGGAATATATATATATATATATACACACACAACTCTGGCAAAAATTAAGAGACTACTGCACGGTTTTATAAAAATCAGCTTCTCTACATGTCTGACAGCCATTCCATTCCAGTGTCACCTGAATTACAACCAGAGTACACCTCATTTTACTTAATGTGCTTCTGATTAGGTGATCACCTGAACCAAATCTTATTTAACAAAGGAAAGTATAAAAAACCCTGCTGTGGTGTTCACAATCCTCTTGCAATAGGACAAGCTGGATGGCAAAACAAGTGCTAGTAATATCCCAAAAATAATAGGAATGAAAAAATAACTTTTAACCATGCCACAGGAGTTGAAAAGAAAAGTCTTGAGTGAGGAAAAGAAGGGCTCAATTCTGGCTTTACTAGCAGAGGGATACAGTGAGCGTCATGCTGCCTCCATCCTTAAAATTTCTAAGACAGCAGTCAATTACAACAAGGTCAAGCAGCAGACATTGGGGACAACAAAGCTACAGACCGGCAGAGGGCGAAAACGACTCTCCACTGACCCGGATGACCGTCATCTTATTCGAATGTCACTCAGCAACCGCACGATGACATCAAGTGACCCACAAAAAGAATGTCAAATGCCAGCTGGGGTATTTTGACCTTACTGACCTGGCCATTTTTTGCAATTCTGACCAGTGTCCCTTTATGAGGTAATAACTCAGGAACGCTTCAACGGATCCTAGCGATTCTGATATTTTTTCGTGACATGTTGGGCTTCATGTTAGTGGTAAATTTAGGTTGATAACTTTTGCGTTTATATGCGTTTATTTGTGGAAAAAATCACAAATTTGGCAAAAATTTTGGAAATCATGCAATTTTGCTTTTTTATTTTGTTAAACGAGAGAGTTATGTGACACAAAATAGTTAATAAATAACATTTCCCACATGTCTACTTTACATCAACACAATTTTGGGGAAAAAAATTTTTTGTTAGGAAGTTATAAGGGTTCAAAGTTTATCAGAGATGATCACTGGGGCAGGAGTGGGCTGTCAGGTGTGGGGGGCAGGAGGGGGCTGAGGAGATGCAGGAACCGACAGCAGCAGGGGGGCAGGACGGTGATCACCGGGGCAGGGGGGTGATCACCGGGGCGGGGTAGGGAGCAGAGGTCGAGGGGTGGAATCGGACGGCGGGGGGAGTGGAGGGCAGCAGAGGGGAGTACCGGATGGTATCGGTGGCAGATTGCAGTCAGGCGGCAGCAGGGCAGCAGGCAGGGACCTCGCTCTTCAGCTTCACGGACGGGATAAGGCTGATTGGATGGATAGCGTCACATGGACACTAGCTCCAATCAGATCTGGGAGGGTGACACAGAGGTCACCAGAGCGATCGTAGCCATGTGGGGGCAAAGCCACCCGCCCTGGGGTCAACTACAGGTCCTGACGTACCTGCAGGTCTGGTGACATTTCAGTGACCCCGGTCACCCGACCCGCAGGAACGCAATCCCACTTTGACACCTATGTGGCATCACAGGTCGGGAAGTCACAGAGTTTCATGACGCCTACGTGGCGTCAGAGGTCAGGAAGCGGCTAGAGG
Organism: Dendrobates tinctorius; assembly: GCF_039654945.1. Classification (NCBI taxonomy): domain Eukaryota; kingdom Metazoa; phylum Chordata; class Amphibia; order Anura; family Dendrobatidae; genus Dendrobates; species Dendrobates tinctorius. Next base: position 36,386,247 of record NW_027361743.1, on the reverse strand, counting down.
CAGGACTCAAATCATGTAAAGCTTGAAAGAAGACTTTCATCAATGAGAATCAAAGGAGAACCAGGCTGAAGTTTGCCAGAGACCATAAGGATTTGAGCATAGAGGACTGGAGTAAGGTAATCTTCTCTGATGAGTCTAATTTTCAGCTTTGCGCAACACCTAGTCATCTAACGGTTAGACGGAGACCTGGAGAGACGTACAAGCCACAGTGTCTTACACCCACTGTGAAGTTTGGTGGAGGATCAGTGATGATCTGTGGATGCTTCAGCAAGGCTGGAATTGGGCAGGTTAATCTTTGCAAAGGACGTATGAATCAAGCCGCATATAAGGTTATCCTGGAAAAACAGTTGATTCCTTCTGCTCAGGCAATGTTCCCTAACTCTGAGGACTGATTTTTCCAGCAGGACAATGCGCCATGCCACACAGCTAGGTCAACCAATGTGTGGATGAAGGACCACCACATCAAATCCCTGTCATGGCCAGCCCAATCTCCAGACCTGAACCCCACTGAAAACCTCTGAAATGTAATCAAGAGGAAGATGGATAGTCACAAGCCATCAAACAAAGAAGAACTGCTTAAATTTTTGTACCAGGAGTGGCATAAGGTCACCCAAAAGCAGTGTGAAAGACTGGTGGAAGCATGTCAAGACGCATGAAAGCTGTGATTAAAAATCATGGTTATTCCACAAAATATTGATTTCTGAACTCTTCCTGAGATAAAACATTAGTATTGTTGTTTCTAAATGATTATAAACTTGTTTTGTTAGCATTATTTGAGGTCTGCAAGCACTGCTTTATTTGTGATTTTGACCATTTCTCATTTTCTGAAAATAAATACAAAATTTAGTGCTTGGAAATTCAAAGACATGTTGTCAGTAGCTTTATAGAAGAAAAGAGCAATTTACATTTTACTCAAAAATATACCTATAAAGAGAAAAATCAGACAAACTGAAAATTTTAAACACAGAAAAAAACACATTGTGACAAACGTGCAAAAATACTCTGTTGTAAGAAATACATATAACAGTAAACAGCAAGTGCTAGTAAAAAGATGATAACAAAAACAGGGTATTTAGTTGATACGTTTTTTGCAAAAAATGTATACTAAGCCACTCCACCAACGTCACGGTATACCCATCTCGGAGCAGTCCTATCTAATGTATTTAAAACCTGATCATGTGAACAGTACCTATATGAGCAGGATTCAGAAAGGCGCTGCCCGATGTGGACACGCTGTGCAAGACGGCTTTTTATGTGCATGTCTCACAAGAGAGGGGCGGACATGCACATAAACAATGAAATAATGATTTTCTACTTAGAACTTTGCTTTTGTCAAAGAATGCTCCCTTTGCAGCAATTACAGCATTGCAGACCTTTGGCATTCTAGCAGTTAATTTGCTGAGGTAATCTGGAGAGATTTCACCCCATGCTTCCAGAAGCCACTCCCACAAGTTGGTTTTGCTTGATGGGCACTTTTTGCGTACCATAAGGTCAAGCTGCTCCCACAACAGCTCAAAGGGGTTGAGATCTGGTGACTGCGCTGGACACTCCATTACAGATATAATACCAGCTGCCTGCTTCTTCCCTAAATAGTTCTTGCATAATTTGGAGGTGTGCTTTGGGCTATTGTCCTGTTGTAGGATGAAATTGGCTCCAATCAAGCGCTGTCCACAGGGTATGGCATGGCATTGCAAAATGGAGTAATAGCCTTGCTTATTCAAAATCCCTTTTACCTTGTACAAATCTCCCACTTTACCAGCACCAAAGCAACCCCAGACCATCACATTACCTCCACCATGCTTGACAGATGGCATCAGGCACTCTTCCAGCATCTTTTCAGTTGTTCTGCATCTCACAAATGTTCTTCTGTGTGATCCATACACCTCAGACTTGGATTCGTCTGTCCATAAAACTTTTTTGCAATCTTCCTCTGTCCAATGTCTGTGTTCTTTTGCCCATATTAATCTTTTCCTTTTATTACCCAGTCTCAGATATGGCTTTTTCTTTGCCACTCTGCCTGAAGGCCAGCATCCCAGAGTTGCCTCTTCACTGTAGACATTGACACTGGCATTTTGCGTGTGCTATTTAATGAAGCTGCCAGTTGATGACCTGTGAGGCGTCGATTTCTCAAACTACAGACTATAATGTACTTGTCTTGTTGCTCAGTTGTGCAGCAGGGCCTCCCACTTCTCTTTCTACTCTGGTTAAAGCCTGATTGTGCCTTCCTCTGAAGGGAGTGGTACACACAGTTGTAGGAAATCTTCAGTTTCTTGGCAATTTCTCACATGGAATAGCCTTCATTTCTAAGAACAAGAATAGACTGTCGAGTTTCACATGAAAGTTCTTTTTTTAATGGAACCAACAAATGTAATGCTCCAGATTCTCAACTAGCTCAAAGGAAGGTCAGGTTAATAGCTTCTCTAATCAGCCAATCTGTTTTCAGCTGTGCTAACATACTTTCACAAGGGTTTTCAAGGACATTCTAACCATCCATTAGCCTTCTTACACAGTTAGCAAACACAAAGTACCATAAGAACACCGGAGAGATGGTTGTTGGAAATGGGCATCTATACACCTATGAACATATTGCATTACAAACCAGACATTTGCAGCTAGAATAGTCATTTACCACATTAACAATGTATAGAGTGTATTTCTGAATCATTTAATGTTAGCTTCATTGGAAAAAACTGTGCTTTTCTTTCAAAAATAAGGACATTTCTAAGTGACACTAAACTTTTACACGGTAGTGAGCACAACCCCCATCTGTGGACGGCGGGACCTCAGACCATCCTCAAGGAGTCGGTTTCTAACCATTTATGCAGACACATGCACATTTGTGGCCTGCTGGAGGCCATTTTGCACGGCTCTGCAGTGCTCCTCCTGTTCCTCTTTGCACAAAGGCTGAGGTAGCGGTCCTGCTGCTGGGTTGTTGCCCTCCTATGGACCCTCCACGTCTCCTGGTCTACTGGCCTGTCTCCTGGTAGTGCCTCCAGCCTCTGGACACTACGCTGACAGACACAGCAAACCTTCTTGCATTGATTTGCCATCCTGGATGAGCTGCACTACCTGAACCACTTGTGTGGGTTGTAGAGTCCGTCTCATGCTACCACGAGTGTGAAAGCACAACCAACATTCAAAAGTGACCAAAACATCAACCAGAAAGCATTGGTACTGAGATGTGGTCCATGGTCCCCACCTGCAGAACCACTCCTTTATTGAGGGTGTCTTGATAATTGCCAATAATTTCCATCTGTTGTCTATTCCATTTGCACAACAGTATGTGAAATTAATTTTCAATCAGTGTTGCTTCCTAAGTGGACAGTTTGATTTCACAGAAGTTTTATTTACTTGGAGTTTTACTCTGTTTAAGTGTTCCCATTTTTTCTCTTTTGAGCAGTGTGTGTGTTTATATATATATACGTATATATATATATATATTATATATATATATATATATAATATACAGTCATGGCCGATTTTGGCACCTTTCCAAAATTGCAGGTATGCAACTTTGTTTCAAGCATGTGATGCTCATTCAAACTCAGCCATGGCAAGTAACATGTGTGGGTAATATGAAAATCACACCAGAATTCAGAGAAAAAGGGGAGATGTTGACTCAATCGTTGCATTGTGTGGATGTGAGTGCAACACTATGCACATAAAACAGAAAGTGCAGAATTGTCTGATGACTCGAGAACCAAAACTGTTGAAAAATATCAACAATCTCAAGTTTACAAGTCCATCTGCAGAGATCTTGATGTTCCTTATCCACGGTGCAGTATAATGAAGAAGTTTACAACCCATGGCACTGTAGCTAATCTCCCTGGAAGTGGATGGCAGAGCAAAAATTGATGAAAGGTTGAAACACAGGATAGTCTGGATGTTGAACAAGCAGCCCCATCATCTTCCAAAGAAATTCAAGCTGTTTTGCAGGCTCAACAGTGTCAGTGCAAACTATTCATCGAATTTTGAATTTAATGAAATTCTATGACAGGAGATCAAGGAGGACCTCACTGCTGACAAAGAGACATAAAAAATCTAGACTGCAGTTGGTCAAAATGTACATGAGTAAGCCAAAATTTTTCTGGGGAAATGTCTTGTTGATAGATGAGACCAAGATAGAGCTTTTTAGTAACATTTAGCACATCATTTTACTGTTCACTGAAAATGGAATGAGGTCTACAAAGAAAAGAACACAGTACCTACAGTCAAATATGGTGGAGGTTTAAAAATGTTTTGGGATTATTTTGCTTCTTCTGGCACTATAGGTGCCTTGACTGTGCGCAACTCATCATTAAATCTGAAAATTACCATAGGATTTTGGGTCGCAATGTAGTGCCCAGTGTCAGAAAGCCGGGTTTGCGTCCTAGGTCATGAGTCTTTCAGCAGGACAATGAACCCTAACATACTTCAAAAAGCACCCAGAAATGGATGTAAAGAAAGCACTGGAGAGTATAGAAATGGCCAGCAATGAGTCTGCATCTAAATTTCACTAAACAACTTTGGAGAGATATTAAAATTGCTGTTGGCAGAAGGCAAACTTCAAATATGAGAGACCTGGAGCAGTTTGCAGAAAGAAGAGTGTTCCAAATTTCCAGTTGATAAGTGTAAGAAACTTGCAGATGGTTATATGAAGCGATTGATTGCAGTTATTTATTCCAAAGGGTGTGCACCAAATATTAAGTTGAGGGTGCCAACAATTTTGTCCGGCCCATTTTTTTTGAGATTTGTGTGAAATGATGTCCAATTTGCCTTTTTATCTTTTTTTGTGTTGTTCCAATACACAAAAAAAATAAACATGTGCATAACAAAACGTGTAATTGGAATAATTTTCTGGGAGAAATACTTCATTTTCCGGAACAATTTCAAAGGTGCCAAAACTTCGGCCATAACTGTATATATAGCTAAGAATAACTATCAGGTGGTATTCAGGTGACTTTTTTAAAGGGAATCTGTCACCCCTTTTTTTGCCCTATTGGCTGCCAGCATAGACATCGGGGGCTTATCTACAGCATTCTGTAATGCTGTAGCTAAGCCTCCGAAGTAACATGAAAGATAAGAAAAACACGTTATATTATACTCACCGAGGTGGGCGGTCTGGTCTGATGGGTGTCGCTGTCCCATCCGGCGCCTCCCTTCTTTATACGATGACGCCCTCTTCTCCCATCCTGAAATGGCTCCGGCGCAAGCGCATTGCTCTGCCCTGTTGAGGGCAGAGCAGAATTCTGCGGTGCGCAGGCGCCAGACCTCTCCCGACGTCTGCGCACTGTAGATGTCTATGCCGGCAGCTGAAAGGCCAAAAAGGGGTGACAGATTCCCTTTAACAAGCCATACAAAACTATCCATATTTTGGAACAGGTTTGCTATTTGTAAAGAGAATGAACAGGTATATTTACCCTTTAGGCTGTGTTCACACGTAGCGGTTTTTTTTGCATTTTCGCAGCATTTTTAAACGTGCGATTTTGCTGCGAAAACGCTAAAAAAAACCTCAGCAGTGCCACAGGCTGATCGCCTCCATGCCACGCCGCAGTAATACAGTATTTGATGCAAAAGGAGCCCCGACCAAGTATTGAGTGCATTTACTGATCATACATTTTAGTAGGCCAACATTTCAGATTTTAAAATCATTTTTCAAGCTGGTGTTATAAAGTATTCTAATTTCCTGAGATAATGACTTTTGGGTTTTCATTGGCTGTAAGCCATAATCATCAACATTAACAGAAATAAACACTTCAAATAGATCACTCTGTGTGTAATGACTCTATAGAATATATGAGTTTCACTTTTTGCATGAAGAACTGAAATAAATTAACTTTTTGATGATATTCTAGTTTAGGGAGAAGCACTTGTATATAAAAGGCCAAATAGTTTTTAAAATTGCATAATATACTAACTTATGAATGCTCGGCATTAGAGTTGAGCGAAACGGGTCGAAAAAATTCAAAAGTCGCCGACTTTTGGCAAAGTCGGGTTTCATGAAATGAAACCCGACCCTAGGATGAGGTCGGCCACGAGGTCGGCGACTTACGCGCCAAAGTCGCGTTTCAAAAGTATGTTTTGCGCTCTTTTTCAGCCAATCAGGATCCACGGACACTGTGGGCAACGTGATGACTTAGGCACGGGTCACCACCATCTTTCAGAAGGGCATGCAAGTGATTGGCTTGCTTTGGGGGGCGTCACAGGGGGTATAAAAGGGCGTGCACGCCGACCGCCATGTTACTCATGCTGATCTCAGAATAGGGAGAGCTGCTGCTGCTGCTGATTTTGTAGGGAGAGCGTTAGGCAGGGAAGAAGACACCAAAAACTGCTTCTGCTGCTAGCGATTTTGCCTGTACAACACACCAGTCACTGTGCAATGCAAGGGGAGGCTATACAGTGGTGTATCAGTGGTGTTGGTTGTTGGGCTGCCTTCTAAGGCTTCCTGACATTCCTGCATTGCTGTTTACCCACTGCTCCGCAAACTGCTTTTTTAAAAGCAATCCCAATTTTTTTTTTTTGTCCTGCTGAGAAGAAAAAAAAACTGCTTCTGCTGCTAGCGATTTGGCCTGCACAACACACCAGTCACTGTGCAGTGCAAGGGGAGGCTATATTGTGGTGTATCAGTGGTGTTGGTTGTTGGGCTGCCTTCTAAGGCTTCCTGACATTCCTGCATTGCTGTTTACCCACTGCTCCGCAAACTGCTTTTTTAAAAGCAATCCAATCTCCCTTATCCTCTAGTCACTTTTGTCACAGCTGTGCCATCGAGCCTGTGACATAGCGCTCAGATATCATTGGGCCTCACACAATCCAAAAGTGTCCAGTGTCCACAAGTGTCTGCAGAAATTCAAAATCTCCTTTATCCTCTAGTCACTTTGGTCACAGCTGTGCCATCGAGCCTGTCACATAGCGCTCAGATATTCATTGGGCCTCACACAATCCAAAAGTGTCCAGTGTCCACAAGTGTCTGCAGAAATTCAAAATCTCCCTTATCCTCTAGTCACTTTGGTCACAGCTGTGCCATCGAGCCTGTCACATAGCGCTCAGATATCAGTGGGCCTCACACAATCCAAAAGTGTCCAGTGTCCACAAGTGTCTGCAGAAATTCAAAATCTCCCTTATCCTCTCGTCACTTTGGTCACAGCTGTGCCATCGAGCCTGTCACATAGCGCTCAGATATTCATTGGGCCTCACACAATCCAAAAGTGTCCAGTGTCCACAAGTGTCTGCAGAAATTCAAAATCTCCCTTATCCTCTAGTCACTTTGGTCACAGCTGTGCCATCGAGCCTGTCACATAGCGCTCAGATATCAGTGGGCCTCACACAATCCAAAAGTGTCCAGTGTCCACAAGTGTCTGCAGAAATTCAAAATCTCCCTTATCCTCTAGTCACTTTGGTCACAGCTGTGCCATCGAGCCTGTCACATAGCGCTCAGATATCAGTGGGCCTCACACAATCCAAAAGTGTCCAGTGTCCACAAGTGTCTGCAGAAATTCAAAATCTCCCTTATCCTCTCGTCACTTTGGTCACAGCTGTGCCATCGAGCCTGTCACATAGCGCTCAGATATTCATTGGGCCTCACACAATCCAAAAGTGTCCAGTGTCCACAAGTGTCTGCAGAAATTCAAAATCTCCTTTATCCTCTAGTCACTTTGGTCACAGCTGTGCCATCGAGCCTGTCACATAGCGCTCAGATATTCATTGGGCCTCACACAATCCAAAAGTGTCCAGTGTCCACAAGTGTCTGCAGAAATTCAAAATCTCCCTTATCCTCTAGTCACTTTGGTCACAGCTGTGCCATCGAGCCTGTCACATAGCGCTCAGATATCAGTGGGCCTCACACAATCCAAAAGTGTCCAGTGTCCACAAGTGTCTGCAGAAATTCAAAATCTCCCTTATCCTCTCGTCACTTTGGTCACAGCTGTGCCATCGAGCCTGTCACATAGCGCTCAGATATTCATTGGGCCTCACACAATCCAAAAGTGTCCAGTGTCCACAAGTGTCTGCAGAAATTCAAAATCTCCCTTATCCTCTAGTCACTTTGGTCACAGCTGTGCCATCGAGCCTGTCACATAGCGCTCAGATATCAGTGGGCCTCACACAATCCAAAAGTGTCCAGTGTCCACAAGTGTCTGCAGAAATTCAAAATCTCCCTTATCCTCTAGTCACTTTGGTCACAGCTGTGCCATCGAGCCTGTCACATAGCGCTCAGATATCAGTGGGCCTCACACAATCCAAAAGTGTCCAGTGTCCACAAGTGTCTGCAGAAATTCAAAAATCTCCCTTATCCTCTCGTCACTTTGGTCACAGCTGTGCCATCGAGCCTGTCACATAGCGCTCAGATATTCATTGGGCCTCACACAATCCAAAAGTGTCCAGTGTCCACAAGTGTCTGCAGAAATTCAAAATCTCCCTTATCCTCTAGTCACTTTGGTCACAGCTGTGCCATCGAGCCTGTCACATAGCGCTCAGATATCAGTGGGCCTCACACAATCCAAAAGTGTCCAGTGTCCACAAGTGTCTGCAGAAATTCAAAATCTCCCTTATCCTCTCGTCACTTTGGTCACAGCTGTGCCATCGAGCCTGTCACATAGCGCTCAGATATTCATTGGGCCTCACACAATCCAAAAGTGTCCAGTGTCCACAAGTGTCTGCAGAAATTCAAAATCTCCTTTCTCCTCTAGTCACTTTGGTCACAGCTGTGCCATCGAGCCTGTCACATAGCGTTCAGATATTCATTGGGCCTCACACAATCCAAAAGTGTCCAGTGTCCACAAGTGTGTGCAGAAATTCAAAATCTCCTTTATCCTCTAGTCACTTTGGTCACAGCTGTGCCATCGAGCCTGTCACATAGCGCTCAGATATCAGTGGGCCTCACACAATCCAAAAGTGTCCAGTGTCCACAAGTGTCTGCAGAAATTCAAAATCTCCCTTATCTCTAGTCACTTTGGTCACAGCTGTGCCATCGAGCCTGTCACATAGCGCTCAGATATCAGTGGGCCTCACACAATCCAAAAGTGTCCAGTGTCCACAAGTGTCTGCAGAAATTCAAAATCTCCCTTATCCTCTCGTCACTTTGGTCACAGCTGTGCCATCGAGCCTGTCACATAGCGCTCAGATATTCATTGGGCCTCACACAATCCAAAAGTGTCCAGTGTCCACAAGTGTCTGCAGAAATTCAAAATCTCCCTTATCCTCTAGTCACTTTGGTCACAGCTGTGCCATCGAGCCTGTCACATAGCGCTCAGATATCAGTGGGCCTCACACAATCCAAAAGTGTCCAGTGTCCACAAGTGTCTGCAGAAATTCAAAATCTCCCTTATCCTCTCGTCACTTTGGTCACAGCTGTGCCATCGAGCCTGTCACATAGCGCTCAGATATTCATTGGGCCTCACACAATCCAAAAGTGTCCAGTGTCCACAAGTGTCTGCAGAAATTCAAAATCTCCCTTATCCTCTCGTCACTTTGGTCACAGCTGTGCCATCGAGCCTGTCACATAGCGCTCAGATATTCATTGGGCCTCACACAATCCAAAAGTGTCCAGTGTCCACAAGTGTCTGCAGAAATTCAAAATCTCCTTTCTCCTCTAGTCACTTTGGTTACAGCTGTGCCATCGAGCCTGTCACATAGCGTTCAGATATTCATTGGGCCTCACACAATCCAAAAGTGTCCAGTGTCCACAAGTGTGTGCAGAAATTCAAAATCTCCTTTATCCTCTAGTCACTTTGGTCACAGCTGTGCCATCGAGCCTGTCACATAGCGCTCAGATATCAGTGGGCCTCACACAATCCAAAAGTGTCCAGTGTCCACAAGTGTCTGCAGAAATTCAAAATCTCCCTTATCTCTAGTCACTTTGGTCACAGCTGTGCCATCGAGCCTGTCACATAGCGCTCAGATATCAGTGGGCCTCACACAATCCAAAAGTGTCCAGTGTCCACAAGTGTCTGCAGAAATTCAAAATCTCCCTTATCCTCTCGTCACTTTGGTCACAGCTGTGCCATCGAGCCTGTCACATAGCGCTCAGATATTCATTGGGCCTCACACAATCCAAAAGTGTCCAGTGTCCACAAGTGTCTGCAGAAATTCAAAATCTCCCTTATCCTCTAGTCACTTTGGTCACAGCTATGCCATCAAGCCTGTCACATAGCGCTCAGATATCAGTGGGCCTCACACAATCCAAAAGTGTCCAGTGTCCACAAGTGTCTGCAGAAATTCAAAATCTCCCTTATCCTCTAGTCACTTTGGTCACAGCTGTGCCATCGAGCCTGTCACATAGCGCTCAGATATCAGTGGGCCTCACACAATCCAAAAGTGTCCAGTGTCCACAAGTGTCTGCAGAAATTCAAAATCTCCCTTATCCTCTCATCACTTTGGTCACAGCTGTGCCATCGAGCCTGTCACATAGCGCTCAGATATTCATTGGGCCTCACACAATCCAAAAGTGTCCAGTGTCCACAAGTGTCTGCAGAAATTCAAAATCTCCTTTCTCCTCTAGTCACTTTGGTCACAGCTGTGCCATCGAGCCTGTCACATAGCGTTCAGATATTCATTGGGCCTCACACAATCCAAAAGTGTCCAGTGTCCACAAGTGTGTGCAGAAATTCAAAATCTCCTTTATCCTCTAGTCACTTTGGTCACAGCTGTGCCATCGAGCCTGTCACATAGCGCTCAGATATAAGTGGGCCTCACACAATCCAAAAGTGTCCAGTGTCCACAAGTGTCTGCAGAAATTCAAAATCTCCCTTATCCTCTCGTCACTTTGGTCACAGCTGTGCCATCGAGCCTGTCACATAGCGCTCAGATATTCATTGGGCCTCACACAATCCAAAAGTGTCCAGTGTCCACAAGTGTGTGCAGAAATTCAAAATCTCCTTTATCCTCTCGTCACTTTGGTCACAGCTGTGCCATCGAGCCTGTCACATAGCGCTCAGATATTCATTGGGCCTCACACAATCCAAAAGTGTCCAGCGTCCACAAGTGTGTGCAGAAATTAAAAATCTCCCCTGTCCTATAGACACCTTGTACCTTGTTTTACATTACTATATAGTTTGTTGGATTTTGTCTACATTTCTACCAAAAATGAGGAAGGCTGGTGGAAGAGGCCGTGGAATTGGGCGGGGGTTGGCAGCTGGTAATGATGGTGTTGGTGGTGGATCTGATGGTAGTGGCAAGAGCAAAATAGGACCGAATGCAGGAGGTGTTGAGCCTGCGTCATCGTCTGGCTACATAAGGCCTCGAACGCTTAGTTTTCTAGGAGTTGTCAAACCGCTTTTAAAGCCAGAGCATCAGGAAAAAGTTTTTGCTGACTCAGCCTCCAGCTCTATCGCCTCCTCTTCTTCAGTTGTAAAAAGTAAAAGCACTGAGTCGTCATTGGAGGCTCATGTTCATGAACCACACCTTTCCTTGTGTCCTTCACCCCAACCAAGATTGAAGGATGACGCAGGCCATAGTACTGATTACTCCATGGAGCTGTTTTCAGATACCATGCCTGGATTATCAAGTGAAATGGTGAATTACCCAGGCCAAGATGAATCTGACATGGAGTGCACTGATGCACAGCCGCTGATGGATGATTCTGCTGGTACATTCACTCAGAGCACTACATTGTCCTCGCAGTGTACAGAGCCAGATTCTGACCCTGATGAGACTCAGGTGCCCCTTCCCGCACACTATACCACCATACACGGTGACACAGAGGAAGGTGCACATGACATAGAAGAGGAGGTGATGGATGACCCAGTTGTTGACCCAGATTGGCATCCATTGGGGGAAGAGGGTGCTGCTTCCAATAGCTCAGATGAGGAGCATCCACAGCAGACATCGACATCGCAACAGCTGTTATCTGGCAGGCCCGGAGCACTCCAAAGACAGGTTCAAAACATCAAAATATTTGCTGGACAGCTTGTCCAGAGGGTCAAAAGATCACAGCGTGCTAGGCCGCAAAATGTCTGCCAAAGTAGGAAGAGTGCAGTGTGGCACTTTTTTGAACAAAATCCTCATGATCAGGCCAAGGTTATCTGTAAGAAGTGCGCAAAGACCTTTAGCCGAGGGAAAAATCTGAAAAATTTGAATACCAGTTGCATGCTTAGACATTTAACCAGCATGCACTTGCAAGCGTGGACACAACACCAAACCTCAGGTGCCACATGTGCAACTGATCACAACGAAAGTAGTCAGCAACGCTACATTGTTTCCCCCACTGTAAGCCCACCGGTTAGCACAGCAGCAAATGTTGAGGTGTCGTTGCAAGGCCACAGCAGTCAGGGAATCCTACTGTTATATCAACGAAAGACTGATTCTAGGCCATCAGAAAGAACAACAACTCCATCACCATCATCAACCCTCTCTCAGTCCGCCCTGTCCACCGCTACTTCCACCATATGCAGCTCTCAAGTCCAGCTCACCCTCCCAGACACTATGAGTAGGTCAAGAAAGTACTCAGTCTCTCATCCGCGTACACTGGGTTTGAACGCCCACATTGCCAAACTAATCTCGTTTGAGATGATGCCCTTTCGGTTGGTGGAAAGCACAGCTTTCCGCGAACTCATGGCCTATGCAGTACCACGCTATGACCTACCCAGTCGCCACTTCTTCTCTCACAAAGCCATCCCAGCCCTCCACCATCATGTGAAAGACCGCATTGTCCATGCACTCAAGCAGTCAGTGAGAGGAAAGGTGCACCTCACAACTGATGCATGGTCCAGTCGGCATGGCCAGGGCCGTTACGTGTCCATCACTGCGCACTGGGTTAATGTGGTGGATGCAGGGTCCACAGGGGACAGCGGTGGTGGGACAGTGCTGCCTAGCCCACGGTATAGGAAACAGTTGGCTGTAGGCGGTCGACCCTCCTCCTCCTCCTCCAGAAGCGAAAGCTCGTCCACAGAGCGCAGTCGTACGAGCACTCCATCTGCAGCTGCCACTGTTGCACACGATGTGTCCCCCTATCGAGCAGCTAGTGGAAAGCGTCAGCAGGCTGTGTTGCAGATGATGTGTTTGGGCAACAGACACACCGCCGAGGTGCTGGCCGAGTACTTGAAGCGACAAACTGAGTCATGGCTGGGCAGTGTACATCTTGAGGCAGGCAAGGTAGTTAGTGATAACGGCCGTAATTTTGTGGCAGCCATAGCCCTTTCAAAACTCAGCCACATACCTTGCTTGGCTCACACCTTGAACCTGGTGGTGCAGTGCTTCCTCAAAAATTATCCGGAGTTAACAGCCCTGCTCCAGAAGGTGCGAAGACTGTGCGCGCACATCCGCCGGTCGCCTGTACACTCCGTTCGTATGCAGAAGCTGCAGCGATTGCTCCACCTTCCCAACCACCGCCTCATTATCGACATTGCAACAAGGTGGAACTCCACCCTGCACATGGTGGAGCGGCTGTGCGAGCAGAGGCAGGCCATAATGCATTTGTGGGAGGATACACGGCCAGGCACTTTGAGAGCAGACATGGAGTTGACAGGTGTGCAGTGGTCGAAGCTGAAAGACCTCTGTAAAGTCCTTCAGTGTTTTGAGGAATGCACACGGCTGGTAAGCGCAGACGACGCCATCCTAAGCATGAGCATCCCACTTATGCGTCTGCTCATGCAAACTTTGACGCACCTTAAGGAGCAGGCGTCTGCAGCCAATGTTGATGAGGAGGAAGAGGAGGAGGGAATCCTTGATGACATTCAGCCATTGTCTGCTCAGGGACCTCTCCTGGACGAGGTGGAGGAAGAAGAGGAGGATGATGATGAGGATGATTACTTAGGGGAGGAGGATGCATCTCGTGGGGCAAGTGAAAATGTTGGCGTGGCAAGGTCTGGTTTGTGCGTGACTGGAGGGATGTGGATTGCCAGAAAGTGCTCCTCCACCCAGCACTCGCAGTGCATCATTGACACCGGGAACATTGGCCCACATGTCAGATTATGCCTTGCAGATCCTAAAAAGGGACCCCCGCATTGCCAAAAATGATGAACGATGACGACTACTGGTTGGCCAGCATCCTGGATCCACGCTATAAAGGCAAATTATAAAACATCATGCCACAGGAGAACCTTGACCTAATATTGGCTAATAAACAAGCAACTCTGGTAAATCGGTTGCTTGAGGCATTCCCAGCACACAGCAGCGGTGATGGTTCTCACACGAGCCGTACGGGCCGGGGGCAGCTTGGCAGAGGTGTTCGTGGTGCACACAGCAGAAGTGGCGTTGGAGACAGGGGTTTCATGACAATGTTGTGGACTGATTTTTCAAATACCGCTCACACAACTGGTAATACTGCATCGATGGAAAGTGACAGGAGACAGCAGTTGTCAACTATGGTAACAAACTACTTTTCCTCCCATATCGATGTTCTCCCACACAGGTCATTCCCCTTTGACTATTGGGCCGCTAAACTGGACACCTGGCCTGAATTGGCCCAATATGCCTTACAGGAGCTCACTTGCCCAGCTGCAAGTGTGCTATCGGAAAGAGTCTTCAGTGCAGCTGGATCAATCCTGACAGAAAAAAGGACCCGTCTGTCAACCCAAAATGTGGATGATCTAACCTTCATTAAAATGAACCATGCATGGGTTTCCAAGGATTTTGTCCCACCTTCCCCTGATGACACATAGGGTGACAGAAAAATGGCTTGCTTTGGTCCACCTCTTCCTGGGACTTCACCTATTTCGCCTTTTGCATCAGCTGAATGTCCAACATCAACATATGCCACTTTCTAAAACTCCCTAACTGTGCTGCCTCCCCCCATGGCCGGGGTCACCACCTAGCGCACGACACCGTGCGAGTGCCGTTGCCCTGGACAGGTGGGTAGGCCGACTCTTGGGCGCGGGCACTGGCACAGGGTCCCTCATAGTGCAATCAAGTGTCTCTGACGGTGGTGGTGCACACCCGCCGTCAGACACACCGCTGTACTATGAGGGGCCCAGTGCCAGTACCGACGCCCACGAGTGGGCCCCCCTTGCTTGGGCAGGGCCCCAGCATTTGCAATCTTTACCTCTCCCTGCTCCTCCGCTGTGTAATCTGGGCCGTCAAATCCATACTGTGCCTGACACCGTCTGAGCCTGCCTCCTGATGTATAGACATATATTTTGAATGTGTACGCTATCCATACATGTTATCCGGGGATACGGTACCCTTTCTAACCTTTGTGCAATCACGTGCAATCCATACTGGGCCTAACACCGTCTGAGCCTGCCTCCTGATGTATAGACATATATTTTGAATGTGTACGCTATCCATACATGTTATCCGGGGATACGGTACCCTTTCTAACCTTTGTGCAATCACGTGCAATCCATACTGGGCCTAATAACGTCTGAGCCTGCCTCCTGCTGTATAGACATATATTTTGAATGTGTACGCTATCCATACATGTTATCCGGGGATACGGTACCCTTTCTAACCTTTGTGCAATCACGTGCAATCCATACTGGGCCTAACACCGTCTGAGCCTGCCTCCTGATGTATAGACATATATTTTGAATGTGTACACTATCCATACATGTTATCCGGGGATACGGTACCCTTTCTAACCTTTGTGCAATCACGTGCAATCCATACTGGGCCTAACACTGTCTGAGCCTGCCTCCTGATGTATAGACATATATTTTGAATGTGTACGCTATCCATACATGTTATCCGGGTATACGGTACCCTTTCTAACCTTTGTGCAATCACGTGCAATCCATACTGGGCCTAACACTCTCTGAGCCTGCCTCCTGCTGTATAGACATATATTTTGAATGTGTACGCTATCCATACATGTTATCCGGGGATACGGTACCCTTTCTAACCTTTGTGCAATCACGTGCAATCCATATTGGGCCTAACACCGTCTGAGCCTGCCTCCTGATGTATAGACATATATTTTCAATGTGTACGCTATCCATACATGTTATCCGGGGATACGGTACCCTTTCTAACCTTTGTGCAATCACGTGCAATCCATACTGGGCCTAACACTGTCTGAGCCTGCCTCCTGATGTATAGACATATATTTTGAATGTGTACGCTATCCATACATGTTATCCGGGGATACAGTACCCTTTCTAACCTTTGTGCAATCACGTGCAATCCATACTGGGCCTAACACCGTCTGAGCCTGCCTCCTGCTGTATAGACATATATTTTGAATGTGTACGCTATCCATACATGTTATCCGGGGATACGGTACCCTTTCTAACCTTTGTGCAATCACGTGCAATCCATACTGGGCCTAACACCGTCTGAGCCTGCCTCCTGCTGTATAGACATATATTTTGAATGTGTACGCTATCCATACATGTTATCCGGGGATACGGTACCCTTTCTAACCTTTGTGCAATCACGTGCAATCCATACTGGGCCTAACACCGTCTGAGCCTGCCTCCTGATGTATAGACATATATTTTGAATGTGTACGCTATCCATACATGTTATCCGGGGATACGGTACCCTTTCTAACCTTTGTGCAATCACGTGCAATCCATACTGGGCCTAACACCGTCTGAGCCTGCCTCCTGCTGTATAGACATATATTTTGAATGTGTACGCTATCCATACATGTTATCCGGGGATACGGTACCCTTTCTAACCTTTGTGCAATCACGTGCAATCCATACTGGGCCTAACACCGTCTGAGCCTGCCTCCTGATGTATAGACATATATTTTGAATGTGTACGCTATCCATACATGTTATCCGGGGATACGGTACCCTTTCTAACCTTTGTGCAATCACGTGCAATCCATACTGGGCCTAACACCGTCTGAGCCTGCCTCCTGATGTATAGACATATATTTTGAATGTGTACGCTATCCATACATGTTATCCGGGGATACGGTACCCTTTCTAACCTTTGTGCAATCACGTGCAATCCATACTGGGCCTAACACCGTCTGAGCCTGCCTCCTGATGTATAGACATATATTTTGAATGTGTACGCTATCCATACATGTTATCTGGGGATACGGTACCCTTTCTCACCTTTGTGCAATCACGTGTAATCCATACTGGGCGTGAGAACAGCTGGCGAGCTGTTAAGCAAGCTACAGCACCTGTGGTTTGCACACGTAAGTTTTTAATTTTTTCAGGAATGACGGTTAGGCCTAATTCCGGAACTGCGGTTGACCTGCACTTACTGGGAAATCATTGTTCGCGGGTAATAATTGTAATCACAGATCCCCATCACTAACGTTGTTCAGCGGGTTATCTGCACCTGTAAGCGACAAACGCTGGCCTTTTCAGTGTAGCGCACATGCAGCCACGGACATGTAAGGGCATGACACACCAGTTATTGGCCAATCTCATGTGCCAGAGCCTCACGTGTCCCTCTAGTAAGCCGGACTCGGACCGCGGGGCATGACGGAGTCTCGTTCGTTAACGGAATTAAGCTTGCAATGTGTGCATCTGTTCTGTAGCTGGCATGGTTGAGGTTGCCCGTGTTGAGTCAAATTACGCAGTAGGCTCCACTCCTGGTGGTGCCCTTCTGGACATTCCTTTAAGGTTCAGCTTTGCAACCATACTGCCCACGTAAAACAAACACTTTGCCTTCATGAACGCTGTTTGGAGGGTCATGACTCGTGGGAATAACGCCGCCCAATCAGTTAACCTGCTAGCGAGATCCTTCGTTGCTCCCAAGCATGACATCACACTCCCTAGGAGGAAGGTAATGCCACTGTGGCGACCGTACTCCTGGGGGCGACACAAGTGCACTGATGCCCAGCCACTGCTCGATGAATCTGCTGGTACATTGACCCAGACCACTACATTCCCCTCGCACGCTACACGGCCTGAATCTGACCCTGATGAAACTCAGGTTACCCTTCCCATATACAGTTCCATCTTACACGGTGACAAAGAGGAAGCTACAGATGAAAGTGCAGGTTCGGCCCACCCGCCATCAGACACACCACCGTACTATCAGGGGCCCTGTGCCAGTGCCGTTGCCAACGAGTGGGCCCCCCCTGCTTGCTCAGGATCACAGCACTTGCAAGGTTGAAATACTGTGCAGTGAGATGGAAGATGGGGACGACGAGGAGTCCAGACTAGTACAGGGATTCCCTAGCGAGGAGACTTATTTGATTGTTTTCAATGTTGGGACATCAATTTTTGGGGAGCACTATACTCTGGAGAATGATAGATGGGGCCCACCATACACTGGAACATTCCAAAGGTGGACATCAGACACTGGAGCAGCATTTACAGGGCCCATTATACACTAGAGCATTAGAAATGGGGCCCATTATGTTTGGAGCATTATTTGGGCCCATAAGACAGTGGAGCTTCATCCATGGGGACCAACATCTACTGTAGCATTATGTGGAGCTCATCATATACTGTTTCAAACATTATATGGGACCAATGATTCTGTATGGAGAAATAGATGGGCCTCGTCATGAGATGTAAAAAGTGAAGTATTTTCATTGTACTATACCGCTATTTCTCTGCCGTATCGGAGCATGATGAGTTGTGGTATGTGTTAAAGGGGCGCTCTTTCGCCCAGGGCACATGAAAACCTGGAGCCAGCCCTACCCCCCCACAACTTTAGCCAAATAACCCCCATTTTTCAGTGCGTAACTTGTATTATGAAGTTAATTAAGGTTGACAAGCTTAAGTAAGAAGAATTGATGCTTTTGGCATTCTAATGGGCACTGTAGGTGTGTTTCCTGTCCTCCTCTCGCTGCCGACTCTTATTCCCCATTGACTTACATTGGGTTTCGTGTTTCGGGACGACCCCGACTTTTCCCTATAATCGGACGATCTTGCTCGACCCGACTTTTGGAAAAGTCGGGTTTCACGAAACGAAACTCGACCCTAAAAAAACAAAAGTCGCTCAACTCTACTCGGCATCATTGGCTGGCACTGAGGTGCATGATTTGCGCTAATAGTATTTAAACCCCAGATAAGGTTGGAGGCACTAGAACTCTGATGAAGCAACATGCCTAAACATTGCGAAACGCGCTTTGAAAGCTTTCCTAGACTGGACCCTGATTTTGACACACACATTTATTCTTGCTAGGGGTATGAAATTGTGACATGTGTTAACCATTTCCTGTTATCAGCTGATGTACTTACAGTCATTATGACTATTCTGTCCTTTATATGGGTTGCACGTGTCTGCTAATGATATTTGCATATCGTATCTTTTGTAGCACATTTTGATCATTAGATTTATTTAATAATACATTGCCGGTACTGACCACTTGGCCTTTTATATATGTGTATCAATTTGTCTGAGTCAATTAATGTGGTCAACTTTATTGAACTGCTCTTTCTCCATTTTTAATGGTTTTTATCAACATCACTTGGCAACCTTCAGTACCTAATAAAATTTCATTATGAGCATTAACTCCTTTGCTGATATATTGCTGGAGTTGGTTGAGACATTTTTTTTGCTTTCAAGATATTGCTAGATGGTTATACTTTGAATAATGTATTTTTTGGATCATATACGTATATCTAAGTGATGTACAGTATTTAGTCTCAGACTAATCATCAATGGCCAGCTAAGATTGTTTACCTTTTTAAGAGTGGTGTACTGCTAATTGTAGCAGTTGTGGGGCCTGTTGTCTGCGCTCGGCCCCCCCCAGTCAGCATCACACTTTCAATTGTATCCTGGGTTCAGATATAGCTGCAAGCAATGATGGAGCAGGGAATTGTCAGCTTCCAAAGTGCACACAGTACTCATTGAATTAAAAAAAAGAAATACTCACCTCTCCCTATTCCCTCTCTGCTCCGGTCTCCGCAGCGTCGCATGTAGTAATATCATCGCGTAGGCTCTGCTAAATTGCGAATTCTGCGTTGAAAGAAACTAAATCTCCAAGCACTCCAAAATACTCGGAGGACACCCGAGCATGCTCGAAAAAACCCGAGCAACGAGTATACTCACTTTTCACTACTGGACAGGTTGATTTCACAGAAGTGTGATTGACTTGGAGTTACATTGCGTTGCTTAAGTGTTCCCCTTATTTTTTTGAGCAGTGAATATACCCCGGGGCGGTCACTGCTAAGGCTAGTTTCACACCAGCTTATGGCAGAGCTGCGGAGGGATGCTAACTTCCTCCGTGAAGCACCGCCCACTGCCGCACCTCCTTCGTTCAGTTCCGCCTACGTCGGTATGTGGCCTGCGTACCCTATCTCTAGCATTGGGTACGCAGGCCATGCCGATTTATGCAGATGCCTCCGCATGTGTCATTTTGACTGTGCGGCGACCGCAACAAAATACAACTCATTGCATTCGGTGCAGGTCGCCACACCGTCAAAACGACGCATGCAGAGGCATCCGCATACATCGGCACAGCCTGCATACCCAATGCTAAAGATAGGGTACGCAGGCCGCATGCCGACGTAGGCGGAACTGAACAAAGGAGGTGCGGCAGTGGGCGGAGCTGAATGGAGGAGGCGCGGCAGTGGGCAGAGCTTCACAGAGGAAACCCGCAGCCCTCAGCACCTTGGCCATACGCTAGTGTGAAGCTAGCCTAACTCCACTATAATCCAAGAACTGCTCACTGCCACCATCAATGGTTTACAAGCAGATCGAACACCTGATTTCTGGTAGGGTTTGGCTTTCAGGAGTGTAGTTTACAAAACAAAAGGAGCATAACCATTAGATTTTATATTTAATCCAGAATGATAGGCAGTGTTTAAAAAGAATATATAAAAAATTTTACAAAATGGGCAAAATAATACAGCATATACAATTATATAGAATAAAAGGATAAAATAAAAGAAACTTCACTAGCCACAGAGATGGCTCAGCTAGTGAAGAGGAGCACTTCGATTGGAAATGTCCAGTGAACTGGAATCATGCATACTCTGATATGTATCTCTCTGCAGGATCCTAGATCATTATTCGCCTTGTCCTTTTATCTGCACGTAAGTTACACCCACACAACTTCCCTTGATGACTCACAACATGGTTGGTTATGGGATGTTGCTTCATTTTTTGAAAATTTAAGATATTTCCAATTACCAGGATATTTCTGCTCCTGGGGATCACAGCCTGGTGAAGTTCTTTCATCATAGCACATCCTGGAGCAGAGCCTAGTGGTCCTCACTTAATCAAACTTCATGTCCAATTCCAACAAATATACAAGTCTTAATGACCTGTCCACACTAAGGGGTCTGGGCTCCAAAAGAAGTTTTAATTATATTTGTCACTTCTCAATTATACATAGTTTCCTCACTTTCCATATGTTAAACTGTGTAATTCTTAAACTGAGGTCTTTTTCATACTGGAAATTCTGTGTGAGAGAGGAGGGGGGTGAATGCCACTTCACTTGAGCTGTGTTATGGATCTTAATATTTTCCATGACATAGACCTTTTGTCTAATCTTTTTATGGAATATACACTGATGAAGATGTTTTTAACAATTTTGGAATAAACATTGATTTTTATCTACTCACATGTCCTGGATTCTCAACTACCCCTTGGAACCTTGTGTATAGAGAGCCACAATAATGTATGGAGCACTGTATGGAGGCCATCATATTTTGTGGAGGGCTGTACCGAGGCCATTTTACTGTGTGTGGGGGACTTTGAGGGCCATAAGTCTGTGTTGGGGTCTCTGTGTAGATATCAAACATTGAGGGGGATGAACTCGTTAATGGGGGCCATGAAAAGGGTACCTTAGTGCGTGGAAGCACGAAGGGGGCTTCAACAGAGGCAAAATTGCTTTGTAAGGGCTGCAAAATTGTGGGACATGCTCTTCTGTGACCCCGCTGAATATAATTTTTTTTGTAGGGGTTAAATTAGAACTTCTGGTATGAGGCCCCACAATTTCTATGTATGTTCTTTCCTTTAACCATGCATAAAGATACTTTTGCACTTACCTGTGTCACCCAATCTCCATGCACCTGCCAGCGGATTAACTTTACATGAGGAGACAGAATAGCATTTTCAAGTACAATAGTTGGCATTATGTTATCTGGTCGAGGCATTTTTTTCCACATTCTAAAAATAAAAATTTGCATGGTGACGTCACAAGACTATATAAGAAATAGTCTTCAAAAGCAATGAGGCTAGCGACTGACTGAACCAATCTTTATAAGAAACCAATGTAACAAGAAGAGTTACTCGTCAACCTAGTTCTCAAACCCTTCCTAAGTTTTCCCTGCACAGCGATACCACATTTCACCCAGTTGTACAGTAAACTGTAGAATTGACCCATTAATTTCAATGGTGCTTTGATAATGCCCCAGAGTGGGGCCTCTGTGCAGGCAAAACAGGTAACACCTAACTAGTGCTGCAGCTCCTTCATTCTAAAGATTGGAAGAGATCCCAGAAATCAACCTATCATAGATCATACTTGGAAACGGTCATCTGGTTTCATTGCTCAAAACAGCTGCATGCGTCCTACATGTGTCGGCGACGCAGCTGCATGTGTCGGCGACGCACCTGCATGTGTCGCGGCTATGTGAGTCACAACACATGCATGGAGAGCCTGTCTGTGGCACCGAACCGCTGATTATCAGGAGCGTTCCAGGTATCCGGGTTCCCGATGCAGTTATTCGGAAACCACTAAAACTATTCGGATAAGCTCTTATCCAAAGCTATTCGCTCATCCCTACTCGTGAGTCCTACAGGAGTGAAGGTGCCAGAGACTTGGGTAAAGTCGTTACCACACCCGAGATTCATTCGGTGGTGCAAGCACCCACAACACCAAACTGTATACAGATGTTTCCGGCTGCGATCCGGATTATAAAGGTTTGAGGGTTTTGTTTTTTTTTGTAAAGTTGGCAAATCAAGACTTTTTTATTTAACTTACCTAGGTCACTGCCTCACTACCTTACTGGTGGGAAAGCCACTACATTACAGCAGCCAGCAACACAACAGATAAAGAACACATCCCCACCATAGCCTAGGTTTCTCAGTGTGTGAGATATAATGATATGGATCTAATCTCCTGGTCTAACCTCTTGCATATATAAAATGTGTTGGTAGATTAGAGCACAGATGGGTCACACCTTTCAGATAAGGTTCGCGTGAGAGGAGGGGCAGCACAACTGAATTTAGACAAGTCACAATTTTGCCTGTTGTACTCAAAGCAACTTTTGAGCACAACAGACATAAGTCTGAATACTGACACAGCTCAAAGGCAGTGTGGGGGGAAGGTTAGCACAGCAGAGATGACAATGCTATGAGATGAGCGCAGATAGAAGGGATTGTAATGTGACACAGCTAAACTCAGCTGTGCTGCTCCTACCCCCTCTCTTCATGGACCTTATCTGAAGGGTGTGAGTCATATGTGCTCTAGTCTCCCAGCACTTCCTAATCATGCAGGAGTTGAGACCAGGAGATCAATGCATGTTCTTTTTCTGCTGTGTTGCTGTTTGCTTATGATTTAGCAACTTATACAGGGAAAAGTACATGCCCTCCAGCGAAAAACTCACTTGGACTTAACAATAATTAAATTTTTAGGTGCCAAATCCTTTGATTGCTAATAACTGCAACAGAAGGGGAAGCTTAAAAAAAAATGTCTTATTCTGCTTGGCAACCACATTACTGTGCCCAGTTCAATATAAAAAATTTGGTGAAAGGTCATCTTTAAGTAATGGTTCTTTTGGTGCGAAATTGGTTTCTAATATTCCTTGTTCAAAACTGCCTCCACAGATGTTTTTTAAATGTATGTTTAGTTCACCAACACAGCCCGTGGATTCTTGGAAAATAGAATTTTGTTCCTGTCTAGAATTATTTGTAGATTATGGGTAGGCCACAACTATCTTCAGAGCCCTTTGAAGTGTAGTTAATCCTGTACACTCATTTTAATGGACGTCCACATCTAACAGTAAATCTCGTGCCTGCTCGTCCATTCAAACTTTGTGCATGTGCATAGTCCAGTTCAATTACTGCCTCGACTAGGATAGTGTCAATGTGTGTGCGCCGGGCTTTGGGGAGTTAGATCTGAGGACAGGCCCTGCATCGATCCCTATGTTTGAGGTTTACATACATACTCTATAGAAATAAAGAGATTATGTTTACAGGTACCTCAGGCTGCGCTGATAAATTAAATATACATTTAGAAAGGTGATGATGACAAGTAGGAACATTATTGCGAAGACCACTAAGAACACAGAAACCTGATGGTGGGTTCCCTTTACATGATGGCATATCCTGAGACAATTACCTTCAGTGTAAGCGAAAACAAAGCAATGTTGATTACAATAAATGAATTACAACAGTGTTTATTATGTCAGATTTTTTTGTTTTATTACACATTATTTTACCTTAGTGTTTCTCCTATTGAAGTAAAGAGCAGAATATTCACGCATCCCTGTAATAAAGAATAGGAGAAAGTGAATGATGCTATAATGATAGAATATCTGCACTTTTAATTCTATTAGTTGGTATATTACCCTATGTAATTTGATTATTGTCATTGTAAATAATAACTAATGGTCTAATCACCAGATGTTGCAAGAATAAATTGAAGTGTAAAAACAACAATATTGAAATTGCAGCATCATGAAGGAGAATTTGTGGAATTAAGGGAATCACAGGATAGATAGACATATTAATGTTATGCAAATGATGAAAAAAATGGAAACACAATTTTCAAAACATCTCAATTTATTCAGTATTGAGAATGAGTTCCATATGCAGAAATCCCCGCACTTACAGTCATGGCTGCTATTAATGAGGTTAGAAATGAGGCTGTCAGGAATGTTCTGCTGAATGCATTTGTTCACGAAAATCATCAAGATCCACTGCTGGCAGCTTCTTTTGTAATTGCCAATCTATTATGTCCCATATGTACTCGATGGGAGGCTGTCATGACTCCGGACGGCATTTCCTTCTCCGTCCTGGGTTTGTTGGGGTTAACTCTGCATGGCCTCCCTTTGGTTTGCGGAGGGCTATTTGTACTCACTCTGGTGCTGGGCTCTTTGTCAGTGATACTTCCGTTCTCGGCTGAGCAGCTGACCTAGTGACTCTGGTGTATAACGTTTGTTCCGTGTATTATTCAGCTTGTCCCACGTTCTGTGTCTGCTTGGTGATTCTGTACTGCTGTTATATCTCTGGTTCTGACCCTTGGCTAAATTCTCTGACGTCCCTCCTGTCTACGGCCCTGGTTACTGTGTTTCTGTCAGGTTTCTGACTTCGGCTCTGTCTCATCCCTAGGTTCCTGCATTACCCTCCAGTTACTGATCTCGGCTTGTCTGACCTCAGTCCCGGCTCTGCCGACTTCCGCTTTTATTCTCTCTCCCAAACGGGAGTTAGCTCCACCTCTTGCCACTTCCCCGGTGGTCACCTGTCTCAGGTCCTGGTCTCGTGCTGCTCCCACTTAGCATGTGGCCACACGCTCTGACTCTAGACTACTGCTCCCTCCTTGCTCCCCCTGGTGTTCGTCACAGAGGCAAGTCCAGAGATGCTGCAGGGCATGGTAGCAAGTTAAGGCCATTCAAGATGCTCACAGAGCAACATATGGCCTGGCATTATCATGTTGAAAAGCAGCTCCTGGGACATTCTTGAGAAATGACTGTACCGCTGTCTCCACAACTGATCTATTCTGGACAGCAAGTGAAATTGGACATCTCATACAAAGCAAAAAGATGTCAAACTGTCTACACAAACCATCAGGAGTTTGCACAACATTGAGTTATGAGTTAGACGTGCAGCTATAGGGTTTCCACTGACCTCACGCCACCACTCTCAAATGCTATCATGGAGCAGACCAAAGAAGATGGATTGGAGCAATGGAGGCTGGAATGGAGGTCTATGCTCTTCAATGATGAATTCCCCATTTATCTTCGACACAGTGATTGCTGGATATTGGTCTGGAGACCACATGGTCGAAGCCATGAAGAGGCCTTCACAAGAGAACATCACACTGGTTCTAGTCCCGGGATTATGGTGAGGGGTGGCATAATGTATGGTAGCGTTACAGAACATTCCTCAGACAACCATAAATAACCCCATTGATAGCAGCCAAGATGTGTAAGTGCAGGAATCTCTGCAAGTGAAGCTTACACTCAATAGTGTTTCCATTGTTTTCATTATTTGCATTTCATTACCATGTCTTGCCAGCTTCTGATTTCCATAATTCCACAACTTTTCATTCTTGGCATTGCAATTTCAATATTGAGGGGTGTACGTATATTTGCAATGGTCTTAGTTTTCTTACTATAAAACTCTGCTCAGTTATGTAAAGCCTGTTGTGCACATTTTATACAGAGTCATAAAAGGGCAGGTATAGGGCATGGGGCTTCTGCTGTACCTGTGTATGCCTCTGATGTCACATGAAATGTATTATCTGACCGAAAATAAAAAGTGTAATATTCTATCAGACAGCCAGACTTGTAATTATGCAATAACTTTACTTTAAAGGGCACCTTTCACCAGGAAAATGTAATAAATCATAAATTAAATATTAAATATAATGTAGTGGGAACATATTCAGTTTGGGCACCTGTCACCAAGAAAATGTAGTCAATCAAAATTAAATATTAAATATAATTTTGTAGAATCAGATTCAGTATAACTTGTGTTTTCATCACTTAATCCTCTGCTCTTTCTGGGATTTTCAGTTGAGTGGGTGGTCCTATCAGTGATTGACAGTTTGATTTGCATAAATGTACATACAGAAACAGCTGTCAGTCACTGATAGGACCTCCCATTGGACCAAAAATCTCAAAAAGAGAGGAGGTTTAAATGTATAAAACACTGATCATATTGAATCTATTTCCACAAAATTGTATATCAATCTGTTTAGCCACCCTGTTCTATAACATGGTGCCTGCAGATTAGACTGCACTTTCATAGTGACGAGTTCCCTTTAACTCAATTACAGTCAGGTGTAAGTATTCAGTGATCAGGATGAGTTGGACATCGCATTACCTTGTCATCTCCATATAATATCATACATTCATCACTGTCAGTTCCACTAGAAAGAGAACAAAAAATAGGCTTGAATGCTAAAACTTGTATAGAACATATACAGATGCGTCTCACAAAATTAGAATATCTTCAAAAAGTTAATTTATTTCAGTTCTTTAATACAACAAGTGAAATGCCTACATTATATAGAGTCATTACAAACAGAGTGATGTATTTCAAGTGTTTATTTCTGTTTATGTTGATGATTATGGTTTACAGCCAATGAAAACTCATAAGTCATTATCTCAGTAAATTTGAATAATTAACTAAAAACACATGCAAAGGCTTCCTAAGTGTTTAAAAAGGTCCCTTAGTCTGTCTCAGAGGCTCCACAATAATGGGGAAGACTGCTGACTTGACAGATGTCATGAAGGCAGCCATTGACACACTCCACAAGGAGAGTAAGCCACAAAAGGTCATTGCTAAAGAAGCTGGCTGTTCACAGAGTGCTGTATCCAAGTATATTAAGGGAAAGTTGGGTGGAAGGAAAAAAGTGGTAGAAAAAGGTGCACAAGCAACCGGACTAACCACAGCCTTGAAAGGATTGTTAAGAAAAGGCCATTCAAAAATTTGGGGGAGATTCACAATGAGTGGACTGCTGCTGGAGTCATTGCTTCAAGAGCCACCACACACAGACATATCCAGGACATGGGCTACAAGTGTCACATTCCTTGTGTCAAGCCACTCATGACCAATAGACAACGCCAGAAGCGTCTTACCTGGACCGAGGAGAAAAAGAACTGGGCTGTTGCTCAGTGGTCCAAGGTGCTGTTTTCAGATGAAAGTAAATTTTGCATTTTCAAATCAAGGTCCCAGAGTCTGGAGGAAGAGTGGAGAGGCCACAATCCAAGCTGCTGGAGGTCTAGTGTGAAGTTTCCACAATCAGTGATGGTTTGAGGAGCCATGTCATCTGCTGGTGTAGATCCACTGTGTTTTATCAAGACCAAAGTCAGCGCAGCCATCTACCATGAAATTTTAGAGCACTTCATGCTTCCCTCTGCTGACAAGCTTTATGGAGATGGAAATTTCATTCTCCAGCAGGACTTGGCACCTGTCCACACTGCCAAAAGTACCAATACCTGGTGTAAAAACAACAGTATCACTGTGCTTGATTGGTCAGCAAACTCGCCTGACCTTAACCCCATAGAGAATCTATGGAGTATTGTCAAGAAGATGATGAGAGACACCAGACCCAACAATGCAGACAAGCTGAAGGCTGCTATCAAAGGAACCTGGGCTTCCATAACACCTCAGCAGTGCCACAGCCTGATCGCCTCCATATCACGCCGCAATGATGCAGTAATTGATGCCAAAGGAGCCCCGAAAAAGTATTGAGTGCATTTACTGAACATACATTTCAGTAGGTCAACATTTTGGATTTTAAAATCATTTTTCATGCTGGTGTTATAAAGTATTCTAATTTAAATTTACTGAGATAATGACTTTTGGGTTGTGATTGGCTGTCAGCCATAATCATCAACATTAACAGAAATAAACACGTGAAATAGATCACTCTGTTTGTAATGACTCTACAGAATATATGGGTTTCACTTTATGTACTGAAGAACTGAATAAATTAAGTTATTGATGATATTCTAATTTTGTGAGAAGCACCTGTACCTGTATGATTACAGCTTTTATAGGCTCAACATAGTTGTACACATATATCACACAACACAAGTTTAAAGAGTTATTCTCATCTTGTTAAATAGGTAAACGTTATTGTAAAGACAATTTCACTTTAATTTACCTCTAACTACTTCTAGTATCAACAATGTATGGATTTTTAATTAATATTTTACTGGTTGTTGCATAGGTCAATGATCACTGCTTCAGTATATCAGTGGTGATTGGTGTTATTGGCAAGCATTGCGTGCTTTCAAGCTCTTAAAGCTGGCAAGTGCTGCTCTGAAGCAGGCTGCCCTCCCCTCCTCCAAAGTTGCAGACCTAAAGATGCCTCTGCTTCCACGATCGTAGAGCACAAAGTTTGTACCAGCAGCACAAACATGACGCCGATCTAAACTGTCATTCTTCAGGAGTGCACTGTTCCACAAAAAAAAAGAAGCTGGAAGGCAATGTGAGAAGGTGCACTCCTGAAGAATGATCATGAGACAGCACCTCCAAACTTTTGATGATATTCTTGGAATTGGATCCTAAGAATTAAAGAGGCCTCAAGTTTCTATCGTCTAGCCACCGTTCCCTTGCCTTCTGGTTCCCGGCTTTCTGGAAGTGCTGCTCTCCTGAAGATTGACAGTTGAGGCAGGTGGCATGGTTGAGCTTCTGACTCAAACACAAGTTTTGTAAAGGAAAGAGTGGACCTTCATTTATGATGT
The DNA here is from genome assembly GCF_039654945.1 of Dendrobates tinctorius. Taxonomy (NCBI): domain Eukaryota; kingdom Metazoa; phylum Chordata; class Amphibia; order Anura; family Dendrobatidae; genus Dendrobates; species Dendrobates tinctorius. The sequence goes on along the minus strand of NW_027361743.1, from coordinate 36,357,103 downwards.
CAAATGCACCAATTGCTCTTCATTGCCCCTAAAAGTCTAACAACCTTTTTCCTTATGACAAAGTGGACCTGTCACCAGCTCAAAAGTGAACAGTATTTTCTCTTATTTTATTCCTGCTGCTTGCCTAATCTGTTTTTCTTTCATTTTTTTATCAGAGGTAGGAGCCTTCTTATTTGGTGCTAATTTTTATGTTCTATAATAAGGGATGTTTGGCTAACAGGGTAATAATGCAAAGCAGACTAAGGACACACCCCATAGAATCCTATGATCAACATCCCCTTGGTAAAGACCATAAAAAATTTGCACTAAGTAAAGGGGCCCATGTTGGAATATGTTTGGTGCAACATCTCTACTCCTGTCTATGAGTGTTTAGTTGCTAGATCTGTATGCTGTTTATAAAGTAAAAAAAACTCCCAGAGGCTCACACAGGGAGAGCATGTGACTGTATTTCCTGTTTTCCTGTGTCTGTGTATGAGAGAAGCAGCCTGCTGTAGATGCTGCACAGATAGTGACACACAAATGATTTACTCCTGATCTATTAAGCTTATCATATATTGTTCCTGATTGCTTCTCTGTTGTCACACGCTTGGAGAGTATCCTGAATAATTCGCTGCCAACAGCCCAAATCTTTTTAGCTGTATGGAAGATTTAAAAAAAATAAAACTATAACCCATGGGGGCAACAGGAAGAATAAAATAAGAGCAAAAACTTCCCACTTTTTACCTTGCGACAGGTCTTCTTTAACACTCCGAGGAACCAATAAATCAAGGAATTTAGACTCAAAAACTGGCATAAAACACTTTGTAAAGCTGTAAAATTTAGAATTTTTACCAAAATGTACCTTTTGCCATTTTCATGCCAGTCCCAGCAAGCTCTGCCAAATGGGCGACACTGTGGAGGAGCAGGGGTGGGATGGAGAGTGCCTATGCTCACCCATCAAATTAATTAATGATTATCCTGATAGGTTAATAATTCTGAATTACTACATTTAGATTATCTTGTGCCTGATGATTTTTTTTCAGGAAGAACAATTTATGCTCATAGTTATACATTACCAGTAATCTAGTTTCAATGGCATAGTTTCCAGTCCTGTAATCTGGCAGTACGGCTCCAGGTTAGACAGTTCATACAGCTGGATCTCTCGATCCCTAGATTACATACAACAGATTTCATTACTCATCTCTTACATGTTAGCTGAAAGCTATATAAATTATATATAATGTGTGTATATACCTACAGTGTAGCTGTCTGTCTATGTACAATATAACATCCGGGCAGGCACAGTAACTACCAAAGTATAATTGCATCCTACATAGCCATTTATTTCAGGGACTTTACATCAATTGCACAGCAGCTGCCTTTACAGTTTATACACAGATCATATACAGTTAATAGTATGTTGTAATGTAAGGATCCCTATAAAAAAAAAGAATTGTTTCTTAAAGAAAGCATTAGCTAAAACTATACTTTGTTCCATGTTATATAATTATAATGTTCTCTAATGTATTACATTATTATTATACTATTATATACATCAGTAAGAGGGATGAGAACGACGCTGGGCGCACGCCTGTTGGCACAGATATATGTACATACCCTGTCGCCAGGACTAATTTATTATATTGCGTCATGATTGTAAAATCTGTCACCCATTTTGTCATCTTCTTTACGTTCTTATCCTAGAACACAAATGTAATGCTCATTAAAGGCAATCTGTCACTCTATAGATGCTAGCCAATACATGTCCCTGTCAATCAGACACTATAACCCCTAATTGAACAGTGTCACAATGTGTAAGCTAAAGGCTTTTAACAGGAAAGGATCCAGTTGTCAAATTATTTATTCATTTCCAGGAGGAATAACTCAGCAATTAAATCATTTACTAACACATTAGGAGAGATGACAGCAGGTCCTCTCTAAATCAGACTAGAGCAACATCTTTGAATGAGTTTCCACTTGGGGCGTCAGTTTCTTTCCATATTCTCAGAGATGTCCTATTAGCTTTGTCTTTGTTTTCGCCAACGTTTTCCCCGCAGTTGACAGTGATGTTGGACAGTATTTCCAATCTTCATCTTTTGGTAAAAGCTTGGGTATCGGAATAGTGCACAGTGCTACCATCTTCTTCTGAAGTATCTAAAGAAGCCTCTAATGGGGGCCTTAAACACGCTATACTGGGGTCATTAAGGTGTTATGGACCCGGACCGTGATGCAAATAGCTATATATGAGGTTTTCCAGGTCAGGAGACTCGCGGCCGCTCCGCGCATCTATAATACACTAGGTGTGAATGCAGACTAATCCTGGAGAACACTTTTGATTAGCACACCAACATACACATCCGGTGCCCTTCCCAGCCTATACGCTGAGTGTACAGCCTTCTTTCTTATTGTTTTATTAGACATTAACCCTTTATTACAACTTACAAATATTCCCTTGTCACGCTTTAGCTTCAGTTGTGTAGACCAAAAAAAAATGTGACCATCTTCTCTAACCATGATTAGTGCATTGTCTGGCATAAGATAAACTCGCAGAATAGGGTCCCCGTGAACAATTTCCTGGATGGTCGCAGGTAACACGAAGCTGATTCTCCTGCGCCTGAGATAAGAGTCTTCCAGCTCTGTGTAGTCCAGTTGCAAGTAAGTGCAGAATTGTTCCTAAATAGATAAATGACACCGAAGGAATAATAATAATAATGATTAATTATAATAATAATAATAATAATAATAATTTTGTTTGATTGAATTAATTTACCTGTGTGGGGCATGTACAAGTGCACTGATACTGCAAGAGCCAAACAGGCACGTGCAAAGTGTCATTCTCAGCCCTTTCTCCTGTCTGCGGCGCCTACTCGCTGCACACAGGATCACAGGTGCCACAGACAGAAGAGAGGGATGGGAGCGCTCCTACACTGACACAGTGAGTATGTGCTCACTGGACTCCTACAGTGTTAGTGCAGATGTGCAGGGCCAGTGATTCATTTCAGGTTGTATTCGCTCTGGGCCAATCAAGCTAAGGGGAGGTGCACAAGATGTTGACTGAGGAGGTACAGTGGGGAAAAAAGTATTTAGTCAGCCACCAATTGTGCAAGTTCTCCCACTTAAAAGGATGAGAGAGGCCTATAATTGACGTCATAGGTAGACCACAACTATGAGAGTCAAAATGAGAAAATAAATCCAGAAAATCACTTTGTCTAATTTGGCAAGATTTATTTTATTATGGTGAAAAACAAGTATTTGGCCATTAACAAAAATTCATCTCAATATTTTGTTATATTTCCTTTGTTGGCAATGACAGAGGTCAAACGTTTTCTGTAAGTCTTTACAAGGTTAGCTCACACTGTTGGTGGTATGTTGGCCCTGTTGGTTCCTCCATGCAGATCTCCTCTAGAGCAGTGATGTTTTGGGCCTGTCACTGGGCAACACAGACTTTCAAATCCCTCCAAAGGTTTTCTATAGGGTTGAGATCTGGAGACTGGCTAGGCCACTCCAGGACCTTCATATGCTTCTTACGAAGCCACTCCTTCGTTGCCCTGATGGTGTGCTTGGGATCATTATCATGCTGAAAGATTTGCACTCAAAATCTCACAACACATGGCCCCATTCATTCTTTCATGTACACGGATCAGTCGTCCTGGTCCCTTTGCAGAGAAACAGCCTCAAAGCATGATGTTGCCTCCCATGCTTAACAGTAGGTATGATGTTCTGTGGCTGCAACTCAGCATTCCGTCTCCTCCAAACACGAGTTTTGTTTCTACCAAACAGTTCTACTTTGGTTTCATCAGACCATATGACATTCTCCCAGTACTCTTCTGGATAATCCAAATTCTCTCTAGCAAACTTCAGACGGACTCGGACATTTACTGGCTTAAGCAGGGGGACAAGTTTGGCACTACAGGATCTGAGTCCCTGGTGGCGTAGTGTGGTACTGATGGTAGCCTTTGTTACCATGGTCTCAGCTCTATGAAGGGCATTCACTAAGTCTGCGTGGAGCTCCAGATCAAGGGAGATTATCAGTGGTCTTGTATGTCTTCCATTTTCTTATTATTGCTCCCACAGTTGATTTCATCACAACAAGCTGTGTTATGATGAGTCACCGAAGGAGGAAAAAACAAAATACCAGCTAAGTCCAGAAAAACCAGAGAGGTTGGCAGCTATCGGATTGCAGACCCCTGAACCTATCCACAAAAACTAGCAGTAGCCGTGGGGGGTTCCTACGGTGCCCTAGACCCCTCGATCACAGCCGGAGAACAACATAGCCTAAAGACAGAAAGGGGAAAAACTAAACTGCCCCAGAGCAGACCCCAAAGCAATAGGCAGCCCCCAACATATAATAACGGTGAAGCAAGATGAAAACACTAACACAGATAGAAAGATAGGTTGAGCAAATGATGGGGCCCAAGCTAACTACATAGGACAGGATAGCAAAGCTGCTGTCTGCCATCCGCCAAAACCCTATCAAAATGAGCCAACCAACTGATAGGAAAAACAGGCCCTGAAGTCGCTAGGCTTCAAAACACTATATCAGCACTCAGGTATATTCTGAAGACAAAGCAAAAGAACAACAGATTAGAGACAAAAATGGAATTCAGCTCACCCCCGGCCGGGGATGGCAGAACTCCCAAAAAAACAAGGCAAAACAAAAACAAAACTGAAGAGTACAAAGCAGAGCAGAAAACTTAGCTTTGAGATGCAGGAATCAGACTGGTCTCCAAGAATCCAGCAGGAAAATCACCAGCCAGGAAGAAGGGCGTCGGCAGCCTTATATCCAGTCCTCAATTCCAGCCACCCAGTCATCATCTAGCTGCCCAGGTGTTTGGTAATCAGTCTCACTACCTTCCTTCACTAGAGGAGGGAGTTCATCAGACCTCAATGGTGAAGGCAAAAATGAACTCACAACAGTACCTCCCCCTTGAGGAGGGGTCACCGAACCCTCATCCATGCCACCAGGGCGATCCGAGTGAGCCCGATGAAAGGCACGCACCAATCTTTCGGCATGAATATCAGAGGCAGAGACCCAGGAATTATCCTCCTGACCATAACCCTTCCACTTAACCAAATACTGGAGTCTCCGTCTAGCCAGACAGGAATCCAGTATCTTCTCTACCTCATATTCCATGTTACCTTCAACCAATATAGGGTCAGGAGGTGCCACCACAGGAACTACTGGTTCAACAAACCTCTTCAACAAGGACTTATGAAACACATTATGAATTTTAAATGTGACAGGAAGAGCCAATCGAAAAGAGACCGGATTAATAATCTCCAAAATCTTGTAAGGTCCAATAAATCTAGGCTTAAACTTAGGAGAAGCCACCTTCATAGCGATATTTTTGATGACAACCAAACCATATCACCCACCTTAAACTGGGGACCAATGGTCCTACGCCGGTTGGAAAACCGCTGGGCCTTTTCCTGGGAGAGAGACAACTTATCCACTACTTGGTCCCAGATCTGGTGCATTCTCTCCACCACAGTGTCAACACCTGGGCAGGCAGAAGGCTCCACCTGCCCTGAAGAAAATCGAGGGTGAAAACCAAAGTTACAAAATAAAGGTGACATCAAAGTGGCAGAACTAGCTCTATTATTTAAAGCAAATTCGGCCAAGGGCAAAAATGAAACCCAATCATCCTGATCGGCAGAAATAAAACATCTCAAATACGACTTCAAGGTCTGGTTTGTTCTCTCCGTCTGCCCATTGGTCTGAGGGTGAAACGCAGAGGAGGACAACTGAATTCCCAGCTTGGAACAGAAAGTACTCCAAAATCTAGACACAAACTGAACTCCTCTGTCAGATACAATGTTCTCAGGAATCCCGTGCAAGCGAACCACCTGTTGCAAAAACAAGGGCACCAACTCAGAGGAAGATGGCAACTTAGGGAGTGGTACAAGATGGACCATCTTAGAGAATCTATCACAAATCACCCAAATGACAGTCATTCTCTGAGAGACAGGCATATCAGAGATAAAATCCATTGAAATATGGGTCCATGGCCTCCTGGGCACCGGCAAAGGCATCAACAAGCCACTAGAGTGAGAACAAGGTTTAGACCGGGAGCAAGTCCCACAGGACTGCACAAAATTCCTGACATCACGAGACAAGGCGGGCCACCAAAAAGACCGACTCACCAGATCTCTAGTACCAAAAATACCTGGATGACCAGCCAATGTAGAACAATAAACTTCAGACATCACTCTCTTCCTCCACTGGTCAGGAACATACAACTTTCCACTAGGACAACGCTCAGGTTTGTCCTCCTGAAACTCTTCCAGAGCACGTCTTAAATCGGGCGAGATGGCAGAAAGAACTACCCCCTCGCTTAAGATGGTAGCAGGCTTAGTCACAACAGGAGAATCAGCAAGGAAACTCCTAGAGAGGGCGTCTGCCTTGACATTCTTAGTGCCCGGAAGAAAAGAGACCACAAAATCAAAACGTGTGAAAAACAAGGCCCACCTAGCCTGTCTAGGATTCAAGCGCTTGGCCGACTCCAGGTAAATCAAATTCTTGTGGTCAGTAAGGACCACGACTTGGTGTTTGGCTCCCTCCAACCAATGTCTCCACTCCTCAAATGCCCATTTCATGGCCAACAGTTCCCAATTCCCCACATCATAGTTACGTTCGGATGGGGAGAACGTTCGGGAAAAGAAAGCACAAGGATTCATTTTAGATGTCACAGGATCTTTTTGGGACAACACCGCTCCTGCACCAATCTCAGAAGCGTCCACCTCCACCTGAAACGGGAGTGAGACATCAGGTTGCCGCAAAACCGGAGCAGAAGTGAATCTTCGCTTCAGCTCCTGAAAGGAAGAAACAGCCTCCGGAGACCAATTCAGCACATCAGCACCCTTCCTAGTCAAATCCGTCAATGGCTTGGCAATACCAGAAAAATTAGCTATAAATTTCCGATAAAAATTAGCAAAACCCAAAAACTTCTGGAGGGCCTTCAAAGAAGTGGGCTGAACCCAATCATAAATGGCCTGTACCTTGGCCGGGTCCAATTCAATAGTTGACGGAGACAAAATAAATCCCAAAAATGAAATCCTCTGTACCCCAAAAAGGCATTTCGATCCCTTGACATACAGGGAATTCTCCCTCAAAATCCGGAACACAGTCCGAACATGTTCCACATGAGAGTCCCAATTCTTGGAGAAGATCAAAATATCATCCAGATAGATAATCAAAAATTTATCCACAAAGTCTCAGAATATATCGTTCATGAAGCATTGGAAGACAGAAGGGGCATTAGTGAGCCCAAAAGGCATCACCAGGTACTCAAATTGCCCCTCCGGAGTATTAAACGCCGTCTTCCATTCATCCCCATGCTTAATGTGAATAAGATTATACGCCCCCCTGAGGTCAAGCTTGGTAAACCAGCAAGCACCTTTAACTCTGGAGAATAGATCAGAAATCAGGGGTAACGGATACTGATATTTAACAGTAATTTTGTTGAGGGCACGATAGTCAATACAAGGCCTTAATGAACCATCCTTTTTAGCCACAAAAAAAAACCCAGCACCTAAGGGTGAAGAGGATGGTCTAATATGACCCTTCTCCAATGCCTCCTTAATATAGGATCGCATAGCCTCGTGCTCGGGTACAGATAAATTGAAAAGCCGACCCTTGGGGAATTTACACCCCGGGTTCAGCTCAATTGCACAGTCATAACTCCTAAGAGGAGGCAAAGACGCAGACTCATTCTCACTAAATACATCATAAAAGTCAGCCAAATAGTCAGGAACATCATGTGACTGGGGAGAGGTGGAGAAAACAGGAGCATCACTAAGGGCACACCGACAACCCCAACTCACCACAGACAAAGATTTCCAATCCAGAACTGGATTATGGATTTGCAACCAGGGAAACCCCAGAACAATGGTATCATGCAAATTATGCAACACCAAAAATCTGCAATTTTCTTGATCGTCTGGGGTGACCCTTTATTACCACCTGGGTCCAAAACTGAGGTTTATTCTTCGCCAAAGGAGTAGCATCAATACCCCTCAAAGGGATAGGCGTCCGTAGAGGTGTCATAGGAAATCCACAACGTTTAGCAAAATCCAAGTTCATCAGGTTCAGAGCTGCTCCTGAATCCACAAAAGCCTTGTCGGAAAATGTGGACAGAGCAGATCAGAGTAATTGCCAGAAGAAACTTAGGTTGAACACCACCCACAAAAAACGTGTGTGCACAACGTTTCTCTCGTTTAGGGCAGACAGAAATAATATGCGAGGCATCTCCACAAAAAAACACAGCTTATTAAGCCTTCTGAACTCCTGATGTTGCGCCCTAGACAAAACTCTATCACATTGCATAGGTTCAGACATTTGTTCAACAGGTGGCAACATCTCTCGTGTAGTTTTGCGTTCACGTAAAAGCCGATCCACCTGAATGGCTAATGACATAGAATCGTCAAGACCAGAGGGAACAGGAAATCCCACCATAGTATCTTTTACAGTTTCTGACAAACCCTTCCGAAAGAGGGCTGCCAAGGCACCATCATTCCAGGTAGTAAGGACCGCCCACTTTCGGAATTTTTGACAGTACAACTCTGCCGAATCCCGACCCTTGCTTAATGCCAACAGGGTCTTTTCAGCCTGATCAATAGCATTAGGTTCATCATACAACAACCCCAAGGCTTGAAAAAATGCGTTCACATTATTCAGAATAGGATCATCAGGTTTCAAAGAAAACGCCCAATCCTGGGGATCGCCGCGCAGCAAAGAGATGACAATTTTAACCTGCTGCGCGGAGTTCCCCGACGAGTTAGGCTTCAAGGCAAAAAATAATTTACAATTATTCTTGAAATTCAAGAATTTAGACCGATCCCCAAAAAACACATCAGGAGTAGGAATCTTTGGTTCAGCAGCATGTGAATGAGCAAGATAGGCGGAAATTCCCCGCACTTCAGCAGCGAGCTGCTCCACACGATCAGACAATTGCTTCATCTCCATTGAGAGAAAAATTCCCCCTACGGCCTCAGAGATATAGAGGAAAAAATATGCACACAAAAAAAAAAAAAATTCTGACACTTTTTTTTTTTTTTTTTTTTTAAACAATTCTCTCCTGCTACTGAGTACCCTAGGATCTGCGGTATGGCTGGTGATTCTGTTATGATGAGTCACCGAAGGAGGAAAAATAAAATACCAGCTAAGTCCAGAAAAACCAGAGAGGTTGGCAGCTATCGGATTGCAGACCCCTCAACCTATCACCAACAACTAGCAGTAGCCGTGGGGGGTTCCTACGGTGCCCTAGACCCCTCGATCACAGCCGGAGAACTACATAGCCTAAAGACAGAAAGGGGAAAAACTAAACTGCCCCAGAGCAGACCCCAAAGCAATAGGCAGCCCCCAACATATAATGACGGTGAAGCAAGATGAAAACACTAACACAGATAGAAAGATAGGTTGAGCAAATGATGGGGCCCAAGCTAACTACATAGGACAGGATAGGAAAGCTGCTGTCTGCCATCCGCAAAAACCCTATCAAAATGAGCCAACCGACTGATAGGAAAAACAGGCCCTGAAGTCGCTAGGCTTCAAAAGACTATATCAGCACTCAGGTATATTCTGAAGACAGAGCAAAAGAACAACAGATCAGAGACAAAAATGGAATTCAGCTCACCCCCAGCCGGGGATGGCAGAACTCCCAAAAAAACAAGGCAAAACAAAAACAAAACTGAAGAGTACAAAGCAGAGCAGAAAAACTTAGCTTTGAGATGCAGGAATCAGACTGGTCTCCAAGAATCCAGCAGGAAAATCACCAGCCAGGAAGAAGGGCATCGGCAGCCTTATATCCAGTCCTCAATTCCAGCCACCCAGTCATCATCTAGCTGCCCAGGTGTTTGGTATTCAGTCTCACTACCTTCCTTCACTAGAGGAGGGAGTTCATCAGACCTCAATGGTGAAGGCAAAAATGAACTCACAACAAAGCTGCTTGTCTATTGCAGATTCAGTCTTCCCAGCCCAGTTCAGGGCTGCAATTTTGTTTCTGGTGTCCATCGACTGCTCTTTGGTCTTTACCATAGTGGAGTTTGGAGTGTGACTGTTTGAGGTTGTGGACAGGTGTCTTTTATACTGATAAGTTCAAACAGGTGCCATTACTACAGGTAATGAGTGGAGGACAGAGGAGCCTCTTAAAGAAGAAGTTACAGGTCTGTGAGAGCCATAAACCTTGCATTTTAGCATTTTAGGTGACCAAATACTTATTTTCTACCATAATTTGCAAAATAAATCTTGCCACATCAGACAAGGTGATTTTCTGGATTTGTTTTCCCATTTTGACTCTCATAGTTGTGTTCTACCTATGATGTCAATTACAGGCCTCTCTCATCTTTTTAAGTGAGAGAACTTGCACAATTGGTGGCTGACTAAATACTTTTTTTCCCCACTGTAGAATGGTGCACTGACCACTTGGCCACTCAAAGGAGCTTTGAGGAGCCCTTATTTACATATGCATTAACACCATTTTTCTTTAAAATTAAGAAGCAAAATATAGACTGAAGGTATAAGTATTGCAGGGACAATCTACCCTATAGGATGGTATAAGTAATGTAGTTTAAATTGAGTTTTTGGAGTCACAGACTCCCTTTACAAGTTGGAAGCTTGTTGCATTTTCATGAACTCTGTACAGTCAATGGTATAATAAGCCCATGTCTCAATATTCAGCAGAAATGATTCATTTAATAGAGGTGTGTACCATAGTTTGTAAACTTCTCCTCAAGCCAATTAAAATCAGCGGGGGTTCAGTTATCTGTTCACGTCTCGCAGGAATGAGCTCATTATAAGGAAAACTTTTTCTCACAACACTAAATTAAATATATAGTCTATTAACTATGAATTGCCAATAGGCAGATATCTCCAAGAATATCAGTGAAAATGGGAGTCTGTGAGTAATCATCCGGCCAAATGATATTTTTATAACTATTATAGAAATAAACAAGCTTTTGCATTAAATTGCTCCAGATTCAGAGACAATGCTCCAATTTAATGGGCAGTTAATCTTTAAATTTAGAGCCGATGTTGGAAAAACATTTTTTTTTTTTGTATAGAAATTGTTATTACAATTGGATTTTCATCTAAATGCGCACAGACTGTCTACCAGAAGACAACTTCTTTAAAGAGGACCCGTCACTTGCCATAAATATGTACCGGTAATTTATCTTACCTGGTGTAAATGCTGCTGTTCTCCTGAATCTGGTTATGCTTTTCTTTTGTTCCTGCGCCTCTCCATTCCTGAAATTTGCCCCCCCCCCTTCCATGTATGTAAATAGAGTCTTGTTAGCCAACTGGGTGTGATCTTCAACTCTTCTCTGTGGGCATCTTCTTGAGGACCTCACCCAGTTGAGTAGAAAACAACATTTTTAAACAGGGAAGGGGGGACCATGTCACAGGAAATCCCCCCCCCAAAAAAAAACTGTCAGATTAAATAGAACCCCTGCATTTACACCAAAGTACATACTGTATGAATTGCAGGTGTCAGGCTGACTTTAAAGAGAGCTTGTCAGCTTGTTTTTACATATAGAAGTAGAGATGTGGCTGTGTAGAAACTTGACCCCAATTAAATTGAGAAATCTAGGGTACAAATCATATGTAAATCAGGCAGGAAGTGCACTAGGGGCATGTCATCGACCCCCCCCCAGTGCACTTGCACTTTGATTCCCATATAGTTTTTATGATGAAATTCCCATTACTAGCCTATCAAATCTCTACAAAAAAAAGGATAATTTCTATTGGGGTACAACTGCCTAACAAGACACACGACTACTTCTATAAGTAAAAACATGCTTATGTGTTCCCTTTAATCTCAGGGAACGGACACCAAAGGGGGAGTCACTCTTAGGCTAGTCTCACACTAGCGTATGGCAGAGCTGCAGAGGGATGCCGACTTCCGCATGCGTCGTTTTGAGGGTGCAGCGACCTGCGCCGAACGCAACGTGTTGGATATTGTTGTGGTCGCCGCACCGTCAAAACTACGCATGTGGAGGCATCCGCATACATTGGCATGGCCTGCATACCCAATGCTAAAGACAGGGTATGCAGGCCGCATGCTGACGTAGGTGGAGCTGAACAGAGGAGGCGAGACAGTGGGCGGAGCTTCACGGAGGAAGTCCGCATCCCTCTGCAGCTCTGGCATACGCTAGTGTGAAACCAGCCTTGCAATAGTGGAGTACTCTCATCTACGATGTCCATAAGCCTACACTGAACATATTGCTAGGGGGTTATTGTGAGACCACCTCTGTAATCATTTCCACAATGGAGTAGTGAAACATAGAATGGAAATTTCAGGATACAAAAACAGATCACCCGTAAAGTCCAGCATTATTTGTGAGGCATGGAAAAGAAATGTGCCGTATAAGAGGTATGATGTCCTCACCCACAGATAAAGCTCTGCAATATATACTGCTGAAAAAATAAAGGGAACACTAAAATATCACATCCTATGTTACAGTGTTCCCTTTATTTTTTTGAGCAGTATACTTTTCAATAAAAGGGTGTTAGGCAATGTAATGGATCCAAGCAGTGGGTTGGTTTTCTACTGCAGCAATATTGGCGTATAATGCTTCATGGGTTATTTCAAACCTTCTGATTGCTGACGTTTCGATCACTCTCAATGGAGATCCCAGAGCTCAGCACGTTATCACAGCCTTCACTTGCCAAAAACTACATGCATTGATCAGTGCAAGGTACAATATATGGGGTCTGCGGTGGAGATTGATATAGTGACACATTCTAGGTTTATTTTTCGGTTTGTATGACAACAATGCATCTCTTAATCTCTTTACTTTTGATTTAATTTTGTGTATTACATTGCACCACATTTCTACTGTTCCAACTTTAGAATTATTTTATGCATATGCGTTTGTGCCAATACGTGCCACTTATTATTATTCCTTGGTAGTGTTCTGCCATCTTGTGGCTACCACTTGTATTGTTTTCTCCTCATTATTTTGTGTCTCTCATCAGCCTCCAGCCTCCCCTTGTTTTCATTGCTGTTTTATTCCAATAATTAATTTTCAATATTTAGTTTCATTGCATAGTTAGTTGTGTACCTTAATAAAATATGTATTATTGATATATGTTTGATTTCTGATTATTATGGAGAAACATTTATATATTTTACAATATAATACTAACCCACTGAATTTTCCCAGTCGCTGTGAAGTCGATTTTCATAAATAGTTTTTCTATCTGTTCATCACTCTGAAAAGAAAGCTATAAGCACATTAATAATCACAATTTTCTGCTGAGCAGGCAGGGCAGTAGTTCGTGTTTGTTAGACTCTAGCCATGTCTGGGTAACTTGAACATTTCAGTTTCTCATCACTTAAGGGAAACCATTAGGAATGAGCCAACCAGAGCTGTAAAGTTGGCCTGATAATGGTGTGCCTGTTCCCTGCTCCTTCTACTCTTTCTCCTGTGATACCACCTCATCCATCATTGCTTGAACCTTTTTTTTCTAGGAGGCATAGAACTGGGATAGTAATGCTGGTGATGGCGTCATCAGCGCTGGCCATATTCGTGGAGTACTTGAAACAGTGCATCACGGGACACATGTCCTGCATGGAGGCCCACTCGTTGGTCGTGAAGTGTTTATGCTGTGCACGCAACTCACCATGCGCCCTGTAGCTCAAACTCCACCATTGCCTGCCGCTAACATAGTCTCTCCAGCATATGCAAGGAGGTCCACATTGTTGGTCCATCGCATATAAGGCGATGAGCGGGAAGATAGAAGTGAAGCAGCAACACAGACAGGCAAACAGCAGCAGGGTAGGAACGCCAAAAGCATGCACAGTCGGCCAGCACTTTCAACAGCGCTCTGACATTTCCCTGTAATTAAAGAAGCTCTGTACCACCAAATTCAGCACATGCACCAGACAAGGGATTTCTGTCCAACCGGCTAGGCCCAGAGCTGCTATGAGATTTCACCTGTTATCGTACATCACCAGGCCAGGTTTCTGGTTTATCTGCCACACATCTGTATGTTGTTTGATCCCGATCCACAGTTCCCGCACGGTGGGGGATTTTTCCCACAAACAGATGAGTTTGAGAAATGTCTGCTGCAGTTTACATAGTAACATAGTAACATAGTTAATAAGGCCGAAAAAAGACATTAGTCCATCCAGTTCAGCCTATAAAATTCTGTCAAAATAAATCCCCAGATCTACGTCCTTCTAAAGAACCTAATAACTGTAAGATACAATATTGTTACTCTCCAGGAAGACATCCAGGCCTCTCTTGAAGCCTTCGACTGAGTTCGCCATCACCACCTCCTCAGGCATGGAATTCCAGATTCTCACTGCCCTAACAGTCAAGAATCCTCTTCTATGTTAGTGGAAAAACCTTTTCTCCTCCAGACGCAGAGAATGCCCCCTTGTGACCCTCACCTTCCTTGGTAAAACAGATCCTCGGAGAGATATTTGTATTGTCCCCTTATATACTTATATATGGTTATTAGATCGCCCCTCAGTTGTCTTTTTTCTAGACTAAATAATCCTAATTTTGCTAATCTCTCTGGGTATTGTAGTTCCCCCATCACCTTTATTAATTTTGTTGCCCTCCTTTGTACCCGCTCTAGTTCCATTATATCCTTCCTGAGCACCGGTGCCCAAAACTGTACACAGTACTCCATGTGCGGTCTAACCAGAGATTTGTACAGAGGCAGTATAATGCTCTCATCATGTGTATCCAGACCTCTTTTAATGGACTCCATGATCCTGTTTGCCTTGGCAGCCGCTGCCTGGCACTGGCTGCTCCAGGTAAGTTTATCATTAACTAGGATCCCCAAGTCCTTCTCCATGTCAGATTTACCCAGTGGTTTACCGTTCAGTGTGTAATGGTGATATTGATTCCTTCTTCCCATGTGCATAACCTTACATTTATCATTGTTACACCGCATCTGCCACCTTTCGGCCAAAGTTCCCAACTTTTCCAGATCCATCTGTAGCAGAATACTATCTTCTCTTGTATTGACTGTTTTACATAGTTTTGTATCATCTGCAAATATCGATATTTTACTGTGCAAACCTTCTACCAGATCGTTAATAAATATGTTGAAGGGAATAGGTCCCAACACCGACCCCTGCAGTACCCCACTGGTCACAGCGACCCAGTTAGAGAATATACCATTTATAACCACCCTCTGCTTTCTATCACTAAGCCAGTTACTTACCCATTTACACACATTTTCCTCCAGACCCAGAATTCTCATTTTGTGTACCAACCTCTTGTGTGGCACGGTATCAAACACTTTGGAAAAATCAAGATATACCACATCCAATGACTCACCTTGGTCCAGTCTATAGCTTACCTCTTCATAAAAACTGATCAGATTGGTTTGACAGGAGCGATTCCTCATAAACCCATGCTGATTTGGCTTTAAACAGTTATTCTCATTGAGATAATCTAGAATAACATCCCTCAGAAACCCTTCAAATATTTTACCAACAATAGAGGTTAGACTTACTGGCCTATAATTTCCAGGTTCACTTTTAGAGCCCTCTTTGAATATTGGTACCACATTTGCTATGCGCCAGTCCTGTGGAACAGACCCCGTCGCTATAGAGTCTCTAAATATAAGAAATAATGGATTGTCTATTACATTACTTAGTTCTCTTAGTACTCATGGGTGTATGCCATCCGGACCCGGAGATTTATCTATTTTAATCTTATTTAGCCGGTTTTGCACCTCTTCTTGGGTTAGATTGGTGACCCTTAATATAGGGTTTTCTTTGTCTCTTGGCATTTCACCTAGCATTTCATTTTCCACCGTGAATACCGTGGAGAAGAAGGTGTTTAATATATTAGCTTTTTCCTCATCATCTACAACCACACTTTCCTCACAATTTTTTAATGGGCCTACACTTTCACTTTTGATTCTTTTACTATTGATATAGTTGAAGAACAGCTTGGGATTAGTTTTACTCTCCTTAGCAATGTGCTTCTCTGTTTCCTTTTTGGCAGCTTTAATTAATTTTTTAAGATAAAGAATTTTTCTCCTTATAGTTTTTTAGAGCTTCAATGGTGCCATCCTGCTTTAGTTGTTTAAATGCTTTCTTTTTACTGTTAATTGCCCCTCTTACTTTTTTGTTTAGCCACATTGGGTTTTTCCTATTTCTTGTTCTTTTATTCCCACCAGGTATAAACCGCTTACAGTGTCTATTAAGGATGTTCTTAAACATTTCCCATTTATTATCTGTATTCTTATTGCTGTGGACATTGTCCCAGTCAACCAGATTAAGGGCATCTCTAAGCTGGTCAAACTTTGCCTTCCTAAAGTTCAGTGTTTTTGTGACTCCCTGACATGTCCCCCTAGCGAAAGACAAGTGAAACTGTACAATATTGTGGTCGCTATTTCCTAGATGCCCAACAACCTGCAGATTTGTTATTCTGTCAGGTCTGTTAGATAGTATTAGGTCTAAAAGTGCTGCTCCTCTGATTGGATTCTGCACCAATTGTGAAAGATAATTATTCTTGGTTATTAGCAGAAACCTGTTGCCTTTATGGGTTTCGTAGGTCTCTGTTTCCCAGTTAATATCCGGGTAGTTAAAGTCCCCCATAACAAGGACCTCATTATGGGTTGCAGCTTCATCTATCTGCTTTAGTAGTAAACTTTCCATGATTTCTGTTATATTTGGGGGTTTGTAACAGATCCCAAAGAGAATTTTGTTACTATTTTTCCCTCCATGTATTTCGACCCACATGGACTCGACATCCTCATTCCCTTCGCTAATATCTTCCCTTAAAGTGGACTTTAGACAAGACTTTACATAAAGACAAACCCCTCCTCCACTCCGATTTTTACGATCCTTTCTAAACAGACTGTAACCCTGTAAGTTAACTGCCCAGTCATAGCTTTCATCTAACCATGTCTCGGTTATTCCCACTATGTCATAGCTACCTGTAGATATTTCTGCTTCTAGTTCTTCCATCTTGTTTGTCAGGCTTCTTGCATTTGCGACCATGCATTTTAGAGAATTTTGCTTTGTTCCAATCTCCTCCTTGTTTACTCCTGACTGCCTGAAGTCTGTGGTCCAGTTGTTATGCTGACCGGATGATGAGGTGCTGCAGGAAGCAGAGTAGGTGGAGGAGGCAACATGGACAGAGAAACATCCAAAAAAGATCCAGCAATCCTCTGTGGTGGTAGAACATGCAGTAAAATGCTTTCTGCCTCAGGCCCAGCTGCCACAACATTTACCCAGTGGGCAGTTAGAAAGATATAATGTCCCTGCCCGTGCTTACTGGTCCATGTATCAGTAGTAAGGTGGACCTTCACACCAATGGCATTGCACAGTGCACACCTGATTTTGCCCACAACGTGTTCATGCAGGGAAGGTATGGGACTCCAGAAAAGTGTTAGCCTGTTCCACTCATTGATCGCCCTCACTGTCAAAAAGTTTTTTCTAATATCTAATCTGTGTCTCCTCCCATTCTGTTTCAGCACATTGCCTGTAGTCTTTCCTTGTGAAAATGAGAATAAAGATGATCCTTCTACAATGTGACAGCCCTTGAGATATTTGTAGACAGCTATTAAGTCTCCTCTCAGTCTTCTTTTGCAAGCTAAATATTCCCAAATCCTGTAACTGTTCCTCATAGGACATGGTTTGCAGACCGGTCACCATTCTGGTTGCTCTTTTCTGAACTTGCTCCAGTTTGTTGATGTCTTTTTTAAAATGTGGTGCCCAAAACTGGAAACATTATTCCAGATGAGGTCTGACCAAAGAGAAGTAGGGGGGGGGGGATAATGACTTCACGTGATCTAGACTGCAAGCTTCTGTTAATACATCCTAGAACTGATTTTGCCTTTTTTGCTGCTGCATCACACTGTTGACTCATGTTTAGTAGTTTATGATCTATTAGTATACCCAAGTCTTTTTCACATGTGCTGTTGCTTAGCCCTATTCCTCCCATTCTGTATATGCTTTTTTCATTTTTATTGCCCAGATGTAGTACTTTCCATTTTTCCCTGTTAAAAACCATTCTGTTAGTTGCTGCCCACTGCTCCAGTTTATATCTTTTTGAATCCTCTCTCTCTCTTCTCTAGTATTAGCTATCCCTCCTAGCTTTATGTCATCAGTAAATTTAATCAGTTTACCCTCAATTCCTTCATCTACATCATTGATAAAGAGGTTGAACAATACAGGGCCCAGGACAGAACCCTGTGGTACCCCACTTGAGACATTCTTCAAAATGAATGTGCAGCCATTTACGAACACTCTTTGGGTCCAATCACTAAGCCAAATATACTAATTTTATTAAATATACTGATAAAAGTTTCAATTCAAAAATACAATAAAAGAAACGACAGGGGTACTATTTTCCCTGTTGCACATGGTACATACAAACAGTGACCGAAATACTAGAAAGTCACACCATAATGTCCTGGAAGAATAAATGCTCAAATAGTACCATGAAACTAAATATCAGAATAAGATATTAGTAAGTAGTATATGAAGTGGCGGTCTGGTCACTGTAGTGACAGGAGTTACAACCCTACGGGCTGCTACAGGCTCTTTCTCGCTCCCTAGCCACAAGCTTATACTTGAAATAAAAAACATTTTGAATCTCTCTGAATCTATTTGAACTATTTAGAGTATAACTGATGAAGGTCTAGGGGCCGAAATGTTTTCGTACACTCCTCACGTTGGAAATAAATTCACCAAAACTGAGTGCCGGATTCTTGGACTTCCTAAATTTCAATCTACTCAGCTCCTCCTGATCTATAACACGACGGCAGCAGATTGATCTGAATTATCATGGTGGCAGGTTCCCTTTAAGGTTTCCTGCATGTCCAATTTCAGACTGATGATCTTTTTTGTTCTCTCAGGATCGTTCTTGTCAAATGAATGCTCCTGTTTATGGGAGAGCTAGCCAAACCATCGCCATATAATTCCCTCTTCTATTTCTACAAGTGATGCTGAGCAATTATAATAAATAATATACACTAATTAATAACATTATCAATTGTAGGTAATATAGTATAAACGTGAAGGTGCCCAAACCACTTGACGATATGAATTCTAGATATGAATGGGAGCACTGTATATGGTTGCAGAACATTATACCTGCCGAAAAGTCCAATGAAACAGCCCACAAATGGGCATGGCTTAGCAAAAGTGTGCCCAAAAAGGGGACATTCATGTGTTCTGGACTGTTTTGGGGGTATTCTGCGGCATTCCTGTAGCAGGGCTTTAATATCCTGTATATAGTATACATTCGCTGCTGCAGGTGCCTGTTATTGTCTGCAGTGCTCACGTTACATCGACAGCGCTGCAGC
Organism: Dendrobates tinctorius; assembly: GCF_039654945.1. Lineage (NCBI taxonomy): Eukaryota > Metazoa > Chordata > Amphibia > Anura > Dendrobatidae > Dendrobates > Dendrobates tinctorius. The sequence goes on along the minus strand of NW_027361743.1, from coordinate 36,337,839 downwards.
CAATGAGAAGCTCAGCAGCTCTTCTTGAATGATGACATAAGCGCTTCAGAAACACTGAGCTCACCGATTGGCTGCAGCACCGTCGATGTGACGAAAACGAAAAACCTCTTGTCATGATCCAGGACGGGGCTTTGTCTTTGGCCCATCCTGTTCAGACAGGGGTTAATTGTTTCTGCCTCTCTCTGGCAGAGGGCGGCTATTTAGTGGCCACTCGACCTAGGTCCGGTGTCAGTTATACTCCTGCCCTCAGCTGAGTTAGTTGACCCCTTGCGTATGTGTGCCTTGTGCCTGATAACTTGTTGCTTGTTTGGTTTTGATCCGGTTCCGTCGCTGTTACTAGTTCTGCCTGTCCCTCTTGTACTGCGCTACCCTCTCTGTGTATGACTCTTTGCCTGTGACTTGACTATTCTCTGCTCGTCCCTCTGTTACCGCGCCGCCCTCTCCGTGTATGACCTCTGCTTGTCTGACCTGCGTTTCCCTCTCCTTTACTACAGTATCCCTGCAGTAAGTATATTACATCATCTGCAGCAGTAGGACGCTAAGCCACGCCCCTGCAGTCACATGATTGTAGGTCCTTGTACTCCTTACTACTTTCAGTGTCGCATGTCCTGTCTGCTTGAACTTTCACTGCAGTATCGGACCCCGGGCCCTCCCGTAGTGTGGGTAAGTCACCCTGCTCAGCCGTGGCAGTTTGCCGACGCTGACAGCATCCTGACACCTCTGTAATATATTCTTAGGTGGAATATCTTTATATTTAATGCCTCTTAAATGAGTCTTTTCTAACAGATAAGTATTATATAGCTATGAAAATAATCCTGCAATTTAGAAAGCAACTTACAGTGGCTCGTAATCCTGTACTTTTCTTTACTGCCCATTTAAATGCATCAATATCCAGGGATTTACGGCCATTCTTTTCCAGCTCCTAGAACAAACGAATTTCATTGATTACAGTAAAGAGAATCAATTCATAACCAAGGTCGCCCTGACAATCTTGACAGAATATATAAGATCATCTAAATGAATTTGTTTTGCAACCTGTCCAAGAATAAGGCAGGGATTGCCTTTGTACATGATTATTTACTTTTTTATTTTGAAGGTTGTAATCTATTAAGAGATTTATCACTGGGAAAGAAAACGGCTTATAAATAATGATAACAGAGTAAACAATATATTGTATGCCAAGTTAGACAAAGATGTGGCTGAACTGTTTTGCGGCATTAGCGTACATGACTTTTTTCTTCTGCTTACTTTGGCTCAGGCTTTTATAATCTCCAAAGGATCAGATCTTGTCCTTGATATTACATGTACAACTTATGCATAAAACTAAGTTAAAGAAGCCCTCTTATCAAATTTATCTATTTAATATATTGCAGTCACCATATTATATAGCACCGTGTTCTTACAATTGCTCATTTTACCTTTCTACCCATCTAATCCTTCTCTTTTTCATTAGGTCTATTACATCACATGATTAAAAACTGAATCCTTCAAAGTTCTATGTAGAAACAGGCAGGCTCTTTTACTTACATGAGTCATCATTAGAACTGCAATTCTATGTCACTGAAAAAAAATGATGGGTCATCTGAGATACCATATGCCTTCAGTAGAGCAATGAACCACGGTCAGGAGGGCGCCAAGGACAAGAATGAAATCTGTTTGATGTCTTCATTCCACAGCACGTTTCAACAGCAGGACGCTGCCTTCCTCAGGTGGGTACATGTACATGGTTCATGTGGAATAAAGACATCAAACAGATTTGCTTCTTGTCCTTGGCGCCCTCCTGACCGCGGTTCATTGCTCTACAGTTACTGTCCCTCAACTAGGGTCTGCGGCTGGTGCTGCCTTGGGCTTGTTATCTACCGTCCTCCCCACTGGTGTGGCTCAAGACAGCGCTCTATTGAGACAGCTTTCATTGTATCCATTGACCATATGCCTTGATTCACTCTTTTATTTGAAAATACAGTCCATTTAAGTATACACATGGAGTTTGTCTTGCATTCGTGGCTTGTCCTGAGGAAGAAGTTTGTTCTTTGAAATTTGCTGGCAATAAACTGCATTTAATCCTTTCTGACCTCCTGGTTCCATCCACCAATGATCCCAGGATTTTATCCACGAGTGTTCTTGGCAGCACAGAAAACCCCAATCCTCTTGTTTTCCTTCATACTGAAAAGTTCCTATCAGCGGAGCTCCACCTCCTCTTCACCTCCTGAGTCAGCTGCTCCCACCCCCTAGCTTTGATCTCTTTTCAGTGAGGTAGAATTGTAGTTCTAATGCTGCCTCATGCAGGGAAAATAGACTTACCAAATGAAATGTGATGGGTAATCAATCTGTACAGACATTAACCCAAGATAAAATGCTAGCAAATACACTGCAGTAAATAAATAAACTGTAATAGTGCATGAAAATAACATAGGGTGCTTAGTTAACAAAATTGTGATTAAAAAAATGCAAGAGCCATCCCACCTAGTCATGATGACTCTATTCTGATTTGTCCTAACCTATAATAATAATATTTATTTTTATAAAGCACTAACATATTACGCAGCGCTTTACAGTTTGCACATATTATCATCACCGTCCCCGATGGGGCTCACAATCTAAATTCCCTGTCAGTATGTCTTTGGAATGTGGGAGGAAACCGGAGTACCCGGAGGAAACCCACGCGAACACGGGGAGAACATACAAACTCCTTGCAGATGTTGTCCTTGGTGGGATTTGAACCCAGGACTCCAGCGCTGCAAGGCTGCAGTGCTATCCACTGAGCCATCGTGCTGCCCATACCTATAAAATTAAAACCCCACCATTTGAGAAGTGACTTCCGTGAGGATAAGGGCAGAGAAGGACTGAAACTCGGCTAGTGTTCATGCAGCCATGTGGAACTACATCTTCATATGCACTGAATGAAAATAGACTGAAACTGAAAACCTAAAGAGATGAACTGGAATATGAGTTGGCGTGCATGCAGCATGTAAGCGCATGTTCATACTGGCCACTAAACAGACAAAACGTGCATGTAGTAAGGGCAGAGCAGGACTGTAACCCAACCCACGACATCTCATATTCCAGTTCACCTCTTTAGGTTTTCTGTTTCAGTCTGTTTGCACCCTGTGCATATAAAGGTGTGGCCTGCCTTTTTTTTTAGCTGGATATTATATTCATGTAGGTCCCCATGGCTGCATGTCCACTAGCCGCGTTTCAGTCCTTCTCTGCCCTTATCTACAAGCACGTCACTTTGACAAATGGTAAGGTTATAATATTAGAGGTTAGGACCATTCGGAATAGGGTCACCATGACGTGGTAAGATGGCTCTTCCATTTTTTTTAATTAAAATTATAGAAGCACCCTACATTATTTTTGTGCACTATTGCTGTTTATTTACTGCAGGGTATTAACTTATTAAGTTTTTATCTTGGGCTTTTGTCTGTTTAGTCGCCAGAGTTAACATGTGCTTACATGCTGCATGCACACCAACTCATATTCCACTACATCTCTTTAGGCTTTCTGCTTCAGTCTGTTTGCATTCAGTGCATATGAATGTGTAGCCTGCCTTTTTCTTGAGCTGGACATTATATCCATGTAGTTCCTCGTGGCTGCATGTCCACTAGCCAGGTTTCAGTCCTTCTCTGCCCTTATGCACCCGAACATCACTTGACAAATGTTAAGGTTTTAATATTAGAGGTTAGGACCATCCTGAATAGGGTCACCATGGCATGGTGGGATGACTTTTGATTTTTATTCCTAAAAATTATATTAACTAAGCACATGCATTATTTTCATGCACTGTTGCTGCATATTTATTTACTGCAGGGTATTTGCTTATTATGTTTTTATCAAGGGTTTTTGTTTGTTTAGTGGCCAGCATGAACATGAGCTTACATGTTGTATGCACACCAACTCATATTCCAGTTCATCTCTTTAGGCTTTCTGGTGTACAAACATTTTATAAAGATTTTTTGTTCTTAACATGTAAATGGATATTCCAGTTTCCCCTATTAACCCCTTTCTGACATGAGACGTACTATCCCGTCCATGGGACCCGGGCCCCTATGCCCATGGACGGGATAGTACGTCTACCGCGATCAGCGGCGCCCACGTGGTGAGCGCCGCTGATCGCGGCCGGGTGTCAGCTGATTATCACAGCTGACACCCGGCACAATGTGTCAGGGGCGGTCACGGACCGCCTCTGACACGTTAACCCCTTGCACACCGCGATCAAACACGATCGCGGTGTACCAGGGGTTAAAGGGAAGCATCGTCAGGGAGGGGGCTCCCTACGTGCTTCCCTGAGCCCCCCACGGCAGCGCAATGTGCAGCGCTGCTGCGGGGGGCTCCTTTCCTGCAGGCCCCCGAATCCAAGATGGCGACTGGGGCCTTCGGGGGCCTGCAGGAAGCTGGCTTCCTCAGTGCCTGCAAAGCGCAGGCAAGAGGAAGTCTTCTTCATTGCCTGTGACAGATTGCTGATCTGTCACAGTGATCTGTGATGTGACAGATCAGCGATCTGTCATAGGACAGTGATGTCCCACCTGGGACTATGTAATAAAGTAAAAAAAAAATTTAAAAAAAGTGTAAAAATAATTTTAAAAAAATCGCCAAATAAATTAGAAAAAAAAAAATATTCCCCCAAATAAATCCATTTTTTGGAAATAAAAAAAAAAAAAACAATAAAAGTACACATATTAGGTATCGCCGCGTCCGTAACGACCCGCCCTATAAAACTGTCCCATTAGTTAACCCCTTTAGCGAAACCCTTAAAAAATAAAAAACGAAGCAAAAAATAATGATTTATTATCATACCGCCAAACAAAGAGTGTAATAACGCGCGATCAAAAAGACGCATATAAATTTCCATGGTACCGCTGAAAACATCATCTTGTCCCGCAAAAAACGAGCCACCACACAGCATCATCAGCGAAAAAATAAAAAAGTTATAGCTCGCAGAATAAAGCGATGCAAAAATAATTATTTTTTATATAAAAGTTTTCATTGCATAAAACCGACAAAACATAAAAAAAGACCTAAAAGAGGTATCGCTGTAACTGTACTGACCCGAAGAATAAAACCGCTTTATCAATTTTACCGCACGCGGAACGGTGTAAACGCACTCCCCCAAAAGAAATTCATGAAACGCTGGTTTTTGTTCATTCTGCGTCCCAAAAATCGGAGTAAAAAGCGATCAAAAAATGTCACGTGCCCGAAAATGGTACCAATAAAAACGTCAAATCGTCCCGCAAAAAATAAGACCTCACATGACTCAGTGGGTCAAAATACGGAAAAATTATAGCTCTCAATATGTGGTGATGCAAAAACTATTTTTACTATTTTTCTTTTAGCGTGCGACAGCTGCCAAACATAAAAACCGCCATAAATAGTAAATCAAACCCCCCGTTATCACCCCCTTAGTTAGGGAAAAATAATAAAATAAAAAAAATGTATTTATTTCCATTTTTCCATTAGGGTTAGGGCTAGGGTTAGGGTTAGGGTAGGGTTAGGGTTAGGGTTAGGGCTAGGGTTAGGGTTAGGGCTAGGGTTAGGGTTAGGGCTGAGATTAGGGTTAGGGGTGTGTTGGTGTTCGGGTTGGAGTTAGAATTGGGGGTTTCCACTGTTTGGGCACATCAGGGGCTCTCCAAATGCAACATTGCGTCTGATCTCAATTCCAGCCAATTCTGAGTTGAAAAAGTCAAATGGTGCTCCTTCCCTTCCAACCTCTGCCATGCGCCCAAACAGTGTTTTACCCCCACATGTAGGGTATCAGCCTACTCAGGACAAATTGCAAAACAATTTTTGGGGTCCAATTTCTCCTGTTACCCTTGGGAAAATAAAAAATTGGGGGCAAAAATATCATTTTTGTGGAAAAAAATGATTTTTTTATTTTCACATCCGAGCGTTATAAACTTATGTGAAGCACTTGGGGGTTCAAAGTGCTCACCACACATCTAGATAAGTTCCGTGGGGGGTCTAGTGTCCAAAATGGGGTCACTTGTGGGGAGTTTCAATAGTTTAGGTACATCAGGGGCTCTCCAAACGCACATGACACCCGCAGACCATTCCATCAAAGTCTGCATTCCAAAACGTCACTGCTTCCCTTCCGAGCCCCGACGTGTGTCCATACAGTAGTTTTCTCCCACATATGGGGTGTCAACGTACTCAGGACAAATTGGACAACAACTTTTGGGGTCCAATTTCTCCTGTTACCCTTGGGAAAATGAAAAAATTGGGGACTAATTGATCATGTTTGTGGAAAAAATACGATTTTTTTATTTTCATGCCCTGGCATTATAAACTTCTGTGAAGCCCTTGGGGGTTCAAAGTGCTCACCTCACATCTAGATAAGTTCCTTAGGGGGTCTAGTTTTCAAAATGGGGTCATTTGTGGGGGGTTTCCACTGTTTAGGTATATTAGGGGCTCTCCAAAGGCAACATGACACCCGCAGACCATTCCATCAATGTCTGCATTCCAAAACGTCACTACTTCCCTTCCGAGCCCTGACGTGTGTCCATACAGTAGTTTTCTCCCACATATGGGGTGTCAGCGTACTCAGGACAAATTGGACAACAACTTTTGGAGTTCAATTTCTCCTGTTACCCTTGGGAAAATGAAAAAATTGGGGACTAATTGATCATGTTTGTGGAAAAAATACGATTTTTTTATTTTCATGCCCTGGCATTATAAACTTCTGTGAAGCCCTTGGGGGTTCAAAGTGCTCACCTCACATCTAGATAAGTTCCTTAGGGGGTCTAGTTTTCAAAATGGGGTCATTTGTGGGGGGTTTCCACTGTTTAGGTACATTAGGGGCTCTCCAAAGGCAACATGACACCCGCAGACCATTCCATCAATGTCTGCATTCCAAAACGTCACTACTTCCCTTCCGAGCCCTGACGTGTGTCCATACAGTAGTTTTCTCCCACATATGGGGTGTCAGCGTACTCAGGACAAATTGGACAACAACTTTTGGAGTTCAATTTCTCCTGTTACCCTTGGGAAAATAAAAAAATTGGGACTAATTGATCATGTTTGTGGAAAAAATACGATTTTTTTATTTTCATGCCCTGGCATTATAAACTTCTGTGAAGCCCTTGGGGGTTCAAAGTGCTCACCTCACATCTAGATAAGTTCCTTAGGGGGTCTAGTTTTCAAAATGGGGTCATTTGTGGGGGGTTTCCACTGTTTAGGTACATTAGGGGCTCTCCAAAGGCAACATGACACCCGCAGACCATTCCATCAATGTCTGCATTCCAAAACGTCACTACTTCCCTTCCGAGCCCTGACGTGTGTCCATACAGTAGTTTTCTCCCACATATGGGGTGTCAGCGTACTCAGGACAAATTGGACAACAACTTTTGGAGTTCAATTTCTCCTGTTACCCTTGGGAAAATAAAAAAATTGGGGACTAATTGATCATGTTTGTGGAAAAAATACGAATTTTTTATTTTCACGCTCGGGCGTTATAAACTTCTGTGAAGCACTGGGGGGTTCAAAGTGCTCACCACACATCTAGATAAGTTCCTTGGGGGGTCTAGTTTCCAAAATGGTGTCATTTGTGGGGGGTTTCCACTGTTTTGGTACATCAGGGGTTTTCCAATCGCGACATGGTGTCCGATCTCAATTCCAGCCAAAAACGTCAAATGGCGCTGCTTCCCTTCCGAGCTCTGCCATGCGCCCAAATAGTGGTTTACCCCCACATGTGGGGTATCAGCGTACTCAGGACAAATTGCACAATAACTTTTAGGGTCCTGTTACCCTTGGGAAAATAAAAATTGGGGTGAAAAGATCATTTTTGTGGAAAAAATATGATTTTTTAATTGTACCGCTGTACGTTATAAACTTCTGTAAAGCCCTTGTGGGTTCAAAGTTCTCACCACATACTGTATCTAGATAAGTTCCTTGGGGGGTCTAGTTTCCAAAATTGGGTCACTTGTAGGGGGTTTCCACTGTTTAGGTACATCAGGGACTCTCCAAACGTGACATGGCGTCCGATCTGAATTCCAGCCAATTTTGCATTTAAAAAGTCAAACGGCGCTCCTTCCATTCTGAGCTCTGCCATGTGCCGAAACAGTCGTTCCCCCCCACAAATCAGGTATCAGCGTACTCAGGACAAATTGCACAATAACTTTTGCAGTCCAATTTCTCCTGTTACCCTTGGTAAAATAAAAAAAATTGAACCTGAAGTATTTTTTTGTGAAAAAAAGTTAGATGTTCATTTTTTTTAAATATTCAAAAAAATTCCTGTGACGCACCTAAAGGGTTAATAAACTTCTTGAATGTGGTTTTGAGCACCTTAAGGGGTGCAGTTTTTAGAATGGTGTCACTTCTGGGTATTTTCTATCATATAGACCCCTCAAAGTGGCTTCAAATGTGATGTGGTCCTAAAAATAAAATGATGTTGTAAAAATGTGAAATCGCTGGTCAACTTTTAACCCTTATAACTTCCTAACAAAAAAAAATTTTGGTTCCAAAATTGTGCTGATGTAAAGTAAACATGTGGGAAATGTTACTTATTAAGTTTTTTGTGTGCCGTATCTGTGTGATTTAAGGGCATAAAAATTCAAAGTTGGAAAATTGCGAAATTTTCAAAATTTTTGCCAAATTTCCATTTTTTTCACAAATAAACGCAAGTTATTTGAATGAAATTTTACCACTAACATGAAGTACAATATGTCACGAGAAAACAGTGTCAGAATCACCGGGATCCATGGAAGCATTTCAGAGTTATTACCTCATAAAGGGACAGTGGTCAGAATTGTAAAAATTGGCCCGGTCATGAACGTGCAAACCACCCTTGGGGTGAAGGGGTTAAACTTGAGGAGAATGATGGGGCTGTTTAATTATACAGGATCATTAAGTGCACCTGATTTTCATGAATTACGCTGGGTCATTAGGTGCATCTGCAGGTGATGTCAGTGTGATCTTCAGAGCATGCTCCCTTCTACAGGCAAAGCAGAATCTAGTATAGCATAGCTAAGATGTGCTACTACCTGGCTGTCAGATCAATGAGGATGCTGTGATCTGAACTACCTGGGGACTGTTTTGATTACACATTATCATTGGGTGCATCTGCTCATGCTCATTGGGTGCATCTGCGCATGCTCATTGGGTGCATCTGCGCATGCTCATTGGGTACATCTGCGCATGATCGAACAAGAACATTAAGAACTATTGAAGGATGGATCCAGTGGCAATAAAAAGTAAAGAGCGGCTTGGGGGCATCATTGTGGAGTGATAGCTGCAAATGAGTGGAGATTTTAAAATAGTTTGTATTGGCACACATAATTCATTATGAATGTAGAGAAACTTGAAATCACATTATGACTTTTGGAATAACCCTTTAGCCTAATTAAAATATCATATGTACGGTCTAGTACAGATTTATGTAGGTAACGGAGTCTATACTAAAATTTTTGACAGTATACAGATGTAAACTTTCAAATGTTAGGGTGATATAGCGTACAAAATTAGAATAAATATGATCCCAGACAGTCAGATAGTATGTCTTTGTGGGAGGTCAGCACCACATGTACAAGGATAACCCACTTTCAGAATACAACTACATTGGAGATCAAAAATTATTGGCAGAAATATGTGGGTGGCTGCATGTTTCCAAATGTATGGACATCACTGAGAGGTATAGTCCTCCAGATTAGGAGTCAGCACTTGAAGCATCTCTCCTTTCTGGCTTGCGGTGGGAGCGGGTATTGTACAGATGGAATCCATATTCTGGAAACTATATTCTGCAATCACAAGTATGCATTTGACCATAGAGAACATATACCTCAAAAGCTTTCTTCAATTTATGCAACTGATCCAGGGTCACTTGTTGTTCAAACTGTGGAAACAAAATAACATGATCAAACATGATTGTATTGATGATTGATCACTGTGTATAAGATTATAGTACCCAAGGTGGAACGTCCAAGGTGACCATATTAGTAATAATCATTTTTAGTTCTATAGCAACAACATATTCCACAGCACGTTAAAATCAATTCCCAGGTATTTACTAAACATGAGGATATACAGTAGTACTCAATGAAGAACATCCAAGACGATCATATTCATCATTGTGAGTTATATGCTATAAGTAAGAATATAATATTCTTAAAGAGAAGAACCCCAAAGATGATCATATTCATCACTGAGAAGTGGATGGTGGAGCAGTCTTGCCTGGTAAGAAGCATCTCATTACTATCTGTAATGAACACAATGAATATTCAGACTTTCACAAATTTTCAAAAACCTACATAATTCATACTCATAAAGCCGTATCCAACCCCTTGAAGCATGTAGTATTCATCAATTGCATCTTTTACTTGACTTTACATAATGAAATGTAATTTTGATGCATTTCATTTTTAAAGTAAATGTGTGACGGCCAGGAAGGTTACGTCCGAGAGTGGACCCTCAGGATTGCGGCACTGGAGCTCCCGGGGGCGAGCGCGCCAGGTGGTGCCGACCCCTATACAGGGGCCATTAGGGGCAGGCCCTCGGAAGACAGATTAACGTCACAGTTAAGTCATAGGGGCCTAGTGATACTGTGACGTTTAGGAGCAGGCTACGTCCGAGAGTGGAACCTCTGGATCGCAGATCTGGAGCCCCTGGGCCGAGCACGCCAGGTGAAGACCGACCCCTATACAGGGATTGTTTGGGGCAGGACCACAGGTACCAAGAGGGACGGCTCAAAGGACAATAAGGCTAAGGAAGATAGACAGAACCTAGGGAACTAGAGCAGGGGTTCCTGGGCAGGGAAGGAGGAACAATATAGGCAGCAGGGGAAGGTGCAGAGAGCGAAGGGAGTCTAATGAGGAAATCCCAAGGGCAGGAATGACAACAGACGGATAGAGGACGGAGAACACAGGGAGGCAAGGAGACAGGCGGAGAGGCTCATACACAGCCGACAGACTGGGAAGACACTGGGGGGGAACGCACAGACAAGGCAAGGCAGAGGCAGGCAAGGAGGACGGCAATGGGACAGAGACAGAGGCAGAACAGACGGGTGACAAGGAATACACATGAAATGAGGACTACAGTGGAACTGTAGCGGCAAGAAAGGTGCAGAGGTACCACACGATCACCAGGCGCCCTCCTCATAGGGAGGACGCCTGAAATATCTTAGCGCCCGGAAGTACGTCCCCCAGCCCTGCCCCTCAGTGACGCCCACCCGCAGAGAAAGAGGGCGCTTGGACGCGCGCCCGCGACCTAAGGCCGGTGCGTGTGCCCGCAGCAGGGCGGAAGGCAGAGCGGGCGCGCGCGCGCGCGCGGACGGGGGCATGCCACCGATGTCACACCTTCCAATCAATGAGGAAGAGGGTTTTTTCACGGCAAGAATTTCTTTTACCTCAAAGATGTTATCGGCCCCTACTGGCTGAGGGGAAGGAGGTGGGACTGAGCGATACCGATTCAGAACAACAGCTTTAAGGAGCGAGACATGTAAGGCGTTAGGGACCCGGAGCGAAGATGGTAACCTCAATTTATAAGCCACGTTGTTAATGCGTCCCAGAACCTCGAACGGGCCGATGTACCGAGGACCCAGTTTGTAAGAGGGTATCTTCAAGCGGATATGCTTAGTTGACAGCCAGACTTTGTCGCCAGGTTGGTATGGCGGAAGATCCCTGCGTCTCTTGTCTGCATGTCTCTTAATCCTGATACTGGATCTTTCAAGTGCCTCTCTGGTCTCCTTCCAGACTTGAGAAAATTCGGTAGTGAGGGCATCTGCTGCAGGAACACCAGAGGGTGTAGAGAGAGGTAGTGGAACACCAGGGTTCTGGCCGGAAACCACGAAGAACGGCGTTTTAGTGGTGGACTCATTAGGATGGTTGTTGTGGGCGAACTCTGCCCATGGCAGAAGGGACACCCAGTTGTCTTGATGGGCGTTTAGAGAAGTGCCGCAGGTAGGCTGCTAATACCTGATTGATCCATTCCACTTGCCCATTGGACTGAGGATGATAAGCAGAGGAGAAATCAAGAGATATACCCATGAACTTGCTGAGTGCCCTCCAAAATTGGGAGGTGAACTGGACCCCTCGATCGGAGACAATTCGTTGAGGGAGGCCGTGAAGCCTAAAGATCTGGTGTATGAAGATCTTGGCCAGCTCAGATGCCGTAGGTAGTCCAGGCAGCGGGATGAAATGGGCCATTTTGGAGAAGCGATCGACCACTACTAAGACGGTAGTACACCTGGAAGAGCGTGGTAGATCGGTAATGAAATCCATACCAATGTGTCGCCAAGGGGTCTCAGGAAGAGAGAGAGGGTGGAGCGGACCGGACGGCAGACTTCTTGGTACCTTGTTCAGAGCACAAGTCGTGCAGGAGGCTACGAAATCTGTCACATCTTGGCGAAGGGAAGGCCACCAATAGTCGCGCAAAAGAAGGCCGAGGGTCTTCTTGACCCCGATGTGACCCGCAATCTTGGAGGAATGCCCCCAGTCTAGGACTTCCGACCTATTATTCTGTGGGACGAAGGTCTTGCCTGGCGGAATGGGGGAGAGCATCACGGGCGCCACGGTGATAACTTTGGCAGGCTCAATGATGTGAGAAGAAACCTCCTCAGCCTCAGGTGACTGTAGGGACCTGGATAGAGCATCTGCCTTGATGTTTCTGTCGCCAGGTCAAAAATGAAGTTTGAAGTCAAACCGGGAGAAATATAGCGACCACCTGGCTTGCCTGGAGTTGAGCCTTTGCGCAGACTGAAGATACGCCAAATTCTTGTGGTCCGAGAAGATTCTGGATGGACTGCCCCCTCTAAAACATTCCGCCACTCCTCCAAAGCCATCTTAATGGCTAGTAATTCCCGGTTTCAAATTGAATAGTTGCATTCTGAGGAAGAGAATGATTTAGAGAAGTACCCACAAGGCACCACTTGACCAGAAGTTGTTCACTGAGAAAGGACTGCTCCCACACCAGTAGAGGAGGCATCCACCTCTAGGATGAAGGGCATATTGACTAACGGCCGGTGTAAAATCGGAGCGGTAGCAAAGGACCATTTCAAGGCAAGAAAGGCCTTTTCAGCCTCTGGAGTCCAGACATTTGGTTTGGTCCCTTTCCGGGTCAAAGCAGAGATGGGCTTGGTCACTGAGGAGAAGAAGGGAATGAACTGTCTGTAATAGTTCACGAAACCCAGGAACCGTTAGATGGCTTTTACTCCAACCGGACGTGGCCATTTGAGCACAGCAGACAATTTTTCGGGGTCCATCTTCACTCCGGAGTCCGTGATGATATACCCTAGGAAGGGCAATGAGGTTTGCTCGAACAGACACTTTTCTAGTTTAACGTAGAGTCTGTTCTCCCGTAGACGTTGCAGAACCAGCCGGACACTCCTTCTGTGAGTGGATAAGTCAGGTGAAAAGATGAGTATATCATCTAGATATACGACGACACATGTGTAGAGTAGGTCTCGAAAGATTTCATTAACGAACTCCTGGAAAACCGCCACGGCATTACAGAGACCAAAAGGCATAACCAAATACTCGTAATGGTTAGTCTCGAGTATTGAAGGCTGTCTTCCCATTCATCCCCGGCACGGATTTGGATCAAGTTATAGGCTCCCCGCAGATCCAATTTGGTAAAGATCCGGGCCCCTCTCAAGCGGTCAAAGAGTTCTGGGATCAGCGGAAGGGGATACCTATTTTTGAATGTGATACTGTTCAGGCCTCGGTAATCAATACATGGCCGCAGAGATCCATCTTTCTTCCGGGCGAAAAAGAACCCTGCTCCCGCAGGGGAGGATGACTTCCGAATAAAACCCCGAGCCAAGTTTTCCTGGATATATTCGGACATGGCCGCGGTTTCTGCTGGAGACAGAGGATATGTTCTTCCCCTGGGGGGAGTCGCTCCTGGAATCAGCTCAATTGGGCAATCGTAGGAACGATGCGGCGGCAGTGTTTCAGCCTCCTTCTTGCTGAAGACGTCGGCGTACAAGTGGTAAGCCGTAGGAAGCCCAGGAAGATCGGTAGGAGCTTGCTGCGGACTTGGGCGAGATACCGACAACAGACGACGTTCATGACAGAATTGTCCCCAGGGGAGGATCTCCCCGGAACGCCAGTCTAGAACGTGCTCATGTAGACGAAGCCAAGGTAAGCCGAGGAGCACTGCGTGGGACAAACTGGGCAAAACATAAAAGGCGATTTTTTTTCTCGGTGAAGAGCTCCAACTTGTATCTCCACCTCGACAGTGACCATGGTGATGGGTTCAGGTAGTGGTTTGCCATCCACGGAGGCCATGGTGCGTGAATTCTCTAGCGTAACAACCGGAATCCGGAACTTGTCCACTTCTTTGAGCAGGATGAAGTTACCAGCCGCACCCGAGTCCACATACACCTCCACAGATCTGCGCTCCCGACCTAAAACAAAGCCGAAATGGTAAGGGGCAGAGAGGAATCGGTGTCACCTAGGAAGGCCTCTCTTACCTGGCCTAGGCGGAGGCATTTCCTGGCCGCACTGGGCAAGTACGCACAAAATGATTGGCCCCACCACAATAAAGGCATAGGCCCTGCGTCCTTCTCTCCCTGCGTTCTTACTCGGACAACTTTACTCGGTCCACTTGCATGGGCTCGGGAGTGGAATTACTAGAAGAGGCCGGGGAGCGGGGAATGGGGGCTTGGTATAACCTAAAAGATCTCTTCTCCCTAACTGACTCCCGGGTGCGTTCCTGAAACCGTAAATCTATACGGGTAGCTAGGGATATAAGATCTTCCAGGGTGGTAGGAGTGTATCGGCCGGCAAGCTCATCTTTTATTTTACCGGAGAGTCCCCTCCAAAAGGCCCCAACCAAAGCCTCATTATTCCACCCCAGTTCAGAGGACAGTGTCCGGAAGCGGATGGCATACTGTCCTATGGTGAGAGAACCTTGGCGAAAATTGAAAAGAGCCTCAGTGGTGGAGGCCACACGGCCAGGCTCATCAAATACCCTGCGAAAAGTATCTAGGAAGTTTTGGATGTTTGATACCACCGGGTCATCTCTCTCCCACAGGGGATTTACCCAAGCTAAGGCCTCCCCCTCAAGATGGGACACAATGAATGCTACCTTGGCTCGATCAGAGGGGTATTGCTGAGGCTGGAGCTCAAAGTGCAACCGGCACTGGTTTAAAAACCCCCGACACAACTTGGGGTCGCCACCAAACCTGGGAGGTTTCCCCAGGCGTGGTGGCGGATGGGAAAGGGGGTCCCGAGGAAGAGCTGAAGCGGCAGCACAGACCTGTAGGGACTGGAGTCGGCCGTCCACAGACGCCATGTAGCTCAGAATATGGGACTGGGCGTCACGCTGCTGCGCGAGCTCCTGCTGGAGTCCTGCTAGCAACGGGGCGTTCCCCGGATCAGCAGTTTGTAAGGCAGAAAGGCGGGTGTCCATGGACTTCATAAAGGACATTATTCTGGTTTGATTCTCACACAAAAGGAGCAATTCTTTCTGGGTGGCCGCCGAGGCGCTAGCAGGGTCCATGGCCTGATTATACTGTGATGGCCAGAAAGGTTATGTCTGAGAGTGGACCCTCAGGATCGCGGCACTGGAGCTCCCGGGAGCGAGCGCGCCAGGTGGTGCCGACTCCTATACAGGGGCCGTTAGGGGCAGGCCCTCAAAAGACAGATGCCGCAACTGCTAGAACCAAGAGGGGCGGCTCAAAGGACTGAGTGAGGTGTACAGGACTGAGAATGGAATACAGAACGGAGTAGGAAGTACAGAACGGTGTACAGGACGGGAACACGGAGTACAGGACTGGGCACTGAGAGCGGAGTACAGGACGGAGACACAGAGTACAGGACTGGGTACTGAGAACGGAGTACGGGAAGGAGAGAGAGTGTGAAGGGAAAACCCCTAAACACTAGGCCAGGATACTGCACGGAAAGGCACACGATAATCAGGCGTCTCCACCATGCTGGAGACGCCTGATATACCCCAGGCTGCTGGCTGATTGGGCGCTTAGGCTTCTGGGCGGGCGCTGCAGGGTTAAGAGACCTGCAGAGCGTGCGCCTGCGGCCTAAGGCGCCCGCATGAGACAGGCACGGGCTGGAATGACAAGAACGTGGAGGAGGCGGGCACCGTGCGGCGTGGCGAGCGCCGGTGAGTACAGGCGGCGGCGGACTCCGCCGCTGCTGGGACGGCGGCGGCTACCACCGCCGACGTGACAAAATGTACAATAACATAAACAATGGATAGCTTGTCCTAACATTCATAGTCTTAGCTAAAGTATATCCATCACCTCCATAGACAATGAATGGAGTGGAATAGAGTATGTGTGACCAGACCGCACTGAGGAGGAACGGGGAATCTGCACTCAAGGTCTAGTGATCATGAGGAGTCCTGGTAGTGGGACGTTCAGTGATTATACCTGTATCACCTATCATGTGGATATGTGATAAATATAACCTCAAATTAAAAAAAAAGTTGGGACACTGTGTAAAATGAAAAGAAAACAAGAATGCAATGATTTGGAAATCTCTTATTGCCACATACTATTCACAGCAGAACACAACACAGATCAGAAGTTGAACGTTAGACATTTTTGCATGTCATTTGAACAATTAACTCATTCAGATATTGATGTTAGCAGCACATTTCAAAAAAGTTGGGACAGGGTTAACAAAATCTTTGAAAAGTACCGTAAATGGTTCTAATGAGAAAGTAGCTGGAGGGTCAATTATCATCTAAGCACATGAGTGCACATAAAAAGAACATGTTAGAGAGGCAGAGTCTCTCAGAAGCAAAGATGGTCAGAGGGTCACCAATCTGTTATCAACGGAAGTCTAAAAATTGTGGAAAACTTTAAAAAAAATGTTCCTCAACATAAAACTGCAAAGTCTTTGAATATCCCACTATCTGCAGTACATAATATTAAAAGAGGCAGAGGTTATGTAAAAATCCATGTGCACAAGAGACAAGACTGATGGTCAATATTGGAAGCTCATGATCCATGGGTCCTCAGACAGCACAGCATTAAGCACTGGCATGATTTGGCAATGAAAATAACTGCATAGGCTCAGGAATGCTTCACACAATACTGAGCAATCCACAAATGCAAGTTAAAACATGCAAAGAGGAAGTCATACGTCAACAAAATCCAGCAATGTCTTCGCTGGGCCAAAGCTTGTTTAACCCCTTAGTGACAGAGCCAATTTGCTACTTAATGACCGAGCCAATTTTTACAATTCTGACCACTGACACTTTATGAGGTTATAATTCTGGAATGCTTTAACGGATCCCACGGAATCTGAGAATGTTTTTTTGTGACATATTGTACTTCATGTTGGTGGTTAAGTTTCTTTGCTATGACTTGCGTCTATTTATGAAAAAAATGGAAATATGGCGAAATTTTCAAGCTTTTAATTTTTATGCCCTTAAATCAGAGAGATATGTCACACAAAACACTTAATAAGTAACATTTACCACATGTCTACTTTACATAAGCACAATTTTAGAAACAAAATTTTTTTGTCAGGAAGAAATAAGGGTTAAAATTTGACCAGCGAGTCCTCATTTTTACAACAAAATTTACAAAACCATTTTGTTTTAGGGACCACCTCACATTTAAAGTCACTTTGAGGGGTCTATATGACAGAAAATACCCCAAAGTGACACCATTCTAAAAACTGCACCCCTCAAGATGCTCAAAACCACATTCAAGAAGTTTATTAACCCTTTACGTGCTTCACAGGAACTGAAGCAATGTGGAAGGAAAAAATTAACATTTAACTTTTTTTCACAAGCATTTTACTTCAGAACCAACTTTTTTATTTTCAGAAATTTGTTGCGCAATTTCTCCTGAATACGCCGATACCCCATATGTGGGAGTAAACCACTGTTTGGACGCACGGCAGAGCTCGGAAGGGAAGGAGCGCCGATTGACTTTTTCAACGCAGAATTGGCTAGAATTGAGATCGGATGCCATGTCACGTTTGGAGAGCCCCTGATGTGCCTAACAGTGGAAAACCCCCACAAGTGACACCATTTTGGAAACTAGACCCCCCCAAGGAACTTATCTAGATGTGTGGTGAGCACCTTGAACCCCCAAGTGCTTCACAGAAGTTTATAACGTAGAGTCATGAAAATAAAATATCTAATTTTTTCCACAAAAATGATTTTTTGCCCTCAAATTTTTATTTTCCCAAGGGTAACAGGAGAAATTAGACCACAAAAGTTGTTGTGCAATTTATCCTGAGTACGCCGATACCTCATATGTGGGGGTAAACCACTGTTTGGGCGCACGGCAGAGCTTGGAAGGGAAGGAGAGCCGTTTGACTTTTTCAACGCAGAATTGGCTGGAATTGAGATCAGACGCCATGTTGCATTTGGAGAGCCCCTGATGTGCCTAAACAGTGGCAACCCCCTTATTCTAACTCCAACCCTAAGCCCAACACACTCCAAACCCTAATCCCAACCCTAACCATAACCCTAACCACAAACCTAACCTTTACACACCCTTAACCCTAATCCCAAACCTAGCCGTAATCCCAACCCTAGCCGTAATCCCAACCCTAGCCCCAACCCTAACCCTAACTTTGTCCCCAAGCCTAACCTTAACTTTAGCCCCAACCCTAATCCTAACTTTAGCCCAACTCACTTTAGCCCAACTCTAACTTTAATGGGAAAATGGAAATAAATACTTTTCTTTATTTTATTATTTTTTCCCTAGCTAAGGAGGTGATAAAGGAGGGTTTGATTTACAATTTTTATTTATTTTGATCACTGTGATAGGGTCTATCACAGTGATCAAAATGAACCAATAGGAAAAATCTCCTATTGTTGCCGAGTGCTGGCCGGCAGATCTCAGCAGGCGCACTGCGCATGCGCCCGCCATTTTCTCCCGGAGGAAGACGCAGGTGGCCAGGGGGACTTCAGGGGGGCCTGCAGGGACACCAGAGGTACTGGGGGTGATCAGGGGACTGGGGGACCATATTACTATCTCCTCTGATGTGTGATCACATCAGAGGAGAGAAAAATTAAATGGGAAATTGGACTTTTTTGTTGCGGTCGCCATTATACCGTTAATAACGGCAATCGCAACATGGGGGTCGGTAAAAACTGACCCGAATCATGTTCTCGGTGTCTCAGCTACTCCCCATAGCCTAGACCCTGGAGAAATTCTGACGCTGGGGGGCGCTATAACCTCAAGCCTCAGAACCGTTAAAAAGGGATGCTGTGGTTTAAGTACCCTTAACTGCTACCGTTAAAAGGTGTATCAGCGATCGTTAAGGGGATAAAATGGACTGGGGCAATGTGGAAAACTGTTCTGTGGTCAAATGAATCAAAATTTTAAATTCTTTATAGAAACCGGGTACGCCATGTCCTATGAACTCAAGCAGAGGACTATCCAGTTTGTTTTAGTGCACAGTTCCTGCATATCTGATAGTATGGGGTTGCATTGGTCCTTTGGCATGAACAGCTGACACATCTTGAAAGGCAGTATCAAGTCTGAGCATTGTATAGAGGTTTTAGAACAATCAATGCTACCATCCAGACAATGACCATTTCAAGGAAGGCCTTGCATATTTCACAGAAAATTTTGGACAAATAACTGGCCCGCCTACAGTCCTGACCTTTCGAAGGCCAAAAACATTTGGCTCATCTGAAGCAAAAAAATCTGGCAAAGTCGACCCAGGACTGTTTATTAGTTCATTTGTGTTTTCTATGATCTTTTGATTATAAAATATGGCTATAAGATTTTTCCAAATCATTGCATTCTTATTTAATTACATATTACACAGTGTCCTAACTTTTTTGCAATTGGAATTTTTATATTTCATGGAAATACATTTTTAGGACTTCAAGTGATTTATTTTCCCTTGCTCTTATTAGCCAATATGAAGACATACAAAAACTTTACCTTCACTTTCCTTAGGCTCTTTGCTGGGTCAGAAAAATTTTGAAGACTTTCCAATGCATTGTCCACAAGTCCCAGGGAATATCGTCTCTGCTGCCTGCGAATTACCTCCTTCTCCAGCCACTCTGGGGTAGTTTGGATCTGCTCTCTAGGTTCTTCAGCATAGTCATATGGGGATAGAGTTTGGCCCCTAGTTGCCACCACAGCAGTTTTTGCCCTCTGTGGAACAGATGGATTTGAAGCAGCAGTAGCTTGTCTTATCTCACTGAAAAGACTGTAAAAAAAAGTTTGGTTAGTTTGGGTTAATAAAAACGATGTACACTTTAGCAAGAATTTTTTGTTGTTGTTCATTTGCTTTCCAAATACAATGCTAAGAAACTATCTAGTCTGCATTAATTTTTTTCTACCATTTTGCTGCTTTACAGTGTCTGTAAGTCCTTTTATTAACAGCGATCTGATAAAATGTTGCAAATCCATCAGAGCTCCACGGTGCAGTAATAGAGACACATACGGTAGCAGCGGCTCAGCATTGGGGTATCAGGTACAGTAATAGGGACATATACGGCAGCAGCGGCTCAGCATTGGGGTATCAGGTGCAGTAATAGGGACACATACAGCAGCAGCGGCTCAACATTGGGGTATCAGGTGCAGTAATAGGGACACATACGGCAGCAAAGGCTTAGCATTGGGGTATGAGATGCAGTGATAGGGACACATACAGCAGGAGCGGCTCAGTATTGGGGTATCAGGTGCAGTAATAGGGACACATATGGCAGCGACTCAGTATTGGGGTATCAGGTGTAGTAATAGGGACACATACGGCAGCAGCAGCTCAGCATTGGGGTATTAGGTGCAGTAATAGGGACACATATGGCAGCAGCTCAGCATTGGGGTATCAGCTGGATGAGGAGTTTGTGCAGGTTGGGGATAGATGGTGATAGGGCTGAAATATGAAAAGTGAAACGTGTCTGTGCTGTAATCTCTGCAGCCGAGTCCTGGCTGGAGGAGCTGTCATGTTGGTCTGGGCCAGATGGAAAAGATGTGAAAAGTGAACGATTCCATCAGAAAGATCATCAGCGGTAAGACACCAACTATAACTGTGCAGTAATCACTTATATGTTTTGTAAGACTGGTATTTACCACTGACCATATGGCGGTAATATCAATGTTGGTCTATAGGGATTATTTTCAGTAACAGCGCAGTCATCTCCTACATCCACTATTAGGGGGCGTCACCGAGTTGTAATTAAAGTTACCTAGCTAACGGGCCACTCAGAAGTTTCGCCCCCCCTGAACCAAAACCCTAGCTACGCCTCTGGCTCCATCCTGATGGTTCTCTCTGCTCCTCCCTCCCTTATTGCAGTGTTGGAGATAGCTGAAGGTCAGGGAAAGGCGTTATACACATTTCTCAAGAATGTAGACAGCAGAGAAAAAAAGTATAGTTTTTGAAAGAAGAAAGTACATGAAAAGGAAAAGTGAAGTATATGAACAGTGAAGACAGCAGCACCCTGGATACAAACAGCTCAAATACAGCCTACATTATTGGGAATGACACTCCCACAAGAGAAAAATTTGAAACTTAGATCAAGCTTCAAACTATAGATCATGGGGCATGAAAATGAATGAAGGAATGAAGGTTGCTGTCTTGGCACTGAAGTAAGATATCCTGGGACTAGGGGCTCCATCCCTATCCCTAAAGCAAGGGGCACCATAGTTATCCCTGCTCCCGGATTACTTCTGATAGTGAAGACTCAGGGGCCACGTGCCTTGCTGAACTCCTAAATCAGCCCTTATCTGTACCCCCCACACCCAGGGAAGTGGTAAGTTATATTGTATAAGAATACACAAACCAGACTAGCAAGGGAAGACATACAGAAATAAATGAAAATACCAATCATACACTCCAAAAAAGCAGAGTGGAACACTGGGAAGTAAAGGAAGGAAATCCAAATGGGAGAGGATGAGGAAAAATCATCAAGCAACAGTTTTCAGAACAACACTCCAAACGCCCCCGCAAACAACCAAATCTTCCAACTCCAGAACCAGGCAGTATAGCAGAGAGGAGTGGCCAACATTGAACAGCTGAGACAATCAAAGCAGGAAAGCTCCAGGAGCTCTCGAATTAACAGATTAACCCCTGAGAAGTATAGACTTGTTTGGTGGCCTACATAAATCATGGATTATTCTACTAGATCACACCGATACCAGCTGTAGTAGGTGATAAATCACTAGAGTTAAGGTCTCTGCCCCTACATCATGCATCATGCTTTTCTAAGTTGGATAAGTAATAACCTAGTGACATATTCGCTCTATACTGCCTATTTGGCAGATACAGTCATATGTAAAAGTTTGGGCACCCCTATTAATGTTAACCTTTTTTCTTTATAACAATTTTGGTTTTTGCAACAGGTATTTCAGTTTCATATATCTAATAACTGATGGACTCAGTTATATTTCTGGATTCAAATGAGGTTTATTGTACTAACAGAAAATGTGCAATCTGCATTTAAACAAAATTTGACCGGTGCAAAAGTATGGGCACCCTTATCATTTTCTTGATTTGAACACTCCTAACTACTTTTTACTGACTTCCTAAAGCACTAAATTGGTTTTGTAACCTCATTGAGCTTTGAACTTCATAGCCAGGTGTATCAAATCATGAGAAAAGGTATTTAAAGTGGCCACTTGCAAGTAGTTCTCCTATTTGATTCTCCTATGAAGAGTGGCATCATGGGCTCCTCAAAACAACTCTCAAATGATCTGAAAGCAAAGATTATTCAACATAGCTTTTCAGGGGAAGGATACAAAAAGTTGTCTCAGAGATTTAACCAGTCAGTTTCCACTGTGAGGAACATAGTAAGGAAATGGAAGAACACAGGTACAGTTCTTGTTAAGCCCAGAAGTGGCAGGCCAAGAAAAATATCAGAAAGGCAGAGAAGAAGAATGGTGAGAACAGTCAAGGACAATCCACAGACCACCTCCAAAGACCTGCAGCATCATCTTGCTGCAGATGGTGTCACTGTGCATCGGTCAACAATACAGCGCATGCATAACGCCTTTTTGTATGACCAAACAACTCAATCTTTGTTTCATCAGTTCACAGGACCTTCTTCCAAAATGTAACTGGCTTGTCCAAATGTGCTTTTGCATACCTTAGGCGACTCTGTTTGTGGCGTGCTTTCAGAAACGGCTTCTTTCGCATCACTCTCCCATACAGCTTCTCCTTGTGCAAAGTGCGCTGTATTGTTGACCGATGCACAGTGACACCATCTGCAGAAAGATGATGCTGCAGGTCTTTGGAGGTGGTCTGTGAATTGTCCTTGACTGTTCTCACCATTCTTCTTCTCTGCCTTTCTGATATTTTTCTTGGCCTGCCACTTCTGGGCTTAACAAGAACTGTACCTGTGTTCTTCCATTTCCTTACTATATTCCTCACAGTGGAAACTGACAGGTTAAATCTCTGAGACAACTTTTTGTATCCTTCCCCTGAAAAGCTCTGTTGAATAATCTTGGTTTTCAGATCATTTGAGAGTTGTTTTGAGAAGCCCATGATGCCACTCTTCATAGGAGAATCAAATAGGAGAACTACTTGCAAGTGGCCACTTTAAATACCTTTTCTCATGATTTGATACACCTGGCTATGAAGTTCAAAGCTCAATGAGGTTACAAAACCAATTTAGTGCTTCAGAAAGTCAGTAAAAAGTAGTTAGGAGTGTTCAAATCAAGAAAATGATAAGGGTGCCCATACTTTTGCACCGGTCAAATTTTGTTTAAATGCAGATTGCACATTTTCTGTTAGTACAATAAACCTCATTTGAATCCAGAAATATAACTGAGTCCATCAGTTATTAGATATATGAAACTGAAATAGCTGTTGCAAAAACCAAAATTGTTATAAAGAAAAAAGGTTAACATTAATAGGGGTGCCCAAACTTTTACATATGACTGTAGCTGTTCCTCCAGACTTTAATATAAACATATGTTTTCAATGGAGAAAATAAATAATTTGCTGCCAGATGCCTCTGGGAAGGATCAGATGAGAAGAAATTTGACATGCACAGTTCTTTTTTACCACTTCTTCTGCTGTCAGTTGAGAGTCAAGGACCTCATACAGCATGGCTTCCTCAGGGGAGACTCTGAGGGTGGCGATACGCGTGGGGTTTTCCCCCCTCCTCCTGTTACACCATGCGGGTATTTGGCCCCATTCCAGGACCTCTGCAGGACTCATTATTTTTATGGGTCTGCAACTTATAGGCAGTTTTTTGCATATCTATATGTTTCTTATTGTAGAGATATCTTAAGCCTCATTTCAAGAGGCTTTAGTGGCTTATATATTTTCTATTTGTACAAGCTCCATATAAGAATCTTGTTTTCTTTATTTCCATCTGTTTACATTTGGAGGTTTCATCGTTCCTCCAGAGGCACTATATTATATGGATTTCAATGTACCTTTACAGCCTATATCGGGAACAGCAGGCTTTTTATTGTGATGTATATTATCTGCTTGCTTTTTACCCCAATAATATAGGTCTGTGTATTTATGGTTGCTTGCAATGAGCCCACCTGACTGTTCTTTATGATATGAAAATTTCTTGCTCTTTGTATTTAATGCCTTGTCATGTTACATTATTATGTCCATTACATGGTGTATATAGATCCTATTTTATGCATATATTTGCATCTTTATGCATTATTATATTATGTGCCTTTGCCCAGCATATTGGAGGAGGTGAATATTAGGTTCTTATTTTTAGAACCTCTTTCTTTGGAGTGTCATTCATGGCGAATTTGTTTTGGCCTTTTTAATTGTTTTTAATTCAATTCTTGTCACTCATGTGTTTTTCCTTTTTGTATGCTAATAAAATTTACTATTTTCATATATTATGTTATACTTCTGATTCTGGGGTTGATCGCGTCCATTATACACACTTCTTTTTCTCCATTTTTTTTCCCCCATGCCAAAATACACGCACATCTCCACTCCGTACACCTCGTACACATGCGGCTCTGCTCCGTACACACACGGCTCCGCTCCGTACACCTCGTACACACACGGCTCTGCTCCGTACACCTCGTACACACATGGCTCTGCTCCGTCCACCTCGTACACACGTGGCTCCGCTTCATACACTTCATACACACACGGCTCCGCTCCGTACACACACGGCTCTGCTCCGTACATCTTGTACACACACGGCTCCGCTCACCTCGTACACACGTGGCTCCGCTCACCTCGTACACACGCGGCTCCGCTCCGTACACCTCGTACTCACATGGTTCCGCTCACCTCGTAAACACACGCGGCTCCGCTCCGTACACACACGGCTCCGTTTCATACACCTCGTATATACACGGCTCCGCTCACCTCATACACACGCGGCTCCGCTCCGTACACACACGGCTCCGCTCCGTACACCTCGTACTCACACGGCCCCGCTCACCTCGTACACACGCGGCTCCACTCCGTACACCTCGTACACACACGGCTCCGCTCCGTACACACACGGCTCCGTTTCATACACCTCGTATATACACGGCTCCGCTCACCTCATACACACGCGGCTCCGCTCCGTACACACACGGCTCCGCTCCGTACACCTCGTACTCACACGGCCCCGCTCACCTCGTACACACGCGGCTCCACTCCGTACACCTCGTACACACACGGCTCCGCTCCGTACACACATGGCTCCGCTCACCTCATATACACGTGGCTCCGCTCCGCACACCTCGTACACACAAAGCTCCACACACCTCGTACACACATGGCTCCGCTCACCTCATATACACGTGGCTCCGCTCCGCACACCTCGTACACACAAAGCTCCACACACCTCGTACACACACGGCTGTGCTACATCCACCCTGTAAACCCCTCCTGAGCCCTGACCTCACACATAAACTTACCCTCATCTAGCAGTGCACCATGACAACCAGGTCGGCAAAGTCCTGCATACACGAGGCTCCTGATTATGTGACCCCCCTGACTTCTCCCCTCCTGTGACCTCATTACAGATCCTGTGAGCAGCCATCGCGCCACTCACAGCAAGGAGCTGCATAGCCAATGAGCGGCTGCAGCTCTGCGATCTGGCCCCTAAACACTCCGGGCCCCGTCACAGCTGCAACCCCTGCGACCGTGGTAGTCCCGTCCCTGGCACCATGTCACACCCCCATAGCCTCCCCATGCCCACCCAAACAGCCCATACACATGAGAAGAAAAAAAAACACCACATACCTTGGTCCCATTCCCCGGCGCTCTGCTTCTCTCCCTGCCTCCGAGGCGCGGACTCTCCGAAGTACACAGCTCACCCGATGAAATGACATCATTGCGTCAGCTGTTTCACATGCTGATTGGTGGAGGAAGTGGCCGGAGGCCCCTTCTCCACCAAAGGAGTCAGCGGCGCAGCACAGAGCTGCATATGGAAACAGCCAGAGGGCCGGATGTGGCCCACGGGCTGCACTTCGCCCAGATCTGGCTTAGACCCTTGGGGTCAGCTGCTACTACCGGACGTGGCTCTGGAGTGGTACCTAGCAGCTACCTGCTGCACAAGCCTGACCTCACCAATAGAGGCTGAAGTGAACACCAAGGTAGCTGCTTATTCACGCCCCTCCAGGGTAGGTATGGTACGTGGCACAGTGGGTCCACAAACCACGTGCGCCACCTGCACTATGTAAGAATTTCAAATAAAGGAGTTTTCTGTGTGTTTATTTCAATTATAGGACTTTTTTACTACAGGGTTAGTAATGGATAGACGCCTTTTCCATTACTACCCCGTAGGTTTGATGTCAGCTGACATTACAAAGCTTATAGCAACTCCTCAAATGTAACCCCACTTGCCACTGCACCAGGGCAAGTGAGAAGAGCCGGGCAAAAAGCCAGAATTGGTGCATCTAATAGATGCACTTTTTCTGAGGCAGCTGCGGTCTGCTATTTTTAGGTTGGAGAGGGCCAGTATCCATGGCCCCTTCCCAGTCTGAGAATACCAGCCCCCTCATTTATGTTGGTTAGACCTGGTGCTAATGCCACAAACTGACAGACGGCAGCGAGCCACGCATCATGGGCCCACAAGCGACATGTGGCTCCCAAGGCCACAGGTTGGGCACCCTACTCTAGATAGATGCAGCTCTCAGAAGCTTTCCATATATATCACAACTTATGGCATATCCTGTCAGTATGACATAAATATAAGAGCTTAGCGCAATCCCTTTAAGGGAATTACAATGATTGCCATAATACTTGTCACACAGAATCTATAACCTTTTCAGTAAACCAAAATATTAGAAAACAGCCAAGACAGAAACAGCTGAATAGAATATTGTAATACATCTCACAGGAAAACAACTTGTTTTAGTTCTAGCTAATCTTTTGCCAATGAAATATTCCTCATAGCCGTATATTGTACAATCAAATATATAAAGTAGATGTATGAAATTCACAATTCAGTGTGTTACATGCTGATGACATTTATTACAATGCATAACCTCTGATACTATACAAAATATTTCAAACAGAAAATGTTGCTCTCTAAAAATTACAAAGCCCTACACATCCTGTTATCCTGTGACATTTCCCACCGTAATAGACATCACCAATTCTAATCTGTGAATTAAAATTCATGCATCTCATCACATTTATCAGGTAAATATTCTCACAGACCAAGGTGCATTATTCATTAGCCCATGAGACTACACTGTATCCAGGCTCAGCATCATTCCATTCCAACATGCGGCAACATTCCATTGCCATAGCAACAGTAAACAACCTCTACACACTGATAATTTCTCAGTACAGCTCCCCTACCCAAAAACACCAAATCCAAACTTCATTTCACAAGTTCAAGGTTTCTTACCTGTGGGCATTGTATGTCTCTAACCTGCCCAGGGCAGAGCTGGGTCTCAGCTTCATTTTCTGGTACATGGTTTCAAAGTCCAGTTGGAAACCACTTTGTCGTTCTAGTGCGTTTGCATTGATCGATAGAGGTCACTTAGCAGGGATGCTGCTCCCTGCCCCTCTCATCTGCCAGGGGAGGTACTGACAGAGTCAACTGTGAATTTGAAAGCCCCTCTAAGAGTGATCACTATAGCCTCCCCTCTCCTCCCTTGTGCTACTGTTCTTAGCTCTGTGTGTGTTTGCAGGTCAGGTGACTCCTAGCTTGATCCTGCCTCTAGAGAATAAAGTAGTTGGCTCAGGTTTCAGTGCTCAGTCTGGCAGGTTACCAGACAAATAAATAATAGTAGTAATACAGTAATCTGTCCTCAGCATAATCATAGCAATTTCAGAAAATGTTTACATTTAAAATATAGTCTTTATGTGTATTGTTACATGGCTTTTATACAATATTGTTACCACGTACGTGGCAATATATCTGAGCATATAGTGAGTTTTCTGTAGACTAGACACAAGTGACAGTACAGAAATGTGCTCTAAGTACTGCACTGAAGTCGGGCCGCCATCAGGGCATTACTGCCCTGACTGGCGTATGGGGCCCGGTGGGCAGAGGGGGCCCGCTTCAGGTCCCGACTCATCTGCTCACCAGGCCCTACCGGCAGGCTGAACCGGGCCCTAGGGGCAGTTCAACTCTATTGATGTGCGGGCCCAGGCCCGCACATCAATAGTTAACTGCCGCCAGCCTGGCAGCTGACATCAGCCACAGCGCCAACGTCGCCGGCAACTGACGTCATTGTCATTCACCGGCAAGTGCGCGCTTCAGCGCATTTTTATTTTTATTGAAAGCGGCAAGCCGCTGGCAGAATGGACACGGGGGCAGAATGTGAGTCACAGGGGGCAGAATGTGAGACACGGGGGGCAGAATGTGACAGTGAGACACAGGAGGGGGCAGAATGGACACGGGGCAGAATGTGAGACACGGAGCAGGAATGGACATGGGAGCAGAATGTGAGACACGGGGAAGAATGGTCATAGTGCAGAATCTGAGACATGGGGCAGAATGGACATTGGGGCAGAATGTGAGACACGGGGCAGAATGTGAGAAACGGGGCAGAATGGACATGGGGCAGAAACTGAGACACGAGGCAGAATGTGAGACACGGGGGCAGAATGGACACGGGGGGGCAGAATGTGACAGTGAGACACAGGAGGGGGCAGAATGGACACGGGGCAGAATGTGAGACACGGGGCAGAATGTGAGACACAGGATGGGGCAGAATGTGACAGTGAGACACAGGAGGGGGCAGAATGTGAGATACAGGAGGGGCCTGGATGCAAGACACAGGGGGCAGGATGGGAGACACATGGTGCAGGATCATGGGGAAGGATGGATACAATATAGACCGATGAGGCAGAGTCAGGAGATCATATGGGGGCAGAATGAATACTTATGAGGGCATGATGAGAGAACATATGGCTGGAGCCAGGAATGAGACACACTGGGGCCATGATGGGGGATATTATTACCATAGGGGATAATTAAGGGATATTATTACTGCAATGATGTATTTATTTAATTTTTTTGAGGATACTATTTTAAATGGGGGGGTCCTGTTACTGTGCAGAGCGACACTATGTCGCCATTATTTCTTCATGTGGTGCAGTGTAGAAACTGGAAAAAAAATTAAGTAATGTGTTCTGCAAGTGTAGCTCTAGATAACTGTGTTATTTCCTGCAGAGACGAGCCCTGGCTGGAAGACGTGATGGCGGTCTGTGCTAGATGAAAGATGAAAAGCGAAGCTGAAGGACTTCCCCTAGAGATGTCACTGGTGAATCAGTGTGTTACCTGTACACTGACACTATACACTATATACAGAGTGCCTGTGTACAATGTCACCAATGATCATTGTATTACCTTTACACTGGCACTATATACAGAGGTCCTGTGAATAATGTCAGCGGTGATCACTGTATTACCTGTACACTGACACTATATACAGAGCTCATGTGTATAATGTCACTGGTGATCACTGTATTACCTGTACACAGACACTGCATACTAAATACAGATCTCCTGTGTACAATGGCACTTATGATGATAGTATTGTTTTTTATTAATGTTCAGTATTGTAGTATTCAGTCACCATGTGGTGGCAATATGTGGTCTGGGCATGGTGTGGCTGTATTTGTTCCTTGTATGTGGTATTATTGGTCACCATGTGGTGGTAATATGGTGTCTGGTCATGGTGCGGTGGTATTTGTCCTTTTGGATGTGATATTATTGGTCATTTTTAAAAATTGAAAAATAAATAAAAAATATACCTAAATTGTATTGGATACTTTAACAAATGTTTAATAGGTTAGCGTAGAGTAGGGCCTGGCCAAAAGAGTCTACCTTGTTGTGGTGGCAGATTTAAAAAATCTTTTGGCCAAAACAAAAGCTGCTGGTTAAGTGTGTCATCTGGAGATGGGAACTGTTAATGTGTGATTGGTGAGAAGTGGAGTTTTTCCAAGAGAGAGTGGTGGGACTGTGGACAGTTTGAGGGGTGGAGCCTGGGCGGAGTCTCAAGGGGGCCCTGAAAATTTTGCCAGTATGGGGCCCCGAAATTCCTAGTGGCAGCTGTTATGAGCTCATTTTCTGCTCCACCAGTTGAGAGTTCTCCTTCCGGTCTCCCTCTGGTGGTGACAGGAGGTAGTGAGGTTGGTTTAATTGGTAGTGATCTGCCACCTGGTGAGGAGGATAACGATTGGATCTCTGGAGTATCAGACTGGATATAAGACAGCCGACGCCCTATCCTGGTGCTGGTGATTCAGTCTGCTTCTCAGGTCTTGGACTCAGCTCTGTTCCAGTCTTCTCAAGTTAAGTTTGTTTTTTGCTAATGTTCACACTTGCTCTTGTTGGTCAATTCAGTTTTTTGTGTGGTCAGCCAGCCTGGCTGGGCTGTGCTGAATTTCCACTCTTATTTATCTGTATTTGCCAATTTGCTCTTTTTTGTCCCTTATTAGATTGGCCTCTTTTGCTCTGTCTCAGAATATTTCAGAGTGCTGATATAGTGAGAGAAGTCTAATGACTTCAGGGTTAATTTTGCTATCAGATGTGTTGGACATTATTTTTGGTAGGGTGTTTGGCAGATTGCAGACAGTGTCTTTCCTTTCCTGTCCTTTCTAGTTAGTTTGGCCCCATCGTTTGCTCAGCCTAGTTTCCTGCCTTTGTAGGTGTTTTCATCTTGTTTCACCGTCAATACATGTAGGGGGCTGTCTTTCCTTTGGGGTCTGCTCTGGGGCAGTTAGTTTTCCTCTTTTCCTGCTTATTTAGCTCTCCGGTTGTGACGAGGCGTCTAGGACCAACGTAGGAATGCTCCACGACTGCTGCTAGTTGCGTGTTAGAATCAGGGATCTGCAGTCTGCATAGTTACCAATCTCTCTGGTTTTCTGAGACTTGGCTTGTGTTGTTTTTTTTTTCCTCGTTGACCCATTCATAACAGAATCACCAGCCATACCGCAGATTCTAGGGTACTCAAAAGCAGGGAAAAAAAAGTTTCAGAATTTTTTTTTTATATGCATTTTTTCCTCTTTTTCTCTAGGGCCGCAGGAGGATTTTTTCCTTAATGGAGATAAAGCAATTGTCTGATCATGTGGTGCAGCTCGCTGCTGAAGTGCAGGGTATTTCCACCTATGTCGCTCAATCACTTGCTGTTTAACCCAAAATCCCTACTCCTGATGTGTTTTCTGGGGATCGGTCTAAATTTTTGAATTTTAAGAATAATTGTTAATTATTTCTTGCCTTGAAGCCTAACTCATCGGGAAGCTCTGCGCAGCAGGTTAAAATTGTCATCTCCTTGCTGCGCGGCGATCCCCAGGATTGGGCGTTTTCTCTGACACCTGAAAATCCTATTCTGACTAATGTGGATGTATTTTTTCAGGCCTTGGCGTTGTTGTATGATGAACCTAATTCCGTTGATCAAGCTGAGAGAACCCTGTTGGCATTAATCCAGGGTCAGGATCCTGCAGAGTTATATTGTCAAAAATTCCAAAAGTGGGCAGTCCTTACTTCATGGAATGTTAGAGTTTATTGGCAGCCCTCTTTCGGAAAGGTTAATCAGAGACCGTAAAAGATGTTATGGTGGGATTTCCTGTTCCCTCTGGTCTTGATGGCTCTATGTCATTAGCCATTCAAGTTGATCGGTGTTTACGTGAACGTAAAACTACACGGGAGGCGCTGCCACCTTTTGAACAAATGTCAGAACCTATGCAATGTGATGGGGTTTTGTCTAGGGCACAACGTCAGGAGATCAGAAGGCGTAATAAGCTGTGTTTTCTGTGGAGACACCTCTCATACTATTTCTGTCTGCCCTAAACGAGAGAAGCGTTTTGCACACACATTTGCTGTGAGCAGTGTACAACCTAAGTTCCTTTTGGCAATTACTCTGATCTGCTCCTTGTCCGCGTTTTCCACTAAGGCTTTTGTGGATTCAGGAGCAGCTCTGAATCTTATGGATTTGGACTTTGCTAAACGTTGCGGTTTGTCCATGACACCTCTGCAGACGCCTATTCCTTTGAGGGGTATTGATGCCACTCCTTTGGCGGAGAATAAACCTCAGTTTTGGACCCAGGTGATAATGCCAGTTGCCCCAGACCACCAAGAAAATTGTAAATTTTTATTGCTGAATAATTTGCATGATACTATTGTTCTGGGGTTCCCCTGGTTGCAAACTCATAACCCAGTTTTGGATTGGAGATCTGTGTCTGTGGTGAGTTGGGGTTGTCAGTGTGTTCTTAGGGACGCTCCTGTGTTCTCCACCTCTCCTCAGTCTCATGATATTCCTGATTATCTGGTTGATTTCTCTGATGTATTTAGTGAGAGTAAGTCTGCGTCTTTGCCCCCTCATAGGCGTTAAGACTGTGCAATTGAGTTGATGCCTGGGTGTAAATTTCCCAAGGGTCGGCTTTTCAACTTATCTGTACCCGAACATGATGCTATGTGATCCTATATTAAGGAGTCGTTGGAGAAGGGTCATATTAGACCATCCTCGTCACCTTTAGGCTCTGGTTTTTTTTTGTGGCCAACAAAGATGGTTCATTAAGACCGTGTATTGATTATCATTCCCTTAACAAGATGACTGTTAAATATCAGTACCCGTTACTTCTGATGTCTGATTTATTCTCCA
Organism: Dendrobates tinctorius; assembly: GCF_039654945.1. Lineage (NCBI taxonomy): Eukaryota > Metazoa > Chordata > Amphibia > Anura > Dendrobatidae > Dendrobates > Dendrobates tinctorius. Next base: position 36,304,982 of record NW_027361743.1, on the reverse strand, counting down.
GAGTTAAGAGTGCCTGCTGGTTTACTAAGCTTGACCTCAGGGGGGCGTATAATCTTATTCGCATCAAGCATGGGGATGAATGGAAGACGGCGTTTAATACTCTGGAGGGACATTTTGAGTATCTGGTGATGCCTTTTGGGCTCTCTAATGCCCCTTCTGTCTTCCAGTCCTTTATGAATGATATTTTACGAGACTTTGTGGATATGTTTTTGATCATCTATCTGGATATTTTGATCTTTTCTAGTGATTGGGATTCCCATGTGGAACATGTCCGGACTGTGTTCTGGATTTTGAGGGAGAATTCCCTGTTTGTTAAGGGATCGAAATGTCTCTTTGGTGTACAGAGGATTTCATTTTTGGGATTTATCTTATCTCCTTCGACTATTGAAATGGACCCGGCCAAGGTACAGGCCATTTATGATTGGGTCCAGCCTACTTCTTTGAAGGCTCTTCAGAAGTTTTTGGGTTTTGCTAATTTCTATCGTAAATTTATAGGTAATTTTTCTAGTGTTGTCAAACCACTGACTGATCTGACCAAGAAGGGAGCTGATGTGCTGAATTGGTCTCCTGAGGCTGTCTCAGCATTTCAGGAGCTTAAGCGGAGATTTACTTCAGCTCCAGTTTTACGGCAACCTGATGTCTCACTTCCATTTCAAGTGGAGGTAGACGCTTCTGAGATTGGTGCAGGAGCTGTTTTGTCCCAAAAAGACCCTGTGACTTCTAAGATGAATCCCTGTGCCTTCTTTTCTCGAAAGTTCTCTCCATCTGAATGCAACTATGACGTGGGGAATCGGGAATTGTTGGTCATGAAATGGGCATTTGAGGAGTGGAGACATTAGTTGGAGGGAGCTAGACATCAATTTGTGGTCCTCACCGATCACAAGAATCTGACTTATCTGGAGTCGGCCAAACGCTTGAATCCTAGACAGGCTAGATGGACCTTGTTTTTCACGCATTTTAATTTTGTGGTCTCTTTTCTTCCGGGCACTAAGAATGTTAAGGCAGACACCCTTTCTAGGAGTTTCTTTGCGGATTCTCTTAATGTGACCGAGCCTACTACTATCCTAGGTGAGGGGGTAGTTCTTTCTGCCATTTTGCCCAATTTGAGACGCGCCCTGGAGGAATGTCAGGAGGATAAACCTGAGCGTTGCCCTATGGGAAGATTGTATGTTCCTGACCAGTGGAGAAAGAGAGTGATGTGTGCCCAAGAGGCCATGGACCCATATCTCAATGGATTTTATTTCTGATCTTCCTGTCTCTCAGAGAATGACTGTTATCTGGGTAATTTGTGATAGATTTTCGAAGATGGTCCATCTTGTACCACTCCCAAAGTTTCCATCTTCCGCTGAGTTGGTACCCTTGTTTTTACAACAGGTGGTTCGGTTACACAGGATTCCTGAGAACATTGTGTCCGATAGAGGGGTCCAGTTTGTTTCCAGATTTTGGAAAGCCTTTTTGTTCCAATCTGGGAATTCAGTTATCCTTCTCCTCCGTGTTTCATCCCCAGACCAATGGGCAGACTGAGAGAACAAACCAGACCCTGGAGTCTTATTTAAGATGTTTTATATCTGCTGATCAAGATGATTGGGTTTCATTTTTGCCCTTGGCCGAATTTGCGCTGAACAATAGAGCTAGTTCTGCCAATTTGATGTCACCCTTTTTCTGTAATTTTGGGTTTCATCCTCTATTCTATTCAGGGCAAGTGGAATCTTCGTCCTGCCCAGGTGTGGACACGGTGGTTGTGAGAATGCAGCAGATATGGGACCAAGTGGTGGATAAATTGTCACTCTCTCAGGAAAAGGCCCAGCGTTTTTCCAACCGGCATAGGACCATTGGTCCCCGGTTTAAAGTGGGTGATATGGTTTGGTTGTCGTCTAAGAATATTCCTATGAAGGTTGCATCTCCAAAATTTAAGCCAAGATTTATTGGACCTTATAAGATTTTGGAGATTCTTAATCCTGTCTTTTCGATTGGCTCTTCCAGTTACGTTCAAAATCCATAACGTATTTCACAAATCACTGTTGAAGAGGTTTGTTGAGCCAGTGGTTCCTGTGGCGGCACCTCCTGACCCTGTATTGGTTAAAGGCAATGTGGAATATGAGGTAGAGAAAATATTGGATTCTCGTTTGGTTATTGGTTACTTTTGGTCCCTTTAAAAACAGGGTGGCACATGTTAAGGAGCTGAAACTCCTAAACCCTTCAACCAATTTTAATGTGGATACCCTCAAATGAAAGCTGAAAGTCTGAACTTCAACTGCATCTGAATTGTTTTGTTTAAAATTAATTGTGGTAATGTCTAGAACCAAAATTGGAAAAATGTTGTCTCTGTCCAAATATATATGGACCTAACTGTATACTGTATAGGGAGGCTGTGTGGGGCTCATGCCTTATATAGGGAGGCTGTGTGAGGCTCATGCCGCATATGTAGCAGGCTGTGTGAGGCTCATACTGTATATAAGGGGCTGTGTGGGGGTTTAAAGATATATAGGGGGGTGTCAGCATACTTAATTGTGCTCAATATTAAGTGATACAATTAATATTAATACATTAATATTGAGAATTAATTTCAAGCTATTGATTCGGCCCTCCACAACAGTCATGGTCTGTCATGTGGCCCCTCAGGAAAACTGATTACCCACCCCTGCTGTAGAGTGTAATTATGGAGTTCAAAGTATAAATGAATGTGCAGCAAGCTCTCACACTCCCTCCAGTGGCCACTCCAGGCAGCGAGCATATTATCAGTACTAACTGTATTATAGACACATAGGCTGTTTATTAGTTTATTATTATTTAAAAAGGTGAGAACTTCTGCCCATTTTATTAATCGTACCAGTATGAGGCGTTATCGTGAGGGCCATATCAGTTATTATTTTGAGTAGTTTAAGACCCCGTGTATCGCAGCCAATTTTCCTTTTTGTGTTTTTATTTTTCCCCCCACTTCTTCAAAAAGCCATTTTTTCCTTCTTCCATTGGCATAGCCATATGAGGGCTTGGGTTTTTTTTTTTGCAGGATGAATTGTAAATTTGAATGAAACCATCCATTTCTTCCATGTAATGTATTTAAAAAGAGGCAAAAAATTCTGTGATGGGTGATGAAATGGAGGGAATAAAAACCCCCACCATTATTTTTTTAGGTTTTGTTTTTACTGTGTTCGACATTGTCCGGGCATTGTGATTCTCCAGATCAGTAGAATTACGACAATAACAAACTTGTGTAGTTTTAATAGATTAGTGGCTAAAATCTGGACTCTTTGTGTTGATGTTGTGTCGGCATTTGGAGACCAGTAGATTTTTCTTGTTTTGATGGAGCTGGGCGAGAGCTTGTTCTCTGGAGGCAAACCCTTAGTTTTAGCCGACGTTCACACGGTCAGTATTTGATCAGTGTTTTACCTCTGTATCTGTAAGCCAAAACCAGGAGTGGGTGATAACTACAGAAGTGGTGACGTGTTTCTATTATACTTTTCCTCTGATTGTTCCTCTCCTGGTTTTGGCTTACAAATACTTATGTAAAATACTGACCAAATACTGAACATGTGAACGTGGCTTTGGAGAGATATCATTTTTGGGTACATACATTTTGATCACTTTTTCATGCTTTTTTGGGGGGTAGTGCAATGACCAAAAAATAGCAATTGTAGTGATTAGGTTTTTTTTGTTATGGAGTTTACCGCATTGAGTAATCTTAGATTTTGATAGATCAGACTCAGGCCTCATTCAGACGTCAGTTTTTTGACGTATGGGAAAATCGGACCGAGTTTAATCAGTTTTTCATTGAGAGAAAAGAAAAAACTTCCTTCACCTTCTCTTATCTTTCAGTCAGTAAAAAATAGATAGTACAGTGATGTCATCCGAGTGCTGTCCAATTTTCCACGGACTCATAGACTTTCATTGCCGAGTTTGATCCAGACATGCCTCCGTGATACTGCAAGGACCAAGCGGTCCGTAAAAAATCACTGTCATGTGAACAGTTACAGACTGTTATGTGAAATACAGGGCTAGCACTCGTACATGAAAAATTGACGTGTGAACAAGCCCTTATCAAGTTTGTTTTAAATCTTTTTTTTAAATAATGTATTTTTTGCTTTATCCTTAATTCAGCCTAGGGACTTGAACTTTACTATATTCTGCAATACTGTGGTGTTACAGTACCAGCGTTGAACTACCATTTTCATAGCTGGTACTGTACACTGTAACACCACAGTATTGCAGAATATAGTGAAATTACTGATCTCTCCTATAAGGTCCAGCCACAGGCCACGAGCCGGGCTTCATGGGAGCACCAAGATGGAGGTGATGGGGACCTTCAGTAGGCAGGTAGGACATTGGCAACCATTTTAGTAGAGACTGACAGAGGCATTTAGATTATTAAAAAAGCAGTGATTCATGCAAGTTCTGTTTGCTGCTGTTAGTGGGCTGAGCTCCTTTTCCCATTCTGTAGACCTGCACACAACAGAGAATGAACCGGTGCATCCAGTTTTGGGAAAGGAATAAAGCACCACTCCAGTGTTTATTTTTTTCAGTGCTGGAGTTGCTCTTTAGATGTACAGTAAGTCCTCTGCCCTCGCTCTTATACTCACTTTCAGGAAGCTTCACCTTTTACCGACGTTGCTCCGGTTCCGCAGTGCTATCTTGTGCCAACAACTTCTGTCTGGCCGGAAGTCCAAAGTTGCGCCACATGAGATCAATGCCAGTCTATGACAGCCAGAACGAGGCTCTCATAGAGGTGTAATGAAAAGTGACCTCCGGCGCGCTCCATAAAGCACTGGAGCTGCTGGCATGTCACTTTTCGCAGGAGGCCAACGGGAGCGATACTAGGAGAGGATGAAGGCAGTAGCAGGTGAGAATGAGGCAGGGGAGTTACATTAGTTGTTTTTTCAGAGGGCCATGGACATGAAAAGTCCTGTTTGGACCGCACGTCACATGCACGGATATGCCGGACGCTAATTGCGTGATATTATTTATAGCAGACATCACTTTTCTTGTCCGCATCCCTGTGAAAAAGCTAGTACGAATCGCACGTCGGTGCTGATCCCTGGGATCCTGCACTTGCACTTTATTATGGGTAAGCTTCATCAATTGTGTTTGATTTATGCAGATGTAACGTTTTGGTGCAGTGTCAATATTGTTAGTTGACATTCATGTGATTGATGAGCCATGATTTTTGCACATGCACTTTAGTGATGTCTCACTGACTAACATATACAGCTACAGGATTCATATGAATGGTGAGTCAGGCTATTCTTTTAGATTTTACTTCATATGGTATAACCCGAACTTTGGTCTGTGCATTGTAACTGATGACTCTTTTTGACCATTGCTCTTTTTTTCCCAAGGTGATACTGTATCTTCTTTTTGTTCACTTCTTTTTTTGACCAGGTTTTGTGTGTAATTAATTTTTGTGTAATTTATAAAGTAATGTTAATTGATTATATATATGAAGTCAGCACTCCATTTTTCATCTTTAACAACCTCATCCTTGCAGTGTGATGTCTGACGTCACCCCGGGCCTGCTAATAAGTCGAGGTGCTGGGGATTCCTGCAGGTAGGAGGTACTTTGCAGACCTTCCGTCCCATGCTAATTGAGTACTGATGTGGCCACTTGACTATGGTCTAATGAATCGATTCTCTCATATCAAATATTCAAGGTTTGATTTATGCAAAACTTGGTGTAAAATGGAACATTTCTATCGCTCACCACTGTTTATGGTGTTACTACTTTTCCAATGAACCAGAATTGTATAACTTTCCAAATGATTACATTATGTGAACCCATTGCTAATTCTTTCTCTAGCAACAATGCAAGTCAGTAGCACGTTGCAAAAATTCAAGATTTACTTCAAACACTGCAAGTCAACTTTATTATCTAGTCCAAATGTGAAGGTTCAGTAACGTTCTGATGTGGCCATATCATGAGTGATAAATCCCAGGTAGTCACATGCAGTGAGGTAGCCGGAGCCAACTCCAAGTCAAGCCTGACCGATGAGTACAACAGCACACACTGAGTTATCACACCGATCATCTGTAATTGCAGACGATGAGCCTCTCACACACCAGAAAAAATCATTATTAAATAACAATCCGCTTCTCACACAATTCTTTGTTATAACTGTGTTCTAGAAATCTCAGTAGTAACCAATATTACCCAATACTATGACCGCCTTAAATGGCCAATCTATCCAGGTACTTAGTGATGCAAAGGATGATGCTTACTTTGATAATCTGCAGGATAAATTGACATTTTGGAAATGTAACCCCTTCCTGATGTAGGATGCAATAGTACACCCTACATTGAGTCATCATTAGTGATGAGCGAACGTGCTCGGATAACGTCTTATCTGAGCACCCTCGGGTCTTATCCGAGCATCTGGGCCTGCTCGTACATTATGTTCGAGTCTCTGCGGCTGCTAGACAGCCTTAACACATTTGGGGATTGCGTAGCAAACAGGCAATCTCCACATGTGTTGAGGCTGTCTAACTTATGCAAATCATGCAGCCAAAGGGACTCGAACATAATACACCAGCATGCCCAGATGTTTGGATAATACCCGACCGTTCTGGGATAAGACCTTATCTGAGCACATTTGCTCATCATTAGTAATCATGTATGGAGCAGGTTCAGAAACTGAGCACACAACATGAACAGCAGATGTCAGCTGTGATATACAGCTGCCTTTAACATCAGAGACCGGAGCTAACTCTGATCGCTGCTGTTTAGCCATGTAAATGCCACTTTCAGTCTCTGACAGCTGTACTTAAATTGACTAATTGCTGGTACAGGCACACACTGGCCAATAGATTATCATAGCATATAAGACTCTGTAGTCTGCTGAAGACTCCCATGGCAGTCATCTCATTTCTCCTGTGGCTTGGCTTCAGAGGACAGTGTCATTTTCTTTATATGCTGCAATGGTAGTAGTATTGCAGTATATAGAATAAACAGAGGTTGAAAACAAAAAAGGGAAATTTGCCTGTTTTTGGTTGCTGCAACTTCACCTCCATAAATGCAATAAAAAGCAATCAAAATGGTGCATGTAACCCAGAATGGTGTCAATAAAAATAACTGTCAACCAAAAAAAATACAAAAGTTACGGGTCTTAGAAAATGGTGGCATAAACTTTTTTTTTTTAACAAATTTACACTAAGAATATGGTTAAACAAATGTAATCAGCAAAACTACAGCTTCTCCAGCAAAAAAACTATTCTTTGTACGTCTATGTCGAAAAAAAAAAATAAAGTTAGGATTTTTGGAAGAAGGGGAGGAAAAAACTAAAAAGCAAAATCGTAAATTAGCTGACTCAAGCTGTCATTGGATCCTTTTTTTTGCTTCTCCTGATCAGCTGTCTGATGCACACATCATGGTAAGCGAACTACATCTTATTTTTCTATGGAAAAAATGGGGTTAACATCCACACTGCATATCAATTTGTGCTGCAGATTTTTTTTGCAACCTACAATAACATTTGGAAAAATGTCATCCACTTCACTGCATGCAGATCCGCTGTATGTGAACAAACCCTATGATTAGGCAGATTGGAGCGCTAATGGTAAATTAACATCCATCTTTCTCAAATCATGACACAAATATTAAACGGTTAATGGAAACTTTACATGCGTTGAAGAGATGACTTACAGATAATTTCTAATTTCAGAGGAAAGTCACCTTAAAGGGTTTGTGTTAAAAACTCTGAGGACATATAGGGCATACGTGCTAATAAAAGGGTACTCGATGCTGCTCACTTCCATGCTGATGACTTTATGAACCCCAAAATCTATACAAACACTTGTACTATCGGTAGATATTGCGATAATTTTTCGGCAGGTGTGTGGGGTGGTGGCATCATCGGCTCCACCTCTCATCATCGGCTTCAACGTTCAATGCAAACGTGAAACTGGACAACCGCTTTAATGTCCGATCAGTGGATGAGACGGTTTTAACCCCTGCTGCTAGCCAGATTAAAAGAGCAGGGACTCTAGAAAGGCGCCGTGCCACTTTATTTTCCATCTCTAGAAGTTAGATTGTAACTCACTCTAGTAATTTGGTACCAATACAACCTCCAGAGAAAGCCAGGAGACTTTGTGGCACGGTGCTTTTGTAGCACCACTGCCACTTCATCCTAGTGGTCAGCGGCACACAGGTCAGAGCCCACCACGCAGACACTGATGGTATATCATAGCAATATGTGACCAATATTTGTCCTGAGACAACCCTTGTAACTCAACCTTCAGTTCAGAACATGTGAGATAATTGTCAGCAGTAGAATCAGGGTTGTTGGCTCCCACCTTCTTGCTAACGACCACTTAATTTTATTTGCTTTCACATTAATTCCATGTGTTGATTGTCAGTCACATGGAAGGTTTTCAGAAGCTAATAGAAAGATAAAGAGAGAATAATTTAATAAGTTCCATAAAATGGTGGCAAAAGTTCTCCAACAGGTGACGGAGTCACGAGTTACCTTCATTAGGAACAGTCTGCAGATAGCGCGCCGCTTCCTCAGGACTCAATGAATGCGCGAGTGCTGAAAGGTCAACGAAGCTCCTTCCGAAATGCCTCTGATATGTGGTCAGCTGCTTCTTATTTTCTTGGTTACGAATATGAGAATATGTCACCACAGGAACTAAAATGTCAAGGGAAATTAAATAACAACGCCCTTAGAATATGTGCTGTCTACGTGAAGGATCTGCCATTCACTTATGTGCAGAGATGCCATTAGCTAGAGATTATATTTAACGTGCCCTCTAGATAAGTGGAAACCGGCAGCTTCTTACAGGCAGGGGACTTACTGAAATTGTATTTTACTTAAAGTGAGGGTTCAGTGGGACAGTTATGGTGGATTTACACTGGTCCTTCGGGGGTTATAGAATAACCACCGATTGGCTACATGTGAGCATATGGGCAGTTGTTTAACAGCCGGTATAGAAAGTCTTACTGCACTTCCATGAGCACAAACCAATCATTGATTGTTCTGCGCAAATAGAATGGATCCCGTGTGTGCTAGATCCAGGAAGGTGACAGCAAGTATGATTTGTTTTATTATTTTTAAACATTCCAGCCTTTAGGTAACAAGGGAGTTTTGCCCGGACAATCCCATTAAGCCTGAGATTTCAAAAAGAACTTTGCTGCAGTCAGTATCATCAGTGGCTCAAGCTGCTGCTCTGTCCTCAGGTAGAAAGCTTTGTGTCACTTCTCTAGGTTTTGACAAAGAAACTTACCAACTCCCTTAACTGAAAGATGTCGATTTGAGTAACACCCATACTTTCGGGTGAAATCATCCAGTTTAGGACAACGGGGTTGGACTTGATAATTAAACCTTGATTCAGTGGCCAGGGGCTTTGGAACATCATTTCTCCAGTTTGGAGATGTTTCGAGAGCATATTTGACCTGATAACCTGTATGTGAGATCACAAAGCAGAAGAAGAAACAACAAGAACAAGAATTAGGATTAGAGGAAAATGAGCGAAGCCTGAACTCTATTATGTTATTGAAATGTAGCAATATAGTCTTGCACTGACTGTGGTTTAGGGGCACAGTCTTTACTTCTAATTTTATCCCCTTCATGTCATGGCCAATTTTAATTTTTGTACTTTTATTTTTTTCCTTTCTTTTCTCCAAAAGCCATAATTTTTTATTTTTCTGTCCACATAAAAGGTACGAGGGCTTGTTTTTTGTAACACACAGTGTACTTTTATCTTATGATATAATGTATCGAAAATGGGAGAAAAAAATTCCAAGTGAGGAGAAATGATGAAAGAAAAAGAAAAACAATTTCACCAATGTTTTAAAGGTTTTGCTGTTTATAGCATTAAAGGGAATCTGTCAGATATGAGGTTAATCTGCAGGTTAGTAGCATTCTGAAGCCGTACAGCCTCTGCACTGAGAGCCCGGCTACCTGGAGGAAATTATCTTTATTCCTCTCAGCAGCCTCTAGATTTCAGTCATAGGGGTGTGGCCAGAGACGTTTCAGTCACCGCTCAGTACACCGTGAGCTGCAGCTGTAACCGCACCCCGGCACTGACTGACAGCCGGCTCTGTACTGATGCAATGCAGAGATGGCTGTCAGTCAGTGCCAGTGCGTGATTACAGCCGTTGCTCTCTATGTACTGAGCAGTGACAGAAGCAGCGGCAGACGAGCCTCTATGACTGAAAGCCGGAGGCTGCCAGGAGAAATAAAGCTCATTTTTTCCTGGTAGCCGGGCTCTCAGTTCAATGACTGCGCATCTTTAGAATGCTATAAACCTGCTGTGACTGTCATGGTTTGAACAGGGTTCTTGCCCTGCACTCACAGGGTTAAGTGTTCGTGGCCTCTTTCTGAATCTGGGAGGGGTATTTATACTCACTGTTTACCAGTGTTCTCTGTCAGCTATACTGTTGTTCTGGTGTGTCTGACCCCCTGGTGTGCGTGTATTCTGAGTTGCTTGTTTGCTTCCCGTGTATGACCCGGTCCGTTCCCTCACTCTGTACTCCGTTTCTCGTTTTGGCACTATTGTCTTTTCCGGTTCTGACCTCCTGGCTTGGCTATCGTTACTCCGTTACAGTTTGTCCCTATTGTACCGTCTATTGCCCGTTCTGGTTTTCTGATCTATTGCTACGTCCTGACTATCCATTCTGTCTAACCCTTTGGTACTGTATTGCTATCTCGTGCTTTGACCCGGCTTGATCTGGTTTCTGTCTCTGTCTATGCCCCTTGGTTACATTGTCCAGTAGTTACCTTTCTAGGAGTTTCCCTGCAGCTCCTGGCTCTGTGGCCACGCCCCCAGCAGTCACATGCTTTAGGTCCTGTGAGCTTGGAGCATGCATTGTCACCACTGAGACCCCGCTCCGCAGGTATCTTTGTGCACAGTCTTTGTAATCAGGACACGTGCACTGGCTCAGTGAGCAAGTGCAGTGCGGTGTTCCTTACAGTGACAAAGTCACTGGCAAAGTACTGGAGGGGGGAGATATGTTTCACTGAGGCTATTAGTGTGACGTCCGTCCGCAAATCTGTGCTGCAATAGGGACAGCACCCCGAGAAACCCCGAGACCCTCAACCCCTATACAGGGATCTGGAATTGTAGCAAGGCCCAGGGAGTGGCTGTCTAGAGGAGCAGTGGGCCAGAGCAGGACGGTCGCCAAGGGAAAAAGGCAGGGAATCCAAAACGTAGACAGAAATTGGGAGAGCAGCGGAGGTACCGAATCGGCAGGCAGTGGCAGAGTAAACAGTCCAGGCCAAGGTCACAAAAACGGGAGTGTGGCAACGGTACAAAAACGGCAGGCAGTAGCAGAGTCGAATACCCATGCCAAGGTCACAAACCAGGAGAGTAGCAGAGGTACAAAATTGTCAGGCAGTAGAGGGGTCAGAAATCCAGGCTGAGGTCAGAGTCAAACAATAGCAAATCACACCGTAGCACACAGGGGAACCAAGAATATATCCGGCGGCTTGCAAGACCAGTCCAAGGTATTTGATTGATCAGGTCATCCCTCACAGGTTCTCGGACTGATGATGTCATCAGGATCGCCCCCAGGACCAGTCCAGATGGTGATGCACCAACCCCTTCATGACTGACAGAGGAGCGGAGCCTGCGTCCACCAGATGCCTGCGCAGGAGCCCCTTCTCTGTCGCCGCCATCACTCTAGGGCGAACCACGGCGCCTCCCAGTGGCCGAGGTAGGAACAGCAGGCCCCGAGTCAGATGGCGACGTGACAGTCCGGGACCTCCTGGTGGCCGAGGTCGGGACAGCAGGCCCCGAGTCTGACGGCGAAGTGACGGTCCTGCACCTCCTAGTGGCTGAGGCCAGGACAGCAGGCCCCGAGTCTGACGGCGACGTGACAGTACCCCCCCCTTCGAAGAAGGGCCTCTGGACCCTCAAAACCCGGTTTGTCAGGGTGAAGGAGATGAAATCTCCTAATTAATGCTTTGGCATGGATGTTCCCCGCGGGGACCCAGGACCTCTCCTCCGGGCCGTAGCCCTTCCAGTGTACAAAATACTGTACGGACCCTCTCACCTGTGCTCGAAACGCGTACAGAGACCTGGAGAATATCCCCATGTGGTAATTTTGTTGCCGTCACTTGATCATAAGCAGCCATGAATTTATTTTAAATATGATTCAATAAAAATCCTGGATTTTAATTTCTAGAGCTGGACCTGCCTTTCTTTTTTTGGATTTACTATACGTCCTGGCAGAGACGTGACCGTGCTCAGAGCCTTCCAACAGTTCCCATGAACTTATAAGAGGTGAGCTGAAATTTATTTTTCTCAGGGAGTCAAGGACACCCTGGACTTCATACTCCAAGGTACCCCTGACCGAAACACGAGGAGGAGGGGACTGGACAGGATGAATTGGGGAGCGATACAGCTTGAGGAGAGATTTATGGAACACGTTGGGCAATTTGAATGACTGAGGGAGTTTTAAACGGAAGGCTACCGGGTTAATCACCTCTATAATTTCGTATGGACCAATAAATCTGGGACCCAGTTTGGCAGACGGCACTTTAAGCTTGATGTTTTTGGTGTAGAGCCAGACCTTGTCTCCAACTCCCAGGTGCGGCCCCTTAGATCACCGTCTGTTCGCAACCGAAGCCTGTCTAACCTGGGCCCCTTTAAAGTTCGAGTTTACCTCAGACCAAATCGTTTTTAAGCGATGTATATTTTTCTCTACCCCAGGGAGCTCCAACATCCTGGCCGAGAATGAACCAAAGCGCAGATGCAGTCCATGGTTGCAGAAAAAGGGGGTAGTCTTAATGGAGTCCTGGTACCGATTATTTAGGGCAAACTCAGCTAATGGCAGATGTTCCACCCAATCGGACTGATGTTCTGACACATAACAGCGAAGGTATTGCTCCAGAGCCTGGTTGGTACGCGCAGTTTGACCATTGGTTTCGGGGTGGTAGGCCGAGGAGAAGGACAAATCAATACCAATGCGTTTGCAGAATGCCCTCCAGAACTTTGAAATGAACTGGGTATCCCTGTCGGACACAATATTGACCGGAGCACCGTGCAGACGTACAACATGCACAATGAACAGTTTACTCAAAGTTTCGGAGTTAGGTAACCCCGACAGGGGGACAAAATGACAATGTTTGCTGAACCTGTCCACCACCACCCAGATACACGTTTTCCCATCTGAGGATGGCAGGTCCGTAATGAAGTTCATGGAGATGTGGGTCCATGGACTCTCAGGGGTGGGCAAGGACTGGAGCCAGCCGGCAGGGCGATTATGGGGGGACTTGGCGCGGACACAGACTTCACACGCTAAAACATAGTCTTTACAGTACTTAACCACTGTCGGCCACCAAAAATTCCTAGTTACCAGTCTGGTGGTATTATTGAGACCAGGATGGCCTGCCAGAACAGAGTCATGCGATTCTTTAAGAATTTGTAGGCGAAACGAAGCCAGAACGAATAATTTTTTGGGGGGCGTAGTGTCAGGAGCTTTTTCTGGGGACCTACGGATCTCCTCCAGAAGGTCCAAAGACACTGCCGACACAACGATCCCATTGGCCAATATCGGGACTGGTTCACAGTCCTCGGCTTGTGAGGGGCAAAAACTGCGAGAGAGGGCATTGGCCCTCACATTTTTAGTACCAGGGCGGAAGGTGATTATGAAATCAAACCTAGAGAAGAACAAGGCCCACCTTGCTTGTCTAGGATTTAGTCTTTTAGCTGACTCCAGGTAGGTCAGATTCTTGTGATCAGTAATTACAGTGATCTTATGTTTGGCGCCCTCGAGGAAGTGGCGCCATTCCTCGAAGGCCCATTTAATTGCCAATAGTTCCCGATTACCTATATCATAGTTTTTCTCAGTGGAAGAGAATTTGCAGGAAAAAAAAGCACATGGACGAAGCTGAGTGAGGGATGCAGTGCCTTGCGATAGCACTGCTCCCACTCCGACTTCAGAGGCATCTACTTCTACAATAAATGGGCAGTCCAGATCAGGCTGAACCAAAACCGGGTTGGCTACAAAGCACTCCTTTAGCGTAGAAAATGCCTGAATTTCCTCAGGGTTCCAATTGGCCACGTCTGCCCCTTTCCCGGTCAAATCCGTGAGTGGTTTGGCAATTTCTGAGAAGCCCCTGATGAACTTCCAGTAGTAATTAGCAAACCCTAAAAATCGCTGCAGCGCTTTTAGCGATTTGGGTTGTACCCAAGCTTTAATAGGTTGGATCTTGGCAGGATCCATGCGGAACCCTTTGCCTGAGACCATGTACCCTAAAAACTGTACCTCCTCAGCAAAAAAACACATTTCTCTAGTTTAGCAAACAAGGAGTGTTCTTGCAGTCTCTGCAGCACAGAACAGACGTGTTGAGCATGTGTCACAGGGTCAGCAGAGTAAATCAGAATGTCATCCAAATACACAACGACATACACCCCACAAATGTCTCTGAAAATATCATTAACGAAGTTTTGAAACACGGCAGATGCGTTACTGAGTCCAAACGGCATTACAAGGTATTCAAAGTGGCCAAGGGGTGTATGAAACGCGGTTTTCCACTCATCCCCCTCTCTTATGCGGACCAGATTATATGCCCCCCGGAGGTCAAGTTTAGTAAACCAACGGGCTCCCATTAGCTGATTAAAAAGATCAGGGATGAGTGGAAGCGGATTGTTGTGAGTTCATTTTCCCCTTCACCATTGAGGTCTGATGAACTCCCTCTTCTGGTGAAGAAAGGTAGTGAGGCTGATTACCAAGCACCTGAGCAGGATGATGATGACTGGGTGACAGGAATTGCTGACTGGATATAAGGCAGCCGATGCCCTTCTACCTTACTGGTGATTTCTCTGAGGGATTCTAGGAGACCAGTCTGATTCCTGCTCCTCAAAAGCTAAGTTTTCTGTTCTGCTTTTTGCATTTGTGTTTTGGTTTTGTTTTGCCTTGTTTTTCTGGATTTCTGCCCTTCCCTGCTGGGGTGAGCTGATTTCCTTTTTGCTCTGTCTTCAGAAAATACCTGAGTACTGATATAGTTTTTTTGAAGCCTAGCGTCTTCAGGGCTTTTTTCCCTATCAGCCTGTTGGCTCTTGTTTTGATAGGGTTTTTGCGGATTGCAGACAGCAGCTTTTCTATCCTGTCCTATTTAGTTAGCTTGGGCCCCATCATTTGCTCAGCCTATCTTACTATCTGTGTGAGTGTTTTTTCTCCTTGCTTCACCGTCATTATATGTTGGGGGCTGCCTATTGCTTTGGGGTCTGCTCTGGGGCAGTTTAGATTTCCCTTTCTGTCTTTAGGCTATTGGCTGTGATCGAGGGGTCTAGGGCATCGTAGGAACCCCCCATGGCTACTGCTAGTTGTTGTTGATAATAACTGCAGCAGATAAATTATCCATCACAAAAAATGACATAAGTTCGGTATGTAATGTTCCCACAGACATAGCAATTTTGGCCGTAACAAATTTAACCCCCTCCTGAATAACAGATGTGCCATTGAAAGCCGTGGTTTTAATAGGGGCATTTAACCTTAGCAGCTGTACACCAAGATTCCTAGCAGTGAAAGAATCCATAAAATTTCCTTCAGATCCACATAAGCTTTTAAACACAGAGATTTCTGACCAAATGAAAGAGAGGCAATAAAATTTTGGCCACATCTGCAGGCAGTACCTGAGCCCCTGGGCAACCCTGGCCAGAGCCACCCAGGGGCCGATGTCCCAGGAGTGTGGATCTCTGATGTTCAGCTTTCTTCCTGAAGTCTCCAGACTGCAGCATGCTTGTGCAGGAAGATGGGAGTGATCCTCCAAGCTGTGCACTGAATCAAGTAACAGGTGTTTAGGCCAACAATCAGCTCAGGCAGGAGAAGAAGGGAGAAAAAGAAAAAAAAAAAGTTCAGGGAGACTGCTTTTGTATATGTTGGATATACACTCACTGGCCACTTTATTAGGTACACCTGTCCAACTGTGTGTTAAGACTTAATTTCTAATCAGCCAATCACATGGCGGCAACTCAGTGCATTTAGGCATGTAGACATGGTCAAGACAATCTCCTGCAGTTCAAACCGAGCATCAGTATGGGGATGAAAGGTGATTTGAGTGCCTTTGAACGTGGCATGATTGTTGGTGCCAGAAGGGCTGGTCTGAGTATTTCAGAAACTGCTGATCTACTGGGATTTTCACGCACAACCATCTCTAGGGTTTACAGAGACTGGTCCGAAAAAGAAAAAAAATCCAGTGAGCGGCAGTTCTGTGGCCGGAAATGCCTTGTTGATGCCAGAGGTCAGAGGAGAATGGGCATACTGGTTCGAGCTGATAGAAAGGCAACAGTGACTCAAATTGCCACCCGTTACAACCAAGGTAGGCAGAAGAGCATCTCTGAACGCACAGTGCGTCGAACTTTGAGGCAGATGGGCTACAGCAGCAGAAGACCACACTGGGTACCACTCCTCTCAGCTAAGAACAGGAAACTGAGGCTACAATTTGCACAAGCTCATCGAAATTGGACAGTAGAAGATTGGAAAAACGTTGCCTGGTCTGATGAGTCTCGATTTCTGCTGCGACATTCGGATGGTAGGGTCAGAATTTGGCGTAAACAACATGAAAGCATGGATCCATCCAGCCTTGTATCAACGGTTCAGGCTGGTGGTGGTGGTGTCATGGTGTGGGGAATTTTTTCTTGGCACTCTTTGGGCCCCTTGGTACCAATTGAGCATCGTTGCAACGCCACAGCCTACCTGAGTATTGTTGCTGACCATGTCCATCCCTTTATGACCACAATGTACCCACCATCTGATGGCTACTTTCAGCAGGATAATGCGCCATGTCATAAAGCTCGAATCATCTCAGATTGGTTTCTTGAACATGACAATGAGTTCACTGTACTCAAATGGCCTCCTCAGTCACCAGATCTCAATCCAATAGAGCATCTTTGGGATGTGGTGGAACGGGAGATTCGCATCAGGGATGTGCAGCCGACAAATCTGCGCCAACTGTGTGATGCCATCATGTCAATATGGTCCAAAATCTCTGAGGAATGCTTCCAGCACCTTGTTGAATCTCTGCCACGAAGAATTGAGGCAGTTCTGAAGGCAAAAGGGGGTCCAACCCGTTACTAGCATGGTGTACCTAATAAAGTGGCCAGTGAGTGTATATCCAACATATACAAAAGCAGTCTAACCAAACTTTATTTTCCCTGAACCTATTGCATCCCAGATTCTCGGACAGACGTCACCTTATATCCGGCCACAAAAAAAAAACAACTGCTTCTTCTGTATATACACAAGAAGCAGTTGTTTGTTTTTTTTTGTGGCCGGATATAAGGTGACGTCCGTCCGCGAATCTGGGCTGCAATAGGGACAGCACCCCGAGACCCTTAACCCCTATAGAAGGATCTGGAATTGTAGCAAGGCCCAGGGGGTGGCTGTCTAGAGGAGCCGTGGGCCAGAGCAGGACGTTCGCCAAGGGAAAAAGGCAGGGAATACAAAACGTAGACAGAAATTGGGAGAGCAGCGGAGGTACCGAATCGGCAGGCAGTGGCAGAGTAAACAGTCCAGATCAAGGTCACAAAAACGGGAGAGTAGCAGAGGTACAAAATCGTCAGGCAGTAGAGGGGTCAGAAATCCAGGCTGAGGTCAGAGTCAAACAATAGCAAATCACACCGTAGCACACAGGGGAACCAAGAATATATCCGGCGGCTTGCAAGACCAGTCCCAAGGTATTTGAGGGATCAGGTCATCCCTCACATGTTCCCGGACTGATGATGTCATCAGGACCGCCCCCAGGACCAGGCCAGATGGTGATGCACCAACCCCTTCATGACTGACAGAGAAGCGGAGCCTGCGTCCACCAGATGCCTGCGCAGGAGCCCCTTCTTTGTCGCCGCCATCACTCGGGGGTGAACCACAGCGCCTCCCAGTGGCCGAGGTAGGAACAACAGGCCCCGAGTCAGATGGCTACGTGACAGTCCGGGGCCTCCTGGTGGCCGAGGTAGGGACAGCAGGCCCCGAGTCTGACGGCAATGCGACAATTAGCTTCAGTGATGTGAAACCCAATAGTTTTGCTCCAGCACACTAAGTGTTGAGAGGGGTTAAGCAGCCATTTTCAAAGGGCTGGGTTTTTGTGAACAGCCATAAAGCGGGTGGGAGGTTGTTCACCATATCTCCACCCCAGGGTGTGGTCTGGGATGTAAACAATCGGCCTTCTGAGGTACTCGGTGTTCAATGTGTCTAGAGAGGCTAAATCTATAGAGGTGTTCGAGTTTGTGCTAACCTGAGCCATGTGTTTTGCTAGCCTTGAGCGGGTAGATCCCCGCAGGTCTATGATCTCTGCCATAACATTTTGTTTTGCTTTGTTTTACTGTTTTGCCCAAAATGATCCTTGTTTATTTTTACATCAAAATGGTTTATGCTGCATGTATACAATAAACCAATGAAGCACTTAACCCCTTTCCTACATTAGACGTAGTATTCCGTCCATGTGACCTGGGACCCAAGTCCCAAGGACGGAATAGTACGTGTAGCGCGATCAGCTGCGCTCAAGGAGGAAGCACAGCTGATCGCGGCCAGGTGACACCCGGCACTATGTGTCAGGGGCAGTCACGGACCGCCCCCGACACGTTAACCCCTGGCACACTGCGATCAAACACGATCGCAGTGTACCGGGGTTTAGGGAAGCATCGGCAGGGAGGGGGCTCCCTCTGTGCTTCCCTGAGACCCCCACAGCAGCGTGATGTGCAGCGCTGCTGCGGGGGCCTCCTTCCCTGCAGGTCCCCGGATCCAAAATGGTGGCGGGGACTTTCAGGGGCCTGCAGGGAGGCAGCTTCCTCATGCCTGCAAAGCGACGGCATGAGGAAGCCTGCAGCACTGACTGTGACAGATCGCTGATCTGTCACAGCGATCTGTCACATGACAGTTATGTCCCCCCCTGGGACAATGTAATAAAGTAAAAAAAAAAAAAAAAGTGTAAAAATAATTTATAAAAAAATGGCTAAATAAATTAAAATAAGAAAAATTTTCCCTAATAAATTCATTTTTTGAAAATTAAAAAAAAAACAATAAAAGTGCACATATTTGGTATCGCCGCGTACGTAACGACCTTCCCTATAAAACTGTCCCACTAGTTAACCCCTTAATTGAACCCCTTAAAAAATAAAAATAAAAAAACGAAACAAAAAATAAAGCTTTATCATCATACGGCCGAACAAAAAGTGCAATAACGCGCAATCAAAAAGACGGATATAGATAACCATGGTACTGCTGAAAATGCCATCTTGTCCCGCAAAATACGAGTCACCACACAGCGTCATCAGCGAAAAAATAGAAAAGTTATAGCTCGCAGAATAAAGCAATGCAAAAATAATTATTTTTTATATAAAATTGTTTTCATTGCATAAAAGTGACAAAACATAAAAAACTACATAAATGAGGCATCACTGTAACCGTACTGACCCGAAAAATAAAACCGCTTTATCAATTTTACCACAGGCGGAACGGTGTAAACGCACCCCCTCAAAAGAAATTCATGAAATGCTGGTTTTTGTTCATTCTGCGTCCCAAAAATCGGAATAAAAAGCGATCAAAAGATGTCACGTGCCCGAAAATGGTACCAATAAAAACGTCAACTGGTCCCGCAAAAAATAAGACCTCACATGACTCGGTGGGTCAAAATATGGAAAAATTCTAGCTCTCAAAATGTGGTGATGCATAAACTATTTTTACAATAAAAAGCGTCTTTGAGCGTGCGACAGCTGCCAAACATAAAAACCCGCCGTAAATCAAACCCCCCTTTATCACCCCCTTAGTTAGGGAAAAATAATAAAATAAAATAAAAAATGTATTTATTTCCATTTTCCCATTAGGGTTAGGGCTAGGGTTAGGGCTAGGGGTGTGTTGGGGTTAGGGTTGGAGTTAGAATTGGGGGGTTTCCACTGTTTGGCACAAATTGAACCTGAAGTAATTTTTTTTGTGAAAAAGTTAAATGTTCATTTTTTTTTTTAAACATTCAAAAAATTCCTGTGAAGCACCTAAAGAGTTAATAAACTTCTTGAATCTGGTTTTGAGCACCTTAAGGGGTGCAGTTTTTAGAATGGTGTCGCTTTTGGGTATTTTCTATCATATAGACCCCTCAAAGTGACTTCAAATGTGATGTGGTCCTAAAAATAAAATGGTGTTGTAAAAATGAGAAATCGCTGGTCAACTTTTAACCCTTATAACTTCCTAACAGAAAAAAATTTTGGTTCCCAAATTGTGCTGATGTAAAGTAACCATGTGGGAAATGTTACTTATTAAGTTTTTTTGTGTGCCATTTCTCTGTGATTTAAGAGCATAAAAATTCAAAGTTGGAAAATTGCGAAATTTTCAACATTTTCGCCAATTTTCCATTTTTTTCACAAATAAACCCAAGTTATATGAATTAAATTTTACCACTAACATTAAGTACAATATGTCACGAGAAAATAATGTCAGAATCACCGGGATTCATGGAAGCGTTCCAGAGTTATTACCTCATAAAGGGACAGTGGTCAGAATTGTAAAAATTGGCCCAGTCATTAGCGTGCAAACCACCCTTGGGAAAGGGGTTAAAGAGACAGTGTTTCTGTATTTACCTCCTTGTGTAGCTGAGTGAGTCGATGTACCACACTGCAGATTAGCCCCATATCTGTACATTAATAGTGTTTTGGGACATGACATATTCCCTTTTAAGTGTGTGGTAAAAATGACCTGATCACGTGATTCTTCAGATCAGTTTAATTACAGAAAAATGATTTTAAAATCCGAAAATTTTGGCCTACTGAAATGTATGTACAGTAAATGCACTCAACACTTGGTCGGGGCTCCTTTGGCATCAATTACTGCATCAATGCGGCGTGGCAAGGAGGGGATCAGCTTGTGGCACTGCTGAGGTGTTATGGAAGCCCAGGTTGCTTTGATAGCAACCTTCAGCTCGTCTGCATTGTTTGGTCTGGTGTCTCTCATCTTCCTCTTGACAATACCCCATAGATTTTCTATTGGGTTAAGGTCAGGTGAGTTTGCTGGCCAATCAAGCGCAGTGGTACTGCTTGTAAACCAGGTATTGGTACTTTTGGCAGTGTGGACAGGTGCCAAGTCCTGCTGGAGAATGAAATTTCCATCTCCAAAAAGCTTGTCGGCAGAGGGAAGCATGAAGTGCTCTAAAATTTCCTGGTAGACAGCTGTGCTGACTTTGGTCTTGATAAAACACAGTGAACCTACACCAGCAGATGACATGGCTCCCCAAACCATCACTGATTGTGGAAACTTCACACTAGACATCAACCAGCTTGGATTGTGGCCTCTCCACTCTTCCTCCAGACTCTGGGACCTTCATTTCCAAATGAAATGCAAAATTTACTTTCATCTGAAAACAACACCTTGGACCACTGAGCAACAGCCCAGTTCTTTTTCTCCTTGGCCCAGGTGTTAGGGCTCACAAGATGCGTGTGTTGTCATCTTAATTGTCTGCTGCCAAATTGTATCTTGGAGGGTTACGGCCAGAGAAGTCAATGGACAAAGACAATGAGTCCATGTCTGAAATTAATTCTGATTTTATTGGTCGAGATGCACAGTATTTATAGAGAAAAATTAGGTCTTTTCCCACACATTACCTCATTGCCTTATCTAACAATTATTGCAAGTCCTTGCTGATTACACATGTCACATGTCATTATCTTTGTTACTATAAGGATCATTACTCTAATGGTTAATCGATTAGGTCGAGCTGACTCTGTCTTGCATGCAGCAAATTGATCTTTTGGTTTATATATGAAGGATACTAAAAGTGATTTTCCATACTAAAAGCACCTTTAGCATTTACTCTTGATAAGCTCAGTGGATTATACAATCATCACAGAGTCCATTTGAAGGTTTTATGTAACCTGGTGACAAGAATGAATCAGAACACATGAAAACACATGATTTAATACATATTCAGCAAAGCGTCCATTTTGGATATAAGCATCCATGATTTGTATATCTTCATATATCATATCTTAACCCAGGTAAGACGCTTCTGGCGTTGTCTATTGGTCATGAGTGGCTTGACACAAGGCATGAGACACTTGTAGCCCATGTCCTGGATACGTCTGTGTGTGGTGGCTCTCGAAGCAACTACTGCAGCAGCAGTCCACTCCTTGTAAATCTCCCCAAAATTTTTGAATGGCCTTTTCTTAACAATCCTTTCAAGGCTGCGGTTATCCCGGTTGCTTTTTCTACCACACTTTTTTCCTTCCACTAATATACTTGGATACAGCACTCTGTGACCAGCCAGCTTCTTTAGCAATGACCTTTTGTGGCTTACCCTCCTTGTGGAGTGTGTCAATGACTGCCTTCTGGACATCTGTCAAGTCAGCAGTCTTCCCCATGATTGTGGAGCCTACTGAAACAGACTAAGGGACCTTTTTAAACACTTAGGAAGCCTTTGCAGGTGCTTTTTGTTAATTATTCTAATTTACTGAGATAATGACTTTTGGGTTTTCATTGGCTGTAAGCCATAATCATCAAAACTAACAGGAATAAACACTTGAAATAGATCACTCTGTTTGTAATGACTCTATATTGTCACGCGGCGGCTGCCGCGCGCTCCTCTCTCTGCCTCCTCCCGGCCGCAGCTTACCCTTCCTCCGGCATCCTGCTTCCCTCTGCGCCGGCGTTCGCGGTCTTCTCCACGGTCCTCCCCGGCTCCTCTTCTCCGTCCGGCGGTCCCCTTCGTCCGGTCTTCCGGACCGCGCCGGGTGCACGCCCCCGCCCCTCCTGCTCGGCGGGCGCGCGCACATACTGTACCTGGGCACGCGCGCGCCTCCCCCTCCTCCTCCTACTGAGGACGCGCGCCTGCTCTCTCTCCTTTAGGTCACGACCCGGAAGCCCTTCTACCAGTCCCTATATCTGGCCGCCTCTCCCTGACAGCTGTGCCTGAGTATCACTGTCCTTCCCTAGTGATTCTGGCCGTCCTCTTTGCACGCCTTCGCGCCCTGTCCATCCGTTGCTCGTTCACCTCTCCATTTTCCTCTCTCCTAGGTCCTGTGTCTCCCAGCCATGCCCGCCTATCCTGTGTCTCCCAGCCGTGCCCGCCTATCCTGTGTCTCCCAGCCGTGCACGCCTATCCTGTGTCTCCCAGCCGTGCCCGCCTATCCTGTGTCTCCTAGCCGTGCCGCCAGTTCTGTGTCTCCCAGGCCGTATCTACCTGTCTCGTGTCTCTAAGCCGTGGCTGTCTGTCCTGTGGTTCCCAGCCGGTACCGTCAGTCCTGTATCCCCAACTCGGCTCTAGCAGTCTGTCTGTCGTTACCTCCCAGGGTACCAGCTGCCGTGGTAATAGTTACCCGCGGGCTTGCCCCAAACGCTCCCTGTATAGGGGGTGGTCCACCTGGTCAGCTCGCCCCCGGGAGGTTCGTTGCCACGGTCTAGCGGGTCCACCCCAGGTGTACCTTACAGAATACTCAGGCCATGGATTCCGCTGGTACCCCGACCCCGACCCAAAAGGAACTTTTGTTCCTTCGTGAGAATCAGGCGAGGATCATGTCGTTCCTCAAGTCCATGGAGTCCAGACTTTCATCTCTACAAACCTCCGATCCGGGGATTGCCTCCCAAATCTCCGGCTTACAGCAGGAGCTTGCTCAGCAGCGCGACACCCAGGCCCATATTTTAAACTACATGGCCTCTGTAGATAACCGCCTTCTAGCTCTACAGACGGCAGCCGCTGTCCCTGCGCCTGCGGCAGCCTCCCAGTCCTCGCCCCGCTTGGCTAAACCCCCACGCTATAGTGGGGATCCCAAGCTCTGTCGGGGGTTCATTAACCAGTGTCAGTTGCACTTCGAGCTGGCATCCCTGCAGTATCCCTCCGACCGGGCCAAGGTGGCCTTTATGATTTCCCACTTAGAGGGTGAGGCATTGGCTTGGGTGAATCCTTTGTGGGAGCGAGATGACCCGATAGTCTCCCAGCTCGCAACCTTCTTGGAGACATTCCGCAAGGTCTTTGATGAGCCCGGGCGTCTGGTCTCCGCTACCGAGTCCTTATTTTGCCTTCGCCAGGGTGCTCTCTCTGTGGGACAGTACGCCATCCAGTTCCGTACGTTGTCTTCTGAACTAGGATGGAACAATGAGGCTTTAGTAGGGGCTTTTTGGCGTGGCTTGTCGCCCCGAATCAAAGATGAGTTGGCAGGCAGGGATACACCTACGTCTTTGGAAGATCTCATCTCGCTGGCAACGCGAATTGACCTGCGTTTCCGGGAGCGTTCCCGCGAGGCCGTCAGGGAGAGAAGACCCACTCGGTTCTCTCCTCCGATGCGCAGTCCTCCCCGCGCTCGGCCTTCCACCTCGGCGTCAGCCCCTGAACCCATGCAGGTTGACCGACTCAGGCCCGCAGAGCTACGCCGCCAGGAGAGACTCACTCATGGTCTCTGTCTCTATTGTGGCAGTGCCTCCCACCTTCTACGTTCCTGCCCTGTGAGGCCGGGAAACTCCTCCGCGTAGGACAGGTAAGAGAGGCCTCCCTAGGTGCCTTTGACACCTCTCTACCTTTGACCCTTCCTGTTATGTTTATCCAGGGATCCAAACGTTTCTCAGAGCTAGCCTATATTGACTCAGGGGCTGCTGGTAATTTCATCCAACTCGAGGCGGTGAAGAGATTGGGGATACCTGTTAGGTCCTTGGAGGTTCCCCGGCAGTTAGCCTCAGTCGACGGGATTCCCTTGCGCGAGACCGTAACGTTGGTCACTGAAGAGCTGGAGTTACAGATCGGGGTCCTGCACCGTGAGAGAATAACCTTCTTCGTGCTGCCGTCTCTATCCCACACCTTGCTCCTGGGCCTTCCGTGGTTGAGGATGCATGAACCTGTCCTGGATTGGCGGACCGTAGACATTCTTCGCTGGGGCTGCGTTTGCCAGACTAGATGTCTTCGTCCAGTACAACCCCTCAAATGCTCGTCTCCTGTCTCGGGTCCTGCGGATTTGCCCTCGGCCTATTGGGCTTTTTCAGATGTCTTTGATAAGAAAGAGGCAGAGGCTCTTCCACCGCACCGGCAATATGATTGCCCCATCGAGCTTGTACCCGGCTCAACTCCGCCCCGGGGGCGAATCTATCCGTTGAGTCCACTCGAGTCCCAGGCCATGTCTGAATATATACAAGAGAATTTGGCCAATGGCTTCATCCGAAAGTCTTCTTCTCCCGCTGGGGCTGGCTTCTTTTTTGTTAAGAAAAAGGACGGGTCTCTCCGCCCCTGTATTGACTATCGAGGTCTTAACCAGATTACCATCAAGAACAGATATCCTCTGCCTCTCATCCCCGAGCTGTTCGACCGGCTGCGAGGTGCGCGAATCTTCTCTAAATTGGATCTCCGTGGAGCCTATAATCTTGTCCGTATTCGCTCCGGAGATGAATGGAAGACCGCCTTCAACACCAGGGATGGACACTACGAGTACCTCGTCATGCCCTTCGGGTTGTGCAACGCTCCCGCAGTTTTTCAAGAATTCGTGAACGACATCTTCCGAGACCTTCTGTACTCCAGTGTGGTTGTATACCTTGACGATATCCTGATCTTCTCTCCCGATCTGTCCACCCACAGAAGAGATGTCCGCCGAGTGCTGTTCCAATTGAGGGAGAATCGCCTGTACGCCAAATTGGAGAAGTGCGTCTTTGAACAGTCCTCCCTTCCATTTTTGGGATATATCATCTCCGACTTTGGCCTGCGTATGGATCCGGAGAAGGTGTCTGCCATGCTCAACTGGCCACGTCCCCAAGGGGTGAAAGCCGTTCAGCGATTTCTCGGCTTCGCAAATTATTATCGGCAGTTCATCCCCCATTTTTCCTCATTGGCCGGCTCTATCTCTTCTTTGATTCGTAAAGGAGCCAACCCGCACGTCTGGACCCCTGAAGCAGAGGAGGCCTTTCTATCTCTAAAACGAGCTTTTACCACGGCGCCCGTACTCCATCGTCCTGAGGTCAACAAACCGTTCGTCCTCGAAGTGGATGCATCAGCAACTGGAGCCGGAGCGGTTTTGTCCCAAAAATCTTCTTCCGGTAAACTCGTCACGTGCGGCTTCTTTTCCAAGTCCTTTTCCACCCCAGAGCGGAATTATTCCATAGGGGACCGAGAACTACTGGCCATCAAGTTAGCTCTAGAAGAGTGGAGATACTTATTGGAGGGCGCCGCACATCCCTTCACAATCTTCACAGATCATAAGAATCTAGCTTACCTTCGGTCTGCGCAGAGACTCAACCCACGCCAGGCCAGGTGGTCTCTGTTCTTCGCTCGATTCGATTTTGATCTACATTTTCGCCCAGGCAACAAGAACCTCAAAGCTGACGCCTTGTCCAGGTCCTTCCTTCCCGCAGATGTCGAAGAAGAACCCACGCATATCTTGGATCCATCCCGGCTCATCACGGTGGCACCACTTTCTCTTCTCTCACCTCCACCTGGCAAGACTTTTGTGCCGGAGAAGGACCGAGGACGAATCCTCCACTGGGGACATGCTTCCAAGCTGGCTGGCCATCTCGGGCTTAAGAAGACACTTCACCTGGTATCCCGCTACTACTGGTGGCCGACTCTTCCCCAGGATGTCCGGGATTTCGTCGCCTCCTGTCTCTCCTGTGCCAAGATCAAGGTGCCTAGGCAGCTGCCTTCTGGGCTTCTACACCCGCTTCCTATACCCTCGTCCCCCTGGCAACACATTGCCATGGACTTTATTACGGACCTACCCCACTCTGCCAACTGTACAGTCGTCCTAGTGGTGGTTGATAGGTTTTCTAAGATGGCACACTTCGTTCCCCTTTCCGGCTTGCCATCGGCCCCAGCCTTGGCGAAGATCTTTGTTCAGCACATCTTCCGTCTTCATGGACTGCCCCAACATATTGTTTCTGACAGAGGAGTCCAATTTACCTCTCGCTTCTGGAGAGCCCTATGCAGATCAATGGATGTCACTCTCGACTTCTCCTCATCTTACCACCCCCAGTCCAACGGTCAGGCCGAACGGACAAATCAGTGCTTGGTGAACTACCTCCGGCATTTTTCCAATGTCCACCAGAACGACTGGGCTGAACTTCTCCCGTGGGCTGAGTTCGCCTATAATAACCACGCCAGCGAGTCTTCAGGCAAGTCCCCTTTCTTTATCGTCTATGGGCAACATCCTGGTGTACCTCTACCGGTTCCTCCTGCCTCGGGTGTACCGGCGGCTGACCTTCTGACCGGGGAATTCTCCAGGATCTGGCAGGAGACCAAGGCCGCTCTCGAGTTGGTACGTAACAGAGTTAAGAGACACGCCGACAAAAGACGCCTGGATGCTCCGCCATATCACCCTGGTGATAAAGTTTGGCTGGTCTCCAAGTTTATTCGCCTCAAGATCCCTTCCCATAAACTGGGTCCCCGTTATATTGGACCTTTTGAGATCTTGTCCCGTATTAATGATGTCTCCTATAAACTACGGCTTCCTGCCTCTCTCCGTATCCCTAATGCCTTTCATGTGTCCTTGCTAAAACCAGTCGTCTTCAATCGTTTCCTTTCTAAGGCCCCTCACTCACCTCCGCCTGTCTCCGCAGACGATGTATTTGAGGTTAAAGATATTTTGGCCATGAGGAAGCAAAAGGGGAGAACCTTTTTCTTGGTTGATTGGAAGGGCTTTGCCCCCGAGGAGAGGTCCTGGGAGCCCCAAGAGAACATCCAGGCCCCTCGAATCTTGGCCAAATTTTTTTCCGGACTGCGGAGGGGGGCGCGTAAGGAGGGGGGTACTGTCACGCGGCGGCTGCCGCGCGCTCCTCTCTCTGCCTCCTCCCGGCCGCAGCTTACCCTTCCTCCGGCATCCTGCTTCCCTCTGCGCCGGCGTCCGCGGTCTTCCCCACGGTCCTCCCCGGCTCCTCTTCTCCGTCCGGCGGTCCCCTTCGTCCGGTCTTCCGGACCGCGCCGGGTGCACGCCCCCGCCCCTCCTGCTCGGCGGGCGCACGCACATACTGTGCCTGGGCACGCGCGCGCCTCCCCCTCCTCCTCCTACTGAGGACGCGCGCCTGCTCTCTCTCCTTTAGGTCACGACCCGGAAGCCCTTCTACCAGTCCCTATATCTGGCCGCCTCTCCCTGCCAGCTGTGCCTGAGTATCACTGTCCTTCCCTAGTGATTCTGGCCGTCCTCTTTGCACGCCTTCGCGCCCTGTCCATCCGTTGCTCGTTCACCTCTCCATTTTCCTCTCTCCTAGGTCCTGTGTCTCCCAGCCGTGCCCGCCTATCCTGTGTCTCCCAGCCGTGCCCGCCTATCCTGTGTCTCCCAGCCGTGCCCGCCTATCCTGTGTCTCCCAGCCGTGCCCGCCTATCCTGTGTCTCCTAGCCGTGCCGCCAGTTCTGTGTCTCCCAGGCCGTATCTACCTGTCTCGTGTCTCTAAGCCGTGGCTGTCTGTCCTGTGGTTCCCAGCCGGTACCGTCAGTCCTGTATCCCCAACTCGGCTCTAGCAGTCTGTCTGTCGTTACCTCCCAGGGTACCAGCTGCCGTGGTAATAGTTACCCGCGGGCTTGCCTCAAACGCTCCCTGTATAGGGGGTGGTCCACCTGGTCAGCTCGCCCCCGGGAGGTTCGTTGCCACGGTCTAGCGGGTCCACCCCAGGTGTACCTTACATATATAATATATGAGTTTCACGTTTTGTATTGAAGAACTAAAATAAACTAACTTTTTGATGATATTCTAGGTTTGTAAGAAGCACCTGTATGTAAAAAATATACCCTGCAGATGATGCCTGTGGCAAGGATTATAGGGGATAACTGCGGTCAGACGATGGGTGTGTCGATCTTTCTCTTACTGATAGTTGCATTTCTGAAGTGGAATTTCTTTACTATTTCTGATTTTCGCGCTCTCTGAATATTTCCATGCTACTACACATGGACGTTTGCCAAAAATATTTTCTTCTCCACTCCCATTCAGAATTCTGCTGCTTTCCTATAGACACCTCAATACTCACTAGATGGGTGTTTATATGAATCATCAATGTTTAGGACAAAGAGGTTTTCTAATCAGTGAAAAAAAGAGTAAAGTTGCCCATACACATTAGATGGCTGTTGGGCAAATTCTCGTTCAGCCAATCACTATTTTTGCCAACCCTCCACTATACAGACATGGTTAGGTCGGCCAAACGTATATGAATGGGGAGAGGGTAGTAATCATCAGATAGACTAAAAGGGTCAGTCATCATGACCAATACTTCTTTTCACAACATTATCTGTGCAGAAAGAGTTGGCTCCATTGACATTAGCTAGTCAGTCAGTCCCACCGAAATTGGCACGTGAAGTCAGTGCTGTAGCATGAGGCGGTGGGGAAGCACATAGTGCTAAATTCTTAGGGGCAAAACTTTTGAAAGAAAAAAAAAGTGGCAGTGGCGTCGCTGGGACCAAAAATTTGGCCAAGTGCCCGGCGTTGCATGGTAAGCACAACTTTGAACTGTATAAACATCAACATGACGCTGATTCAGCTGGATACTTGGAAGACCAGTGAGCCGAAGATCTGATCTACCATTCTCCATCCTGTAGGCCAAAGTCTACTGCAGGCCTACAAGACATCGGCATCCCAGTTCAGGAGGAGCAATGACACCACTGCATTTGCTGCCTGAGCTGTCCCGCTCTGTGTAAAGGAGAGATGAGATCTAAAGTCACTCGGATTCGGCAAGTATAAACTTTTTTTTACTTTTTGGAAGGTGGGTTGCACTACTGTTCTTGGAAGAAGCACTCAAGGGGCACTACTTTTTAAGGTGGCATTATGTGTTCTTAGCAAACGCTCAGGTCATTACTACTTGGATAGGAGGCACAATTCTTGCCTTGCTCCAGGCGCTGGCACCCATGCTTCACTACTCGATAAGGATGAATTGTGCTGGGGTCATTTGTACCATATTTATCATTGAGGTGTGACATTTTATAAATGGTCATTAGCTGTATATGGTTTACAACCATCCAGCACCTACCTTGTGGAGTTCCTATATAGTCCTCTTTATATGTAGATTGATATTGGGACCTCATGACTTTTTGCACCTCTTCAATTGTTGGAGGTTGAATCCATGGAGAACGGCTGTCCTGTGAGATTCTCTTCTCCTCATGTGGTAACTTCCAGGCTGAGAAAGTCTGAAGAAAAAAAAAATTTTAGGAAAGAAAAATTTGCACGTTTGGATCTTCAGCCTGTAGTAAGTGGCAGGCAACATGAAGTTGCAAAAAAACAAACAGCTTTGATGTTGACATGAAAGATGCAACTAATGACAAACATTTGCTTACTTTTTCGGGTGATTGCTGCCATGTAAACATGTGAATTGATAATTCGCTGTCTGAGGGGGCCGCAAGCGTGAGAAAGTTCTCCTGCTCGCAGTGCCGTCAGACAGGTCCTGCGAGTTCACAGCTAGTGAACTCACTTCACCTATGTGACTTCGGCGTGAGTGCCGTGGGAAATTTTCTCACGGTGCTAGCGGGGATCTCACTGAGGTCATAGTAGTTATGCCCGGCTGAGGACACAGCCTCAGTGACCAGACGTAACCTTGATGACATCACTGAGGCTGCGCTCGCAGCAGCTCATTCACCAGTGGTTCTCAGCCTGAACCGTCACATCTTGGCACCATCCAGGTTGAAAACTATTTATCCCCCAGTCATGGATTACGGCGTGGACAGAACGACAGATAGGTGAGGGATATTATTGTTTTTTTTTTTATTTTAGGTTTATTACAGGAGAACGAGGGCTTCGGTGGAATTAGGCGTTAGGTGAGAATAGCTGTGTTTATCAATTTAAAATAAAATGAAAAACTATGTTTAGCCTTATTTCTAATAAAGGACTTTATTCTGGCTGTGTCTTTATTTACCATATAACTATAGGATTAGTAATGGAGAGGTGTCTTATAGACGCCTCTCCATTAGTAATCCATGGGCTTGATGTCACCTGAGAAAACAAAGATGACATATTTGTGGGGTTGATGTCACCTTTGTATTATCAGGTGACATCAACCCCACAAATATGAACCCCACTTGCCTTCGCCACAGGGCAAGTGGAAAGAGCCGGGCAAAGCGCCAGAATTGACGCATCTAAAAGATGTGCCTATTCTGGGCGGCTGCGAGCTGCTATTTTTAGGCTGGGGGGGCCAATATTCATGACCCCTTACAGTCTGAGAATACCAGCCCCCAGCTGTGAGCTTTAGCAAGGCTGGTTGTCAAAACTGGGGGGGGGGGATCATGTCATTTTTTAAATTAATTATTTAAATAATTTAAAAATACGGTATGGGGACCCCACTATTCTTCATAACCAGCCTTGCTAAAGCTGACAGCTGAGGGTTGCAGCCCCCAGCTGTGATTTTTGCCTGGCTGGTTATCAAAAATACAGGGGAACCCATGCAGGGTTTTTTAAATTATTTATTTACAGCGCAGGAGGGGCTGATGAATACTCACATCCGCCGCTCCTGCTCTCACTGTTATTAGCGGCAGCAGGTGTCAGCTGATGGGAGCTGTAGTCCCATCAGCTGACACCAGTGACCGGCGGTAAACTTTATACCTCTGATCACAGTTGAGCGCTCACTGACGGGGATGATTTCACCGCCGATCAGAAGCTCTACGTTGGTGTTTCTCACGCTGTCACACAGCATAGGAAACAACGGCTTTTGTGTTGGGTATGTTCTTCTATATTCGGTGATTAAAGTGGCGACTATTGCAAATTCGGCGATCGTGAGCAGAACCGAATATTGAAATATTTGCTCATCTCTAATGAAGAACCATAAAGAGAATGGTAACCTGCGTGACAAACTAAATATATTTTGTATATGCACCATAAATATGAATTATATTACTTGTTGCCTTCCCTAATCTGCCATTTGCCCCCTTTAGATAGATTAACCCAAAAGATGGGAGAGTGAAGCTAGGGCTGATTGGCTGCAGTGATAGTGTGACATAACTATATCAAGCAAGCCCTGGGAGAGCCAGTGCTGACACTGCTCGAACATCGTCGGTACCGGAGGTGAGTATGTGTTATTATTTTTCTGGAGGGAAACATAGGGATTACGTTTTTAAGTTTAGAGGCTTTTTTTATTAATATTATAGCTTTGTGCATACATCTCATATGCAGACATATTGGGTTCTCATGGTTACAGACTATATACAAATCCTTTGCAGTCTGATGCTGCAGTCATGTGTTATTTAACTCCCTCTTTCCCTTCTTCTTACTTTTTATTTTAATCTAGAGTATTATATAATACAGGTATCTCCATTTAAATAGAAACAAAAGACTGCTGATTAACAGAAAGTCATACTCATAAGCCAGAAACGAAACTTATCCTTCAAAAATGCAGAGATAATTGATGAGTGACAGATGTACACGAGATAAGAATCCACAGTGAATAGCCTTTGGCATTGCTTCGTCTGGGACAAGAAAACAAGTCTCAATTTTTTTGTTTCAAGGGTTGAGAGATTCCTCAAGTAATTGCTTGTGTAATATTGACCACTGTGAACTGCAACTAATTTGATTGTTTCAAATTAATTTAGAATATAAAATGAAGCAAAGCATTTCTATTACAAAAACAAATCAAGCCCATAGCCCCCAGCTATGAGTTTTAACTGGCTGGTTATCAAATATACAGGAGAACCCATGCAGGTTTTTTTTTTTAATTATTTATTTACAGCGCTGAAATGGTTGATGAATACTCCCATCCGCCGCTCCTTCTCTCACTATTAGCTGCAGCAGGTGTCATCTGATGGGAGCTGTAGTCCCATCAGCTGACACCACTGACCGGAGGTAACCTCGATGACGTCATCACCGGTCACTGACGCTGCGCTCGCAGCAGCTCAGTCACCAGTGGTTCTTAGCCTGGATGGTTGAAAACTATTTATCCCCAAAACATGGATTATGACATGGGGCATAACGATGGATAGGTGAGGGATACTGTTCTTTTTTTATTTTAGTTTTATTACAGGAGAACGAGGGCTTCGGTGGAATAGGCGTTAGGTGAGTATAGCTATGTTTGTTATTTAAAAAAAAAAAATTAAAACTGTGTTTACTCTTATTTCAAATAAAGGACTTTATTCTGGCTGTGTCTTTATTTACCATATAACTACTGGATTAGTAATGGATTAGATTGGCCCATGCAAAATTTTCGCACACTGGTCATCGGGGGCGCAGGTAATTTCAGAAAAAGCAAGCTAGTCAAATGTTAATGTATTTCATAAGCTGATGAGCACAGACAGGTATTCATATATGTAGATTGGTAATACAATAAATTGTTTTGATAAGTAGAGGCCAAAAAATGTTTTCTGTTTGAGGTGCCACCTGCAGGTCATTGTGTCTTTCTGCAGGCTTATGAAAATGAATGTTTAAACTGTATTTAGCGATAAAATCGTGAATATGTGGTTTGTTTGGCTGTTTTCTTGCTGAAGGGAGCAAGTTTACCTTTCAAATGGTGTATCATGTGTGTGTGGGGCAAAGTAATCAGCGAAAAGGCAGTGCATGTTTACAAATGTGTTGGTAGTGTGCTTTGGGGTACTGTGGTGCCACCTGCAGATCATTTTTCCTTACTGCAGGTTTATGAAAATTAATGTTCAAACTGTATTGTTACGGTGTTGAGGAAAAATAAAGATGTACCTGAAAGTGGACCCTCTGGGTCACGGCTCCAGAGCCCCCGGGGGCCATGGCCCAGGTTGAGGACCACCTCCTATACAGGGAGTGTTAGGGACAGACCTCCAGGGGATAGAGCCGCAACAGCCGGAACCAAAGGGACGACTGAGGCAATAGAGGGTAAGAAGGCACAGACGTGTACGATAAGCAGAGCACCGGGCAAGGCAGAGACCAAGTGGAATACTGGACCGGAGAGCCGGGGGAGCATAGAACTGGAGGCTGTAAAGGCAAGGAAGCACAATGATGTACAAGGTGTAGGACAGCAGACAACAGAGACGGAGAGGGGAGAGCAGGAGGCAGGACAGAGGAGGGAAAGCACTAGGGAGACTGGGAGGGCATAGTACAGGAGAGGCAGGCCGAGATGAAGCAGGCAGCGGACAAGGGAGAACCAAGGCACTAAACACAGCATGGACAGAGGACAGGAGGGGGCCTGAGAACACGGTGGACGCCGCACCAGACAGCGACACCGCATAAGATAACCAGGCATCTTACCTGAACAGGCGCCGAGCATATGTAGCGGTGGGCGCCGCCATGTTGGGGGCGGGGCTAGCGCGTCACATACCCAGGAGGCCGCCGCGCTGTGTGATCGTAGCTGACGCCGAGGGAGCTGGAGGCCGGGCGCGGGGACGCGCCGAGAAGCAGGAGCGCGCCGGGCAGAGCGCGCAGAGAGGTGAGCAAGAGCAGGGGCAGGAGCCGTAACAGTACCCCCCTCTTTACACCCCCTCCTCCTAATGTTGGAGAGAAACCGTCTCATGATGCGGGGAGCATCAATATTCTCCTCGGTTTCCCATGATCTCTCCTCGGGACCAAAGCTCTTCCAATCAATCAAAAACTGAGTCTTTCCTTTAACAGTCTTCCTAGCCAAAATATCCCGTACCTCAAAGGTGTTATCCAAGCTACATGGTTGGGAGGTTTGAGAAGGTGCAGAATGAAAGTGGTTAAACACAGCTGGTTTAAAGAGAGATACATGGAAGGTGTTGGGAATCTTTAGTGAGGCGGGTAATCTCAACTTGTAGGCCACGTTGTTGATCCGGCTTATGACCTCAAAGGGACCAATGTAACGTGGAGCTAACTTGTAGGAGGGGATTTTCAACCTGATATGTCGGGAAGCTAACCAAACCTTATCCCCAGGGCGATACGGGGGAACGTCTAGCCGTCTCTTGTCGGCATACCGCTTCATTATGAGGCTGGCACTCTCAAGAGCCACTTTGGTCTCCCTCCAAATCTGAGAGAAGTCCACAGACAAGGAATCCGCTGCCGGCACACCCGAGGTGGGGGACACGGGAAGAGGAATGCCGGGGTGTTGACCAAAAACCACAAAAAAGGGAGATTTGGAGGAGGCTTCACTTGGATGATTGTTGTAGGCGATTTCCGCCCAAGGAAAGAGAGAGACCCAGTTGTCTTGATGAGCATTGGAAAAATGCCAAAGGTAAGATGCTAACGCTTGGTTGACTCGCTCGACTTGACCATTCGACTGAGGGTGATAGGCTGAGGAGAAATCCAATGTTATCTTCAGTAATCCGCAGAGAGCTCGCCAAAAACGAGAGGTAAACTGGACTCCTCGATCTGAGACAATATGTTGAGGAAAACCATGGAGGCGAAAAATGTGAAGCAAAAAGATCTTTGCCAACTCGGGAGCGGTAGGTAGACCAGGCAGGGCGATGAAGTGGGCCATTTTGGAAAATCGATCCACGACCACCATTATCACAGTACATCTAGACGAAGGAGGCAAGTCAGTGACGAAATCCATGGCAATATGAGTCCATGGGTTTGCAGGTACTGGTAACGGATGCAGGAGTCCCGCAGGAACATGCCGGGGAACCTTGTTCCAGGCGCAAGAAGGACAGGAGACGATGAAGTCTTGGACATCCTCGCGAAGCGAAGGCCACCAGTAATGGCGGGAGACAAGCGAGAGAGTCTTGTTAACTCCGGCATGTCCAGAGAATCTTGAAGAGTGACTCCAGCGTAGAACTTTCAATCTATCTCCACTCCGAACAAAGGTCTTACCAGGTGGTGGGGAGACCAGGCTTACTGGAGCCACGGTAAGGATCTTGGCAGGGTCAATGAGATGGTTTGGACCCTTCTCCCTGTCAACAGACAGGAAGGACCGTGAAAGAGCATCCGCCTTGATGTTCTTCTCCCCCGGGTCGGAAGTGGAGTTCGAAGTCAAATCTTTCGAAAAACAGTGACCATCTAGCCTGTCGAGGGTTGAGCCTCTGGGCGGACTGAAGATAGGCCAAATTCTTGTGATCCGTAAAAATGATGAACGGATGGAGAGCACCCTCGAGAAGATGGCGCCATTCCTCAAGAGCCATCTTTATGGCCAAGAGTTCTCTATCTCCAACGGCATAATTACGTTCGGGAGCAGAGAAAGCCTTAGAAAAGAATCCGCAGGTAAGAGTGCGGCCCAAGGAGGATTCTGCAGTAGAACTGCTCCAGCTCCCACCGAGGATGTGTCAACCTCGAGGATGAATGGCCTGCTGGCATCCGGGCGATGAAGTACAGGAGACTTAGTGAATTCTTGCTTCAGGGCCTCGAAGGCAGCCTCTGCTTCAGAGGGCCAATGATTGGGATCGGCCCCTTTGCGGACAAGAGCTGAGATGGGTTTAGACAAAGAAGAGAAATGAGGGATAAATTGCCTATAATAATTTGCAAAACCCAAAAACCGCTGAATTGCCTTGACTCCGGAGGGACGTGGCCAACTGAGAACTGCCGAGACTTTCTCAGGATCCATCTCTAATCCCGAGTTCGAAACGATGAAACCAAGAAAAGGCAATGAGGTTTGCTCAAAGAGACATTTCTCCAACTTGGCAAAAAGGTGGTTCTCTCTGAGACGTAGAAGGACTTGGCGGACGTCTCGGCGATGTGTGGCCAGATCGGGAGAGAAGACCAAGATGTCATCTAGGTAGACTATGACACAGTAGAGGAGATCTCGAAAGACATCATTAACGAGTTCTTGGAATACTGCAGGTGTGTTGCAAAGCCCAAAGGGCATAACCAAATACTCGTAGTGTCCATCTCGCGTGTTAAACACAGTCTTCGATTCGTCCCCGGAGCGTATGCGAACCAGATTATAGGCCCCTCGTAGATCAAGCTTGGTGAACACACGCGCCCCCTTCAAGCGATCAAAAAGTTCAGAGATGAGTGGTAGTGGATATTTATTCTTCACCGTGATACGATTCAAGCCACAATAATCGATGCACGGGCGCAGGGACCCATCTTTCTTTTTTACGAAAAAGAAGCCTGCTCCTGCAGGGGACGAAGACTTCCGAATGAAGCCTCTGGCCAAGTTGTCCTGGATGTATTCAGACATGGCTTGGGTCTCTGCCAGGGAGAGAGGATAAATCCTACCACGAGGCGGAATGGTACCAGGAACGAGCTCGATGGGGCAGTCGTAGGGACGGTGCGGATGAAGAGTCTCAGCTTCTTTCTTATCAAAAACATCCAAAAAATCATGGTACACCGACGGCAATCCATGGGAAACAAGGGAAGGACGGGGGACACCTATGGGATGCACCGACAGCAGACACCGAGCCCGACAAGACTCCCCCCAGCGCAAGACGTTGCCATTATGCCAATCTAAGGTGGGCTCGTGGAGCCGCAGCCAAGGAAGACCAAGCAGGATAGGGTGAGAAATGCCTGCTAAGACGTAAAACGTAATTTTCTCCTTGTGCAGCGCCCCTACCTGCAATTCCACTTCATGAGTAACTAAAGTAACAGATTCTAGCAGGGGTCGACCATCTACGGAGGCGAGAACTTGCGGTTTTTGCAAGGACCTCA
The DNA here is from genome assembly GCF_039654945.1 of Dendrobates tinctorius. NCBI lineage: Eukaryota > Metazoa > Chordata > Amphibia > Anura > Dendrobatidae > Dendrobates > Dendrobates tinctorius. Next base: position 36,267,701 of record NW_027361743.1, on the reverse strand, counting down.
CGGGAACAGAAAGCTTATTAACCTCCTCTAGCCTAATAAAATTCCCGGCGGCACCCGAGTCCACATAGGCCACCAGAGAACCCCGCTTCCCACCAACATGCAAGAGGACAGACAAAGTGAGAGGGAGAGAGGTATCATATACACCTAGGGAGGCCTCTCTTACCTGGCCTAGTTGGAGAAGTTTTCCGGACGTTCCGGACAAGTTCGGATGAGATGGGAACTGCTACCACAGTAGAAACACTGACCGTGGAGGCTCCTCTCCCTACGACGCTGGTCAGAGAGCTTCAGGCGATCCACTTGCATAGGTTCGGGTGTCGGAGGTGAAGGGAGACTCCTAGGTCGAGGACTGGGTGGCCTGCGGACAGAAGAAAATGGACGAGAGACCCTTCTCTCCCTAGCACGCTCTTGAAAGCGGAGGTCAATTCGAGTAGCTAAAGAGATCAAATCCTCGAGAGCTGTTGGGGTGTCACGACCAGCGAGCTCATCCTTTATACGACTTGAGAGGCCTCGTCAGAAAGCGCCCACCAAGGCCTCATTATTCCAACCTAAGTCTGAGGAGAGAGTCCTAAACTGGATAGCATACTGGCCCACAGTTAAAGAACCTTGACATAAGTTAAACAAAGCCTCAGTGGTGGAGGCTAAACGGCCTGGTTCGTCAAAAACTCGACGAAACGTATCCAGAAAAATGGAAAGCTGAGTAACTACTGGGTCCTCACGTTCCCAGAGCGGATTGACCCAAGCCAAAGCGTCCCCCTCAAGATGAGAAATGATGAAGGCCACTTTGGCTCGGTCTGTGGGGTACTGCTGGGGCAGCAATTCAAAATGGAGACAGCACTGATTTAAAAAACCCCGGCATAACTTGGCGTCTCCGCTATATTGAGGTGGCTTGGCCAACCGCTGAGGAGGATGGGAATCCGCGGCTGGAGGAGCAGATGCAGCCGAGTGCAAAGCGAGCAAACGACCGTCCACCGAAGCCATGTAGCTGAGAATATGCGACTGGGTGTCTCGCTGCTGAGCCAATTCCTGTTTCAAGCCAGCCAACAGGGCGGCGTTTCCAGGGTCAGAGGACTGGAGGGCAGAAAGACACGAGTCCATAGTTTTCATGAAGGACATCACGCGCGTCTGATTCTCCCGAAGGAAAACTAACTCTTTCTGAGCGGCCGTGGCTCCAGCGGGGTCCATGGCCTGGTTATGCTGTTACGGTGTTGAGGAAAAATAAAGATGTACCTGAAAGTGGACCCTCTGGGTCATGGCTCCAGAGCCCCCGGGGTGAGTGCCCAGGTGAGGACCACCCCCTATACAGGGAGTGTTAGGGACAGACCTCCAGGGGATAGAGCCGCAACAGCCGGAACCAAAGGGACGACTGAGGCAATAGAAGGTAAGTGTAGTGAAACCTCCACCAGGGGGAGCTGGTGGGGGAAGAGAGGTTACACACTAAGAGCAGCAGCCCTGAGCAACAGCACAGGTGCCACAGGTAATGAGAGAGAATAGTCAGACGAACCGAGTCAGAAACTAGCAGGAGCAGACGTACCAGAAGGAGCAGCAATACACGTAGTCAAAATACCAAGCCGAGAGTCAGAAAGCCAGAACATAAGCACGGGGTCCAAAACGTGAGACGAAATACGTGGTCGGGGTACAAGCCGGGGAGTCAGATGCCAGAGAGGGAACGTAACAGCAGACGAATACCAAGAGACGGGGTCAGAAATCAGTCCGGGTCACACACGTGAATATCAGTCAAAGGCAGGAGGAACACCAAGGTACAAGGGTCAGAGGCTCTAAACTGGAAGCTTGAGCTATCACTAACACTGGTCAGCAGGCTGTGAGAGACTGAAATAGCCCAGCTAGCTCCAGAACGAGGCTGAGGAGATTAACTCCCGCATGACCAGTCCGGAGTGAAGACAGCAGAAAATAAACTCCGGACTGGACCATGACAGTATGAAGGCACAGACGTGTACGATAAGCAGAGCACCGGGCAAGGCAGAGACCAAGTGGGATACTGGACCGGAGAGCCGGGGGAGCACAGAACTGGAGGCTGTAAAGGCAAGGAAGCACAATGATGTACAAGGTGTAGGACGGCAGACAACAGAGACGGAGAGAGGGAAGAGCAGGAGGCAGGACAGAGGAGGGAAAGCACTAGGGAGACTGGGAGGGGAGAGTACAGGAGAGGCAGACCGAGATGAAGCAGGCAGCGGACAAGGGAGAACCAAGGCACTAAACAGAGCACAGACAGAGGACAGGAGGGGGCCTGGGAACACGATGGATGCCGCACCAGACAGCAACACCACATAAAATAACCAGGCGTTTTACCTGAGTAGGCGCCGAGCATATGTAGCGGTGGGCACCATGTTGGGGGCGGGGCTAGCGCATCACATACCCAGGAGGCCATGCTGTGTGCTCGTAGCCGACGCCGAGGAAGCCGGAGGCCGGGCGCGGGGATGCGCCGAGAAGCAGGAGCGCGCTGGGCAGAGCGCGCAGAGAGGTGAGCAAGAGCAGGGGCAGGAGCCGTGACATGTATTTTGTGATCAAATAGTGGACGTGTGGTTTGTTTGGCTATTTTCTTGCTGAAGGGAGCAAGTTTACCTTTCAAATGGTGTATCATGTGTGTGTGGGGCAAAGTAATCAGCGAAAAGGCAGTGCATGTATACAAATGTGTTGGTAGTGTGCTTTGGGGTACTGTGGTGCCACCTGCAGATCATTTTTCCTTACTGCAGGTTTATGAAAATTAATGTTTAAACTGTATTTTGTGATCAAATAGTGGCGTGTGTTTTGTTTGGCTATTTTCTTGCTGAAGGGGGCAAGTTTACTGTCATGATCCCAGTGCAGGTTTTTGAGCTGCATGTCAGGGGTTAATGTCTGAAGCTCAGTGCAGGTTTTGACCTGCACACCTGGGGTTAATGATTGTGGCCTCTCTGTGGTTCTGGGAGAGCTTCTTAAACCCCTGGGAAGCTCCAATCCCTGTCAGTTATACTTTTGCCTTTGGCCGAGTGTGGTGACCTCCGTGTGCCTGTGCCTGTTTGTTGTTATAGCTTGTTTATATGGTTCTGAGCTGGTTCTGTTCCCCATTGTGAGTTTGCCTGTTGATTCTGTACTGCGCTACCCTCTCTGTGTATGACTCATTGCCTGCTATCTGACTACTAGAGTTGAGCGATACCGTCCGATACTTCAAAGTATCGTATCGGATGGTATCGGCCGATCTTTAAAAAAAGTATCGGTATCGCCGATTCCGATACCGGAAGTCCCATTCAAGTCTATGGGACTTCCGGTATCGGAATAAGAAAAACCCTTTCCTGCCCTTGTACAGCCTCTCTGGGGTCTGTACGGGCCTTTCGGGGGGCTGTGTCGGCCTGCCAGGGGGTCTGTGCAGGCTCCGGTGGTCTGTGCCGGCCTGCCGGTGGTCTGTGCAGGCTCCGGGGGGCTGTGCCGGCCTGCCGGGGGGCTGTGCCGGCCTGCCGGGGGGCTGTGCAGGCTCCGGGGGGCTGTGCCGGCCTGCCGGGGGGCTGTACCGGCCTGCCGGTGGTCTGTGCAGGCTCCGGGGGTCTGTGCAGGCATCGTCCGATGGGACTACAAGTCCCATCGGGCGATGCCTGCTACCATGACAGTGATTGACACATTAGCCAATGATGGGACAGTAGTAGTCCCATCATCCGGCTAATGTGTTAAATGTAAAAAAAAAAAAAAAAATTACATGCTACATACATACAACATGCATACTACATACATGCTACATTCATACTACATACTACATACATGCTACATTCATACTACATAAATACTACATGCAACATACATACTACATATATACTACATGCATGCTACATACATACTACATGCTACATACATACTACATATATACTACATGCATGCTACATACATACTACATGCTACATACATACTACATGCTACATACATACTACATATATACTACATGCATGCTACATACTACATGCTACATACATACTACATATATACTACATGCATGCTACATACATACTACATGCATGCTACATACATACTACATGCTACATACATACCACATACATACTACATATATACTACATGCATGCTACATACATACTGCATGCTACATGCATGCTACATACATACTACATGCTACATACATACCACATACATACTACATATATACTACATGCATGCTACATACATACTGCATGCTACATGCATGCTACATACATACTACATGCTACATACATACCACATACATACTACATATATACTACATGCATGCTACATACATACTGCATGCTACATACATACTACATACATACTACATACATACTACATATATACTACATGCATGCTACATACATACTACATGCTACATGCATGCTACATACATACTACATACATACTACATGCTACATACATACCACATATATACTACATACATACAAAACATTCATACAATACATACATAGACATACAGTACATATAACATAGAGTAACATACTTACCAATACTTGTCACATTTTTCCCGAAGCCATTGTCTTTTCCGGAATAAATGTTAACATAACAAACCACAAAAATACTCACCCACGATCCGAAGCAGTCCACGAGTGTGTCCCACGACGATCTTGGGTAGAGAACTGCAGCATCAGCTGTTGCTGCCGTTCTCTACGGGCTGCAGGAATCCAATGACGGAAGGTAGGTATCCTTCCGCACTGTATTCCTCCGCCACTTAAAAAAAAAAAAAGTCCCTAGTCTCACTTTATGCCATTGCTGTGTGGGAAATTCCCACACAGCAATGGCATAAAGTGAGACTAGGGACTTTTTTTTTTTTAAGTGGAGGAGGAATACAGTGCGGAAGGATACCTACCTTCCGTCATTGGATTCCTGCAGCCCGTAGAGAACGGCAGCATCATCTGATGCTGCCGTTCTCTACCCAAGATCGTCGTGGGACACACTCGTGGACTGCTTCGGATCGTGGGTGAGTATTTTTGTGGTTTGTTATGTTAATATTTATTCCGGAAAAGACAATGGCTTCGGGGAACAATGTGACAAGTATTGGTAAGTATGTTACTCTATGTTATATGTACTGTATGTCTATGTATGTATTGTATGAATGTATTGTATGTATGTAGTATATATGTGGTATGTATGTAGCATGTAGTATGTATGTAGCATGCATGTAGTATATATGTAGTATGTATATAGCATGCATGTAGTATATATGTAGCATGTATGTAGTATGTATGTGGTATGTATGTAGCATGCAGTATGTATGTAGCATGCATGTAGTATATATGTAGTATGTATGTAGCATGTAGTATGTATGTAGTATGTATGTAGTATGTATGTGGTATGTATGTGGCATGTAGTATGTATGTAGCATGCATGTAGTATGCATTAAAATGAGTAGGGAGAAAACATAGTACTGTGGAGGCCGGAAAGTGTAAAACTAAACGGCCATAAATTGTGATCAATAATATATATTATATATCATGATCCACATATTAGGACTATCCAATAAAGAGGACACTGCACATTCAATAGAAGCTACCCAAGAAGAAAAAGCAGTCAAAAATCCATAAAAACATAATTTTTATTAAATAATGTAAAATATTATATAAGGACATACGGTGTGTGGTAGGGAAAACAGGAATAAAGAGCATAATGGTCAACAAAGGAGACCAGCCACACTGCAAGCATCGCTCCAAGAATAAGCGTGTTAAAATAAACAGAATAGCAATAGTCAGACAGGGAAAGAATGGCACATATTGTTATGGCAAGGAGTGTATTGAAACATCACCATATAGCCAAAGGATGGTATCCTATTACATGGCACACTACCCTGCCCATAAAAGACACATGACATCCATAACTGATGCTATGTAAAGTATCAGAAACAAGAGCAAAAGTAACTAGTTATACCTGGAAGCAGTGGTGGCAGTGGGGTCGGTCCAGTCCCCGACGCGCGTTTCGGAGCCAAGAGACTCCTTCCTTCCTCCTGAGGAAGGAGTCTCTTGGCTCCGAAACGCGCGTCGGGGACTGGACCGACCCCACTGCCACCACTGCTTCCAGGTATAACTAGTTACTTTTGCTCTTGTTTCTGATACTTTACATAGCATCAGTTATGGATGTCATGTGTCTTTTATGGGCAGGGTAGTGTGCCATGTAATAGGATACCATCCTTTGGCTATATGGTGATGTTTCAATACACTCCTTGCCATAACAATATGTGCCATTCTTTCCCTGTCTGACTATTGCTATTCTGTTTATTTTAACACGCTTATTCTTGGAGCGATGCTTGCAGTGTGGCTGGTCTCCTTTGTTGACCATTATGCTCTTTATTCCTGTTTTCCCTACCACACACCGTATGTCCTTATATAATATTTTACATTATTTAATAAAAATTATGTTTTTATGGATTTTTGACTGCTTTTTCTTCTTGGGTAGCTTCTATGTAGTATGCATGTAGCATGCATGTAGTATGTATGTAGTATGTAGCATGTATGTAGTATGTATGTAGTATGTAGCATGCATGTAGTATGTATGTAGCATGCATGTAGTATATATGTAGTATGTATGTGGTATGTATGTAGCATGTAGTATGTATGTAGCATGCATGTAGCATGCATGTAGTATGTATGTAGCATGCATGTAGTATGTATGTAGCATGCAGTATGTATGTAGCATGTATGTAGTATGTATGTAGTATATATGTAGTATGTATGTAGCATGTAGTATGTATGTAGCATGCATGTAGTATGTATGTAGCATGTAGTATGTATGTAGCATGCATGTAGTATGTATGTAGCATGTAGTATGTATGTAGCATGCATGTAGTATGTATGTAGCATGTATGTAGTATATATGTAGTATGTATGTAGCATGTAGTATATATGTAGTATGTATGTAGTATATATGTAGTATGTATGTAGCATGTAGTATGTATGTAGCATGCATGTAGTATGTATGTAGCATGCATGTAGTATGTATGTAGCATGCATGTAGTATGTATGTAGCATGTAGTATGTATGTAGCATGCATGTAGTATGTATGTAGTATTTTTTTTTTTTTTTTTTTTTTTTTTTTTTAACATTTAACACATTAGCCGGATGATGGGACTACTACTGTCCCATCATTGGCTAATGTGTCAATCACTGTCATGGTAGCAGGCATCGCCCGATGGGACTTGTAGTCCCATCGGACGATGCTTGCACAGACCCCCGGACATCAGCACAGCCCCCCGGCAGGCCGGCACAGCCCCCCGGCAGGCCGGTACAGACCCCCACAGGGTGCACAGACCACCGGCAGGCCGGCACAGCCCCCCGGCAGGCCGGTACAGACCCCGGGCAGTCCACACAGCCCCCCGGCAGGCCGGCACAGCCCCCCGGCAGGCCGGCAGAGACCCCCGGAAGGCCCGAAATGACGGCGCATCATGATGCGCACACACCGCGCATCATGATGACGTCAGTCTGTCAATCAACTTTGAACTTCCGATTCCGATGCCGAATTCCGATATTGAAAAAATATCAGAAGTCGGTATCGGAATTCCGATACAGCAAGTATCGGCCGATACCCGATACTTGCGGTATCGGAATGCTCAACACTACTGACTACTCTCTGCTCGCCCCTCTTGTACCTTGCAGCTATCTCTGTGTATGACTCATTGGCTACATCCTGACTATCCTCCCTGTCTATGCCCCTTGGTAACTTTGTCTCGCAGTTACCTTGCTAGGAGTTCTCTTGCAGCTCCTAGCTCTCTGGGGTTTAGGGCACGCCCCCAGCAGTCACGTGCTTCAGGTCCTGCTGTTCTGAAGTACGCACCTACTCGGCTGCTGCCAGCTCCACAGGTATCTTTGAGCACAGTTCGCTAGACTCAGGACACGCGCACTGGCTCAGAGAGCAAGTTCAGTGCGGTGTTCCTGACATTTACCTTTCAAATGGTGTATCATTTGTGTGTGCGGGTGCAGTATGAACGGGGATACAAAGGAATCACCGAAAAACAGTGTTTAGAAATAATAGAATAGATAGGTGTCTTATAGACGCCTCTCCATTACTAACTCATGGGCTTGATGTTACCTGACAATACAAAGGTGACATCAAACCCACAAATATGAACCTCACTTGCCACCGCCATAGGGTGGCAACCAAAGCCAGCCTATGGCCAGCCAGGCAAAGACAGCCAGGCAAAGAGCCAGAACTGGCGCATCTAAAAGATGTGCCTTTCTGGGCAGCTGCAGGCTGCTATTTTTAGGCTTGGTAGGCCAATATCCATGGCCCCTTACCAGCCTGAGAATACAAGCCCCCAGCTGTCTGCTTTAGCAAGGCTGGTTGTCAAAAATGGGGGGACTCTATGGCGTTTTTTTTAATTATTTATTTAAATAATTAAAACTAAGGCATGGGGACCCCTCTATTCTTAATAACCAGCCTTGCTGAAGCTGGCAGCTGAGGGTTGCAGCCCCCAGCTGTGATTTTTGCCTGGCTGGTTATCAAAAATACAGGGGAACCCATGCAGGGTTTTTTAAATTATTTATTTACAGCGCAGGAGGGGCTGATGAATACTCACATCCGCCGCTCCTGCTCTCACTGTTATTAGCGGCAGCAGGTGTCAGCTGATGGGAGCTGTAGTCCCATCAGCTGACACCAGTGACCGGCGGTAAACTTTATACCTCTGATCTCAGCTGAGCGCTCACCGACGGGGATGATTTCACCGCCGATCAGAAGCGCTACATTGGTGTTTCCCACGCTGTCACACAGCATAGGAAACACCGGCTTTTGTGTTGGGTATGTTCGGCTATATTCGGTGATTAAAGTGGCGACTATTGCAAATTCGGCGATCGTGAGCAGAACCGAATATTGAAATATTTGCTCATCTCTAATGAAGAACCATAAAGAGAATGGTAACCTGCGTGACAAATTAAATATATTTTGTATATGCACCATAAATATGAATTATATTACTTGTTGCCTTCCCTAATCTGCCATTTGCCCCCTTTAGATAGATTAACCCAAAAGATGGGAGAGTGAAGCTAGGGCTGATTGGCTGCAGTGATAGTGTGACATAACTATGTCAAGCAAGCCCTGGGAGAGCCAGTGCTGACACTGCTCGAACATCGTTGGTACCGGAGGTGAGTATGTGTTATTATTTTACTGGAGGGAAACATAGGGATTACGTTTTTAAGTTTAGAGGCTTTTTTATTAATATTATAGCTTTGTGTATACATCTCATATGCAGACATATTGGGTTCTCATGGTTACAGACTATATACAAATCGTTTGCAGTCTGATGCTGCAGTCATGTGTTATTTAATTCCCTCTTTCCCTTCTTCTTACTTTTTATTTTAATCTAGAGTATTATATAATACAGGTATCTCCATTTACCGTAAATAGAAACAAAAGACTACTGATTAACAGAAAGTCATACTCATAAGCCAGAAACAAAACTTATCCTTCAAAAATGCAGAGATAATTGATGAATGACAGATGTGCACGAGATAAGAATCCACAGTGAATAGCCTTTGGCATGGCTTCGTCTGAGACAAGAAAACAAGCCCGATTTTTTTTTTTTCAAGGGTTGAGAGATTCCTCAAGTAATTGCTTGTGTAATATTGACCACTGTGAACTGCAACTAATTTGATTGTTTCAAATTAATTTAGAATATAAAATGAAGCAAAGCATTTCTATTACAAAAACAAATCAAAACACAATTATCATGCAGACCCATGTGTCTCCATGATTGGTGAAAAGCAAAAAAAAATGTAATAACATTTGGTCAGAAATGTGTTCAGTCGCCTACTAATTATCCCGACCCTGGAATTCTTTACCCTCTTTATGGCCCGACACATTTGTGTTTTTTGTAATATGCATGGTTTTAACAGCTACAATTTACTCAATTTATTTTTCCCTCTTTTTTGGGGGATTCGGGAGTCCTAATTTTTATGTCATTTTTATATTCAGGGGATTTTCTTCCCAACATCAGAAGAAAACATAAAGAAAAAATGAAATATCTGTCTGTTTTTAAAAATTTTTTGGAGACCATAATCGACCACTAAAATACATTTTAAATTGTGCTCCCCTTATTACTTTTCTACATTGGTATTGTACATATTGTATGGGGTTTTGTTTTGGCGTTTAGGAACGGTGGTTTGGATTGGTGTTGAAATTCTTTTTTTCCAAGTCCTCTTATTTTCTGAAGAGGTTATTTGCATATTTAAATTCATTACTTGGCCTATAAGTCTCCTTAAAAGGGGTATCCGGGACTTTACAAAAAATAAAAAATGTACCTAAGCACCAACAGGCAGGTACCGTAACTGCAACTTACCTGCCTGTTGTGCACGGCGCACTTGCCTCTGCGGTAGACGCTAATGCACAGGCACAGCCGACGGCGCCATTTTGATGGTGATTTTTGTTTCTTTTCAACAGCGCAGGCGCCGCCATTATCATAAAGTGACATGTTTTTTTCAAATACACACATTCGTATATTCATTATGTAAACTAGTGGGCAGGTCATTAAGGGAGCAGTGACCTGTCAGCAGTCTGCATTATGAATATATAATCAGAACACCACATACATGAACCACACCTTAGGACACGAGCATATCATTAACTAAAAACAAGAATTAGAAAAGAAGCACAAGACGGATTTCATCAACAAAGGTATTATTTTTTTCAGTATAATGGTGCCGACCTGACACTGTGTGTAGGTTACTATGCACAACCCTGCTGATAGGTTCCCTTTAAAGATTCAATATTGAAATTTAGGATTGCTACATCCAATAGATGGCACTAGAGTTCCAGTACTCTTCCTTTATGAAGAGTCTGTTTGCATGTACGGGAACAATCTTTTTTTTTTTAAGTATTTTTTTTACATAACTTAAATTTCTATTACATTATTCTACTACATCTGTATGCATCCTTACAATATTATTTTTTGTACAGTGATGAGTGATTGTAAAAATACTATGCAAGCTCTTTATAAAGGTGTCCTTTATAAATATTTTTGTTTCAATCTGTCCATAACTCGACAGTTTATTGGTGGTTTGTGGGGAGGTTTAGCGCATGATCAAATTCTCTTTAGGAAGCACAGCAGAGCTAAGCGCAGCACATCTTAGCTGTGCTTGAAGCTGCCTAGCAGCTGATTGGGTAAAATCACGCATGTGGGACAGAGAAGATCATATTCTTCTATATTACGGAAATACTAGTAATACTGATTTGTAATATGGATATTATAATATGTGCTTTGCAGATCCACTTTTCGGAAGCCGTTGTCTTTTATGGGAAGAATAAGGCAAAATGAAGGATAGAGCATACAGATGCAATGTGTGTAGAAATACGCCTGGATAGAAATCTGTGACTAGCTACTGTACACTGACTAACTGGACTCATTAAACACTCAAGCACAGCAGAGCTTAGTGAATCCCCGGTGAGCGGTGCTTGCAGCTGGCTACCGTTACATCCACGTTTTCCAGAACAGCTCAGCTGTGCTCTTCTTTGACTGGAGCCTGATTATTGACCTGTAGTGTTATCCAACCAATTGTTATGTTGCTCTCAAATGAAATCACAGTAAAAACTTTTCCATTAATAGGAGAAAATCACGGTAAAAAAAGAGCAAATTTCACCGAAGTTATGGCAAAAAAAATCACATCATTTTTACTGCGATCTCACTGGAATCACAGCAAAAACACAGTGAAATCTTGATATAAACTATGCAGAAAGACTACTGATTTACAACACGTCAACTGCATAAGCCAGAAACAAGACTCGCCCTTCTAAAATATAGTTTATTGATCAATGACATATAAGAATTTGTACATAATTGACATTGGCATGGGTTTAACCAGGTTAAGATCACGCCAATTTCCCTTGCTCTTGATATTTTTGTTTTTTTGTCAAATATGCGGCTTGAAGATTTCTAAAATTCTATTTTTTTTTGCCTTTTCTTAAATTTTTACCTTTTTTCACGGTATTACATGAGCCTTACACTTTTAATTTTTTTACTGATATCTGAGGAAATGTAAAGAAAATAATGAAATGTGTTTGTTTTTTTGCATTATTTCAGATTTTTTAAAGGCAACAAAAGGCCACAGAAATACAATAATTATTTTTATACATCAGACATATGGTAGTCTTCACGCCCTCAGTCTCCCTCTCTTTTCTTATATTTTCCAAAACCTAGAATATTATACAATGGGGCATATTTATCAAACTAAATGCACCTGAATTCTGGTGTAATTTGAAACCAAAAAAATGATTTTTATGATGTGTTTCAGGCACTTTTTCCAGCTTGTCTTCAAGGGGGAGTGGCCTTGCTGACAGGGGTGTGGCTTAATGAGCAATACAATGCATCAAAATTGTGGTGCACTTTTTTAGCACAGTATAAGCCAACTAAAAGTTTGTGTAAAATGAGACTAGACAGTCTTTAAAAGGGTTGTCTAGGCTTTACACAAAAGTCTGCAGTCACTCTGTTACTGCAGACTTGTGAATCCTCGCATCGCACGCTCTGAGGGTTCTCTGCTGCTGGAGGTAAGACCAAGCTAAACTCAAAATGAAACGTATCCTTCTAAAATGAAGAGATAATTGATGAATGATAGATGTACACGCGAACAGTATCCAGCCTTTTGCTTGGCTTCATGTGAGACTTCAAAAGAAGTCTAGTTTGTTTTTCACAAGAAACAGCACCATAGGCAAGGGTGAAGAAACTTTGCAAAGATTGCTGACGTAATTTTGAACACTATGTTCACCCCAAAAACACATGCTGATTGATCCAAATGCATCTAGACTAAAAATTGAAGCAAAAGCTCTCTATTAGAAAAAAAAAATAACTACCATGTTGTGTATACAGCTCCTTTGCAGGTTTATGTGTCTCCACGATTGCTGACTGTGTGTGGGCTGTTCTTGTAGTCATGTGCTAGGCTAGCAAAACACAACAAACACTTGTACAGTCACCAATTATTCCGAGGTATAAAAACATTACAATTATGTTTTTATGTGTTATAGATATAGATTATTTATTTACTAATGTCTTATATGTAGAGGACCTGTCATCAGGTGAAAAGTGGACAGATTTTGCTCTAATTTTGTTTTCGATGCATAACGCAGTATGGAATGTTTTTAGGAAGCTTTTTTTTAAAGGGAATCTGTCAGCAGGATAGTTCACAGTAACCAACAGTGAGTGTCATGTCGGCACTATTATATTGATTAAAATGATACCTGAGGATGAATTCCGTATTGTGGTTGTTGTGTAATCTTTATTTTCAGTTTTGAGTTAATGATATGCTCGTGCTCCAGGGTGGCCTGTGGGAGGTCTTCATGTGGTGCTCTGCTTACATAGTCATCTGCATGGCTGCTGACAGGTCACTGATCCCTCAGTCACTTGCCCCAACAACCACAAGACCGATTTCATCTACCAAGGTATCATTAATCAGTATAACAGCGCCAACCTGACACTGTCTGTAGGTTACTGAGCACAATCCTGCTGACAGGTTCCCTTTAACAATCCAACATATGGTCCCAGAGATACAGGATTTTTATTTTGTTCTAATTTTGATGGTCTTTTCCAAGGGGGCGTTGCTCACATGGTAATTATGCAGAGCAGTCTAAAGATGCCTCCAGAAAATCCTATGAGTACCACCTCATTTGTAAATACCATAAAAGTAGCACTAAATAAAAAGGACCATATCTCTGGGTGAATTTAAAAAAATAAAAATAAAATAAAAGTAAAATCTAGACACTTTTGCACTGAAGACATGTCCTCTTTAAAGGGAACCTGTCACCATGCAAATGCAGTCCAATCTGCAGGCACTATGATATAGAGAAGGGGGATCTGAGCAGATTGTTTATAGTTTTGTAAAAAATTACTCAGTATAATCCGTGTTAAACTAATTATAATCAGTATAATCTCTTTGGTCGGGTGTCCTGGGACCAGGGGTTCCTTCCCTGTCCCTAACGCTAGGGGCGCCCTAGCTTGCCCTGTTCCCCGGAATACTTCTGATGGTGAAGAAGCTGGGGCCATGTACCTTGCCTTAGCTCCTGAATCCACCTTCAGTCTGCACCTCTCCACCACCCAGGGAAGAGGGGAGTAATAGTGTACGGTGATACACCAACCAGACTAACGGAAAATACCAAACATACAAATATACTCACACAAACCACAGAGATAAACACTGGGGAGTGGAGGATGGGGAAAAATCAAAGTAGGAGAAGAAGGGTATTAGCACACACCCAAAACCTTGCAACAGTCTCAGATAATTCCACCAAATGCCTTCTCAAACAACAACCACAAACCACCATCTCCAGCCATGCAGCATAAGCTAGATCTGGCGATGAGTTCTTGCCAGTGTGTGCCTGATTATATAGGAGATGGGAGTGGCTAACAGTGTACAGCTGAGAGCCTTAATGCAGGAAGCTTCCAGGAGCTCTCAACTGAGCAGACTAACCCCTGCACTGCTAAAAGAAACCTGAACCGTTTAATATGAAGGTGAAGTGCTTCTAATCAGTGCAGGAGCAGGAAAAATCACACGCTGTGGTCTTCTAGCTCCTCTCTGTTGCGGTAAACCCGTAACACCGTGTTTTAATCATTAATCCTCTGTTCTTTTGGGGATTTTGGGTCCAGTGGGCGGTCCTATCAGTGACTGACAGCTATCTTTGTGCACAGAGAAACCTAATAGGACTGTCAACTGACCCAAAATCCCAGAAAAAGAGGATTAATGATTAAAACATGGATTATACTGAATATTTTCTCATTGAATTATATAACAATCTGCACAGCTCTTACAGATTTGGCCGCGTTTTCATGGTGACAGGTTATCTTTAAGTGGATCAGAGCATTGCGCCAGCAGCCTAGATATCAGATAATAATCAGTTTTTACTCTACGATTGGGGAATACACTAGGAAAACTACGAGTGCATACACTATTCACATGGCAGAGTACAAGAAAATCATTATGCTTTTAAAGTGTGGTAGGAAAGTCGAGAACCAATGTGAAATGTTAAAGCAAAAAAGGATTTACTATCAGATGCCCAGAATAAAGGAATAGCATTGTGAATAAAACCCCCACAGTACCTTATCAGGATGGGGTCTGTGGTTTCTGGCTCCTGATGCTGTCGCGGTTCTGATAAGCTCTGGCTTGGAATATGGTTTCCAGCAAAACTCATCACTGTACATGCTTATCCCAACAGGGTCACACAGGTAGTAAGGGTTTCTGTAGCTTTTAGAAGTCTTGGGTCTGCAAGATACCAACAGGATAGAATACGCATCCTGCTAACATTTCCATTGACATTACAATAGACAGGGACGTAGCTGAGTGCAGAGTGCAGATGGATGTGACAACTACACCTGTAAAGTGACCTTCCCGATGACATGTTCATTAAATGATTTAACGACATACTCAGAGACTGCTCTCAACATAATCAGTATATTATCTCATTACGGTATACATGAAAATAAATGCGATTTCTACTTACACTGAGATATTATAAAGCTGTTCCAATGTCGCCAAAACAAGTCTGAAACAATGGTGCGAGAATCAGATGCTGGAGGTGGCTGCTGATCTTGGACCATTACTTGCAAAGAGCCACAATGAAGAGAGTTTGGAAACGTTTTCCAGTTTCTTAAGCGAAGGTTCAAATTATTAAAAAAATGAAAATTAAGCCTATTAGGGTACGTGCACACGCTGCGGATTGCGCTGCGGTTTTCCCCTGCGGTTTTTCATCTCCACAATTGAGGAGATGGCAAACCGCAGCGGAATCCGCAGAAAGAACTGACATGTCAATTCTTTCTGTGGTTTCAAAACCGCAGAAAAACCGCGCGGAAAAATCCGCACCGTCTGCACTGCAGTTTCTTATTCCCATAGGGAATAATGGTACTGTACACCGCAGCAAAAACTGCTGCGGATCCGCAGCGGCCAAATCCGCTGCGGAACCGCAGCAGAATCCGCAGCGTGTGCACACACCCTTAGGGGCGAGCCACTAAAAATTGAAGTACTCTCCTCCAGCATCCAGGTCAGTCCTCCATGGCAGTGGGAGCCTAGTAAGCGGTAAGATGTTGGACAGAAATGCAGAAGCTGGCACTGCCCTGGTCCAGCTGCTATAGATGACGAGACCAAACTGGGTGCCAGACAAGGGTAAAGCAAATATTTTTGTCCATCTTAAAAACCTACTTTCGTGATTTACAATGTCCTACTGTTGCCTACAGCTCCTTTTGAAGATCAAAGTGTCTCCATGGTAACAGACTACGAGCAAACCCTATGTAGTCTGATCCTACAGTCAAATGACATCCATCTGACCTATATGGTTGACATAGGAAGGAAGAAGGATATTGGCTTACCAAGCTTGCAATCAGTCTCTCCCCAGGAGGTACACCACAGTGTAACATAGTAACATAGTAACATAGTTATTAAGGTTGAAGGGAGACTTTAAGTCCATCTAGTTCAACCCATATCCTATCCTAACTTGTAAGGCTGGTTTTCGGATTTTGGCGCGCACGGCGCACCGTCAAAAGTGCGCAGCGCAGGTCAAAGCGCAACTAGCGCACGACCTGCGCACGATCTGCGCACCCTATGCTAAAGATAGGGTGCGCCGATCGCAGGCGCCGCTGTGCGCTAGGAGGCGGCGCTACAAGCAAGGGGCGGGCACGCCGGGCAGAGAGCCGGCTCGGGGGCGGAGCTACCCCCGGCCGTGCGTGCGCTTAAAAAGCGCTAATGTGAAACCAGCCTTACATCTCTGATCGTCCAATAAACAGTAGAAATAGAATCCAGCCCGCCAGTTGCATCAGATTAAAATTTAACTCAATTCAAAGAAAACCTGGATCCGTAGAAGCGAGTAATCGCGAAATGGCCGTTGTCCGGCACCTCCCTCCCCTAGCATTCCTCTAACGTCCTGAATGTCCACACATCTGTTGATGGAATTCATGTGAAATAAAGACGCACAGTTTTTCAGCTGCATATTCTTTCTTTTTTCATTTCATATTGAAATATTCATGTTTTTTCATGCAAGCACCTCCATTTTTGACTGAAATATATACCGCAATACTTCAGATAAATAGCTCCGTCTGGTAATGTGGTGATTTGTGTGCCCTAGTATGCCGTTCATCTGTTTGCTCTTTGCTGAGATCTGCATTATTACCCCTGGAGCAGAGCATTCACTGTGGGCATGTCGCTAGGCAGATCTGTATTATTACCCCTGGATCAGAGCACTCACTGTGGGCATGTCGCTAGGCAGATCTGTATTATTACCCCTGGATCAGAGCACTCACTGTAGGCATGTCGCTAGGCAGATCTGTATTATTACCCCTGGATCAGAGCATTCACTGTAGGCATGTCGCTAGGCAGATCTGTATTATTACCCCTGGATCAGAGCATTCACTGTAGGCATGTCGCTAGGCAGATCTGTATTATTACCCCTGAATCAGAGCATTCACTGTGGGCATGTCGCTAGGCAGATCTGTATTATTACCCCTGGATCAGAGCATTCTCTGAGGGCCTGTCGCTAGGCAGATCTGCATTATTACCCCTGGATCAGAGCATTCACTGTGGGCATGTCGCTAGGCAGATCTGTATTATTACCCCTGGATCAGAGCATTCACTGTGGGCATGTCGCTAGGCAGATCTGTATTATTACCCCTGGATCAGAGCATTCACTGTGGGCATGTCGCTAGGCAGATCTGTATTATTACCCCTGGATCAGAGCATTCACTGTGGGCATGTCGCTAGGCAGATCTGTATTATTACCCCTGGATCAGAGCATTCACTGTGGGCATGTCGCTAGGCAGATCTGTATTATTACCCCTGGATCAGAGCATTCACTGTGGGTATGTCGCTAGGCAGATCTGCATTATTACCCCTGGAGCAGAGCATTCACTGTGGGCATGTCGCTAGGCAGATCTGTATTATTACCCCTGGATCAGAGCATTCACTGTGGGCATGTCGCTAGGCAGATCTGTATTATTACCCCTGAATCAGAGCATTCACTGTGGGCATGTCGCTAGGCAGATCTGTATTATTACCCCTGGATCAGAGCATTCACTGTGGGCATGTCGCTAGACAGATCTGTATTATTACCCCTGGATCAGAGCATTCACTGTAGGCATGTCGCTAGGCAGATCTGTATTATTACCCCAGGATCAGAGCATTCACTGTAGGCATGTCGCTAGGCAGATCTGTATTATTACCCCTGGATCAGAGCATTCACTGTGGGCATGTCGCTAGGCAGATCTGTATTATTACCCCTGGATCAGAGCATTTACTGTGGGCATGTCGCTAGGCAGATCTGTATTATTACCCCTGGATCAGAGCATTCACTGTGGGCATGTCGCTAGGCAGATCTGTATTATTACCCCTGGATCAGAGCATTCACTGTAGGCATGTCGCTAGGCAGATCTGTATTATCACCCCTGGATCAGAGCATTCACTGTGGGAATGTCGCTAGGCAGATCTGTATTATTACCCCTGGATCAGAGCATTCACTGTGGGCATGTCGCTAGGCAGATCTGTATTATTAGCCCTGGATCAGAGCATTCACTGTGGGCATGTCGCTAGGCAGATCTGTATTATTACTCCTGGATCAGCGCATTCACTGTGGGCATGTCACTAGGCAGATCTGTATTACTACCCCTGGAGCAGAAAATTCCCTGGGAGTATGTCCCTAGGCAGATCTGCATTATTACCCCTGGATCACAGCATTCTCTGGGGGCATGTTGCTAGACAGATCTGCATTATTACCCCTGGAGCAGAGCATTCACTGTAGGCATGTCGCTAGGTAGATCTGTAATATTACCCCTTTATCAGAGTATTCTCTGGGTGCATGTCGTTGGGCAGATCTGCATTATTACCACCGGAGAAATGCCCCTTTGGTAAAAATAAACATAAAAATTTGCACTAAATAAAAAGGCCTCTGGAACAGTATGAAGGATTTAAAAAAAAAAATTATAGCTAAACTAAATACTCTTTATTCTCAGGGCAGCAGTGGGAATAAAGTAAGAGCAAACATTGGGCACTTTTGATCTGCAGGTCCTCTTTAAGGGAGACAATGGATCCAAAGAATTCCCACTTGCGTCTGCTTACCGGTGTTGATCGACAGATCTTATAGACCATGGTGTCTAAACAAGTTAAAGGGCAGGAGGAGCGGAGCAGATTGAGGTACAGTTTATTGGGAAAAGACAACGTGTAAGTAAGATTTTATTCATTTATATTTCTGCTCTTTGTATATTTACAAAATCTACAAATAAAGGAAGCACAAAAGCCCAATATACAGTTGAAACCAGAAGTTTCCATACACTATAGAAAGACACATCTGCATGTTTTTCTCAATATTTGACATGAAATCAGAATAAACCTTTCCCGTTTTGGGTAAATTAGGACTACCATAATGATTAATATTTGTCAAATGCCAGGATATTGAGAGAGAGAATGTTTTAAGGCATTTTTATTACTTACTGCGAGTAAGATAAATGGATAAAAGTAATACTTTTTATCCATTGTCTTCTGTAAATAAAGGTACCAATTTTATCACCTTTGAGTGAAGTTCTGGCCCGTAATTCCACGGCCTATACTTCTGGTTTACCTACCAATTGTTTGTTAGGGAAAGATACTGGATCTATGAAAGACAGTATTATTATTGGATCAGACTACATAGCGTTTGTAGTCTGTTGCCGGGGAAACACATACGTGTGTAAAGGAGCTGTGAGCACAAAACAATATTTTTAATAGGATTTCTGTAGTGTTAAGGTGGACCTTTCCTTAAAACATGTACAGCATTCTGCATGATTTCTTGTCTTTTAATTCTGTAAAATGAAGACATTTTTGAAATAAGCAATTTTTTTGCAATCATCATAAAGCTGAACTAAAGAGAGGACCAACATTCTAAACATGAGATGGACATGGCCATGATATAAAATTAAAAAAAAGACTATGGGTCATCAAACATGATGATTAAAAAAGAAAATAATACACTGCAGGACAGATGTACTGAGCGCCAGAGAAAACGACAAGTACAATGACTTACCTTATGGCCACGGATGGATTACACACATTATGCGGGTAGTCTCTATTCATTGTGGTTTCATAAGGATCCCATATATTTCCTCCTTAAAGTGGGAAAAATTAGTTACCAAATTTAGCTAAAACTGTAGAATTGATTCTGGGTCAATAATTTCAAATCCCGGCGTAGACTCATAAATGACTGAATATGGACCTAGTGATAAGCACAAGTAAAGCTCCATCTCTCCTTGCGGAGTATGACGTGACAGTGTAAGGAGACTTATAGGCCATGCAAAGCTCCTATGGGAAATTAAATATGCAAACTGCATCTTCAGAGAGGAAGAGGACAAGATCTGCCACCTAGTGGAAGGAGCCATCCTAAATGTACTCTCATACAGGCAAATGAGATCTCGTGCTTAGCACTGAGGAGGGGGTAACACCCCGAAACATGTGTCTGCAAATAGAGATTCTAGTTTCGGTTTATTCTACATTATGTGGAAGGCTCGTTAAAGGGTTGATATTGACTTTCAAGAGGCATCTTGAAGCTGTCAACACCAATGAAGGCTTTTGTTTGAAGTATTAAATACATTTCACTAATCCTTTTTCCTGGAGTCGTTTCTTATTATTACACATAATTTATGGACAGCTATGGTTTGATTTCATTGCCTGTGTGGATTGGATGGGTTGTTACAGACATCTTTTTTTTTGAATCAGATCTTTTTTATTAAACATTCAGGAATCAATACAGAAAGAATATGACATCTTATATAGCTAGTAAAATTTACATTGAGAGCAAATATTATTTAAAGGGTAAAACTCTTCCTGTGTAAGAATAAATAAAAAGAAGAAATCTCAAAACACAGATATTTGCATAAAATTGAGCCTATAAACAACATGGCTCCACAAATAAACAAAAATCAAAATTATACATCAGTGCCTCATTTCAGCGGGAAAACCATCCCCGCCAGCCGCGCCACTCCGCATCATATTTCGCCCCCCCCCCCGCCCCCCACGGATATCAGGTCCAATCCACCCCAGCTCCCTCCCACCGCGCCACTCAAAATCTACTTCGCCACAAAGGGCACTAGACTTTATTTTCACCCCCCAAGCATCCCCTCATCGCAAGCACAACAGCAACTGGTCCAACATCGCATCCCGTACCAGTGCGCCCGAGGGGAGACCCGGTGACTCCATCCATGGCTGCCAAATTTTGTAAAACTTTCTTAATGCATTTCTTTTTAAATAAGCCCCCCTTTCCAATCTGATGACATTATTTAGTTTATTTTTAAGCTCTGACAATGTTGGTGGCATAGGATCCAACCAATGATATGCAAGTATCTTTCTTGCCTGATACAGGATGCGTGCTATTCCCAGGGCCACTGCAGAGTCCGGGTCAACCCCCTCCTCCCACAAATTCAACAAACATAGACGAGGTGACGGTCGTATTGTGATATGGTATACTTGGGCTATGAGTCCCAGGGTCTGCCTCCAGAAATCCCCAATGTGCCCGCACTCCCACATAACATGCATCAAGTGGGCATCATCCTGCCCACACCTAACACATTGTGTATTGGGCCTAAGTCCCATTTTAAATAATAAGCTGGGTGTTTTATATACCCTGTGAATGAGATGTATTTGCGAAAGCCGCTGGCACTCAGAAACCGCCATTTTAGGGACCTGTTCTAGAATATCGGACCACTGGTCCTCCGTCAGGGGGCCAACGTCCCGTTCCCACTTATTCTTAGCAGCAGTCAGTGGATATGTCTCCAGATGGGCAGGTAATAATCTTTTATATAATTCAGAGATAAGTCCCCTAGAAGACTCAGATGTAAGTAGCATATGTAGTGTTTGATTATGTGTCACTATCACCGGATTTGTCCTTCTCTGTTTTTCCAATGCATGTCTTAGCTGTAAGTACTGATAAAAGAAGACGTGCGGGAGGTGAAATTCTGTTCTCAATTGTTCAAAACTCTTAAGAGTATTATTTTGCAAAATTTGTGACACCAGATAAATCCCTTTATCTTCCCATCTTCCGAACCCCACCAGCTTTTTGATCTCTTGCAAATCCGGATTTCGCCACAATGGCCACAATTCCGTAGGCCCATTTATCTTCAAAAGAGACTTACCCCTATCCCACACCTTGAAAATCATAGCCAACGTGGGGTATCGTGCCCCATTTATCTGCCGTCTTCCCACCTCCAACCGGCACCCTGGATATTTCCATACCGATCCTTCCCTCACAATATCACCACCATTGTCACACGCCCCGTCTCTACCCCAACCCTTAAGATGTTGCATCTGGGAGGCTATAAAGTATATGAATGGGTTTGGCACCGCCAATCCTCCCTCCTCCTTCCCTCGCTGCAGTATCTCCAAGCGAATCCTAGCCTGTTTTTTCTTCCAAATTAATTCCCGGAATAATGTATTTATTTTTGCAAAAAAGTCCCTACAGATCCACACCGGAGAATTATGTATCAAATATAATAATTGTGGCATCATTACCATTTTGATTAAGTTAGATCTACCAATATTCGACAACGGCAGGCGACACCAAGTATGTACTTTTGCTCTAAATCGCTGCAACAGGGGCTCCAGATTCAGAGCCCGAAAATCCTTCGGGGCAGGACTAACAATTATACCCAGATACTTAAACCTCCGAACTACAGGGACCGGTATCTGCAAATCTGAGAAATCCGCCGGGAGAGGGTCTATCGGCATTAAAGCTGATTTGGACCAATTAATCCGAAGACCAGACCTCAGCCCAAATTCTCGAATGACCTCCATTGCCGGCAAAATCGAGGAATGTACCTTATCTAAATATAGAAGTAAATCATCCGCGTACAATGATATCCTCAACTCCACAGTTCCACATCTGAATCCCATTATTTCTCTGGACTTCCGAATTGCAACTGCCAATGGCTCCACCGCAGTAGCAAATAGCAAGGGCGAGAGCGGGCACCCCTGTCTAGTACCTCTCCCAAGAGGAAAAGACTCAGAGACCCTGCCATTAGCCCCAACCTTCGCCACCGGCGAGCCATACAACAGCCTCACCCAATTTATAAATCTGTGTCCAAAGCCCATTTTCCGAAGTACCGCCCACAAAAAACCCCACTCCAAACTATCGAACGCCTTAGCGGCGTCTAAGGACAAAATTGCTCTTCCCCCCAACTCCCCAGAACTATGTTGAATCCCCAAGTATAGTTTCCTAAGGTTCATAGATGTGGCTCTGCCTGGGATAAATCCCGTCTGATCCTTCTGTATAACAGATGAGATAACTCGGGACATCCTATTGGCGAGTACCTTGGCCAATAATTTAACATCTGTTGATAATAGGGAAATCGGGCGATATGAATCCGGAACCTCTGGATCCTTTCCGGGCTTTAATATTAAAACTATCAAAGCTTCCCTCATAGATGGCGGGAGGACCCTCTGCCTTTCAGCCTCTTCAAATACCTTAAGTAGCTTAGGTAGCAGTAAGGGTGCATAGGTTTTGTAAAACTCGCCAGGCAGGCCATCCATTCCTGGAGCCTTTTCATTTTGCATCTGACCAAGCGCCTCCTCCAACTCCTCCAACAGGATGTCCCGATCCAATGAATCCCTATCGCTATCAGCCAATGCAGGGAGAGAGAGAGCATCCAGGTACCGCTCAATCTCAGTCTCCGTGAGACTGCAATCTGATGTGTATAGTCGCATATAATACCTCCTTATCTCACTCACTATGTCCGCACTGTCTGTCACAGGACCACCCGAGTCCGTTTTTAGCCTATTGATATATGAAGATCCGTCCTGTGCTCTAATGACCGTGGCCAATAAATGTCCTACTCCCTCCCCCTCTATAAAATATTTTTGTTTGAGGAAATAACGTTTATTTGCTGCCGCCGACATGAGGTTTTCCCTGAGCGACCCCTGTGCCTTCTCCAAAGCTTTTTTAGTTTCCTCTGTCGGGTTGAGTATCACCGCAGCCTCCGCAACAGACACCTCCTGGATCAGACTCTGGGTGTAGCGTCTATTTTGGCTTTTCCGTGTGCATATTTCTCTAATATATAAGCCCCTGACATAGGCTTTCATGGAATCCCAGACTATGTGTGATGATGCAGAGTACTCATTAAGTTGAAAATATTCTAGAATGGCATCATGCAAAGATCCCCCTATAAGCTGGATCCAGAAGGGATTAAGCTTCCAGATAGGTCTAGATAGGGTGAGGGGGTGTCCCCATGAAAGTGTGACATGTAGCGGCGAGTGATCAGATACACTTCTAGGCAGGTAGGCCACCCCTCGTACATATGGGGTCATGAGTGTATTCCCAATGGCCAGGTCTATCCGTGACATAGCGTGGTGGGAGCTAGAGTAGCAGGAAAACTGTCTGGCTGTGGGGTTTTGGACACGCCAAAGATCTACCATACCCAGCTCCACTAACGTTCTAGCAAATGAGGTTGAGGCTGCATCCTCTGATATGTTTCCCGAATGCAACTTATCCAAATAGGGATGCAAATATGTATTAAAATCTCCTATTAGAAGAGTCGGCGCAGGGGGAAAGGAACCCAAAATAGACAAGATTCTTTTTACTGGTTCGACTGAATAGGGCGGGGGGATGTATATGGCAACCAAAATAAATTGTATACCGTATAACGTGCAAAGCAAACATACAAATCTGCCCCCAGGGTCAACCACTGATTTAGTACATGAGAAGGGGATGGACCTGTGCACCAGCACACTGACACCCCGCGCATGGGTCGAGTACGTGGAATGATATTCATGTGAAACCCATCCCTTTCTTAGCCAATGAATATTATCTTTCACCATGTGGGTCTCAGACATACACAGGATAGCCGGGAGAAATTTCTGCATATTAGTAAATATAGCACATCTCTTATTTGCATCCCCGAGCCCCCTAACATTCCACGCTACAATATTAAGTGATATCGCCATAAGAGCAGACTAAAAAATGAGAAATCGGAACATACTCCACTCCCGAGGGAGAGAGGCAATCTCCACCATCCCTCAGTACAATGAATTGGGCGACACGGCTGACGCACCTCACATCCCACAGAACAATTAGGGAATACAACAACAAACGAAAAAAACAAAGGAGGGAGAGGGAGCACTGCACACCAGTGCACAGCGCCCCTACCCCCAAACACAAGTGTAACTTGCACATTTCTCTCAAATAGAGAGAATCAGGGCTAGAAAACTCGCCCAGAGTCCATGCAGGGAGAAGGGTCCACAGCTTGTCACTGTAACGAGTGTCCACAGCAATCCGGTCAGCTCCCGCCCTGAATCCGAAATGGAATGAACAGTAGTAATTATACCAGCATAGCGTCCTAGACAAAAAGGAGTAACAACACCTGGTGGCGAAAAAAGGGAGAACTTCAAGTATTCTTCCTCCTCATGGACCTCTCATTAATATCCAGCCAGGACAGCGCCATTCCCGCCGTATCAAAAAAGTGCGTTTCTCCATTCACATCAATCCGCAGTCTAGCAGGGTACATCATGGAATATGTCACCTGTAAGTCACGTAGGCGTTTTTTAATCTCAATAAATTGCGCCCTTTTACGCTGCACCTCCAGGGAAAAATCAGGGAAAATGGAGACTTTCCTCCCATTAATAGCAAGTTCCTTAATGTCTCTGGATCTGCGCAGGATAGCATCTCTATCTTTAAAGTGTAGGAGCTTAAGCAAGATGGGACGCGGGGGTGCTCCCGGCGGGGGGGCACGCGTAGGGACCCTGTGTGCTCTCTCAATAGTAAAGAATGGGGACAAAACATCTTTACCAAAGGTGTCCATTAGCCATTTTTCAAAAAAGCCAAGTGAGTCAGTCCCCTCCGTCCTCTCCGGAACCCCCACCAGTCGCAGATTACTTCTACGGGAGCGGTTCTCTAAATCATCCACCTTGTTCAGCAGTATTGTAATATTTTGCGTGGCTTTTCCCAGCTCCCGTGTTATTGGTGGCAATTTATCCTCCGTCGCACCAACACGCTCCTCCAGTTCCCCCACCCTGGCAGTCACCCCTCGCAGCTCTTGTTTAATACAGGCCATGTCCTTGGTGACAATCTCCATTTGATTACTTAGAGTGGCCAGTGTGGTATTGCAGGAGTTAATTGCTGCGAGGATTTCTCCCAGTGTGGGCTCAGCAGTCACAGACTCCGGCTGCTCCCCATCCCCCACTCCTTCCTCCTCCAGCACAGGCCCCTGTGTCTGCACATGTTGGGCTGAAGGGGGGCCCAGTTTACTCACTGTTCCCTCCCTGGAGAGATGATCCTCCAGCTCCATGCTGCATCCAGCGTCTGCCTCAGTCTGTGCACTGGGCGATCGAGCAGCAGCAGGAGGCACCCTTGCATATCGTTCCAGCCTGCCAGCAGCTCCCATCGCTCCACTACCAGCCGACTTGTTGTTTGCTGGTGCCATCCTGGATGTAGCAGAGGCGCGCCCCGGCGTCTCCTTATCTTTTTTACTGCTGCGGTTCGACATGGCCCAAGGATCCTCCGCCGTCTAAACGCCCAGGGAGATATTGCAGCCCTCCAGGTCAGTGGGACTCGTCAGCAGTGCCGGTAATCAGGATTTATTGTCGGATCCGGGCAGGAGCTCTCTCACTCCACGTCCTCCCTACATGAGGTCCAGGCCACGCCCCTCGGTTGTTACAGACATCTGGTGAGAATTTCATGTCAATAGCACCTTTAGAAATATATTTACTTAGAAAATAATATGATGACTGCAATATATTAAGAGGATAAACATTTTGATGGGAGGAGGAATTGCTTCTTTAACATGTTGTGGTCAAATTGCGTGTTTGTAGCAATTCTTATAGGAAAGCAGGAAAAAAACTCATACTACAAACAGTGATTTCAGAATGGGACTCTCTGTTGCAAAATCCCTATTGTAACCAATAGCAGATGCAGAGCGAGACTCTTGTGATATAGTGGCCACTGAAATTCCATAAATATGTATCTAAGCTGTTAATAAACTGTGACAACTTTAAGAAGAATCTGTCACCAGGTTCTTGATACCCCATCTAAGAGCAGCATGATTGATGTAGGGGCAGAGACCCTGATTCCAGTGATGCATCACTTACTGGGCTGCTTATTGTAATTTTCATAAAATACTTGTTTTCTCTGCTGCAGATCTAGCAGTGCTCTAAATGCTGAGCTCTGTATAACCCCGCCCACACCACTGATTGGTTGCTTGCTGTGTACACTGTGCATAGGCAGCAAGCTGCCAATCAGAGATGGAGGTATGGGTAATACAGAGCTGATGAATTTGGAGGACTACATTGCAGCAAATTTACTAGTCGTCTAGTAATCCATTCCTCCTGAAAAAACTGTAATTTTGTTAAAACTAAAGCAAGCCGGCGAGTAAGTGACACACCACTGGAATCATGTCTTTACACTATGCTGCTCTCAGATTAGGTCCCAAAAACCGGTGACAGATTCTCTTTTAAGGGTTATCCAGATCTCTGCCTTTCATGGACGACATAGGATTAACTGCTTCAAGGTCCCGGCCTCCAGGTGTGGCGCTCTCACAGCAGTGCAGCAGAGTTATACTATATTGTTGGTTTAAATCCTATACAAATGAAGGAGGGTGACACAGACAGTATAGCCCAGTGAGATACACTGCATAAGTCGGGATTTACGCCATTAGCATAGCTCACTTTGCTATGCTGCTTCCATATTTCCCATTCATTTCTATGGAAGATACACAAAGATCGTAGTCCAGATACACTTGGCTGATTTTGTAACTCCACCACTGGTGGCCGGGACCTTCAGGCAGTTATCCCCACCGCGGCCATGAAAGGCAGAAATGGGACCAACTCTTTAAAGCAGTCACAATTAATATGGCGTAGTAGAGTCGCAAATATCAGCCACAATCTGAAAAGGGAATCCAATTATTCACAAAACAAATTTAGTCCTATACTGTAACCTGCCAACAAATCCCTTAACCCCCCTTCCCATTCTCTATTTTAACCCCCCTCCCCCTTCCCATTTTCTATTTTTGCGCCTTTGCTTCTTCCTCCCTTTTTTCCATTACTTATAACTTTTTAATTTTTCCACCAATGTAGCCATCTTAAAGCTAATTTTTTAGAGGGGGGGAAGAGTTGTAATTTTGAATGATGGCACCTTTCATTTTACTAATTACGGTATTGGAAAACAGGTAAAAAAAAAATCAAGTGCAGTGAAATTGAACAAAAAATTGTTTTTATTTTCAGTTTTTTACAGCGTTCATTGTGCAGTAAACGACCTGGAATCCTGATTCTACAGGCTCATACGCACCGGTCCCAGTGTGTTGTGCCAGGTTTTCATGTGAGAGACTCGCACGAGAATGTGGGTTTGAGCCCTACAAGTAATTATGATTACAGCGATACCAAACTCAAACTTGTATTATTTTTTTAAATTATTCAAGTGGTGAAAAAAAAATTGGAAATTCCTAAAAAAAATAAATATACTTCCCTGTGTCGCCATTTTCCGAGACATTTCATTTTTTCCACTGATAGAACTGAGTGAGGGCTTGTTTTTTTGGAAGCGCACACCTTTATTGATAGCAAATATTTTACTAGATGATTTGGTTGCTTCTTACTGCATTTTGATTTGGTGTTGCATTTGGTGAGCCCGAGCCATACACGGAGACCTGACCTAAGACTCAACATTACACCTTACATCAGTTAGGGGTTAATGGGAGTCTGTCAGCGAAAATTGACTGTTTAAATTAAGCACCTTTGGCATGGCTGAGCAGTTCAGAACACCTTGGCACCTACGCTGCCCTCCTTTCAGTACACTTTGGCACCTACGCTGCCCTCCTTTCAGTACACCTTGGCACCTACGCTGCCCTCCTTTCAGTACACCTTGGCATCTACGCGGCCCTCCTTTCAGTACACCATGGCAACTACACAGCTCTCCTTTCAGTACACCTTGGCACCTACGCTGCCCTCCTTTCAGTACACCTTGGCACCTACGATGCCCTCCTTTCAGTACACTTTGGCACCTACGCTGCCCTCCTTTCAGTACACCTTGGCACCTACGCTGCCCTCCTTTCAGTACACTTTGGCACCTACGCTGCCTTTCTTTCAGTACACCTTGGCACCTACGCTGCCCTCCTTTCAGTACACCTTGGCACCTAAGCTGCCCTCCTTTCAGTACACTTTGGCACCTACACTGCCCTCCTTTCAGTACACCTTGGCACTTACGCTGCCCTCCTTTCAGTACACCTTAGCACCTACGCTGCCCTCCTTTCAGTACACCTTGGCACCTACGCTGCCCTCCTTTCAGTACACCTTGGCACCTACGCTGCCCTCCTTTCAGTACACCTTGGCACCTACGCTGCCCTCCTTTCAGTACACCTTGGCATCTACGCGGCCCTCCTTTCAGTACACCTTGGCACCTACGCGGCCCTCCTTTCAGTACACCTTGGCACCTACGCTGCCCTCCTTTCAGTACACCTTGGCACCTATGCTGCCCTCCTTTCAGTACACCTTGGCACCTACGCTGCCCTCCTTTCAGTACACCTTGGCACCTACGCTGCCCTCCTTTCAGTACACCTTGGCACCTACGCTGCCCTCCTTTCAGTACACCTTAGCACCTACGCTGCCCTCCTTTCAGTACACCTTGGCACCTACGCTGCCCTCCTTTCAGTACACCTTGGCACCTACGCTGCCCTCCTTTCAGTACACCTTGGCACCTACGCTGCCCTCCTTTCAGTACACCTTGGCACCTACGCTGCCCTCCTTTCAGTACACCTTAGCACCTACGCTGCCCTCCTTTCAGTACACCTTGGCACCTATGCTGCCCTCCTTTCAGGGCACCTACGCTGCCCTTCTTTCAGTACACTTTGGCACCTACGCTGCCCTCCTTTCAGTACACTTTGGCACCTACGCTACCCTCCTTTCAGTACACTTTGGCACCTATGATGCCCTCCTTTCAGTACACCTTGGCACCTACGCTGCCCTCCTTTCAGTACACCTTGGCACCTACGCTGCCCTCCTTTCAGTACACCTTAGCACCTACGCTGCCCTCCTTTCAGTACACCTTGGCACCTACGCTGCCCTCCTTTCAGTACACCTTGGCACCTACGCTGCCCTCCTTTCAGTACACCTTAGCACCTACGCTGCCCTCCTTTCAGTACACCTTGGCACCTACGCTGCCCTCCTTTCAGTACACCTTGGCACCTACGCTGCCCTCCTTTCAGTACACCTTGGCACCTACGATGCCCTCCTTTCAGTACACCTTGGCACCTACGCTGCCCTCCTTTCATTACACCTTAGCACCTACGCTGCCCTCCTTTCAGTACACTTTGGCACCTACACTGCCCTCCTTTCAGTACACCTTGGCACTTACGCTGCCCTCCTTTCAGTACACCTTAGCACCTACGCTGCCCTCCTTTCAGTACACCTTGGCACCTACGCTGCCCTCCTTTCAGTACACCTTGGCATCTACGCGGCCCTCCTTTCAGTACACCTTGGCACCTACGCGGCCCTCCTTTCAGTACACCTTGGCACCTACGCGGCTCTCCTTTCAGTACACCTTGGCACCTACGCTGCCCTCCTTTCAGTACACCTTGGCACCTACGCTGCCCTCCTTTCAGTACACCTTGGCACCTACGCTGCCCTCCTTTCAGTACACCTTAGCACCTACGCTGCCCTCCTTTCAGTACACCTTAGCACCTACGCTGTCCTCCTTTCAGTACACCTTGGCACCTACGCTGCCCTCCTTTCAGTACACCTTAGCACCTACGCTGCCCTCCTTTCAGTACACCTTGGCACCTACGCTGCCCTCCTTTCAGTACACCTTGTCACCTACGCTGCCCTCCTTTCAGTACACCTTGGCACCTACGCTGCCCTCCTTTCAGTACACCTTGGCACCTACGCTGCCCTCCTTTCAGTACACCTTAGCACCTACGCTGCCCTCCTTTCAGTACACCTTGGCACCTATGCTGCCCTCCTTTCAGGGCACCTACGCTGCCCTTCTTTCAGTACACTTTGGCACCTACGCTACCCTCCTTTCACTACACTTTGGCACCTATGATGCCCTCCTTTCAGTACACCTTGGCACTTACGCTGCCCTCCTTTCAGTACACCTTGGCACCTACGCTGCCCTCCTTTCAGTACACCTTGGCACCTACGCTGCCCTCCTTTCAGTACACCTTGGCACCTACGCTGCCCTCCTTTCAGTACACCTTGGCACCTACGCTGCCCTCCTTTCAGTACACCTTAGCACCTATGCTGCCCTCCTTTCAGTACACCTTGGCACCTACGCTGCCCTCCTTTCAGTACACCTTGGCACCTACGCTGCCCTCCTTTCAGTACACCTTGGCACCTACGCTGCCCTCCTTTCAGTACACCTTGGCACCTACGCTGCCCTCCTTTCAGTACACCTTGGCACCTACGCTGCCCTCCTTTCAGTACACCTTGGCACCTACGCTGCCCTCCTTTCAGTACACCTTGGCACCTACGCTGCCCTACGCTGCCCTCCTTTCAGTACACCTTGGCACCTACGCTGCCCTCCCTTCAGTACACCTTGGCACCTACGCTGCCCTCCTTTCAGTACACCTTGGCACCTACGCTGCCCTCCTTTCAGTACACTTTGGCACCTACGCTGCCCTCCTTTCAGTACACCATGGCACCTAAACTGCCCTCCTTTGGCTCCTGTAAAACCACAGTTATCAATCAACGAACCCCAGGGATGATAGATGGAAAACAAGTAGTTGTGAAGGTAGTCTCACTTTAAGGCCATGTTCACACTTTTTTGTTGTGATTTCACGCCAAAAGAAAGAGTGCGAGAAAAATAATCGCACGTGATATGGACTATAAGGCCACATGCATACATTGAGTATTTTGTGAGCTTTTTACCTCAGTATTTGTAAGCCAAAACCAGAAGTGGTGACGTGTTTCTATTATACTTTTCCTCTGACCGTTCCACTCCAGGTTTTGGCTTATAAATACTGGGGTAAAAAAAACTCACCAAATACTCAATGTGTGCATGTGGCCTTAGTATGGCATTGGAGTTTTACAGATACATTGCAATTTTGTAACATAGGAGACTGGAATGGTCCTGTAAAAGATTAATAGCTGCTGAGTATAACGACTGCACACAGATAAGGCTAGTTTCACACTAGCGCTTTCGAGCGCAGCGATGGCCTGCGCACGGCCGCCGCTAAGCCCCGCCCCCTGCCGCGCCTCCGCCGGTAGCTCCGCATACCGGCGCATGACGCTGCATGCGTCCTGCGTCCCCTATCTTTATCACTGGGGGTGCAGGCCGTGCGCAGTATGCGTTTGGCGGCGCATGCGCCTTTTTGACGGTGCGCCGAGCGCAACCAAACTCAAAAGCGCTAGTGTGAAACTAGCCTAATAAGGGAGGCAAAATTTGTCCCAATTTTTTGGATGAGAATGGTATTAACGTTAACTTACATCATAACCAGCAGGCAGTTTTCGGCTGTGGATTTACATGTGGAACATCCCCTGAAAGTTACAACTGCAGTGTGTTAAATGGGATTTCATGAAATCTCACTCACATGCTGCAGAAATAATCCACTGTGGAAACTGATCATTTGACATGTACTAGGGTATGTTCCCACAGTCATTAAACGCTGCACTTTGGACGCTGCAGCATCCAGACGTTACAGCATAGTGGAGGGGATTTCAAGAAATCCCATGAACACTATGCGTCCATAGACGCCTGGGGCTCATCCGTGGAGACGGACATGAGGCGCGTCTCTCCAGACCGCAGCAGGTCTATTTATGTAGCGGAGACGCGAGTCTCCGCAAGATAAATGTCACCCATAGAATGTATTGGACTCGGTGATTCCGTACAGTTCAGTGATCATATGCGGGATCACCTGCGTTCAATAGACAGCAGCGCTTTAGACACAGCGTAAGTGTGCTGCGCCCAAAGAGCTGCCGATTACTGAACATCTGCACATACCCTTACATGACAGGCTATGTTGCTGATGATACTGCGGGTTTGACAAGGTGTGAAATTTGCAGCTTAATGGGGAATCCTCGGCGGACATTTGCTGTGGGAAAGTAGGGCTCATGCACACAAACAATTTTCTCATCTGAATGTTAGCCGTGGTTTTCATGGATAGCAGTCGCACCTGTGATATCCTACGGCCCTGTGCATGTTAGTCCAATTATTTTTCTCGGATTAAGTGTTCTGCAAAGAAAAACAGAGTGGTGTCCAATATTGACCCGGACTGAGTGGTCTGTGGGAAAAAATCGGAGACATGCCCAATTTCGATCCGAGTGTCAGATCAAATCTGGCCAGTCTATGGGTCCAGAAGGCATCCGAGTGAGTTTTTTTCTCCATGTCCAGGAGAAACTAATGCCACTCTGCTCAAACTCTGCTCACAATAATTGGACCATTTGTCTTGGATGTGGAGAACCAGATTGTGAGCCCTACCCTGACAGTGATCAGCATGACGTAGATGCTCACCTTCATACAACTACAGCCTGCCGCTAAGGAGGAGCACACTCGCCATAGATTATTTCTGTCCACAAATGGAAAAAGAAAAATAAAAATTATGTTATTTTGTAAACTGCTGAAAATAATATTCAGCCACTTCTTACTGGGGTTGCCTCTTCACAAGCAGGCCCTTTACGATGGGAGCAGCTACCCGGTTTGCCAAGGAATGTTGCCCATTTCCTCTGCAGAGACCACGGTAGGGAAAATGCAGTCTTCTCCGACTTGTGTCTCATTCAGACAACCATTTTTTTCCTGTACGAGCGCTATCCGTAATTTTCCTGGTATCTTACCTATAATGATCAATGGAGCCAGTTACACGTCCGCTTTTTTTCCTGGGAAAATATATGTATTGCAGAACAAAATCTGCAATACAAGATAATGGGTCTGTGAAAAACTTGGACTGCACTTGGGTGACATCCGAGTGCGGTCCGATTTTCATGGACTGTCAGATTGCAGAAGGTGGAGAAATTGTTGGTTTTTTTTTTATTTCTACCAGTACGAGAAAATCGGATGACACTCGTACCACACTGATCAAACTCCGATGAGAATACTCGATGCAATGTTTTCTGGCGCAAAAAAAAAAATCGGACGTCTTAATGAGGCCTTACATGCAAGGGTTTGCAAAGGATTTCACCCTACACAGTATACTGAAAATGTGAGAGCTGGAGAGAAATAACGTACAGACTGCAACACGCTCAGAATTTCTGAAAGCTCCTTCCACATGTATCGTCCTTTAGTTTGCGCGTTCCTGGACCACAAATCAGCTGCGTGGATGCCTGCGTGCGGCTTAAGACAACGGCAATGAAGTAGTTAAGTATTCGGATCTCTGATGTAATGATGGAGCTGTGAGAATATAAACACCTGGAGAAGAAAATCTTTCAATAACCATGTGAGTCACAAAAAGGCAGCGCCACAAAGCTGAAGAAGAATGTCACACATGAAGAGCGAGTCAGCCGTGTCAAGAGCAGCAGAAAGGTCAGGAAGGATTTCAGCGCAGAAATGTCCTTTGGTGGTGAAGAACCAGAAACACACAGATAATGTCTTATGTGGAAAGTAAAAAGACACAACAACAACAACCACACACTACAGACAAAAGAGCGAGCTGCTGACCGCGGGTGCGGGCTGTCTAGACTCTACAGATTATTTCAGTCCACGTTCATTCGCTTCGTAAACTATTTGTCTGTGAGATAAACGGTGTCACGTAGATGACGCCAGATTCTGTGACAAAGGGATATTCTCAACAAAGCCCCCATACACAGAAGCCCAGGAGCACACAACCTTTTTTGGTCCAAGGGCCACAATGTCATACGGAACCAATCCGGGGGACCAGACTAAAAACTAAAGGGGTATTACCTTCTGTGACATTTATGCCATATGGAACGTACATACCGTAAATGTCTGATAGGATTTTACTGCAAATCCCCCTTTAAATCTTTGTAAAATAAAAGAAACTGTGACTGGGTCGTAAACAAGAAGAGGTGATGCGAACACATGGCTCTACAACAGATCATGGGGGTTTGCTTATTGCCTAAAGTTTCACAACTCCCATAGGCTACAGTGGAGCGAGCCACAGACACGGAAGACCACCTGATTCACAGACTTCATTCTAGACCCAAACGGGTGAGGAGACCCCATTCTGCTGATGTACGAGGCACCCAGAGATTTCTACTCTTAGTACTACCGCTCCTCGGCTGCGGCCACTACTCCGGTGTGTGGCTGCTCACATATAGGTAACCTGTTGGTCTAGCTTTTCTTTGTCCATATGGTTGGATGTGCAAACAATGGCATAGCGGGCCAAAAGTGCCCCCCCGGGCTGCAGGTTGTGCACCATGGCATTATACCAATTTCAGCCAAATGTACCGATATCGAGAGATGCGGCTGACGGTCCACCGTGTATGGGTGGGCCACTGACTGATGGTCGGGAGAGATGTCGATTGGGAGTCCACTTTTGGGCTGCTGATTGCATTTTTTCTTCTGTAGATAAGCCACGGGTTGACATGTGAACCAGCGTCTTACTCACAGAGAACACAGGAGCGATCGGTTCCTGCGTATGGGAAATTCGGCTAAGGTTGCGGTCAGCCGAACGATCAGCCAAAGAAATGTTCAGCTGACAGCCATCGAATGTGTATGGACAACTTTAGACATTTTGGTATAGTCACAGGATATGCCGTAAAAGTATGAAAGATGTGAGTTCCCGGTCCTCATCCTACTTGTGCTGCGGCTTCTGAGAGTAGAGAGATGTGGTCTCGCATACGGAGCTCTCTCCATTTCCTTCTATGTACATATATACATATATATATATATATATATATATAACAGTAAGTGTACTTGGGTGTTTCCTGGACTTCCATAGCGGTGAATGTAGAGCGTCAAGCTTGTGCGCCACTTCTCCATTTACAGAGGCCGCAGCACCAGGTGGGACGGGGGATACAGAGACCTCTATTCTGGAAAGTTTTGGGTCCCAGAAGTGAGATCAACATTTGTCATACATTTATGGCATATACTGTACATGACCAGATATGCAATAAATGTCTACGATGAAAACATGGTCACTGTCGTTTCAATAAACTTTGCATAAATCAATGCTACAGGCAAAAAATAAAACAATTTGTAATATATCTTATCAGAGAAATTTGCTGCTTTCTACATTTATTAGCTACGTCGACTCCCCCTGCCTCTTAAAATTTATCCTGGTCAAAGCAACATGGACTGCGAGCTCACAGAAGTGTTAAGGTATCAGGCTACAGTTCCTATTAAAGTCAATGGAGAGGATAGGAAGGAGAGAGAGCCAATGACACAGACTTAAGCACTCGGATCTTGCTGCAACGCCAAGGGATTATAACCCGGTTCAGTGCTGGATTCACAGCTACACTGCTGAGTTCTGCTGTATAATGTCCTCTATTATGCGGATGCTGCTTCTGAACATGTGCTACAGAACAGGAGAGAGGGGATCCCTCATGTATATGTGTGATGTGTATGGAAAACATTATTGCATCTAGTCTCTATGCTCTAGATCAGAAAAAAATGGAATATTAAAGAGAGAGCCTATGGAGGGAAAAAGACTAAGAATGTGGACAACTAGTCATATAATGGCCAGATATAGTGATATTCCTCGAGTATACATATATGACAGTTTATTCTGTAAAGTTACCTGAAATGACAGGTATACATACTTTAAAGAAGTTTTCCAAAGAATAGGTGATAAATAACTAGGGGTGATTAGCCTGACTTAAAAGAGTAGACACCAAGTACACCGTGACCACACATAGTACTGGCAGCCTATTCTCCATGTTTATTTGGCAAAAGTGATGAGCATGAGTTATTAGTGTATAGTTTAGTAAAAAAAAATCCTCAGTTTCACCAGTATTGGACATACATACATTTAATCCACGCTTGGGTCTAACTCTGTTTTGGTTGGTTGAAAGGTGCCTTTGAGGGGGTAGGTTCTTTATTGAATCCACAACATACTTTAATTTTTAGTGCTTTTTAGGGGGCATACCCTTCTAGAAACCACAGCAAACTTCACATTTTCATACTAGTATTTCAAATGCTATCTAATATTTTGTGGATTTACAAATATAAACTAGCTAAACTGCAAAGTTCCAGATTGGAAGAGATGACTTTGCGGGATCTGTCCCATTCTACACACCAAAGCTGAAAACTTTCTTTAGAAAGATAAAGCTAAATGCTGTATGCGTGAATCATCTGCTATAGACTTGTATTCTGAAAAACGTTTTTGGGTACTTTAAAAAAAAAAAAAAAGTATTCAGACCTGGCCCCTTGAATCCCTCAAAGTCAGAACTAATAGAGAACAGATGACGATTTTAATAAACCTCCCATGTCTAGATTGCTAATCCCCAAGGGGGTAATCAGAGCTCCACAAGTTTGGCAGAAAACGTCAGAGCAGTGAGACGAGCCGCCTGTAAACTCTTTCATATCTGTGACAAGTTCCTACATGTTGCCAGAAATCTCTATTAAATATTGACTACCATAGTGAAGGCGTGAGTAATGCATAACTCATGATCCCACATTATACAAGCGATCACGTAGCGGACCTCCTGGATACTGTGGGGAACATACAGGTCATGGATTAGAACCAGTGCACATTTAAAGAAATGGGTTAAAGAAAGATCTATAGCTATGCTTTACTCTATGATCCTCCATCAGTAGTGTGAACAGAGCCTCACCACTGGCGAACCGTGCTAGAAATCACGCTGAGGACTCCGTTATGGGGG
This sequence comes from Dendrobates tinctorius, assembly GCF_039654945.1. NCBI lineage: Eukaryota > Metazoa > Chordata > Amphibia > Anura > Dendrobatidae > Dendrobates > Dendrobates tinctorius. The sequence goes on along the minus strand of NW_027361743.1, from coordinate 36,230,085 downwards.
GTTTCAACTAATTAACTCTAAAAATGGGGTTTCGATTTGCCCCCCGATGAACCTATTCACAGGAATGAGGCACAGTCCAAACACTTTACAGACTCCAGTTGTTCTCCTTTCCGCCACTATCTGACTTTTTTTTTGATGGACACAAAGACATAAAAGATTCCATTTGCCCCATGGAAGCAGATGTAAATACTTATGTCCCCCCAAAAATTGAGAAAAGTATTCAAGGTGTGATAACTTTATTGGCTAACCAGAGAAATTATATTTGCAAGCTTTCAGGGCTCAAAAGGCCCCTTGATCAGGCTAGATTACAAGTGAATTACTGAGAAAAGATGGCAACATTTAAATAGGAATTACAACAGGGCATGAGATGATGCTAGCTATAGACAGGCCAAGGAAATCAAACTAAGGTTTTTGTTACACATGCAGATGAGGACCAAATGTTCTATTAGAGATCTGAAGACCTTCTTGTGGAGGTGTGAACTGTGTTCATGTAATGAGTCATGAATCCAGGTGTCAAATTCAGTCCTATTGTTAGCGATTGGAACATATGTGTAATGCAGGGACATACATCGGGGGAACTAAGCAAAAACTACAAACAAGGATGAATCTGCATAGACATACGATAAAAAATGAGCTGGACACACCTGTAGGAAAACACTTCTCTAGACCTGGACACAGCTTGGCAGATCTAAAAGTCCTAATATTGAAAGGTCATTTTAATAGTGACAGAGAAAGGAAGATTTGGGAGTTCAAATTTATAAATATGTTACAAATGCTAACAGTAGGACTGAATTTGACACCTGGGTTCATGACTCATTACATGGACACAGATCACACCTCCACAAGAAGGTCTTCAGATCTCTAATAGAACATTTGGTCCTCATCTGCATGTGTAACAAAAACCTTAGTTTGATTTCCTTGGCCTGTCTATAGCTAGCATCATCTCATGTCCTGTTGTAATTCCTATTTAAATGTTGCCATCTTTTCTCAGTAATTCACTTGTAATCTAGCCTGATGAAGGGGCCTTTTGAGCCCCGAAAGCTTGCTTGCAAATATAATTTCTCTGGTTAGCCAATAAAGGTATCACACCTTGAATACTTTTCTCAATTTTTTGGGGGACATAAGTATTTACATCTATTTTTCTGGCTAACACGGTACCACATTTTATTTTGTATTGTGCCCCATGGAAGTGAATGGATGCGTCTCAATATGCAAATATTGCAAATTATGCAAACAATGCAAAATTAGATTTTTAGCAAGCGATTAAGAACATTTTAGAGCTTTCCTTTCTATCTAGTATTGTTTTAAACTGAACACTCCCTTTAACTTCAAGCACATCCGCACTGATAAGTAACACAGGTCCCTGTGGCTTACAGCACTACTGACTCTGTACCAGGAGGATGACAAGTCCATGCAGGTCTCAGGAAAGGCCGGCCAGCTGACTCAGCTCTTTCCACTGTATTCACACTACACAGAACAACGCCCGTCACCCGAACACCTCCTAATCCATCCTTCTTACCCACGATCAGTGCCGTCACATTGCCTTCTAATTCATCTTACCAAGGAAAGCCATCGCCGTCTTGGGTCTTGGTGGCGATCTGTTGCTCTCCCTTGGTGGCTTGTTGTGGCCGCTGAACTTGGAGGATATCAGTAGACAGGCAGCCAACTGGTCACATTTCTCTTTCTCCAGCAATGATTTACTTTTCCCTTTCAGATATTTCAGCTGTTCCATGAACTGCGGCTTCAGTGGGTCTCCATCCAGCTGCGAAACGATCCAGGACACAAAAGAAAAAGGAAATTTGCATGGGCCCTTAAAGGGAATCCGTCAGCAGGTTTTTGCTACGTAATCCGAGGGCAGCATGAGGTAGGGATTAAGACACTGATTTCAGCGATGTGTCACTTATTAGGATGCATGCTCTTGTTTCCATAACACCAGGATATTATCACTGCCTGGACTACAGGTCTTGTGAGCCCTGGTACGACCACACCACCTTCTCTGATAAGTCACTGTACAATGTACACAGATATCTATGGTGTGTGTGTGTGGGGGCAGCTGTCTGAGCTCTACCACGTGGTACACCTAAAAACCTTTGTTTCCTAACCGCTGCACCCAATAAACTAACTGATAAATCGCTGGAATCAGGGTCTCTGCCCCTACATTATGCTGCTCTCAGATGAGATAGCAAAAACCTGCTGACAGATTCCCTTTAAAAGATAGTCACACAGCAAACCTGGGAGAGGGCAAATGATATACAGTGGGGAAAAAAAGTATTTAGTCAGTCAGCAATAGTGCAAGTTCCACCACTTAAAAAGATGAGAGGCGTCTGTAATTTACATCATAGGTAGACCTCAACTATGGGAGACAAACTGAGAAAAAAAAATCCAGAAAATCACATTGTCTGTTTTTTTTTCATTTTATTTGCATATTATGGTGGAAAATAAGTATTTGGTCAGAAACAAGCAATCAAGATTTCTGGCTCTCACAGACCTGTAACTTCTTCTTTAAGAGTCTCCTCTTTCCTCCACTCATTACCTGTAGTAATGGCACCTGTTTAAACTTGTTATCAGTATAAAAAGACACCTGTGCACACCCTCAAACAGTCTGACTCCAAACTCCACTATGGTGAAGACCAAAGAGCTGTCAAAGGACACCAGAAACAAAATTGTAGCCCTGCACCAGGCTGGGAAGACTGAATCTGCAATAGCCAACCAGCTTGGAGTGAAGAAATCAACTGTGGGAGCAATAATTAGAAAATGGAAGACATACAAGACCACTGATAATCTCCCTCGATCTGGTGCTCCACGCAAAATCCCACCCCGTGGGGTCTGAATGATCACAAGAACGGTGAGCAAAAATCCCAGAACCACGCGGGGGGACCTAGTGAATGAACTGCAGAGAGCTGGGACCAATGTAACAAGGCCTACCATAAGTAACACACTACGCCACCATGGACTCAGATCCTGCAGTGCAGACGTGTCCCACTGCTTAAGCCTGTACATGTCCGGGCCCGTCTGAAGTTTGCTAGAGAGCATTTGGATGATCCAGAGGAGTTTTGGGAGAATGTCCTATGGTCTGATGAAACCAAACTGGAACTGTTTGGTAGAAACACAACTTGTCGTGTTTGGAGGAAAAAGAATACTGAGTTGCATCCATCAAACACCATACCTACTGTAAAGCATGGTGGTGGAAACATCATGCTTTGGGGCTGTTTCTCTGCAAAGGGGCCAGGACGACTGATCCGGGTACATGAAAGAATGAATGGGGCCATGTATCGTGAGATTTTGAGTGCAAACCTCCTTCCATCAGCAAGGGCATTGAAGATGAAACGTGGCTGGGTCTTTCAACATGACAATGATCCAAAACACACCGCCAGGGCAACGAAGGAGTGGCTTCGTAAGAAGCATTTCAAGGTCCTGGAGTGGCCTAGCCAGTCTCCAGATCTCAACCCTATAGAAAACCTTTGGAGGCAGTTGAAAGTCCGTGTTGCCAAGCGAAAAGCCAAAAACATCACTGCTCTAGAGGAGATCTGCATGGAGGAATGGGCCAACATACCAACAACAGTGTGTGGCAACCTTGTGAAGACTTACAGAAAACGTTTGACCTCTGTCATTGCCAACAAAGGATATATCACAAAGTATTGAGATGAAATTTTGTTTCTGACCAAATACTTATTTTCCACCATAATATGCAAATAAAATGAAAAAAAAACAGACAATGTGATTTTCTGGATTTTTTTTTCTCAGTTTGTCTCCCATAGTTGGGGTCTACCTATGATGTAAATTACAGACGCCTCTCATCTTTTTCAGTGGTGGAACTTCCACTATTGCTGACTGACTAAATACTTTTTTTCCCCACTGTATGTTATGGACTCTGTGTAGATGAGTCAAATATTCGACTTATCACTATAGAGACATATATCTGCCGGACATGATATAACAATGACCATTCGGATTGAACACAAAAAACAATCAGGAAAAAAACTAACAGTTTTGTCATAAATACACACTTAAGTATAGATGTGGATATACTGTATGTATCATTGTCTGTAGAATCCGTGCACATGGTGTTACATTTATTCCAGTATATACATATTAGCCTGCAGTGGTGACACAACAGCCGGGATATACTTTCCATACTCCGCAGCCAGATCTACCTACACTGCACTACCTCTATACAGGCTATCTTTTTATATACAGTATACAGAACTGCACAGCTTGGTATACTTGTTTATTACCAATTTTTACTTGATTTTACTCTCTTTTTATGTGACATTGTTTGTATTTTTTATGTGAGGTGCGTGTACCTGTCTTCTGCAGTGCCACCTATTCCAATCATGTATTCAATGAAGATTTTTTATTACTTGATACATACGTGTGTATTTGTGACCAAACGGTTTGGTTGTGTTTTTGCTTGTTTTTTCCCTTTAAAAGATAAAGACAACGTCGAGGAAAAAAGCCCCGTTGCAGGAAGGAGACAGTCCAGGAGCAGGAAGGAGAGAGACCCGGTTCAGGGATGAGAGACCCGATGCAGGGAGGAGAGAGCCCCGATGCAGGAAGGCGAGAGTCCTGATGTCACGATCCATTTTTGGATCTGTGGCAGATCTGGATTCTCACATTAAAACTTTTTTCCTTTCAGGCCATCGGGGGTTAATGTCAGTTTTTTCCCCCTGTGGCTGCTGGTGTAATTACATTGCTGCTGAGTTTGCTGATGCAGATGGTGACCACTCCCACCTTGGTTCAAAAGGTCACCTGATGCATCAGCTGACCGTCGGTGTTAGAGTTCATTCTGCAGCAACCAAGCTGGGAGAAGGAGCTTGCTGAGAGCAGTTGTTCGTCAGCTGAGTCCGGTGTATCTGGTGTTTCATTCCTGCTGTGCAGTGCTTTGCAGCAGAGAGCTAAGTGTTGTTTTCCTTTACCTAGTCTGTCATACTTTCCCTTTTATTGTATTAGTGCAGCGGTGGGACCAGTGTCCTCACTTGCCAATTCCCTACTTAGGGATAGGAGCAGGGCTAACGAGGGCTAAGGTATCCTGCTCGGCGACAGGTCGAAAAAACCTGTATAGGGACGTCAAGGAGATCAGGGCACATCCTTAGGAAAGTGCAGGAGGTGTCCACTTCCCCTTTCCCTAAAGCAGGCCCACCGTTGTAATTGTGTCCCAGGAGTTCCCTTGTTTGTTGTGCTGTTGGTGACCGACCTACTGTTGGGTCGTTTCATACCGGGTCAGTCACTTTCGTGACCTCCGATGCAGGAAGGAGACAGCCCCGATGCAGGAAGCAGAGAGCCAATGCAGAAATGAGAGAGACCCGATGTAGGAGGGGGAGAGCCCCGGTGCAGGAAAAAGAGAGCGCCAGTGCAGGAGGGGGAGAGCCCCGATGCAAGAAGTAGAGAGCGCCCGTGCAGGAGGGGGAGAGCTCCGATGCAGGAGGGGGAGAGTTCCGATGCAGGAGGGGAGAGCTCCGATGCAGGAGGGGGAGAGTTCCGGTGCAGGAGGGGGAGAGCTCCGATGCAGGAAGGAGAAAACCCTCATGCAGGAGGGGAAGAGCTCCGGTGCAGGAGGGGTAGAGCTCCGATGCAGGAAGGAGAGAGCCCTGATGCATGGGGGGAGAATTCTGGTGCAGGAGGGGGAGAGTTCCGCTACAGGAGGGGAGAGCTCCGATGCAGGAAAGAGAAAACCCTCATGCAGGACGGGGAGAGCTCCGGTGCAGGAGGGGGAGAGTTCCGGTGCAGGAGGGGAGAGCTCCGATGCAGGAAGCAGAGAGCCCCAGAGGAGGAAGGAGAGAGCCCCGCTGCAGGAGGGGGAGAGCCCCAGTGTAGGAGGGGGAGAGCCCCGTGGCCAGAAGGAGAGAGCCCCTTCGCTGGAAAGAGAAAACCCTCATGCAGGAGGGGGAGAGCTCCGGTGCAGGAGGGGGAGAGTCCCGGTGCAGGAGGGGAGAGCTCTGATGCAGGAAGGAGAGAGCCCCAGTGCAGGAGGGGAGAGCTCCGATGCAGGAGGGGTAGAGCTCCGATGCAGGAATGAGAGAGCCCTGATGCAGGGGGGAAGAATTCTGGTGCAGGAGGGGGAAAGTTCCGATGCAGGAGGGAGAGAGCCCCAGTGTAGGAGGGGGAGAGCTCTGGTGCAGGAGGGGGAGATTTCCGGTGCAGGAGGGGAGAGCTCCGATGCAGGAAGGAGAGAGCCCCAGAGCAGGAAGGAGAGAGCCCCACTGCAGGAGGGGGAGAGCCCCAGTGTAGGAGGGGAGAGCCCCGATGCAGGAAGAAGGGAACCCCTGTGCAGGAGGGGAGAGCTCCGATGCAGGAGGGGTAGAGCTCCGATGCAGGAGGGGTAGAGCTCCGATGCAGGAGGGGTAGAGCTCCGATGCAGAAAGGAGAGAGCCCTGATGCAGGGGGGGAGAATTCTGGTGCAGGAGGGGGAGAGTTCCGATGCAGGAGGGAGAGAGCCCCAGTGTAGGAGGGGGAGAGCATCATTAGTCATTATTTCCCTCTACTCCTCTTTGGTCAGACCTCATCTGGAATATTGTGTCCAGTTTTGGGCACCACATTTTAAAAAAGACATCAACAAACTGGAGCAAGTTCAGAAAAGAGCGACCAGAATGGTGACCGGTCTGCAAACCCTGTCTTATGAGGAAAGGTTGCAGGATTTGGGAATGTTTAGTTTGCAAAAGAGAAGACTGAGAGGAGACTTAATAGCTGTCTACAAATATCTAAAGGGCTATCACATTGTAGAAGGATCAACTTTATTCTCATTTGCACAAGGAAAGACTAGAAGCAATGGGATGAAACTGAATGGGAGGAGACACAGATTAGATATTAGAAAAAACTTTTTGACAGTTAGAGTGATCAATGAGTGGAACAGGCTGCCACGAGAAGTGGTGAGTTCTCCTTCAATGGAAGTCTTCAAACAGAGGCTGGACAGACATCTGACTGGGATGATTTAGCGAATCCTGCTTTGAGCAGGGGGTTGGACCAGATGGCCCAGGAGGTCCCTTCCAACTCTACGATTCTATGATTCTATGATTCTATGAGCCCCATTTCCAGAAGGAGAGAGCCCCTATGCAGGAAAGAGAAAACCCTCATACAGGAAAGGGAGAGCTCCGATATAGGAGGGGGAGAGCTCTGGTGCAGGAGGGGGAGAGTTCCGATGCAGGAGGGGAGAGCTCCGATACAGGAAGGAGAGAGCCCCAGAGCAGGAAGGAGAGAGCCCCGCTGCAGGAGGGGGAGAGCTCCAGTGCAGGAGGGGGAGAGCCCCGCGGCCAGAAGGAGAGAGCCCCTATGCAGGAGAGAGAAAACCCTCATGCAGGAGGGGGAGAGCTCCGATGCAGGAGGGGGAGAGTCCCAGTGCAGGAGGGGAGAGCTCCAATGCAGGAAGGAGAGAGCCCCAGTGCAGGAGGGGAGAGCTCCGATGCAGGAGGGAGAGAGCTCCGATGCAGGAAGGAGAGAGCCCTGATGCAGGGGGGGAGAATTCTGGTGCAGGGGGGGAGAATTCTGGTGCAGGAGGGGGAGAGCCCCAGTGTACGAGGGGGAGAGCCCCGCTGCCAGAAGGAGTGAGCTCCTATGCAGAAAAGAGAAAACCCTCATGCAGGAGTGGGAGAGCTCTGGTGCAGGAGGGGGAGAGTTCCGGTGCAGGAGGAGAGAGCTCCGATGCAGGAAGGAGAGAGCCCCAGAGCAGGAAGGAGAGAGCCCTGCTGCAGGAGGAGGAGAGCCCCACGGCCAGAAGGAGAGAGCCCCTATGCAGGAGAAAGAAAACCCTCATGCAGGAGGGGGAGAGCTCCGATGCAGGAGGGGGAGAGTCCCGGTGCAGGAGGGGAGAGCTCCGATGCAGGAAGGAGAGAGCTCCAGTGCAGGAGGGGAGAGCTCGGATGCAGGAGGGGGAGAGCTCCGATGCAGGAAGGAGAGAGCCCTGATGCAGGGGGGAGAATTCTGGTGCAGGGGGGAGAATTCTGGTGCAGGAGGGGGAGAGTTCCGATGCAGGAGGGAGAGAGTGTAACATCGGCGGCCGTGCCTGCCGATATTCCATCAGCGGCGGCACCCGCCGCAGCTCCGTCTCACCTGCGCTTCTCCTCCCGGGCGCTCTCACGTCCTTCCTCCCGTGCTGCTGCGGTCCCGTGCGCCACCCTTAGGCAGTGGGCGCGCGGCCGACCGCTCTCTTCACACGGCGGGGGGCGTCGCTGAGGGCAGGGCCGTGGTGATCTACTTCCGGGTATAAGGAATTTCAGGCGTCTTCCTTAAGGCCTCTTTCACACTTCAGTTTTTTACAATCAGTCACAATCCGCCAGGTTTTGAAAAAAACGGATCCTCAATATTCTTTTGAGGATCCGTTTTTTTTCTCCATTGACTTTCATTAATGGCGGATTGTGACGGATTGCCGTCCGTTGCATCCGTTTTTTTTGAGGATCCGCCAAAAGTTGCTGTCCGTCACCATCCTCAAAGATTTCAAAACGAGGCTTGCAACGTTTTTTTTTCTGGCGGATCCTACAGACACTCATTTAACCCGAAATTCTTTCTGGGTGCCGGACAAAAAATTCTCTCTCTCTCTCTCTCTTCATTTTGCGGATCCATCAAAAAAACGGATGGGTGGCATCCGTTGTCATCAGTTCTACAACGGATCCAGCATCCGTCCTTTTGGCGGATTTTGACTGATGCAAAAAACTGAAGTGTGAAAGAGGCCTAAGGGGAAGACGCCTGGTAATTGTGTGGTGCTCCTGCACTATTCTGGCCGCTATAGTGCTTCTATAGTTCTCTAGCCGTGACTTTTCCTGATCCCTGTCTGCCTTGTTCCTGTCTCCTTTCCTTGCCATCCCTCCGGTCTGTCCTCTCCTAGTCCAGTCACTGCTACCTCCTGTCTTTCGTCTGGTGTTATAGTCCATTGCCTGGTCCCTGTCTTGCTGGTTCCCGTCCTCTGTCCGCCCGTTGTTATTCCTGCTTCTGGGTTCTCTACGTGTGCCTTTCCTCACCTTCCATGCCTTCCTCCTGCTGCCCTTTTGGTATCCCTCCTCCTCCAGTACCCTCTGTCCTGCATTCCAGTCCACCTGTATCCTTATCTGTCCTTGAGCCGTCCCTCTTGGTTGCGGCTGTCGTGGTTCTGACCCCTGTGGTCCTGCCCCTAACGATCCCTGTATAGAGGTCGGTTATCACCTGGCGGGCTCGGCCCAGGGGCTCCAGATCTGTGATTCAGAGGGTCCACTCCTGGACGCTGTCCGCTCCAGAAAAGTCACAGAGAGCCCCAGTGTAGGAGGGGGAGAGCCCCATTGCCAGAAGGAGAGAGCCCCTATGCAGGAAAGGGAAAACCCTCATGTAGGAGGGGGAGAGCTCCAATGCAGGAGGGGGAGAGCTCTGATGCAGGAGGAGGAGAGCTCCGATGCAGGAAGGAGAGAGCCCTGATGCAGGAAGGAGAGAGCCCTGATGCAGGAAGGAGAGAGCCCTGATGCAGGAAGGAGCGCCCCAGAGCAGTAAGGAGAGAGCCCCGCTACAGGAGGGGGAGAGCCCCGTGGCCAGAAGGAGAGAGCCCCTATGCAGGAAAGAGAAAACCCTCATGCAGGAGGGGGAGAGCTCCGATGCAGGAGGGGGAGAGTCCCGCTGCCAGAAGGAGAGAGCCCCTATGCAGGAGAGAGAAAACCCTCATGAAGGAGGGGGAGAGCTCCGGTGCAGGAAGGCTCTTTGCTCCTGCACACTGATTCTCTCCTTCCTGCATCGGAACTCTCCCCCTCCTGCATCGGGGCTCTCATCTCCTGTACCGGGGCTCTCATCTCCTGTACCGGTGCATTTACCCTCCTGCACAGAAAACTTCCTCTTCTTCGCTGCATGAGGGGAGAGCTGATCCGCTGTCCGTTCATACACGGTTCACTAGCCCAGCAGCAGCTCCCACCTGAGTGCTGATCATGGTGGATGAGCCTGGCATCTCCCAGCTCCCGGCGTTACTCCGATGCTGCTAGAAGACCCGTCTGCACCACACTCCGGAGAAGTTGTAGCCCGGACGCTTCTGTTGCTAGGCAACTTGGAGACCTCGTGTGGATGGAGGGGAGGGCAGGCTGTGGCGCTCAGGGTGACGCGCAGGCGCAGTAGCGGCTCCGAAGTGTGCGGTAGAGCAGGGCTGTAGTAATGTGCTGTGCGGCCTGAAAGGCAACAGAAAAACCCTACCCGTAATGTCCGCCCTTAACCCCTTGGGGGCTGGACGATTTTTTGTTTCTCATTTTTACCCCCTTTGTTCCAAGACCCATAATAACTTGTTTTTTATTTTTCTATCACGTTTGTTTAGTTGTAGTTTGGAATCACATAATTCATTTAACCATTTAATGCCCTAAAAAAAAAACCGGGGAAAAAAATTCAAATGCAGCGAAATTCTGAATTAAAAAACCCCTCAATTCTACCACAGCTGTCCGGGTTTTGTTTTCACGGAGTTCATTATGCGGTAAAAATGACAACATGATTCCCCACATCAGTACAATCCGGAAACACCAAACTGGTAGATTTTGTTCGTGGAAAAAAAATAAATAAAAACGTATTTAAAAAAAATTAATTTGCGTCACCATTTTATGAGACCTTTTATTTTTTACTAATTTTTACAGTTATATAAAGCATCCATTTTGCTGGAACTATAAAACGCAGCGGTTTTTATTGAAGAGAAAATACGCAGCGTAAAAAAAAAATCACCAAAAATTCTTCTTGGGTGCGCTGAGTTCTATGTGCAGATTTTTACCATAGACTTGAATTATATGCGGAAAATCTACAGGTAAAAAAACACAAAAAAGAAGCCTGAAATCCGCACATGACTGTGCCAGTAATGTATAGTCCGAGCCAAATATCAGGAAGCATCAAAAACATATCACATAGTAAAAAGAGACAAAAGCTACAGAGTCAAAATCGCGAGAAAAAGCATTAAATAGAATGCAACATACCGAATTTACATAACAGGCGCAGAAATGCTGCAAAAATCTGCAAAAACGCAGCAAATACTCATCTTTGGAACTCAAAGAAGCACTTGCATTAATATTTTTTCTGCTAGTTCCGATTTTGCGTTTCCATTTTTCGCTCCCCTTCTTCCCAGAGCCATACTTTTTTTTATTTTTCCATCAATATGGCCATGTGAGGGCTTGTTTTTTGTGGAAAGATTTACTTTTGAACGACACCATTGCTTTTACCATATCGGGTACTGGAAAATGGGGGAAAAATTCTAAGTGCGGTGAAATTGCAAAGAAAATGCAAATCCACAAAAGTTTTGATTTTTTTTTTTTTCTACCATGTTCATTAAATGCTAAATCTGACCTGCCATTATGATTCTCCAGGTCATGATGAGTTTGTAGACACCAGACATGTCTAGGTTCTCTTTATATTTAAGTGGTGAAAAAAAATTCAAAGTTTGTTTAAAAAAAAAAAAAATAGTAATTTTCCAATACCCATAGCGTCTCCATTTTTCAGGATCTAGGGCTGGGTGAGGGCTTATTTTTTTTTGTGTGCTGAGCTGACGTTTTTATTGATACCATTTTGGGATAGATACAGTGTTTTGTTCGTCCGTTAACACATTTTAATGCAATGTTGCAGCAACCAAAAAAAACGTAATTCTGTCGTTTTGATTTTGTTTCTCATTACGCCGTTTACCAATCAGATGAATTATTTTTATTGATAGCTCAGGCAATTCTGAATGCAGCGATACCAAATATGTATATATATTTTTTTATTATTGTTTTGTTTTGAATGAGGCAATAGGGGGGTGATTTGAACTTTTATAATTTTATTTTTTTTTAATATTTTGAAAACCTTTTTTTTTAACTTTTTACTGACTTCAATAGACTCCATGGGAGACTAGAAGCTGCAATCGGCTGATCGCTTGTGTTACACATAGTAGGTCTGCATTCGTGCTACGTGTAACAAAAATGCTCATCTGCTATGAGCGGCGATTACCGGGCGGCGTCATGCTAACCCGTCGGCACTCCGCAATCATGTGACAGGGGCGCTGATGGGCGGAGCTAAGATGCACATCCAGTTTGCACGAGGTAAATACCTCTGTCAGAGATTGACAACGGCATTTAACTAGTTAACAGCCGCGAGTGGATCGCGATTCCATCCGCTACTGTTAGGGGCACATGTCAGCTGACCAAATCAGATGTCATGTGCCGGAAAAGGTGCGGTCTCAGCTCCGGAGCTCGCACCTATGACGGATATATAAGGGGATATTTAACCCCTTATACATATCTGTGTAGTGTGAGTGTATTAATATACATACCTACACTGTCTCCAGGATCCAGCTCTGCTCTGGTGCTCTTCTCAGTGGCATCACCATCCTGCAGACTGTCTGTGTCACGCTGCACTCTGCGTGGCCTGGAAGTGACTTTTGCCATGTAAATGTATAAATCGTCAGAACGGGGCCCCATAAGCTTTCCTTGTAAAATAGATGTCCAGCTCACACGGACAATCCCTTTAATGCAAAAGGACAATTGTATGTTGTTGGAGAATATAGATGTAGATCATCTTCAATGTAATGTCAATTGAATAAAAGCTGAACTGCAGATCTTGGCAGTGACCCAGTAGTGTAGCCAATAGAGGGGCAGAAGGTACGGTCGTCCCGGACTCCGCGGTCAGAGCGGCCCACCAATAGCTATGCTACTCTTAACTACATTACATGTGCTTGGTAATATTGTTCAGTTGTGCGGTGGTCCAGGAAGACACAACCCCCTTGTACTTCTACTCTCCATTGTTGATACAGTGGCAGAGGCCCGGCACAAGCGTAGGACTTGGGAGCCCTGACACGGTGACATCATCTCACCACGCGGGGACTGTGATGTTCTGTGTATATGACGTCGCTATGACATCAGCGCTTTGGTTTGCCGGAGCCTCACATATGGACTCATCAGGATCCTGGATATAGGTAAGTATATGATGTTTTTTATTTTTACTAAAACTTGTTGTGTGGCTGTGAGGGCATCTTAAACAATGGGGGACCCTCACACAGAGTGGGTAACTCTGAACAGTATACAGTATGTGGGAGTCAATGTGGGTGCTATTGCGAGGCAATTATATAGTTTGGGGGCTAATGTGTAGGGCAATTACATATTTTGGGGGTGGGGGCTGATGTAGGCCCGTTATATATAATTTGGGGGCTAAAGTGGGGGCCATTATACACTTTGGGGCCTACAGAGGGGGCCCTCATACAGTGTGAGGAGCTCTCGTATTGTAGATGAGCCACTCATACATTGTAGGGACATCTCTGGGGGCTTCTCATAAATTGTGGGGTTGTTATACAGTGTGAGAGCCAATTTGAGTGTCATTATACAGTTTGGGGCCTATCATGGAAGCAATCATAGAGTATGGGGACAACTGTGGGGACCATTATACAGGGTGGGCCATTTATATGGATACACCGGCGTGGGCCATTTATAAAATGGGCCGCCATGGTCACCACCCATCTTGAAAAGTTTTCCCCTCCCATAAACAGGAAGTTGATATCACCAACCTTTCCCATTTTACAGTGGGGAAAAAAAGTATTTAGTCAGTCAGCAATAGTGCAAGTTCCACCACTTATAAAGATGAGAGGCGTCTGTAATTTACATCATAGGTAGACCTCAACTATGGGAGACAAACTGAGAAAAAAAAATCCAGAAAATCACATTGTCTGTTTTTTTTTCATTTTATTTGCATATTATGGTGGAAAATAAGTATTTGGTCAGAAACAAAATTTCATCTCAATACTTTGTGATATATCCTTTGTTGGCAATGACAGAGGTCAAACGTTTTCTGTAAGTCTTCACAAGGTTGCCACACACTGTTGTTGGTATGTTGGCCCATTCCTCCATGCAGATCTCCTCTAGAGCAGTGATGTTTTTGGCTTTTCGCTTGGCAACACGGACTTTCAACTCCCTCCAAAGGTTTTCTATAGGGTTGAGATCTGGAGACTGGCTAGGCCACTCCAGGACCTTGAAATGCTTCTTACGAAGCCACTCCTTCGTTGCCCTGGCGGTGTGCTTTGGATCATTGTCATGTTGAAAGACCCAGCCACGTTTCATCTTCAATGCCCTTGCTGATGGAAGGAGGTTTGCACTCAAAATCTCACGATACATGGCCCCATTCATTCTTTCATGTACCCGGATCAGTCGTCCTGGCCCCTTTGCAGAGAAACAGCCCCAAAGCATGATGTTTCCACCACCATGCTTTACAGTAGGTATGGTGTTTGATGGATGCAACTCAGTATTCTTTTTCCTCCAAACACGACAAGTTGTGTTTCTACCAAACAGTTCCAGTTTGGTTTCATCAGACCATAGGACATTCTCCCAAAACTCCTCTGGATCATCTAAATGCTCTCTAGCAAACTTCAGACGGGCCCGGACATGTAGAGGCTTAAGCAGTGGGACACGTCTGGCGCTGCAGGATCTGAGTCCATGGTGGCGTAGTGTGTTACTTATGGTAGGCCTTGTTACATTGGTCCCAGCTCTCTGCAGTTCATTCACTAGGTCCCCCCGCGTGGTTCTGGGATTTTTGCTCACCGTTCTTGTGATCATTCTGACCCCACGGGGTGGGATTTTGTGTGGAGCACCAGATCGAGGGAGATTATCAGTGGTCTTGTATGTCTTCCATTTTCTAATTATTGCTCCCACAGTTGATTTCTTCACTCCAAGCTGGTTGGCTATTGCAGATTCAGTCTTCCCAGCCTGGTGCAGGGCTACAATTTTGTTTCTGGTGTCCTTTGACAGCTCTTTGGTCTTCACCATAGTGGAGTTTGGAGTCAGACTGTTTGAGGGTGTGCACAGGTGTCTTTTTATACTGATAACAAGTTTAAACAGGTGCCATTACTACAGGTAATGAGTGGAGGAAAGAGGAGACTCTTAAAGAAGAAGTTACAGGTCTGTGAGAGCCAGAAATCTTGATTGCTTGTTTCTGACCAAATACTTATTTTCCACCATAATATGCAAATAAAATGAAAAAAAAACAGACAATGTGATTTTCTGGATTTTTTTTTCTCAGTTTGTCTCCCATAGTTGAGGTCTACCTATGATGTAAATTACAGACGCCTCTCATCTTTTTAAGTGGTGGAACTTGCACTATTGCTGACTGACTAAATACTTTTTTTCCCCACTGTATTTAGGTGTATCCATATAAATGGCCCACCCTGTACAGTTTGAGGGCTTTTGTGGGGGCCATCATAAAGTGTCGGGACTAGTGTAGGTGCCATTATGCAATGTGAGGGCTTCTATGGGGGTCATTATACTGTGATTTAGACATGGGCATTCATAGAAATCATGGGACCCCATAGCAGAAGTTTTATTTACCTCCGCAGCAAAAATAATATTCGGCTGGGTCACAGAAGAGCATATCTCAAAGCTTTGCAGTCCTTACAAAGTAATTTTCCTCCTCCTGAAACCCTAGATTCCTCTTTCATTGCACCCATGAAATATGATAGCAACAAAAGTGCCCCCACCCAAACACAGTATGATAACCCCACATTGAATTCCTTCACAGTACCCTCCACAAGCACAATATGATGAGCCGACTGTACCCCACCTCAACTCCTCTGGCAGTATGGTGACTCCATCACAGTATGAACCCCCAACTGTGACCTCCACACAGCCCTCCATGCAGTATATTGGCCCTACATACAGATTAATGACCCCACATGTCACCACACTGTATAATGCCCCCCCACTAGCCCTCCAAATATAATGCCTCCAAATATTATAATGACCCCCACAAAGCCCTCCAAATACTATAATACCCTCCACATAGTCCTCCATATCGTGTACTGCACCCCATAGTACTCCATACAGTATAATGAACCCCATAGTCCTCCATATAGTATAACGCACTGTAGTGCAGCGGTATCCACGCTGTGCAGTGATGAGGCAGTGACCCAGCAAAGTTCAAAACAAAAGTCTCTTTAATGCTCAACTCACAAAAATACACAGCACACGATATCCTCCGGATCGCAGCCAGGAAACATATCCTCCAAATTGCAGCCAATAAACACGCCAGTCCACCTCCTAGACCGGTTGCCATGAGTGACTGCACCACCTAGTATGCTGTGGGTGCCAGGCCTTTCAGCTCCCTTGGCTGTTTGGCTCCACTTGCCTGTGTTTCCTCACACAGGTCGAGCTCTGCAGATCCTTCATCTCTGCACTCTTCCAAACACCAGACTGACACTGACTCTGACCCTGACAAAACCCAAACGTTTTACTGCAGGAATTTTAACTTGAATCTGTGGCCTTCACCCACATGGATAACCCGGCAAGGAAGGAAACGGACTGCCCCACTATCATCCTGTAGTCCATTTAAAAAGCAAAAGCCCAGCAGGTTTTCTTAAATCTGCCTTGGACAAATAGTTTGCCCAAGACTAACACTTATTTTTTATTTTGCATAGCTATCACAACTACGCCTGTGACTGCAATGCACTCCCATGGCCTCAATACGCCTCCTTGCGTATCCTGGGGGGAACACACGGCGACCCCTATATGTGACATCGGTCACTGCCTCACAGCACCCATCATCCTCAATGTGGTAAAATGCACTTCCCATAGGTCTCCGTATAGCATAATGCACCCCATAGTCCTTCACATAGTATAATGCACTCCCCATAGTCCTCCAAATAGTATAATACACTCCCCATAGTCCTCCAAATAGTATAATGCACTCCCCATAGGTCTTCAAATAGCATAATGCACCCCATAGTACCCCATATAGTATAATGCACACCCCATAGGTTTCCATATAGTTTAATGAACCTCATAAAGCTCCATATAGTATAATTCACTCCCAATAGGCCTCCATGTAGCATAATGCACCCCATAGTCCTCCACATAATATAATGCTCTCCCCATAATCCTCCATACAGTACAATTTCCCATATAGTTCTCCATATAGTATAATACACTCTCCATAGTACTCCATATGGTATAATGTACTCCTCATAGTCCTTCATATAGTATACTGCACTCTCCATAGTACTCCATATAGTATAATGCACTCCCCATGGTCACACCAGTCAAGAAAAGAGGCCCAGCCCTCATTCCACCAGATACAGGAGACATCCACCGTCGGTCAAGCAAAAAAGGTCCAAAAAGCCTTATTAGACTTATTAGACCTTTTCAGGAGGACTTGCGGCCTAGTGGGAAGAGCAGGAGACCCCCGCTAGGGCCTGTGTTAGAGAAAGATGCAGTACGGTCACTCTCGTAGGACCGGGATCATTACACCTGTTAAAGCTATAAGAATATACTGTACAACAAGATACTGTCGTAATAGAGGGAACCTGAGGCTTCATTGCAAATCTATATTGTATATTTCACACTGTAATTACTCTGCTTTGCATTATTCACTGTTACTACAGTTAACAATTTCCCACCACCCTGGAGAAATAAACCGTTTAATTGGCTGCTTCCGCCTTGTCCCTGTCTGAGTGTTGCATCAAGCCACCTGCTTACACTTGTAGTGGACAACCCCTTTAAGGGATTATCAAAGTTTATTTTAGCCAGTGAGCATGCTGGAAGTTTGGAAGCTACATTAACAGTATCACCTGGGAAATGTGTCCTTTTCACAAATGGCTTTCTTCTGTGAAATCAAAGTTTGTTTGCAAAGTTGCTATGATAATGGAATTATAGTAATAATGACCTGAGAGAAGGAATTTCTCCCATGAGTGGTATAGACAGCCACACCCAGTGCATGACTAGCTTCACATTGCTGATACGTGTGTTCAGCAATGTGTAGTGTAAACCATGTGTCTAAGCCATAAGACAGCTCGTTTTTCTTGCTCTGATGAAAATACCTGCAAGCTATCCAAGAATAATCCCTAATTAAGGGATCAGGGAAAAGGAGAGGTAGCTCTAGTAAGGATCAATGTATGTTATGGCATTATAGGGGTCGTGATGACATCATTGGCACCGTTAGTGAAATCCGTATAGGCGATGATGTCACAGTTGTAGACTATATAACCCGATCATTTGAATGCTGGGACAAACAGCTGCCAGATGACAGCAATGGTTGCACCCAGGAGAAGAGGGTGGATAGGTGTCCTATGCAAAAAAAAATCCTTGTAAAAACTTTATGGAAAAAACTTTAAGCTGAAATTTTTTTTTTAAAAGTGTTTAAAAATGCTGAGAATTGTGGGTGTGAAAGACCTGAGGGCATAGGACATTGGATAAGTGAGGTACTGTGTACACTCGTCTCTAGAATTATGCCACAAAGTTTAAGCAGCATACCATGTAGACTATAGGAAATATTGATTTCATGGGACTTATTCCCATCTCCCTACATAATAACCCCATATCTGCAGGTAGCGTTTTGGAACATGACAAGTTCCCTTTCAGGAACAGTGTTCTGAATCTGCTGGCAAACTTAATTTCCAAGTTCTTGGAAACCCTTTAATCCAGAAGCTAAAGTATGTGGAACCCACACCTATCTTCAGAATGCCCCAACCACTGCCCCTCCTGGTGGGATGGCTGTTGCTTGTCGCAATCAGATAGACCATGTAAGGAAAGGTAATAGCTGCTATTTCCATGTCATCCTCACAATATTTCTCTGCTTGTTTTCAGCACGATGGAGGAGATTGCCAGTGGCATTTAATAGGATAACAGCCATGGGTGGCTCGTGATTCCACCTGTGGCTGTTAGAGGCACATGTCAAGTTATGGCTCACCTGGCCTTGTGGATTCTCTAAGCCGGAGGTCTGGATGAGCAGCAAAGACTGGTGGCATTGCTGCAGCATAGAATAGAGCAGCAGGATATAATGGAAGGTACCTGAGTGCCTGAAACAGCAGAGCTAATTACGCTAGATAGCACCCTGGTCATGGAACAGCAAAGCTGGGTATGCGGGATGGCACTTTGGTCATCGAATGGCAGAGCTGATTATGCTAGATGGGAACTTGATCATGGAACAGCAAAGCTTTATATGCTGAATGGCACCTTGGTCATCGAATGGCAGGGCTAATTATGCTAGATAGGACCTTGGTTGTGACACAGCATATGTGCTGGTTTGCACTTTAGTATTGCAGATACGAGTATGGAGGCAGGCACCTTGGAACAGCAGAGCCAAGTATGAAAGATGAGTCAGGAGACTCACTTTAAGGTGTATGCAGTAGAGCCCAGCGATAAATAAGAGCTGAGAGTTTAACATGTGAAACACAATTAGCAGAGTCCAGGAATGGGGTAGCGGTGAGAGTGTGATATTACCTGATAACTTAGGTGGCTTACTGCAGCTTGAGCCAACCTATAAGGCTTAAGCGTGTAATATTAGAGGGACATGACATGATATCCAAAGGGAATGGGAACTGAGGGAGTTGGCGGTTGGGTAAGATGCAGAGCCTGGCGCTGGAGCTGAGAAAGGTGAGTAACAATGCACAAGTTGCAGATTTGGGGCTGAAATTTCTGCAAATGAAAATCAGTTCCATGCAGCTGAATAGAGTTGTTTAAGCTGCAAGCACGTGGATTTCTGCAAGTCTGACTGCCATGTATGAATTCAACCTAAGGCCACATTGAGGTGTCAATTTTCAACATACATGTTCTATCCATGTTTTTTAAGGATATAACTCATGCCCATTATAGTCTAATGGCATTTTCACATGTCCAGTTTTTGCAGATTGACTGTCTGCAAAAGAAAACATTTTTCCAACCATTTTGTGAATCAAACTTAGCTAGTTAAATGAACAGGCCCATGAAGAAAATGGATGGCAGTCGGATGCCGTCTGTATTATTCGAGTGCTGTCCGTTTTTACTGTTTTTACCTGGATTCATATATTCATATTTTGAAGTCGGTACCCAGACTGTGATGTACAGACTCACTGAGGGTCCCCTGCCTTGAACCTGACCGCCTAACGTGTCTGTGAGTCTGACAAGTTGTGGTCTGGAGATCCACTGTCAGTCTGTGTATCACAATCTAATTATGGATTGTGTCATAGAGAAAAATTTAAATTCATGAAAACATCTTCGGAGAGTGGACATTACCCTCACATTGAACATATGGCATTAATTATAACTGGGAAAGTGAGAGAACTGACACTTCAAGCTCCATTGAACTAAAACCTCACATTGAACATATAGGATTAATTATAACTGGGCAATGAGAAAGAGATAACACTTCAATATCCATTGAAGGAGGGACCTCATGTCTTGAACATGCAATTGCAGCAGATATCTGCTCTGAGAACCAGCCGCCAAGACTCAGATTTGTGTATTCAGAGGCAGAGAAGTACACTTCCAAGGCAAGAGATTGCTCTGTTCAAAGCACTGATCGCAGACTTTTTGGAGTCAGTGGTCAGTGATGAGTATAGGGGTTTGCATAGATCCAATATTTACGGGAAATATATTTTCAGTGTCATAGTGAAAGGACTAACATAATGCATTCACTCACATCACCGTAAGGCCATTCTAACTTCTCCAACTTAATATTGGTCCGATGAATTATGTTATACATGTCATATTTCATCTCTATAGAAAGGTAAAATCATGATAGGAAACATGATGGCAATATCTACAACCTGGGACCTCCAGGGTCAAAGATATCCTAAAATTTGGGGATGTCATAAACTTCTAAAAGACCTAGCACATCCCACGACCAGCACTCATATGAGCTCACCAAGGGGAGGTATGTGGGCATAACCTTGACCTAAGAAAAAAAGAATTTCTTTCTTTTGTATTTTGTCAGTCCTGGAAGGTACAGCTTGCTGTGGGTTCTGTCCGTTTTCTTGGGGATTTCCTCCCTCCGCTAAGCTCTGAGCCATTTCTGTGACACAGGTTTATTACTTTTTCTTTTATCTCTTTTATTTCATGTGATTGTATATACCGTATTGTTTTGTCCGCATTTTGTATCATCTTTGTATATTTTTTTATAAACACTGACTACCTTTCCGGATTAAATATATAAAATGTAATAGCTCCGATCCTCCTGCCATATGCTACCTGTAACAAGTGTTCAATCGCCTGTATAAATGATTGGTGGTGGCACCTAGTAGTTTCTCTAGTTATTGTGGAATTGGCAGTGACCGTATCGGGGTATATGTATCCCATGTGTTAGAATCGGAGGTGTTTATACCATACTCTCACTGTGAGTTCTCCAATAACTGGCCTAGTAGTGGAAGTAGCCGTGGCCTCATCCATCACTCATTAGTCAATTGCGTAATTGTCGTGACAATTGGAAGCTGCAGAGTTGTGCTGCCTTGACAAACTGGTGGTAGCGGTGAGACTGTGTGATCTCTCCAGTGTTCTCCCTGACAAACCGGTGACAGCAGTGAGATCTGCGCTACTCCCCCTGCTGTTATCCTTGAAAGTCTGCGAAATTGATGTATAGATGTGGCCTGATGGGTAAGAGAAGCATGGAAATCTATTTTTTTTGTATACAAGAAAAGAAGCCAAATCTTAAGCACAGACCAAATCTGGAATGAAATTAGATGCAACACACTGATGAAAGCAAGTTGGCCTGCTTTTTTTCTTTTATGCAACACATACATGGACTTTTGAATGAGACATAAGAGTCCCTAAATCGGTTTTCCCATGCCATTACATGACCCGGCATGTTTTGTATGTCTTATTCCATTTCCTTGCAAGTTGCATCTATTCCCTGTTCCTCATCAACTATGAACTCACACAGACAGGGCTCCTCTCCTGTAACTACGTGTATTTTGTCTGCACCACCCTGTTTTTTGTAACTATTGCATGATGTACATTTAACGGCTACTTTCTCAGAGACACCTGTTCTTGCATGATTGCCCTTGTGACCTGGAAGCTCTGTGTAAAAGCAAGTGAGACAGTTTTCCATGGATCAGTTTTAGAATGAATTCAAATTAGAATGGAAAAATTAAGCGATCTGATTGACTTCAAACAAGACTTGGTCATAGATGCTATCTAGCTGGGGCCAGTTTTTCAACAAACTCCGTGGGGTTTTCTTATGCAATGGTGTCAAGAGTTATGGTACTTTGACAATGGTGTGAAAGAGAAAAACATCCAATGAAAGCTGATCTGGTGGACACTAACAACTCATTGATGAAAGAGGTCAGGGGAGGATGTCAAAAATGAATGCCAAGCAAATTGCAGCCTGTTACAGCTAGTCGTTTCTTAGCTCCAATAGGCTATAAAAGCTTTCAACCAGTTTGACTGCCATTGTTGTGTAAGAGGAACAGAAAGGCAAGAAGATTTCAGTGGACAGAAACTGAAAAATATTGATAATTGAGCAGTGCAAAAATATAACCTGGTTAGAGGAGTCCATATTTTGGTTGCACTATGTTGATGAGAAGGTTAGCCAGTAGCGCAAGTGCATGAATTGATGAAACCTTCTTGTCAGGTGTCAACAGTTTAGACTGGTGTTGTTGGGGTGTGGGGACCCCCATGTTGCTCTGATACCTGGAGATGGGCGTTTGGACAGTAGGACTTATGAAAGCTTTGTTCAGCCTATATGGCACAACACTCCTGGAGTACACTATGCCACAAGGGTGGTTGAATTGTCAAGGATTGGTTCCTGAAAATGAAAGCAAATTGTCCTTGCTTCCCTGGTCTTCGCAGTATCTGAAACAAGGTAGACTGGGCTGTTTATTTTGAGGCAACAGCAGCAACAAAAAAGCTTTCCTGTCTGCATAGGCCAGAATTCCTGCAAAATTGTTTCAACAACTAGTACAATCTATGCCCTGATTAATTTGAGAGCCTCGCTACTTGGAGGAAATGAACTTTATTCCTCGCTCTTTCAGTCATTGTGGTGGCTCCAGCACGGGTTCACTCACTGCTCAGTGCATAGAGAGCGGCGGCTGTAACTGTGCCCCCAGCACTGACTGACAGCAGGATCGGCATTAGCGCCAGATGTCAGTCAATGCCAGGGGTGCGGTTATAGCCACCACTCTTTATACACTGAGCAGTGACTGTAACGGGGACGAGGGGGTAGTTGTGGCTGATGGTGGCAATACTGGCACACCCTGGCCCGCCTTCACATAAATACATTGTCTCTTTGGTTATGCATTTGATGGCTCACTTACTTGCACATCAGAGAGCTCTCCGGTCTGCTGCGGGTTTGCTTTCCCAAATGCCATGCAAAGACAGGCAGGGTCCAGATCCAGTTTTAAACAAACAACTTTACTCAGTTCTTGTCTCAGCTCATCCAGATTAGTCACAGATGCAACACAGAATCCTTCACACATCATAACCTTTCCTTTCCCTGTGCTGTCCCTTACTTCTCCAGAAATATTGTAGGGTCGTACCGTCGCCTCCGGTACCGCAGCGTTCCGTCTGGCCAGCCTAACTATCTTCGGGAGTTCCATGCCCGTTTTGCCACCGGACATTTAGGCGTCTTCCTAAGTAGTTTACTGCAACCATGTTGAAGCTGCCCTGTATTCCTTCTCCTCCCAAGTGACCGTTGCTCCTAGGCCCTGGACGAGCTGGGCTCCTTCACTTAAACGTTGAGTGGCACAACTGCCCTGTCCGGGCTCCCAGGCCCTACTGACTAAATTCAGGAAGCTCTCTCTAACTTACAGAGTTGGCCCCTCCTAACTTAACTAGTCCCTATCTTAACCTATTGTGCCCCCTCTAGTGGCCTAATCAAAAAACTATGCTTTCCCTATATCTGTACAGTACAGGAACATCTATATATTATACATCATAGCAGCATTATAATACAAGGCATTATACAACATAACTATATATATATATATATATATATATATATATATATATATATAGCAGCCATTCAAGAACTTAGAAGCAGGTGCAGGGTATACAGTAAGCTTTCCTCTGTAGCCCCTTACAACTGAACCTGCGATGGCACCGCCCCTATGACTTTAAGCCGAATGCTGCCATGGAGAATAAAGTTCATTTCCTCCCAGCAGCTGGTTAATAGTGTTATTTTACATATTTTCCATTTAATTACTGTGATTCTGAAGGCCAAAGGAGATCCACATGGTACTTGATGTGGGTCTTTAATTCTTTCCTTACATAGGATAAATTGGTCCTGGCATGTTCCACTTGGAGCAGTGATTGGAGCTGATCATCGATCTATGGTGGTAACCTATTAAATGCTGCTATCAATCTATAACAGACAAATTTTATCGCATGAAATTAGAGATGTGCTATTTTTTGTGCATATCCTCCTGCCTGAAATAAAAAAAAATCACCCATTTGATATTGTCACATCTATCAAAATATAAAATTATTTGGCCCATTTATTTTTTGCCTCTGCACTTTCCCCAAAATATGAATCAAAAGTGATTAAAATGTTGTTTGCATCATAAAATTGTCTGAATAAAAATGTCAGTTTGCTAAACAAAAAAAACCTAGCCAACACATATCGTTACAGCAGGACAAATAAAAATGTTTAAAAAACTCAGAAAACAGCACAAAAAAATTATTTTAATTTTAGATTTTTTTCATCACATTCATTAAAAAAAACTTTACAAGTTTGGTGATTTTAAAATGAAAATAATATTAATAATAATATTAATATATATTATTTTTATTATTAAAGTGTGGTGTAATTCATTTATAAATGTTATCAGTTCTTCTGCTGTGTACATATACATTAAGTAGGATGCACGACCATATGAATATTGCTCTGTTGTCTCCAGAGCTTGGAAAATGGGGTTAATGTTTTATGGTTCCTGTGTAGCAAGAAATTCCAGACAGTGGGTGCAGTTGTCAGAATTCTTGCAGCATGAGGATATGGGTCAGCTCAGCGGGTAAGGAGGAAAATGCAGAAGGTGCAACAACAGTAGCAGAAGTATGAGGATGTAGGCGGAGCTAACCGGAGGAGGTGCGGCCGTGGGCGGAGCGTCACGGAGGAGGTCCGCAGATGGTCGCAGCTCCTTCATACGCAAATGTGAAGCCAGCTTACAAGCTTAGCAGGAAAGAGCTTGTATGCACTGCACATGTGTGGCCACTGTTGTTGTTTGGCAATGAGCAATAAACAATAAAAAAAATAAATACATTTTGCATATCAGGAGCACAACGTAAAATCTTTTATGAAAAGTAGATTGGAAAGTTGTTTGTTTCTACAAGCACTGTCCAACCTTTATTTTAATACAAAAGCTACATCTGTACATATAATGTAAAACAAAATAACATACCACCTTTACGAAATTAAGTCTTAAGATAAATGCCTTTAGCTCTGTGTACATCTCGCTTTTAGGTCCACTAATCCCAAGCTATAAAATATAATATAGTAAAGCTATATGTACAAAAAGTCACTAATGGCATTTATAAACAATAAATCTTTTCAAGACTAAAGTCTACGAGAACAGAGTTTCGTAGTAAAATATAAAGAGGGCCGTGACGCAGGCCCAAAGTCAGCATCACGTGTTTTAGGCCGGGGTCACGCTTGCGAGTGTGATGCGAGAAACTCATGCGACACTCTCTCATCAATACCTGGCGCTGCCACCGGCACTTGGACCGGCGCGTTCAGCTGCATAGAAATACATGCAGCCCTACACTCTGGTCCGAGTGCCGGCGGCAGCGCCAGGTATTGATGAGAGAGTCTCGCATGAGTTTCTCGCAACACACTCGCAAGCGTGACCCCGGTCTTACACACACATACATATATATATATACCATATATATATAATATATATTCCAGCAGTTATTCTAGTCTGATAGCATTATACATAATGACAAAGAATGAGATGAAGTCCCAAGACTTTTCCCAAGTGAAGATGAAGAATCTTGAAGCAAAAATGGGTCATCGTTTCCCCTTCCCCATCCCACATACAGGGCCCCATTGACACATTGCAATGAAGCTTGGGAGGAAAAAGATATTGGAAACAAATATAAGCTTTAGAGATGGTAATGATATCAAAGAACACTAAATTCAGCAACCCTCAGCCTAAATATATGTCCAAAGTGATAGGATATATCTACAATGCTTGATTTTCCCGATAAAACAGTAGATCAATAAAAATATACGGTAAATAAGTACAGAGAAGGCGTTGAGAACGTCTAGTAATACATAGAAGGTGATACCGGAAAGGGAAATTATCTAACATAGTAAAAATGTCAGAGCTATACAATGCACCCACCTGCCGAAAGATAGAAAATCCTTAGCATAGTAAATGTGCAATATATGGTCAGTGTATATTTACTAAAAAAAAAAAGGTTTTAAAAAATATTTTTTATCAATAAATTTGCGTTGCATTAATACGGTAATCTAAAAAAATACGGTAATTTATATTCCCGATTGTGACCTATAAATATAATAGAGGGGTCCTTCCCTACACAGAGTGTCTGTTCTTCCGGAGGCTCCTGCGTGTCATTTCAGTGACAGTCTACTATCATCAATGTACATTTTTTGATACTTTATTCCTCCACTGGGAGCACTGTAGGGAAATGAAACACTATCAGGTTCACCTTTCAATTACAGCTCTGTGCTGGGGGTCTCAGCAGCCAGAACCCTCAGTAATTAGCTCGTTGAGGGACCCTTCTAATAGGCAGAGTTAATACAAAGTATACAAACTTATTAAGTGTTTTAAGTAAAAAAAAACATGGTTTATCTGTCCTTGCAAAGCAAACAGCGCGACCAAGTTTATTGGAGCGGTAAATGTTCATTTCAATAACAGTTCTAAGATTCCAATGGTTCCTTTGGTCCTCGGAGGTCAGTGATGGTTTTGCATTGTAAAACGCTTGATAGTCTTAAATATGTTTGTCATCCTCTACTTTGCCGATAATATAACATCTTAACTCAAGAAAATCCATAACCACCCCAGCCCATGATTTTTTCCTTTAAGTGATGATAAGCTCAGACCTCAGTAACAGCCATATTGTCCTCTATCTGTGCATTCATGTCCATACTTATCCAACTTGTTCTTTTTTTCCATTGTGAAAATTTTCCTTTGTTTAATCTTCACGAACTCAGCGGCAGAACTGGGGCAATATCATTGACCTCTTCTTCTTGCGGAAAAGGATCTTCCATGATCATATCTGAAAAAAAATGGAATAAAAGTATTTTTAGTACTTAGACTATCTAGAAAACAATAATGCATTAGAAAGGCTCACCTCTGACTTTTTTAGGAGCTGAAACGTTACATTTGAGATGGGTCAATAAAAGTACCTCTACTTTTTTGTATTCTTTATTTGGAGTGCTACCAGACTATCCATCCACCTGCCTTTCCCTCCACCTGCCTATCCATCCACCTACCTATCCATCCACCTGCCTATCCACCCACCTGCCTATCCTTTCACCTGCCTATCGACCCACCTGCCTATCCATCCACCTGCCTATCCACCCATCTGCCTATCCCTCCACCTGCCTATCCACCCATCTGCCTATCCCTCTACCTGCCTATTCCTCCACCTGCCTATCCCTCCACCTGCCTATCCACCAGGGCCGGCGTTAGGGGCAGGCAGACCAGGCAGCTGCCTAGGGCCCCCGCTCCCCCAAAGGCCCCCCAGCTAGCGGCACATCATGCCACCGCTTTGGGGCCCCTGTAAGGCAGGGGGGCCCGCCTGCCCCCGGCCCCAACTCCCCCAGCCTCCGCATTGAACTATACCAGTGTCATAGATGCCAGTAGAGTTCACAGCAATGATGGAGGAGAGAACGTCAGCTGACGCTCCCTCTCCCATCATTCCCCGCTCTACTTCTGACACAGCGGGTGCGCGATGATGTCATCGCGCTCTCACTGTGTACCAGGCACAGAGCAGGAGACAGGAGACAGCCGGGAGCAGTGCGGGCACCGGGAGAAGGTGAAGAGTTGATTTTTTTTTTTTAATATATCGTTGTGTGTGCTGGATTGTGGGGCCACTATCGGGGGGGGTATGCTATCTGCGGCTGGGCTATATATACCATGTGTGGCTGGGCTATATATACCATGTGGTGCTGGGCTATATATACCATATGTGGCTGGGCTGTATATACCATGGGAGCTGGGCTGTATATACCATGTGGTGCTGGGCTATATATACCATGTGGTGCTGGGCTGTATACCATGTGTGGCGGAGCTCTATATACCATGTGTGGCTGGGCTATATATACCATGTGTGGCTCTATATATACCATGTGTGGCTGGGTGCTATATACTATGGTTCTGGGCTATATACCATGTGGTGCTGGGCTATATACCATGTGGTGCTGGGCTATATACCATGGTGGGGCTGGGCTATATACCATGTGGTGCTGGGCTATATACTATGCAGCTGTGTTATATACCATGTGGGGGTACATTTTACATTATATTCTATGGAGGAGGCTGTGTTATATAATATGGGGGCTGCATTATATTCTATGGGGAGGTGGGCTGTATTATATTCTATTTGGGGCTACATTATATTCTATGGGGGGCTGTATTATATTTATTATATTCTATGGGGGGTGAATGCATCATACTCTGAGGGGGCTACATTATACTATATGAGGAGGCTACATTGTATTCTATGGGGAGTTGCATTATATTCTGTGGGGGGCTAGATTGTATTGTATGGGGGCTTCATTATACTTTATGAGGGGGCTACATTATATTCTATGGGGGCTGTATTATACTATATGAGGAGGGCTACATTTTATTCTATGGAGGGGCTACATTATACTATATAAGGGGCTGCATTATATTCTATGGGGGTCTGCAATATACTCTATGAGGGGGCTGCCATATATTCTATGGATGGGCTGCATTATACTATATGAGGGGGTCTGCATTATATTTTATGGGGAGGCTACATTATATTCTGTGGAGTGGCTGCATTATACTCTGTGGGGTAGCTGCATTATGCTCTAAGGGGTGGCTGCATTATACTATAAGAGGGGGCTGCATTATATTCTATGGGGAGGTGGGTTGCATTATATTCTATTTGGGGCTACATTATATTCTATGGGGGGCTGTATTATATTTATTATATTCTATGGGGGGTGATTGCATCATACTCTGAGGGGGCTACATTATACTATATGAGGCAGCTACATTGTATTCTATGGGGGGCTGCATAATATTCTGTGGGGGGCTAGATTATATTGTATGGGGGCTTCATTATACTTTATGAGGGGGCTACATTATATTCTATAGGGGCTGCATTATACTATATGAGGAAGGCTACATTGTATTCTATGGAGGGGCTACATTATACTATATAAGGGGCTGCATTATATTCTATGGGGGTCTGCAATATACTCTGAGGGGGCTGCCATATATTCTATGGAGGGGCTGCATTATACTATATGAGTGAGGCTGCATTATATTTTTTGGGGGGGTTACATTATATTCTGTGGAGTGGCTGCATTATACTTTGTGGGGTAGCTACATTATGCTCTAAGGGGTGGCTGCATTATACAATAAGAGGGGGGCTGCATTATATTCTGTGGGGGTTACATTATATTGTATGGCGAGGCTGCATTATGCTCTATGGGGTGGCTGCATTATACTATATGTGGGCTGCATTATACTGTATTGAGGACTATGGGGAATACATTATATGAAGAACTATGGAGTGCATTATACTATGGGAAGTGAATTGTACTACATGGATGACTATGGCAGTGCATTATACTATACGGAGCACTATGAGGAGTGTATTATACTATATGGAGGACTGGGCAGTGTATTTTAATACATGGAGGGCTATGAGGAGTGTATTATACTATATGGAGGATTATGAGGAGTGTATTATACTATATGGAGGACTATGAGCAGTGTATTATACTATATGGAGGACTGAGGAGTGTATCATACTATATGGAGGACTATGGGGCACATTATATTATATCGAGGACTATGGGGTGCAAACTGCAGATGTGCTGCTGAGAACATGATACTGTATGGTGATCTGTTAGTGATCTATTAGTGATTGTTCTGTCCCCATCATTCTTTCTCAGACAGTGGAAAGAGGCCGGGAAACAAGTGTTGAACAACTTCAATATTGTCGATCACACTCATTTAACGTCCTGAACTCAGCGCATGTAACTAAAACCGAAATGCTTCTGTCTGATGTGCAATATGTTAGCATTTGGGGCCCCATTTTAAACTTTGCCTAGGGCCCCACTTTGCCTAAAACCGTCCCTGCTATCCACCTATCTGCCTATCCACTCACCTGCCTATCCACCCATCTGCATATCCATCCACCTTTGAGGCAAGTATGCGGTGTCCAACCTGCAGCGTTTACTTATCATGTGCACATACCCTAAATCACATCAAGATCTATTAAAGAAATACACTAACAATAATAAAAAAGCACAACAATAGTTAAACCTGTATTTGTTACAACATATAAAGAATTTAATAAAATTGAAGGAATTATTAACAAATATCTCCCCCTGCTGTATAGTGATCAGCAAATTAATGCAATTCTATGGGAGGGTTGTCTACTCTCTGCTAAGAAATCTCCCACTCTTTCTAAACTCCTTTCCCCTGCTCTAATTACTCAAGAAACGCAGGTCAGAAAAACCTGGCTCACACCTACAGGTTTTCACAAATGTGGCATAATAATAATAATTTTTATTTATATAGCGCCAACATATTCCGCAGCACTTTACAATTAAATTTACAATTATGTGGCATAGATAAACACGTCCCTTGCAAATATGTAAAGCAAACTAAATATGTAAATTTAATTACATTGGATAAAATACATCAATCACATTAGACGGTTTATAAACTGTAGTAGCAGGTTCATAGTATATTGTGTCCAATGTATAGATTGCAGTGTTAGATATGTCAGCTGCACTACCCATAAGTTGAGACAGAGAATTAATGAGCATATACCTGACTCCACAAACCCGGAGGCAATTAACCCTTCCAATGTCTCCAATCACGTTTTGAAGGAACAGAATGGTAACTTAAAAGACTTTCAATTTTTTGGTTTGGAAAGAGTTAAACTTTCTGACAGAGGGGGGAGATCGCAAAAGAACCTTGCTGAACCTTGAAGTTTTTTGGATCCTAATGCTGAACACTTCTTACCACGAAGGTTTAAACAAATGAACAGATTTGATTCTGCATTATTAGTAAGGGTATAATATAACCATGATTTATATTTTCTTTTTTTTTATTAGATATATGGTTTTATTATAATATATATGTGTTCTTTTTCTATTGCACCTGGAGAGAGTTTTATATTTTGTCTGAGCTGCACTATTCACATTAGGTTATGAATAAGTATTGCTTCGAAATGCGAATTTTTTCCTGGAATCATGTTTTAATCTACTGAAAAAAATATTGGGGATTTTATTTGAAGTGATGGATCCACCCTTCTCTTTGTCTTTGCGGTTCTCCTAACCCATACTCAACGACCCTATATATGCCTTTGAGGCTGTCTAGTTTGAGTCAAGAGACCTGTGGCCAGTCCACGCTTCTGGACCGTATTTCATGGCCATCTGAATGAGGTCTTATGCTGGCCGTACACTTGAGTTAACTGTTGGACAAACATACATTCATCCAACATTTCTGTCTCTCGATTCTCCAAATACCTGAATTCGAAATTGGCAGCAGCTTATCTCCCCTGAGAACAAAAGTATCGGCCATTCAGATTCGAAACTCCGATCCTTTTCTACCTCAACATCATCTGTCAGGGGAGAGTCGGACGGTCCCGATACATATCAGATGGTCGTCAGGTACTGATAGTTTTCATCTAATGTGTAAGGGGACTTTAAGAAAAAGATGGTTAAAAATTTGATTTTTTTTTTTTAAAACAAAGCTACTAAATGGTAGTTATAGTATTCTCCTCATATCAAAGGCTGGCACACTGATGGCTAAAGCTGTTCTATGTTGTAAAGGCCCCAACAAACAACTCCCAAATATCAACTTCCTGGACTTGAATATTACAATCACCTGTAGTTTGAGGTTAAAATTTGACAGTCCAAAATTCATATTTATTCTTACCCATAGAGTATATACTGGGTCTTCGATCGTGGTCCAAACTGCTGCCCAGTCGGATTAATGGGTTGGTCATTTTAGACAGGAACATTTTAACTCTTTCTTTCCTGCTATTGTTCGTACAGTACAAGTTCAGAATCTTCCCATGCAAATCAAAATTTTTCTTGCTGAGACCAAACAAGTAGAAGAAATCCACGAAGACATCGAGCTTGAAAGTGAATGAAAAATTCAGGTTGTCCTCTATCAGTTCAAAGTTTTGTCTCTGGAGATATTCTCTCACATCATTGTGAAAGGTAAACTAGTGAGGAGAAGAAGAAGTATTAGCAGACAAAATTCTACATGCAGTCAACAACAAAGCCACTTCCTTCATTTAGCAGTTGGGGCTCATTCAGACAAGCATGTTATACGGATGTCTGCTGTCAATGTGAGCATGCGCACTCAATACACACAATGTGCCAATGCAGATGGCCGAGCACACGCGGACGAGCACACGGAGCCAGTCACATCTGCAATTTGCCAAGCTCCAGAATTTGGACTGAAGGCTAAAGGCCTTAACGTGCAATGTTTTCTCAAAGTTTGTGTCCCTCCGGAGAAAGCTCATTACAAAGGTTTGTTGTAGGTGTAAAAAAAACCTCCATGGCATTTTTCTTGTAGTTTTTTTGTTTTTGGCATTCAGCACTTGCCTTTTTTCAGCGGCTTTGTTTTTAAGTCCTAAAGAATAATCTAATAATCTATGCTAAAAACTAGAAAAAAAACCCACAATACCCAGGAAATGCAATAATAATAAAAAAAAAGCACCACAAATCAAAATGCCTTTTATATAGTGTTTTCTATTTATTTTACTATTTCATATGTGTCTGGATTCTGGATCTTTTACCTAATGAAAAAAGCTCCAAAAAGTAAGCACAACACAATGAGCCCAATTCTTTATAGGAATTTTGCCTTTTTGCCTAGTTTTTGGTGATTTTCACCTATTTTTCATTTGCTGCCTTATTCTGTTTTTAATTTACTCCCTTTTAAAGTTTATTTTATAAATGCTCGCCTGATTTTCTTCAAAGTTGTCAAGGGAGTTGGGTTTTCATCAATTGCAACTTTTTTTAAAAAGTTACTAAATAGTTTGTGCAAATGTACTCCTGTTTCCCTCTGAACTGACTTTATGTACACCAGTTATTTTGGCTCAAACCTTGTGACGTTTTAGTTGAACATTGAAATCTTGAGATAAAAAGTTGTAAGACAGGTTCAAGGTAAATTTATTCGTGAACCCCATGTGCCATTTTGAATAATTTATCACAAAAAACATCAACAAATTGCACACGACAAAAAAAGCAAAAATGATGTAAAACTAAACAAACAAAAAAACACAAATTATTAATCAGGCTCAATGTGGTATATTTAATAAGCTATGGTGCAGGAAACATTGGAATAAATTAAGTTTCTTACCTGTAATTGATAGTTTTCTCCCATGACAGAGGATATAACATTGTTCAAGCCACCCTCCACCTTGGCTTTGATCTGTGGATGTCGTGTATTTACAATGATGGCAAATGTTTTTGCTGAAAGAAAAAAGATGTATATACATTTTAGACATATCTAAAAATGTCTGCAATCTAAAAATAAAATCCATACGGAGTCACGTAAAAGAATTTTTGTCATGAGAACATTATTCTGTCAGGACTCATAGATGTTGAACAGGGGGTCTGCCATTTGGCACTGGTGGAATGAGCTGGTTCATAGGTTAAGTGGTGTTACGGACGTGGTTCGTGGAACCACTGTGCCATGGACCGCGGAGAGCCTGGAGGGGCGTGACTAAGTGAGCACCAAACTGTTCACTAGAGCCTCTGATGGTGACGTTAGACTTGGCTCCCGATGAACGACAGGTGTTACTCCAGGACAGACCAACGGACGCGCAGCAGCTGGACCCAGTAGGACAAATTGGATGGTGCAGCAGGCAGAGTTTGTATCAGAGTATAGCAGGCAGGATTTGCAGCAGAGTGTAGCAGGCAGGATCTGCACCAGAGTCCAGCAGGCAGGATCTGCACCAGAGTGCAGCAGGGAGCGGTATCCAACCTTACACTACTAGACTGCAGAACAGGAAGGTTGCTCAGGCACCTTCCCAGTAAGGAGGAAGCAATATATACATAATGTCCCACAGCCATTGGCTGGGGAGGAAATAGTAAGTGCACGCGCTGGCCCTTTAAGAGTGCGGGAACGTGCGCATGCTCTAAAAACATGGCTGGAGGCCCGGCTGGAAACTCTGCTGCAAGCATGCAGAGCATTGGGATAGGAAAAACCGACCGCATCATGGGTGAATGAAGTGCCACACCGAAGAACCTGCCTGTCAGAGCAGGGATCCGGCGTGGTGCTAACAACTGGTCAACTAATTATTTGAATGGCAACCATTTTATAAAAATTACATTTTCAGGTATGGTTAGACCTGATTAACATGATTTACGTAAGTCAGACCTTTGGTGAAGTCTAACCTGGGGTGAAGTTAGACTTGTTTATAAAGAGGATCTCTTCAAGAAATACAACCTTTAAATCGTCAATACAAAGAGTAAAGGTTATCCGTGTTGGACTTCGTGGTAGGTTATAATCTTTGAAGTCAAGCAGTTGTTGGGCCTGAAGACAATGGACTAAAATACGTAAGGCTGCCCTTCTAGTGGTCACTACACAACAAAAACAGGTTTGAGAATGACAGAGGAATGGAGGAAGACATTTCCGAACTTACATTTTAGCCCTGTTATACCCTGAGATTACAGTTTTACACATTCCTCTCACTACAACACTAGCAAGATCACTGGGTTGCCGATTCACTAAGGTGTTTTGGTCATAATTCTGTAAAACACCCTAACAAGTTGCAAAAATTTTGCACAAGAAGCTGCGCAAAAAAATTATGACTTTTGGCATTTTCATGCCAGCCTCAGCTAACTTCCCTAAAATGGAAAGACTTGGGGTAATATGTGGTGTGGCTAAGTCTGTCTGTCTAATTCATGAAAAGTTATGCCACCAATGAACCTTTCGTCAAAAATGTACTCTAGTCCCTTACTGCACTACATTTCTGCCGGAGGCGCTCAGCATTTGTCAGAGCACATAAATCATTAAGTGAGGAGCGCTTCTTAACAAATTGGGCGCATCTTACTCCTGAATGCCCCTTCATTAAGCTGTCTTAAGCCTCTTTCATACGTCCGTTTATTTCCAGTACCGGAGATATCCATGGCTGTTTGTCCATGTGTACCACATGGACAGCTGCCTGGAAAGAAGCACTTACTGTAGCGCTTCTTCCCCAGTGCCGATGCGTGACACACGGAGGACATGCATGTCTGTTCTCCTTGTGCACATGTGCG
The DNA here is from genome assembly GCF_039654945.1 of Dendrobates tinctorius. NCBI lineage: Eukaryota > Metazoa > Chordata > Amphibia > Anura > Dendrobatidae > Dendrobates > Dendrobates tinctorius. Next base: position 36,195,024 of record NW_027361743.1, on the reverse strand, counting down.
GGAAGTTTTGCCATCCGTGCTGACGGAAAAAAAACGGATATGTCAGCGTATTTTGCCCACGGACACACAGTTCGTGGAAACACACTGACATGTGCACAGACCCATTCATTTGAATGGGTCTACGTGAGTACGTGTCTCCGGTACGTGTGAAAACTGTCACCACACGTACCGGAGACACAGACGTGTGAAAGAGGCCTTAACGAATCGAGCCCTAGGCTCTCCTAAATGTGTTGCATTAAGGCTAAGTTCCCAAATCGCTAAATTAAATTACTTGAGTTTTTTCATTTTATTTTTTTTGGGGAAACATGGAAACGCAATAAAAATGCATATGCATATTTTTATCTGCAAATTTGGAACAATTTCATTCAAGTCTATGAGGAAAATTTGCAAATAAAAAACATATTTAGAGAAAATAACATGTTGTAGATTCCATAATGAAAAGAAAATCACAAGGTAGGAGATTTCTATACATTCCATCCACTTTTCTGGAACTGTAAGGCTATGTGCCCACGTAGCGATTTTTAAGCGTTTTTGCCACGATTTTCGGCGCGAAAATGTTTAAAAATCGTGTACAGAACGCCCCCCCATGCATTCCTATGGCATTCCGCACATGCTGTGCTAATGCTGCGCTTTTTTCCGCGGCAGAATCGCATCGCGGAATAAATTGCAGCATGCTCATTCTTTTGTGCGGAATCGCAAAGAATTGCCGCGATTCCGCACCCATAGGAATGCATGAGAATCGCTGACTTCCCGCATGTGGCTATGCCCACCATGCGGGAAGTTAAGCGTCTCATGTGCGGTTGGTACCCACGGTGTGGAGGAGAGGAGACTGTCCTCCAGGCCCTGGGTACCATACCCCTGTAAAACAAAGAATAAAAAATAAAAAATCAGGGTATATTTACCTTCCGACGTCCCGCTCTGCATTCCCAGCCTAAGCGTTCCCAGTAATGCCTTGCAGCAAGGTCCTGTAATGACGTAGTCTCGCGTGACTCTAGCGGTCTCGCGAGATCGCTATAGCAACGCAAGACCAACGTTATCACAGGTCTCTCAAGGCATCGCTGGGAACGCTGAGGCCCGGGATGGCAGCGCGGGACGTCGGAAGGTAAATATACCCCGATTTTTATTTTTTTTTTAGCATTTTAACATTCTATCTTTTACTATTGATGCCGCATAGGCAGCCTCAATAGTAAAAAGCTGGTCACACTTGTCAAACACTATGTATAAGATGACATTACCTGATGGAGTCATAGGTCATTTTCCAAAGGTCGGGCTCTAGTATTGTTTTCAATCCCTGACTCACCTGAGATTTCGATAAAGGCGGACATTACCCAAAACACTAACGTTAGATGTGCATTGCAGCATGAAAATCTCGGAAACTTATCATTGTACCTGACGTTGAGTCGCTGTTGACTTTTTTTGCGTTCGTTATAAATAACAGGGGCTTTGCTAGCAATGTTTCTCTGTAATCCTTATAATCCACATGACTTCGAAGGGTGACTTTCCTGAAAAAAAGGCAAAGCATAACATAATGTTCAAGGGGTTCTCTATCTTCTGAAACAAAAAAAATAACAACAGCAGCCAAACCTATAAAAAAACAAAAAAACAAAAACAACTCACCTTTTTTATACAGCGAAGGCACTCTGGTGGTCCTAGTTTTTATATAAAGGAGTCCAGCACTGCAGCAAATCACTGACCACACCGGTCAAGTTCTGGATATAAATGATAGCATTGATTCACAGCACTCCAGTGCACCAACCAGGACACTGCTGGTGGCTAGATGGGAGGCCCTAAAGTCTCTTACCTTCCAATGTCCCCACGATGGCATTTGATTCGTCAGGGCCAGCACAATTTCATCTTTGTGAAGTGACAAACAGATTTAGAGATGATGTTGCTTGAGCTCCGGAAAATCAAATGCCAAGTAGGGGACGCAAGAAGGTAAGAGATTTGCGGGCCTACGGTCTAGACGTCAGGCACCACTGATCTGGACACTTGACCAGAGTCCCACAAATGGCTCATGTCTAGTTTTATATTTTACTGACATCGCTGCAAAGCCATAATTGCAGAACTGGTCATATCCGCACAGGACGAGAACACTTGTTAAGAAAAAACAAAGTGGAGTCGAGACCAAGGGAATGTCTGCTCTGAATCACCAGGGGAAAGAAGAGATGAGGGCTGATTTTTTTTTTCTATGCGTTTTACAGTTTTTGCTGAAGGTTTTTTTTTAATATTTGTTTTTACATTTATATCAATCTAAGAGTTCAGATGTTCTAAAGAAGGTTAGCAATTTTTTAACAAAACAGTAGCAACATCATGCAAAGCCATCCTGAATTCTATGGGGATTTTTAAATTCCATCTACATACACAGTAATCTTCCGGTTCCCCATTTTGCTGTGCTTATAGCTGTTTAGGACAGGGAAGAACTAGTGATTAAGAATGAGTGGACCCCCCATGGATATTCAGGTTTGTCTGGCTCGACCGAACTTTAGTCCAAAGTTCGGTTCCGGTACAGAACTCTACCCAAACTTGAACCCGAACCAGAACCTCATAGAAGTTATTTGGGACCCAAGCTTTGGTGCTGTAAAAGGTCTCTCTCTCCGCATCCAAACTCTGACCAATAAAACGGACGGCCGGGAAAAGTCCACGTTCGGAGTTCAGTATCGGATACTAGGCGTCCGGTACGAACCCCTAACTTTACAGTTTGGGTTTGCTCTTCTCTACTAATGATAAAAGTAGTAAAGAAGTACTTTATTATAGATTAACATTAGTGAAGTAAACAGCTAGAGGAAAGACTAGTAAATATGGGGCTCCATAGTCAAAAATTAGTAAGGGCCCCACTCTACTATTTGCAATGAAGAGAAGTTCTTCTTGGTAACTGGACTACATGCCAACTTTCCTTATAGTTCTGTTATGGTATTATTGGGCATTCTATTAGCCCCCTTCCTTTCCTGTTCTGAATAACAACTGTTGGAGGCCCCTAGTATCAGCCACAATGGAAAATCGCTGTTTAGTAGAAGATCCACCTCTGACAGAATTGAAACGTCAATACATTAAAGGGACATGAATTCCTCTAATTTGCCACCATGTGAAGGTACATTTCCCCTGCAGTGGATAACGTCAGAATTGGTTTTCCCCAGCAATAATTGCTAACTACTGAGGTTTAGAGAAGTCAAACCTGCAATGATCATCTGACTGCCTGCAAGCTTTGTTATAAAAACATTTAAAGGTCATCTGTCTGTCAGGACCAACCTTCCGGCACAGAGATCTTCTCATCTAATGTACATATAAGAAAAAAGTGGATTTCTCTGGAATCATGCACTGGATTACAGATATCAAGGTGTCATTTTATTCAATTTCCTATTACCTACATGCCCATATAGACGCTTTGGAGGGTTTATTCTACTGACAGATTCCCTTTAAATAAGTGCAATAACTTCTAACTTGTAACCACTACTAACATGTACGCAGAGCTGACATTTGTGAAGAGCTGTACAGATTGCACAAGGACGATGTGTCACCTATTAATAAAGGATCACATCATAAAATATACTGCAAATATTATAAAGAATACATTGAATATTCATATCATAGTTTGTGTGGTTTAAAAGTAAATTCTCAAGGAGGTTCAGATTTGGATAAGTTCCTAAATCCCTGATGGAACCTTATATTTATCATTAGTCATTTCTTCTGAGATCACATCCTTTCTGGCACTTTGAGTCCCTTCTGGTTTTTAGATGTGACTCGCTTTGGAGTATTTTGTTCACTTCTGTGTTAAAGTGATTTCATTTGTCGAACTCCAGCCAAATACGATGTCTCCAGCGTCTGTCTGCCAATACTTAATGGACGCGACATTAGAAGCTTACGTTCCAAATTCCAAGATCTCGCCAGCGGAGACGCCACTTTTTTTTATTATTGCAAACACTGACATTTGTAAATCTTAAAATGTGAATTCAATATATAAGAAGTTTATATTGTATTTTGTTTAGCATAAACTATCACAATGACCTGAAGATCTAATGAAGTCATGAAATATTTCTGTTGAATGGCACACTTTTATATGGGCTGCGCCTGCACTGCAGGGGAAGGAATGACATCAGCCCGGGTCCCGCCAATGATTCCAGAATCCAGACACATTCAGTTTCCCACAGTATCACATCACTAAAAGGAACAGTGAAGTCCATTTATGATTTGGTTGGGTGAAAAAGATCCACCCAACATTTTGTTGCCTTTTTGGCCACTAGGAGTAGTGACCTGTAGCTGCAATATTCTGACCTTATACAGGGCAGCATATTAAAGGTGTTTCTTTAGTCCTCCATAAATGTGTCTAAATGTGATAAAATAACGTATACTCAGTTATATCAGCTTCCTGTTAGCTCTGCCAATACGTCCTTGCCATCAGTCACTGCTTACCATCTGCACATGTCCCGCTGCAGCCAGTCACTAAGCTCAGCAGCTTTGCCGATGCAGATGGCAGGAGCTTCTGAGCTCAGTGATTGGCAGCAGCGGTGATGTGCATTGTTGACGTGACATCCCTGTTGCAGCCAAAACACAGATGCCAGAGCAGCGACGAGCTGGCCCTGGAATGGGGGAGGGTGATTACTAGCTGTCATTATCATTTGATGGATTGGGATTCACTTTTTTTAAAAGTAGAAAACCGCTTTAAGTCCAAGCAACTCTTTATATACAGAAAAAGATTTCAGCACAAGGTTGAGTTTCCCCATAAAATTAAAATCTATATTGTGTCAATAGAAAAAAAGAACTTTCGGCTCTGAAACAAAGATGTTTTTAACAAATGTCTTAGCCAACGCGTTTTGACCCCATGTGATCTAAGTCATGGCTATAACCCATATAAAAAAAACTACTGCTTTATAAAGAAGGTTTTTTTTGCTATATGGGTTATGGCCATGACTAAGAGCACATGGGGTCAAAACGCGTTGGCTAAGGCAATTGAAAACATCTATGTTAGAAAAGCTGCAAGTTTTTAAGTCTGTAAATGGAGTGCTAGAAGTTATATTCTTCTATGATTTCATATGTGTCTGTGCACCTGTAATTAGGGAAAAACAAATGCAAGGTTAGTGAGCTGTAAACGCATGAAATTGCAAATATTATATCAATACCTTAAAATCCATGTGCAACCCACACAGCTGCAAATCACGGATTTGTACAGATGTGCTCAGTTACAGCTGTGTGGATTTTAAAGTACTGTTACAATAAAGATGTGGATTTTACGGGAACAGACCCTCGTGCTGGAATATTTTTCTGTCCTTTAAACGACGACGTGTTGGAATTCCCATGGAGCACTTGGTTGGAAGTGGGACATCGTGCTTTGCAGAGAACATGAATTCAATTCTGGAACCTCTGGAGGTCTTTGCAGTCAGTCCCCACTGTTGGGATGCCGAACGAATGTGCTATCAATGTTATTTTGCAAAGAAAAAGTCTTAATATTTTGAATTTTTAAGAATATTTCCCTAAAATTGTACTCAAAAAGTCCACATAAAGGGGATAATGTATCACTACAGATTGGCCATTTACACCATTTTATAGATGTAACTAAATTCCACATGAAGTCCTGCAAGATCTAATGTGGAGAGAACATAAAGCAACATGTTCTCTATTAGCAGTTTACTTATGTTCTTTATAAAAAGTGGTTAGACTGCAATAATAAGAAGCCAGATCTTATTATGACCTTTATAGGGACAAAGCCCGGCTTACCCCAGTGCTTACAGTATAGTGTCAGCATGAGGCATAACTTGTAGCTCCTGGACCGCAATGCAATATCGGTAACAAGCACTCCCTTACTTTATTGTATTTATAATTCTGGTGTCCTATTATGAACGTACTTGGGACTCCTTAAAACCCTGGTCTAATTATTACCATTTCACCCTCTAACACTGATGCAAAGGGCAGAAAAGTGTTAAGGAAAGGCTTAGGCTAGATTGGCACATTAGCAGCTTTTTTAAGCCAAGGCACAACTAGATATTAATGAGTTTGTACTGAAAACTGGCCAACTTGTACAGCTGAAAATCCATCCCGTACATCTTAATAAGATTGCTTCTGCAGCTCGTACATGGGTTTTTACATTTATGTTGTTTTGAAGGGAACAATCCAATACAATATTATACCTGAATAAGTGAGAGTTTCGATGGCGGCCCACTTACCTCTGGATATAATTGACGATCCTGCACTGTCGACCATCAATCAGAGCGGTGCCGTCACTATACACGTTGAAGCCTCCGAAGTAGTTATTAGAAGTCAACACGTCATCCTCCAGGGTCAGGTGCCTGTCCTGAAGCTCTACGAGCAGTTTTAGGGGTAGCAGGGCTATCTCACAGTTGGCGGTGGTAAGTGTGGCCAAGACGTCTGAGCCAACCGACGAAAAACTCATTACGGAGCGGACGCTGGTGATCCGCTCCAATTGGGACTTGTTTTCCGGATCCCCTGTCGCCATTGTGATGTCTCGGCGAAGTCAAGCTGTAAAGCTCCACAGCAAACCCTTAGATCTTCTCTGATCTAGCTACTGCAGGACTGATTGCTCCATCCAGCTCCAACTGCTTCCTAAGAGCTCAGAGTCAGGGTGGGACAGTAAGCCCTTCCTTATGGGAGGCACACCACTCCTGCCTTAGACAATGTCCTCACCCCCTCCTTACAACAGGTGGAGGAAGAACTGTAAGAAAAACTGTAAGGGAGAGATCGGTTCAGAAAAACAGGTTTTACAATTGTTGATAATCAGGAAAGTCAAACACGATTAACCCTGTCATTGTCAGAAGCTTGATTCATGTACAGCACAAAAGCTGTGACATCTTTTAAAACTTTTTTTTCCCTCAGGAAAAGTTAGCCTTTACCGTGGTGCTAAGCAGCTGTTATAAATAAATGCTAAGAAATTACAGTATATGCTGAGAAATTATAGCGTACGATCTCTATGCAGAATCTAAGGTTTTCTGAATTAAAAAAAAAATGCATTTAAAAACACAGTTTCAAATCTTCACCAAAAACTTCGAATAAAAGGGAAAAAGCATAAAAAAGCAGTAAAAAAAAACAATGATCAGAGAAGATTGTTAATTTTGCTGAGGACACCTGTAGAAAACACAGCACTTAAGCTATGTGTGAAGATAGCTGCCCTAGTATGTTACATTAGAAGTATATTGCGTTACTGGCTAGACGGCCAAGGATTTATTTTGTTATTGTTGGACTGTGATGTATATGTGTTCATTAAGGTGGTAAAGCAGGTTGAGATCAGCTTTGAACAGTATTATCTCGTGTTGAGGGGACAGTTCTTCTTATGACAACCTTCAATTTTATTAACTACTGTAATTTTCCCACGAATCTTTGAACAACAAAGCATATTTTATGGCACAAAAATAGTTTTGTGCTGAAACCCATATTTTTTTACATTTTTGTTAATATAGCCATACAGGGGCATGTGGGGAGGAGGACAGTACAGGTGAGGTGACAGCAATATGAAAGGACAAGTGATAGAAGTGTTTGTACTGAGACAAAGATCAACTTGGCTGTACTGCTCTTCCCCCCACACTGACTGCTGTGATGTAAGCTGAAGAAATGTTAGTAATCATGCTTTGCACCAGACACTATGTAATCACACACAGCTCATATGGGAGATCAGTGAGAGCAGACTGTTATTACATGGCTAAGCCTTTATTCCCCTGCATGTTGCTGTCTACTTATGATTGGTCAGCGTCATACAGGTGGAAGAAATACACATCCCTAGAGTCTAACCATCTAGAAGATCTCTGTCCTGCCCACTGGCAGACACAGGCAGAAGAGAGCCCCTATACAAGAAAAGTATATAGACCCTTTCATGGCCAATAGCTCATCATAGTGCACAAATCCACCTGATTTGAAGGTGTAAATGGGCCCCCTTACCTCTTGGGCCTCTGTGCGGCTGCACAGGTTGCACCAATGCATCATTCGCCCCTGGAATAGATCTTGACAGCTCAGTTTACATATTAAGAAAAATGTGGATTTCTTTAGAATATGACATCGGATTGCAGGTATCAAGGTATAATGTTATTCAAGTTCGAATTACCTGTGTGCCCATATAGACAGCTTAGGAGGGTTGATATTATTCACTGATGCACTTTAAATGTTTCTAAAACAAAGTCAGCTGATCATTGCAGGTTTGGCTTCTCTAAACCTCAGTAATTATTGCTGGGGAAAACTGCTTCTAGCCTGACTTCATCCACTGCTTGTGAAATGTACCATCATATGGTGGCAAATTAGAGGAATTCTTGTCCCTTTAATGCACTGACATGTCAGTTCTGTCAGGGGAGGATTTACTACTACCCCCTACTGATAGATTCCCTTTAAAAGAATTTTGACACAAAAAATATTATTTGTACATATGTAATTGGTTACCTTTAGTTAATAAAATTGCAATAACTTTCATGTATTTAGAGTGCTTTTGTCCTCATTAGTTCATATATCAGCACAGCTCCTATCCTGCACTTAATTCCTCTTTACATGCTTCCCACATTCTCTATAGCCTTTTTTTTTCTTCCTTCTCTGAGGCTGTTTCCAGTGTCCTCCCTACTATCTGTAACAACCCTGCTGGCATCACTGCATTACCTCCCATCCCCCACACACCAACTTACTCAGTGCTCCAGGCCTTCCTGTGTGTTCTGTCTGCTGCCGGCTCCATGCTGTGTGCCTCTTGCTTAATGCCTGCTCTCTGCATGCTTCCTGGCGGTGTGCATAGGGGAGCAGTGCTGGCACTCTCTCATTCTTATGGAATCAGGGTGCACCTGTCTAATGTATCCCTGGCCAATCACCAAGAGGCCTCTAGTATTTAGGGCAGCTCCACCAGGTGGTAGCTGCCTGAGCAATCTTTTAACTCAGTTAGTGTCTTGCTGTTGAGTTGCCAGATCCTGTCCTGTGTTTCGTCTTCTCTGGAGGTTTGATTCCTAGTCCTGTGTCTGTGTCTGTCTTGCCGCCCTCCAGGAGGCAGAATATCCTGGTCCCTGTGCTTTTGTTCCTAGCCTTGCCTTGTACCTGTCCTGTCCGCCCTTCAGGTGGCAGAATATCCTGGTTCCTGTGCTATTGTTCCTTGCCTTGCCTTGTACCTGTCCTGTCTGCTCTCCAGGAGGCTGTATATCCTGGTCCCTGTGCTTTTGTTCTTTGCCTTGTCTCGCACCTGCCTGCTCTGCCCTCCAGAAGGCAGTATATCCGGCTCGCTGTGTATTTGTTCCAGTACCTTGTCTCACACCATTACCTTGTCTGAACTCGGTCCTACCTCTGTCTGTCAGTCTCCTTGTCTGTGGCTCCTTTCCCTGCTGTGTCTATCCTTGTGTCCTCTCCATCTGAATGCTCCGCAATCTTGCGGCTTTGCCTGCTCCGCGCTATTGCGGCTGTGCTTGTGCTCAGCGCTCTTGCGGCTCTGCTTGTGCTCCGCACTCCAGTGAGGGTGTTTGGTGATGGCCGAGCACTACTTATGAACATTCCAGTATTGAAGGGACAACTACATCTCCAAATCGGAGTGTTATATACGGAGAAGCTTGTTTTCCACTTGCTGACCAGTTTGCCCATCGGTCGTTCTGGCTATTCTACTGCCCGTCCCGGTCCGCTGGTGGTGCTGCATTTGGAACCACCAAGTCACCAGAAGTGTCTAGTTCCAATACTGCAAGGTCAGTCTACAGTGTTGTCACCTTCTCCACCTGATCTGCTGGCTATTGAGTCATGGTGTGCTGACGTCACTGAAGAAAGGGAAGTAATGGCGCCCTCTCCACACACCTCTTGTGACAATACCATTGACCAGTTCCCAGGAACATCCCTGTCATTTGAAAGTTTTCCTCTGGACCATGGGCAGAAAATGGATCCTGAGAGGATGCCTTCAGATTTCATGTGGCAAGTGGATGAAGAATTTAGAACAGAAGCCTTTGAATCTCTGTTTTCCACCAACCAGGAGGAAGAGGTCCTGGCCCTTGTATCTTCAGTGTTGGAAGCTGACCTTGCTGGGCACAAAGAGACTTGGCACTCTGGGATCTCTGATGTCACACCTACCTCATACCACTTGAAAGATGTCATGATGGCTCTGACTGTGTGTGCCCCTATTCTTCTACAGGTCATTCTGGTGGGCTTGAAGAAGAGGGGGCATAAAGGGGGTGTACTGTAGCAACCCTGTTGGCATCAGCATCACTGCATGGCCTCCCATCCCCCACACACCAACTTACTCACTTCTCTAGGCCTTGCTGTGTGTTCTGTCTTCTGCCAGCTCCATGCTGTGTACCTCTTGCTTCCTGCCTGCTCGCTGCATGCTTCCTGGCTGTGTGCATAGGGGGGCGGCACCAGCACTCTCTGGTTCTTATGGAATCAGGGTCCACCTGTCCATTGTGTCACTGGCCAATCACCAAGAGGCCTCTAGTATTTAGGGTAGCTGCCTGAGCAATGTCTTAACTCAGTTAGTGTCTTGCTGCTGAGTTGCCAGGTGCTGTCCTGTGTTTCGCCTTCTCTGGAGGCTTGATTCCTAGTCCTGTGTCTGTGCCTGTCTTGCCGCCCTCCAGGAGGCAGAATATCCTGGTCTCTGTGTCCTTGTTCCTAGCCTTGCCTTGTACCTGTCCTGTCTGCCCTCCAGGAGGCAGAATATCCGGCTCTCTGTGTCTTTGTTCCAATACCTTGTCTCACACCGTTACCTTGTCTGAACTCTGTCCTAACTCTGTCAGTCTCCTTGTCTGTGGCTCCTTTTCCTGCTGTGTCTATCCTTGTGTTCTCTCTGACCGCCTGTGCTCCGCACTAATTCGGCTGTGCCTGATCCGCGCTCTTGCGGCTCTGCTTGTGCTTTGCACTCTTGCGGCTCTGCTTGCTCTGCACTCTTACGGCTCTGCCTGTGCTGCGCACTCTTGCGACTCTGCCTGCTCCGTACTTTTGCGGCTCTGCCTGTGCTCCACACTCTTGCGGCTCTGCCTGCTCCATACTCTTGTGGCTCTGCTTGTGCTCCGCAGTCCTGCGGTTCTGCTTTGTTCTGCTTCTGCTGCTGTAGAACCTCTTGCTGCTAACTGCACTCCTCACCGCAGCCTTGCGGTTCTTCTCCAGTGTGAACAGGTCCAAACCGGTTCATTCATACCCATCTATACTTCCATCCTTCCTGTACCAGTACCTCGTGTATGAACAGACCTCTACCAATTCCATACACCACTCCTTCCTGTCTGTGTCCCTGTGCATCACAGTCAGCCATGCCCGCCTGCCAGTGTCTCAGCCGTGCCCGCCAGTCAGTGTCTCAGTCGTGCCCGCCTGCCAGTGTCCCAGCTGTGCCTGCCTGCCTGTGTCTCAGCCATGCCCGCCTGCCTGCGTCTCAGCCGTGCCCACTTGCCTGACTCATCTGTGCCCACCTGCCAGATATCAGCCATGCCTGCCGTGCTCACCTGCCTGTCTGTCAGTCGCACCGGTCCAGGCGTCCTGTTCCCCAGTGGGATCAGCAGCCACAGCCAGACACCACCATGGAGCTACCTGCCGCACAAGTCTGACCTCACCATCAGAGGCTCCAGCGAAGACCGAGGTAGCTGTCTTAGTCACGCCCCTTCCAGGGTAGTCTGGTTTGTGGCACAGCGGGGCCACAACCCCCTCGCTCACGCCAAACTGCCCAGGCGCCAGAGTGACTCTATTTTTAAGGGTGGTTTCACAAGTCCTGATATTTTCAGTACCGGAAAAACCAATACCAGAAATATCAGTGTCCATGAGTGTAATACATGTGGCATACGTATGGCAATCATGTGATGCATCAGTACCACACGTACCGGTGCCTGAGAAGCACTGTTCCCCAGCACCTGGTGCTTAAGACATCACTCATCATTCTCCCCTGCTCTGCCGGTGATCAGCGCTAGCAGGGGAGAATGTTGAGAGTTATATTCAACTGCTAGCAATGAGAGCAGGCATTGGCTGATGGGACTACTACACCCATCAGCCTACACCTGCTGCTGCTAATAACAGAGAGAGCAGGCAGCGGCTGATGGGAGTATTTATAAGCCACCGCCTGTGCTATACATAAATAAACATCTGGATTTCCCTGAATTTTTGATAACCAGCAGAGGCATAACTACCGGGGTCGCAGGGGCCCAGAGTGCTTAGGGGCCCGATCACGGAGCTGCAGCCACTCATTGGCTGTGCATCTCCATGCTTTGATTGGCTGCCAGGTGGCAATTGGCCTGATGGAATGGCTGCTCTGTGCGCACAGGACCTGTGATGAGGTCACAGGAGTGGAGGAGTCAGAGGTCACATAATCAAGAGCCTCCGTGTATGCAGGACTCTGCTGTGCTGGTTGGTTGTCATGGTGCTGGATGAGGGTAAGTTTATGTGTGAGGTCAGGAGGGGTTTACAATGTGGATGTAGCAGAGCTGTGTGTGTACAAGGTGTATGGAGCAGAGCCGTGTGTGTATGAAGTGTATGGAGTTCAGCCATGTGTGTACGAGGTGATTTGAGCCATGTGTGTACGAGGTGAGCGGAGCTGCGTGTGTACAAGGTGTACGGAGAGAAGCCGCATGTATATGAAGTGTACGGAGCGGAGCCATGTGTGTTATGAATGGGTCACCAAGGAAGATGGCAGGAACAGGCTAAGCCACCAGGAGACCAGATTGGTAACTCAGCGGATTGCAGACCCCTGATCCTACCAGCACAACTAGCAATATCCGTGGAGCGTTCCTACGATGCCCTAGATGTCTCAGCACAGCCGGAGAACTAACTAAGCCTAAAGCCAGAAAGGTGAAATCTAAACTGCCCCGGAGCAGATCCCCAAAGGAATAGACAGACCACAAACATATATTGTCGGTGAGACTAGATGAAACACAAACACAGGCAGAAAATAGACTGAGCAAATGATGGGGCCCAAAACTGTCTAGATAGTATCTTTTCTGTCCTGTCTGCAATCACGCAAAAACCCTAAAAAATCCAACACATCTGATATACAAAAAACCTGAGACCACACAACCTCACCCCCGCTTGATCAGCACTTTGGTGTGAACTGGAAGCAAAGCAAAAGATACTAATATAACAGGGGACTGAACAAACTAGCACAAGCTGTAACATATAGAGCCGGGCCCAGCGCTGCCCCCAGCAGGAAGTACGCTGAATCCTAGCAACAAAGCAGAAAGCAAAAAAAGGGCACAATCAGATTAGATGCAAAGGATTAGCAAAGGAATCACTTAACTGAACCATGCAGATCAGGCAGGAGACTGAAGAGCTCAAAATGCACAAGAAGGGAATCACCAGCAACCACTAAGGGAAGCCTGCTCACTTATATGCTCCCAGCCAACAATCCCAGATTCCCAATCATCGTCGTCAGGTGGCAAAGTTCCATCAGACTGGCCAGCTCCACTACTCCCAGTAACCACCAGAGGGAGCTCCAGCTCAGAAGTCCAAGCAAGAGAATTCACAACACGTGTGTCCGAGGTATACGGAGTGGAGCCGCGTGTGTAAGAGGTGGATGGAGCGAAGCCGCATGTGTACAAGGTGTACGGAGCGGAGCCGCATATGTATGAGGTGGACAGAGAGGAGCCATGTGTGTACGAGGTGGACAGAGAGGAGCCGTGTGTGTACTAGGCGTATGGAGTGGAGCTGTGTGTGTACGAGGTGTATGAAGCAGAGCTGCGCTTGTACGAGGTGTACGGAGCAGAGCTGCATGTGTACAGAGTGGAGCCGCACGTGTACGAGGTGTACGGAGTGGAGATGTGCATGTAGGAGGTGTGCGGAGCAGAGCCGTGCGTGTACGAGGTGTGCGGAGTGGAGATATGCATGTATTTTGGCATGGGGGCCCCATTTGAAAGTTCGCACTGGGGCCCATAACTTTGTAGTTACACCACCGATAACCAGCCAAACAAAACGGACAGCAAGCCTCAGCTGCCAGCTTCAGCAAGGCTGGTTATCAAGAGTAGAGAGGTCCCCAAGCTAATTTTTTAATTATTTAAATAAATATTTTTAAAAAATGGCGTGGGGCCCCTTATTTTTGACCACCAGCCTTGCTAAAGCAGACAGCTGGGGGCTAGTCTTTTCAGGCTGTCAAAGAGCCATAGATATTGATCCACCTAGCCTAAAAATAGCAGCTTGCAGTCACCCAGAAAAGTCACATCTATTAGATGTGCCAATTTTGGTGCTTTGCCCATACAACTATAGGATTAGTAATGGACAGACGTCTTATCAATGCCTCATCATTACTAAGCCGTGGTTTTCATGTCACCAGACAATGCAAAGGTGACATCAACCCCACAAATATTACCCCCTTGCCACTGCTACAGTGCAAGTGGGAAGAGCTGGGCAAAGAGCTAGAATTGGCGCATCCAATAGATGAGCCATTTCTGGATGGCTGAAGACTACTCTTTTTAGGCTGGTGGTCAATATCCATGGCCCCATGCCAGCCCCCAGCTGTCTGCTTTAGTAAGGCTGGTTGTCAAACATGGGGGGACCCCACACCATTTTTTTAAATTATTTCCTGATATTTTTCTTCTTGATAACTAGCCTTGCTGAAGCTGACAGCTGGAGGTTGTAACCCGCAGCTGTCAGATTTGCCTGGCTGGTTATCAAAACTACAGGGGAACCCATGCCGTTTTATTTATTTATTTATAGCACAAGGATGAATACTCCCATCAGCCGCTGCCTGCTCTCGCTGTTATTAGCAGCAGCAGGTGTAGGCTGATGGAAGTAGTAGTTCTATAAGCCACTGCCTGCTCTCGCTGTTATCAGTTGAATATAACTCTTAACATTCTCCTCTGGGAGCAGGGAATAATGATGCGAGCTGTCTTCAGCACCCAGAGCTGGGAACAGCGCGAACTGTACCGCCTCTTCCCAGGTGCCGATACGTGTCACACTGATGACACAAGGATGTCATCTGTGTGTCATCAGTGTGCACGTGTGCAGGACATTTTGTGGCTCGTGCTGCTATTAAAAAAGGGACATGTCAGCGTATTTTGCCCATGGACACACGGTTCACGGAAACACACTGACATGTGCACAGATCCATTCACTTGAATGTGTCTACGTGTGTAAGTGGCTCCGATTCCGGACACACTGACTTGAAAGAAAGAAGCCTAAAGATGGTTTCATACATCTAACTTTCACAGTTTAAGTACAGACTATGATGTCATGACTGTCCACGGTCTCTTGACTTGAGCTCATTATAATTAGATCCGGAGACCTGCAGCTGATTAGGTCATCAGTCAGATGTTTGAAATCAGCTTAAGGGCTCGCTCATATCACCGTAATTTCCATCCGATTGCAATCCAACAAAACATCGGATTGCACTCAGACCAATGTTATCCTATGGGGCTGCGCCCATGTCCTGTTTTTTCCTCAATCTGAGCCGGTCCGGGAAAAATAAAATTGCAGCATGTTTGAGTTTGATCTGTATTCGGATCACACTCGGCCATGCAAGTCAATGAGTCCATGTTAACAGTCCAATTTCCGCTTTGACACAATGGAGAAGAAGGATAAATTTTGTTCTCCATCTTCTCCTCCCAGTGTGCTCCAATTTTCTTGTCCGAGAGAATCGGTCCACATTATACTAACTGTCATGACCCAACAGGGGTCGGACCAGAGAATGGCACAACACACACAACGGGATGGAAAAAGGGGGAGGAAGGCCCTAACAATAGGGAACGAGGGATGTGGCACCTCCTAAACAACCTGTACCTATCCCTAAGATCCCCTAACACCCTATGCGGGTCCTTCCCCCCCGCTGCTGTCACGTGCCTAGTCCCTAGCAGTCACCTCATTATACCCTGGCTAGTGCACTGGCCAGCAAGGACGCTAGCTTCACCACTGCAAATGGCATCAATGGCATCAACACAGGGGGTAGTGACAATCATGAGACAGACAAGGAAAGGAACAACAAAAAACTTAACTCAAGCTTCTGCTGCAAGCTTCACACAGCAGAGGATACGGAACCAGGACCTCAAGCAGCTGATACACTGATGGCACCAGAGAGCTCTCAACTCCTAGGCTGGTCTCCAGAGAAAAACTCTATTACCAACAGTTAGCTTATGCATCATGTGGCTATTTAAAGGATAGTGGGAGTGGTCACTACCCACATCAGCTGACCAGCAACACAGCAGCATCCAGCAAGGAAACTGACATTAACCTTTGTTGGCCCAAACGTGAAAACCATGTTTAAATTAAAGCAGAACCAGAGCTGTCACAACTCCAAAAATGAGTCGTGACTAGTGTTGAGCATTCCAATACTTGCTGTATCGGAATTCCGATACCGACATCCGATATTTTTTCAATATCGGATGTCGGTATCGGAATCGGAAGTTCAAAGTTGATTGACAGCCTGACGTCATCATGATGCGCGGTGTGTGCGCATCATGATGCGCCGTCATTTCGGGCCTTCCGGGGGTCTCTGCCGGCCTGCCGGGGGGCTATGCAGGCTCCGGTGGTCTGTGCCGGCCTGCCGGGGGGCTGTGCCGGCCTGCCGGTGGTCTGTGCAGGCTCCGGGGGGCTGTGCCGGCCTGCCGGGGGGCTGTGCCGGCCTGCCGGTGGTCTGTGCAGGCTTCGGGAGTCTGTGCAGGCATCGTCCGATGGGACTACAAGTCCCATCGGGCGATGCCTGCTACCATGACAGTGATTGACACATTAGCCAATGATGGGACAGTAGTAGTCCCATCATCCGGCTAATGTGTTGAATGTAAAAAAAAAAAAAAATAAAAAAAAAAATTACATGCTACATACATGCTACATACATACAACATGCATACTACATATATACTACATGTAACATACATACTACATATATACTACATGCAACATGCATACTACATGCATGCTACATACATGCTACATGCTACATACATGCTACATTCATACTACATATATACAACATACATACTACATATATACTACATGCATGCAACATGCATACTACATATATACTACATGTAAGATACATACTACATATATACTACATGCATACTACATACATGCTACATACTACATGCATGCTACATGCATGCTACATGCATGCTACATACATACTACATGCATGCTACATTCATACTACATGCATACTACATGCATACTACATACATACTACATACATGCTACATACTACATGCATGCTACATACATACTACATGCATGCTACATACATACTACATGCATGCTACATACATACTACATGCATGCTACATACATACTACATGCTACATACATACTACATACTACATACATACTACATACATACTACATGGGAATTTCCCACGCAGCAATGGCATAAAGTGAGACTAGGGACTTTTTTTTTTAAGTGGCGGAGGAATACAGTGCGGAAGGATACCTACCTTCCGTCATTGGATTCCTGCAGCTCGTAGAGAGCGGCAGCATCAGCTGATGCTGCAGTTCTCTACCCAAGATCGTCATGGGACACACTCGTGGACTGCTTCGGATCATGGGTGAGTATTTTTGTGGTTTGTTATGTTAATATTTATTCCGTACACGACAATGGCTTCGGGGAACAATGTGACAAGTATTGGTAAGTATGTTACTCTATGTTATATGTACTGTATGTCTATGTATGTATTGTATGAATGTATTGTATGTAGCATGCATGTAGTATATATGTAGTATGTATGTAGCATGTAGTATGTATGTAGCATGCATGTAGTATATATGTAGTATGTATGTAGCATGTAGTATGTATGTAGCATGCATGTAGTATATATGTAGTATGTATGTAGCATGTAGTATGTATGTAGCATGCATGTAGTATATATGTAGTATGTATGTAGTATGTATGTAGCATGTATGTAGCATGCATGTAGTATATATGTAGTATGTATGTAGTATGTATGTAGTATATATGTAGTATGTATGTAGCATGCATGTAGTATATATGTAGTATGTATGTAGCATGTAGTATGTATGTAGCATGCATGTAGTATATATGTAGTATGTATGTAGTATGTATGTAGCATGTAGTATGTATGTAGCATGCATGTAGTATGTATGTAGCATGCATGTAGTATGTATGTAGTATATATGTAGTATGTATGTAGCATGCATGTAGTATATATGTAGTATGTATGTAGCATGTAGTATGTATGTAGCATGCATGTAGTATATATGTAGTATGTATGTAGTATGTATGTAGCATGTAGTATGTATGTAGCATGTAGTATGTATGTAGCATGTAGTATGTATGTAGCATGTATGTATGTAGCATGCATGTAGTATGTATGTAGCATGCATGTAGCATGTATGTAGCATGTAGTATGTAGCATGTATGTAGTATGCATGTAGTATATATGTAGTATGTATGTTACATGTAGTATATATGTAGTATGCATGTTGCATGCATGTAGTATATATGTAGTATGTATGTTGCATGCATGTAGTATATATGTAGTATGTATGTTGCATGCATGTAGTATATATGTAGTATGAATGTTGCATGCATGTAGTATATATGTAGAATGAATGTAGCATGTATGTAGCATGCATGTTGCATGTAGTATATATGTAGTATGTATGTTACATGTAGTATATATGTAGTATGCATGTTGTATGTATGTAGCATGTATGTAGCATGTAATTTTTTTTTTTTTTTTTTTTTTTTTTACATTCAACACATTAGCCGGATGATGGGACTACTACTGTCCCATCATTGGCTAATGTGTCAATCACTGTCATGGTAGCAGGCATCGCCCGATGGGACTTGTAGTCCCATCGGACGATGCCTGCACAGACCCCCGAAGCCTGCACAGACCCCCGAAGCCTGCACAGCCCCCCGGAGCCTGCACAGACCACTGGCAGGCCGGCACAGCCCCCCGGCAGGCCGGCACAGACCACCGGAGCCTGCACAGCCCCCCCGGCAGGCCGTCACAGCCCCCCGGCAGGCCGGCACAGACCACCGGAGCCTGCACAGACCCCCTGGCAGGCCGGCACAGCCCCCCAAAAGGCCCGTACAGACCCCAGAGAGGCTGTACAAGGCAAAAATAGGGTTTTTCTTATTCCGATACCGGAAGTCTCATAGACTTAAATGGGACTTCCGGTATCGGAATCGGCGATACCGATACTTTTTTTTAAGATCGGCCGATCCATTCCGATCCGATACTTTGAAGTATCGGACGGTATCGCTCAACTCTAGTCGTGACACTATCACTCTGAGCAGAGTTTTATCAGAGCGTCATTTGCATAATAGGATCGATACTCTCGGATAAGAGAATCTACGGCTGTCTGACTCTAGCCTTACATTGCAGCAAAATAGTTGAAACTTTTATTGACTATTTAGAACGATGGTTAAGAGCAGGTGCAGATTGCAATACTTTCAGTCCGTGTGTGGTGTGACAAAACATTGGATTGCACTCGGACCAATGTTGGTCAATGGGGCATTGCAGATGTCCGATTTTTGCCTCAGAAACAGTCTTTTCGAGGGAAAAATTGCCCTGTGCCTGGGTTTGATCCGATATATGGATCACACTCGCCTATGCAAGTCAAATGCTGACATCTGATTGCAGTCCCATTTCCACAGATGGCACAATGGAGAAGATGGAGAATTTTTTTTTCTTCTTCTTCTCCTCATCTGAATTGGATCACACTGTGATAACACTCTGATCAGAGTTTGATCAGAGTGTCAATTGCATTATCGGCCCGAGAGAATGCACGCTCGTTTGCACCTATCCTAACTTTGCATTTACTGAGCAAATGAACAAAAAATATCCATGTGATGGCATACACAGCCTTTAGGGGCAGGATGTGAGACTATTAAAAAAAATAAGTGATCGGGGTTGAGTACACTAGAAAATTCATGAAATAGAGATTCATTCATATTATTACATATTTGTTCAAAGCTTACTACACAGAAGTGTGTTTTTTTTAAGAAATCACTTCCCCATTTTCTATATAATCTTCCTTTAGACTCAGCCCCATTCATGTGCTGCATGTAAATCTCTGTTCCCTTACATACCGTACATCTTTTACATGCGGACCTCACTGCGTCACTAAACTTTGTGACTGATAGCTTCTATTGATTTTACAACATGCTCATAGACGTAGAATGAAAACTATGCATCACATCATCCACAACCTATTTCCGCTTCGTAACGTAATTGTGCTACCATGGGTGATGCTTACTATGTTATAAACAATTATGGGGGACAAATCAATTATCATTTCCACCAATAATATTACACTTCTGTGAAGCTTTTCAAAAATGTTTTCTTTCTAAAAATGGGAACCAATAATGATAGCCAGCATTCATAGATTATGTATTCTGGCTTCTGAGGTCCTGAATGGTAAATGTGCATAATTATGCACTAGTAAGGAGATAGGCAGCTTTCCTGGCAATATCACACAAATGGATTCGTCAGATGATTGAGGATAAAACAATTTTATTTTGTGATGTGTAATCTACATGTTTCAAGGTTATTCAACCAACTTGCATCTTGAAGAAGAGGTTGGATAACCTCGAAACGTGGAGAGCTGTAACTTTCCTTTCCGTAGTGGAGTGCTCAGTAAGAGAGCCTAAGTATATAAACAGGGCTGCCACTAGGAATTTCGGGGCCCCATACTGGCAAAATTTTCGGGGCCCCCTTGAGACACTGCCCAGGCTCCCCCCAGCCCCGCCTCCACCCCTCAAACTGTCCACAGTCCCACCGCTCTCTCTTGGAAAAACTCCACTTCTCACCAATCACACATTAACAGTTCCCATCACCAGATCACACATATAGTCGGCAGCTTTTGCTTTGGACAAAAGAATTTTTTAAGCCGCTACCATAACAGAGTAGACACTTTTGGCCAGGCCCTACTCTACTGTAACCTATTAAATATTTATTAAAATATGCAATACACTTTAGGTATATTTTTATTTATTTTTCAATTTTTAAAATGACCAATAATATCACATACAAGGAACAAATACTGCTACACCATATCTAGACCACATATTACCACCACATAGTGACCTATAATACCACAAACAAGGAACAAATACCGCCACACCATGACCAAACCACATATTACTACCATACAAATATCAAATGACTGACCGTCACTTCCAAACAGAAATCAGGTGTAAACAGTAGCTTACTAAAAGTAGCCATCTCCGTATATAACCAACAAATATGCGGATGCGGATGTAAGGTAGACATATGGGAAATGTTAGTTATTGATTATTTTGTACAGCATGACTAACTGGTTTAGGGTATAAAAATTGAAAGTTTGGAAATTGTGAATTTTTCTCCAAAATTACAACATTTTCACAAATAAACGCAAAATATGTCGACCTCCATTTACCACTAACATAAAGTACAACATGCACAGTCTCAGAATCACTGGGTATACGTTGAATCACTCCACAGATATTACCATATGAAGTGACACTGGTCAGATTTTAAAAATTTGGCCTAATCATCAAGGTCAAAATTGTCTCAGTCACTAAGGGGTAAATAACCTGTAGCATCCCTTCACACTTTCTTTACATTTTCTGTATACTTTTCATTTCAGAGTTGTGTGAATTAATGAAATTTGTCCAAAAAGTAAACTGAGATTATTCTGCATCATGACCAGTAGATTACTGGGAGAAGAGTAGGAAGGATGACAATTTTTCAAAAAGACGTGGCTGGGTTGGACATATTTTTAAAATTGAGGAAATAGACATAAACACTTTATTTTTTATGCAAATACTTCCTTGTGCACATGTACATATATTTCTTATGCAGTCACTGACCTGTCCTCCAATAGTCTTTCAATATATGCTATGACTTTATTGGTGAACAATGTGAGTCAAAGAAAAAGGTTCATTTTTTTTTACATCTGTCTGAGATGGTTTACAGTAGTGGATCCTGCATTGAGCAGGGGGTTGGACATGATGATCCTGGAGGTCCCTTCCAACTCTAACATTCTATGATTCTTTGAAGTTCCATTTAGCCATTTTGATTTTTTTCTTAAAAATGTGACTGAGCATCTACAGTTGTGGCCAAAAGTATTGACACCCCTGCAATTTTGTCAGATAATACTCCGTTTCTTCCTGAAAATGATTGCAATCACAAATTCTTTGGTATTATTATCTTCATTTAATTTGTCTTAAATGAAAAAACACAAAAGAGAATGAAGCAAAAAGCAAAATATTGATCATTTCACACAAAACTCCAAAAATGGGCCACACAAAAGTATTGGCACCCTCAGCCTAATACTTGGTTGCACCACCTTTAGCCAATATAACTGCAACCAACCGCCTCCGGTAACCATCAATGAGTTTCTTACAATGCTCTGCTGGAATTTTAGACCATTCTTCTTTGGCAAACTGCTCCAGGTCCCTGATATTAGAAGGGTGCCTTCTCCAAACTGCCATTTTTAGATCTCTCTACAGGTGTTCTATGGGATTCAGATCTGGACTCATTGCTGGCCACCTTAGAAGTCTCCAGTGCTTTCTCTCAAACCATTTTCTAGTGCTTTTTGAAGTGTGTTTTGGGTCATTGTCCTGCTGGAAGACCCATGACCTCTGAGGGAGACCCAGCTTTCTCACACTGGGCCCTACATTATGCTGAAAAATTTGTTGGTAGTCTTCAGACTTCATAATGCCATGCACACGGTCAAGCAGTCCAGTGCCAGAGGCAGCAAAGCAACCCCAAAACATCAGGGAACCTCCGCCATGTTTGACTGTAGGGACTGTGTTTTTTTCTTTGAATGCCTCTTTTTTTCTCCTGTAAACTCTATGTTGATGCCTTTGCCTAAAAAGCTCTACTTTTGTCTCATCTGACCAGAGAACATTCTTCCAAAACGTTTTTTATTCAGACGCCGACGGATAGTACGGGTTGACACTGTTGTACCCTTGGACTGCAGGGCAGCTTGAACCTGTTTGGATGTTAGTCGAGGTTCTTTATCCAACATCCACACAATCTTGTGTTGAAATCTCTTGTCAATTTTTCATGGGCTTTAAACTTCTTGATGACACTGCGCATGGTAGACACAGGAACATTCAGGTCTTTGGAGATGGACTTATAGCCTTGAGATTGCTCATGCTTCCTCACAATTTGGTTTCTCAAGTCCTCAGACAGTTCTTTGGTCTTCTTTCTTTTCTCCATGCTCAATGTGGTACACACAAGGACACAGGACAGAGGTTGAGTCAACTTTAATCCATGCCAACTGGCTGCAAGTGTGATTGTTATTGCCAACACCTGTTAGGTGCCACAGGTAAGTTACAGGTGCTGTTAATTACACAAATTAGGGAAGCATCACATGATTTTTCGAACAGTGCCAATACTTTTGTCCACCCTCTTTTTTATGTTTGGTATGGAATTATATCCAATTTGGCTTTAGGGCAATTCTTTTTGTGTTTTTTCATTTAAGACAAATTAAATGAAGATAATAATACCAAAGAATTTGTGTTTGCAATAATTTTCAGGAAGAAACTGAGTATTATCTGACAGAATTGCAGGGGTGTCAATACTTTTGGCCACAACTGTATCAGTAGGCATAGTAATTTAGAATGAGAAATCCAGCTAAAGGTTATGAATGCAAATCTGCTATCCGTGTGGCACAAGCTTCATATGATAGATCATCTTCTCTATAACTCCTGATGAACCAGTACTACAATGGGGAAACGCGTCGAGGCCATGGTAGCTGTGTGGAGTTTTGTGTGAGTAATATCCCTGTGCCACCCCTGGCTTGTGGTTGTAGAAAATCGGGTAAATATTTGGGGTCTTTTGTATTTGTGAAACCCATCCTTTGCTCCCTACCTTGCATGGACCATGCATCCCTTGTCCTGCATTCGTGCACAAGCACTATTAGCACCTTACATTTACATATAGTCAGTACACATTGACAAGTTGCTCTTAGTATTTTGTCTGTGCTACCTCAGGGATAATTTCTTCTTTATATTGTACGTATGGACACTGCTTCTGTCCACCTTACAACTAAGGGTTTTTTCACATAAGGGGCTTACTAATTCATGTACTACCTAGGACAAGACCACAGTGAGCTGGGGCGCCATTATTACGTGCTTTTATAGGATGCCAACTTCCGCGGTCAGGCAAGGTTATCCATGGGTGCATTGTTTAGGCAGAGTGTCCTCCTTCCCCTTATCCCTCCTATCCTTAGCCTTAAGCAGAGTAGTGGATATGTAATGTGACCTTTTGGGTCACCTCCCACCTAGAATTTTTCTAGGATGAATTGTTAGTTTTACTTTTAGCTATTAATAAAGATCTTTTATCTTGGGTTGCTTTTGTTTATGTTACACACCTATCAGTAGCCATAGTAATTTAAAATGAGGATGATATGGGAGAGAAATACACAATACACATACAGTATGAAGAAGTAGTTGATCCGACACTCTTGGGAATTCCATAAAATAAAAAATGTTTATTTCAAAAAGTTAAAGCATACATCAGCAGGTGAAGCAAAAATGCTAATGGAAAAGAAGCATGGGAGTATTTTCTGCGTTTCAAATGTGTGTCTCTCTGATTCTTGACCATAACTGTTTGCTCGGCTTACTGTATGTTAAATTAACAGCATGTAAAAATAACAAACAAACGATGCACTAAATATTTTTCACCTAATAACAGACAAAAGACTGGCACTTTTTACATAGCAGTGAACACAACAATTCTTCACTTTAAAGTCCTCTTAAAGTTTCCTACGAGTCGTACTCCATTTCTTTAGTATAGACATAGTCAAATTCTTCAACAAACCAAACAGTAGCATAGGATGCTGAAACACTGAAACAATGACTATTTTGCAAACTCCTACACTTCTATGGACCTCACAACATGTCAAGCATGCCGAGATGAGAAGATTTTTAAGCCGCAATGCTCCTCTAGGAAATATGCAAATTGTCTCTTCAGAGAGGAAGAGGACTAGAACTCTAGCGCCACCTATAGGAAGTAGGAATCCTAAAAGTCAATGTCAACCCTTTAACGAGCCTTGTTACTTGACAGGATAAAAGCCAAACCAGAATCTCAATTTGCAGACACTGTGTTTTGTGGTGTTACCCCTCGTCAGTGCAAAGTGTGAGATCTGGTTTGGCTACGTGAGAGGCGTCTGACCGGGATCCAAGGGGTAACATTTCTCCTTACGGAGATTGACATGTTAAGTATGCCGAGATGAGGAGACTTTTAAGCCGCAATGCTCCCTTGGGCTGCAAATAGAGATTCTGGTTTGGCTTTTATCCTAAGTCATGTGACAAGGCTCATTAAAAGGTTGACATTGATTTTTAGGATTGCTACTTCCTGTAGGTGGCACTAGAGTCCTAGCCCTCTTCCTCTCAGAAGAGACAATTTACAAAGAATTTGTTTAATTTGTTTCAACTTGAGTAGATCAGAGGTTTATATGCTAGAGTTGACTTTGCTTATATAGTTTCATACTCAGTAGGCGCAGTGTACAGTGTATGCACTTGTGTCTTCTTATGTAGCAGAAAGGTTTTTCAGGTTCCCAGGTTCCCTAAGGCACCGGGGTTTGTAATTTTTACAATTATACTCTTTAAAACTACACCACTGGTTTCAGATAGGACACTGCTAACAATAATCCAATTGTGCCCAATAGACTTTGTCAGATCAGCTGAACGGTCAGAAGATATGAAGATAATGAAATGATGGTTCTCTCTGGTACAGATGATAGAATCTTTTGAAATTCAAATTTTCCAGGTTTGTTACATTTTTTTCTTTAAATGTAATTTTCACCATATAAATTTGCTGAATATCACCTGTATTCCAAGTTTCCTGAAAATACATGTATGCTACTCTTATGTATCCTAGGCCGGGGTCACACTTGCGAGAAACTTGCACGAGTCTCCCATCTCAATACCCGGCACTGCCGCTGGCACTCGGGACTGGAGTGTGCAGCTGCATGTATTTCTATGCAGCTGAGCACTCTGGTCCCGAGGGCCGGCGGCAGTGCTGGGTATTGAGATGCGAGACTTGTGTGAGTTTCTCGCAAGTGTGACCTCGGCCTTAGGACTATATCCAACCCCTTTAAAATCACTTGTCACGATCCATGCTGGATTGTGACAGATAAAAGCACATGTAACCTTGTTTTTCCTTTAAGCTGTTTGCTTAAAGTTAGTTTTGCCCCCGGTGGCCATTAGGGTCATTACACAGTGGTGTCTTTAGTTCTAGTTTTGCCCGCGGTGGTGGCTAGTATTATTACACGGGAATCACTAGCAGGTGTGATTGCTCTGGCTCTTGACTATAAATAAGAGTCAGTTGGTCTCACTCACTGTTGGTGATATTGGTCATTTCCAACCATCCTTGGTGGAGGAAGAAGCTAGAGAAGAGTTCCTTGCAGCTCAGTCAGAGTCCTGGTGTGGAAGGAGCAACAGTGAGGAGTTTTTTGCAGCTCTGACATAGCTTTGGTGAAGTAGCAGCTATTCAGGAGGAAAGCTGCACTCAGGTGCTGGACTCTGTTGCTGGGAGCAATAGCAACAGAGCAAAGCTAAGTGGTTTTTCCCTGTTTGTAACTTTCCTTATGTGTGTTTTAGTGCAGTGGTGGGATACGTTTCTGCACACCGTCCAATTCATTAGAAAGGGATAGGTTCAGGGCGAGCTAGGGTTTTTAGGTATCCTGCTCGTCGCCAGGTGCGGAACCTGCCTAGGGACCGTCAGGAGTGTAGAGACACTGACTCAGGGGAGTGCAGGAGGTCTCCACGTCCCCGTTCCCTATTGCAGGGCCCTACATTGTATCGGTTTCCTGGTGTTTCCCCTAACTCTGTAAATTCACCCTGCTGGAGGCAGTGTATCCAGATACACATGTAATTATTGAAATTCGCCTGCTGGAGGCGGTGTATCCGCACCAGATTATAAAATAGTAGAGAGTGCGTTTGCAGCCCGGGGTCCACCGTGCAGAGGTGGTACACTGCTGCTAGGTAATGGCGGAAGAGAAGAGCGGCGTGAAAACAGTCACACGTTGGTTACGTCACCCAGTGTGAGCAGGAGCGGATTCTGTTACTTCACAGAACCGCACAGCCGCTTGAAAGTGAATGCCGGAGCCTGTTTAGCTCACAGAGCCCGGCCACAGAGCGCACAGCAAATAGCCACAGAACTCCACCCCAAGGCATGGGGTTAGAGTCCTTCTAGGCCACTGAGCGTGCGGCGTCGCTGCCACGAACACCGCTATAGACACTGGCTAAGGAGTGCGGAGCACTTGCTCTGAGATGTGCCGAGTCACTGATGGTGACTAATATCTGACTCAACTCTGTCCTACCTACGCCTAAGCCTGGGCGCTAGCAGGCTAGGTTGCACAACACATGCGTACCAAGGGTAGGGGTTTCATAATGAGTCAGTCACCAGAGACATTCATACGTGCATACATCACTCACTCCTTATAGTCAGAAAATACTTGCTATCCTAGCGCATGGCCGAGCGGCCATGCAAACCTTTTATAGCCGCGAGCGTCTGGGACCTTCCTGGCTTCTCGGATGGGCCAATCCGAACACGAGCAGGAGATCACACCACGGGCATGCTCAGTGGCCCGACATGAGTACTTAGTCCCTGGAGAATCTCGCTGCTGAGCAGCATGCATTGCCATAGCTGTGCCAGAGGTGGCAGCAGCAAGCAAACCCACAGAGCTGGTCTGGGCAGAGCGCCGGGACCGACGAGTTTTCTGAGCAAGCTCCTCTGTGGCTGGAGAGGAATGGGAGACCGCCGGAAGTAAGGCTCTGGATTCTCGCTGTGCAGCGACAGAAATCTGACACCTAACGACATCACACACTTTAATGCAAACAAAACCTTGGTAATGTCAAAGTCATCTCACCAGCAATATGGATAGCATCCCGGCAGTAACCAACAGCCCACTAATCAGTGTACTGGCAAACTCTTCATGTTTTTTTTAAATTAAAAAAAGAAAAAAATTCAAAAATAATCTCTTAGTCATTTGATATTGGGAAGTCCATTCTACAAAGAACACTGACTCAAACTGAAGGTGTCGCTATCAGAGGTAACATCATCCTGCTGTGACTGAGACAAGTGATGTGCTGTATATTTCATAAACCCCTCTACTTTATTCCTGCTAATATTCTTGCTGGAGCAAATTAGGACAATTGTGATTTGTTTGGTATTACTACTGCCAGGATTTCTGAGGACAGTAGTGGTGATGGGACTTCTGGTGCTTGCAGCTCCCGCATTCTTAGTCGTGGTATGAGGTTTTTTCTCTTTTAGGGCTTATTCATACATTTGTGGTGCACCAGAGGGTTCAGTCGCCACAGAAGTACTGCACCACAATCAGAGGTGTGGTATCCCACTTCCCAGGTATGGTGGAGACACCTTACCGGACTCTAACATCTGCAACCACACACCCAACACACACCCTATAGCAGCAGGGAATCTGGATGCACCCTACAGGAGGATGATCTCAACTCTGCCTGCCTGTTAAAGGGTGTTAGGAGGTGGGTGGAGGTAGTAGAATGAGAGCGGGAGAAGAGAGTTTAGTCAGGAGTCTTCTCTGAGGGGACGAAGAGAGAGGATGTGTGCGCAGCAGCTCCCTGTCAGCAGGAGCTGCTGGGAAGGAGAGAGACAGAAGGAAGCTCTGTTGTGAATTCTCTTTCTGGGCTCCCTCTGGTGGTTACTGAAGGTAGTGGAGCTGGTCAGATTGACAGAGGTGTTGCGTGTACTCTTTCTGGGCTCCCTCTGGTGGTTACTGGAGGTCGTGGAGCTGGTCAGACTGACAGAGGCTTGCCACCTGATAATGATAATGACGATTGGAGATGTGGGGTTTCTGACTTGAGTATTTAAGACAGCTGACTTCCTTCAATCCCTGCTGGTGATTTTCTTCCTGTGCCTTTTGAGGTCTGATGTCTCCTGCTCTGTTCCTGCATGGTTCAGCTAAGTCAGTGGTTCTCAACCTTTCTATTGCCGTGACCCTGCAATACAGTTCCTCATGTTGCGGTGACCCCAAACCAAAAAATAATTTTGGTGGCTATTTTCTTTTCCTAATATTCTTGTCTACACAATCCATTGTCATGAGGCGGTTTGCTAAAGAAAAAATAAAAGATGGTCGCGTCTAAATAGTCTGTTAAAGTTTCCTATTATTTACTATTCCCTGTGTTGTTTTCTATTACACACCTGTTACTATAACCAGGGGGCTGTATTCACATGCTTAACTAATGGATCTGTTTTTTTCCAGATTAGTGGCAAGTTTTCTATATAGAACAGTGTAAACTACGTCATAGGATACACTGCAGTTTATGCACAGCATGGCATCTTTTATAATGTGAATGTGACTCAACTCACCATAGGTTTTGAATGAGTGGGAGCACTGGGCTTGTTTTCCTGCAACAAGATGGTCCCATATTTGACAAATATTCAAAAGGTGTACCACACATATAATCCCCCATATAAAGAAAGATGGGCCCACACATATAATACTCCCATGTATAGCAAGATGGTCCCACACATATAATACTCCCATGTATAGCAAGATGGCACCACACATGTAATCCCCCATATATATGATGGCCCCACACATGTAATCCCCCATATATATGATGGCCCCACACGTAATCCCATCCTGTATACATGGCTCTGCTCCCATCCTCCCATCCTGTATACAAGGCTCCGCTCCCACTCTCCCATCCTGTATACATGGCTCTGCTCCCACTCTCTCATCCTGTATACATGGCTCTGCTCCCACTCTCCCTTCCTGTATGCATGGCTCTGCTCCCATCCTATATACATGGCTCTGCTCCCACTCTCCCATCCTGTATACATGGCTCTGCTCCCATCCTGTATACATGGCTCTGCTCCCACTCTCCCATCCTGTATACATGGCTCCGTTCCCACTCTCCCATCCTGTATACATGGCTCTGCTCCCACTCTCCTATCCTGTATACATGGCTCTGCTCCCATCCTGTATACATGGCTCTGCTCCCACCCTCCCATCCTGCATACATGGCTCCGCTCCCACTCTCCCATCCTGTATACATGGCTCCGCTCCCACTCTCCCATCCTGTATACATGGCTCTGCTCCCACTCTCCCATCCTGTATGCATGGCTCTGCTCCCTTCCTGTATACATGGGTCTGCTCCCACTCTCCCATCCTGTATACATGGCTCCGCTCCCACTCTCCCACCCTGTATACATGGCTCTGCTCCCACTCTCCCATCCTGTATACATGGCTCTGCTCCCATCCTGTATACATGGCTCTGCTCCCACTCTCCCATCCTGTATACATGGCTCCGTTCCCACTCTCCCATCCTGTATACATGGCTCTGCTCCCACTCTCCTATCCTGTATACATGGCTCTGCTCCCATCCTGTATACATGGCTCTGCTCCCACCCTCCCATCCTGCATACATGGCTCCGCTCCCACTCTCCCATCCTGTATACATGGCTCTGCTCCCACCCTCCCATCCTGCATACATGGCTCCGCTCCCACTCTCCCATCCTGTATACATGGCTCTGCTCCCACTCTCCCATCCTGTATGCATGGCTCTGCTCCCTTCCTGTATACATGGGTCTGCTCCCACTCTCTCATCCTGTATACATGGCTCCGCTCCCACTCTCCCATCCTGTATACATGGCTCTGCTCCCACTCTCCCATCCTGTATACATGGCTCTGCTCCCATCCTGTATACATGGCTCTGCTCCCACTCTCCCATCCTGTATACATGGCTCTGCTCCCACCCTCCCATCCTGCATACATGGCTCCGCTCCCACTCTCCCATCCTGTATACATGGCTCTGCTCCCACTCTCCTATCCTGTATACATGGCTCTGCTCCCACTCTCCCATCCTGTATGCATGGCTCTGCTCCCACTCTCCCATCCTGTATACATGGCTCCGCTCCCACTCTCCCATCCTGTATACATGGCTCTG
This sequence comes from Dendrobates tinctorius, assembly GCF_039654945.1. Classification (NCBI taxonomy): domain Eukaryota; kingdom Metazoa; phylum Chordata; class Amphibia; order Anura; family Dendrobatidae; genus Dendrobates; species Dendrobates tinctorius. The sequence continues at coordinate 36,164,300 of NW_027361743.1, read as the reverse complement.
CTCCCACTCTCCCATCCTGTATACATGGCTCTGCTCCCATCCTGTATACATGGCTCTGCTCCCACTCTCCCATCCTGTATACATGGCTCTGCTCCCACCCTCCCATCCTGCATACATGGCTCCGCTCCCACTCTCCCATCCTGTATACATGGCTCTGCTCCCACTCTCCTATCCTGTATACATGTCTCTGCTCCCACTCTCCCATCCTGTATGCATGGCTCTGCTCCCTTCCTGTATACATGGCTCTGCTCCCACTCTCCCATCCTGTATACATGGCTCCGCTCCCACTCTCCCATCCTGTATACATGGCTCTGCTCCCACTCTCCCATCCTGTATGCATGGCTCTGCTCCCTTCCTGTATACATGGCTCTGCTCCCACTCTCCCATCCTGTATACATGGCTCCGCTCCCACTCTCCCATCCTGTATACATGGCTCTGCTCCCACTCTCCCATCCTGTATACATGGCTCTGCTCCCATCCTGTATACATGGCTCCGCTCCCACTCTCCCATCCTGTATACATGGCTCTGCTCACACTCACCCATCCTGTATACATGGCTCTGCTCCCACTCTCCCATCCTGTATACATGGCTCCGCTCCCATCCTGTATACATGACTCTGCTCCCACTCTCCCATCCTGTATACATGGCTCTGCTTCCACTCTCCCATCCTGTATACATGGCTCTGCTCCCACTCTCCCATCCTGTATACATGGCTCCGCTCCCACTCTCCCATCCTGTATACATGGCTCTGCTCCCATCCTGTATACATGACTCTGCTCCCACTCTCCCAACCTGTATACATGGCTCTGCTTCCACTCTCCCATCCTGTATACATGGCTCCGCTCCCATTCTTGTATGCATGGCTGGGCTACCCCGTCCTCCCCCATCCTTACCCTCACACCGTCGCTGCTGAACTTCCCTGCATCTCTATCCTGGTGCGTCAGCTTCTTCCTGTGTGGAGCGGTCACGTGGTACCGCTCATTTAAGGTCATGAATATGGTCGCCACGCCTATGGGAGAGGAGTGGCGTCCATATTCATGACCTTTAATGAGCGGTACCACGTGACCGCTCAGTGCTGGATGAAGCCGCCGCGCCGACAGGGATGCAGAAACTGCGAGTGAGTAAACTGTGAGTGCTTTAGGCGACCCCTGTGTTTTGGTCGTTCGACCCCTGCCGGGGTCGCGACCCGCAGGTTGAGAACCGCTGAGCTAAGTGGTTAATTTGCTAATCTTTTTGCATTTGATCTGGTTTTGTCTATCTCTGCTTTGTGCGGGTTAGCTTGCTCCTGCTGGGGCTGTGCTAGATCACCGCCCATATGTTACTGCTTGTGTCAGTTTGTTCTGTCCCCTGTTATATTGGTCTCTTTTTGCTTTGCTTTCAGTATATACCAGAGTGCTGATATAGTGGGGGCGAAGTCGTGTGACTTCAGTGGGTTTTTTGAGCATCAGACGTGTTGGATTTTTCAGGGTTTTTTGTGTGATTGCAGATAGTGTCTTTCCTTTCCTGTCCTGTCTAGTCAGTCTGGGCCCCATCATTTGCTCAGTCTATTTTTCTGCCTGCATTCGTGTTTTCATCTTGTCTCACCGACAATATATGTTTGGGGGCTATCTATTCCACTGGGGTCTGCTCTGGGGCAGTTTAGATTTCACCTTTCTTGCTTTAGGCTGAGTTAGCTCTCCGGCTGTGCCGAGGCATCTAGGGCACCATAGGTACGCGCCACGGCTACTGCTAGTTGTGTGGATAGGATCAGGGGTCTACAATCCGCTTAGTTACCAACCTCTCTGGTTTTCTGGTGGCTTAGCCTGGTCCTGCTATCCTCCTCGGTGACCCATTCATAACAGAATCACCAGCCTTACTGTAGACTCTAGGGTACTCTAAAGAAGGAAAGAATTAAAAAAATAAAAAAAAAGTGTCAGAATTTTTTTTTGTATATTTTTTCCTCTTTTTTTTCCGGGGCCGTAGGAGGATATTTTTTGTCTAAATGGAGACAAAGCAATTGTCTGATCATGTTGAGCAGCTCGCTGCTGAAGTGCGGGGAATTTCTGCCTATCTCGCTCAATCATCTGCCGTTGAACCAAAAATCCCTACTCCTGATGTGTTTTCTGGGGATCGGTCTAAATTTTTGAATTTTAAGAATAATTGTAAACTATTTTTTGCTTTGAAACCTAACTCATCGGGGAGCTCTGTGCAGCAGGTTAAAATTGTCATCTCCCTGCTGCGCAGCGATCCCCAGGATTGGGCCTTTTCTTTGACACCCGGAGATCCTATTCTTGCTAATGTGGATGCGTTTTTTCAAGCCCTGGGGTTGTTGTATGATGAACCTAATGCTATTGATCAAGCTGAGAAAACCTTATTGGCATTGAACCAGGGTCAGGATTCTGCAGAGCTACATTGTCAAAAATTCTGAAAGTGGGCGGTCCTTACTAAATGGAATGATGATGCCCTAGCAGCTCTCTTTCGGAAGGGTTTGGCAGAAACCATAAAAGATGTTATGGTGGGATTTCCTGTCCCCTTTGAGCTTGATGACTCTATGTCATTGGCCATTCAAATTGATTGGCGTTTACGTGAACGAAAAACTACACGAGAGGCGTTGCCGCCTTTCGAACGAACTTCTGAACCCATCCAATGTGATAGGTTTTTGTCAAGGACGCAACGTCAGGAGTTTAGAAGGCATATTAAGTTGTGTTTTTTCTGTGGGGACGCCTCTCATACTATTTCTGTCTTTCCTAAATGAGAAAAGCGTTTTGCTCACGCATTTGTGGTGGGCAGTATACAGCCTAAATTCCTTTTGGCGATTACCTTGATCTGCTCCTTGTCTACATTTTCCGCTAAGGCTTTTGTTGATTCAGGAGCAGCTTTGAATCTGATGGATTTTGACTTTGCCAAATGTTGTGGTTTTCCCATGATACCCCTGCGGACAACCAAGAGAATTGTAAATTTTTGGTGTTGCACAATTTGCATGATAGTATTGTTCTGGGTTTTCCTTGGGTGCAAACTCATAATCCTGTTTTGGACTGGAAATCTGTGTCTCTGCTGAGTTGGGGTTGTCAATGTGTTCTCAGTGACACTCCTGTTTTCTCCACCTCTCCCCAGTCTCATGATATTCCTGACTATTTGGCTGATATTTCTGATGTATTTAGTGAGAGTAAGTCTGCGTCTTTTCCTCCTCATAGGAGTTATGACTGTGCAATTGAGTTAATGCCTGGGTGTAAATTTCCCAAGGGTCGGCTTTTCAACTTATCGGTACCTGAACATGATGCTATGCGATCTTATATCAAGAAGTCGTTGGAGAAGGGTCATATTAGACCATCCTCTTCACCTTTAGGTGCTGTTTTTTTTGTGGCCAAGAAAGATGGCTCAGTAAGGCCATGTATTGACTATCGCTCCCTTAATAAGATCACTGTTAAATAGCAGTACCCGTTACCCCTGATTTCTGATTTATTTTCCAGAGTTAAAAGTGCCTGTTGGTTTACCAAACTTGACCTCATTGGGCGTATAATCTTATTCGCATCAAGCACGGGGATGAATGGAAGACGGCGTTTAATACCGATTTTGGAGAGCTTTTTGTTCCAAACTGGGAATTCAGTTAACTTTCTCCTCTGCATTTCATCCTTAGACCAATGGGCAGACTGAGCGAACAAACCAGACTATTTGAGATGTTTCATATCTGCTGATCAGGATGACTGGGTCTCATTTTTGCCCTTGGCCGATTTCGCGCTAAACAATAGGGCTAGTTCTGCCACTTTGATGTCGCCTTTTTTCTGTAACTTTCGGTTTCATCCTCGATTTTCTTCAGGGCAGGTGGAATCTTCGGCCTGCCCAAGTGTGGATTCTGTGGTAGAGAGAATGCAGCAGATTTGGAACCAAGCAGTGGACAAGTTGTCCCACTCTCAGAAAAAGGCCCAACAGTTTTCCAACTGGCATAGGACCATTGGTCCCCGGTTTAAAGTGGGTGATATGGTTTGGTTGTCTTCAATAAATATTCCTATGAAGGTTGCGTCTCCAAAATTCAAGCCAAGATTCATTGGATTTGGACCTTATAAGATTTTGGAAATCCTTAACCCCGTTTCTTTCCGTCTGGCTCTTCCAGTTACGTTTAAGATTCATAACGTTTTTCATAAATCTTTGTTGAAGAGATTTTTGGAGCCAGTAGTTCCCATGGCGGCGCCTCCTGACCATGTATTGGTTAAAGGTAATTTGGAGCATGAGGTAGAGAAGATATTGGATTCTCGTTTGGCTAGACGGAGACTCCATTATTTGGTCAAGTGGAATGGTTATGGCCAGGAGGATAATTCTTGGGTCTCTGCTTCTGACATTCATGCCGAGAGATTGGATCGTGCTTTTCACCGGGCCCATCCTGACCGGCCTGGTGGCGTGGATGAGGGTTCAGTGACCCCCTCCTCAAGGGGGGGTACTGTTGTGAATTCTCTTTCTGGGCTCCCTCTGGTGGTTACTGAAGGTAATGAAGCTGGTCAGATTGACAGAGGTGTTGTGAGTTCTCTTTCTGGGCTCCCTCTGGTGATTACTGGAGGTAGTGGAGCTGGACATACTGACAGAGGCTTGCCACCTGATAATGACGATTGGAGATCTTGGGTTCCTGACTGGAGTATTTAAGACAGCTGACTTCCTTCAATCCCTGCTGGTGATTTTCTTCCTGTGCCTTATAAGGTCTGATGTTTCCTGCTCTGTTTCTGCATGGTTCAGCTAAGTGGTTCATTTACTAATCTTTTCGCATTTGATCTAGTTTTGTCTATCTCTGCTTTGTGTGGGTCAGCTTGCTCCTGCTGGGGCTGTGCTGGATCACCGCCCATATGTTACTGCTTGTGTCAGTTTGTTCTGTCCCCTGTTATATTGGTCTCTTTTTGCTTTCCTTTCAGTATATACCAGAGTGCTGATATAGTGGGGGCGAAGTCGTGTGACTTCAGTGGGTTTTTTTTGAGCATCAGACGTGTTGGATTTTTCAGGGTTTTTTGCGTGATTGCAGACAGTGTCTTTCCTTTCCTGTCCTGTCTAGTCAGTCTGGGCCCCATCACTTGCTCAGTCTATTTTTCTGCCTGCATTTGTGTGTTCATCTTGTCTCACTGACAATATATGTTTGGGGGCTATCTATTCCTTTGGGGTCTGCTCTGGGGCAGTTTAGATTTCACCTTTCTTGCTTTAAGCTGAGTTAGCTCTCCGGCTGTGATGAGGCATCTAGGGCATCATAGGTACGCGCCACGGCTACTGCTAGTTGTGTGGATAGGATCAGGGGTCTGCAATCCGCTTAGTTACCAACCTCACTGGTTTTCTGGTGGCTTAGCCTGGTCCTGCTATCCTCCTCGGTGACCCATTCATAACAAAACTCACTGAAGAGGGAAGGGATCCTAGAGGCACGGTACAACAACCATACTGTTCGTGGGGCTCGTTCCAGGCCAGCTGACGTCGGGTGGAGGGATCGGTCGCAGTTTAGGGACTGGCCCTAAAACTAGTGGAGTGGACAACGGACTCGGCTAGATAAACCAGAGGCTGTGAGCATTGCAAGTGCTGCAGCCAAATCCACAATTATTCGCTGAAAAGGCAGATACATAGGATCCAGGGACCTAGAGGTTATTCCTGACAAGATCCGAGTCTACTGGCTTGGGATACTGTTTGTGAAGGTGCTGGACAGGAGGTAGAAAATCAGCACAGGGAGATGGCCAGGAATAGAACATACTGAGGGGAGTTCTGGAAAGGTGTTCTCCATCTGCCTAGAAGATTGCTGGACCCCTCACTTGGAGGACACAGCACCAAGCGGGCATCTGTGCACACAAGAACTGTGAGTAAAACTTTGGAACTGCACCCAGCTGTGTCCTCTGAATTCTTTCTGCAATACCTATTCAGACCTGCTACATCTCTTGCCAAATACTACACCACCACTATCTTCTACAAAATACATCTGCCCTGGGACAAAATCTCTGCCTGTGGAGAGCTATTCCAACTCTGCTGCATCACACCATCAGTCCCAGAGGATCTGCACTGCAGTGCTGGTCACCTCTGACCATATACCACAGGTGGCGTCACGAACTTATCAAAACATAGACTTTATTCCTCATCAATTCTTATTTTTACATGGACTCTCAGGGCCACGGACCGGGTCACTGCTGCCGTGACACATCCCTTTAAGACACTGGCCCGCTACCGAGTAACCCACGGCCCTGGGGGTGCTCTATTTTGGCATCACGAGCAGGATATCGAAGTCCGGTATCACCGGGTCCTGTGTGCCAGAGACTTTATTGAACTGTGAAATTGCTAAACAAAATGAACCAACCCTTTAACTGGGGTCCCGTGCACCTAACAGAATGTGCATAGGAGTGAATTTATTGAACTGTAAAGATGGTTGCCATTGCGGTTCCATGCGGTCCTGAGGGTGCTCCACATTAGTATTTGGTCAATATTTTTCATAAGTGTTTATATGCTAAAACGAGGAGTGGAACATACAGAGAAAAACTATAATTGAAACTATAATTGAAAGATTGTCACCTGTTCTGTGTTTTGGAGACACTCCTGGTTTTGGCATACAGATTTGATGAACTATTGATCAAAAATACTGTTGTGTGAATAAAGCCTAAAACTATCTCATCCATTGCAGTTGACACTTTTCCAATTACCATACATTTTGTACAAAACTACAATTATTATAGTGGTTTGAAAAAACCACTATATTGTAATCCGAACACTGTTAACTTATTCTTCTTCTTCTGCTTCTTCTTCTTATTATTATTATTCAGTTGATTTTCCGCAATTAAAAATCGAACCCTGAGGGGCCCCGGCCACAAAATCGGACCCTGAGGGGCCCCGGCCACAAAATCGGACCCGGCCACAAAAGGAAATGTCAGGATATTGAGGAATTTACTTAGCATTTTTATAGAACTCTCATCCCCCCTCAAAAAATGATTTCACAAGAAATACAAAACCCATGTACAGTCACTGGTGACAAGCAAGAACACTTTTTTTCTGTAAAGAATATTGAGCTGCCTTGCTTCTGCTTTTTGGTACATTAAGAATTAATTTAATAAAATGTGCTATTGTAAATCATATGCAGCAGGGCAGACGTCGCCTACACTATATGGATGATCATTCTAAGACTGGCACTGATGCTGGCAGCTCTCCTAGCTCTTTTTACCTTATCAATTGAATTTCTGCAGTTTTCCAAACTTCTACTGTACTCTCATCTTCTTCACTGCTCTAGTTATTCAATATGTTACTGTCTGGAGAATTTGTCCAATGTTTTAAGACTTTTTCTTCCTATCTCTATTGATGAGCTGTGAGCTCTGACAAACTCTCACTATCTTAAAATCACACTAAAACGGCAGCTGCGTTCCTTGCCTGGGATTTTATACAGGCTATGATATTGCCTTTATACCATGTGATGTGATAGCTGCTACAAGAAATTTTGGGGAGGCCCATACGTGAGGTCATGTCAGCCTTTTGTTATGAATATTATCGTGTAATCTGTAAAAAGGCGTAGAACAAAATAAAAAATTGTTCGAATTTGCTGGGAACTTTTTATGCGATTTGAAAAAAATTTGACTCAAACAATTTGATTATCTCAACTATCTAGTAAAATTCACTTTTGTGAGGTAAGCCATTTTGTTTAGTGGTTGTTATGCAGAAATTATCTCTGCGCTCTTTATAAAATACAAATTCTGCATAATCTTTCCAACTTTACAACTCTGCTTTGTACCGTTCTGGTATTTTTCCAAAAATTGCATGATTGAATTAACAGCTGGATGTCAGTGCTGATAGTATCAGACCATGCCGCGACTCTGGCAGAATAGTAATGTTCAGTTGTGATATTAACTATACATTTCCATGAGGAGTAACGGAGGACAAGAACAACACAAAGTTCTACTAAGATGATACAGAGTTGTTGTTTTATCGAGAATACAAGTATTTTCTAAATAATACATTAATTGGAAAAATTGGTTTCTACTCGCAACGTGTGACTAAACTATCAGAGCATTGTCACAGTCATTGTTCTAGGTTTCAATTATTTCTTTACTATATCTCTTTTTCGAAAATGATTTCTTGTTCATTAATTTCCTGCATTTTGATACTTTTTTACTTGCAACTCTATTGTCCTCTGCCTTAGGGCAGTTTCACACGTCAGTGTCTCCGGTACGTGTAGTGACAGTTTTCTCACGTACCAGAGACACTGACACACGTAGACACATTCGAATGAATGTGTCTATGCAGATGTCAGCGTGTTTTCACAGACCGTGTGTCCGTGTGCAAAACACGCTGACATGTCCGTTTTTGTGCAACAGCACGGATCACACGGGCCCATACAAGTCAATGGGTCCGTGTAAACACGTACCGCAAACGGATGCTGTCCGTGTGCGTTTTTAAAAGTCAAAGGGTTAACATTGAAATTAATTTTTCAAAAAACACGGACACGGACACACGGACAGCATACGGACCGCACACGGACAGCACACGGATGGTACACACGGACATACGGATAGCACACGGATGTCACACGGATGGCATACGTATGCACACGGACACACGGACACGGATAGCTCCGGTACCGGTTTTTCCGGTACCGGAATTATCTGGACGTGTGAAACTGCCCTTAATCCTCTAGAGCCACCACGGCCTTTCTGTTAATGAATACACACATTTCATAATATTCAGACTACTTCAAGAGTCTCTTGACATGTGTAAATATTTCTTTGACTGTTAAAAGTAAGACTGTGAGAAGAATACGGGAACTGTAGATTTAAAGGTCATAATCAGCACAAGGTAAAATATAGTAAAAAAATGTCATAGTGTCGCTTAAATAAACATTTTGAATAACCTATTGTCAAGGATTAGAAAAACATGGCTGCATCATTCCCAAAAACAGCGCCACACCTGTCCATCTGGCTCTATATAGTATTACAGCCGCATCCTACTCACTTGTTTCATATTACGTTTCTGCAATCTTTTTATATTGTGAACAATAAAAACTGATGTAAAAATGATGCAAAAGGCTGCATTTTAAAGCAATTAGCATACGTTGCATCCGTTTGCACCAGTTTTTACAGTTTGCTTTTTTTTTTTATGGATCTGTTTTTTAAGTGAAATAGAGACGGGAGTGTCAAGAGATCATATGGCTTGTTTCCTAGGGTAAAAAAACAAAGTGATCAAAGTACGGGTGCAAACATATGCAAATGCTATTTATCTCTCAATAGATAGATAGATAGATATGGGATAGATAGATATGTGATAGATATGGGTCGCCCTCGCACACCCAGGGCAGCGGGGTACTCGGTACCGGGCCGTTGTCAAGGTGGGAATGTGCCACAGCAGCGGTGACCCGGTCCATGGCCCTGGGCGCCCAATATCAATGGCGGTGATGTTAATGGTGTTAAAGTTTATTAGAATAGTTCGTGATGCCACCCGTGGTGTTTGGCAAGTAAGATGTTGAGCCAACGCTGCATGCAGATCCGCTGGGACTGATGGTGTGGTGCAGCAAAGATGGTGTAGCTCCCCACAGGTGGAGCCGTAGTCCCAGGGCAGTGTAGGTGCAATGGATGAGGAGAGGCGCAGAGTGGTATGGAGGCTGGTACCCAGGTGTAGTGGTGCGGGAATAACTGGAGGACACCCGAGTATGCGGTTCCAAAGCTTTACTCACTGTTTGCCGTTCACACCACTGCCTGCCTCCATACTGTGTTCTCCGGGTCAGGGCTCCAGCCAACCTCCAGGCAGGATAGGATTCTTCCTTCCACACTCCGCCAACATGTACCTTACTGAACGACTCCTCCCAATGCGCCTTTAGGTGCGAAGCACTCCAGTACTTAGTTACCCTGGAATGCCTCTCTCTAGGTGTTCCTAGTCTTTACTTGTATGACGGACAGCTGTAGCCTGCTTCGGGGACTCCTCACTGCATCCCGGCTCTCTATTCAGTTGCTGTTGTGTCCCAAGTCTATGATGGGAGCAAGGCGCTAGCCGCTCACTACTTCTCCGGTGTCTGTTGCCGGACATAAAGATCCAATCAACCTCGGGGATCGGGCCCCGGCCTTTGCGCTCTCTCAACTGGAAGGGTTCTCTCTCTTTCTCAACCTGCTTCCCACTGTCCTTCTATTCTCCTTCGTTCCGATCTGTTCTATCTCTCTTATGGAATCTGTAGTCTCCAGTCTACGTCTCTTTCTCCTTCTCTTCCTTCCCTAGGGAGCTCGTTCCACTAAGACCAGTCCTCAGCCTCTCCTGACTGACTGCCTTCCTCCGCCTTGAGCTCCTCTCAGGCTGACCTGCTGTCAGTCTGCTCTCTCTCTCTCAGACCCTCGTCTGACTGACTTGAAATCCTACACCTTCCTTCTCTTTTATATCTAACTCCACCCGCCTCCCCAGCACCTCTCGTGTTACGAAGCCAGGGACCACAAAAGGCACCCTATGACCTTTCCAGCATAAAACATGGATGGGTCCCTGCTGAACTATCTTGTGTGTGGGGTGCAGGTGTTGGAATGCGGAAGGGAGCTCCCAACCTACCTGGATGGTGGGGCACCACACCTTAGGAGAAGGTGCAGTACCTCTGTGGCGACTGAAGCCTCAGGGGCACCACAGATAGATATGAGATAGATAGATCGATAGATAGATAGATAGATGGATAGATATGTGATAGATAGATATTTTTAGAAAATATAGAACAGCATACTTTCCAAACAGGTGGGTGCAGAGGCCTCCCGGCAAAAAATCTGTATACTTGCCAACTTTATAGAGACAAAAAAATGGTAAGCAGCACTCCAAAGATTACTTGGAGACTAAGGTGAACTTTATTAGGCCCACATGGCGTGGCCATGTGGGCCTAATAAAGTCCACCTTAGGGTATGTTTCCACAGTCAGTATTTGCTGCGGATTGAACGCTGCATACAGCCACAGCATCCAAACCGCAGCGTCCAGATGTTACAGCATAGTGGAGGGGATTTTATGAAATCCCATCTCCACTATGCGTGAAGGGCCTCATCCGGCGGCCCTGTGTATCTGGACATGCGGCGCGTTTTTCCAGACAGCAGCATGTCTATTTATCTTGCGGAGACATGGTTATAGAACAGCACCACTTAGTGTCTACTCACAGCGGGTGCCAAGTCTTCAGACAAAATGTCCAATTTAAAGCCCAAATGGCAACGTTTCGGTTTTCAGAATTTTTCTCTGAGAATATGGATAGAATTGGACCTAAGCTGTAGAACAAGAATCTGCCCATGTAGTTTGTTTTTTCTAAAATCTTTGTTCAATTCTTGGGAAGCCATCCGTGTGCTGTTCATGTTTTTCACAGCCCCATAGACTTTTATTGGCACTTTTCATCGATGATAGTAGAGATAAATGGGCATGTCTCCTTGAGTTTTACAAGGATATATGAATAGCACCGTAGATTTTAATGGGTACATGTTCTAACTGATAAACTTCTAACTTGACGGTATATGAAAGAGATGATAAAATAGTTGTGGTGGGGCGAAATGAATGACTGAATTATGCCTAAAATGACAATTTAAAAAGAAATCTGCAGTAGAATGTGTTACCTGCTCAGAGTTGGGAACTCTCAGATAATGTAAGGTCATTCCACGGCAATGTGTTTTGACAATAGTATGTTCTCTTCATCATGTCAAGAGTGAATAATGCAACAATATTTATACATAAAGATATAAGGTGTCATTAGCCAAGAATATATAGTATAAGGGTTTATTAAAATCAAAGAGAATAATTCATGTGAAACAACACAAATAAATGTACACTCAGATCTTAGATATCTTTAGACATTTCAGATCTTTTCACCTGATTTTTCATTTACAAATGTGGCGCCCCTGAGGCTTCAGTCGCTACAGAGGTACTGCACCTTCTCCTAAGGTGTAGTGCCCCACCATCCAGGTAAGGTGGGAACTCCTGACCACGCTCCACACCTGCATTCCACACACAGGATAGTTCAGTGGGGCCACCTAACAGCTTCAAGCTGGGGGTTAGCAGAGCACCCCTCGTGGAACCCTGCTTCGTAACACGAGATGTGCTGGGAGGCGGGTGGAGTGAGATGATACAAAAGAGAGGGAAAGTGTAGGATTTAAGGTCAGTCAGGCAGTGAGACGAGAGAGAGAGAGAGAGAGAGCAGGCTGACAGCAGGTCAGCCTGAGAGGGGCTCAAGGCGGAGGAAGACAGTCAGTCAGGAGAGGCTGAGGACTGGTCTTAGTGGAACGAGCTCCTCAGGGAAGGAAGAGAAGGAGAAAGAGACGCAGACTGGAGACTACAGATTCCATAAGAGAGATAGAACAGATCGGAACAAAGGAGAATAGAAGGACGGTGGGAAGAAGGTTGAGAAAGAGAGAGAACCCTTCCAGTCCAGAGAGCGCAAAGGCCGGTGCCTGGTCCCCGAGGTTGATTGGATCTTTATGTCCGGCAACAGACACCGGAGGAGTAGTGAGCCGCTAACGCCTTGCTCCCATCATAGACTTGGGACACAACAGCAACCGATTTGCGAGCCAGGACTCTGAGAGGAGTCCCCGATAGACGCTACAGCTGTCTGTCATACAAGTAAAGACTAGGAACACCTAGAGAGAGGCATTCCAGTAACTAAGTACTGGAGTGCTTCGCACCTAAAGGCGCTATGGAGGATTCGTTCAGTAAGGTACATGTTGGTGGAGTGTGGAAGGGAGAATCCTATCCTGCCTGGAGGTTGGCTGGAGCCCTGACCCGGAGAACACAGCACGGAGGCAGGCAGTGGTGTGAACTGCAAACAGTTAGTAAAGCTTTGGAACCGCATACTCTGGTGTCCTCCAGTTATTCCAGAACCGCGACATCTGGGCACCAGCATCCGTACCATTCTGCACCTCTCCACATCCATTGCACCTACACTGCCCTGGGACTACAGCTCCACCTGTGGGGAGCTATACCATCTCTGCTGCACCACACCATCAGTCCCAGCGGATCTGCATGCAGCGTTGGCTCAACATCTTACTTGCCAAACACCACGGGTGGCGTCACGAACTATTCCTATAAACTCTAACACCATTAACATCACCGCCATTGATATTGGGTGCCCAGGGCCACGGACCGGGTCGCCGCTGCTGTGACACGTTCCCACCTGACACCGGCCCGGTACCGAGTAACCCCCTCTGCCCTGGTGTGCGACGCCCACGTGGGGTGACCCACAAATATTTAAAAAGTTGCAATATTTGTCGCAAATGTACTCCAGTTACCCCTTTGGATTTGATTTTCTGTACGCTTTTTTTACTTTTTTATTTATTTATTTTTTTAAATATGTGAATTTTGTAACTCAAAAGTCGCAAGAAAAATTAAAGACAAAATAAAAGCATTTTTTGACTGCGCAAAGTCTGTAAAACAACTGTGCCATTTTGCACAAATGCCACAAGCCAAAAAGAAAAGTGAATTTAAAAAAAAATGGCAAATGATGGAATTGGGGCTTCTGTGTCTTTTCAGGGAAGTTGTAAAACTAGCTTTATATAGTTAGCTCATGTTACAAAAGACTGTCATGGGATGTACTCAACAAAGAAATGTGTTTAAAGCACAATGGCGTATTTATGGTCTCAGTCGACACTTTACAGGCTATGAAAGCCTGTCTGCACATATGTTAGTCAGACTGATCTAAAATAGCTTAGAGTGTAATGGAAACCTCTCTCCAGGTTTGGCCGTTATAGATACGGCCATCACCTTTCAGGGCTGATATACAGCATCCTATAATGCTGTATATCTGCCCCCGACCCGACCTATAAGAGAAGAAAAATAACTTTTACTATACTCACCTGCGCGTCGCTGGTCTTAGTCCAGCGCCTCCCTTCTTCTTGTGATGCCGCCCTCCTGCTTGTTCATGTGGATGAGCCCCGGCGCATGCGCACTGCAGTGCTTTGCTCTGCCCTCGACATGGCAAAGAACGCCTGTGCAGGAGCGCTGTGCCGAAGAAACCCTGTGGATGACGAAGGGATGCGTCATCCACACGAAGCAAACAGGAGGACAGGGATCATAAGAAGATGGGAGGTGCAGGACCAAAAGGAGCGACACCCCTCGGACCGGACCTCCCCGCAGGTGAGTATAATAAAAGTTATTTTACTTCTCTTACAGGTCAGGTTGGGGGCAAATATACAGCATTATTGAATGCTGTATATCAGCCCTGAAAGGTGATGGATGTATCTCTTATTGGCCAAATCTTGATGGAGTACAGGAGGCGTCAAATTCATTAAGAGGTGCACACCATTTAATGAATTCGTCACATCTACTGAGTGGCATGTGCCTCTGTGCACCATACCAGAAATACTACTCCAGTCAAAATATCCAAAAGCAGATTTTTCCAACGTTTTATGGACTGATGAGATGTGAATGACTCTTGACGGACCAGACAGACGGTCTCGTGGCTGGATTAGTATCCAGCAAGGTGGAGAGGAGGCACTGCTATGTCCTAGTATTATTAAAGGTGAGCTAGTTGGACCTTTTTGGGTGGAAGATGGTCTCAAAATCACTGCCACGTTTTAGGAGACACTCACTTCAGACAGTGGTACAGGAAAAAGTCTGCATCTTGCAAGAAAACCATGATTTTTATGCAGGAAAATGCTCCATCTAATTCATCGAAGTCTCCACTGCGTGACTAGCCAAGAATGGCCTTAAAGATGAAAGAAACTTTTTGAATTATTCAGATGTCAGGTTTATTAACCTTTTAGATATGCAAGCACAACTGGAGTTGTTCAATAATTGGGATGTTAACATGCTAGATGAATTCACCGAGAAGTGTACTTTCTGAAAAAGGGTCACTTTGGGGGTTTCTGAAGATCACTAAATGTGGAGCCCACAACCTATTACTGCCAAATTTGCATTACAAAAGGCAAAAAAATATTTTTATCTTTTGAGCCATGCCACATGCAAAAACAATAGTTTTCTCCCACATATCGGGTATTTCCGAATTTTTTTTCAATTTGCAGCATCCATTTTCTCCAACTACTCCTTGTGAAAAAGAAAATTTGCGGCCAAAATAGCATTTTAGTGTAAAAATATTTAATTTAGTTGCTTATATGAATTTTGTGAAGCACCTGTGTATTCAAAATTCTATATGAATTCCTTGATTAGTTTCAGAAATGAGGTAATTGTGGAGGGTTTTCTACTGTTCTAGTACCACACACTAAGGTCGGGGTCACACTTGCGAGTGTGATGCGAGAAACTCGCATGAGTCTCTCGTATCAACACCCGGCTAAATGGAAAATCAGTGAATTCAGAAGAAATTGCACAACAAAGAGTGGGGTCCATTTGAAGATAAAACAAATTTGGGGCTAAAACAATATCTTAGATTAAAGAATATAATTACCTTATATATTTTTTCATTCCATTTTGCATTAACTCATATAAAGCAACTGAAGGGTTAAAAACTTCCTAAATACTTTAAGGGGTGAAATTTTAAAATGGGGTCACTTGGGAGGTGTTTCTGACTAATAGCCCCTCAAAGTCACTTCAAAGCTGAACAGGTGTGTAAAAATAGAGTTTGTAAATTGAGTTGAAAAACTTAAAAATTGAGGCTAAACTTTAACTCTTCTAACTTCCTAAATCTTTGATCTTCTTCTGGAAAAGCCATTATTTTGCTGTTTTAGAGGTATGCTTGGGGTCCTTGTCATGTTGACAGGAGAAATTCCTTTTTATCTGTAGCTGCTAGTAAAGGCCCGAAGGTTTTCTTGTTATATTAACTGACATTTGCTACTGTTCATAATTCCCCCCACGTTGACTACAACACTAGTTCCAGCTGCTGAAAAACATCTCCAAAGCATAACTCTGACTTCACCATGCTTCACTCTGGGTATAGTATTCTTTTGATGATGCACAGTGGTGTTAGTTTTGTTCCAAATATTCCTTCTGGAATTATGGCCAACAAGCTCTGTTGTGCCAAATTTATTTCACTACTTGATGACCGTCTTTACAGTGTTTCATGGTATATCTTGTAAATTTTTGGTACCCTTCTCCTGACTAATAACTTTCAACAGTGAGATCCTTTTGCTGTGTTGCCAGCTGTTTATGGACCATGTCTTTTGCTGTAAAATGTATCGTAACTAAGAAAAAGTCAGGAAAGTCTTCCTACCGCAGCTAAACTTTATATGGAGTTAATTAGAATCAATGTAAATGATGGCAGCTGTGCGCTGGCTATTATTTAACAGGAGTTTAAATGTGATTGGCTATTTTTATTTCCCCTCTCAAAATGATTGCTGTTTATTTCTCAATGGATTTGCAGAGATTATAGGTGTTATTAAAGGTGTAAAAAAATCTGAATTGATTCTAACTGGTATGATTTTTTTATATGACAAAAATTTAACAGGGGTGTAGACTTTTTATATCCACTGTATGCTGTATCCATGTGCTCCTGATTCATGTACTTTAGGTCTCCTTCACAAGTCCTGTTTAAACAGCCATTTTCCTAGTGTTTTGCGTAGACACACGGTCTGTGTAAAAACATGTACATACGCATAGCAGCATCCATTATAATGGGCACATTTGGTTTCCGTGATAAAAAAGGATGCCCCACATACTGGAAGCACAGACATGTGAATGAGATGTTAGATAAAGCTTATTTTATTTGGTGCAAAATTTTATGGTCTTTGCCAAGAGGGCAGTGCTCACAAGATTCTCGGGGGCATGCCTTAAGGCTGTTTTGCATTATTACCCTGTAAGTCATGCCCTTCGGTAAAGGCCATAAAAATTTGCACAAAATAAAAATGCCTGTACCTCTGAGACCGTATGGCGGATTAAAAAAACCCCAAATGATTCATGGGAGCAATGAGAATAGCTAAACCGGCCACTTTTGATCATGTGAAAGGTTCTTTAACCCCTTTCCGACATCAAGTTTAATAGTACGCCGATGTCAGACACCCTCCCTTTGATGTGGGCTCTGGTGGTGAACCCACATCTTTCCTTGCACATGCAGGTCGTCGGCACTCATAGCAAGTGAGTAATTTTGCTACATACAGGCGATCTGTTCCTTGCCTGTATGTAGCAGAGCTGATCAGGTTATGGCAGCTTCTAGTCTCCCATGGAGACTATTGAAGTATGCCAAGAGTAAAAAAAAAAGTTTTTAAAAGTACAAAAAAATAAAAAAAAATAAACGTTCAAATCACCCCCCTTTCACCCCATCTCTATATATAAAACTGAATGTATGTATGTATGTGTGTGTGTATCACCAACCAATCACTAAGCATCTCTCATTTCACCAGAGCTAAGTTAAAAGAAGCCGAGCTGTGATTGGCTGCTATGAGCAAGTTTTCCCATTTGACAACACCTCAGCAGACTCTGACATGGTGGGAGAAATCTAGCATCCCCAGGAACATAAGCTCCCAGCCATTGTCTGCCCCCCCAGGCAGGAGCACAGAGCACATGACAGAAATGAAAACCCCCCCACCCGTGCCCATATACAAATCGCACATCTTCCATCCCATAGGCACATCTTCCCTCTTAAAGGGATCTCCGGTATGGAAGTCAGGGAAAATCCTTCCAGCGCTTTGGTTTTGACCCCAGGCCTCTCTTAAAGGGATCCCCGGTATGGAAGTTAGGACCGTTCCACTCAGCTCTCTGGTTCTGACCCCAGCGTCTCATAAAGGGATCATTGGTCATTGGTATGCAAGTTAGGGCAAATCCACTCAGTGTTTTGGTACTGACCCCAGGCCTTTCTTAAAGGGATCTCCGGTATGGAAGGCAGGGCAAATCCATCCATTGCTATGGTACTGACCCCATGACTCTCTTAAAGGGATCTCCAGTAAGGAAGTCAGGGCAATTGCCTTCAAATGCTCTGGTACTGACCTCTCTTAAAGGGATCTCCTGTATGGAAGTTACGGCAAATCCCTCAGCGCTCTGATTCTGACCCCAGGGTTCTATTAAAGGGATCATTGGCATGCAAGTCAGGACAAATCCATCCAGCGCTCTGGTTCTGATCCCAGGCTTTCTTAAAGGGATCCCTGGTATGGAAGTTAGGGCAAATCCACTCAGCGCTCTGGTTCTCACCCAAGTCCCCTCTTAAAGGGATCCCCAGTATGGAAGTGAGGGCAAATCCACTCTGCACTTTGGTACTGACCCCAGGCCTCTCTTAAAGGGATCCCCAGTATGGAAGTCAGGGTAATTGCCTTCAAATGCTCTGGTACTGACCCCAGGCTCTCTTAAAAAAACGCATTGCCCACGGACCAATGATTCTCTATGGGGTAGCTCCCATCAGCCGTATTTTCCTCGCGTATTTTCTACGGTCCGTGCCAATCGCAGCATGCTGCGATTGTCAGCGTATTACGACCGTAGTACGCCAATGCAAGTCTATGGGTGCTCAAAAAAATCGCATTACACACGGACCACCCGTGTGACTTGCGAGAAATGCGCAAGACTTTTCCTGGTGGAAGGAAATGGGCCAATCCATCATTAGGAAGCTTAGACATGCAAATTAGCTCAAATAGCGCTCCAGACATCCAGGAAGTACGCCTCCACGGAGTTGTCATGATACATGCTGGATCATGACTGATATAATGCAAAGTAATCTTTTTTTCCTTGAGCTGTGTGCTCGGAGTTGGGTTTGCCCCCAGTGGCCAGTATGGTCTTTGCACTGTGTGCTTAGAGATAGTTTTGCCCCGGTGGCCAGTATGGTTATTGCACTGGTGTTTTAAGAGATAGTTTTCCCCAGGTGGTGGTTAGTGTAATTGCACGGGAATCACTAACAGGTGTGTTTACTCAATAAAGGTGTGTCAGTTGTTCTGACTCTTGTAGATGATATTGTTTGGCTTTTCCAACCATGCTGAGTGAAGGAAGGAGCTGAAGAGAGTCCAGGACAACTCAGTCAGTGTCCTGGAGTGGCAGCTATGGTGTCAGTGAGGTGTTTGTGTAAAGCATGGTGGAGTGGCAGCTATGGTGTCAGTGAAGAATTCTTGCAAAGCTTGGTGGAGTGGCAGCTATGATGTAGAGCTGCACTCAGTTGCTGGACTCTTTTGCTGGAAGCTGCACTCAGGTGCTGGACTCTGTTGCTGGACAGCTGCACTCAGGTGCTGGACTCCGTGGCTGGACAGCTGCACCCAGGTGTTGGACACGGTGGGAGGAAGATGCACTCAGGTGATGGACTCTGTTGCCTGGAGCAAGTGCATCAGAGCAAAGCTAAGTGTTTCCCTGTTTGTCACTTTTCCTCATGTTGGTGTTAGTACAGCGGTGGGGCCAGTGCCTGCACCACCCAGCTCCCTATTAAGGAATAGGTGTAGGGTGTGCTAGCGTGATAGGTATCCTGATCGGTGACAGGTGAGGAGCCTGTATAGGGAACGTTAGGAGTGTTAGGGACACTGACTCAGGGGAGTGCAGGAGGTCTCCACATCCCCCGTTCCCTATGGCAGGGCCCACCGTTGTAAATGTTTCCCTATCCCCTGTGTCTTGTTGTATTAGTTACTGGCCTGCGGGCTGCGTCACACAGGATGGGGCACGTGACATTATCACCAACCTTACTTTTTTTTTTCTGGTGAGCCTCAGGCCATGTTCAGACCTTTGAGCATTTGCTGCTGGGCCTCACTGAGGAGAGTGAGGAGCTGCATGGTTTGTAAGCAGTTCCAGCAGCAATAATCAGGGTCTGGGATCTTCCCTCTGACTCAACTGGAAAATCAAATAGCGGTTGGCAAGGAAGCCCTCTAGAGTCGGTGCTGGGGAGCGGGACTTGCTCATATAGGCGGATGCACCCAGACAGGTGGGTGGAGTTGGTGTCCCCTTGGTGCTGTCTGGGGTTCCCCGAGGTGAAGGAGTACGTCCCAGTAGTGAGCAGACTGGTGTTATAGTCTGTGGGGCTCACGCCAAATCTTCCATACCACCGAAGCCGCCCCCTCCTGGACATGTGGAGGAAGGCGACCAGGGAGTGTATTTTTCCTCCATATCCCAGGCCCCTCCCTCACCGGTGTGAGCAGCAGGTGTGCTGCGGGGGAGTAGGGGCAAATCTAAACCCTCGCCATTAGCCAACCCTGGGAGGCACCAACCTCGTGGTGTAAAGGGTTCGCGAGGGTGTACCCCTTGGTGGAGTGCGGGGGTGTGAGTGTGGTGACACAGGGGGATGCCTCTGTTGTAAATCCCAGAGAGAGTTCCCCGATTATTGACAAACGAATGTGTGGCAATAAACATTCAGGTCCGGACCTGTGTGTGAACGAGTGTGTATGGGTCCCACCAAAAAAAAAAAACATCTAGTGGGAGTGTGTTTGTGGAGTCTTACCAGCTCATATCAAACATTCACATATATAACTCAGAGTCCTGGAGTGGCAGCTATGGTGTCAGTGAGGTGTTTGTGTAAAGCATGGTGGAGTGGCAGCTATGGTGTCAGTGAAGAATTCTTGCAAAGCTTGGTGGAGTGGCAGCTATGGTGTAGAGCTGCACTCAGTTGCTGGACTCTTTTGCTGGAAGCTGCACTCAGGTGCTGGACTCCGTTGTTGGACAGCTGCACTCAGGTGCTGGACTCCTTGGCTGGACATCTGCACCCAGGTGTTGGACACGGTGGGAGGAAGATGCACTCAGGTCTCCACATCCCCGTTACCTATCGCAGGGCCCACCGTTGTAAATGTTTCCCTATCCCCTGTGTCTTGTTGTATTAGTTACTGGACTGCAGGCTGCGTCACACTGGACAATTACACGTGCCGTGTCCTGTTGTATTAGTTACCGGCCGGCTGGCCGTGTCACACAGGATGGGGCACGTGAGAGGAGTCCTGCAGCGTAATGTCTGGCCACATTAATGTGGAACTCCTAATTGTGTTGGTCCAGGAAAGGTCCGAACTTTGGGACCAACGGGATGCCCATTATTCTGACCGGGGCCGGCATGGAGGCGCATCTGTGTGCACATGTTCCCAGACTATGCCCAACGGCCACGTGAGGAGCAACAACACATTCGTAAGAAAATGTCATTTTTACCAATCAGCTTAAAGGCCAGAAGTGAGCTTATTTGAATGTAGCCCCTACAATCCTAGACTGTGTATGTAGGTATCCCTGTTTGCTAAAGAAAAATTTAGATAAAAACCAGCCCCTACTAGGCCACGTGACTATGTGAAATGTTAGGAATATTGCTTGGCACAATTCCCAAAGGTTACAGTCCCTTTTCACTTCACATTGCAGTTGAGGATGTGATGAGACGCTGGCGCAGCATCCGCGACCAGTACCAGCGTGAAAGACAGCAGAGGGCCAGGAGTGGGGCAGCAGCACCGACCAAGCGGAAATACATCTATTCTGACCGCTTGGCATTTTTGGCACCCAGTATGGATCTCAGACCGTAAGTACAGACATCACACCACATGGCCCATATGCCTTTTAGGGTCAGAGCTACATTTGTTTTTTTGTACATTTCCTAACAGAACTCAGTACAACCTCACAGAGAGGGAGACAGGGTTGGATACTGAGCCCATTATAGACCCGGACGGGGGATGTGAAGACGTGGCTGGCCCATCTTCTGACCAGAGCTTTTGCAACCCCCAAGCTCCACCAGCATCAGGCCCAGCATCAGGTTCTGCACCTGGTCCAGACCCAGCAGAGCCACCAGTAGCCAGCAACTTAGAAGACCCTGGCAACAGCAGCAGCCCTACTGGCCGTGTTGAGGGGTCCCCCCAGTGTGCAGCCGTAGGCCGCGGGGGGAGACGGAGAAGGGACAACACTGCCTCTGATACCCGAAGGCATGTGGACACAGGTGTCCTAAATTACCTGTCCAGGCCTGCCCAGGATGAGGGTGAAGAGGCATATTCCCAAAGCCTGGCCCGGTACCTCCGTCCCCTACCCCGTGAGGTGAGGCTACGTGTGCGCGGATCTATTCAGATCCTAATTGATGCATGCACACACCCCAATGACCCATATGAGTTGTTTGAGTATCTTGAGAGGTGGCAGCTCTCAACCCGTAACCGTCTCCGCCTTGTCCGACAACCAGCTGTGCATGCTCAATTAGGATCTGAGTGTCCGCCTGCACGTGTGCCTACACCTCCACCCATCCCCCCCCCAAACCAACCTTGGCCACAACAGGGCCAAATGGCAGCTTATAACCAACCTGCCCAATATGGCCACTTGTACAGACCTGGTGTTGGAGGCTGGCCCCAACCTGGGGTTTGGACGACATGGTCATATTGGGGGGTATGATGGACGTGGCTACAATCAGCCACAGGATTATACTCGACAGTATCCTTATGGTCTCTTTGGTGCGCAGCTGCAGGAACATGACCACATCTTCCCACAGGGCCAAGATCATCCACCCCAACAGGGTGATGGTCAAGCTGGGCACCCCAACACCCAACAAAGAGATGAAGGCCTCCCGCCATCACCTCCGCCAAGCTACCAGCAGTTATAAAATAGCTAATTGATTTGTAAATGTTTTTTGTTGGTATTTATAATTTCTTGTTACCTCTTTGTGTGTCAAAAAATGACAATGTTATATACCGAAAAGGCTAAATGGCCTGGGAAATATCTGCCATATGACAAAAATATGGTACACCGTATTGTAAGCTATTTTTTGCATTTATAAAACACTAGCTGAAGAGTCCGGCGGTGCCCGGGCATAGTAACTAACTGTGGTTAGTTATAGCAAATTATAATTATCCTCCATCCCATAGTCCCATGCCCATATACCCATCATACATATCCACGATCCCATAGGCCCGTGCCCATATACCCATCATACATATCCTCGATCCCATAGTCGAGTGCCCATATACCCATCACACATCCTCCATCCCATAGTCCCATGCCCTTATACCCATCACACATCCTCCATCCCATAGTCCCATGCCCATATACCCATCATACATATTCGCCATCCCATAGTCGAGTGCCCATATACCCATCACACATCCTTCATCTCATAGTCCCGTGCCCATATACCCATCATACATATCTGCCATCCCATAGTCCAGTGCCCATATACCCATCATACATATCCTCCATCCCATAGTCCAGTGCCCATATACCCATCACACATCCTCCATCCCATAGTCCCGTGCCCATATACCCGACATACATATCCTCCATCCCATAGTCCAGTGCCCATATACCCATCACACATCCTCCATCCCATAGTCAACCATTATGACATCATAATGAGCGGCGGGGCTTGCAACCTATGATGACACCAGCATCGCCATGGCAACCATTATGACATAATAATGAGGGGCGTGGTTTGATACACACACACTTTTTTCCCCATTATGTAGATAGGGGCAAAATTGTTTGGTGAATTGGAACGCGTGGGGTTAAAATTTTGCCTCATAACATAGCCTATGACGCTCTCGGGGTCCAGACGTGTGACTGTGCCAAATTTTGTGGCTGTAGCTGTGACAGCGCGGATGTCAATCCAGGACATACACACATACATACATACACACACTTGAGCTTTATATATTAGATTTGAAAATGCATCTTTGGCCTTCTTCCTGAAATATTTTAGGCATTCGAATAAGTAAGTCAACTTTATCACATATAAACAGACAACACAAATCAGAGAAGACCAAAAAAAAAATTATATACACACACATAAGAACATCACAACATAGCATAGATACAGCCTGATCTTGCCAGGTAGTAGAACCATGAGGTGAAACAAAATACTGTCTGAACACATCACGTACTTTGAGTCCTGAGAGAGGACGCCGTAAAGGGAGCACATGTGGCGTAGGCCTCGCCCCATTGTCCACCACGCCTTCAGTCACATCAGATGAAGAGCAATCATGAAGACTAGTGAAGTTATGGAGGACCACACATGCTTTGATGACCTCATTGACGTTGGCTTCACTCAGCTGAATGGCAGACTTGAGGACACGCCATTTGGCACAAAGAATGCCGAAGGCGCACTCCACCAGTCTTCGGGCACGTGAAAGGAGCACATTAAAAATCCTGCGCCGGTGGTCAAGGTTTCTGCGCGGGTATGGCCTCATGACATGCCTTGTCAATTGGAAGGCTTCATCCCCCTCTAGGACATAAGGCACCACTTCTTGATTTGAGCCTGGCAGCTGACGTGGTGGTGGTAGGTCCAACAGGTTATTGCGCAGCCGCCGACCCATAATGGAAGAACTGAAGAGTCTCCAGTTCTTCCATAAGCCCCATTGTCTACAATTATAAACCTGTAGTTCCTGTCAACCAGAGCCAACAAAACTACAGAAAAATATTGTTTATAATTATAGAGTTGGGACCCTGAGTTCGGCGGCTTACGCACACGGATGTGCTTCCCATCCAGGGCTCCAATACAATTGGGGAATTGGCAGTGCAACTCAAATCCCCTGGCAATCCTCAACCAGTCTACCATCTTGGGCTCTGGCATGACCAGATGATGAACTTTGGACCAGATTTCCGAACATGTAGCACGAACAATGCCGGATATTGTCGATCGCCCAATCAAAAACTCCAGATGGAGTGCTGCATAAGAAAGGCCAGTTGAGAGGAACCTACAATTAAACAAATGTAGAAAATATGTACATTAAAATACATGCTCAAGGATGCACAAATTACATATAGATCACCAGAACAGTGTGTAAGTAAGAAGCTAGGCGAACAATACATATACACATGTCCTATGTAACATAGTAGCATAGTAACATTGTTATTAAGGTTGAAGGGAGACTTTAAGTCCATCTAGTTCAACCCATATCCTATCCTAACCTGCCCTAACATGTTGATCCAGAGGAAGGCAAAAAAACCCATGTGGCAAACAGTAAGCTTCACATTGGGGAAAAAAATTCCTTCCCGACTCCACATACGGCAATCAGACTAGCTTCCTGGATCAACGCAATATTAAGGAAACTAGTGTATATACCCTGTAATATTATACTTTTCAAGAAAGGCATCCAGTCCCTTCTTAAATTTTAGTAGGGAATCACTCATTACAACATCATATGGCAGAGAGTTCCATAGTCTCACTGCTCTTACAGTAAAGAATCCGCGTCTGTGAGTATGCTTAAACCTTCTTTCCTCCAGACGTAGAGGATTCCCCCTTGTCCCCGTCACAGGTCTAAGAGTAAAAAGATCATTAGAAAGGTCTTTTTACTGTCCCCGCATATATTTATACATTGTAATAAGATCACCCCTAAGCCTTCGATTCTCCAAACTAAATAACCCCAAGTGTAATAACCTATCTTGGTATTGCAGACCCCCCAGTTCCCTAATAGCCTTGGTCGCTCTTCTCTGCACCCACTCCAGTTCAGCTATGTCTTTCTTATACACCGGAGACCAGAACTGTACACTGTATTCAAAGTGTGGTCGCACTAGTGACTTATATAGAGGTAAAATTATTTTCTCCTCATGAGCATCTATGCCTCTTTTAATGCATCCCATTATTTTATTTGCCTTTGCAGCAACTGCCTGACACTGGCCACTAAATGTGAGTTTGTCGTCCACCCATACACCCAAGTCTTTTTCAGTGACAGTTTTGCCCAGTGTATTACAATTAAGCACATAATTATTCATCTTGTTTGTTCTACCCAAGTGCATGACCTTACATTTATCCCCAATAAAGCTCATTTGCCATTTATCAGCCCAAGCTTCTAGTTTACATAAATCCTCCTGTAATATAAAATTGTCCTCCTCTGTATTGATTACCCTGCAGAGTTTAGTGTCATCTGCAAATATTGAAATTCTACTCTCAATGACCTTGTAGGGGGCATAAATAAATATGTTAAAAAGAAGCGGGCCCAAAACTGACCCCTGTGGTACCCCACTGCTAACCGTGACCCAGTCCGAGTGTGCTCCATTAATAACCACCCTTTGTTTCCTATCCCTGAGCCAGCTCTTAACCCACCTACACATATTTTCCCCTATCCCCATTGTTCTCATTTTATGTATCAACATTTGGTGTGGCACCGTATCAAAAGCTTTTGAAAAGTCCACGTACACCACATCCACTGCATTCCCTTGGTCCAGTCCGGAACATACCTCTTCATAAAAGCTTATCAGATTAGTCTGACAGGAACGGTCCCTTGTAAACCCATATTGATATTGGGTCATGAGGTTATTCTTCTCCAGATACTCCAGTATAGTATCTCTTAGAAAACCCTCCAGGATTTTACCCACAGTTGAGGTTAAACTTACTGGCCTATAATTTCCAAATTCAGTTTTTGTCCCCTTTTTGAATATTGGCACCACATTTGCTATACGCCAGTCCTGTGAACACATCAAAGTGTTCTAAGTTTGAGAGCATATATTTGGTACCAATACCTAATGTTTCTTGGCCAAAAAGGGGTTACTGAGTAAGAGAATTAGTAGAGAAAATAATCATCTACATACATTCTGTAGCTGAGAAATACATACTGTAACGTAAGGAGAAGGTGCTCCTCCGCAGAGATACATTTGTGGATCCGGGTGTCCTGGAAGGTGATCCCTGGGCGCACTGTCTCTAACAAAGCATCAAAGTTAGAAACGGTCAACCGACAATAGAGGAAAAACTTGTCAGGATGTGTCCTCAAAGCTGCATAAAGCCTGTGAAAATGGCCTTTATTGAGGCATTGTCTCAAATGCGGATGCACCCACATGCTTCTCCTCCTCCTCGGATCCACAATCACTGGGTATGGCTGACCAAAGCGCCTGGACAAAACCCAGTTGAAGAGAACACAGTCAGTTGGGGTGAACTGAAGTGTGTCAGATATGTTTGCAAGACACCCACACAAGCACAGCACCAAAATGGGCAGATTGGAGGCTGCCACCAGATGTTGAGGCAATAAATAGGGTTGGTGCTGATTAAATTATGTGCAGGCCTCAAAACCGTTAAATGTCCATTTTGCACGGTTGCAAGAAAAAAAATGGTATACTGATGCCATACGGATTACATACGGATGCTTACATAAGAAAAATACGCGGCCACACCCTGACAACGGGTGACATACGGAGCACTATTTAGGGACCATTTATGCGTATTACGGACGTAAAATACGGTCCATATTTTTCTACCTTGTGTGTGACTCCAGCCTTATACTCTAAGTGGCAAAACCAACAAAAGTTACATAAAACAACAGGTGCAAATTGTTGTAGATTTTCTACAAAACTATGTAAAATGCAAAATAGAATGGGCAATGCTAAAATCTGTCATATGTTCTTAATTTGTACTTACTATTTGATTGCTTGAGAATTAAGGTCCATTTACACTGCAAGATTCGAAGTGATGCAGTTGTTTAACCCCTTAGTGACAGAGCCAATTTGCTACTTAATGACCAAGCCAATTTTTATAATTCTGACCACTGCCATTTTATGAGGTTATAACTCTGGATTGCTTCAACGTATCCAACTGATTCTGAGATTGATTTTTTACGTGACATATTGTACTTCATGTTAGTGGTAAAATTTATTCGATATAACTAGCGTTTATTTATGAATAAATGGAAATTTGGCAAAAATTTTGACAATTTTCAAATTTTCAAACTTTTAATTTTTGTACCCCTAATTCAGAGAGTGGTGTCACACAAAATAGTTAATAAATAACATTTCCCACATGTCAAATTTACATCAGCACATTTTTGGAAACATCATTTTTTTTTGTTAGGACGTTATAAGGGTTAAATTTGACCAGCGATTTCTCATTTTTCCAACAAAGTTTACAAAACCATTTTTTAGGGACCACCTCACATTTGAAGTGAGTTTGAGGGGTCAATATAACAGAAAATACCCAAAAGCGACTCTATTTTAAAAGCTGCACCCTTCAAGGTGCGCAAATCCAGATTCAAGAAGTTTATTAACCCTTCAGGTGCTTCATGAGAACTAAAACAATGTGGAAGGAGAAAAAGAACATGTATCTTTTTTCACCAAATTTTTTATTTTGGAACCAAATTTTTTTATTTTCACAAGGGTATTAGGAGAAATGGACCACAAAATTTGTTGTGCAATTTCTCCTGAGCACACAAATACCCCGTAGGTGGGGGAAAGCCACTGTTTTGGCGCATGGCAGGGCTCAGAAGGGAGGGAACACTGATTAACTTTTTGAAGGCAAAATTGGCTGGAATCAATTGCAGCACCATGTCGCATTTGAAGACTCCCTGATGTACCTAAAAAGTGGAACCCCCCCAATTCTAACTCCAGCCATAACCCCAATACACCCCTTACCCTAATCCCAACACTAGCCATAACCCTAACACACCCCTAACCCTATTCCCAACCCTAACTGTAATCCCTACCATAATCACAACCATAACCCTATCCACAACCCTAACCCCAAAACCACCTTAAACCCAATACCACTGTAACCCCAGCACTACAACCCTAACCCCAACACAACCCTAACCCCAATACCACCGTAATCCTAGCCCCAACACAACCCTAACGCCAACACAACCCTAACCCTAGTCCCAACTCTAAAGCTAGCCCCAACCATAACCCTAGCCCAATCCTAACCCTAACCCAATCCTAACCCTAGCCCAGCCATAACCATAGCTCCAACTGTTATGAATGGGTCACCGAGGAGGAGAGCGCAATAGGCTATGCCACCAGAACACCAAAGAGGTTGGTCACTCAGCGGATTGCAGACCCCTGATCTTAACAACACAACTAGCAGTAGCCGTGGAGCGTTCCTACGTTGCCCTAGATGCCTCATCACAGCTGGAGGACTAACTAAGCCTAAAGACAGGTGAAATCTAAACTGCCCCGGAGCAGATCACCAAAGAAATAGACAGCCCCCAAACATATATTGTCGGTGAGACAAGATGAAGCACAAACACAGACAGAAAATAGACTGAGCAAATGATGGGGCCCACACTGACTAGATAGGACAGGACAGAAAAGGCACTGTCTGCAATCACGCAAAAACCCTAATAATTCCAACATGATTGATGTACAAAAATACTGAGGTTTGAACAACCTCACCCCCACTATATCAGCACTCACGTGTGAACTGGCAGCTAGCAACAGGCTAATACAGCAGGGGACTGAGCAAACAAACACAAGATACAAAAATACAGGGCAGGAGCCAGCAGCCCCAGGGGGAGCAAGCTGACCCCTGACAGCAAGGTAAAAACAGATGCAAAGGGTTTAGCAAATGACACTTAGCTGAAAAAATGCAGGATCAGGCAACAGACAGAAATCCTCAGTAAGCAAAGAAAGGAGTATCACCGGCAGTCACTGAGAGAAGTCTGCTCGCTTATGTAGTCCCAGTCACTACCACCACTCCTCCAGTTATCTTCTGCAGCTGTTGGGTTAACATCATGTTGACCAGCACCACTACCAGCAGTATCCACCAGAGGGAGCTTTGCCTCAAAAGTCGGATCAAGAGAGCTCACAACATCCAACCCTAATCCTAGCTTCAACTCTAATCCTAGCTTCAACCCTAACCATAGCTCCAACCCTAACCCTAGCTCCAACCCGAAGCCTAGCTCCAACCCTAACCCTAGCCCCAACCCTAACCCTAGCACCAATCCTAGCCGAACCCTAACCCAACCCTAACGCTAGCTGTAGCCCCAATCCTAACCCTAGCTCCAACCCAAGCCCAACCCTAACCCTAGCTCTAACCTCAACCCTAACAATAGCCCCAACCCTAACCCTAATGGAAAAATGGAAATAAATGCATTTTTTATATTATTATTTTTACCTAACTAAGGGGGTGGTAAAGAGAGGTTTGATTTTCTATGTTTTTATTTTGATCACTGTGATAGGGGCTATCACAGTGATCAAAATGAACCAATTGGAAAAAAATTCCTATTGTTGCTGGGTGCTGGTCGGCAAGCCTCTGCCATTTTCTTCTTGGAAGAAGGCGCCAGCGGCCAGGTGACATCACGGGGGGATGCAAGAGGGTGCAGGGACACCGGAGGTACCAGGGGGAGATCAGGGGACCCCATTTCTCTATCTTCTGATATGCGATCACATCAGAGGAGAGAGAAATTAAATGGGAAATCAGTCTATTTTTTTTTTCGGTCGGTATTCCGTGAATAACAGTGATTGCAACACTGGGTCAGTAAAAACCGACTCAAATCATGTTCTCCGCAGCCGAGACCCGGGAAAATTTCTGACACGGGGGGGACGCTATACACTTATTTCTTAGTGTCATTAAAAAGCGGGGCTGAAGAATAAGCACCCTTAACAGCAGCTGTTAAAAGGCGTATCGGTGGTCATTAAGGGGTTGACTACAGTTGTGGCAAAAAGTATTGACACCCCTGCAATTTTGTCAGATAATACTCAGTTTCTTCCTGAAAATGATTGCAAACACCAATTCTTTGGTATTATTATCTTCATTTAATTTGTCTTAAATTAAAAAAACACAAAAAGAACTGTCCTAAAGCCAAATTGGATATAATTCCACACCAAACATAAAAAAGAGGGTGGACAAAAGTATTGGCACTGTTCAAAAATCATGTGATGCTTCTCTAATTTGTGTAATTAACAGCACCTGTAACTTACCTGTGGCACCTAACAGGTGTTGGCAATAACTAAATCACACTTGCAGCCAGTTGACATGGATTAAAGTTGACTCAACCTCTGTCCTGTGTCCTTGTGTGTACCACATTGAGCATGGAGAAAAAAAGAAGACCAAAGAACTGTCTGAGGACTTGAAAAACCAAATTGTGAGGAAGCATGAGCAATCTCAAGGCTACAAGTCCATCTCCAAAGACCTGAATGTTCCAGTGTCTACTGTGCGCAGTGTCATCAAGAAGTTTAAAGCCCATGGCACTGTGGCTTACCTCCATAGATGTGGACGGAAAAGAAAAATTGACAAGAGATTTCAACGCAAGATTGTGCGGATGTTGGATAAAGAACCTCGACTAACATCCAAACAAGTTCAAGCTGCCCTGCAGTCCGAGGGTACAACAGTGTCAACCCATACTATCCGTCGGCGTCTGAATGAAAAGGGGCTGTATGGTAGGAGACCCAGGAAGACCCCACTTCTTACCCCGAGACATAAAAAAGCCAGGCTGGAGTTTGCCAAAACTTACCTGAAAAAGCCTAAAATGCTTTGGAAGAATGTTCTCTGGTCAGATGAGACAAAAGTAGAGCTTTTTGGGCAAAGGCATCAACATAGAGTTTACAGGAGAAAAAAAGAGGCATTCAAAGAAAAAACACGGTCCCTACAGTCAAACATGGCGGAGGTTCCCTGATGTTTTGGGGTTGCTTTGCTGCCTCTGGCACTGGACTGCTTGACCATGTGCATGGCATTATGAAGTCAGAAGACTACCAACAAATTTTGCAGCATGATGTAGGGCCCAGTGTGAGAAAGCTGGGTCTCCCTCAGAGGTCATGGGTCTTCCAGCAGGACAATGACCCAAAACACACTTCAATAAGCACTAGAAAATGGTTTGAGAGAAAGCACTGGAGACTTCTAAGATGGCCAGCAATGAGTCCAGACCTGAATCCCATAGAACACCTGTGGAGAGATCTAAAAATGGCAGTTTGGAGAAGGCACCCTTCTAATATCAGGGACCTGGAGCAGTTTGCAAAGAAGAATGGTCTAAAATTCCAGCAGAGCATTGTAAGAAACTCATTGATGGTTACCGGAAGCGGTTGGTTGCAGTTATTTTGGCTAAAGGTTGTGCAATCAAGTATTAGGCTGAGAGTGCCAATACTTTTGTCTGGCCCATTTTTGGAGTTTTGTGTGAAATGATCAATGTTTTGCTTTTTGCTTCATTCTCTTTTGTGTTTTTTCATTTAAGACAAATTAAATGAAGATAATAATACCAAAGAATTTGTGATTGCAATCATTTTCAGGAAGAAACTGAGTATTATCTGACAGTATTGCAGGTGTGTCAATACTTTTGGCCACAACTGTATATGTGAACAGCCACACATAAGAGTAGTGGCAGCAGCTGAGGAGCACAGACAGGCAAGTACTAATGGTGCCCTGTCTAGACTTCTTTGAATGCCTCATACATTCACAGAATGGTGTCTCTTAACCTGTTCGGCACACCAGAAAGAAGTTTGTGAAATACACAGGTTGTGTTCCATGTCTGAGGCTTGCTCCACTGTAGCTTATGGGATTTCTGAAACATTAGGCCTCAAATGCAAATGTTAAGATTGCTACTTCCAATAAATGGTTATAGAGTTCATGCCCTCTTCCTTTCTGAAGAGGAAATCTGCATATTTATTTTTCTAGAGGAGCATCATATGGCCTTTAAGTCTCCCTACCCTGGCATATCAGGCATGTCACTATTCCCAAAAAGAAAAGTTACCCCTTAGAATGTCATCAGAGGCCACATATACAGCCAAATCAGATTTTGGGCTTTGCATTGAGGACGAGCAAAACCCCAAAATACGCGTCTGAAAATTGAGATTCTGGTTTTAATTTTATCCTAAGTCATGGATGTGGCAAGTCTTGTTAAAGAGTCAATATTGACTTTTATGATTGCTACTTTCACTACGTGATACTATATTTAAAGCCCTCTTCCTTTCTGAAGAGGCAATTTGCATATTTAATTTCCCAGAAGACCATTACAGGCCTCTAAGTCTCCCTTCACTTGCATGTCAGACATGTCTCTAGCCCCAAAAAGAGAAGTTACCCCTTAGTCCCAAGTCAGAGGCTTCTTATACAGCCAAATCAGATTCCATGCTTTGCATTGAGGAGGACCAAAACCCCAAAACATGGGCCTACAAATTGAAATTCTGGTTTTGATTTTATCCTAAGTCATGTGGCAAGTCTTGTTAAAAAGTAGATACTGACTTTTATAATTGCTACTTTCAATAGATAAAACTAGAGTTCAATCCCTATTTCTTTCCGAAGAGGCAATTTGCATACTCAATTTCCCAGAGGAGCATTGCATGGCCTATAAGTCTCTTTACACTGACTTGTAAGACATGTCACTCTCCACTAGGAGAGATGTTACACTGTGTGTGCATTTTACACCATCATTACTTACTTTATTTTTGCTTTAAGGTAGAATTTTTCCTTATATTTTAGACGTGTAATAGTAAAAATACATGAAAAACAAGAAAGTAAAGAGTAACTGTGAGACAGAAGCTTTGCTAAGGATGAGCATGGATATACATATCACTGGCTGTCAACATTATCACACCCTCTTCTCACAACTGTTATTTATCTAGAGATCATTGTCTGGAGCTAGTCACAACTGGGTGAGGTTTCATGTTCTGGCAGATATTCCCAGGTAGTTACAGATAAATCTTCTATTCCAGTTGTGCATGTAATCCGTTCTGTGTATACAATGCAGAAGAATGTCTCTTTCTTTGCAGAACATAAGTGGTTCTACCACATAATTGCAAGGTTACCCAATGACTAAACTACACATTGCTGTTGTCAGTTTAGTGGTCACTGGTGTCAGAGGTAACAAGGAAAGTGCAAGGAGATTTAGAGTAGGTGAACAAGAGTGTGGGACATTTTGGACATGTGTAACCTACAGATTTCACCACTTTACAATGAAGAAGTTGCAAATAAAATATCCTCATATCTAGAGGTGTAGCTAGGGGTTCAGCTCACGGGAGGGCGAAACATCCGAGTGGGGCCCTAACCAGTAAACCTGATTATAACTACGGTGTGCACTCTAATCAGGGTTATAAGAGAACCTCAGCAGATAACAGCGCTCTAACTAAAAATAAATCTCTATACTAAGACCAAGACTGATAAGACCACCATTTGGTGACCATATAGTGGCAGAACATACAAGTGATTACAGCACAGTTATATACAGTGACTTACAGCTCACGTTCTTTCTGATGGAATCATTTACTTTTCTATCTGGCCCAGACCAACATGACAACGTCTTCCAGTCATGACTCGTCTGTGGGGATTACAACAGTTAGTGGCTCACTATACACTAACTGAAGCAATTCCGGCCAACCCCTATGACTGAAAGTCAAATGCTGCCAGGAGGAATAAAGTTCATTTCCTCCTGGCAGTGGGGCTCTCAGGGCAAGTGCCGGACAGGCTAAGAATTATTAACCTGCATATCTGCAGGATAAGAGCATTTGTTTACATGATATTAATCAATATCTATATAAGATATAAGGATTCAGAAGTCTGCAGTCACCTAGAGTGACTACAGACGTTCATCCCAGTCCTGGACAACCCCTTATGCTTCCTACACAGAGAAGTGGAGAACAGGTGCAAAGAAACAAAGGTACACCTGTGCAACTACAAAGTCACCCCAGAGATAAGGAGTGCCATTTCACCTGCAAAGCAGCTTCTGTGACAGACACAGAGGCCCCTTTACTGCTCTTACACAGGAGCCCATTTCTGTCTGTGTCCTCTAATGACAGAACATGAATAAAATGATTTGTTTAGTTTTGGGGGATAAGGCTCGTTCTCTCATTATCTCCATGTATTTGCGATAGATTGATGTGCAATATTGTGCCTCGCGGTGGTAATATTTTTCTATGGAAGGAGCAGGATAATAACATGGCTATGCTGGTTCATTTACCTCTAATTTAAATAAAAAATCTTATTCTTTATATTATTTCATGCAATATTAGAAGTTTTCAGACTATGACTACACTTTCATTTGACAAGCTTGAAGCTATTGGGTATTCCAGTATTTCATGTATCTGCTATTTTATCTGAAAATCAATCAGTCGTCACCACCCACTTCTTTTAACTTATGTTGCTTGACGCTAATGTGAATGAATATTTGTAGAATGCTTGTGCAAGACATTTTTCTGCTTCAAGGTGTTGTCCCATCAGGACAACCTATTCCTTAAGCTCTTCTATTACCAGGGCCAGTTTTAGACAAAGTGGGACCCTGGGCAAAAGATAAATATGGGACCCAAAATACTAAGATATTGCCCCATCACACAGAAACATTTAGGAACTGTTGCATGTACATGAGCTGAGTTCACGCCGTTAAGTCAGCGCAGTTAACAATATTCAAGTTGTTCAGCAGATGTTTACCGGCCTTTTTACGCAGGCTGACAAAGAATAATGGGGACAGAATAATTTCTAATTGAGCAATATGTCAACAGTATCATGTTATCAGCAGGAAATCTTCAGTTTACACAGGGCGATGTGCTGCTGAGAACAGTGATTTTTTCCCCCCTGGCATAAACAGTCCAATCACCAGATGAACGGGCAGCATTTTTCTCATTCGTTGGGTGGGATTGCCAACATGTTTACAACAATGAACTTTCCTCTGCACTGTGGGTATTTATAAATGTGGATGCTACATGCACACACCATGTGTGACCCTCCTAGAGCACTGCCTCCTGCTACAGCTGTATGTCTGCGGCCGCCCAGTACCTTCCTCAGGCCACAGACATTCAGCACAGTGAAGGCCAGGGCACAGAGGGGAGCAGTATCAGTCACTGACACAGCTCATCCCTCTCTGTACTGTGTCCCGGCCGTCACTGCCTCACTATGCTCAATTGTATTCGAGTCTATTAGACACAAATACAATTGATGTCAGAGGTACCCGGGACAGGAGTAGATGAGCTGTAATCAGTTCCCTGCCCTGCCAGGATCTCCAACAGAAAGCAGGCCACTTCAGGTCTGCGTTCTGCTGGAGACAGCACACGTACGGGATGTCGGATGGCGAGATACGGTGATGTCATTGCCCCATCAAGCGTCCACTGCTCTACGGGAAGCAAGAGGAGATGGCAGCTTCAGTGTTCAGGGGGTCGAGACTAAGTGAGTACAAGCGGGGCTTGCTATGGGGGAGCTAAGAGGAGATGGCTATGGGTGACATGTGGGGCTGGCTATGGGGACATTTGTGGAGCTGGCTATGTGGCACATAAGAGGGGCTGGCAGTGAGGACTTATGAGAAGTTGGCTGTGGGGGACATGAGACAGAGTGGCTTAGGACGACATATGAGAGACTGGCTATGAGAGAAATAAGAGGAGATGGATGTTGAGGACATATGAGGGGCTGGCTATGTGGAACAAATGTAGAGTTGGCCATTGGGCACATATGATGGGCTGGATGTGAGGGACAAATGAGGGACTGGATGGGGGGACATAAGAATGGCTGGATATGGGTGACATTTGAAGGGCTGGCTATGGGCAACATTAGAGGGACATTAGAGGGGCTGACTGTGGGGGACATTAGAGGGGATGAATGTGGGGGACATTAGTGAGGCTGGCTGTGGAGGACATAGGTTGGGCTGGCTGCGGGGACATACGAGGGACTGGCTGTGGGAGCTATCACAAGAGGGGCTGTAGGGGACGTCATATATCAGAGACTGTGGGGGACATTATACTGGGAGCTGTGGGGGACATTATACCTGGACTGTGGGGACATCATACTATATAGAATATGTGAGGGCATCATTGTATAGCACCTTTAGAAATATATTTACTTACAAAACTTGAGACGTGTTCAGTACCTATTCCACCTGCTGTACAAACACACATGTATACATAGAGCACATACAAACACATTTATATAAAGAGCACATACACACATATATGTATGCATAGAACACATACACAGACATATACACAAACGATATATATACACACTAGCAATGAGCAAACAAATTCAAGTGGAATTGAATTCTACTTGATTTTTATAAAATCCGCATTAGTCAAAATTCAGATTTTTTGTAACTTGCTTTTGCGTGGATTCACCAAAAGCCATAAACCAGATTCAGAAAAAGTCATAAATTGAACTGTAAAAGGCCATCCAATTGTTAAAAAAAACTTTATACTCACTTCACCGTTAACCTCTCCAGCCCTCACATCACCCGCCAGTCATCGCCGCATCTTCAGTTAAGCGTTGCTCGCACTAAAACCCCCAGGGCTCTCACGCTAGGCTTAGACTTCAAGGATTAATTAGACCAGGTAAGGTTCTGCTCATGCTGTTGTAAAGGTCTTAATGTTGTTGACATGAAAGGAATAGAGCATCACGACATCTTGGGGTGAGCCGTGTCCTTTGCAGAAACATACAATAGAAGCCCTTACAACCTAGTCAAACACGTAAGTCCAGGCCTAATAAGAGCAGCTGCGACCTGAAGATACAGTGAGGACTGGATGGGTGATTGTGAGAAGTAGAGGGGCCAGAGAGTAGAGTTAAGCGAACTTTTCAAAATTCATTTACAATTACAATCGGTGGCGAATATTGGTTTTGCAATATTCACCAAAAAAAACCGAACGTCATTGGAGTCAATGGGAGTAGAAATTACCGAATATGTCAGGAACTGATCATCAAACATAAATTTGTCACGAATAGGGTACCAATGTCTGTCTGCTATTTTATCCTTCTCAGCTAGATTTCTAAAACTTTATATGGACAAAACAGAATTCATCATCTTTATCCCATCTCAATTGACCCCCCCCCAATGGACCTATCCATTAAAGTAAATGGCTGCCCACTCTCCCCAGTCCCACAAGCTCTCTGCCTTGGTGTACTCCTTGACCCTGATCTCTCCTTCAAACTACAAATCCAAGTCCTATTCACTTCCTATCCGACTTCAACTCAAAAATATTTCCCGGATTTCTACATTCCTCAACCAAGAATCTGCAAAAACACTAGTCCATGCCCTCATTATCTCCTGTCTTGACTACTGCAACCTCCTGCTCTGTGGCCTTCAGTCTATTCTAAACTCTGCTGCCTGACTAATCCACCTGTTGCCCCGCTATTCCCCAGCCTCTCCCCATTACCCAAAGACTCCAGTTCAAAATCCTAGCCATGGTATACAAAGCCATCCACAACCTGTTTTCTCCATGCATCTATGACATAGTCTCCCGGTACTTACCTGCACGCAACCTCCGATTCTCACAAAATCTCCTTCTCTACTACCCTCTTATCTCCCCTTCCCACAATCACATACAAGATTTGTCCCGCGCATCCCCCCTACACTGGAACTCTTTACAACATATCAGACTCTGGCCTACCATGGAAACCTTCAAAAAGAACCTGAAAACTTACCTCTTCACACAAGCCTACAACCTGCAGTAACCACCAATCCACCAAACCACTACACAATCAGCTCTACCCTCGCCTACTGTATCCTCACCCATCCCTTGTACGTAGATTGTGAGCCCTCGTGGGCAGGGTCCTCTCTCCTTCTGTACCAGTCGTGACTTGTATTGTTTAAAATTCCAGTACTTGATTTTTATTATGTATACCCCTCCTCACATGTAAAGCGCCATGGAATAAATGGCGCTATAATAATAAATAATAATAATAATATGGCACGAATATGGCAAATTCAGATTCGGCGACCGATTCCGAACATATTCGCTCAATTCTACAGGAGAGGGGAGTGCGTGAGTATAAGAATTTTTTTTTCAATTTTGCATATAACGTTTATGATGCTCTGATGTCTCCAGAGAACTCAGATCTTAATACACAACATTTAACCCCTTAACGACCAGAGGTATTTTTGGTTTTGAATTTTCATTTTTTGCTCCCCTTCTTCCCAGAGGCATAACTTTTTTATTCTTTGGTCTTCTTCTTGGTATTAATATCTTCTACAACTTTGAAGGACAACTTTCTGCTAAGATGTGGGCAGGTATATTTGATTTGTATGGACACTCGGATGATTTTTGCGAGGAGCGCTTCCGGATGTTTGGCTTCTGTCTGGTTGTCATGGATGCGCGCCCATCCAGCGTCATGGGTCCTGCCTCTCAGCTGACGCGTCGCTGTCCGGCCGGCCCCTATGACGTGGGACGCGCATTTCGTCACTTCCGGTATGGGGCACGAGCACCGGAAGCGCCGCCACACCGCAATTTTTTCCGAGTGACAGAGGAACTATTTAATGGCCGCACTCTGTCCGCTTTCACATTGCCCCCCGAGGAAGCTGACGCGAAACGCGCGTCGGGGCATTTCTCCACCCCAGGTATACACATGGCAGTTTGCCATTTACAGATTTTGATTATGGGTTTTTATACTAGCGGCCAAACATACGGTCATGGGGGTTTTCATCCTACACATGGGCATTTGTGCAATTATATGGATGGGTGCAACTTTGTTTGATAATGATTGCCTTATATATATATGCAACCATTCCTCCAGGGTTATTTTGAGTACATATATGTGCTTTAGATGGCTATCATGTAACATACTATAACGCTTGCTGCTATAATTTTTGCTGCTATTTTGAATGAAGATAATTAGGTATCATGCATTTTTTTGCACATGGCACTTTATTTCATACTTTTTGTAACCCATATGTTGGTTGCTTCATCTCAATTTGAGAGAGGTTACAGTTGCAACATTGCACATATTACTTGTAGCTCTATATTATTATTTTTTGGCTAATCTTTTCTCTCAATTTTTGAGGTCTACAACCGCTGTCTGTGAACTTGCGCTTATATTGCCTACTGTTAAATCATGGGTTACATTTAACATCCCTATTGAAAACATGTTTTTCTTCATTTCTGCCCATACATATATATTTGTGTATATCTACAGGGTGGTGGTCACACCTGTTTGTTTCTTATCTTTGTATATGCTATATTAGCTCAATAAAATTTATTGTATTTATTCCATTGGTATGCGCCTTTTTCTTTTCTTTTTGGGTATTTATGTCATTTAAGAAGGGCGAAATTTAGCGACCAGTTTTTTGGACTTATTGGCTAACACAGTACAAAGATATACATCTTTCCTGATCAAGGTTAGGAATGTTGTATTTATGGTTTTGTTTTTCTGTGTTGTGCTACCTGTGGAAATGAACATCACATTGTTTTTACACAAGAATCCAGTGCCTGTGTGTATGCCTCCTACTGCTGAGCCTGAATCCCTACAACCATACCCCATCACCAAAAAAAAGCTGGAATTCTTTACATTTCTTCGTTCAATCTTCGAAGCTTTCAGGCGAGATCAATCATGCACTAACTTTCCAGCAAATTATATGCAGACCAAGAAGTTATGTAATTTAAGTCTATGTCTTTTTTTTGTGCATGCTTTTCACGTATTTTGAATCTGTTTTCAAACTGTATGTAGCCTACAATTAGGCTAAGGTCATATCTACTATAGAGGCTACATTTTTATTGTTTATTATACCTTTCTTCAAAAATGCTGTAGGGCCTCATTTAGACGTCCATCAATCACATATGTGTACTATTTGTGATTTTCACCTTGTAAGGTTTATGGTGTTATTCACTTGTTTGTTTTATTGCAGCCATGTGTGCACAAAAAAACCATATGTCAGTTTTTTATTAGACTCATGGATCAAAATCATCCATAAAAGTCTGTGGGTCCATGAAAATCTCAGACAGCACAAGTATGGTATCATTGTACAACCCATGCGCTGTCTGTGATTAACATTGTTAGATTGGAAAATATTTGTCAATTATTTACAGTTTATTTTAATACAAGAACAAAACTGATGGTAAAAAATGACACAATATCCGAACACTGATGAAACTTGGACCAGTTTTTAAGTATGTGAAAAATCACAGATGCCTGAATGAGCGCTTCAGTGTAGCGCATGCTGCACTATATTTCCTGCAAAATGATAAACCCAATTACAGTCAGTGGTCCGCCAAGCACCAATGATGTTTTTCCCCACACCAATAGGCTCTTCCACTCCCTTTCCCTCTGAGTAGTTATAGGCATGGGTGCTGACTGGGGGGTGGTCCTTCTTTCCGCCGCAGACAGACTCGAGACAGACACCAATGTGCGTTCAACAGGTCCTCTTTATTGGCCGTCCTCTTGATGACCTGCAGCACCACACAGCAGCTGCTTGACTCCGCAGCACCACACAGCAGCTGCACGACAACTTCTGCACACAGGCCCGGGTACCCTTCACTTTCTTCCTTTTCCTAATTGACGTCCGTCCCTCGCGTCTCTTTCACTGTGGCTGCCCTAGGCCTACCACCACAGCGCTTCACCCATCCGAGTCTGTCCGTTTGTGGTACCCCAGGCTGTCTCTGTTCTGCGGCTCCTCCTGTCAGGGCCACCCCCTGACTGTCTTCCTCCTCAGTCCCTGCTGGAGCTTGTTCTCTGTCCTACTCCTCCTTCTGCCTCTTCTTCCTCTAAGCTCCTCTCCCTGGACTGACTTATTCTGGAACTCTCTACCCCTCCTTATATCCCTCTCTCTGGGAATTCCCCTCTAGAGCTCCTGTAACTCCACCCCCATGACTCTGCGGTATCGTAGCCTTAAGCTGATGTTAAGCCCTTTCCTCACTGCTCTCTGCTGCCATCTTGTGGCCAAACTACAGTATTACACCATCTTCTGTTTCTGCTGTCCTTGGCCTCCCCCTAGTGGCCAAACCCAGTACTTCACCATCCTTTACTATCTCCAACTGTCTCCCACCTTCATATACAGCAGTTCACGTCAAGCACATTGTACATTTACCCTCCTGCTGCCGACAGGTCCATAGGTCAGTCCACTTCCCCTACATAGCGGTCGTATAGCGTCCTCCAGGGTCACCCAACCACTTCACCTCCTATCCCTAACCAATTCTCTTGGCCTCTCACAGCTCTCAACCTCTGAGACACACAAAGACGGAAACATGTTGTGAGTTCATTTTCCCCTTCGTCACTGAGGTCTGGTGAACTCCCTATTCTGGTAAAGGAAGGTAATGAGCCTGATTATCAGGCACCTGAGCCTAATGAGGATGACTGGCTGAGTGGAGTCACTGACTGGATATAAGGCTGCCGACGCCCTTCTGCCCTGCGGGTGATTTCTCTGTGGACTTCTAGGACACCAGTCTGATTCCTGCTCCTCTAAAGCTAAGTTTTCTGCTTTGCCTGTTAGCATTTGTGCTTTGTTTTTATTTTCCTTGCTTTTCTGGATTCTGCCATTCCCTGCTGGGGTGAGCTGAATCTCCTTTTGCCGGTTGCTCTGTCTTCAGAATATTCCTGAGTACTGACATAGCTTTTTTGAAGCCTAGCGTCTTCAGGGCCTTTTTCACTGTCAGTCTGTTGGCTCTTATTTTCATAGGGTTTTTCACGGATTGCAGACAGCAGCCTTCCTGTCCTTTCCTATCTAGTTAGCTTGGGCCCCGTCTTTGCTCAGTCTATCTTTCTGTCTGTGTTAGTGTTTTCATCTTGCTTCACCGTCATTATATGTTGGGGGCTGCCTATTGCTTTGGGGTCTGCTCTGGGGCAGTTTAGATTTCCCCTTTCTTTCTTTAGGCTTATTTAATTCTCCGGCTGTGATCGAGGGGTCTAGGGCATCGTAGGAACCCCCCACGGCTACTGTTAGTTGTTGTGATAGGATCAGGGGTCTGCAATCCGATAGCTGCCAACCTCTCTGGTTTTCTGGACTTAGCTAGCATTTCTGTTTTTGCCTCCTACGGTGACTCAATCATAACAGAATCACCCGCCATACCGCAGATCCTAGGGTACTCAATAGCAGGAAAGAATTGTGTTTAAAAAAAAAGAAAAAAAAGAGTGTGTATATTCTTTCCTCTATATCTCTGAGGCCGTAGGGGGAATTTTTTTTTTCTCTCAATGGAGATAAAGCAAATGTCTGATCGTGTGGAGCAGCTCGCTGCGGAAGTGCGGGGAATTTCCGCCTACCTTGCTTGTTCGCATGCTGTTGAACCAAAGATCCCTACACCTGATGTATTTTTTGGGGATCGATCTAAATTTTTGAGTTTCAAAAATAATTGTAAATTATTTTTTGCCTTGAAGCCTAACTCGTCAGGGAGCTCCACGCAGCAGGTTAAAATTGTCATCTCTTTGCTGCGTGGCGATCCCCAGGATTGGGCGTTTTCTTTGAAACCAGATGATCCTATTCTGACTAATGTGAACGCATTATTTCAAGCTTTGGGGTTGTTGTATGACGAACCTAATGCTATTGATCAGGCTGAAAAGACCCTGTTGGCATTGAACCAGGGTCGAGATTCTGCAGAGTTGTACTGTCAAAAGTTCCGAAAGTGGGCGGTCCTTACTACCTGGAATGATAATGCCTTGGCTGCTCTCTTTCGGAAGGGTTTGTCAGAAGCCGTAAAAGATACTATGGTGGGATTTCCTGTTCCCTCTGGTCTGGACGATTCTATGTCATTAGCCATTCAGGTTGATCGGGGTTTACGTGAACGCAGGATTGCACGAGAGGTGTTGCCACCGGTTGAACAGACGTCTGAACCTATACAATGTGATAGAGTTTTGTCTAAGGCGCAACGTCAGGAGTTCAGAAGGCGTAATAAGCTGTGTTTTTTCTGTGGTGATGCCTCGCATATTATTTCTGTTTGTCCTAAACGAGAGAAACGCTTTGCACACACGTTTTCTGTTGGTGGTGTTCAACCTAAGTTTCTTCTGGCAATTACTCTGATCTGCTCCCTGTCCACATTTTCCGCCAAGCCTTTTGTGGATTCGGGAGCAGTGCTAAACCTAATGGACTTGGATTTTGCTAAACGTTGTGGATTTCCGATGACACCTCTGCAGACGCCTATCCCTTTGAGGGGGATTGATGCTACTCCTTTGGCTAAAAATAAACCTCAGTTTTGGACCCAGGTGGTCATGCGGGTCGCCCC
This sequence comes from Dendrobates tinctorius, assembly GCF_039654945.1. NCBI lineage: Eukaryota > Metazoa > Chordata > Amphibia > Anura > Dendrobatidae > Dendrobates > Dendrobates tinctorius. Next base: position 36,121,108 of record NW_027361743.1, on the reverse strand, counting down.
AGACCATCAAGAAAATTGCAGATTTTTGGTGTTGCATGGTCTGCATGATGCCGTTGTTCTGGGGTTTCCCTGGTTGCAAATTCATAATCCAGTTTTGGATTGGAAATCTGTGTCTGTGGAGAGTTGGGGTTGTCGGTGTGCCTTTAGTGAGGCTCCGGTTTTTTCCACCTCTCCTCAGTCACATGATGTTCCTGACTATTTGGCGGACTTTTATGATGTATTTAGTGAGAATGAGTCTGCGTCCTTGCCTCCTCATAGGAGTTATGACTGTGCAATTGAACTAAGCCCGGGGTGTAAATTTCCCAAGGGTCGGCTCTTCAATTTATCTGTACCCGAGCATGAGGCTATGCGGTCCTATATTAAGGAGGCGTTGGAGAAGGGTCATATTAGACCATCCTCTTCACCCTTAGGTGCCGTTTTTTTTTTTTGTGGCCAAAAAGGATGGTTCTTTAAGGCCTTGTATTGATTATCGTGCCCTCAATAAAATTACTATTAAATATCAGTATCCATTACCCCTGATTTCGGATCTATTCTCTAGAGTTAGAGGTGCTTGCTGGTTTACCAAGCTTGACCTCAGGGGGGCGTATAATCTTATCCGCATTAAGCAGGGGGATGAATGGAAGACGGCGTTTAATACTCCAGAGGGACATTTTGAGTACCTGGTGATGCCTTTTGGGCTCACTAATGCCCCTTCTGTCTTCCAGTGCTTCATGAACGATATTTTCCGAGACTTTGTCGATAAATTTTTGATTATCTGGATGATATTTTGATCTTCTCCAAGGATTGGGATTCTCATGTGGAACATATTCAGACTGTGTTCCGGATCTTGAGGGAGAATTCCCTGTATGTCAAAGGATCGAAATGCCTTTTTGGAGTACAGAGGATTTCATTTTTGGGATTTATTTTGTCTCCGTCAACTATTGAAATGGACCCGGCCAAGGTACAGGCCATTTATGATTGGGTTCAGCCCACTTCTTTGAAGGCCCTCCAGAGGTTTTTGGGTTTTGCTAATTTTTATCGGAAATTTATAGCAAAATTTTCTAGTATTGCCAAGCCATTGACTGATCTGACTAAGAAGGGTGCTGATGTGTTGAATTGGTCTCTGGAGGCTGTTGCTTCCTTTCAGGAGCTGAAGCGAAGATTTACCTCCGCCCCGGTTTTGCGGCAACCTGATGTCTCACTCCCGTTCCAGGTAGAGGTGGATGCTTCTGAGATTGGTGCAGGAGCTGTTTTGTCCCAAAAGAATCCTGTAACATCTAAAATGAATCCCTGTGCTTTCTTTTCCCGAAAGTTCTCTCCATCTGAACGTAACTATGATGTGGGGAATCGGGAACTGTTGGCCATGAAATGAGCATTTGAGGAGTGGAGACATTGGTTGGAGGGAGCTAAACATCAAGTTGTGGTCCTCACTAACCACAAGAATTTGATTTACCTAGAGTCGGCTAAACGCTTGAACCCTAGACAGGTTAGGTGGGCCTTGTTTTTTACACGTTTTGATTTTGTGGTCTCTTTTCTTCCTGGAACTAAGAATGTCAAGGCAGACGCCCTCTCTAGGAGTTTCTTTGCTGATTCTCCTGTGGTGACCAAGCCTGCTACCATCTTAGGCGAAGGGGTAGTTCTTTCTGCCATCTCGCCCGATTTGAGACTTGCTCTGCAAGAGTTCCAGGAGGACAAACCGGAGCGTTGTCCCAGTGGAAAGTTGTATGTTCCTGACCAGTGGAAGAAGAGAGTGATGTCTGAAGTTCATTGCTCTGCATTGGCTGGTCATCCAGGTATTTTTGGTACTAGAGATCTGGTGAGTCGCTCTTTTTGGTGGCCCACCTTGTCTCATGATGTCAGGAATTTTGTGCAGTCCTGTGGGACTTGCTCCCGGTCTAAATCTTGTTCTCGCTCTAGTGGGTTGTTGATGCCTTTGCCGGTCCCCAGGAGGCCATGGACCCATATTTCAATGGATTTCATCTCTGATATGCCGGTCTCTCAAAGAATGACTGTTATTTGGGTGATTTGTGATAGGTTCTCTAAGATGGTTCATCTTGTACCACTCCCTAAGTTGCCATCTTCCTCTGAGTTGGTGCCCCTGTTTTTGCAACAGGTGGTTCGCTTACACGGGATTCCTGAGAACATTGTATCTGACAGAGGAGTTCAGTTTGTGTCTAGATTTTGGAGGACTTTCTGTTCCAAGCTGGGAATTCAGTTGTCCTTCTCCTCTGCTTTTCACCCTGAGACCAATGGGCAGACAGAGAGAACAAACCAGACCTTGGAGTCGTATTTGAGATGATGTTTTATTTCCGCTGATCAGGATGATTGGGTTTCATTTTTGCCCTTGGCCGAATTTGCTTTAAATAATAGAGCTGGTTCTGCCACTTTGATGTCACCTTTTTTTTGTAACTTTGGGTTTCATCCTCGATTTTCTTCAGGGCAGGTGGAGCCTTCTGCCTGCCCAGGTGTTGACACTGTGGTGGAGAGAATGCACCAGATCTGGGACCAAGTGGTGGATAAGTTATCTCTCTCCCAGGAAAAGGCCCAGCGGTTTTCCAATCGACATAGGACCATTGGTCCCCAGTTTAAGATTGGTGATATGGTGTGGTTATCATCAAAAAATATTGCTATGAAGGTGGCTTCTCCTAAGTTTAAGCCTAGATTTATTGGACCTTACAAGATTTTGGAGATTATTAATCCGGTCTCTTTTCGTTTGGCTCTTCCTGTCACATTTAAAATTCATAATGTGTTCCATAAGTCCTTGTTGAAGAGGTTTGTTGAACCAGTGGTTCCTGGGGTGGCACCTCCAGACCCTGTATTGGTTGAAGGTAACATGGAATATGAGGTAGAGAAAATACTGGATTCCCGTCTGGCTAGACGGAGACTCCAGTATTTGGTTAAGTGGAAGGGTTATGGTCAGGAGGATAATTCCTGGGTCTCTGCCTCTGATATTCATGCCAAAAGATTGGTGCGTGCCTTTCATCGGGCTCACCCTGATCGCCCTGGTGGCGTGGTTGAGGGTTCGGTGACCCCTCCTCAAGGGGGAGGTACTGTTGTGAGTTAATTTTCCCCTTTGTCACTGAGGTCTTGTGAACTCCCTATTCTGGTAAAGGAAGGTAATGAGCCTGATTATCAGGCACCTGAGCCTAATGAGGATGACTGGCTGAGTGGAGTCACTGACTGGATATAAGGCTGCCGACGCCCTTCTGCCCTGCGGGTGATTTCTCTGTGGACTTCTAGGACACCAGTCTGATTCCTGCTCCTCTAAAGCTAAGTTTTCTGCTTTGCCTGTTAGCATTTGTGTTTTGTTTTTGTTTTCCTTGCTTTTCTGGATTCTGCCATTCCCTGCTGGGGTGAGCTGAATCTCCTTTTGCTGGTTGCTCTGTCTTCAGAATATTCCTGAGTACTGACATAGCTTTTTTGAAGCCTAGCGTCTTCAGGGCCTTTTTCACTGTCAGTCTGTTGGCTCTTATTTTCATAGGGTTTTTCACGGATTGCAGACAGCAGCCTTCCTGTCCTTTCCTATCTAGTTAGCTTGGACCCCGTCTTTGCTCAGTCTATCTTTCTGTCTGTGTTAGTGTTTTCATCTTGCTTCACCGTCATTATATGTTGGGGGCTGCCTATTGCTTTGGGGTCTGCTCTGGGGCAGTTTAGATTTCCCCTTTCTTTCTTTAGGCCTATTTAATTCTCCGGCTGTGATCGAGGGGTCTAGGGCATCGTAGGAACCCCCCACGGCTACTGTTAGTTGTTGTGATAGGATCAGGGGTCTGCAATCTGATAGCTGCCAACCTCTCTGGTTTTCTGGACTTAGCTAGCATTTCTGTTTTTGCCTCCTACGGTGACTCAATCATAACAGAAACACCCTTGATCTCGTCTTTGTGCCGCTCTGTTCAGTCTCCTACCTCGATAACTCACCTTTTCCCCTCTCTGACCACAACATTTTCTCCTTCATGCTCACAAATTCTCACCCACAGCAACACACTCCTACCTATCACACATTCAGAAAACTACTAGCCGTTAACCCTCATACACTTTCAGACTCCCTATACTCATCACTGTCCCCAATCTCCTCTTTTTCCTGTCCTGATCTGGCTTTACACCACTACAATGACACTCTCAAATGCACCCTGGATCGAGTAGCTCCCCTCACCCTCAGAACCTCCAAACACAGAGTAAAACAGCCCTGGCTTACATTGCAAACTCGATTTCTCCAGCGATGCTCTAAGAGTGCCAAATACCTATGGAGGAAAACATGCACACCAGAAAACTTTATCCAATATAAATTCATGCTAAGAACCTATAATTCTGCCCTTCACCTCGCCAAACGGACCTACTTCACCACCCTGATCTCCTCACTCTTTGACACCTTTCATTCCGTCCTCAGACCGAAAGGCCCTTATAACAGGCATCTATGCTGATGACCTGGCCTCCCTCTTTACAAAGAAAATAGAAAACATCCCTCAGGAAATTAGCTCCCAGGCACCAAGTGACACTACTCCAATCCTTCCCCACTTCTCCTCTAGCTCATTCTCTGCTTTTGACCCCGTCCAAGTAGAAAAAGTCTCCAGGCTCCTCTCTTCTTCTCGTCCTACTACATGCACTACTGACCCCATTCCCTCACAGTCTCTCCAGTCCTCATTACTCACCTAACTAAAATCTTCAATCTTTCACTCCCTTTTGGTATCTTCTCCTCCTTCTTCAAACACTCTATCATTACTCCATTATTAAAAAAAAAAAACTCTCTTGACCCATCCTGTACAAATAACTACAGACCAGTCTCAAATCTCCCTTTCATCTCTAAATCTTTGGAGTGCCTGGTGTTCGCCTGCATACCAGTTACCTCTCCATTCACTGTCTCCTAGACCCACAGTTCGGCTTCCGCCCCCAACATTCAACAGAAACTGCACTCATCAAAGTGAACAATTACCTTTTGACAGCAAAATGTAATGGTGACCATTCTCTGCTCATGCTTCTTGATCTCTCTGCAGCTTTTGACACTGTTGACCACAATATCCTACTCTCTATGCTCCATTTAATAGACATTAAGGACACCTCTCTCCTGGTTCTCTTTCTTTCTGTCCACTCCTTTAGTGTGTTGTTCGCTGGCTCCAATTCGTCACCTCTTCCTCTCAGGCTGCGTTCACATGTTCAGGTTTTTTTGCGTTTTCGCGGCGGTTTTCACAGCGCGATTTTGCTGCGAAAACGCAAAAAAACAGCATACCATGCATTCCTATGGGATTCCGCAATGCTGTGATAATGCTGCGGATTTTCCCGTGGCGGAATCACATCGCTGAAAAATACGCAGCATGCTCATTATTTTGTGGAATCGCGGCAACTCCGCCCACATAGGAATGCATTGGTCTGCTTACCTTCCGCATGTGGCTGTGCCCACCATGCGAAAAGTAAGCAGAACATTTGCGGATGGTACCCACGGTCCGGAGGAGAGGAGACTGTCCTCCGGGCTCTGGGTACTATATCCCTGTAAAAAATAGATTTAAAATAAAAAAAATTGGGTAATATTCACCTTCCGACGTCCCGCGCAGCGTCCCCAGGCTTCAGCGATACATGTGGCAACTCCCGTTCCCAGTGATGCATTGCAATGACCTTTGCTGACGTCACGTCTTGCGATGCTGACGTCATCAAAGGTCATTGCCGCAATGCATCACTGGGAACGGGACCTGCCAGAGCATCGCGGAGGCCTGGGGACGCTGCTCGGGACGTCGGAAGGTGAATATAACCCGATTTTTTATTTTTTTTATTATTTTTAACATTAGATCTTTTTACTACTGATGCTGCATAGGCAGCCTCAATAGTAAAAAGTTGGTCACACTAGTCAAACACTATGCTTGACGAGTATGACCAACCTGTCAATCAGTTCTCCAAGCGATGCTACAGATCGCTTAGAAAATGCTAGCATTCTGCAAGCTAATTACACTTGCAAAATGCTTGTTTTTCCACGGGAAAATCACGGGAATTTAAAATGCGACTTTCCCGCGGAATGGAATTCTCACGGTAACTTCCGCGGGAATTCCGCTACGTGTGAACCCAGCCTCACTGTTGGGGTCCCTCAGGGTTCAGTCCTGGGCCCTCTTCTCTCTCTACATGGCCCCAATTGGACAGACCATCAGCTGATTTGGATTTCAGTACCATTTTTATGCTGATGACTCAAAACTATACATATCATACCCTAACCTTTTCCCGCTTACCAGTGACTGTCTGTCTGCAGTTTCCAATATCATGTCCACTCAAATTCAAATTGGCAGGACTAAATACATATTAGTTTTGCCAAAGCAAGTGTACAAAAGGGAATAGGGATAGGGACTGTAGGGATGTTGAGTAGGGGCTGTAGGAAAGGTGGATGGAGGCAGATCCAGGATGGGGCTATAGAAGTCCATGGCATAGGGAAGGTGGATGGGGGGATGGGGGGAGATCCAGGGTGGGGGCTATAGAAGTCCATGACATATCATAGTTTTCTTTCTCGCAGTCTATGACATTCGCTCACATACTGCGCCGCTATCTCCACTGCTCTCTCTTCTTCTCCCAGCAGGATATATGTTTTCAATTCCTCCTTCATGGTGTTGAAATCCGGGAAGAGATGTGAGAGTCTCCTGAAGTGAGTGTCCCTCATTGCTGAGTATTTGGAGCAGCGTAGCAGGAAGTGGGTTTCGTCCTCCAGGGCCTCCTGGTCACAGTGTTGGCACAGTCTTTCCTCCCTGGGCTTGTAGCTCTGCCTGTGTCGGCCGGATTTGATGGCCAGACTGTGGGCACTGAGTCTATATCGGCTCAGGATCTTGCGGTCTCTGGGGTCCGGCAGTTTCTCCAGGTATGGGGCCAGTCTGTAGTCTCTCTGTACATGGTCAGTTTCTGTGAGCTGATGATGTCGTTCTTCCAGTCACTTACATACCTCTCCTGGCCTTCGTCTACCATCTTCCTGATTCCGGCTTTTGTCAAGTTGTTGTGATTGGTGTTCTGGTCAGGTTGGGTTTGGGTGGGCTGTTCCAAGGGTCCTGATTTTTCTGTTTCACCTACATGTGTCAGGGCTTTATGGTGATGGGAGCTTGGATTGCTCCTATGTATGTGAGCCCGGAATGACAGTGCCCTCTTTAGAACTGTTAGGTGTAGAGGGAATCTGCCCAGCTCGGCTCGACAAGCACTGTTGGAGGTGCTCCGATGGACTTGGAGAAGGTGCTTGCCGAATTCTAGGTGGAATATTTCTTTTGGGCTGGAATTCCACCTTGACCAGTCTGGGTAGGTGTGAGGACCCCAGACTTCGCTGCCATGCAGGAGGATTGGGGCGATGATAGAGTCGAAGATTTTTAACCAGACCCTCACTGGTGGCTTGAGATGGTAGAGTTTCCTTCGGATGGCATAGAAGGTTTTGCAGGCCTTGTCTTTCAGGGTCTCTATGGCTTGTTTGAAGCTCCCTGACCGGTGAATCTCTAGGCCCAGGAAGGTATATTTGTCCATTCCTGTAAGGGTGCAGTTGTTGAGGACAAATGAAGGGTGCTGGTCTGATTTTCTCTTTCTCTTCTGGAACTCTCGATCTGAAACTCAGCCTTTCGAAAATTGAACTTCTTCTGCTTCCACGGTCTACTAACCTCCCTAAAGCAGATATCTCCTTCTCAGTGGGTGGCACCACAAAAATGCCTAGGCAGCAGGCTTTGCTGTCAGGGTGTTATGTTTGACACCAATCTTTTCTTCACATCCAACATACAATCTCTTGCCTGCTCTTTCCGCCAGTACCTAAAGAACATCCTAGAATCCAGGCCTTTTAATCACCTCAGAAACCACAAAAACTCTCACTGTTGCCCTGATCCACTCCTGCCTTGACTACTGTAATTTTCTATTACTTGGCTTCCTCTTCACTCGACTTTCCCCTCTCCAGTCCATCCTTAATGCAGCAGTCAGGGTCATCTATCTGTCTATCTGGGTCTATCTATCTGTCTAATCGTTACTTGGACGCTTCCGCTCTGTGCCAGTCATTGCACTAGCTGCCCTTATATTACAGGCAGTGGCGGATTATAATGAGGTCAATTTGGGCAGTTGCCCCGGGCCCAGTGGGGTTAAGGGGCCCACAGCCCAGGCCAGTAAATTGCCCCATTATAATCCGCCACCGCGCAGGGCCGGATTATAGGCAGGGCAGGCGGGGCTTCAGCCCCGGGGCCCCCACCACATTCCTGCTGGCTGCTGCAATGGCACTCCATCTTCTCCCCACCTAAAAGTGAGTGACCGTGGGGGCGGCATTATGTGCTCTGCTACCAGCAGCATCTACAAGTAGCGTGAACGCTGATGCTGCTGGTAGCGTGCAAAGGCTTGTGATGAGATCACAGGAGGTAAGGTGTCAGGGCCCCGATCATGTGACCCCTGTCTCCTCCCCTCCTGTGACCTCATCACAGGTCCTGTGCGCACAGCACAGAGCACTGAGAGCAGCCATGTATGTGGAGTGCGGCTCTGCGGGTGGAGGTCGGTGCTGGAGGCTCCATTATTCTCTATGTGGAGTGCGGCTCTGCGGGTGGAGGTCGGTGCTGGAGGCTCCATTATTCTCTATGTGGAGTGCGGCTCTGCGGGTGGAGGTCGGTGCTGGAGGCCCCATTATTCTCTATGTGGAGTGCGGCTCTGCGGGTGGAGGTCGGTGCTGGAGGCTCCATTATTCTCTATGTGGAGTGCGGCTCTGCGGGTGGAGGTCGGTGCTGGAGGCTCCATTATTCTCTATGTGGAGTGCGGCTCTGCGGGTGGAGGTCGGTGCTGGAGGCTCCATTATTCTCTATGTGGAGTGCGGCTCTGCGGGTGGAGGTCGGTGCCGGAGGCTCCATTATTCTCTATGTGGAGTGCGGCTCTGCGGGTGGAGGTCGGTGCTGGAGGCTCCATTATTCTCTATGTGGAGTGCGGCTCTGCGGGTGGAGGTCGGTGCTGGAGGCTCCATTATTCTCAATGTGGAGTGTGGCTCTGCGGGTGGAGGTCGGTGCTGGAGGCCCCATTATTCTCTATGTGGAGTGCGGGTGGAGGTCGGTGCTGGAGGCTCCATTATTCTCTATGTGGAGTGCGGCTCTGCAGGTGGAGGTCGGTGCTGGAGGCTCCATTATTCTCTATGTGGAGTGCGGCTCTGCGGGTGGAGGTCGGTGCTGGAGGCCCCATTATTCTCCATGTGGAGTGTGGCTCTGCGGGTGGAGGTCGGTGCTGGAGGCCCCATTATTCTCTATGTAGAGTGTGGCTCTGCGGGTGGAGGTCGGTGCTGGAGGCCCCATTATTCTCTATGTAGAGTGTGGCTCAACAATTCGTGACCCCCGTCACGTGACGAGGGGGGCCCACAGAGTCTGAACTGCCCCGGGCCCTGGCTACCCTTAATCCACCCCTGATTACAGGATCTAATTTAAACTGCTTGTTCTCACCCACAAAGCTCTCCACAGTGCGGCACCCCCTGGTACTGTTACCACTGTATCTCACTGTATTGTACTTGTGACCAAAACTGAACTGAAAAAGTTATTTATGTAAAGTTGAGTTTTTGTGAAGAAATCAGAAGTCAGTCCTTGACTGTGTGCCTACATCTGGAATTGGGACTGTGGAGAGGATGGATTTCTCAAAACAAACACTGAGTGTTCTCCAATACACACACATTACAAGACAGACAGAACATTAACTTTTATTTGTGGGGTGCCAGGACAGGGCCGGCTCCAGGTTTTTGTGGGCCCCTGGCGAAAGAGTCTCAGTGGACGCCTTTAATACATACCACAATTCATGATGCACACATATGGCAGAGAAATATAGGTATAGTGCAATGCCAAAGATTTCACTTCTTACATTACATGAGTGAGACCTATTGTAAATTCTACAATAGGTAAGAAACCAGACAATATAGTCCTCAATACAGTATTATGGGCACCACAAAACGCTTCATACAGAAATAAGAGCTCCATATATTGTTCCATACAGTATAATGAGCCCCATATATTGCTTCATACAATATTATGGGCACTACATAGTGCTCCTGTCACGCGGGGCTTAGGTCAACTAAGGCAGAAATACCCGGGGCCCCTGTGATGTCCCATTAACTAGGGGAAACCCTGTCTGACCCTCAACCCAGGGTTTTTGCTGATGGTGCAAATGCCTGAGCCTCCACCTTTTCCTTATCTCCTGCTCAGCCCTAAGCTTAACCCTCCACCCTCCACCCAGTGAGGAGACAAACCACCGAAGCCCCAAACAATAAAGACAGACAGGGAGAACTTAAACTGCACCGCGCCGCATATACACAGGACTATACAGTAATGTGAACAGGGCACAACAAAACACAAATATGGGAAGGCGAGAAGGTAACAATGGATCATACGACACCAGATATGAATCTCTCTCTCTCTCCAACACCTCCACTCCAGACCGGAACCACTTGGTATGACACACAAGCTATAATCGGCGACGCCCATAGGCCAGCACGACTATTTAAAGACCGTGGGCGTGACCAAACATCCAACCTGATCTTCAGCTAGATTAACCCCCGATAGCCTGAGAAACTCAAGCTGGCGCCACTGAGGCTATAGTGGACGGAGGTGGAACTACCTCTGCCTGCCGGACGCTGTGGTGTGAATAGCGTCCGACATGACAGTACCCCGTCTTCTACGAGGGACCCCAGGGCCCTCAAGACTCATAGGACCCGGCTTGTCCGGATGACGGCGGTGAAAAGAACTGACCAGCCGATCTGCATGTATGTCCGAGGCTGGTACCCAAGACCTCTCCTCCGGACCATACCCCCGCCAGTGTACCAAATACTGAAGAGTACGGCGCACTACTCGAGAGTCCACTACCTTGGAGACCTCAAACTCTAAATCGCCATCCACCATGACTGGAGGTGGCATCGGCGTCGTGTCCACAGAGCCTACCACCTTTTTCAATAAAGCCCTGTGAAACACGTTGTGTATCTTGTATACTGCAGGGAGTTCCAACCGATAAGCAACTGGGTTAATGATGGCAGCAATCTTAAAAGGCCCAATAAACCTTGGACCCAATTTTAAAGATGGAATTTTGAGTTTTATATTTTTAGTCGCTAACCACACCCATTCACCCACACACAGGTCCGGACCTGGCACGCGTCTACTGTCAGCCAACCGCTTGTACCTCGCACTCATGCTCAACAATCGCTGTTTCACCCTCCTCCAGACCGATGATAATTGAGCTCCTAGCTGGTCCTCTTCCGGGACGCCCCCCGACGTAAGGTACAAAATTGAGGATGTTGACCGTAAACACAAAAGAACGGAGACTCTCCCGATGACTCTTGACGGTGATTATTTAACGCGAACTCGGCCAGAGGAAGGAAAGTAGACAACTCCTCTTGGTTGTCGGACACAAAGCATCTTAAATACTGCTCCAGATTTTGGTTCATGCGCTCAGTTTGACCATTTGACTGTGGATGAAACGCCGATGAATGTGACAACTTGATCCCCAAACGTGAGCAAAAAGCTTTCCAAAACCTCGCAACAAATTGAGTTCCCCTATCAGACACTATGTCCGACGGAACTCCGTGGAGTCTGACCACCTCCTGCACAAACACCTGAGCCAACGTCTTCGCATTGGGCAAGGAGGGCAATGAGACAAAATGCGCCATCTTTGAAAATCGGTCAACCACCACCAGGATGACCGTGTTCCCCGCCGAGACTGGCAAGTCAGTGATAAAATCCATGGAGATTTCTGTCCATGGCCTATTAGGTACCCCCAGAGGCTGTAGCGTGCCAGCAGGATGGGCTCGGGGTGACTTGGCCCTGGCACATGTGATGCAAGCTGCCACGTACGAGACCACGTCCTGCCGGATTTTGAGCCACCAGAAACGACGCGATACCAGCTCCAAGGTGCCCTTAACCCCTGGATGACCAGCCAGTACTGAGTCGTGATGTTCCCTCAACACCTTAAGACGAAGATGAAGGGGTACAAATGATTTGTTGGCGGGAAGTCCTGGCGGTACCTCCTCTTGGGCCTCGGCAATCTCCGCCTCTACCTCAGTCGTGAGAGCCGAAACCACTACACCTTCCTGGAGGATGGGTACCGGCTCTTCCCGAGGTTCTACCCCCGGAAAACACCTGGACAAGGCATCCGCCTTGGTGTTTTTAGCCCCGGGACGGTAAGTCACCAGAAAATTGAAACGTGTAAAGAACAATGCCCAGCGAGCCTGCCTAGGAGACAGACGCTTGGCCGACTCCAGATAGAGCAGGTTCTTATGGTCGGTGATGACTGTGACCTGGTGAGCCGCCCCCTCCAAGAAGTGTCGCCATTCCTCAAAAGCCAATTTGATGGCCAACAACTCCCTGTTGCCGATATCATAATTCCGTTCAGCCGGCGACAGCTTCTTGGAGGAGTAGGCGCATGGATGCATATCGCTCAAAGATGAGCCCTGTGACAGTACTGCCCCCACTCCCACCTCAGACGCATCAACCTCCACCACAAAAGGTTTAGACACGTCCGGTTGCACCAGAATGGGGGCTGAAGCAAAACTGTTCTTCAGACGCTCAAATGCACGTATCGCCACCTCAGACCAGCTAGTCAGATCGGTACCTTTTTTTGTCATGTCCGTGAGCGGTTTGGCTATAGTAGAAAAGTGTTTTATAACTTTCCTATAATAATTAGCAAACCCAAGGAACCGCTGGAGCGCTTTCAGATTATCAGGCCTTTCCCATTGTAGCACCGCTTGCACCTTAGCGGTGTCCATTTTAAACCCTGCGGCGGACACAATATATCCCAAAAAAGGCAACTCCTGAACAAAAAATAAGCATTTTTCCAGCTTAGCATAGAGCTTATTCTCACGGAGCAACTGTAACACCTGCCTGACATGCTCTAAATGAATGTCCCGGTCGCTCGAATAAATGAGGATATCATCCAGGTATACAATCACAAATTTCCCCAGGACATGAGCAAACACGTCATTAATAAAATGTTGGAAAACAGCAGGCGCGGTTGTCAACCCAAATGGCATAACCAGGCTCTCAAAATGACCCTCAGGAGTGTTAAAGGCCGTCTTCCACTCATCCCCCTGACGGACCCTTATGAGGTTATACGCCCCCCTGAGGTCAAGCTTGGAAAACCACTTTGCCCCCGCCACCTGGTTGAACAAATCAGGGATCAAAGGCATCGGGTATGGATCACGGATTGTAATCTGGTTTAACTCCCGGAAATCCAGACACAGCCGTAACCCCCCATCTTTCTTCTTAATGAAGAAAAACCCCGCTGCTACAGACGAGGACGAAGGCCAGATGTGTCCTTTGCTCAGACTCTCCGCGATGTAGTCTTTCAGAGCTTGTCTCTCTGGACCAGAAATATTAAACATCCTGGCCTTAGGTAATTTGGCCCCGGGTTTTAACCTAATCGCACAGTCATAGGCTCTATGTGGAGGCAGTTCTGAGCAACCCTTCTCAGAGAAAACATCCGCGAAATCCTGCAAAGCCTCCGGAAGGCTGGGCGTCACGGCGGACACACATGTGGCCAAGCAATTGTCCTGGCAAAAACCACTCCATTGGACTATGTCCTGAGTTTTCCAATCAATCACTGGGTTGTGCCTGGACAACCATGGAAAACCCAAGACCATTTGTGCTGGGAGATTACGGAGGACCCTACATGTAACCCACTCCGAATGTAGGACCCCAATGTGGAGTTTCACCTCAGCCACAAACTCCGTAATCTCCCCCTGAGGGAGGGGAGCGGCATTAATGGTAACCACCTGAATAGGATGAGGGAGTTTTTCGATCTTAAACCCGGCAGTGCGTGCAAACTCCTCATCTATGAGATTGGTGGCGGAACCGCTATCCACAAACACTGATATTGGTAGCTCTCTGTCCGCGATAATAACCTTGGCAGGGAGCATACATTGAGATACCATCATGGAGGATATGCATACGCTCAGTTGGGTCTCCTCCATACCCACTGAGCTTAGTAGTTTTCCGCCGGTGTGACCTTCTTCGGTAGCACAGGACAAGCGTTAACATAATGATTCCTTTTACCACAGTAAAAACATGCTCCGGGCTTCGTGAACCCAGGGACGTGACGCTTAACCTGTGACACCCCCGCAATTTGCATAGGTTCAATGGGCTCACCTGCAGCAACCACACTTGCACCCCTGCTTTCCCCCAGGGGTAGCGTCTCCTTTGCCCCCTGACGCAAACGGCGATCAATACGTATAACCAAACTCATGGCAGACTCCAACGATGCAGGAGTCTCATACATCAGGAGGGCCTGTTTAACTCTTCTTGAAACCCCATGAATAAACTGACTCCGCAGCGCTGGGTCGTTCCACTGTGTGTCTACTGCCCAACGGCGAAATTCGGAGCAATAGTCTTCCGCCATACGTTCCCCCTGACGGAGGGCGCGGATTTTAGATTCTGCTAGAGCTAATCTGTCGGGATCATCATAAATGAGCCCGAGTGCAGAAAAAACATTATCGACAGAATGAAATGTAGCAGAGTCAGCTGGTAAGGAAAATGCCCATGCTTGGGGGTCCCCACTCAGTAATGATAACACCAGGCCCACCCGCTGAGCCTCATTACCTGAGGAGACCGGGCGCATGCGGAAGTATAACTTGCAGGCCTCCCGAAATATGACAAATTTGCTGCGTTCCCCTGAGAATCATTCTGGCAGCGGGATCTTCGGCTCTGCACCGACACCTGCAGAAGCCGTTTGCACCTTCGCTACTACCAGGCCCTGCTGCTGAACTGCCCCTTTCAACTCGGAGACCTGTAAGGACAGCGCCGCCAACTGGCGGGTTATGGAATCCAAGGGATCCATGGACTCCTGAAAAATGTAGGCCGATTATAATGTCACGCGGGGCTTAGGTCAACTAAGGCAGAAATACCCGGGGCCCCTGTGATGTCCCTTTAACTAGGGGAAACCCTGTCTGACCCTCAACCCAGGGTTTTTGCTGATGGTGCAAATGCCTGAGCCTCCACCCTTTCCTTATCTCCTGCTCAGCCCTAAGCTTAACCCTCCACCCTCCACCCAGTGAGGAGACAAACCACCGAAGCCCCAAACAATAAAGACAGACAGGGAGAACTTAAACTGCACCGCACCGCATACACACAGGACTATACAGTAATGTGAACAGGGCACAACAAAACACAAATATGGGAAGGCGAGAAGGTAACAATGGATCATACAACACCAGATATGAATCTCTCTCTCTCCAACACCTCCACTCCAGACCGGAACCACTTGGTATGACACACAAGCTATAATCGGCGACGCCCATAGGCCAGCACGACTATTTAAAGACCGTGGGCGTGACCAAACATCCAACCTGATCTTCAGCTGGATTAACCCCCGATAGCCTGAGAAACTCAAGCCGGCGCCACTGAGGCTATAGTGGACGGAGGTGGAACTACCTCTGCCTGCCGGACGCTGTGGTGTGAATAGCGTCCGACATGACAGCTCCTTACAGAATATTGATGCCATGAGCCCCATATAATGCCCCATACAGAATAATTGACCCCATACAATGCTCTATGCAGTATAATGAGCCACATATAATGCTCCATACAGTATAATGAGCCACATACAATGCTCCATACAGTATAATGAGCCCATATATTGCTCAATACAGTATAATGAACCCATATTTTGCTCAATACAGCATTATGGGCACCACATTTTGCTCCATACAGTATAGGGATCCCCATATATTGCTCCATACAATATTATAGCACCATATAATGCTCCATATAATATAATGAGCCACATATAATGTTCCATACAGTATAATAAGTCACATATATTGCTCTATACAGTATTATGAGCACCATATCATGCTCCATACAGAATAATGAGCCCCATACAATGATCCATACAGTATAATGAGCCCCATATATTGCTCCATGCTGTATAATGGGCCCCATATAACGTCCCATAAAGAACAATGAGCCCCA
Organism: Dendrobates tinctorius; assembly: GCF_039654945.1. Lineage (NCBI taxonomy): Eukaryota > Metazoa > Chordata > Amphibia > Anura > Dendrobatidae > Dendrobates > Dendrobates tinctorius. The sequence goes on along the minus strand of NW_027361743.1, from coordinate 36,105,242 downwards.
TATATTGCTCCATACATAATGGGCTCCATGTAATGCTCCATACAGTATAGGATGGGCCCCATAGAGTATGGCCCCAGGTGCTGATGACGGCCATGTGCCAAGGCGTGGAATAACTTCAGCCCATTGGCACGACTACCAACCTGGCAACCTCACTCCTACAATCTATGACAAACTGTGTAATGACGTGGAAGATATGTAAGTTTTATATATTTTTTACATTGCAACTTGTAGCTACTGCACAGAGTTGCAAATGTTTCCAAGTGTCATGGATTTCCTTTCACTGGTCACATGCGGCTCACTTGCCATAGACTTCAATGTGACTCACTTGCTATAGACTTAAATGCAAGTTGTATGCAAGTGTGAATTGACAGCAATATTTCTGCAATTTGGCCTTTTTTGCAGCAGCAGCAAAATTGCATCTCTAAAATAGTTGTGCTGCAGAAATTTGCATACAAGTTGCACAGACTTTTGGTGCTGTTTTTTCTATTTATTCCATTTGTTTTGAAATTAGAGAAGTGACCCTGTAGTATGGCTTAAAATCAAGGCAACAAGTTTTCCACTCATCAGCTTTCAGTTTCATGTGGAAATGGTAAAATTGAGCGATCTAAGTGACTTCTAATAAGGCATTGTCATTGGGCTAAACTACCAAGGGCCTGGATTTCAAACACTTCTGTGGTTTTCTAGCGGAACTGTGTCAAGATCAGCATAAATTGATGAACCGTCCCTTACTTTGGTGGTACAGCCTAGGTTCTCTGACACCTGTGGATGACTGTTTGGCCAACCAAGTTCAACTGTGGCAGGGATGGGTTAATCTATGGCAGAAGGACAACACACCATGCCTCAAGGGCCATATAGTCATGGAATGAAGGAACATGACATCGAGTTTTCCTTGCTTTCTTGGTCATTACCGTTCCCAGATCACTAGATCGTAATCCTATTGATCATCTCTGGGACAAGCTGGAACAAGCTGTTCCGAGAATGTCCTTGCTTACATCTCAATTGCAACAATTGCAAGTTATTCGATCTGCATAAGTCAATATTCCTGCAGAACAATTTTAACATCTTATGGAGTCAATACTGACAAATTTCTGCAGATCTGAAACCAGGGCCAGACTGGCCATCTGGCAATTCTGGCAACCTTTCTGGTTGTGGGCCGCCTTGTCTGCTACATTGTTAACAGAATCCATGTCTAAAAACACCCATACTGTTAAGAGTAGTGACGGAGCACAAAGTCGCTGACTCCGTCCACTTACCCCAGCAGGCCACAGGTATCGTTAGAAATATTGGTCTTGTAGTAAATCTTGCTTTCCTCCATCCAGACAAATATTAGTAATATATCCCATCTGGAGCTTGGGGATGGGGACAGCATGGGCCTGTAATGCCAGGGCTGAATTTCTGTCCCAGACGTACCTGTCTGAAACCATGAGTAGGTCCAACTCCAGAAGGGTGTCTCTAATTAAGTGGCCTCTCAGTGTAGCTTTGTTAAAGTCATTGTCCGGTCTAAAATGACAAGTCTGCATACCCTCTATATGGTTACTGACTTGTAAATTGAGAAAACCGAAAAAACTTTAGCCAGATTCTGGCCTATTGCATACTTGCGGTAACATGACTGCTGTTACCGGTTGTGACGCCTGAGAATCTTCACAGCGCATACTGACTGCAGAGTTGTCGTTTTACACCGGACAACCTCTTGAAGAAAAATGAGTGGTAGTTTATACCTTGCTATATAGTTCTGTTTATTTTACCTGAACCTTCCTCCTACCTTAAATTCTTTCCTCTTTTAATAAGGTTGTCTTTATAATGCATAAGTTCCATATAATAATATACTCAGGATAAGATACCATCTCATCAACCACAGTTAATACATCTACCCAGATAGATCAACCCTGCTAAGCCGTTTATATGGCCATGCAGGTCATAGAAAGTTGAATTAAATGATATCTGGATATTTGCAATCCGATGTCTTAGGCTGGTTTCACATTCGCGCTTTTTAAGCGCACGCACGGCCGGGGGTAGCTCCGCCCCCGAGCCGGCTCTCTTCCCGGCGTGCCCGCCCCTTCCTTGTAGCGCCGCCTCCTAGCGCACAGCGGCGCCTGCGATCGGCGCACCCTATCTTTAGCATAGGGTGCGCAGATCGTGCGCAGGCCGTGCGCTAGTTGCGCTTTGACCTGCGCTGCGCACTTTTGACGGTGCGCCGTGCGCGCCAAAATCCGAAAAGTTTGATTTTGGCGCGCACGGCGCACCGTCAAAAGTGCGCAGCGCAGGTCAAAGCGCAACTAGCGCACGGCCTGCGCACGATCTGTGCACCCTATGCTAAAGATAGGGTGCGCCGATCGCAGGCGCCGCTGTGCGCTAGGAGGCGGCGCTACAAGGAAGGGGCGGGCACGCCGGGCAGAGAGCCGGCTCGGGGGCGGAGCTACCCCCGGCCGTGCGTGCGCTTAAAAAGCGCGAATGTGAAACCAGCCTTATTCCAGAGAAATTCACATTTTTCTTATATCATAGAATCATAGCATGGTAGAGTTGGAAGGGACCTCCTGGGTCATCTGGTCCAACCCCCTGCTCAAAGCAGGATTCACTAATCCATCCCAGACAGATGTCTGTCCAGCCTCTATTTGAAGACTTCTATTGAAGGAGAACTCACCACCTCTCATGGCAGCCTGTTCCTGATCACCCTCACTGTCAAAAAGTTTTTTCTAATATATATCTAATCTGTGTCTCCTCCCATTCAGTTTCATACCATTGCTTCTAGTCTTTCCTTGTAAAAATGAGAATAAAGATGATCCTTCTACAATGTGACAGCCCTTGAGATATTTGTAGACAGCTATTAAGTCTCCTCTCAGTCTTCTCTTTTGCAAGCTAAACATTCCTAAATCCTGTAACCGTTCCTCATAGGACATGGTTTGCAGACTGGTCACCTTTCTGGTCGGTCTTCTTTGAACTTGCTCCAGTTATATGTAAATGCGTTGTTAAGACCTATGTGCTGGACATAGATCTCCCTGAGAATCTGCCTCCAACTTATTTTAAATGAAAGGAAGCGTTACCAATGTGAGATATGTAGACCAGGAGAACAGACTGTCAGTCATTACATGTCTCACAATGGTAACGCCCCTTTCATTTATAAGAAGCTCTGGATGTCCGGCCCATAGATCTTAACAGCTCATTTACATATTAAGAAAAGTGTGGATTTCTCTGGAGTAAGGCTACCTTCACACTTGCGCCTTTTTGCGTATCGAGCGCACATGAAACGCATGTCAAAAGCGCATGCAAACGCTTGTAAACACTGCGTTTTTTTGTAGCATTATTGTGCGCATTACGACAAAAAATCGCAGCGTTTTTATGCGTTTGTAAGCGTTTTTCATGCGTATGCATTTTTTATGCGCAATGGTGTCACTTCACAGGAGAAAAAATCCTTGAAAAATTCTTGCAATACACTCCACCAATGGGACAGATGGGACAGCAGTGGGTGTGTCTTATGGAAATTCTTTATATAGACGCTGTTTACAGCTGAATTCTTTACATTTGCTTGCATTTGCCTTGTGAAACATGGATCTGCGCTGGAAGAGTTTTTACTTTGACTTGGATCTGGACATCAGGATGGCTCAGGCTTATGCAGTTGCTTGACATGAACAGAGGGAGAGAGAGAGGCAGCAAAGATGGCAGCGGCGGCATTTGTGAATACATCCCATTATTGAACTCTGGGAGAGCCGTGGAACGTACCACACCCTCTACAGCGAGCTCCAGGCAAACCCGGAGAAATTTACAGATTATACCCGGATGTCCCAACAAAGCTTTAATGATTTGCATGGTCGGGTCCAAGAAGCCATCCGGAGACAGGACACGCAGCTCCGGCGTGCGATTACTCCTGAGGAACGGCGACTGGTTACATTACGGTACGTAGTATTGCAAAACCAATGCCTGCAGAATTTTCTTTGTTGTGACATCTACTATTACAAATCTGGCAGAATTATAGTTCTGCCATGTATTTAACAAAAAGCTGCGTTTTTTTTATGGCATGTAATGAACAAAAGGCTGCAGATGTATTTTTATAAACCTTTTTTTTTTTATTTAATGTTGGTGTTTTTAAAATCCATATACAGAAGTAATATTTGTTGTTTTTTCTTTGTTTCCCAGATTCCTGGCAACTGGAGAAACACTCTCTTCACTTACAACATGATCTGTTGGTGGACCTTGAGGACTGGAGTTGGGGAACCCTGCTCGATCCAGTCTGTGCAATATTAGAAGAATGTAGAGACTGGTGTGGAAAGTACAAGTCATATAGATTGTTTTTTTTGACAACACATATCTCCAAGACTGACACAAGAAACAGGTCTCAGTAATGGAGATATCTGGTGTCAAAAACGCTAAGTGTACGGCGCAGTGTGTGTAGTCGGCGATTGACACAGTAATCAATCCAAATTTTTTGAAAGCAGAATTGCACATTTATTTTTCCACAAAAAAAAAAAAAAAAAGATTTTTATTAGGAATGACGTTTAGGGGAAGATTGGGAGACTTTGGGGGTGTGGATAGACGAGGAATGGCTGGAGGTTGAGGAAGGGGTTCTAGGAGAAGGGGCGACGAAAGTACTGGGGGAAGGGAGCTCTGGAATGGACATGGAGGCAGGTTGAGACACATTAGGAGGAGAGGGTGGATGGACAAACAAAGACCGCTTGAAGATGGTGGACCGTGACATTGACCTGTAAAAGATGGAATGTGGGTCACCACTCTGCTGCTCTGTGGTGGCAGTGGCGGTGCTCCTAGAAGTGGCAGTGGCGGTGCTCCTAGAAGGAGACAAAGTTGTGCCGGTGCTCATAGAAGTGGCGGCGGTGGAGGTGATACGAGGAGACAAACTCATATCGGTTCTCAAAGAAGTGGCGGTGGCGGTGATCCTTGGAGACAAAGTCGTGTCGGTGCTCCTAGAAGGTTGCTGCATGTCGGTGATCCGAGCAGAAGTTCTGGCGGGACTCCTAGGAGGAGAATTGGTGGTGGTGCTCTTTGGATGAGGAGTGGTGGTGGTGCTCCTTTGATGAGGAGTGCTGGTGGTGCACCTTTGATGAGGAGTGCTGGCTGTGCTCCTTTGATGAGGAGTGCTGGCTGTGCTCCTTTGATGAGGAGTGCTGGCTGTGCTCCTTTGATGAGGAGTGCTAGCGGTGCTCCTTTGATGATGTTGACTGGTGGTGTCGGTGGCCCAAGCAGGTTCTGTGGTGGCGTTGCTCCAAGCAGGTGGTGCTGTGGCGGTGGTGGTGCTCCATACAGGAGCAGCGCTTGCCATAGTGGTGGTGGCGGAGGAGTGTCCAGCAGCACTCGGACTTGGGGTGGTGTAGTGGTGTCCAGCTTGGCTTGGAATACAGGTGGCCGTGCAGTGGTATGCAGTAGAAGTCGGTAGGGAGGTGTAGCGAGTCAGTGGTGGCACTGTTGGAAATGACACCACTGACTGCTGCACATACCGATTCTGCTGCATAGCCTGCAAGTAAGCAGTGTTGCAGGCCTGCAACACACTCAGCTGTTGCTCAGGACTAAGGTGTTCCGCCATGCCCTTTTCAATTTTACTAAAAAAATGGTGCGCTGGTCTGTTGAGGTCGGCCTCCAAGCGGTCAATGCGCTGGTCGACGGAGTTGAAGCGGTTTTCCATGTGGTTAAAACCACGTTGCATGAGTGAAAAACCGCCTTCCACTCTGTCGAACAGCGACTTGAGGCTGGCATGAAAGGCCTCACTCAAGTGCATAAACTCGGGCAAGACATTCCTTTCCAAGGCCCTCTGCCGCTGGTGGTTAGTGCCCGCATAACCAGTGACAGAGACCTGGGAAAGGGGAACACCTGCTTGACCAGCTTCCTGGTCAACAGCTGTCCGTGTTGCTGACCTGTAAGCTGTTTCCTGGTTGTCGGATGGCTGGGACGGGTCTGAGGTCGACAGATGAAGGACCGCTCCAGGGACAGGTTGCAGGGTGCTGCTCCAAGTGCTGTGGAAAGAAAGGGAAAACATTACTATCATGCATTAACAAGAAGCATCAGATGTGGAATAGAAAAGCACATAGTAATAAAAAAAAAAAATAATAATAATACTTACGTTCTGCTGGCAAGGACTGGTCTCAGGAAAGCCAACTCGCGATGATAGCGGGTACTTTCTTCTGCGCTTTGCCGCTGAACCACTGCGAATCTGTCCCTCAGCACGAACATCAGTGTTGAAGCGGTTCTTCATCGAGCGCCAACGTGTGCGGACTTTGTTCACTGTTGGAAAAACAAAGAAAAAACGTTAGACAATGCACTGAAGGCAATATAATTATCAGCACACACACCTGATAGAACTTTGCAAACAGTCAATGCGGCAGCACAAAATAATTCTATACACAATGCAGTCACTGTTGATCCTGAGGACACTGTTATGTTTCCTGCTAGAATATATGTAGCAGCAAACACAACAGTATCATCAGGAGCAAGAGTGAAAGCAGGATCAATACTGCAGTTCAATACACAAAGCAATCACTGTTTTTCCAGAAGGCATTGGTGTGTTTGATGCAAGAATATATCTTGCCACAAACACACCTGTACCATCTGGACCAAAAATCAATGCAGCATCACAGAGCAGCTTTATACTTACTGAACGCCCTTTTTGAAGTTGGAGAGTCGCTGTCCCAGCCATCCATCATCGCTGCGGCCACCTCATTCCAGAGCTGCCGGGTCACCACTGTGTCTTTGTACTGGTCACGGCTGTCCCACAATGGGATACGCTCCTCAACAAGGCAAATCAGGTGCTCGTTGTCGATGTAAAATTCTTCCCGTTGTGGTACCTAGAAAAAAAAAATTAGAATCTTTGTAACTTTGGAGAATGAAAAAGATAGAAAAAGAAACAGAGAAGAAGCAAGATAAAAGATGAAAATAAAGACAGAAAAAAAAAAGGAAAGACTATATACTACCATTGCTTCTACTCGCCATGACTTGGCTATGCTGCTCCTGCTCAGACTGCTCCCGCACTTCACCTTCACTGGCCATGTCCGAGGTCTGTAAAGAAAAAAAAAATTATTACACATTTCTAGAGGCAGCAGCTAAACTTACCCAAAGGCAGCAATATCCTCACCTCATGATCAGCTTGGGCCAGTTCTTGCCGAGATGGCGAATAGACCGATCCAGAAGAAGACATGCTGAAATTTAAACAAAAAATACATTAGTACATAATAAATTGTACAGGACACACACACATTATGTTGAAGAATACTCACATTTTGGTTGCTGAAGCTTGAATTCAAGGCTCTTGTCTGGTCTTCTATTCAAGGCTGTCTGTAGCTGCTCTTCTCTTGCTCTCTGTAGCTGCTCTTATCTTCAAGGCTGTAGTGGTGTGGCCCTGAAGACACCTTCTTTTATCAACACTCCTCCCAAATAATGTTGCTTGTTTAGGGGGAGGTTTAAGCAACTGTCTAGACATTGTTTACTCAAATCATGTGCGCGCACAAAGCGCTGATGTGCGTGTATCCAAGCGCACGCCAGCAACCCCATAGACTATAATGCTATTTTTGGGCGCACAACGTGCACATGTTGGGAAGGTGACTTGATGGACAGACATGACTGGCAGTAGGAGGGGGATGGTTTGTGCAAGAGAGATGGAGATTGACAGGATAGAAGGGTGACAGCTAGGAAAGGTGGATAGGAGGGTGTAGTACTGGGAAATGACCACAAGATGGCAGGGGAGAGTAGTTGAGGACTGAACATCAGCTTATGGCTCAAGATACGCTTAGTCATGGGGGGCGGGGAGATAGGAGCCCAGGAGGGGAATTCCCCTGTGAGAGAGGGGATAAATAGAAGTAGGCGGGGCTCGAGATGAGTCTAGTCCTGGGAGGAGCTCAGAAGAAGACAGGGAAGAGAGAAGAGCTCGGCCAGGGGACGGACAGAGAAGAGACAGTCAGGGGGTGGCCCTGACCCGAAGGACTGCAGGACAGGCGAGGTGATGTACTGCAGGACAAGTGAGGCCCCGGGGGTACCGACTGGACAACGACCTCGGACAGGTGAAGCCCTGGGGGTAGATTGGTCTAGGACGGCCCCCAGTGAAAGATCCGCGAGGTGCGTTACAGTGACTGGAACGAAGGTGCAGGTACCCGGGCCTGGAGACAGTGTGAAGAAGCTGCGGTGCGTGTTTGGGGGTCGTCAGGAGGACGACGAATAAACTTGGATCTGTTACATGTGAAATCTGTCTCCGCCTCGTCCTTGAGTCGCCTTGTGTCTGCGGCGTCCGAACAGGGTAAGCAGTGGTCCACCCCCCAAGCCCGGCCCCTACCACACGCACACGTGCGCGCAATTTTTTTAACGATGTAGGTGGAACAAAAAATGCAACACGTAGCGTACTGCGCGTCTGGGTGCACACCTAGAAAATGCGCAGCGCACACTAAACGCTGATGAGTGAGCGCAATCGCAAGACCCTGCGACCACCATGTTAGAGATAGGGGAACATTGCGCGTGCGCCCGATAGCGCACGATGCGCTGAGCGATAAAACGCTAGTGTGAAACCAGCCTTAGACATCGGATTTCAGATATCAAGATATCATTTTATACAACTTTCTATGACCTACATGCCCCTGTCCTACTGAGACCTGCTGTTTAAAAGTTTCCTATAATAAGTGTTCAACATACAGTTGTGGCTAAAAGTATTGACACCCCTGCAATTCTGTCAGATAATACTCAGTTTCTTCCTGAAAATGATTGCAAGCACAAATTCTTTGGTATTATTATCTTCATTTAATTTGTCTTAAATGAAAAAACACACAAAGAATTGTCCTAAAGCCAAATTGGATATAATTCCACACCAAACATAAAAAAGAGGGTGGACAAAAGTATTGGCACTGTTTGAAAAATCATGTGATGCTTCTCTAATTTGTGGAATTAACAGCACCTGTAACTTACCTGTGGCACCTAACAGGTGTTGGCAATAACTAAATCACACTTGCAGCCAGTTGACATGGATTAAAGTTGACTCAACCTCTGTCCTGTGTCCTTGTGTGTACCACATTGAGCATGGAGAAAAGAAAGAAGACCAAAGAACTGTCTGAGGACTTGAGAAACCAAATTGTGAGGAAGCATGAGCAATCTCAAGGCTACAAGTCCATCTCCAAAGACCTGAATGTTCCTGTGTCTACCGTGCGCAGTGTCATCAAGATGTTTAAAGCCCATGGTACTGTGGCTAACCTCCCTAGATGTGGACGGAAAAGAAAATTGACAAGAGATTTCAACGCAAGATTGTGTGGATGTTGGATAAAGAACCTCGATTAACATCCAAACAAGTTCAAGCTGCCCTGCAGTCCGAGGGTACAACAGTGTCAACCCGTACTATCCGTCGGCGTCTGAATGAAAAGGGACTGTATGTTAGGAGTCCCAGGAAGACCCCACTTCCTACCCCGAGACATAAAAAGCCAGGCTGGAGTTTGCCAAAACTTACCTGAAAAAGCTTAAAACGTTTTGGAAGAATGTTCTCTGGTCAGATGAGACAAAAGTAGAGCTTTTTGGGCAAAAGCATCAACATAGAGTTTACAGGAGAAAAAAAGAGGCATTCAAAGAAAAGAACACGGTCCCTAAAATCAAACATGGCGGAGGTTCTCTGATGTTTTGGGGTTGCTTTGCAGCCTCTGGCACTGGACTGCTTGACCGTGTGCATGGCATTATGAAGTCAGAAGACTACCAACAAATTTTGCAGCATAATGCAGGGCCCAGTGTGAGAAAGCTGGGTCTCCCTCAAAGGTCATGGGTCTTCCAGCAGGACAATGACCCAAAACACACTTCAAAAAGCACTAGAAAATGGTTTGAGAGAAAGCACTGGAGACTGCTAAGGTTGCCAGCAATGAGTCCAGACCTGAATCCCATAGAACACCTGTGGAGAGATCTAAAAATGGCAGTTTGGAGAAGGCACCCTTCAAATATCAGGGACCTGGAGCAGTTTGCAAAGAAGAATGGTCTAAAATTCCAGCAGAGCATTGTAAGAAACTCATTGATGGTTACCGGAAGCGGTTGATCGCAGTTATTTTGGCTAAAGGTTGTGCAACCAAGTATTAGGCTGAGGGTGACAATACTTTTGTGTGGCCCATTTTTGGAGTTTTGTGTGAAATGATCAATGTTTTGCTTTTTGCTTCATTCTCTTTTGTGTTTTTTCATTTAAGACAAATTAAATGAAGATAATAATACCAAATAATTTGTGTTTGCAATCATTTTCAGGAAGAAACTGAGTATTATCTGACAGAATTGCAGGGGTGTCAATACTTTTGGCCACAACTGTATACTTCAATCCAAAATAACATAATACCATAATAAATCTATATTATTGTTATTGCACTCCATTATGGGAATACTTTATGCTATAAATTGCAAATTTCTGGTCTTTCCACTTATAATAAAATGCTCAGGGATGGATGGTGTGACTTAAAAACATTTATAACTTGAGGCCATATTTAGAAAACCAGTAATTTTGTTTTTAAACCACTAACATGTCAATCTAAAATAGAACAAAAATGAAAATTAAAGGGAAAATGCAAATTAATACAAGTTGAGCAAGTCCAGTGGCTAGTATATACTGACAAAAGTCAGAAATAGCTGTTGCAATCTTTGAGCCGGGAGTTTCCTCAGGGTGCTGTCAAGTACATGTTGTACTGGAACGTGATATACAAGGGGGCGCCTTATAGGAGCACAGACAGAGGTTAGTATAATTTACGTTGCTCTGTACTCAACCTAAAAAATGTCAATTAGTGCATGCACTTCAGTAATACAGCACTACTTGTATTTCCTGAGTGCTCTTACAATGGTGCTGCAGGGAATGTGAACTAAGTAATGTGACCAGATGCGACTCACATACATCTTCTGCATCTCCGGTCATGGTCAATGTGCTTCTGAAGTTGGGAAGTGTACACCAGGCTTCAGATGCATAATGACACTGCTGAATAGAGCTGTGCGCATGCGCGAGATTTGCAGGAAGCTGGCAATGATGCCGCCTCTTGCAAATCATGTTTTCACGCCCACAGGGGCATAATAACATGCAAGGAGGGCTGCATAGTCTGGGGAAACTAACGCCCCATCGACTAGTCAAAGCACTCATTAGCATATGAAAAACAGACCTTATAAATACTTTTTTTTAAACATGAATTTATGTAACTAAGGGTATAAAGGCATGGTTAGGCAGGCAAATTAGTAATATGTATGTGAATGATGCTGGGTTGGAGCAAGAGTCTAGACATGGTGGAAGCAATATTTTGATGCAAAATAATGAAGTTAAATCTAAGTGCTAGATTCATCAATTGTATTTCTTTTTTTTAGTCACTTTTTTTACCAAACATGGTTCATGAATTGTACACATAGTATAAAAATGGTCTTTTTTCTGTCTTTAATCATTTTTATGACTTTTTAGCACAAATAGTACACAGATCTGTGGCATACCTAACTTTGCTCCAGAGTGAGAAGGGCTTAACTGGAGTGAGTAGATTTATCACAAATTTTGCAACTTTTTGAAAAGTCATACAAGATGAATAAGGCGAAACAATTTGGTAACGCTAAATCCTGTCTATTCTGACTTTATAACTAGGCTGTGAAATGTAGGGTGCTTAAGACACTATTTCTTGTCTGTATCTATGTACCGGTACTCACCCGAAGAGAATGACTGCAGAGGCACGTATGCAGATCCCAGAAGAATGTTTATTTTCAAGCTGTATTCTTGTAGTCATGCACAATCACAAAAAGGTAAAAAAAGACTATTCTGAACCAGAGCTGCAAGACATGAAGTTCTTAAGATGGCAGACATAACTAGATGGGCATTTCCTGAAGGAAATACATGGTGCTTGAACAGCGCTGCCAGCTTTACAGCAGTGTATCAGGTGTCGACTGTAAGAAAGTAAAGTTAGAATATGAATGTTGTGTATAGTCACTTTGGCATATTCGGCACCTCAGTAACCACTTTGGCCACTTGGTAGCCACTTCAGCCACTTGGTAGCTACTTTGGCCCATTCGGGACGTCGGTAGCCACTTTGGCACATTCAGCACCGCTGTAGCCACTTTGGCCACTTGGTAGCCAATTTGGCACATTCGGCACCTCGGTAGCCACTTTGGCCACTTGGTAGCCACTTTGGCACATTTGGCACCTTGGTAGCCACTTCGGCCACTTGGTACCACTTTGGCACATTCGGCACCTCAGTAGCCACTTTGGCCACTTGGTAGCCACTTTGGCATATTTGGCACCTTGGTAGCCACTTCGGCCACTTGGTACCACTTTGGCACATTCGGCACCTCAGTAGCCACTTTGGACACTTGGTAGCCACTTTAGCACATTTGGCACCTCGGTAGCCTCTTTGGCCACTTGGTGGCCACTTTGGCACATTCGGCACCTTGGTAGCCACTTTGGCCACTTAGTAGCCACTTTGGCACATTCGGCACCTCAGTAGCCACCTTGGCACATTCGGCACCTCTGTAGCCACTTTGGCCACTTGGTAGCCACTTTGGTCACTTGGTAGCCACTTTGGCACATTCGGCTCCTCGGTAGCTACTTTGGCCACTTGGTAGCCACTTTGGCACATTCGGCACCTCAGTAGCCACTTTGGCCACTTGGTAGCCACTTTGGCACATTCGGCATCTCTGTAGCCACTTTGGCCACTTGGTAGCCACTTTGGCACATTCGGCAGCTCGGTAGCCACTTTGGCCACTTGGTAGCCACTTTGGCACATACGGCACCTCAGTATCCACTTTGGCCACTTGGTAGCCATTTTGGCACATTCGGCACCACGGTAGCCACATTGGCCACTTGGTAGCCACTTTAGCCATGTTGACACATGCTGCCACTTTGCCTTGGGGGCCACTTTGGCGCTCCAGGCCCCTCAGGGGCCACTTTGGCACACTGGGCTTCTAAAGCCACTTTGGTGTCCGACTGCTGTGATGGCGAACCTTGGCACTCCAGCTGTTGAAGAACTACAACTCCCAGCATGCCTCAACTGCTGCCTCAACTGCTGCAGGTTGCAAGGGCATGCTGGGAGTTGTAGTTTTACAACAGCTGGAGTGCCAAGGTTAGCCATCACTGGGTGGGGGTCTTCAGAAGCCATTGGCGCATTGCGCCTTTAAGACCTTGCATCCGCGATCTGTCAGCTTCTATTAGCTAAAACGGGTCATGTGCGCAAGCTGCATTTGCACAGCTGCCATCTTTGTAAGGTCACTGCACCTGCGCTGTGGCTTCAATCCATGTCAGTTGGGGGTCATGGAAAGGTCGCCATTAATTCCTATGGGAAAATTTTGCTTAAAATGCAATTTTTTTTTAGAGCTACAAATCGGGTCGACTCCAAAAATTCATAGCACACCTGTCCCCACCGAGGGCTTCGAAATGCTGCCTGAACGGGGTCTCTGCGCCGAGCGGTTCGGGCCGCATTAATTGCAGAAAACGCAGAGAAGAAGTAGAATAATAACTAGATGGGCATTTCCTGAAGGAAGTACATGGTGCTTGAACAGCGCTGCCAGCTTTACAGCAGTGTATCAGGTGTCAACTGCAAGAAAGTAAAGTTAGAATATGAATGTTGTGTATAGCCACTTTGGCACATTCGGCACCTCAGTGGTCATTTTGGCTACTTGGCAGCCACTTTGGCACATTCGGCACCTCTGTAGCCACTTTGGCCACTTGGTAGCCACTTTGGCACATTCGGCACCTCTGTAGCCACTTTGGCCACTTGGTAGCAACTTTGGCACATTTGGCACCTCTGTAGCCACTTTGGTCACTTGGTAGCCACTTTGGCACATTTGGCACCTCCGTAGCCAATTTGGCCACTTGGTAGCCACTTTGGCACATTCTGCACCTCAGTAGCCACTTTGGACACTTGGTAGCTACTTTGGCACATTCGGCACCTTTGTAGACACTTTGGCCAATTGGTAGCCACTTTGGCACATTCGGCCCCTCGGTAGCCACTTTGGCCACTTGGTAGTCACTTTGGCACATTCGGCACCAAGGTAGCCACTTTGGCCACTTGGTAGCCACTTTGGCACATTTGGCATCTCGGTAGCCACTTTGGCCACTTGGCAGCCACTTTGGCACATTTGGCCACTTGGTAGCCACTTTAGCACATTCGGCACCTCGGTAGCCACTTTGGCCACTTGGTAGCCACTTTGGCACATTCGGCACCTCTGTAGCCACTTTGGCCACTTGGTAGCAACTTTGGCACATTCGGCACCTCTGTAGCCACTTTGGCCACTTGGTAGCCACTTTGGTCACTTGGTAGCCACTTTGGCACATTCGGCTCCTCGGTAGCTACTTTGGCCACTTGGTAGCCACTTTGGCACATTCGGCACCTCAGTAGCCACTTTGGCCACTTGGTAGCCACTTTGGCACATTCGGCATCTCTGTAGCCACTTTGGCCACTTGGTAGCCACTTTGGCACATTCGGCAGCTCGGTAGCCACTTTGGCCACTTGGTAGCCACTTTGGCACATACTGCACCTCAGTATCCACTTTGGCCACTTGGTAGCCATTTTGGCACATTCGGCACCACGGTAGCCACATTGGCCACTTGGTAGCCACTTTAGCCATGTTGACACATGCTGCCACTTTGCCTTGGGGGCCACTTTGGCGCTCCAGGCCCCTCAGGGGCCACTTTGGCACACTGGGCTTCTAAAGCCACTTTGGTGTCCGACTGCAGTGATGGCGAACCTTGGCACTCCAGCTGTTGAAGAACTACAACTCCCAGCATGCCTCAACTGCTGCCTCAACTGCTGCAGGTTGCAAGGGCATGCTGGGAGTTGTAGTTTTACAACAGCTGGAGTGCCAAGGTTAGCCATCACTGGGTGGGGGTCTTCAGAAGCCATTGGCGCATTGCGCCTTTAAGACCTTGCATCCGCGATCTGTCAGCTTCTATTAGCTAAAACGGGTCATGTGCGCAAGCTGCATTTGCACAGCTGCCATCTTTGTAAGGTCACTGCACCTGCGCTGTGGCTTCAATCCATGTCAGTTGGGGGTCATGGAAAGGTCGCCATTAATTCCTATGGGAAAATTTTTGCTTAAAATGCGATTTTTTTTTTAGAGCTACAAATCGGGTCGACTCCAAAAATTCATAGCACACCTGTCCCCACCGAGGGCTTCGAAATGCTGCCTGAACGGGGTCTCTGCGCCGAGCGGTTCGGGCCGCATTAATTGCAGAAAACGCAGAGAAGAAGTAGAATAATAACTAGATGGGCATTTCCTGAAGGAAGTACATGGTGCTTGAACAGCGCTGCCAGCTTTACAGCAGTGTATCAGGTGTCAACTGCAAGAAAGTAAAGTTAGAATATGAATGTTGTGTATAGCCACTTTGGCACATTCGGCACCTCAGTGGTCATTTTGGCTACTTGGCAGCCACTTTGGCACATTCGGCACCTCCGTAGCCACTTTGGCCACTTGGTAGTCACTTTGGCACATTCGGCACCTCAGTAGCCACTTTGGACACTTGGTAGCTACTTTGGCACATTCGGCACCTTTGTAGACACTTTGGCCAATTGGTAGCCACTTTGGCACATTCGGCCCCTCGGTAGCCACTTTGGCCACTTGGTAGTCACTTTGGCACATTCGGCACCTCGGTAGCCACTTTGGCCACTTGGTAGCCACTTTGGCACATTTGGCATCTCGGTAGCCACTTTGGCCACTTGGCAGCCACTTTGGCACATTTGGCCACTTGGTAGCCACTTTAGCACATTCGGCACCTCGGTAGCTATTTTGGCCACTTGGAAGCTACTTTAGCACATTTGGCCACTTGGTAGCCACTTTGGCACATTTGGCACCTCGGTAGCCACTTTGGTCGCTTAGTAGCCACTTTGGCACATTTGGCACCTCGGTAGCCACTTTGGTCGCTTAGTAGCCACTTTGGCACATTCGGCACCTCGGTAGCCACTTTGGCCACTTGGTAGCCACTTTGGCACATTCTGCACCTCTGTAGCCAATTTGGTCACTTGGTAGCCACTTTGGCCACTTGATAGCCACTTTGGCACATTCGGCCCCTCGGTAGCCACTTTGGCCACTTGGTAGCCACTTTGCACATTCGGCACCTCTGTAGCCACTTTGGCCACTTGGTAGCCACTTTGGCTCATTCAGCATCTCGGTAGCCACTTTGGCCACTTGGTAGCCACTTTGGCACATTCGGCACCTTGGTAGCCATTTTGGCCACTTGGTAGCCACTTTAGCACATTCGGCACCTCGGTAGCCACTTTGGCCACTTGGTAGCCACTTTGGCACATTCGGCACCTCGGTTGCCACTTTGACAACTTGGTAGCCACTTTAGCACATTCGGCACCTTGGTAGCCACTTTAGCCACTTGGTAGCCACTTTGGCACATTCGGCTCCTCAGTAACCACTTTGGCACTTGGTACCCACTTTGGCCACTTGGTGGCCACTTTGGCACATTCGCAACTCGGTAGCCACTTTAGCCACTTGGTAGCCACTTTGGCACATTCGACACCCCTGTAGTCACTTTGGCCACTTGGTAGCCACTTGGTAGTCACTTTGGCACATTTGGCACCTCGGTAGCCATTTTAGCCACTTGGTAGCCACTTTCGAACATTCGGCACCTCACTAGCTACTTTGGCCACATGGTAGCCACTTTGGCACATTCGGCACCTCTGTAGCCACTTTGGCCACTTGGTAGCCACTTTAGCAAATTTGGAACCTGGGTAGCGACTTTGGCCACTTTGTAGCCACCTTGGCACCTCCGGCACCTTGGTAGCCACTTTGGCACATTCGGCACCTCGGTTGCCACTTTGACAACTTGGTAGCCACTTTAGCACATTCTGCACCTCTGTAGCCACGTTGGCCACTTGGTAGCCACTTTGGCACATTCGGCAACTCAGTAGCCACTTTGGCACTTGGTACCCACTTTGGCCACTTGGTGGCCACTTTGGCACATTCGCAACTCGGTAGCCACTTTGGCCACTTGGTAGCCACTTTGGCACATTCGACAACTCTTTGGCCACTTGGTAGCCACTTTGGCACTTTCGGCACCTCGGTAGCCACTTTGGCCACTTGGTAGCCACTTTGGCACATTCGGCACCTCTGTAGCCACTTTGGCCACTTGGTAGCCACTTTGGCACATTCGGCACCTCGGTTGCCACTTTGGCCACTTGGTAGCCACTTTGGCACATTCGGCACCTCGGTAATCACTTTGGCCTCTTGGTAGCAACTTTGGCACATTTGGCACCTCGGTAGCCATTTTAGCCACTTGGTAGCCAGTTTCGAACATTTGGCACCTCACTAGCTACTTTGGCCACATGGTAGCCACTTTGGCACATTCGGCACCTCTGTAGCCACTTTGGCCACTTGGTAGCCACTTTGGTACATTTGGCACCTCTGTAGCCACTTTGGCCACTTGGTAGCCACTTTAGCAAATTTGGAACCTGGGTAGCCACTTTGGCCACTTGGTAGCCACCTTGGCACCTCCGGCACCTCGGTAGCCACTTTGGCCACTTGGTAGCCACTTTGGCACATTCGGCACCTCGGTTGCCACTTTGACAACTTGGTAGCCACTTTAGCACATTCGGCACCTTAGTAGCCACTTTAGCCACTTGGTAGCCACTTTGGCACATTCGGCTCCTCAGTAACCACTTTGGCACTTGGTACCCACTTTGGCCACTTGGTGGCCACTTTGGCACATTCGCAACTCGGTAGCCACTTTGGCCACTTGGTAGCCACTTTGGCACATTCGACACCTCTGTAGTCACTTTGGCCACTTGGTAGCCACTTGGTAGTCACTTTGGCACATTCGGCACCTCGGTAATCACTTTGGCCTCTTGGTAGAAACTTTGGCACATTTGGCACCTCGGTAGCCATTTTAGCCACTTGGTAGCCACTTTCGAACATTCGGCACCTCACTAGCTACTTTGGCCACATGGTAGCCACTTTGGCACATTCGGCACCTCTGTAGCCACTTTGGCCACTTCGTAGCCACTTTGGTACATTTGGCACCTCTGTAGCCACTTTGGCCACTTGGTAGCCACTTTAGCAAATTTGGAACCTGGGTAGCCACTTTGGCCACTTCGTAGCCACCTTGGCACCTCCGGCACCTTGGTAGCCACTTTGGCCACTTGGTAGCCACTTTGGCACATTCGGCACCTCGGTTGCCACTTTGACAACTTGGTTGCCACTTTAGCACATTCTGCACCTCTGTAGCCACTTTGGCCACTTGGTAGCCACTTTGGCACATTCGGCAACTCAGTAGCCACTTTGGCACTTGGTACCCACTTTGGCCACTTGGTGGCCACTTTGGCACATTCGCAACTCGGTAGCCACTTTGACCACTTGGTAGCCACTTTGGCACATTCGACAACTCTGTAGCCACTTTGGCCACTTGGTAGCCACTTTGGCACTTTTGGCACCTCGGTAGCCACTTTGGCCACTTGGTAGCCACTTTGGCACATTCGGCACCTTGGTAGCCACTTTAGCCACTTGGTAGCCACTTTGGCACATGCGACACCTCAGTAGCCACTTTGTCCACTTGGTAGCCACTCTGGCACATTCGGCACCTTGGTAGCCACTTGGTAGCCACTTTGGCACATGCGACACCTCAGTAGCCACTTTGGCCACTTGGTAGCCACTTTAGCACATTCGGCACCTTGGTAGCCACTTTAGCCACTTGGTAGCCACTTTGGCACATGCGACACCTCAGTAGCCACTTTGGCCACTTGGTAGCCACTCTGGCACATTCGGCCCCTCAGTTGCCACTATGGCCACTTGTAGCCACTTTGGCACATTCGGCACCTCAGTAGCCACTTTGGCCACTTGGAGTCCGACTGCAGTGATGGCGAACCTTGGCACTCCAGCTGTTGGAGAGCTACAACTCCCAGCATGCTTCAATTGCTGCAGGTTGCGAGCGCATGCTGGGAGTTGTAGTTTTACAACAGCTGGAGTGCCAAGGTTAGCTATCACTGGGTGGGGCTCTTCAGAAGCCATTGGCGTGCTGCAACTTTAAGACCTTGAATCCGCGATCTGTCAGCTTCTATTAGCTAAAACGGGTCATGTGTGGAAGCTGCATCTGCATAGTTGCCATCTTTGTAAGGTCACTGCACCTGCGCTGTGGCTTCAATCCATGTCAGATCGGGGTCATGGAAAGGTCGCCATTAATTCCTATGGGAAAATTTTTGCTTAAAATGCGATTTTTTTTTAAAAGCTACAAATCGGATCGACTCCAAAAATTCATAGCACACCTGTCCCCACCGAAGGCTTTGAAATGCCGCCTGAATGGGGTCTCTGCGCCGAGCGGTTCGGGCCGCATTAATTGCAGAAAACGCAGAGAAGTAGAATAATAACTAGATGGGCATTTCCTGAAGGAAGTACATGGTGCTTGAACAGCGCTGCCAGCTTTAGGCCATGTGCACACGATGCAGATTTGCAGCGTTTCCGCAGCGGATTTTACCGCGCAGAAACGTTGCATATCCGCATTGTGATGTACAGTACCTTTAAAATGAATGAAAAAAAAAAAACGCTGTGCAGACGCTGCGGATTTTTCCGCGCGGTTTTCCTGCGGTACAAAATCCGCAGCATGTTGCTTCTTTTGTGCGGTTTTCTATCTCCCCTGTTACCAAATCCGCAGGGGGAAGACAGCAATGGAAAACCGCACAAAAACCGCATGAAAACCGCGTGAAAAATGGAAGAGATCCGCAGGAAAAATGCAGGTCATTTGACCTGCGGTTTTCTTCCATTCTGCACGGAAAAATCCGCAGGGCTCAAAACCCCGTCTGCACTCAGCCTTACAGCAGTGTACAGGTGTCAACTGCAAGAAAGTAAAGTTAGAATATGAATGTTGTGTATAGCCACTTTGGCACATTCGGCACCTCAGTGGCCATTTTGGCTACTTGGTAGCCACTTTAGCCACTTGGTAGCCACTTTGGCACATTCGGCACCTCGGTAGCCACTTTGGACACTCGGTAGCCACTTTGGCACATTCGGCACCTCTGTAGCCAATTTGGTCACTTGGTAGCCACTTTGGCCACTTGATAGCCACTTTGGCACATTCGGCCCCTCGGTAGCCACTTTGGCCACTTGGTAGCCACTTTGGCACATTCGGCACCTCTGTAGCCTCTTTGGCCACTTGATAGCCACTTTGGCCACTTGGTAGCCACTTTGGCTCTTTCGGCATCTCGGTAGCCACTTTGGCCACTTGGTAGCCACATTGGGACATTTGGCACCTCGGTAGCCACTTCGGCCACTTGGTAGCCGCTTTGGCAGATTCGGCACCTCGGTAGCCTCCTTGGCCACTTGATAGCCACTTTTGCACATTCGGCACCTAAGTAGCCACTTTGGCCACTTGGTACCCACTTTGGCACATTCGGCACCTCGGTAGCCACTTTGGCCACTTGGTAGCCACTTTGGTACATTCGGCACCTCGGTAGCCAGGTTAGCCTCTTGGTAGCCACTTTCGAACATTCGGCACCTCGGTTGCCACTCTGGCAACTTGGTAGCCACTTTGGCACATTCGGCACCTCGTTAGCCACTTGGTAGCCTCTTTGGCACATTCGGCACTTCTGTAGCCACTTTGGCCACTTGGTAGTCACTTTGGCACATTCGGTTCCTCGGTAGCCACTTTGGCCACTTGGTAGCCACTTTGGCACATTCGGCACCTCGGTAGCCACTTTGGCAACTTGGTAGCCACTTTGGCACATTCGACACCTCTGTAGCCACTTTGGCCACTTGGTAGCCACTTTGGCCACATGGTAGCCACTTTGGCACTTTCGGCACCTCGGTAGCCACTTTGGCCACTTGGTAGCCACTTTGGCACATTCGGCAACTCAGTAGCCACTTTGGCCACTTGGTAGCCACTTTAGCATATTCGGCACCTTGGTAGCCACTTTAGCCACTTGATAGCCAATTTGGCACATGCGGCACCTCAGTAGCCACTTTGGCCACTTGGTAGCCACTTTGGCACATTCGACACCTTTGTAGCCACTTTGGCCACTTGGTAGCCACTTTGACCACTTGGTAGCCACTTTGGCACATTCGGCCCCTCAGTTGCCACTTTGGCCACTTGTAGCCACTTTGGCACATTCGGCACCTCGGTAGCCACTTTGGCCACTTGGTAGCCACTTTGGCACATTCGGCACCTCAGTAACTACTTTGGCCACTTGTAGCCACTTTAGCACTTTCGGCACCTCAGTAGCTACTTTGGTCACTTGGTAGCCACTTTGGCACATTCGGCACCTCGGTAGCCACTTTGGCCACTTGCTAGCCACTTTGGCCACTTTCTAGCCACTTTAGCACATTTGGCACCTGGTAGCCACTTTGGCCACTTGGTAGTCACTTTGGCACATTTGGCACCTCGGCAGCCACTTTAGCCATGTTGACACATGCTGCCACTTTGCCTCGGGGGCCACTTTGGCACACTGGGCTTCTAAAGCCACTTTGGCGTCCGACTGCAGTGATGGCGATCCTTGGCACTCCAGCTGTTAGGGAACTGCTACAACTCCCAGTTTTACAACAGCTGGAGTGCCAAGGTTAGCCATCACTGGGTGGGGCTTTTCAGAAGCCATTGGCGCGCTGAGCCTTTAAGACCTTGAATCCGCGATCTGTCAGCTTGTGTGGAAGCTGCATTTGCATAGTTGCCAACTTTGTAAGGTCACTGCACCTGCGCTGTGGCTTCAATCCATGTCAGTTGGGGGCCATGGAAAGGTCGCCATTAATTCCTATGGGAACATTTTTGCTTAAAATGCGATTTTTTTAAAAACTACAAATTGGATCGGCTCCAAAAATTCATACCACACCTGTCCCCACCGAGGGCTTCGAAATGCAGCCTGAACGGGGTCTTTGAGCCGAGCAGTTCGGGCCGCAATAATTGCAGAAAATGCGGAGAAGTAAAATAATAACTAGATGTGTATTTCCTGAAGGAAGTACAGATAGTGCTGTAAAATGGTGCCCGGGCTGCCCCTTTAAGATAAACCTGCCTGCTGCCTCTGCAAGACTTTCAACTCAGGATCCGTTTTAACTGTAGGTGCCTCTCAGGGGCCACTTTGGCCTGTGGGACCCCTCAGGGTCTGATTTGGTGGGTGGGGCCCCTCAGGATCCGATTCGATGGCCTGGGCTCCTCAGGGCTTGAATTGGTGGCCGGGATCCCTCAGAGTCCGATTTTGTGGCCAGGGCCCCTCAGGGTCCGATTTTGAGGTTGGGGCCCCTCAGGGTCAGATTTAGTGGGCGGGGCCACTCTGGGTCTAATTTGGTGGGTGGGGCCCTTCAGGGTCCGATTTGGTGGGCGGGGCCACTCTGGGTCTGATTTGGTGGGCGGGCCACTCTGGGTCCGCTTTGGTGGGCGGGGCCCCTCAGGGTCCGATTTGGTGGGTGGGGCCACTCTGGGTCCGATTTGGTGGGCGGGGCCTCTCAGGGTCTGATTTGGTGGCCGGGGCCCCTCAGGGTCCGATTTGGTGGGCGGGGCCCCTCAGGGTCTGATTTGGTGGCCGGGGCCCCTCAGGGTCCGATTTGGTGGGCGGGGCCACTCTGGTCCGATTTAGTGGGCGGGGCCCCTCAGGGTCCGATTTGGTGGGCAGGGCCACTCTGGGTCCAATTTGGTGGGCGGGGCCCCTCAGGGTCTGATGTGGTGGGCGGGGCCCCTCAGGGTCTGATTTGGTAGGCGGGGCCACTCTGAGTGATTTGGTGGGCGGGGCCCCTCTGGGTCTGATTTGCTGGGCGGGGCTACTCTGGGTCCGATTTGGTGGGCGGGGCCACTCTGGGTCCGATTTGCAGGCCAGGGTGGCTCAGCCTCCGATTTGTAGGCCAGGGTCGATCAGCCTCTGATTTGGAGGCCGGGGTGGGGCCCTCAGGGACCGATTTGGTGAGCAGGACCACTCTGGGTCCATTTTGGTGGGCGTGGCCCCTCAGGGTCCGATTTAGTGGGTGGGGCCCCTCAGGATCCGATTCGATGGCCTGAGCTCTCAGGGCTTGAATTGGTGGCCGGGATCCCTCAGGGTCCGATTTTGTGGCCAGGGGTCCTCAAGGTCCGATTTTGAGGTTGGGGCCCCTCAGGGTCAGATTTAGTGGGCGGGGCCACTCTGGGTCTAATTTGGTGGGCGGGGCCCTTCAGGGTCCGATTTGGTGGGCGGGCCACTCTAGGTCCGCTTTGGTGGGTGGGGCCCCTCAGGATCTGAATTGGCGAGTGGGGCCCCCTCAGGGTCCGATTTGGTGGGCGGGGCCACTCTGGGTCCGATTTGGTGGGTGGGGCCACTCTGGGTCCAATTTGGTGGGCGAGGCCTCTCAGGGTCTGATTTGGTGGGTGGGGCCCCTCAGAGTCCGATTTGGTGGGCGGGGTCACTCTGGGTCCGATTTAGTGGGCGAGCCCCTCAGGGTCTGATTTGGTGGCCCGGGGCCCCTCAGGGTCCGATTTGGTGGGCGGGGCCACTCTGGTCCGATTTAGTGGGCGGGGCCCCTCAGGGTCCGATTTGGTGGGCGGGGCCACTCTAGGTCTGATGTGGTGGGCGTGGCCCCTCAGGGTCCGATTTGGTAGGCGGAGCCACTCTGAGTCTGATTTGGTGGGCGGGGCCACTCTGGGTCTGATTTGGTGGGCGGGGCCCCTCTGGTTCTGATTTGCTGGGTGGGGCCACTGTGGGTCCGATTTGCTGGGCGGGGCCACTCTGGGTCTGATTTGTAGGCCAGGGTGGCTCAGCCTCCGATTTGTAGGCCAGGGTCGATCAACCTCTGATTTGGAGGCCGGCGTGGGGCCCTCAGGGATCGATTTGGTGGGCAGGACCACTCTGGGTCCGTTTTGGTGGGCGTGGCCCCTCAGGGTCCGATTTAGTGGGTGGGGCCCCTCAGGATCCGATTTGGTGGGACCCTGAGGGGGCCCGTCCACTAAATCGGACCCAGTGTGGCCCCGCCCACCAAATCGGACCCTGAAGGGCCCCGCCCACCAAATTAGACCCAGAGTGGCCCCGCCCACCAAATCGGATCCTCAGGGGCCCCACCCACTAAATCGGACCCTGAGTGGCCCCGGCCACCAAATCAGACCCTGAGGGGCCCCGCCCACTAAATCGGACCCAGAGTGGCCCCGCCCACCAAATCGGACCCTTAGGCTGAGTTCACACGTGGCGTTTTTTTCGCGTTTCCGCGGCAGTTTTAACCGCGCGATTTTGCCGCGAAAACGAGAAAAATAAGCATCCCATGCATTCCTATGGGATTCCGCAATGCTGTGCTAATGCTGCGGTTTTTACCGCGGCGGAATCGCTTCGCGGTAAAAACCGCAGCATGCTCATTATTTTGCGGAATCGCGGCGATCCCGCACCCATAGGAATGCATTGTTCCGCTTACTTCCCGCATGTGGCTGTGCACACCATGCGGAAAGTAAGCAGAACAATTGTGGATGGTACCCACGGTCCGGAGGAGAGGAGACTGTCCTCCGGGCTTTGGGTACCATATCCCTGTAAAAAATAGAATTTAAAATAAAAAATATTGTTATTCTTACCCTCCGACGTCCCGCGCAGCCTTCCCGCCTCTCTCCACGCTCCCGTTCCCAGTAGTCCTTTGCGAAAATGCCCGCGATGGTGTCCAATCTCGCGGGATCGCGAAGTCTCGCGGTAATTCGCGCGACGTCATCTCGAATTACCGCGAGACGTCGCGTTCCCGCGAGAACTGACGTCATCGCGGGCATTTTCGCAAAGGTCTACTCGGAACGCCTGCGCGGGACGTCGGAAGGTAAGAATAAAAACACTATTTTTTATTTTTTTTTTACATTCTATCTTTTACTATTGATGCTGCATAGGCAGCCTCAGTAGTAAAAAGTTGGTCACACTCGTCAAACACTATGTTTGACGAGTGTGACCAACCTGTCAATCAGTTCTCCAAGCGATGCTACAGATCGCTTGGAGAACGCTAGCATTTTGCAAGCTAAATACGCTTGCACAATGCTAGTTTTTCCGCTTGAAAATCGCGGGAATTTAAAATGCGATTTTCCCGCGGACTGGAATTCCGGAATAATCGCGGTAATTTCCGGTACGTGTGCACTTAGCCTTACGTTTGTGAATGTCCTATGAAGTCACACCATTGTGATGTGGAGAAACCATGGGTCTCTGCCCTCCTTGGTTCCACTCCTATCCACACATGGTGCCTGTGCATTGACCTTCAGGCACGCATACCATTTTCCAGGTTACAACCACAGCCGGTGGCTGTACTACTCATTTTGGAGTTGCATTTGGTTACTATAGGTGTGCAAAGGAGTTTTTTCCTTGTGTGGTTTATGGCCTTCTATATAGGGTTTTTTTACAGGCAGTTCAGGGACGCGCTTCATTACCTCTAAGATGGCTATTACAGCCTCCAGCATTTAATTATGCATGCCCGGGTCTGCCTGTTTTATGCGAGGCTACTATAAGCGAAACAGTGTTTGACATTCAGTTTTTACATCTATATTTATTCTTTGGCAATTGTACTTATTACTGTTTCTCCATGCATTATATCTCATATATAGTTTTGGGTTATTCACTGGTGATCACATGCCGTAACATCTACTTGTACCAATTGTTGTATCGGATTGAGGTTACAGGGCTTTGCCCCCAGCCTTCTTTTTCAACATCTGCGTTTGTACATTGAATAACATATAAGATTGTACTTTCTTATTAACCTATGGTTATTATGATTACATATGGTATGTTATTTATCTATCTATAAGGTCACTTTATCCACATGTTTATTTGGAGTGTTCACCAAGGGGGTGCGGCTCTGTTATGAGCCCAGTATTTTGTGCATGTCACATGAGTGACGAATTTTAATGTTTTTAATTTTTCTGTGTCTGTTATTTGTGTCTCAATAAAGATTTACATGCTTTACATTTGCTAAATCCAGTCTTGGGTGATCCCCCGATATGTGACCTATACTTTCCTTTCTTATTATACACACCATTGTGATGTCACTCCAGAACCCACAGACAAGATCGCAGGGAGAGTCACTGTGACATCACAAGTTAGAATGTTCTCAGCCAGGCAGGATGTGAGCAGGAGAGCAGCCCAGCTTCAGAAGGATTGGAGAAGCAAGGTATTTAGTGTAGTGTCATCTATGGCAGTTCCCTCACATGACAGGGACATGTAAAGTGGTGGCCAACCCCCTTAGGCTTTACTCTGAGTGTACAGACAGCTCTCGGATCCATTTTGGGTCATCAGAGCTAAATGCACAAGGCTCCTGAAACCTGGTGACACGATGGAAGGAGTGACCCTCTCTGCAGTAATACAACGGAGTAAAAATTGTAAAGGTCATACATTTTATTTTTTCCTTCCAAAAAGTGTTACAAGAACTCTGACAGGAATGGGGCTTATTACAGTATGTATACTGCCCTACCTACTAGCACTGTACTGTGATATATTGTCAAGTTTCTTTAAGTTAAGTGGTAATATGGACCAAAGTTTTTTGTTTTGTTTTTTTTAAACAACTGGTCGACCTAATTAGAGGATCAATTTTTTTCCCCCACCGATTAAGAGAGCTACAGACTGCCCTATACCAGGGATCCCCAACCTGTGGCTCGCAGGCAATGATGCGTTGCTCGTGGCTGTATGCCAGCTTGATGCATCAGCACCAGGTCCAGTAAACACTATGAAGAGCAGGTCTACAGCTGGTGACTAGCTCTACACAGTAGAGAAAATCTGGATGCTCACATACTGGCCTTGTGATTTTAGAGATTACTATATTAATTTATCTGCAAATAGGAAGATCCTGCCAGTCACAGAAGGTTCTTTAATCCCTTCATGACATGGGTTTTTTTGTTTTTGCGTTTCCGTTTTTTTTGCTCTTTGCTCCCTGTCTTCGCAGACTATAACTTTTTAAGTTTTTGGTCAATATGGCCATGTGAGGGCTTGTTTTTTGCGGGACAAGTTGTACTTTTGAACAACACCATTGGTTGTATCATATCCTGTAATGGAAAACAGGAAAAAACTGCTGTGAAATTGCAAAAAAAGTGCAATTCCACAATTGCTTTTTAGTTTTTTTTTTTATATTTTTTTTACCCTGTTCACTAAATGCTAAAACTAACCTGCCATAATGATTCTCCAGGTCATTATGAGTTCACAGATACCAAACATGCATAAGTTCTGTTTTATTTAAGTGGTGAAAAAAATCCCAAGTTTAAAGGAATAAAAATGGAGCTATTTTCCAAGAACTGTAAGTGTTTCCATTTTTCGTGATCTGGGGCTGGGTAAAGGCTTATTTTTTACGCACCAAGCTGCCGTTTTAATTGATACCATTTTAGTACAGATCCGATGTTTTGATTGCCTGTTATTGCATTTTATTACAATGTTATTACCCTAATTTTGGCTTTTCTCATTATGCCGTATACTCATCAGATTAATTATTTTTATATTTTGATAGATCGGACTTTTCTGAACGCGGCGATACCAAATATGTGTATTTTTATTTTATTTTAAATAGGGCAAATGGGGGGAGGGGATTGAAACTTTTATATTTTATTAATTTTTTAAAATATTTTTAAAAACATTTTTGCTTATTAAAATTTCACTTGCTTCAATAGTCTCCATGGGAGACTAGAAGCTGCATAGCCCAGCTATGTGTAGCTAATCTGCTCATAGCAATCTGGCAATGACAACCACAGGGATCTCCTGCAGACCCCAGGTTATTATGGCAACCCATTGGCGGCCCACGGTCATGTGACACGAGCGCCGATGGGCGGAGTTTATTACACGCTTCAGGCGCGAGCATGTTGAATGCCACTGTCAGAGATTGACTGCGGCATTTAACATGTTAACAGCAGCGGAAGGATCATGATTCCACCCTTGGCTGTTGGGGGGGATGAACTCAGATGACATGTGCCGGAAAACATGCGGGTTCAGCGCCGAAGCCCGCATGGTGTGTGGGGACACGATCTATGACATATATATATGCGTCAAAGGTCGTAAAGGGGTTCGCAGGAGGTTCTTTAAGCTGGATGTGATAATGTGGTAGGAGTGCTTGATGCAAGAATCGCGATAAGGAGACAATCATTGGATATAAGTATACGGCCTCAGTATGATTTCAATAGGAAGCTTTGGCTGTCATAATAGTAATTGGGGCTTTGGGTGTCGCTACTTTTGGGGAGCGTAGGAGCAGGATATCACTACTCCAAGGGGAATCTGGATGTAGCTTGCGACCTTCTCTCAGAGATAAATGTAGATCTCCAGATTGGAGTGTTTGTAGAACTCTGCCATCTCCATCAGTCCCAAAACAATAAATGGAGAATTAGGATTTCCCAGCGGTCAAACCCCAAAAGAGAAGAGCGTGATCGCTTAGCAAATTATCTATTCAAAGGATAAAATGAAACCAAGTATCTAATTCTTACTGCTGGAGTTTATAAACTTTTACAAAAGGGGACAGAATGTACTTACTAAAAGCAAGACTGTTAATTCTGAAAAAATGAGGCTTCAGGCTTTGTTATGCGATTCCAATATGGAAACATTGCATTTATGTACAATAATACTTAGTAACTATACTACACACACCCCCTGAGGAAGCAGGGTGAAACGCGTGTTGGGGCTCAGGACTGCACTGGGTTTGACCATTTTCTTTACTGGTGTGCATAGAACATGTTTGTTTAAAATTTAGCTATGCCTGCAACTGTGTTTCTTTGCTCTTACACAGGGCAAAGATAATTGATCTCTCAGTAGTATGCACTTTTGAATCCATGATTAGATGGCTTATGAATATACCACGGCAATTGAACAAAAAAATCTCCAATTGCTTACTGGGATATGTATTCATATATTGACTAATATTCAGCACCTAAGCACCTGTCTGAAAGGTAAACTGTGTAGACAATCTTTGCACCATTAAACATTAGTAAACATAAGAGTTATTATAAGGTCTGTGATCAGATGACTATATAATGGGTGAATGCTCCTAATAGTCTCTGAAATCTGCAATATATAGAACTATAACACTAGGTATCCCTCATGTATGCCACTATTGGTGATATAAACTAAATACACCGTTTTAATACGCACTTGACATTGTTTCTGTAAGGTGGCCCTCCACCCAGTGCAACCCATCAAGGCAATCATACTTTTTAATCTGCCTGAAATTGTTATTTTAGACATCTAATACATACATACACACTTTGAGCTTTATATATGTAGTAGCTGAAGAGCCCGGCGCTGCCCGGGCATAGTAACTAACAGTGGTTAGATATAACAAATTATAATTATCCTCCATCCCATAGTCCCGTGCCCATATACCCATCATACATATCCACCATCCCATAGGCCCGTGCCCATATACCCATCATACATATCCTCCATCCCATAGTCCCATGCCCATATACCCATCATACATATTCTCCATCCCAATGGTTGCCATGGCGACGATGATGTCATCAAGCCCCGCCGCTCATTATGATGTCATAATGGTTGACTATGGGATGGAGGATGTGTGATGGGTATATGGGCACTGGACTGTGGGATGGAGGATATGTATGACGGGTATATGAGCACGGGACTATGGGATGGAGGATGTGTGATGGGTATATGGGCACTGGACTATGGGATGGAGGATATGTATGATGGGTATATGGGCACGGGACTATGGGATGGATGATTTGTATGATGGGTATATGGGCATGGGACTATGAGATGAAGGATATGTATGATGTGTATATGGGCACGTGCCTATGGGATGGTGGATATGTATGATAGGTATATGGGCATGGGCCTATGGGATGGAGGATATGTATTATGGGTATATGGGCACGGGACTGTGGGATGGAGGATAATTATAATTTGTTGCAACTAACCACAGTTAGTTACTATGCCCGGGCAGCGCCGGGGTCTTCAGCTAGTATCTAAATAACAATGATTTTATAATTTGCGCCCCTAGGACTTTGGTGTATGGGAGATGTTATTTATGTATTATAATTGAAGAGGTGCATCCTATACTATTACTGTATGTTGACCTAAGGAATGCTGTTGGTATAGATTGGTCACTAATGGGCAATAAAACCTAAATTTATAGCAAAATTTCACACCATCTAGTAAGAATGGACCCATTGAGACATAATTGATAAGGCAGCAGTAATTCAACATTATGCTCAGCCACAGCGCTCAAGGAATTCCATGCGGAGTGAAACTATTAACAGAAGAGATGGGCAAACTCGAATGATAATTTTGGGGTCCATACCAGACACCTAGAAGTCTGTGCACGGACCCCGAACACTGGATTCATCTGGACTTTAAGGTACCACTGTTTGGTTGCGCTGCAGCCTTTCAGCAAACTTTGTCCGGGCTGCCAATCAACAAGCTTTTCCTGTGTGGGCACTTTTGGACCCATCACAGTCATGTTAAGTATTAGCATGGCTGTAATTGGCTCTGGCGAACCACGTAGAGGATAAAGAAAAAAAACAACGAGGGATCCCCTCTATTTTTGATAACAAGTGCAGGTAAACAAGACAGCTGTGGGCTGCTCAGCTATCTGCTTTTTCTGGGATGGTTATCAAAATTAGAGGGGCTCTCACACAGTTTTTATTTTTTAAATTCTTTAAATCGAATATTTTTGATAACCAGCCTGGCTAAAGCAGTCAGCTGGGGGCTGGTATTCTCAGTTTGGGAAGGTCCAAGCATATTTTGCCCTCCTCAGCCTAAAAATAGCAGCCCACAGCCGCCCCAGAAAAGGCACATCCATTAGATGCGCCAATTCTGGGACTTTACCTGGCTCTTCCCGCTAGCTCTGGTGCTTTGGCAAGCGGCATAACATTTTGGTGGTTGACGTCAGTTTTGTATTGTCCACTGACATCAAGCTCAGGAAATGGAGAGGAGTCTATAAGATACACCCATTACTAACCCCATAAGTTTAAAGCAAAAGAAAAGTCCTTTATTTGTACAAAGCACTCCCCAACCCTCTTCTACCCATTTATTACCTTTTAAAAAAATCTAATACAAAGGGGTTGGCTGTAAATCCATCCCACGTCCCACTTTAATCCCCAACTCTGCTACATCCAGATGCATTACTGAGCAGTGACATCAGTAATGTGACTTCTCAGCACGACAGCAGGAACACACTGTAGCAGCTGGCTTCACACACTAATGACAAAGAACAGCGACGTCACTAAGGTTATCGTAGTTCATAGCCAATGAACTGAGGTAACCTTACTGATGTCACTGC
The DNA here is from genome assembly GCF_039654945.1 of Dendrobates tinctorius. NCBI lineage: Eukaryota > Metazoa > Chordata > Amphibia > Anura > Dendrobatidae > Dendrobates > Dendrobates tinctorius. The sequence continues at coordinate 36,074,198 of NW_027361743.1, read as the reverse complement.
TCGCAGAGTGAGAAATTTCACAAGAATGACAAAACGGATTTCTTCACCGGATTTCTTCATTTTAATCAGTGTAACAGTGCCAACATGACAATGTCTGTAGTTTACTTAGCAAAATCCTGCTGATGGATTTTCTAAAACTTTACTAAGGGAAATGGCCCAACAGTGGCGTCAGAATATGAAATTTTGTATAATAGATACGCACACACACACACACACACACACACACACACACACACACACACACACACACACACACACTAACATGACAAATTGTAATGCTCTAGGATGTGATCTTGATCCATAAACCTACAGAAGAAAATAAAATGTTACTTTTATAGTAAAAATAAAAAAACACACACATTTCAAAAGACCCTTATCAATACAGCAAATATAGAACAAACTGTAGGGAGGAGAGTCAGGGAGCTTCCATATAGTGAAAATGGGATCCGACTGAGGGTGGAATGAATGAAACCACAAGTGGGTGCCGATCCCGCTGTGAGGACAGCCACAATGTATGAAGGAAAAGGATTTGTGTTGGCACACCATACAGGTAAAATATAAAAAAGTTTAGCCCGAGCTAAGTGCCAGAATATGAAGTGACATTTCTGGGGCAGCTGAGGGCTGGAATTTTTAGCCTGGGATGGGGCAAATAAGCATGAAAATAAGGTATTGAACAAGAAAATTACATCACAACACATTTTTTTTTACTTTTTTTTTCAAATATCTTCATTTAGCTCCAAAAAGCATTAACTGCTGTACAAAAACGCATAAAAAAACGCATGCAAACATACACCAAAAAGCTCAAATTCCTAGAGATGCAGAAACGTTGCAGAAATGTATGCAATTAAATACTCAAGGTGTGCACATAGCCTAATTGTAAATCGCAGTTATGGTGGCGCACAGTAGATGTGCAGGAGCCGCCTGTGTTTTAAAGTCGATACTACACTAGAACGGGAATAACGGCTAACAGGTATTTGCAAATAGATGTAGGAGGGAGCCCTAGCGTCCATTTCCCCTGGGGACCCCATTCTGACCCTGTCTAAGGCCGGTTTCACATTAGCGCTTTTTAAGCGCACGCACGGCCGGGGGTAGCTCCGCCCCCGAGCCGGCTCTCTGCCCGGCGTGCCCGCCCCTTGCTTGTAGCGCCGCCTACTAGCGGACAGCGGCGCCTGCGATCGGCGCACCCTATCTTTAGCATAGGGTGCGCAGATCGTGCGCAGGCCGTGCGCTAGTTGCGCTTTGACCTCCGCTGCGCACTTTTGACGGTGTGCCGTGCGCGCCAAAATCAAACTTTTCGGATTTTGGCGCGCACGGCGCACCGTCAAAAGTGCGCAGCGCAGGTCAAAGCGCAACTAGCGCACGGCCTGCGCACGATCTGCGCACCCTATGCTAAAGATAGGGTGCGCCGATCGCATTCGCCGCTGTCCGCTAGTAGGCGGCGCTACAAGCAAGGGGCGGGCACGCCGGGCAGAGAGCCGGCTCGGGGGCGGAGCTACCCCCGGCCGTGCGTGCGCTTAAAAAGCGCTAATGTGAAACCGGCCTTATGCATCCCTTATGAAGAAGAACAGCAGAAACCTGTGTGAAGAGGTGCACTGTTGGAATTTGGAGTTTGGGTAAATATCTATTTGTATCCTTTTAATATGTATTGGCTAAACTAGGGATTGTGTAATACTATTCCTACCTCTGTTTCTGGTCTGTCTGCAGATAGACAGTTTGGAATAATTCTATTATAGCTTTAATGGAAATATCTGAGCTGTCTGGTCTGCACTACACACCTGGGACAGGATTTAGCCCCTTCCAGCATGTCATTTTCTATCAGGCACATAGCACTTTTCAGTATGGTTTGCACTTTGAATATTAATCTTCACCCTCTGAAGTATTGATCATGATGTGCACTGCCTTGAGGACATTGCAGATTGACAGACAGGCAGAGGAAGAGGACATTGCAGACCAATGGACCGGAGGAGAAAGAGGACTTCGCAGACCGACGGACCGGAGGAGGAAGAGGACATTTCAGACCGATGGACCGGAGGAGAAAGAGGACATCATAGACCGATGGACCGGAGGAGTACATCGCAGACCGACGGACCGGAGGAGGACATCGCAGGCCGACGGACCGGAGGAGGACATCGCAGATCGACGGACCGGAGGAGGACATCGCAGATCGACGGACCGGAGGAGGACATCGCAGACCGACGGACCGGAGGAGGAATCGCAGACAGACGGACCGGAGGAGGACATCACAGACCGACGGACCGAAGGAGGAAGAGGACAACGCAGACTGACAGACAGGAGGAGGAAGAGGACATCGCAGTCCGACAGACTGGAGAAGGAAGAGGACATCGCAGACCGACTGATGAAGATGACATCACAGACCGACGGACCAGAAGATGAAGAAGACATCGCAGACCGACGGACCGAAGGAGGAAAAGGACATCGCACACCGACGGACTGGAGGAGGACATCGCAGACTGACAGAACGGAGGAGGAAGAGGACATTGCAGACCGACAGAACGGAGGAGGAAGAGGACATCGCAGACCGACGGACCGGAGGAGAAAGAGGACATCGCAGACCGATGGACCGGAGGAGAAAGAGGACATCGCAGACCGACAGACAGGAGAACGACATCGCAGATTGACGGACCGGAGGAGGAAGAGGACATCGCAGATCGACAGACTGGAGGAGAAAGAGGACATCGCAGACCGACGGACAGGAGAACGACATCGCAGATTGACGGACCGGAGGAGGAAGAGGACATCGCAGTCCGACAGACTGGAGAAGGAAGAGGACATCGCAGACCGACTGATGAAGATGACATCACAGACCGACGGACCAGAAGATGAAGAAGACATCGCAGACCGACGGACCGAAGGAGGAAAAGGACATCGCACACCGACGGACTGGAGGAGGACATCGCAGACTGACAGAACGGAGGAGGAAGAGGACATTGCAGACCGACAGAACGGAGGAGGAAGAGGACATCGCAGACCGACGGACCGGAGGAGAAAGAGGACATCGCAGACCGATGGACCGGAGGAGAAAGAGGACATCGCAGACCGATGGACCGGAGGAGAAAGAGGACATCGCAGACCGACAGACAGGAGAACGACATCGCAGATTGATGGACCGGAGGAGGAAGAGGACATCGCAGATCGACAGACTGGAGGAGGAAGAGGACATCGCAGACCGACGGACAGGAGAACGACATCGCAGATTGACGGACCGGAGGAGGAAGAGGACATCGCAGTCCGACAGACTGGAGAAGGAAGAGGACATCGCAGACCGACTGATGAAGATGACATCACAGACCGACGGACCAGAAGATGAAGAAGACATCGCAGACCGACGGACCGAAGGAGGAAAAGGACATCGCACACCGACGGACTGGAGGAGGACATCGCAGACTGACAGAACGGAGGAGGAAGAGGACATTGCAGACCGACAGAACGGAGGAGGAAGAGGACATTGCAGACCGACAGAACGGAGGAGGAAGAGGACATCGCAGACCGACGGACCGGAGGAGGAAGAGGACATCGCAGACCGACGGACCGGAGGAGAAAGAGGACATCGCAGACCGACGGACCGGAGGAGAAAGAGGACATCGCAGACCGATGGACCGCAGGAGAAAGAGGACATCGCAGACCGACAGACAGGAGAACGACATCGCAGATTGACGGACCGGAGGAGGAAGAGGACATCGCAGATCGACAGACTGGAGGAGGAAGAGGACATCGCAGACCGACGGACAGGAGAAGGAAGAGGACATCGCAGACAGGAAGAAGAAGAGGACATCGCAGACTGACAGACAGGAGGAGGAAGAGGACATCGCAGACCGACGGACCAGAGAAGGAAGAGGACATCAAAGACTGACAGACCGGAGGAGGATATCGCAGACCAACAAACCGGAGGAGGACATCGCAGAACAACGGACCGCAGGAAGACATTGCAGACTGATGGACAGTTGGAGGAAGAGGATACAGCAGACTGAAGGATTGGAGGAGGAAAGGGACATCGTAGACCAACGGAACAGAGGAGGAATGGGACATCGCAGACCGAAAGACCGGAGAAGTACAACACAGATCAGAAGAAGACATCCCAAACCGATTGACCGGAGAAGGAAGAAGGCATCGCAGACCGACGGACCAGAGGAGCACCTTGCAGAAAGACAGATCAGAGCAGGAGAAGGTGGACACACACTAAAGGACCAGAAAAGGACATCGCAGACCGACAGACTGGTGGAGGAAGAGAACATTGCAGACAGCCGAACTAGAGGAGGACATCGGAGACCGTCGGACTGGAGGAGGACATTGCAGACCAATGGACCGGAGGAGGACATTGCAGACCGATGGACCAGAGGAGTACAACGCAGACCGACGGACAGTCGGAGGAAGAGGACATCGCAGACCGACGTACTGGCGGAGCAAGAGGACATCGCAGACCGACTAACCAGAGGAGGAAGAGGATATTGCAGACCGATGGACCGGAGAAGGACAACGCAGAACGACGAACTGGAGGAGGAAGAAGATATTGCAGACCGATGGACCGTAGGAGAAAAAGGACATCACAGACCGAAGGACAGGAGGATGACATCGCAGACCGACGGGACCGGAGAAGGAAGAGGACAACGCAAACCAACTGACAAGAGGAGGAAGAGGACATCGCAGACCGATGGAACGGAGGAGTAAGAAGATATTGCAGACCGATGGACAGGAGGAGAAAAAGGACTTCACAGACCGAAGGACAGGAGGATGACATAGCAGACCGATGGACCGGAGAAGGAAGAGGACATGGCAAACCAACTGACAAGAGGAGGAACAGGACATCGCAGACCGAAGGACCAGAGGAGGAAGAGGACATCGCAGACCAACGGACCGAAGGAGGAAAAGGACATCGCACACTGACGGACCGGAGGAGGACATCGCAGACCAACAGAACGGAGGAGGAAGAGGACATCGCAGACGGAAGGACCGGAGGAGGAAGAGGATATTGCAGACCGATGCACCAGAGGAGGACATCGCAGAACAACGGACCAGAGGAGAACATCGCAGAACGACGGACAGTCGGAGGAAGAGGACATCGCAGACCAATCGGACCAGAGGAGGAAGAGAACATTGCAGATTGACGGACCGGAGAAGGCTGAGGATATTGCAGACCGATGGCCCTGACGAGAAAGACGACATCGTAGACCGACGGACAGGAGAACGACATCGCAGACTGACAGAACTGGAGGAGGAAGAGGATATCGCAGATCAACAGACCGGAGGAGGAAGAGGACATTGCTGACCGACGGACAGGAGAAGGAAGAGGACATCGCAGGATGACAGACCATAAAAGGACATCGCAGACCGACGGACCGGAGGAGGACATAAAAAACCGATGGACCGGGGGAGGAAGAGGGCATCGCAGACTGACAGACAGGAGGAAGAAGAGGATATCGCAGACCGACAGACAGGAGGAGGAAGAGGACATCGCAGACCAACGGCAGGAGAAGGAAGAGGACATCGCAGATTGACGGACCGGAAGAAGACTTCGCAGACCGACGGACCGCAGGAAGACATCAAGACATCGCAGACTGACGGACAGTCGGAGGAAGAGGACATCGCAGACCGACGGACCGGAGGAGGACATCGCAGACTGACGGAGAGTCGGAGAGCGAGGAAATCGCACACCGACGGACCGAAGGAGGAAAGGGACATCTCAGATTAACGGAACAGAGGAGGAATGGTACATAGCAGACTGACAGAATGGAGAAGGACAAAGCAAATCGGAAGAGGACATACCAAACCGACTGACCAGAGAAGGAAGAAGACATCGCTGACCAATGGACCAGAGGAGGAAGAGGACATTGCAGATGGACAGACCAGAGGAGCACCTTGCAGACTGACAGATCAGAACAGGAGAAGGTGGACGCACACTAAAGGACCAGAAAAGGACATCGCAGACCGACAGACAGGTGGAGGAAGAGCACAGCGCAGACCGACGGAGCAGTGGAGTAAGAGGATAGCGCAGAACGATGGACCAGAGGACATTGCAGACCGACGGAAAGGAGGAGGAAGAGGACATCATAGACCAACGGACCAGAGGAGGAAGAGGACAACGCAGTCCTACGGACCAGAGGAGGACCTCACAAGAGGAGAGGAGCACCTTGCAGACCGACAGATAAGAGCAGGAGGTGGACGCAAACCGAAGGACCAGAAAAGGACATTGCAGACCGACAGACAGGTGAAGGAAGAGAACATCGCAGACCGATGGACCGGTGGAGGTAGAGGACATTCCAGAACGACGGACAGAAGGAGGAAGAGGACAACTCAACCCGACGGACTGGAGGAGGAAGAAGACATCGTAGACTGACGGACCGGAGGAGGTCATGGTAGACCGACGGACCGGAGGAGGACATTGCAGACCGACGTACAGTCGGAAGAAGAGGACATCGCAGACCGATGAACCAGAGGAGGAAGAGTACATCTCAGGCCGATGGACCGGAGGAGGAAGAGGGCATCACAGACCGACGGACAGGACGAGGAAGAGGACATCGCAGACCGACGGACCTGAGGAGGACATCGCAGACCGACGGACCGGAGGAGGACATCGCAGACCGACGGACCGGAGGAGGGCATCGCAGACCGACGGACCGGAAGAGGACATCGCAGATCGACGGACCACAGGAGGACATCACAGACTGATGGACAGTCAGTGGAAGAGGACATAGCAGACCGACGGACCAGTGGAGGAAGAGGACAACGCAACCCGACGGACTGGATGAGGAAGAAGACATCGTAGACTGACGGACCAGAGGAGGACATGGTAGACCGACGGACCGGAGGAGGACATTGAAGACCGACGGACAGTCGGAGGAAGAGGACATCGCAGACCGATGAACCAGAGGAGGAAGAGGACATCTCAGGCCGATGGACCGAAGGAGGAAGAGGGCATCACAGACCGACGGACCTGAGGAGGACATCGCAGAGCGACGGACCGGAGGACATCGCAGACCGACGGACCGGAGGAGGGCATCGCAGACCGACGGACCAGAAGAGGACATCGCAGATGGACGGACCACAGGAGGACATCACAGACTGACGGACAGTCAGTGGAAGAGGACATAGCAGACCGACAGACCAGTGGAGGAAGAGGATAGCGCAGACCAACGGACTGGAGGAGATCGCAGACCGATGGACAGTCGGAGGAAGAGGACATAGCAGACCAACGGACTGGAAGAGGACATAGCAGACCAACGGACCGGAAGAGGACATCGCAGACCGACGGACCAGTGGAGGAAGAGGATAGCGCACACCAAAGGACCAATGGAGGACATCGCAGACCGACGGACAGTCGGAGGAAGAGGACATAGCAGACCGACAGACCGGAGAAGGAAGAGGACATCGTAGACCGACGGACTGGAAGAGGACATCGCAGACCGACAGACAGAGGAAGAGTACATCGCAGAACGACGAACTGAAGGAGTTAGAGGACAACGCAGACCGACGGACAAGAGGAGGAAGAGGACATTGCAGACCGACGGACAGGACGAAGAGGACAACGCAGAAAGAAGGACCTAAGGAGGAAGAGGACATCGCAGACCGACGGATAGGAGGAGGACATCGCAGACCGACGGACCAGAGGAGGACATTGCAGATCGACGGACTGGAGGAGGACATCACAGACCGACGGACCGGAGGAGGATATCGCAGACCCACGGACAATCGGAGGAAGAGGAGATCGCAGACCGACAGACCGGAAGAGGAAGAGGACATTGCAGACCGACGGACCAGTGGAGGAAGAGGACAGCGCACACCGAAGGACCAATGGAGGACATCGCAGACCGACGGACTGGAGGAGATCACAGACCGACAGACAGTCGGAGGAAGAGGACATAGCAGACCGACAGACCAGAGAAGGAAGAGGACATCGTAGACCGACGGACTGGAAGAGGACATCGCAGACCGACAGACAGAGGAAGAGGACATCGCAGACCGATAGAACGGAGGAGCAAGATAACATCGCAGACCGACGGACCGGAGAAGCAAGAGAACATCGCAAACCAACGAACGGGTGGAGGAAGAGGACAGCGCAGACCAGTGGACAAAAAGAGGACATCGTAGACCGCCGGACAGGAAGAGGACATCGCAGAACGAAGGACCAGAGGACCAAGAGAACATTGAAGACCGACAGACAGGTGGAGGTAGAGGACAGCGCAGACCGACGGACCAGTGGAGGAAGAGAATAGCGCAGTACGATGGACCAAAGGAGGACATCGCAGACCGACGGACCGGAGGAGGACATCGCAGACTGACGGTCAGTAGGAGGAAGAGGACATTGCAGATCGACAGACCAGAGGAGGAAGAGGGCATTGCAGACCGACGAACAGGACGAGTAAGAAGACATCACAGACAGATGGACCTAAAGAGGAAGGAGACATTGCAGACCGACGGACCAGAGGAACAAGAGGACATTGCAGTCCGACGGACCGGTGGAGGAAGAGCACAGCGCTGATCGATGGACCGGTGGAGGAAGAGGACAGCGCAGACTAACGGACAGGTGGAGGAAGAGGACAGCACAAACCGATGGACAGGAAGAGGACATCGTAGACCAACGTACCGGAGGAAGAGGACTTTGCAGACCGACGGACCAGAGGAGGACCTCGCAGACCGACGGACCGGAGGAGGACATCGCAGACCGACGGACCGGAGGAGGGCATCGCAGACCGACGGACCGGAAGAGGACATCGCAGATCGACGGACCACAGGAGGACATCACAGACTGATGGACAGTCAGTGGAAGAGGACATAGCAGACCGACGGACCAGTGGAGGAAGAGGACAACGCAACCCGACGGACTGGATGAGGAAGAAGACATCGTAGACTGACGGACCAGAGGAGGACATGGTAGACCGACGGACCGGAGGAGGACATTGAAGACCGACGGACAGTCGGAGGAAGAGGACATCGCAGACCGATGAACCAGAGGAGGAAGAGGACATCTCAGGCCGATGGACCGGAGGAGGAAGAGGGCATCACAGACCGACGGACCTGAGGAGGACATCGCAGAGCGACGGACCGGAGGAGGACATCGCAGACCGACGGACCGGAGGAGGGCATCGCAGACCGATGGACCGGAGGAGGGCATCGCAGACCGACGGACCGGAGGAGGGCATCGCAGACCGACGGACCAGAAGAGGACATCGCAGATGGACGGACCACAGGAGGACATCACAGACTGACGGACAGTCAGTGGAAGAGGACATAGCAGACCAACAGACCAGTGGAGGAAGAGGATAGCGCAGACCAACGGACTGGAGGAGATCGCAGACCGATGGACAGTCGGAGGAAGAGGACATAGCAGACCAACGGACTGGAAGAGGACATAGCAGACCAACGGACCGGAAGAGGACATCGCAGACCGACGGACCAGTGGAGGAAGAGGATAGCGCACACCAAAGGACCAATGGAGGACATCGCAGACCGACGGACAGTCGGAGGAAGAGGACATAGCAGACCGACAGACCGGAGAAGGAAGAGGACATCGTAGACCGACGGACTGGAAGAGGACATCGCAGACCGACAGACAGAGGAAGAGTACATCGCAGAACGACGAACTGAAGGAGTTAGAGGACAACGCAGACCGACGGACAAGAGGAGGAAGAGGACATTGCAGACCGACGGACAGGACGAAGAGGACAACGCAGAAAGAAGGACCTAAGGAGGAAGAGGACATCGCAGACCGACGGATAGGAGGAGGACATCGCAGACCGACGGACCAGAGGAGGACATTGCAGATCGACGGACTGGAGGAGGACATCACAGACCGACGGACCGGAGGAGGATATCACAGACCGACGGACCGGAGGAGGATATCGCAGACCCACGGACAATCGGAGGAAGAGGAGATCGCAGACCGACAGACCGGAAGAGGAAGAGGACATTGCAGACCGACGGACCAGTGGAGGAAGAGGACAGCGCACACCGAAGGACCAATGGAGGACATCGCAGACCGACGGACTGGAGGAGATCACAGACCGACAGACAGTCGGAGGAAGAGGACATAGCAGACCGACAGACCAGAGAAGGAAGAGGACATCGTAGACCGACGGACTGGAAGAGGACATCGCAGACCGACAGACAGAGGAAGAGGACATCGCAGACCGATAGAACGGAGGAGCAAGATAACATCGCAGACCGACGGACCGGAGAAGCAAGAGAACATCGCAAACCAACGAACGGGTGGAGGAAGAGGACAGCGCAGACCAGTGGACAAAAAGAGGACATCGTAGACCGCCGGACAGGAAGAGGACATCGCAGAACGAAGGACCAGAGGACCAAGAGAACATTGAAGACCGACAGACAGGTGGAGGTAGAGGACAGCGCAGACCGACGGACCAGTGGAGGAAGAGAATAGCGCAGTACGATGGACCAAAGGAGGACATCGCAGACCGACGGACCGGAGGAGGACATCGCAGACTGACGGTCAGTAGGAGGAAGAGGACATTGCAGATCGACAGACCAGAGGAGGAAGAGGGCATTGCAGACCGACGAACAGGACGAGTAAGAAGACATCACAGACAGATGGACCTAAAGAGGAAGGAGACATTGCAGACCGACGGACCAGAGGAACAAGAGGACATTGCAGTCCGACGGACCGGTGGAGGAAGAGCACAGCGCTGATCGATGGACCGGTGGAGGAAGAGGACAGCGCAGACTAACGGACAGGTGGAGGAAGAGGACAGCACAAACCGATGGACAGGAAGAGGACATCGTAGACCAACGTACCGGAGGAAGAGGACTTTGCAGACCGACGGACCAGAGGAGGACCTCGCAGACTGACAGATCAGAGCAGGAGGAGGTGGACCCACACCGACGGACCTGAAAAGGACATCGCAGATCGACAAACCAGTGGAGGAAGAGAACATCGCAGACCGACGGACCGGAGGAGGAAGGAGACATCATAGACCGACGGACCGGAGGGGGAAGAGGACATCGCAGACCGGAGGAGGAAGAGGACATCGCAGTCCGACGGACCGAAGGAGGAAGAGGACATCGCAGACCGACAGACAGGAGGAGGAAGAAGACATCACAGACCGATGTACCGGAGGAGGACATCACAGAATGACGGACCGGAGGAGGACATCGGAGACCGACGGACCGGAGGAGGACATCGCAGACCGATGGACAGTCGAAGGAAGAGGACAACGCAGACAGACGGACAAGATGAGGAATAGGACACTGCAGACCGACGGATCAGAGAAGGAAGAGGACAATGCAGACAGAAGGACCGGAGGAGGAAGAGAACATTGCAGACCGACGGACCGGAGGAGGAAGAGTACATCGCAGACAGACAGACCAAAGGAGGAAGAAGGCATCGAAGACCGACAGACAGGACGAGTAAGAGGACATTGCAGACAGAAGGACCTAAGGAGGACAGCACAGACGGACGGACAGGAGGAGGACATCGCAGACCGACAGACAGTCGGAGGAAGAAGACATCGCAGACCGACGGACAGGAGGAGGACATCGCAGACTGACAGACAGTCGGAGCAAGAAGACATCGCAGACCGAAGGACCGGTGGTGGAAGAGCACAGGGCAGACCGACGGACCAGTGGAGGAAGAGGATAGCTCAGACCGATGGACCGGAGGAGGACATTGCAGACCGACGGAAAGGAGGAGCAAGAGGTTATCGTAGACCATTGCACCGGAGGAGGAAGAGGACATTGCAGACCGACCAGAGGAGAACCTCGCAAAGTGACAGATCAGAGCAGGAGAAGGTGGATGCACACCGACGGACCAGAAAAGGACATCGAAACCGACAAACCAGTGGATGAAGAGAACATCGCAGAATGATGGATCGGAGGAGGAAGAGGACACCTCAGAACGATGGACAGGAGGAAGAGGACAAAGCAGACAGACGGACCGGAGGAACAGGACATCGCAGACTGACGGATCGGAGAAGGAAGAGGACATCACAGACAGACGGAGCGGAGGAGGAAATCGCAGACCTACGGACTGGAGGAGGAATAGGACATTGCAGACCGACAGATCGGAGGAGGAAGAGGAAAGCGTAGACCAATGGACCGGAGGAAGAAGAGGACAGCGCAGACCGACGGACTGGAGAAAAAAAGAGGACATTGCAGACCGACGGACTGCAGGAATAAGAGGACATTGCAGACCGACGGATCGGAGGAGGAAGAGGACAGCGCAGACCGATGGACTGGTGGAGGAAGAGGATAGAGCAGACCGACGGACCGGTGGATGAAGAGGACATCGCAGACCGAGGGACCGGAGGACAATGCAGACCGACGGACCAGAGGAGGACACCGCAGTTCGACGGTCTGGAGAAGAAAGAGGACATAGCAGAACGACGGACGGAAGGAGTAAGAGCACATCGCAGACCGACGGACAAGAGGAGGAAAAGGACATTGCAAACCGACGGACAGGACGAGGAAGAGGACATCGCAGACAGAAGTACCTAAGGAGGAAGAGGACATCGCAGACCGACGGATAGAAGGAGGACATCGCAGACCGATGGACCATAAAAGGACATCGCAGATCGACGGATCGGAGGAGGACATCGCAGACCGATGGACAGAAGGAGCAAGAGGACATTGCAGTCCGACGGACTGGAGGAGGAATAGGACAATTCAGACTGATGGACCGGTGGATGAAGAGAACATCGCAGACCGACATACCGGAGAAGGACTTCTCAGAGCGACTGACCGGAGGAGAACACCGCAGAGCGACGGATTGGATGTGGAAGAGGAAAATGCAGACCGACAGAATGGAGGAGGACATCGCAGAGCGACGGACCGGAGGAGGAAGAGGACACTGCAGACCGATGGACGGGAGGAGGACATTGCAGAAGGTGGAAGCACACCGATAGACCAGAAAAGGAGATCGCAGACCGACAAACCAGTGGAGGAAGAGAACATCGCAGAACGATGGACCGGAGGAGGAAGAGGACAGCCAGACCGATGGACTGGTGGATGAAGAGCACATCGCAGACCGACGGACCGGAGGAGGAAGAGTACATCGCAGACAGACAGACCAAAGGAGTTAGAAGGCATCGAAGACCGACGGACAGGACAAGAAAGAGGACATCGCAGACAGATGAACCTAAGGAGGACATCACAGACGTACGGACAGAGGAGGACATCTCAGACCGACAGACAGTCGGAGGAAGAAGACATCGCAGACCGACGGACAGGAGGAAGACATCGCAGCCCGACACACCGGAGGAGCAAGAAGACATCGCAGACCGACGGACCAGTGGAGGAAGAGCACAGCGTAGACCGACAGACCAGTGGAGGAAGAGCACAGCGCAGACCGACAGACCAGTGGAGGAAGAGGATAGCGCAGACCGATGGACCGGAGGAGGAAGAGGATAGCGCAGACCGATGGACCGGAGGAGGAAATTGCATAAGGTGGAAGCACACCGACAGACCAGAAAAGGACATCGCAGACCGACAAACCAGTGGAGGAAGTGAACATCGCAGAACGATGGACCGGAGGAGGAAGAGGACACCTCAGAACGATGGACAGAAGGAGAAAGAGGACAAAGCAGACAGACAGACCAGAGGAGGAAGAGGACATCGCAGACTGACTGACCGGAGGAGGAAGAGGATATCGCAGACAGACGGAGCGGAGGAGGATATCGCAGACCTACGGACTCGAGGAGGAATAGGACATTGCAGACCGACGGATCGGAGGAAGAAGAGGACATCGCAGAACGACGGACGGAAGGAGTTAGAGGACAACGCAGACCGACGGACAAGAGGAGGAAGAGGACATTGCAGACCGACGGACAGGACGAAGAGGACAACGCAGAAAGAAGGACCTAAGGAGGAAGAGGACATCGCAGACCGACGGATAGGAGGAGGACATCGCAGACCGACGGACCAGAGGAGGACATCGCAGATCGACGGACTGGAGGAGGACATCGCAGACCGACGGACCGGAGGAGGACATCGCAGACCCACGGACAATCGGAGGAAGAGGACATCGCAGACTGACAGACCGGAAGAGGAAGAGGACATTGCAGACAGACGGACCAGTGGAGGAAGAGGACAGCGCACACCGAAGGACCAATGGAGGACATCGCAGACCGACAGACAGTCGGAGGAAGAGGACATAGCAGACCAACAGACCAGAGAAGGAAGAGGACATCGTAGACCGACGGACTGGAAGAGGACATCGCAGACCGATAGAACGGAGGAGCAAGATAACATCGCAGACCGACGGACCGGAGAAGCAAGAGAACATCGCAAACCAACGGACGGGTGGAGGAAGAGGACAGCGCAGACCAATGGACAAAAAGAGGACATCGTAGACCGCCGGACAGGAACAGGACATCGCAGACCGACAGAGGAAGAGGACATTGCAGAACGAAGGACCAGAGGACCAAGAGAACATTGAAGACCGACAGACAGGTGGAGGTAGAGGACAGCGCAGACCGACGGACCAGTGGAGGAAGAGAATAGCACAGTACGATGGACCAAAGGAGGACATCGCAGACCGACGGACCGGTGGAGGACATCGCAGACTGACGGTCAGTAGGAGGAAGAGGACATCGCAGATCGACAGACCAGAGGAGGAAGAGGGCATTGCAGACAGACGAACAGGACAAGTAAGAAGACATCACAGACAGACGGACCTAAAGAGGAAGGAGACATTGCAGACCGACGGACCAGAGGAACAAGAGGACATTGCAGTTCGACGGACCGGTGGATGAAGAGCACAGCGCTGATCGACGGACCTGTGGAGGAAGAGGACAGCGCAGACTGACGGACAGGTGGAGGAAGAGGACAGCACAGACCGATGGACAGGAAGAGGACATCGTAGACCAACGTACCGGAGGAAGAGGACTTTGCAGAATGACGGACCAGAGGAGGACCTTGCAGACTGACAGATCAGAGCAGGAGGAGGTGGACCCACACCGACAAACCTGAAAAGGACATCGCAAATCGACAAACCAGTGGAGGAAGAGAACATCGCAGACCGACGGACCGGAGGAGGAAGAAGACATAGACCGACGGACCGGAGGGGGAAGAGGACATCGCAGACCGACAGACCGGAGGAGGAAGAGGACATCGCAGACCGACGGACAGGAGGAGGAAGAGGACATCACAGACCGATGTACCGGAGGAGGACATCGCAGAATGACGGACCGGAGGAGGACATCGGAGACCGACGGACCGGAGGAGGACATCGCAGACCGATGGACAGTCGGAAGAAGAGGACAACGCAGACAGACGGACAAGATGAGGAATAGGACATTGCAGACCGACGGATCGGAGAAGGAAGAGGACAACGCAGACAGAAGGACCGGAGGAGGAAGAGAACATCGCAGACCGACGGACCGGAGGAGGAAGAGTACATCGCAGACAGACAGACCAAAGGAGGAAGAAGGCATCGAAGACCGACAGACAGGACGAGTAAGAGGACATAGCAGACAGAAGGACCTAAGGCGGACAGCACAGACGGACGGACAGGAGGAGGACATAGCAGACCGACAGACAGTCGGAGGAAGAAGACATCGCAGACCGACGGACAGGAGGAGGACATCGCAGACAGACACACCGGAGGAGCAAGAAGACATCGCTGACCGAAGGACCGGTGGTGGAAGAGCACAGGGCAGATCGACGGACCAGTGGAGGAAGAGGATAGCTCAGACCGATGGACCGGAGGAGGAAGAGGATAGCTCAGACCGATGGACCGGAGGAGGACATTGCAGACCGACAGAAAGGAGGAGCAAGAGGTTATCGTAGACCAACGGACCGGAGGAGGAAGAGGACATTGCAGACCGACCAGAGGAGGACCTCGCAAAGTGACAGATCAGAGCAGGAGAAGGTGGATGCACACCGACGGACCAGAAAAGGACATCGAAACCGACAAACCAGTGGAGGAAGAGAACATCGCAGAATGATGGATCGGAGGAGGAAGAGGACACCTCAGAACGATGGACAGGAGGAAGAGGACAAAGCAGACAGACGGACCGGAGGAAGAGGACATCGCAGACTGACGGATCGGAGAAGGAAGAGGACATCACAGACAGACGGAGCGGAGGAGGAAATCGCAGACCTACGGACTGGAGGAGGAATAGGACATTGCAGACCGACGGACTGGAGAAAAAAGAGGACATTGCAGACCGACGGACTGCAGGAACAAGAGGACATTGCAGACCGACGGATCGGAGGAGGAAGAGGAAAGCGTAGACCAACGGACCGGAGGAGGAAGAGGACAGCGCAGACCGACGGACTGGAGAAAAAAGAGGACATTGCAGACCGACGGACTGCAGGAACAAGATGACATTGCAGACCGACGGATCGGAGGAGGAAGAGGACAGCGCAGACCGATGGACTGGTGGAGGAAGAGGATAGAGCAGACCGACGGACCGGTGGATGAAGAGGACATCGCAGACTGAGGGACCGGAGGACAATGCAGACCGACGGACCAGAGGAGGACACCGCAGTCCGACGGTCCGGAGAAGGAAGAGGACATCGCAGAACGACGGACGGAAGGAGTAAGAGCACATCGCAGACCGACGGACAAGAGGAGGAAAAGGACATTGCAGACCGACGGACAGGACGAGGAAGAGGACATCGCAGACAGAAGGACCTAAGGAGGAAGAGGACATCGCAGACCGACGGATAGAAGGAGGACATCGCAGACCGACGGACCAGAGGAGGACATCGCAGACCGATGGACCAAAGGAGCAAGAGGACATTGCAGTCCGATGGACCGGTGGAGGAAGGGCAAAGCACAGACTGATGGACAGGTGGAGAAAGAGGACAGTACAGACCGATGGACCGGAAGAGGACTTCGCAGACCGACAGACCGGAGGAGGAAGAGGACATCGCAGACCGACGGATAGGAGGAGGACATCGCAGACCGACGGACCAGAGGAGGACATCTCAGACCGAAGGAGGACATCGCAGACCGACGGACCGGAGGAGGACATCGCAGACCGACGGACCGGAGGAGGATATCGCAGACCCACGGACAGTCGGAGGAAGAGGACATCGCAGACCGGAGGAGGAAGAGGACATAACAGAACGATGGACAGAAGGTGTTAGAGCACAACGCAGATCGACGGACCGTTGGACGAAGAGGACATCGCAGACCGACGGACCGGAGGAGGAAGAGGACATCGCAGTTCGACGGACAGGAGGAGGAAAAGGACATCGCAGAGAGATGGACAGGAGGAGGAAGAGGACATCATAGATCGATGGATGGGAGGAGGACATCGCAGAACGACGGACCGGAGGAGGACATCGGAGACCGACGGACCGGTGGAGGACATCAGAGACCGACGGACCGGAGGAGGACATCGCAGACTGACGGACCGGTGGAGGACACCGGAATAGACAGACTGGAAGAGGAAGAGGATATGGCAGACCAACAGACAAGAGAAGAAAGAGGACATCGCAGTCAGACGGACCGGAGGAGGAAGAGGACATCGCAGAACAACGGACAAAAGGAGGAAGAGGACATTGCAGACCGACGGACAGGAGGAGGAAGAGTATATCGCAGACCAACAGACTAGAGCAGGAAGAGGGCATCGCAACCCAACGAACAGGACGAGTAAGAGGACATCACAGACAGACGGACCTAAGGAGGAAGAGGACATTCCAGACAGACGGACCAGAGGAGGACATCGCAGAACGACGGACCGAAGGAGGACATCACAGACCGTCGGACTGGAGGAGGACATCGAAGACCGACGGACAGTCGGAGGAAGAGGACATCGCAGACCTACAGACCAGAAGAGGAAGAAGACATAGCAGACCGACGGACCGGAAAAGCAACAGGACATCGCAGACCAACGGACCAGTGGAGGAAGAGCGCAGGGCAGATCGACGGACCGGTGGAGGAAGAAGATAGCGCAGACTGACGTATCGCTGGAGGAAGAGGACAGTGCAGACCGATGGAGCGGAGGAGGACATCGCAGACTGATGGACTGGAAGAGTAAGAGGACATTGTAGACCAACGGACCGGAGGAGGAAGAGGACCTGGCAGACCGAGAGATCAGAGCAGGAGGAGGTGGACGCACACCGACGGACCTGAAAGGTACATAGCAGACTGACAAACCAGTGGAGGAGAAGGAAGAGGACAGCGCAGTCCGATAGACTGGTGGAGGAAGAGGATAGAGCAGACTGACGGACTGGTGGATGAAGAGGACATCGCAGACCGAGGGACCGGAGAACAACGCAGACCACCGGACCAGAGGAGGACACCGCAGTCCGACGGTCCGGAGAAGGAAGAGGACATCGCGGAACGACGGACAAGAGGAGGAAAAGGACATTGCAGACCGACGGACAGGACGAGGAAGAGGACATCGCTGACAGAAGGACCTAAGGAGGAAGAGGACATCGCAGACCGACGGATAGAAGGAGGACATCGCAGACCGACGGACCAGAGGAGGACATCGCAGATCGACGGATCGGAGGAGGACATCGCAGACCGATGGACCGAAGGAGCAAGAGCACATTGCAGTCCGATGGACCGGTGGAGGAAGGGCACAGCGCAGACTGACGGACAGGTGGAGAAAGAGGACAGCACAGACCGATGGACCGGAAGAGGACTTCGCAGACCGACAGACCGGAGGAGGAAGAGGACAATTCAGACTGACAGACCGGTGGATGAAGAGAACATTGCAGACCGACAGACCGGAGAAGGACTTCTCAGAGCGACGGACCGGAGGAGAACACCGCATAGCGACGGATTGGATGTGGAAGAGGAAAATGCAGACCGACAGAATGGAGGAGGACATCGCAGAGCGATGGACCGAAGATAACCGCAGACCGATGGACAGGAGGAAGAAGAGGACATCAAAGAACGACAGACGGAAGGAGGAAGAGGAAAACGCAGACAGACAGAACGGAGGAGGAAGAGGACATCGCAGACCGACGGACAGGAGGAGGAAGAGGACACTGCAGACCGACGGATCGGAGGAGGAAGAGGACAGCGCAGACCGATGGACCGGAGGAGGACATTGCAGAAGGTGGAAGCACACCGTCAGACCAGAAAAGGAAATCGCAGATCGACAAACCAGTGGAGGAAGAGAACATCGCAGAACGATGGACCGGAGGAGGTAGAGGACAGCGCAGACCGATGGACTGGTGGATGAAGAGCACATCGCAGACCGACGGACCGGAGGAGGAAGAGTACATCGCAGACAGAAGAAGGCATCGAAGACCGACGGACAGGACAAGTAAGAGGACATCGCAGACAGATGAACCTAAGGAGGACATCACAGATGTACGGACAGAGGAGGACATCTCAGACCGACAGACAGTCGGAGGAAGAAGACATCGCAGACCGATGGACAGGAGGAGGACATCGCAGACCGACGGACCAGTGGAGGAAGAGCACAGCGCAGACCGACAGACCAGTGGAGGAAGAGGATAGCGCAGACCGATGGACCAGAGGAGGACATTGCAGAAGGTGGAAGCACACCGACAGACCAAAAAAGGACATCGCAGACCGACAAACCAGTGGAGGAAGAGAACATCGCAGAACGATGGAAGAAAGAGGACACCTCAGAATGATCGACAGAAGGAGAAAGAGGACAAAGTAGACAGACAGACCGGAGGAGGAAGAGGACATCGCAGACTGACTGACCGGAGGAGGAAGAGGATATCGCAGACAGACGGAGCGGAGGAGGACATCGCAGACCTACGGACTGGAGGATAAATAGGACATTGCAGACCGACGGATCGGAGAAAGAAGAGGACAGCGCAGCCCGATGGACTGGTGGAGGAAGAGGACAGAGCAGACTGACGGATTGGAGAAATAAGAGGACATTGCAGACCGACGGACTGAAGGAATAAGAGGACATTGCAGACCGACGGATCGGAGGAGGAAGAGGACAGCGCAGACCGATGGACTGATGGAGGAAGAGGATAGAGCAGACCGACGGACCGGTGGATGAAGAAGATATCGCAGACTGACGGACCGGAGGAGGACATCGCAGACCGACGGACCGGAGGAAGACATCGCAGATCGACGGACTGGAGGAGGACATCGCAGACCGACGGACCAGAGGAAGACATCGCAGATCGACGGACCAGAGGAAGACATCGCAGATCGACGGACTGGAGGAGGACATCGCAGACCGACGGACCAGAGGAAGACATCGCAGATCGACGGACCAGAGGAAGACATCGCAGATCGACGGACTGGAGGAGGACATCGCAGACCGACGGACCGGAGGAGGATATCGCAGACCCACGGACAGTCGGAGGAAGAGGACATCGCAGACCGACAGACTGGAGAAGGAAGAGGACATCACAGAACGATGGACAGAAGCTGTTAGAGCACAATGCAGATCGACGGACCGGAGGAGGAAAAGGACATCGCAGACCGACGGAACGGAGGAGGACATCGCAGACCGACGGACCGGAGGAGGACATCGCAGACCGACGGACCGGAGGAGGACACCACAGACCGACAGACCGGAGGAGGAAAAGGACACTGCAGACCAACGGATCGGAGGAGGAAGAGGACAGCGCACACCGATGGACTGGTGGAGGAAGAGGATAGAGCAGACCGGTGGATGAAGAGGACATCGCAGACCAACGGACCGGAGGACATCGCAGACCGACGACCAGAGGAGGACACCGCAGTCCGACTGTCCGGAGAAGGAAGAGGACATTGCAGAACGATGCACGGAAGGAGTTAGAGGACAATGTAAACCGACGGACAAGAGAAGGAAGAGGACATTGCAGACCGACAGACAGGACGAGGAAGAGGACATCGCAGAAAGAAGGACCTAAGGAGGAAGAGGACATCGCAGACCGACGGACCAGAGGAGGACATCGCAGACCGACGGACCAGAGGAGGACATCGCAGACCGACGGACCAGAGGAGGACATCGCAGACCGACGGACCGGAGGAGGACATCGCAGACCGACGGACCGGAGGAGGACATCGCAGATCCACGGACAGTCGGAGGAAGAGGACATCGCAGACCGACGGACCGGAGGAGGAAGAGGATAGCTCAGACCGATGGACCGGAGAAGGACATCGAAACCGACAAACCAGTGGAGGAAGAGAACATCGCAGAATTATGGATCGGAGGAGGAAGAGGACACCTCAGAACGATGGACAGGAGGAAGAGGACAAAGCAGACAGACGGACAGGAGGAAGAGGACATCGCAGACTGACGGATCGGAGAAGGAAGAGGACATCACAGACAGACGGAGCGGAGGAGGAAATCGCAGACCTACGGACTGGAGGTGGAATAGGACATTGCAGACCGACAGATCGGATGAGGAAGAGGAAAGCGTAGACCAACGGACCGGAGGAGGAAGAGGACAGCGCAGACCGACGGACTGGAGAAAAAAGAGGACATTGCAGACCGACGGACTGCAGGAATAAGAGGACATTGCAGACCGATGGACGGAAGGAGTAAGAGCACATCGCAGACCGACGGACAAGAGGAAGAAAAGGACATTGCAGACCGACACACCGGAGGAGCAAGAATCATAGAATCATAGAATCATAGAATCGTAGAGTTGGAAGGGACCTCCTGGGCCATCTGGTCCAACCCCCTGCTCAAAGCAGGATTCGCTAAATCATCCCAGTCAGATGTCTGTCCAGCCTCTGTTTGAAGACTTCCATTGAAGGAGAACTCACCACTTCTCGTGGCAGCCTGTTCCACTCATTGATCACTCTAACTGTCAAAAAGTTTTTTCTAATATCTAATCTGTGTCTCTTCCCATTCAGTTTCATCCCATTGCTTCTAGTCTTTCCTTGTGCAAATGAGAATAAAGTTGATCCTTCTACAATGTGACAGCCCTTTAGATATTTGTAGACAGCTATTAAGTCTCCTCTCAGTCTTCTCTTTTGCAAACTAAACATTCCCAAATCCTGCAACCTTTCCTCATAAGACAGGGTTTGCAGACCGGTCACCATTCTGGTCGCTCTTTTCTGAACTTGCTCCAGTTTGTTGATGTCTTTTTTAAAATGTGGTGCCCAAAACTGGACACAATATTCCAGATGAGGTCTGACCAAAGAGGAGTAGAGGGAAATAATGACTTCACGTGATCTAGACTGTATGCTTCTGTTAATACATCCTAGAATTGCATTTGCCTTTTTTGCTGCTGCATCACACTGTTGACTCATATTCAGTCTGTGATCTATTAGTATACCCAAGTCTTTTTCACATGTGCTGTCACTTAGCCCTATTCCTCCCATTCTATATATGCTTTTTTCATTTTTATTGCCCAGATGTAGTACTTTGCATTTCTCCCTGTTAAAAACCATTCTGTTAGTTGCTGCCCACTTCTCCAGTTTATTTAAATCTTTTTGAATCCTCTCTCTCTCTTCTCTAGTATTAGCTATCCCTCCTAGCTTTGTGTCATCAGCAAATTTAATCAGTTTACCCTCAATTCCTTCATCTAAATCGTTGATAAAGATGTTGAACAATACAGGGCCCAGGACAGAGCCCTGTGGTACCCCACTTGAGACATTCTTCCAACTGGATGTGCAGCCATTTACGACCACTCTTTGGGTCCGATCACTAAGCCAGACTAAGAAGACATCGCAGACCGACACACCGGAGGAGCAAGAAGACATCGCAGACCGACGGACCAGTGGAGGAAGAGCACAGCGCAGACCGACAGACCAGTGGAGGAAGAGGATAGCGCAGACCGATGGACCGGAGGAGGACATTGCAGAAGGTGGAAGCACACCGACAGACCAGAAAAGGACATCGCAGACCGACAAACCAGTGGAGGAAGAGAACATCGCAGAACGATGGACCGGAGGAGGAAGAGGACACCTCAGAACGATGGACAGAAGGAGAAAGAGGACAAAGCAGACAGACAGACTGGAGGAGGAAGAGGATATTGCAGACAGACGGAGCGGAGGAGGACATCGCAGACCTACGGACTCGAGGAGGAATAGGACATTGCAGACCGACGGATCGGAGGAAGAAGAGGACAGCGCAGCCCGATGGACTGGTGGAGGAAGAGGACATTGCAGACTGACGGACTGAAGGAATAAGAGGACATTGCAGACCGACGGATCGGAGGAGGAAGAGGATAGAGCAGACCGACGGACCGGTGGATGAAGAAGACATCGCAGACGATGGACCGGAGGAGGACATCGCAGACCGACGGACCGGAGGAGGACACCGCAGACCGACGGACCGGAGGAGGAAGAGGACATCGCAGAACGACGGACGGAAGGAGTTAGAGGACGACGCAGACCGACGGACAAGAGGAGGAAGAGGACATTGCAGACCGACGGACAGGACGAAGAGGACAACGCAGAAAAAAGGACCTAAGGAGGAAGAGGACATCGCAGACCGCCGGATAGGAGGAGGACATCGCAGACCGACGGACCAGAGGAGGACATCGCAGATCAACGGACTGGAGGAGGACATCGCAGACCGACGGACCAGAGGAGGACATCGCAGACCCACGGACAATCGGAGGAAGAGGACATCGCAGACCGACAGACCGGAAGAGGACATTGCAGACCGACGGACCAGTGGAGGAAGAGGACAGCGCACACCGAAGGACATCGCAGACCGACGGACTGGAAGAGGACATCACAGACCGACAGACAGAGGAAGAGGACATCGCAGACCGATAGAACGGAGGAGCAAGATAACATCGCAGACCGACGGACCGGAGAAGCAAGAGAACATCGCAAACCAACGGACGGGTGGAGGAAGAGGACAGCGCAGACTAGTGGACTAAAAGAGGACATCGGAGACCGCCGGACAGGAAGAGGACATTGCAGACCGACAGAGGAAGAGGACATTGCAGAACGACGGACCAGAGGACTAAGAGAACATTGAAGACCGACGGACAGATGGAGGTAGAGGACAGCGCAGACCGACGGACCAGTGGAGGAAGAGAATAGCGCAGTACGATGGACCAAAAGGAGGACATCGCAGACCGACGGACCGGAGGAGGACATCGCAGACTGACGGTCAGTAGGAGGAAGAGGACATCGCAGATCGACAGACCAGAGGAGGAAGAGGGCATTGCAGACCGACGGACAGGACAAGTAAGAGGACATCGCAGACAGATGAACCTAAGGAGGACATCACAGACGTACGGACAGAGGAGGACATCTCAGACCGACAGACAGTCTGAGGAAGAAGACATCGCAGACCGACGGACAGGAGGAAGACATCGCAGCCCGACACACCGGAGGAGCAAGAAGACATCGCAGACCGACGGACCAGTGGAGGAAGAGCACAGCGCAGACCGACAGACCAGTGGAGGAAGAGGATAGCGCAGACCGATGGACCGGAGGAGGAAGAGGATAGCGCAGACCGATGGACCGGAGGAGGACATTGCAGAAGGTGGAAGCACACCGACAGACCAGAAAAGGACATCGCAGACCGACAAACCAGTGGAGGAAGAGAACATCGCAGAACGATGGACAGAAGGAGAAAGAGGACAAAGCAGACAGACAGACCAGAGGAGGAAGAGGACATCGCAGACTGACTGACTGGAGGAGGGAGAGGATATCGCAGACAGACGGAGCGGAGGAGGACATCGCAGACCTACGGACTCGAGGAGGAATAGGACATTGCAGACCGACGGATCGGAGGAAGAAGAGGACAGCGCAGACTGACTGACCGGAGGAGGGAGAGGATATCGCAGACAGACGGAGCGGAGGAGGACATCGCAGACCTACGGACTGGAGGTGGAATAGGACATTGCAGACCGACAGATCGGATGAGGAAGAGGAAAGCGTAGACCAACGGACCGGAGGAGGAAGAGGACAGCGCAGACCGACGGACTGGAGAAAAAAGAGGACATTGCAGACCGACGGACTGCAGGAATAAGAGGACATTGCAGACCGATGGACGGAAGGAGTAAGAGCACATCGCAGACCGACGGACAAGAGGAAGAAAAGGACATTGCAGACCGACACACCGGAGGAGCAAGAAGACATCGCAGACCGACACACCGGAGGAGCAAGAAGACATCGCAGACCGACGGACCAGTGGAGGAAGAGCACAGCACAGACCGACATACCAGTGGAGGAAGAGGATAGCGCAGACCGATGGACCGGAGCAGGAAGAGGATAGCGCAGACCGATGGACCGGAGGAGGACATTGCAGAAGGTGGAAGCACACCGACAGACCAGAAAAGGACATCGCAGACCGACAAACCAGTGGAGGAAGAGAACATCGCAGAACGATGGACCGGAGGAGGAAGAGGACACCTCAGAACGATGGACAGAAGGAGAAAGAGGACAAAGCAGACAGACAGACTGGAGGAGGAAGAGGACATCGCAGACTGACTGACCGGAGAAGGAAGAGGATATTGCAGACAGACGGAGCGGAGGAGGACATCGCAGACCTACGGACTCGAGGAGGAATAGGACATTGCAGACCGACGGATCGGAGGAAGAAGAGGACAGCGCAGCCCGATGGACTGGTGGAGGAAGAGGACAGAGCAGACTGACGGACTGGAGAAATAAGAGGACATTGCAGACCGACGGACTGAAGGAATAAGAGAACATTGCAGACCGACGGATCGGAGGAGGAAGAGGACAGCGCAGACCGATGGACTGATGGAGGAAGAGGATAGAGCAGACCGACGGACCGGTGGATGAAGAAGACATCGCAGACCGACGGACCGGAGAAGGACATCGCAGACCGACGGACAGGAGGAGGACACCGAAGACCGACGGTCCGGAGAAGGAAGAGGACATCGCAGAACGACGGACGGAAGGAGTTAGAGGACAACGCAGACCGACGGACAAGAGGAGGAAGAGGACATTGCAGACCGACGGACAGGACGAAGAGGACAACGCAGAAAGAAGGACCTAAGGAGGAAGAGGACATCGCAGACCGCCGGATAGGAGGAGGACATCGCAGACCGACGGACCGGAGGAGGATATCGCAGACCCACGGACAATCGGAGGAAGAGGACATCGCAGACCGACAGACCGGAAGAGGAAGAGGACATTGCAGACCGACGGACTGGAGATCACAGACCGACAGACAGTCGGAGAAAGAGGACATAGCAGACCGACAGACCAGAAAAGGAAGAGGACACCGTAGACCGACGGACTGGAAGAGGACATCGCAGACCGACAGACAGAGGAAGAGGACATCGCAGACCGATAGAACGGAGGAGCAAGATAACATCGCAGACCGACGGACCGGAGAAGCAAGAGAACATCGCAAACCAACGGACGGGTGGAGGAAGAGGACAGCGCAGACTAGTGGACAAAAAGAGGACATCGGAGACCGCCGGACAGGAAGAGGACATTGCAGACCGACAGAGGAAGAGGACATTGCAGAACGACGGACCAGAGGACTAAGAGAACATTGAAGACCGACGGACAGGTGGAGGTAGAGGACAGCGCAGACCGACGGACCAGTGGAGGAAGAGAATAGCGCAGTACGATGGACCAAAAGGAGGACATCGCAGACCGACGGACCGGAGGAGGACATCGCAGACTGACGGTCAGTAGGAGGAAGAGGACATCGCAGATCGACAGACCAGAGGAGGAAGAGGGCATTGCAGACCGACGGACAGGACAAGTAAGAGGACATCGCAGACAGATGAACCTAAGGAGGACATCACAGACGTACGGACAGAGGAGGACATCTCAGACCGACAGACAGTCGGAGGAAGAAGACATCGCAGACCGACGGACAGGAGGAAGACATCGCAGCCCGACACACCGGAGGAGCAAGAAGACATCGCAGACCGACGGACCAGTGGAGGAAGAGCACAGCGCAGACCGACAGACCAGTGGAGGAAGAGGATAGCGCAGACCGATGGACCGGAGGAGGAAGAGGATAGCGCAGACCGATGGACCGGAGGAGGACATTGCAGAAGGTGGAAGCACACCGACAGACCAGAAAAGGACATCACAGACCGACAAACCAGTGGAGGAAGAGAACATCGCAGAACGATGGACCGGAGGAGGAAGAGGACACCTCAGAACGATGGACAGAAGGAGAAAGAGGACAAAGCAGACAGACAGACCAGAGGAGGAAGAGGACATCGCAGACTGACTGACCGGAGGAGGGAGAGGATATCGCAGACAGACGGAGCGGAGGAGGACATCGCAGACCTACGGACTCGAGGAGGAATAGGACATTGCAGACCGACGGACAAGAGGAGGAAGAGGACATTGCAGACCGACGGACAGGACAAAGAGGACAACGCAGAAAGAAGAACCTAAGGAGGAAGAGGACATCGCAGACCGACGGATAGGAGGAGGACATCGCAGACCGACGGACCAGAGGAGGACATCGCAGATCGACTGACTGGAGGGGGACATCGCAGACCGACGGACCGGAGGAGGATATCGCAGACCCACGGACAATGGGAGGAAGAGGACATCGCAGACCGACAGACCGGAGGAGGAAGAGGACATCACAGAACGATGGACAGAAGCTGTTAGAGCACAACACAGATCGACGGACCGGAGGAGGAAGAGGACATCCCAGACTGACGGACCGGAGGAGGACACCGCAGTATGACAGACCGGAAGAAGAAGAGGATATGGCAGACCAACAGACAAGAGGAGAAAGAGGACATCGCAGTCAGACGGACCGGAGGAGGAAGAGGACATCGCAGAACGACGGACAAAAGGAGGAAGAGGACATTGCAGACCGACGGACAGTCGGAGGAAGAGGACATTGCAGACCTACAGACCAGAAGAGGAAGAAGACATAGCAGACCGACGGACCGGAAAAGCAACAGGACATCGCAGACCAACGGACCAGTGGAGGAAGAGCGCAGGGCAGATCGACGGACCGGTGGAGGAAGAAGATAGCGCAGACTGATGTATCGCTGGAGGAAGAGGACAGTGCAGACCGATGGAGCGGAGGAGGACATCGCAAATGGACTGGAAGAGTAAGAGGACATTGTAGACCAACGGACCGGAGGAGGAAGAGGACCTGGCAGACCGAGAGATCAGAGAAGGAGGAGATGGACGCACACCGACGGACCAGAAAGGTACATAGCATACCGACAAACCAGTGGAGAAGGAAGAGGACAGCGCAGTCCGATGGACTGGTGGAGGAAGAGGACAGAACAGACCGACGAACCGGTGGATGAAGAAGACATCGCAGACCGACTGACCGGAGGAGGACAAAGCAGATCGACGAATCAGAAAAAGATATCGCAGACAGACGTACCGGAGGAGGACTTCGCAAACCGAAGCACAGGAGGAGTACATCGCACAATGACGGACTGGAGGAGGAAGAGGACAGCGTAGACCAACGGACAGTAGGAGAAAGAGGATATCGCAAACCGACAGACCGGAGGAGGAAGAGGACTTTGTAGACCGAAGAATCGGAGGAGGAAGAGGACAGCGCAGACCAATGGACTGGAGAAGGAAGAGGACAAAGCAGACCGACGGACCGGTGGATAAAGAGGACATTGCAGACCAACGGACGGTAGGAGGATACCGCAGTCCGACAGACTGGAGGAGAAAGAGGACATCGCAGAACGATGGACCCAAGGAAGAAGAGGACATCGCAGACCGAAGGATCGGAGGAGGAAGAGGACATCGGAGAACGATTGGCAAGAGGAGGAAGAGGACATTGCAGACCAACGGACAGGAGAAGGAAGAGTACATTGCAGACCGACGGACCGGAGGAGGACACCGCAGACCGACGGACCGGAGGAGGAAGAGGACATAGCAGAACAAAGGACGGAAGGAGGAAGAGGACATTTCCTCCTCCATTCTGTCGGTCTGCGATGTCCTCTTCCTCCTCCTCCGCTTTGTCGGTCTGCAGAGGACATCGCAGACTGGTGGAACGGAGAAAGAGGACATCGCAGACCGACGGACCGGAGGAGGAGGAAGACACTGACGACCAAGAGACCAGTGGAGGAAGAGGACAGTGCAGACCGAAGGACCGGTGGATGAAGAGGACATCGCAGACCGACAGACTGGACGAGGACATCGCGGAGCGAAGGACCGAAGGAGGACATCGCAAACCGACGGACAGGAGGATGACATAGCAGACCGACGGACCGGAGGAGGACATCGAAGACCGACGGACAGGAGGAAGAAGAGATCGCAGACCTCCGGACCGCACGAGGACATCGCGGACCGAAGGACCGAGGAGGACTCGCAGAACGACGGATCGGAGGATGACATAGCAGACCGATGGACAGTCAGAGGAAGAGGACATCACAGACCGACGGATCGGTGGAGGAAGAGGACAGTGCAGACCGATCGATCGGTAGATGAAGAGGACATCGCAGACAGACGGACCGGAGAAGGGCATCGGAAACCGACAGACCGGAGGAGGACATCGCAGACCGACGGAACGGTGGATGAAGAGTACATCGCACACTAACGGACTGGAGGAGGAAGAGGACAGCGTAGACCAACGGACCGGAGGAGGAAGAGGACAGCGTAGACTAACAGACCGGAGGAGGAAGAGGACATCCCAGACCGTCAGACCTGAGGAGGAAATCGTAGACCGACGGACTGGAGTAGGGCACCGCAGTCCGAGGGAGCGGAGGAGGAAGAGGACATCGCAGAACAACGGACAGAAGGAGGAAGAGGACAACGCAAACCGATGGACAAAAAGAGGAAGAGGACATTGTAGACCGACGGACCTGAGGAGGAAGAGGACATTGCAGACCGACAGACCAAAGGAGGAAGAGCGCATCGCAGACCGACGAACAGAACGAGTAAGAGAACATCACAGACAGACGGAACTAAGGAGGAAAAAGAAATCGCAGACCGACGGACTGGAGGAGGACATCGCAGACCGACGGTCCGAAGGAGGACATCGCAGAATGACCGACCTGAGGAGAACATCAGAGACCGACAGACCGGAGGAAGACATCGCAGACTGACGAACAGGAGGAGGACATCGCAGACCGATGGTCAGTCGGAGGAAGAGGACATCGCAGACTGACGGATAAGAGGAGGAAGAGGACATTGCAGACAGACGAACCGGAGAAGGAAAAGGACATCGCAGGCCGACGGACCGGTGGATGAAGAGGACATCGCAAACCGACGGACCGGAGGAGGACATCGCAGAGCGACGGAACGAAGGAGGACATCGCAGACCGACAGACTGTAGGAGGAATTTGACATCGCAGACCAACGGACCAAAGGAGGAATGGGATATCGCAGACCAACGGACCAGAGAAGGACAACGCAGACAAGAAGAGGACATCCCAAACCAACTGACCGGAGATGGAAGAAGACATCGCAGACCAATGGACCAGAGGAGGAAGAGGACATCCCAAACCAGAGGAGCACCTTGTCCACTGACAGATCAGAGCAGGAGAAGGTGGATGCACACCAACGGACCAGAAAAGTACATCGCAGACCGATAGACAGGTGGAGGAAGAGAACATCGCAGACTGACGGACCAGAGGAGGACATAGCAGAATGACGGACTGAAGGAGGACATCACAGACCGATGGACAGTCAGAGCAAGAGGGTATCGCAGACCGATGGACCAGAGGAGGAAGAGGACATCGCAGAACGATGGACCAGAGGACCAAGAGAACATTGAAGACCGACGGACAGGTGGAGGAAGAGGACAGCGCAGACCGACGGACCAGTGGAGGAAGAGAATAGCTCAGTATGATGGACCAAAGGAGGACATCGCAGACTGACGGACCGGAGGAGGACATCGTAGACCAACGGTCAGTAGGAGGAAGAGGACATCGCAGATTGACAGACCAGAGGAGGAAGAGGGCATTGCAGACCGACGAACAGGACGAGTAAGAGGACATCTCAGACAGACGGACCTAAGGAGGAAGAGGACATCGCAGACCGACGGACCGGAGGAGGACATCACAGACCGAGAGACCGGAGGAGGACAACGCAAACCGAAGGACAGTCGGAGGAAGAAGACCTCGCAGACCGACGGACAGGAGGAGGACATCGCAGACCAACACACCGGAGGAGCAAGAAGACATCGCAGACTGATGGAACGGTGGAAGAAGAGCACAGACCGACGGACCAGTGGAGGAAGAGGATAGCGCAGACCGATGGACCGGTGGAGGAAGAGGACAGCGCAGACCGACGGACAGTAGGAGGAAGAGGACATCGCAGATCGACAGACCAGAGGTGGAAGGGGGCATCACAGACCGACGAACAGGACGAGTAAGAGGACATCACAGACAGACGGACCTAAGGAGGAAGATGACTTCGCAGACCGACGGACCGGAGGAGCAAGAGGACATTGCAGTCCGACGGACCGGTGGAGGAAGAGCACAGCGCAGATCGACAGACCGGTGGAGGAAGAGGACAGCGCAGACTGACGGACAGGTGGAGGAAGAGGACAGCACAGACCGATGGACTGGAAGAGGAAGAGGACATTGTAGACCAACGTACCGGAGGAGGAAGAGGACTTCGCAGACCGACGGACCAGAGGAGGACTTCGCAAACCGACAGATCAGAGCAGGAGGAAGTGGACCCACACCGACGGACCAGAAAAGGACATCGCAGACCGACAAACCAGTGGAGGGAGAGAACATAGCAGACCGACGGACCGGAGAAGAACATCGCAGAGCAACGGACTGGAGGAGGAAGAGGAAAACGCAGACCGACAGAATGGAGGAGGACATCGCAGAGCGACGGACCGGAGGAGTACATCACAGAGCGACGGACTGTAGGAGAAAACCGCAGACCGATGGACTGGAGGAGGAAGAGGACATCGCAGAACAACGGACCGAAGGAGGAAGAGGACATCGCAGACCGACGGACCGGAGGAGGAAGAGGACACTGCAGACCGAAGGATCGGAGGAAGAAGAGGACAGCGCAGACCGATGGACCGGAGGAGGAAGAGTACATCGCAGACAGACAGACCAAAGGAGGAAGAAGGCATCGAAGACCGACGGACAGGACGAGTAAGAGGACATCGCAGACAGACAGACCTAAGGAGGACATCACAGATGGACGGACAGGAGGAGGACGTCGCAGACCGACAGACAGTCGGAGGAAGAAGACATCGCAGACCGACGGACAGGAGGAGGACATCGCAGACTGACACACCGGAGGAGCAAGAAGACATCACAGACCGAAGGACCGGTGGAGGAAGAGCACAGTGCAGACCAACGGACCAGTGGAGGAAGAGGATAGCGCAGACCGATGGACCAGAGGAGTTAGAGGATAGCACAGACCGATGGACAGGAGGACATTGCAGACAGACGGAAAAGAGGAGGAAGAAGTTATCGTAGACCAACGGACCGGAGGCGGAAGAGGACATTGCAGACCGACCGACTAGAGGAGGACCTCGCAAAGTGACAGATCAGAGCAAGAGAAGGTGGACGCACACCGACGGACCAGAAAAAGACATCGCAGACCGACAAACCAGTGGAGGAAGAGAAAATCACAGAACGATGGACCGGAGGAGGAAGAGAACACCTCAGAACGATGGACAGAAGAAGGAAGAGGACAAAGCAGACAGACGGACCGGAGGAGGAAGAGGACATCGTAGACTGACGGACCGGAGGAGGAAGAGGACATCGCAGACTGACAGACAATCGGAGGAAGAGGACAACGCAGACCGACGGACAAAAGGAGAAAGAGGACATCGCAAACAGATGGACCGGAGGAGGACATCGCAGACCGACAGACCAAAGGAGGACATCGCAGACCGACTGACACCAGGAGGACATCACAGACCAACGGACCAGAAAAGGACATCGCAGACCGACAGACAGCTGGAGGAAGAGAACATCGCAGACTGACGGACCAGAGGAGGACATCGCAGACCGACAGAAAGGTAGAGGAAGAGGACATCGCAGACCGACTGACCGTAGGAGGACAACGCAGATCGACGAATCAGAAAAAGATATCGCAGACAGACGTACCGGAGGAGGACTTCGCAAACCGAAGCACAGGAGGAGTACATCGCACAATGACGGACTGGAGGAGGAAGAGGACAGCGTAGACCAACGGACAGTAGGAGAAAGAGGATATCGCAGACCGACAGACCGGAGGAGGAAGAGGACATTGCAGACCGAAGAATCGGAGGAGGAAGAGGACAGCGCAGACCAATGGACTGGAGAAGGAAGAGGACAAAGCAGACCGACGGACCGGTGGATAAAGAGGACATTGCAGACCAACGGACGGTAGGAGGATACCGCAGTCCGACAGACTGGAGGAGAAAGAGGACATCGCAGAACGATGGACCCAAGGAAGAAGAGGACATCGCAGACCGAAGGATCGGAGGAGGAAGAGGACATCGGAGAACGATTGGCAAGAGGAGGTAGAGGACATTGCAGACCAACGGACAGGAGAAGGAAGAGTACATTGCAGACCGACGGACCGGTAGATGAAGAGGACATCGCAGACCGATGGACCGGAGGAGGACACCGCAGACCGACAGACCGGAGGAGGAAGAGGACATAGCAGAACAAAGGACGGAAGGAGGAAGAGGACATTTCCTCCTCCATTCTGTCGGTCTACGATGTCCTCTTCCTCCTCCTCCGTTTTGTCGGTCTGCAGAGGACATCGCAGACCGGTGGAACGGAGAAAGAGGACATGGCAGACCGACGGACCGGAGGAGGAGGAAGACACTGCCGACCAAGAGACCAGTGGAGGAAGAGGAAAGTGCAGACCGAAGGACCGGTGGATGAAGAGGACATCGCAGACCGACAGACTGGACGAGGACATCGCGGAGCGAAGGACCGAAGGAGGACATCGCAAACCGACGGACAGGAGGATGACATAGCAGACCGACGGACCGGAGGAGGACATCGAAGACCGACGGACAGGAGGAAGAAGAAGAGATCGCAGACCTCCGGACCGGACGAGGACATCGCGGACCGAAGGACCGAGGAGGACTCGCAGAACAACGGATCGGAGGATGACATAGCAGACCGATGGACAGTCAGAGGAAGAGGACATCACAGACCGACGGATCGGTGGAGGAAGAGGACAGTGCAGACCGACCGATCGGTACATGAAGAGGACATCGCAGACAGACGGACCGGAGAAGGGCATCGGAAACCGACAGACCGGAGGAGGACATCGCAGACCGACGGAACGGTGGATGAAGAGGACATCGCAGACCGACGGACCGGAGGAGGACACCGCAGTCCGACGGACTGGAGGAAGAGGACATCGCAGACCGATGGACGGAAGGAGGAAGAGGACAACGCAGACCGACGGACAAAAGGAGGAAGAGGACAACGCAGACCGACGGACAAAAGGAGGAAGAGGACATCACAGACCGATGGATCGGGGGAAGACTTCGCAGACCGACGGACAGAAAGAGTACATCGCACACTAACGGACTGGAGGAGGAAGAGGACAGCGTAGACCAACGGACCGGAGGAGGAAGAGGACAGCGTAGACTAACGGACCGGAGGAGGAAGAGGACATCCCAGACCGGAGGAGGAAATCGTAGACCGACGGACTGGAGTAGGGCACCGCAGTCCGAGGGAGCGGAGGAGGAAGAGGACATCGCAGAACAACGGACGGAAGGAGGAAGAGGACAACGCAAACCGATGGACAAAAAGAGGAAGAGGACATTGTAGACCGACGGACCTGAGGAGGAAGAGGACATTGCAGACCGACAGACCAAAGGAGGAAGAGCGCATCGCAGACCGACGAACAGAACGAGTAAGAGGACATCACAGACAGACGGAACTAAGGAGGAAAAAGAAATCGCAGACCGACGGACTGGAGGAGGACATCGCAGACCGACGGACCGAAGGAGTACATCGCAGAATGACCGACCTGAGGAGAACATCGGAGACCGACGGACCTTGAGGAAGACATCGCAGACTGACGAACAGGAGGAGGACATCGCAGACCGATGATCAGTCGGAGGAAGAGGACATCGCAGACTGACGGATAAGAGGAGGAAGAGGACATTGCAGACAGACGAACCGGAGAAGGAAAAGGACATCGCAGGCCGACGGACCGGTGGATGAAGAGGAAATCGCAAACCGACGGACCGGAGGAGGACATCGCAGAGCGACGGAACGAAGGAGGACATCGCAGACCGACAGACTGTAGGAGGAATTTGACATCGCAGACCAACGGACCAAAGGAGGAATGGGATATCGCAGACCAACGGACCAGAGAAGGACAACGCAGACAAGAAGAGGACATCCCAAACCAACTGACCGGAGATGGAAGAAGACATCGCAGACCAATGGACCAGAGGAGGAAGAGGACATCCCAAACCAGAGGACCAGAGGAGCACCTTGCCCACTGACAGATCAGAGCAGGAGAAGGTGGATGCACACCAACGGACCAGAAAAGTACATCGCAGACCGATAGACAGGTGGAGGAAGAGAACATCGCAGACTGACGGACCAGAGGAGGACATAGCAGAATGACGGACTGAAGGAGGACATCACAGACCGATGGACAGTCAGAGCAAGAGGGTATCGCAGACCGATGGACCAGAGGAGGAAGAGGACATCGCAGAACGATGGACCAGAGGACCAAGAGAACATTGAAGACCGACGGACCAATGGAGGAAGAGAATAGCTCAGTATGATGGACCAAAGGAGGACATCGCAGACTGACGGACCGGAGGAGGACATCGCAGACCAACGGTCAGTAGGAGGAAGAGGACATCGCAGATTGACAGACCAGAGGAGGAAGAGGGCATTGCAGACCGACGAACAGGACGAGTAATAGGACATCTCAGACAGACGGACCTAAGGAGGAAGAGGACATCGCAGAGCGACGGACCGGAGGAGGACATCACAGACCGAGAGACCGGAGGAGGACAACGCAAACCAAAGGACAGTCGGAGGAAGAAGACCTCGCAGACCGACGGACAGGAGGAAGACATCGCAGACCAACACACCGGAGGAGCAAGAAGACATCGCAGACTGACGGACCGGTGGAAGAAGAGCACAGACCGACGGACCAGTGGAGGAAGATGATAGCGCAGACCGATGGACCGGTGGAGGAAGAGGACAGCGCAGACCGACGGACAGTAGGAGGAAGAGGACATCGCAGATCGACAGAGCAGAGGTGGAAGGGGGCATCACAGACCGACGAACAGGATGAGTAAGAGGACATCACAGACAGATGGACCTAAGGAGGAAGAAGACTTCGCAGACCGACGGACCGGAGGAGCAAGAGGACATTGCAGTCCGACGGACCGGTGGAGGAAGAGCACAGCACAGATCGACAGACCGGTGGAGGAAGAGGACAGCGCAGACTGACGGACAGGTAGAGGAAGAGGACAGCACAGACCGATGGACTGGAAGAGGAAGAGGACATTGTAGACCAACGTACCGGAGGAGGAAGAGGACTTCGCAGACCGACGGACCAGAGGAGGACTTCGCAAACCGACAGATGAGAGCAGGAGGAAGTGGACCCACACCGACGGACCAGAAAAGGACATCGCAGACCGACAAACCAGTGGAGGAAGAGAATAGCTCAGTATGATGGACCAAAGGAGGACATCGCAGACTGACGGACCGGAGGAGGACATCGCAGACCAACGGTCAGTAGGAGGAAGAGGACATCGCAGATTGACAGACCAGAGGAGGAAGAGGGCATTGCAGACCGACGAACAGGACGAGTAATAGGACATCTCAGACAGACGGACCTAAGGAGGAAGAGGACATCGCAGACCGACGGACAGGAGGAAGACATCGCAGACCAACACACCGGAGGAGCAAGAAGACATCGCAGACTGACGGACCGGTGGAAGAAGAGCACAGACCGACGGACCAGTGGAGGAAGATGATAGCGCAGACCGATGGACCGGTGGAGGAAGAGGACAGCACAGACCGACGGACAGTAGGAGGAAGAGGACATCGCAGATCGACAGAGCAGAGGTGGAAGGGGGCATCACAGACCGACGAACAGGACGAGTAAGAGGACATCACAGACAGACGGACCTAAGGAGGAAGAAGACTTCGCAGACCGAAGGACCGGAGGAGCAAGAGGACATTGCAGTCCGAAGGACCGGTGGAGGAAGAGCACAGCGCAGATCGACAGACCGGTGGAGGAAGAGGACAGCGCAGACTGACGGACAGGTGGAGGAAGAGGACAGCACAGACCGATGGACTGGAAGAGGAAGAGGACATTGTAGACCAACGTACCGGAGGAGGAAGAGGACTTCGCAGACCGACAGACCAGAGGAGGACTTCGCAAACCGACAGATCAGAGCAGAAGGAAGTGGACCCACACCGACGGACCAGAAAAGGACATCGCAGACCGACAAACCAGTGGAGGGAGAGAACATAGCAGACCGACGGACCGGAGAAGGACATCGCAGAGCAACGGACCGGAGGAGGAAGAGGAAAACGCAGACCGACAGAATGGAGGAGGACATCGCAGAGCGACGGACCGGAGGAGTACATCACAGAGCGACGGACTGTAGGAGAAAACCGCAGACCGATGGACTGGAGGAGGAAGAGGACATCGCAGAACGACGGACCGAAGGAGGAAGAGGAAAACGCAGACCGACAGAACGGAGGAGGAAGAGGATATCGCAGACAGACGGACCGGAGGAGGAAGAGGACACTGCAGACCGAAGGATCGGAGGAAGAAGAGGACAGCGCAGACCGATGGACCGGAGGAGGAAGAGTACATCGCAGACAGACAGACCAAAGGAGGAAGAAGGCATCGAAGACCGACGGACAGGACGAGTAAGAGGACATCGCAGACAGACAGACCTAAGGAGGACATCACAGATGGACGGACAGGAGGAGGACGTCGCAGACCGACAGACAGTCGGAGGAAGAAGACATCGCAGACCGACGGACAGGAGGAGGACATCGCAGACTGACACACCGGAGGAGCAAGAAGACATCACAGACCGAAGGACCGGTGGAGGAAGAGCATAGTGCAGACCAACGGACCAGTGGAGGAAGAGGATAGCGCAGACCGATGGACAGGAGGACATTGCAGACAGACGGAAAAGAGGAGGAAGAAGTTATCGTAGACCAACGGACCGGAGGCGGAAGAGGACATTGCAGACCGACCGACTAGAGGAGGACCTCGCAAAGTGACAGATCAGAGCAAGAGAAGGTGGACGCACACCGACGGACCAGAAAAGGACATCGCAGACCGACAAACCAGTGGAGGAAGAGAAAATCACAGAACGATGGACCGGAGGAGGAAGAGAACACCTCAGAACGATGGACAGAAGGAGGAAGAGGACAAAGCAGACAGACGGACCGGAGGAGGAAGAGGACATCGTAGACTGACGGACCGGAGGAGGAAGAGGACTTCGCAGACTGACAGACAATCGGAGGAAGAGGACAACGCAGACCGACGGACAAAAGGAGAAAGAGGACATCGCAAACAGATGGACCGGAGGAGGACATCGCAGACCGACAGACCAAAGGAGGACATCGCAGACCGACTGACACCAGGAGGACATCACAGACCAACGGACCAGAAAAGGACATCGCAGACCGACAGACAGCTGGAGGAAGAGAACATCGCAGACTGACGGACCAGAGGAGGACATCGCAGACCGACAGAAAGGTAGAGGAAGAGGACATCGCAGACAGACGGTCCAGAGGAGAAAGAGGACATCGCAGACCGACGGACTGGTGGAGGAAGAGGACAGCGCAGACCGATGGACCAGTGGAGGAAGAGAATAGCGCAGTATGATGGACCAAAGGAGGACATCGCAGACCGACGGACCGGAGGAGGACATCGCAGACCGACAGACTGTTGTAGGACGAGGACATCGCAGACTGACAGACCGGAGGGGAAGACGACATCGCAGACCTACAGATCGGAGGACGAAGAGGACATCGCAGACTGATGGACCAGAGGAGGAAGAGGACATTGCAGACCGACGGATCGGAGGAAGAAGAGGACAGCGCAGCCCGATGGACTGGTGGAGGAAGAGGACAGAGCAGAACAACAGACCGGTGGAAGAAGAGGACATCGCAGACGGACGGACTGAAGAAGGAAGAGGACATCGCAGACCGATGGACGGCAGGAGGAAGAGGACAACGCAGATCGATGGACAAAAGGAGGAAGAGGACATCGCAGACTGACGGAACGGAGAACAAGGACATTGCAAACCAACGGACCGGAGGAAGAAGAGGGCATTGCAGACCGACGGATCAGAGGAGGAAGAGGACAGAGCAGACCGATGGATTGGTGGAGGAAGAGGACAGAGCAGACCAACGGACCGGTGGAAGAAGAGGACATTGCAGACTGACGGACAGGAGGAGGACATCGCCGACCGACGGACTGGAGGAGGATATAGCAGAAAGACGGACAGTCAGAGGAAAAGGACATCGCAGACAGAAGGACCAGAGGAGGAAGAGGACATCGCAGAACGACAGACCGGAGAAAGAGAACATCGAAGACCGACGGACGGGTGGAGGAAGAGGACAGCGCAGACCGACGGACCAGTGGAGGAAGAGAATAGCACAGTACGATGGACCAAAGAAGGACATCGCAGACCGACGGACCGGAGGAGGACATCGCATAACGGACAATTGGAGGAAGAGGACATTGCAGACCGACAGACTGGAGGAGGAAGAGGACATCGCAGACCGACGGATCGGAGGAGCAAGAGGACATTGCAGACCGACAGACTGGTGGAGGAAGAGGACATAGCAGACCTGACGGACCGGTGGAGGAAGAGGACATCACAGACCGACGGATCGGAGGAAGAAGAGGACAGCGCAGCCCGATGGACTGGAGGAGGAAGAGGACAGAGTAGACCGACGGACCGGTGGATGAAGAGGACATCGCAGACCGACGGACCGGAGGAGGATACCACAGTCCGACGGACTGGAGGAGGAAGAGGACACCGCAGAACGATGGACGGAAGGAGGAAGAGGACAACGCAGACCGACGGACAAAAGGAGGAAGAGTACATCACAGACTGACGGACCGGAGAATGAGGACATCACAAACTGTCGGACCGGAGGAAGAAGAGGGCATTGCAGACTGACGGATCGGAGGAAGAGGACAGAGCAGACCGATGAACAGGAGGAGGACATCGCAGACCGACGGACCAGAAAAGAACATTGCAGACCGACGGACCGGAGGAGGAAGAGGACATCCAAGACCAATGGACTGGGGGAAGACTTCGCAGACCGACGGACAGGAAGAGTACATCGCACACTAACGGACTGGAGGAGGAGGACAGCGAAGACCAATGGACCGGAGGAGGAAGAGGACAGCTCAGATCGACGGACCGGAGGAAGAAGAGGACAGCGCAGACCGATAGACTGGTGGAGGAAGAGGACAGAGCAGACTGACGGACCGGTGGATGAGAAGGACATCCCAGACCGTCGGACCGGAGGAGGAAATCGTAGACCGAAGGACTGGAGGAGGGTACCGCAGCCCGAGGGACCGGAGGAGGAAGAGGACATCGCAGAACAACGGACGGAAGAAGTTAGAGGACAACGCAAACAGACGGACAAAAGGATGAAGAGGACATTGTAGACCAACGGACCTGAGGAGGAAGAGGATATCGCAGCCCGACAGATCAGAGGAGGAAGAGCGCATCGCAGACCGACGAACAGAACGAGTAAGAGGACATAACAGACAGACGGAACTAAGGAGAAAAAAGAAATCGCAGACCGACGGACTGGAGGAGGACATCGCAGACCGATGGACAGTCGGAGGAAGAGGACATCGCAGACCGACGGACAAGAGGAGGAAGAGGACATCACAGACCGATGGACCGGAGGAGGACATCGCAGATTGACGGACTAGAGGAGGACATCGGAGACCGACGGACCGGAGGAAGACATCGTAGCCCGACCGACCGGAGGAGGACATCGCAGACAGACGGACAAGATGAGGAATAGGACATTGCAGACCGATGGATCGGAGAAGGAAGAGGACAATTCAGACTGACGGACCGGTGGATGACGAGAACATCGCAGACCGACGGAGCGGAGAAGGACATCGCAGAGTGACGGACCGGAGGAGAACACCGCATAACGACGGACTGGAGGAGGAAGAGGAAAACGCAGACCAACAAAACAGAGGAGGACATCGCAGAGTGACAGACCGGAGGAGGACATCGCAGAGCGACGGACTGGAGGAGAAAACCGCAGACCGATGGACTGGAGGAGGAAGAGGATATCGCAGAACGACGGTGTTACAGAACTACTCAGCACCCAGAATATGTTGTGCAGTTATATGTATATATAATAGGTTCCATGTGAGATGCATGTTCCTAATGTATCAGCAGTGTCCGCCTCCCCCCCACCTTTGTAATTCCCACAGTAAACAGCCGCAGGCTCCGGCCACCTGCGGCTTTTGTAATGCATGTCTGGCCTGCCCTCTGTATCTGTGTGATATATTCTGTGTCCTGTGAGTAAAGTGTTGTTAGACTGGAAATACATGGAGAAGCAGTGATCTTTTATATGCGCCCATGCACTCAGAGGAATTCCAGCCAGCGTCATTCATTCAGACTCCAGCCAACGCAGAGCGGACCTCCGAAAATACAGGGTGGTACTGAAAGAGGTACCCCAGCTTGGAACACCCCGTTACACTGGTGGCAGACAGCGGGATTTGATACCCCTTGATACCCCTTCTACAGGAGGAAAGGAATGAATGGAAAATAACTACCAGAAGTTAAAGAGGACTACATTAAAAGATCTGGTGGAAGCCCGAGGGTTGATCGCCAGCAACAAAACAAAAGCGGATTTGATAGCAGCCATCATGGAACATGACAGTGCAGCGCCCCCCAATGTGAACGTGGAGGAGACCGAATTCCAGAGGGAGGTAAAGAACAGACTGGCGTTCTATGGCCAAACCCTGCAGTAGAGATCATACGAGAGGTGATGGCTGATGTTCGTACTGATCTGAAGGAAAAGATGGCCGAGCGGACCAGGATAGAGGTAGCCAAGATGGAGATGGCAGAGCAGACCAAAGTCGAGCTGGCCAAAATGGAGATGGCAGAGCGGAGACAGGAGAGTCAGCAAGCAGGGGGAGCTCTGGCCTTCGACCGGGTACCTTCAACAGTAAGCCACAAAAAGATCCAGTGCAATGCCTTCCGACATTTGGGGGAGGCAGAGGAAGACATTGATGGC
This sequence comes from Dendrobates tinctorius, assembly GCF_039654945.1. Classification (NCBI taxonomy): domain Eukaryota; kingdom Metazoa; phylum Chordata; class Amphibia; order Anura; family Dendrobatidae; genus Dendrobates; species Dendrobates tinctorius. Next base: position 36,032,276 of record NW_027361743.1, on the reverse strand, counting down.
TTTCTGCAGGACTTTGAGAGGCAGTGTGCCCTTCATCAAGTAAAGCCGGAGGAACGGGTTCAGATTCTGGCCAGCAAGCTGACAGGCCGAGCGGCGGACGCCTATCGCACGGTACCTGATGAGAACTGTATGGAATATGAGCGGATCAAAGAAGTGATCTTGGCCCGGTATGCGCTGACACCAGAGGCCTATCGCCAAAAGTTCCGCGGACTTATAAAACGCGTAACCAATACCCACGCTGAATGGGCCTGTAAATTACGGCGGTCACTGCTACAGTGGGTACAAGGGAGCCAAGCAACCACTAAGGAGGATGTCCTCCAGCTCTTCCTGTTAGAACTATTCTTTAATGGACTAAACCCCAAGACACAGGAATGGCTTCGGGACAGGCGGCCAACGACTCTTGAGGAAGCCGCTCGTCTGGCCGATGAACATCATGATGCCAGGAGGCCGCAGTTCTCCGGATCAAAGGTGGTCACTAGGGGCCCACCCATGGACCTGGAGGGCCTCAAACCACCGAAGATTGTAGGGGGATCAGCTAGAAACCAGGCCTACCACAGTCCCCCTGGGACGCGATGCCACACCTGCCGTCAGCTGGGCCACCTGCAAAGACAATGCCCCAACCTTACTCAGCATACCCAGTGGCCAAAGGCGGGAACAGCTACCGTCAGCCAGGCTGCTGTACACTGCTACCAAGGCGAAGCTGACACGGCATTGGGGGCTATGACTAACCAAGGGGTGGAAGAGATGGAGGAAGTGCTGCATGAAGTAGACCCCGTGCAGGCATCCCGGGCGGATAATCGACAACAGCATCGACATGTCGTGTGAGTTAATGGGAAACGTATGCAGGGACTAAGAGATTCCGGAGCAACTTTGACCCTTGTGAAGCCTCATCTCATCCGAGACCAAGAGAAGACGGACCGGACAGTGGCGGTCCGTGTAGCAGGAGGAGCCATACATCGACTACCCACTGCCAGGATTCACCTGAACTGGGGAGTCGGGGATGGCCTTGTTGAGGTCGGCTTGATGGATTTGCCTGCAGACGTCTTGCTGGGAAATGACTTGGGGCCCATGTTGTCTGCATTCTCGGTGGCCCCTCTGGCTGAGACCTATCCTGTGACTACCCTGAGACAAGCTCGAGCTGCGGAGGCGGAATCACACTCAGAGGAGGCCCAGGTAAGACATCCCAGCCCTGCACGTATTCCCTTAGCCAGACACATTTCTTGGGCCACCCCAGATGAATTTAAGAGGGAGTTACTTGAGGATCCTTCATTGGAGGGATATCGTGGGAAGGCACAGGAGGGGAGAGGAGTACTAGAAGGGGAACAGTTTGTAAGGAAGCAGGGACTCCTCTACCGCATCACAGAGCAGCACCACACAGGGACGAGCCCCACTATAAAACAACAGCTGGTAGTTCCCAAGAAGTATAGGCAGGAGCTACTGCGAATCTCTCATGATATACCCTTGGCCGGGCACTTCGGCGTCAGTCGCACCAGGCATCGTCTGACACAAAACTTCTTTTGGCCGGGGGTAACCTGTGATGTTCGTCAGTACTGCCAGACCTGTGACAGTTGTCAGCGCATTGGCAAGAGGGGGGATCGATGCAAGGCCAAATTACGCCCCCTCCCTATTGTGGAGGAACCATTTAGCCGAGTAGCGGTCGATTTGATAGGGCCGTTAGCCAAACCCAGTCCGTCCGGGAAAAAGTATATATTGACAGTGGTAGATTATGCCACACGGTATCCAGAGGAGGTTGCGTTACCTAACATACTGGCAGAGACGGTGGCGGCCGCCCTGCTCCAGGTTTTCTCACGGGTTGGATTTCCCCGGGAGATTATCTCGGACCAGGGTACCCAGTTTACAGCAGAGGTGACCAACCAACTGTGGAAGCTGTGCGGCGTAAAGTCCATTAGAAGCGCCCCGTACCACCCGCAAACCAACGGGACATTAAAACAGCTCATTGAGACTTTTACCAGGACCTACAGGGACTGGGAGAAATTCTTGCTACACCTCCTGTTTGCCTATCGGAAGGTGCCCCAAGAATCCACGGGGTTCTCCCCGTTCGAGCTGGTATACGGGAGACGGGTAAGGGGACCCCTAGACTTAGTGCTGGAATGCTGGGAAGGGGAGGGCCTCGTAGAAGTCAATTGTAGCCCTGGTGGTATGTTGAGGGTCATTGTTCTGATAAAAGGCGAAACTACGCCTCAGTCTCAAGTCTTTTGGAGCCTCTCACAGGTTTTCCACCAGGATTGCCCTGTATTTAGCTCCATTCATCTTCCCTTCAACTCTGACCAGCTTCTCTGTCCCTGCTGAAGTAAAGCAACCCCACCTCATGATGATGCCACCACCACCACATTTGACAGTGGGATTGGTGTTTTCAGGGTGATGTGCAGTGCTAGTTTTCCAACACAGTGTTTTGCATTCATCCCAAAAAGTTCTACTTTGGTCTCATCTGATGAGAGCACCTTCTTCCATATGCTAGAGTGGCTTGCTTTGAAAAATGGCTTTCTTCTTGCCACTCTTAGATATAGGCCAGATTTGTATATGACTAATAGTTATCCTATGGATAGATTCTCCCACATGAGCTGTAGATCTCTCCAGCTCTTACGGGGTGACCAAGGGCCTCTTGACTGCTACTCTAGTTAGTGATTTCCTTGCTTAATATGTCAGTTTAGGTGGACGGCAATGTCTAGGTAGGTTTGCAGTCGTGCCATACTGCTTGCATGTTTGGATGATGGATTAAACAGTGCTCTGTGTGATTTTCAGAGATTAGGCTATTTTTATCTAATATATAAAGCTCAAAGTGTGTATGTATGTGTGTATGTATGTGTGCGTGAATGTGTGTATGTCCGGGATAGGCATCCGCATTGTCGCAGCTACAGCCACAAAATTTGCCACAGTCACACATCTGGACCCAAAGAGCATCCTAAGCTATGTTGTGAGGTGAAATTTTAACCCCGCACATTCCAATTCACCAAACAATTTTGCCCCTATCTACATACTGGGGGAAAAAGTGTGTGCGCGTCAAGTCCAGCCCCTCATTATGGTGTCATAATGGTTGCCATGGCGACGCTGATATCATCATAGGTTGCAAGCCCCGCCGCTCATTATGATGGCATAATGGTTGACTATGGGATGGAGGACGTGTGACGGGTATATAGGCACTGGACTATGGGATGGAAGATATGTATGATGGGTATATGGGCACGGGACTATGGGATGGAGGATATGTATGATGGGTATATGCGCATTGGACTATGAAATGAAGGATGTGTGATGGGTATATGGGCACTGGACTATGGGATGGAGGATATGTATGATGGGTATATGGGCATGGGACTATGGGATGGAGAATATGTATGATGGGTATATGGGAACGGGCCTATGGGATCATGGATATGTATGATGGGTATATGGGCACGGGACTATGGGATGGAGGATAATTATAATTTGCTATAACTAACCACAGCTAGTTACTATGCCCGGGCAGCGCCGGGCTCTTCAGCTGGTATCACATAAAGTCCCAATAAAATGCAAAGTATCAAGTATTTGCGAAGTATAAAGGAAATGATGGAAGGTTTTCTAATTATTTTAAAAACATAAATCTGGAAATTGTGACATGCATTTGCATTTAGACACCTGTAGTCTGATACCCTTAAATACATAGAATCCTGAGTGACAATTTGCCTCCAGAAGTCACATACTTAGTAAATCGAGTTCAGCTATGTAGCCGCGCTTCATTACCTCTTACGCTACTTTCACACATCCGGTGTGTGGGGTCCGGCGGCGTGCGGCGAAAAGCCGGGCCGCCGGATCCGGCCTGCAGCCGTGACACCGGATGTGTGTGCGGCGAGACGATACGGCTCGGACATTATTAAAGGAGCCGCAGGACGAGGTGGACAGAGGCAGCCAATGAGACAGCTGCTGAAAGGGAGGTGAGGGGAGGAGAGGGGAGGGGAGGAGAGGGGGGTGGAGAGAGAGAGACATGGGGGGTTAACACTTAGTGTCCAGGCAAGAGAATCTCTCTCTCTTGCCGGGCACTTGTGGGGTTAACCCCACAGAGAGATCTCTCTCTCTCACCCAGACACTGTGAGTGTTAACCCCACAAGTGCCCGGCGAGAGAGATCTCTCACAAGTGTCCAGGTGACAGAGAGAGATCTCTCTCTCTCTCTCGCCGGGCACTTGTGGGGTTAACATTCACAGAGTCCGGGCATGCGCTGTGGAAAAAGCCGGTCCGGCGCTGCAAAAAAACGTTACATGGAACGTTTTTTCCAGACGCCGGACAGGCTGTTTTTGCCGGATCAGGCAAAAACCGGATACGCCGCATAGGTATCCGGCGCGATGCGGCAATAATGAAACTGAATGGGGGAAAAACCGGATCCGGTGGCAACCGGCGCCGGATCCGGTTTTTACACTTTTCGCCGCATCGCGCCTGATGCTGAAAACCGGATGTGTGAAAGAGGCCTAAGATGGCTATTACAGCCTCCAGCATTTAATTATGCATGCCCGGGTCTGCCTGTTTTATGCGAGGCTACTATAAGCGAAACAGTGTTTGACATTCAGTTTTTACATCTATATTTATTCTTTGGCAATTGTACTCATTACTGTTTCTCCATGCATTATATCTCATATATAGTTTTGGGTTATTCACTGGTGATCACATGCCGTAACATCTACTTGTACCAATTGTTGTATCGGATTGAGGTTACAGGGCTTTGCCCCCAGCCTTCTTTTTCAACATCTGCGTTTGTACATTGAATAACATATAAGATTGTACGTTCTTATTAACCTATGGTTATTATGATTACATATGGTATGTTATTTATCTATCTATAAGGTCACTTTATCCACATGTTTATTTGGAGTGTTCACCAAGGGGGTGCGGCTCTGTTATGAGCCCAGTATTTTGTGCATGTCACATGAGTGACGAATTTTAATGTTTTTAATTTTTCTGTGTCTGTTATTTGTGTCTCAATAAAGATTTACATGCTTTACATTTGCTAAATCCAGTCTTGGGTGATCCCCCGATATGTGACCTATACTTTCCTTTCTTATTATACACACCATTGTGATGTCACTCCAGAACCCACAGACAAGATCGCAGGGAGAGTCACTGTGACATCACAAGTTAGAATGTTCTCAGCCAGGCAGGATGTGAGCAGGAGAGCAGCCCAGCTTCAGAAGGATTGGAGAAGCAAGGTATTTAGTGTAGTGTCATCTATGGCAGTTCCCTCACATGACAGGGACATGTAAAGTGGTGGCCAACCCCCTTAGGCTTTACTCTGAGTGTACAGACAGCTCTCGGATCCATTTTGGGTCATCAGAGCTAAATGCACAAGGCTCCTGAAACCTGGTGACACGATGGAAGGAGTGACCCTCTCTGCAGTAATACAACGGAGTAAAAATTGTAAAGGTCATACATTTTATTTTTTCCTTCCAAAAAGTGTTACAAGAACTCTGACAGGAATGGGGCTTATTACAGAATGTATACTGCCCTACCTACTAGCAGGGCCGGATTAAGGTTGGTGGGGGCCCCTGGGCAGAAAATCTGGTGGGGGCCCCCATATCATTAACATTTTAGCCATAACAGTAGAGCGCGAACTGTAGCACTCAGATGTACAATCTAATCTTATCCTCTTGTTCTGCAACATTCAGATTTACAGAACTACAATAGAGATACAGTCCAGGATAACTCAAAGCAGTCCAATTATAGACAGAAAGAGTTACTCACATTTTTTTTATTGAACCCAATGTTAAGACAGCCAAGGAATAATAAAAATGCAGAGAGGGAAAGTTTTCACCGGCAGCAATTGTTGCTAACTACTGTATAACAATATGCTCTCTATTGTATTATCTCCGGAGTACAGCTCCCCCCCCCCACGCAAGGGTATACAGCTCTTGCCCCCTACAAGGGTATACAGGCAGCTTCCCCCCCATGGGAATACAACTCCCCCCAACGGGTATACAGCTCTTGCCCCCTACAAGGGTATACAGGCAGCTGTCCCCCCCCCCCCCAAGGTTATACAGTTCTCCAATGTTTCGTCTTTATACAGTTCCCTCCTCCAGGTATACAGGCCCAAATGTACAGCTCCCCTCTCGCGCATACAGCTCCCCCGATCAATATATAGCTAGCTGGAGCCTGGAGGCAAGGGGGTTAATCACCGTGGCGCTGCAGAGTTGATTGGTGGGTACACAGCAGGCGGCGGACGCACGATGCTCGTGAATGCGGCGAGCAGGCAGAGGAGATCCACAGGACAGGAGGCGTGACAGGAGAGGAGGCGTGACAGAAAGAAAGAACAGAGAAAAAAGAAAACAGAGAAAGAAAGAACAGAGAGAGAGAAAGAAAGAATGGAAAGAAAGAACAGAGAAAGAAAGAAGAAAGAACAGAGAGAGAGAGAGAGAGAGAGAAAAAAAAAAGAAAGATTAGAGAGATAAAGAAACAGAGATAGAAAGATTCTATAAAGATACTATAGCAGCCCGGCTCCCACTGTAGTGCCCACCTGAGCCTCCCGATGCAGGAAATATAACGATCCGCTCACATGGCCGACATCCCCAAGTTCAAGGCGATCCTGCTGTCCGCGCTGTTGGAGGAGGACATGGTGATGGATCTGAAGCATTCCCTAAAGTGCCTCCATGGTTCCGTCACAATCTCCTCCCGAAATTACCTAATTTCCGGTCAGCTTTTAGCACGTCACTTCCGGTGGAACGTCACATGCGAATTTTAAAGTACTCCTCGGGGCTCCGCCGTGTACTCCTGTGTCCGCACGAAAAGTAAGCTCCCAGCCGGGGCAGTATCTCTCTCAAAATCGGGACTGTCTCGCTGGGAGGTATGAATGCTCCCCACCATACACCTTGTACACGTATGGCACCGCATACATCATACACACACGGTTCCGCTTTTTATGCCTCATACACACGGCTCCGTTCTGTACACCTTGCACACACACACTGCTCAACTCAGTACACACATGGCTCCACTCCGCAAACCTCGTACACATGCGGTTCCGCTCCACACACCTTGCACACACGCAGCTCCGCTCCATACACACACGTGCGGCTCCGCTCAGTACACCTCACACACTCGCGGCTCTGCTCCGTACACCTCATACGCACACACCCACGGCTCCGCTCCGTACACCTTGTACACACAGGTCTCTGCTATATCCACCCTGTAAACCCTCCCTGACCCCACACAAACTTCACCTCATCCAGGACGATGAGAACCAGCACAGACAGCAGAGTCCTGCATAAACCAAGGGCTGATACTGGGTACTGGGGGAACATTATACTGTGTGGGGGATGGCAGTACTGTGGGAATATTATACTGTGTGAATATTATACTGTGTGGGGGTGACTGTAGTGGGGAACATTATACTGTATGTGGGGGGATGGTGATACTGTGGGAACATTAAACTGTATGTGGGGACGTGATACTGTGGGAAAATTATACTGTATGTGGGGACAGGAAAGGGACATTGCAATATGTGTTTTGTTACTTCCTGTTTTCCATACTTGGGTCACATGTACAAGGAACAAAATGCTATGATTCTTAGAAAGTGACAACAAAAAAGCACCAAGATAGTCTCAGCTCTGAAAAGGTTACTGCCCCCTCTGCCCAGTAATGGGGAATCTCCAGCACCTACCTCCACATGCAGAGCCGCACTCCACATAGAGAATAATGGAGCCACCAGCACCGACCTCCACCCGCAGAGCCGCACTCCACATAGAGAATAATGGGGCCACCAGCACCGACCTCCACCCGCAGAGCCGCACTCCACATAGAGAATAATGGGGCCTCCAGCACCGACCTCCACCCGCAGAGCCGAGCTCCGAATAATGGAGCCTCCAGCACCGACCTCCACCCGCACTCCACATAGAGAATAATGGAGCCTCCGGCACTGACCTCCACCCGCAGAGCCGCACTCCACATAGAGAATAATGGAGCCTCCAGCACCGACCTCCACCCGCAGAGCCCCACTCCACATAGAGAATAATGGAGCCTCCGGTACCGACCTCCACCCACAGAGCCGCACTCCACATAGAGAATAATGGAGCCTCCAGCACCGACCTCCACCCACAGAGCCGCACTCCACATAGAGAATAATGGAGCCTCCAGCACCGACCTCCACCCGCACTCCACATAGAGAATAATGGAGCCTCCAGCACCGACCTCCACCCGCACTCCACATAGAGAATAATGGAGCCTCCAGCACCGACCTCCACCCGCAGAGCCCCACTCCACATAGAGAATAATGGAGCCTCCGGTACCGACCTCCACCCACAGAGCCGCACTCCACATAGAGAATAATGGAGCCTCCAGCACCGACCTCCACCCACAGAGCCGCACTCCACATAGAGAATAATGGAGCCTCCAGCACCGACCTCCACCCGCAGAGCCACACTCCACATAGAGAATGGAGCCTCCAGCACCGACCTCCACCCGCAGAGCCACACTCCACATAGAGAATAATGGAGCCTCCGGTACCGACCTCCACCCACAGAGCCGCACTCCACATAGAGAATAATGGAGCCTCCAGCACCGACCTCCACCCACAGAGCCGCACTCCACATAGAGAATAATGGAGCCTCCAGCACCGACCTCCACCCGCAGAGCCACACTCCACATAGAGAATGGAGCCTCCAGCACCGACCTCCACCCGCAGAGCCACACTCCACATAGAGAATAATGGGGCCTCCGGCACCTACCTCCACCCGCAGAGCCGCACTCCACATAGAGAATAATGGGGCCTCCAGCACCGACCTCCACCTGCAGAGCCACACTCCACATAGAGAATAATGGGCCTCCAGCACCAACCTCCACCCGCAGAGCCACACTCCACATACATGGCTGCTCTCAGTGCTCTGTGCTGTGCGCACAGGACCTGTGATGAGGTCACAGGAGGGGAGGAGACAGGGGTCACATGATCGGGGGCCCTGATACCTTACCTCCTGTGATCTCATCACAAGCCTTTGCACGCTACCAGCAGCATCAGCGTTCACGCTACTTGTAGAATCATAGAATCATAGAATCATAGAATCGTAGAGTTGGAAGGGACCTCCTGGGCCATCTGGTCCAACCCCCTGCTCAAAGCAGGATTCGCTAAATCATCCCAGTTAGATGTCTGTCCAGCCTCTGTTTGAAGACTTCCATTGAAGGAGAACTCACCACTTCTCGTGGCAGCCTGTTCCACTCATTGATCACTCTAACTGTCAAAAAGTTTTTTCTAATATCTAATCTGTGTCTCCTCCCATTCAGCTTCATCCCATTGCTTCTAGTCTTTCCTTGTGCAAATGAGAATAAAGTTGATCCTTCTACAATGTGACAGCCCTTTAGATATTTGTAGACAGCTATTAAGTCTCCTCTCAGTCTTCTCTTTTGCAAACTAAACATTCCCAAATCCTGCAACCTTTCCTCATAAGACAGGGTTTGCAGACCAGTCACCATTCTGGTCGCTCTTTTCTGAACTTGCTCCAGTTTGTTGATGTCTTTTTTAAAATGTGGTGCCCAAAATTGGACACAATATTCCAGATGAGGTCTGACCAAAGAGGAGTAGAGGGAAATAATTACTTCACGTGATCTAGACTGTATGCTTCTGTTAATACATCCTAGAATTGCATTTGCCTTTTTTGCTGCTGCATCACACTGTTGACTCATATTCAGTCTGTGATCTATTAGTATACCCAAGTCTTTTTCACATGTGCTGTCACTTAGCCCTATTCCTCCCATTCTATATATGCTTTTTTCATTTTTATTGCCCAGATGTAGTACTTTGCATTTCTCCCTGTTAAAAACCATTCTGTTAGTTGCTGCCCACTTCTCCAGTTTATTTAAATCTTTTTGAATCCTCTCTCTCTCTTCTCTAGTATTAGCTATCCCTCCTAGCTTTGTGTCATCAGCAAATTTAATCAGTTTACCCTCAATTCCTTCATCTAAATCGTTGATAAAGATGTTGAACAATACAGGGCCCAGGACAGAGCCCTGTGGTACCCCACTTGAGACATTCTTCCAACTGGATGTGCAGCCATTTACGACCACTCTTTGGGTCCGATCACTAAGCCAGTTATGAATCCACCTAACAGTTGCCTTGTCCATTCCATACTTAGTCATTTTTTCAATAAGGATTGTATGAGAGACTTTGTCAAATGCTTTGCTGAAGTCAAGATATACTATATCTACAGCATTTCCTTGATCCACCCAATCAGTAATACCATCATAGAAGGAAATTAAATTAGTCTGACATGACTTATTAGTTACAAACCCATGCTGACTCTGTTTAATCACTTCATTCTTATTCAGGTATTGACATACATGTTGTTTAATAATTTGTTCAAAGATCTTTCCTGGTATAGAAGTCAGACTCACCGGCCTATAGTTGCCTGGGTCCACCTTCTTCCCCTTTTTGAAGATAGGAACAACATTTGCTCTTCTCCAGTCTTCTGGCACTTCTCCTGTTCTCCAAGAATTTTCAAAGATTATGGAGAGGGGTTCAAAAATTTCTTCTGCTATCTCCTTCAGTACTCTGGGGTGTAATTCATCTGGATCTGGAGACTTGAATACATTTAGGTTAGCTAAGTGTTTCCTCACTATCTTTCTGTTTATAGATATCCTGGATTCTTCTATTCCCTTAATAGGACAGTGAATAACAGTTGATGTTACATTTCCTTTCTGAGAGAAAACAGATGCAAAATAGGAATTTAAAAGTTCAGCCTTCTCAACATCCTGTCTTACCATTTCATCATTTTCATCCTGTAAAAATCCTATAGCATCTTTGACTTTTCTTTTACTTTTGACATATCCCCAAAATCCTTTATTATTGCTTTTGACATCTCTTGCAAGCCTCAATTCATTTTCAGCTTTAGATAATCTGATTTGTGCCTTGCAGGTTCTGCAGACAGCATTATATTCTTCTTTAGATATGCCTCCTTCTTTCCATTTTATAAACATTTTTTGCTTCCTTTTTAGCATGTGCTTAAGTTCTGTGTTCATCCATCCTGGTTTCCTTAAATGCTTCCTATTCTTCCCTCTTTTTGGAATTGTTAACAACTGTGCTTTGAGAATTTCATTTTTCAAGATTTCCCATCCTTCCTGGACATTTTTGTCTTTAAGGATATCCAGCCATTGGATCCCTCCAATTCTCTTTCTGAATCCCTTAAAATCTGCCTTTCTGAAATCTAACCTTGACGTCTGAGTCTTCACAGGTCTTCCGCCTCTAGTTATCCAAAATTCTAAAATAGCATGGTCGCTACCTCCTAGGGTCCCAGCCACTTTTACCTCCTCAACCATTTCCTCCCTGTTTATAAGGATTAGATCCAAGGTAGCAGTTCCCCTTGTTTTCTCCTTTACCTTTTGGAAGATAAAGTTGTCAGCAAGAGAGGATAAGAATTTCCTTGACCTGTTAGTTTTGCCTGAGAGAGATTCCCAACAAATGTCTGGATAGTTGAAATCTCCCATGACAACTATGTCATATTTTTTGGAGAACTTGGCCATTTGATGCATAAAGAGTTCATCCATATCTTCAGCTTGCACAGGCGGCCTGTAGTAAATGCCTACAATGGTGTCCTTTCCATTGTTCTGTCCTTGTATTCTTACCCAAACAGTTTCCACAGAACTCCCAGTCTCTGAAGCTTCAATCTCTGTGCAGATATACGCATTTCTAACATACAATGCGACACCCCCTCCTCGTTTATCAAGTCTGTTTCTTGCAAATAAGTTGTATCCTTCTAGTCTTGTATTCCAATCATGTGTATTGTCCCACCAAGTTTCAGTGATTCATTATGTGCTGCTGGTAGCAGAGCACATAATGCCGCCCCCACGGTCACTCACTTTTAGGTGGGGAGAACATGGAGTGCCATTGCAGCAGCCAGCAGGAATGTGGTGGGGGCCCCCTTAGAAGCTCTTGTGGTGGGGGCCCCGGGGCTGAAGCCCCGCCTGCCCTGCCTATAATCCGGCCCTGCCTACTAGCACTGTACTGTGATATATTGTCAAGTTTCTTTAAGTTAAGTGGTAATATGGACCAAAGTTTTTTGTTTTGTTTTTTTTAAACAACTGGTCGACCTTATTAGAGGATCAATTTTTTTTCCCCACCGATTAAGAGAGCTACAGACTGCCCTATACCAGGGATCCCCAACCTGTGGCTCGCAGGCAATGATGCGTTGCTCGTGGCTGTATGCCAGCTTGATGCATCAGCACCAGGTCCAGTAAACACTATGAAGAGCAGGTCTACAGCTGGTGACTAGCTCTACACAGTAGAGAAAATCTGGATGCTCACATACTGGCCTTGTGATTTTAGAGATTAGAGGACAATGCAGACCGACGGACAAGAGAAGGAAGAGAACATTGCAGACCGACAGACAGGACGAGGAAGAGGACATCGCAGAAAGAAGGACCTAAGGAGGAAGAGGACATCGCAGACCGACGGATAGAAGGAGGACATCGCAGACCGACGGACCGGAGGAGGACATCGGAGACCGACGGACCGGAGGAGGACATCGCAGACCGACGGACCGGAGGAGGACACAGCAGTACGACAGACCGGAGGAGGAAGTGGACATGGCAGACCAACAGACAAGAGGAGAAAGAGGACATCGCAGCCAGACGGACCGGAGGAGGAAGAGGACATCGCAGAACGACGGACAAAAGCAGGAAGAGGACATTGCAGACCGACGGATCGGAGAAGGAAGAGGACATCGCAGACCAACAGACCAGAGGAGGAAGAGGGCATCGCAAACCGACGAACAGGACGAGTAAGAGGACATCACAGACAGACGGACCTAAGGAGGAAGAGGACATTCCAGACTGACGGACCAAAGGAGGACATTGCAGAACGACGGACTGGAGGATATCGCAGAACGACGGACTGGAGGAGGACATCGAAGACCGACGAACAGTCGGAGGAAGAGGACATCGCAGACCGACAGACCAGAAGAGGAAGAAGACATAGCAGACCGACGGACCGGAGCAGAAAGATGATATCACAGACCGACGGACCAGTGGAGGAAAAGCACAGGGCAGATCGATGGACCAGTGGAGGAAGAGGATAGCGCAGACTGACGTATCGCTGGAGGAAGAGGACAGTGCTGACCGATGGACCGGAGGAGGACATCGCAGACTGATGGGCCGGAAGAGTAAGAGGACATCGTAGACCAACGGAACGGAGGAGGAAGAGGACCTGGCAGACCGACAGATCAGAGCAGGAGGAGGTGGACGCACACCAACAGACCAGAGAAGGACATAGCAGACCGACAAACCAGTGGAGGAAGAGTACAACACAGACCGACGGACCGGAGGAGGAAGAGGACATTTCCTCCTCCGTTCTGTCGGTCTGCGATGTCCTCTTCCTCCTCCGTTCTGTCGGTCTGCAGAGGACATCGCAGACCGATGGACCGGAGGAAGAGGAAGACCCTGCAGACCGACGGACAAGTGGAGGAAGAGGACAGTGCAGACCGACGGACCGGTGGATGAAGAGGACATCACAGACCGACGGACCGGAGGAGGAAGAGGACATCGCAGACCGACGGACCCGAGGAGGACATCACAGACTGACGGACTGGTGGAGGAAGAGGACAGCGCAGACCGACGGACCAGTGGAGGAAGAGGATAGCGCAGACCGATGGACCAATGGAGGACATCGCTGACCGACGGACTGGAGGAGATCGCAGACCGATGGACAGTCGGAGGAAGAGGACATAGCAGACCGACGGACTGGAAGAGGACATCGCAAACCGACGAACAGTCACAGGAAGAGGACATAGCAGACCAACGGACCGGAAGAGGAAGAGGACATCGCAGACCGACGGACCAGTGGAGGAAGAGGATAGCGCACACCGATGGACCAATGGAGGACATCGCAGACAGACGGACAGGAGGAGATCGCAGACCGATGGACAGTCGGAGGAAGAGGACATAGCAGACCGACAGACCGGAAAAGGAATAGGGCATCGTAGACCGACGGACTGGAAGAGGACATCGCAGACCGACAGACAGTGGACATCGCAGACCGACGGACAGGAGGAGGAAGAGGACATCGTAGACCGACAGACCAGAGGAGGAAGAGGACATTGCAGACCGACAGATCGGAGGAGGAAGAGGACAGAGCAGACCTACGGACCGGTGGATGAAGAGAACATTGCAGACCAATGGACCGGAGGAGGACACCGCAGTCCGACCGATACCAGGAGGACATCGCAGACTGACGGACAATCGGAGAAAGAGGACAACACAGACCGACGGACAAAAGGAGAAACAGGACATCGCAAACAGACGGACCGGAGGAGGACATCGCAGACCGACAGACCAAAGGAGGACATCGCAGACCGACTGACACCAGGAGGACATCACAGACCAACGGACCAGAAAAGGACATCGCAGACCGACAGACAGCTGGAGGAAGAGAACATCGCAGACTGACGGACCAGAGGAGGACATCACAGACCAACAGAAAGGTAGAGGAAGAGGACATCACAGACAGACGGTCCAGAGGAGGAAGAGGACATCGCAGACCGACGGACCGGTGGAGGAAGAGAATAGCGCAGTATGATGGACCAAATGAGGACATCGCAGACCGACGGACCGGAGGAGGACATCGCAGACCGACGGACTGTTGGAGGAAGAGGACATCGCAGACTGACTGACAGTTGGAGGACGAGAACATCGCAGACTGACAGACCGGAGGAGGAAGACGACATCGCAGACCTACAGACCGGAGGAGGAAGAGGACATCGCAGACTGATGGACCAGAGGAGGAAGAGGACATTGCAGACCGACGGATCGGAGGAAGAGGAGGACAGCGCAGCCCGATGGACTGGTGGAGGGAGAGGACAGAGCAGAACAACGGACCGGTGGAAGAAGAGGACATCGCAGACCGACAGATCAGAGGAGGAAGAGCGCATCGCAGACCGACGAACAGAACGAGTAAGAGGACATCACAGACAGACGGAACTAAGGAGAAAAAAGAAATCGCAGACCGACGGACTGGAAGAGGACATCGCTGACCGACGGAAGGAAGGAGGACATCGCAGAATGACGGACCTGAGGAGAACATCGCAGACTGACGGACCGGAGGAAGACATCGCAGACCGATGGACAGTCGGAGGAAGAGGACATCGCAGACCGACGGACAAGAGGAGGAAGAGGACATCACAGACCGATGGACCGGAGGAGGACATCGCAGATTGACGGACTAGAGGAGGACATCGGAGACCGACGGACCGGAGGAAGACATCGTAGCCCGACGGACCGGAGGAGGACATCGCAGATCGACGGACAAGATGAGGAATAGGACATTGCAGACCGATGGATCGGAGAAGGAAGAGGACAATTCAGACTGACGGACCGGTGGATGACGAGAACATCGCAGACCGACGGAGCGGAGAAGGACATCGCAGAGCGACGGACCGGAGGAGAACACCGCAGAACGACGGACTGGAGGAGGAGGAAGAGGAAATCGCAGACCAACAGAACGGAGGAGGACATCGCAGAGCGACAGACCGGAGGAGGACATCGCAGAGCGACGGACTGGAGGAGAAAACCGCAGACCGATGGACTGGAGGAGGAAGAGGATATCGCAGAACAACGGTGTTACAGAAACACTCAGCACCCAGAATAAGTTGTGCAGTTATATGTATACATAATAGGTTCCATGTGAGATGCATGTTCCTAATGTATCAGCAGTGTCCGCCTTCCCCCCACCTTTGCAATTCCCACAGTAAACATCCGCAGGCTACGGCCACCTGTAATGCATGTCAGGCCTGCCCTCTGTATCTGTGTGATATATTCTGTGTCCTGTGAGTAAAGTGTCAGACTGGAAATACATGGAGAAGCAGTGATCTTTTATATGCGCCCATGCACTCAGAGGAATTCCAGCCAGCGTCATTCAGACTCCAGCCAACGCAGAGCGGACCTCCGAAAATACGGGGTGGTACTGAAAGAGGTACCCCAGCTTGGAAGACCCCGTTACACTGGTGGCAGACAGCGGAATTTGATACCCCTTGATACCCCTTCTACAGGAGGAAAGGAATGAATGGAAAATAACTACCAGAAGTTAAAGAGGACTACATTAAAAGATCTGGTGGAAGCCCGAGGGTTGATCGCCAGCAACAAAACAAAAGCGGATTTGATAGCAGCCATCATGGAACACGACAGTGCAGCGCCCCCCAATGTGAACGTGGAGGAGACCGAATTCCAGAGGGAGGTAAAGAACAGACTGGCGTTCTATGGCCAAACCCTGCAGTAGAGATCAAACGAGAGGTGATGGCTGATGTGCGTACTGATCTGAAGGAAAAGATGGCCGAGCGGACCAGGATAGAGCTAGCCAAGATGGAGATGGCAGAGCAGACCAAAGTGGAGCTGGCCAAAATGGAGATGGCAGAGCGGAGAGAGGAGATTCAGCAAGCAGGGGGAGCTCTGGCCTTCGACCGGGTACCTTCAACAGTAAGCCACAAAAAGATCCAGTACAATGCCTTCCGACAGTTGGGGGAGGCAGAGGAAGACATTGATGGCTTTCTGCAGGACTTTGAGCGGCAGTGTGCCCTTCATCAAGTAAAGCCGGAGGAACGGGTTCAGATTCTGGCCAGCAAGCTGACAGGCCGGGCGGCGGACGCCTATCGCACGGTACCTGATGAGGACTGTATGGACTATGAGCGGATCAAAGAAGTGATCTTGGCCCGGTATGCGCTGACCACCAGAGGCCTATCGCCAAAAGTTCCGCAGACTTATAAAATGCGTAACCGATACCCACGCTGAATGGGCCTGTAAATTACGGCGGTCACTGCTACAGTGGGTACAAGGGAGCCAAGCAACCACTAAGGAGGACGTCCTCCAGCTCTTCCTGTTAGAACGATTCTTTAATGGACTAAACCCCAAGACACAGGAATGGCTTCGGGACAAGCGGCCAACGACTCTTGAGGAAGCCGCTCGTCTGGCCGATGAACATCATGATGCCAGAAGGCCGCAGTTCTCCGGATCAAAGGTGGTCACTAGGGGCCCACCCATGGACCTGGAGGGCCTCAAACCACCGAAGATTGTAGGGGGATCAGCTAGAAACCAGGCCTACCACAGTCCCCCTGGGGCGCGATGCCACACCTGCTGTCAGCTGGGCCACCTGCAAAGACAATGCCCCAACCGGACTCAGCATACCCAGTGGCCAAAGGCGGGAACAGCTACCTTCAGCCAGGCTGCTGTACACTGCTACCAAGGCGAAGCTGACCCGGCATTGGGGGCTACGACTAACCAAGGGGTGGAAGAGATGGAGGAAGTGCTGCATGAAGTAGACCCCGTGCAGGCAGCCCGGGCGGATAATCGACAACAGCATCGACAGGTCGTGTGGGTTAATGGGAAACGTATGCAGGGACTAAGAGATTCCGGAGCAACTTTGACCCTTGTGAAGCCTCATCTCATCCGGGACCAAGAGAAGACGGACCGGACAGTGGCGGTCCGTGTAGCAGGAGGAGCCATACATCGACTACCCACTGCCAGGATTCACCTGAACTGGGGAGTCGGGGATGGCCTTGTTGAGGTCGGCTTGATGGAGGATTTGCCTGCAGACGTCTTGCTGGGAAATGACTTGGGGCCCATGTTGTCTGGCTGAGACCTATCCTGTGACTACCCGGAGACAAGCTCGAGCTGCGGAGGCGGAATCACACTCAGAGGAGGCCCAGGTAAGACATCCCAGCCCTGCACGTATTCCCTTAGCCAGACACATTTTTTGGGCCACCCCAGATGAATTTAAGAGGGAGTTACTTGAGGATCCTTCATTGGAGGGATATCGTGGGAAGGCACAGGAGGGGAGAGGAGTACTAGAAGGGGAACAGTTTGTATGGAAGCAGGGACTCCTCTACCGGATCACAGAGCAGCACCATACAGGGACGAGCCCCACTATAAAACAACAGCTGGTAGTTCCCAAGAAGTATAGGCAGGAGCTACTGCGAATCTCTCATGATATACCCTTGGCCTGGCACTTCGGCGTCAGTCGCACCAGGCATCGTCTGACATAAAACTTCTTTTGGCCGGGGGTAACCTATGATGTTCGTCAGTACTGCCAGATCTGTGACAGTTGTCAGCGCATTGGCAAGAGGGGGGATCGATGCAAGGCCAAATTACGCCCCCTCCCCATTGTGGAGGAACCATTTAGCCGAGTAGCGGTTGATTTGATAGGGCCGTTAGCCAAACCCAGTCCGTCCGGGAAAAAGTATATATTGACAGTGGTAGATTATGCCACACGGTATCCAGAGGAGGTTGAGTTACCTAACATACTGGCAGAGACGGTGGCGGCCGCCCTGCTCCAGGTTTTCTCACGGGTTAGATTTCCCCGGGAGATTATCTCGGACCAGGGTACCCAGTTTACAGCAGAGGTGACCAACCAACTGTGGAAGCTGTGCGGCGTAAAGTCCATTAGAAGCGCCCCGTACCACCCGCAAACCAATGGGTTGTGTGAACGCTTTAACGGGACATTAAAACAGCTCATTGGGACTTTTACCAGGACCTACAGGGACTGGGAGAAATTCTTGCCACACCTCCTGTTTGCCTATCGGGAGGTGCCCCAAGAATCCACGGGGTTCTCCCCGTTCGAGCTGGTATGCGGGAGATGGGTAAGGGGACCCCTAGACTTAGTGCTGGAGCACTGGGAAGGGGAGGGCCTCATAGAAGTCAATTGTAGCCCTGGTGGTATGTTGAGGGTCATTGTCCTGATAAAAGGCGAAACTACGCCTCAGTCTCAAGTCTTTTGGAGCCTCTCACAGGTTTTCCACCAGGATTGCCCTGTATTTAGCTCCATTCATCTTCCCATCAACTCTGACCAGCTTCTCTGTCCCTGCTGAAGTAAAGCAACCCCACCACATGATGATGCCACCACCACCACATTTGACAGTGGGATTGGTGTTTTCAGGGTGATGTGCAGTGCTAGTTTTCCAACACAGTGTTTTGCATTCATCCCAAAAAGTTCTACTTTGGTCTCATCTGATGAGAGCACCTTCTTCCACATGCTAGAGTGGCTTACTTTAAAAAATGGCTTTCTTCTTGCCACTCTTAGATATAGGCCAGATTTGTATATGACTAATAGTTATCCTATGGATAGATTCTCCCACATGAGCTGTAGATCTCTCCAGCTCTTACGGGGTGACCAAGGGCCTCTTGACTGCTACTCTAGTTAGTGATTTCCTTGCTTAATATGTCAGTTTAGGTGGACGGCAATGTCTAGGTAGGTTTGCAGTCGTGCCATACTGCTTGCATGTTTGGATGATGGATTAAACAGTGCTCTGTGTGATTTTCAGAGATTAGGCTATTTTTATCTAATATATAAAGCTCAAAGTGTGTATGTATGTGTGTATGTATGTGTGTGTGTATGTGTGTATGTCCGGGATAGGCATCCGCACCGTCGCAGCTACAGCCACAAAATTTGGCACAGTCACACATCTGGACCCAAAGAGCGTCCTAAGCTATGTTGTGAGGCGAAATTTTAACCCCGTGCGTTCCAATTCAAACAATTTTGCCCCTATCTACATAATGGGGAAAAAGTGTGTGTGTATCAAGCCCAGCCCCTCATTGTGATGTCATAATGCCCCTATTTGCATACTGGGGAAACAGTGTGTGCGTATCAAGCCCCACCCCTCATTATGATGTCATAATGGTTGACTATGGAATGGAGGATGTGTGATAAGTATATGGGCACCGGACTATGGGATGGAGGATATGTATGACGGGTATATGGGAACGGGACTATGGGATGGAGGTTGTGTGATGGGTATATGGGCACTGGACTATGGGATGGAGGACATGTATGACGGATATGTGGGCACAGGACTATGGGACGACGGATATGTATATGGGCACGGGACTATGGGATGGAGGATGTGTATATGGGCATGGGACTATGGGATGGAGGATGTGTGATGGGTATATGGGCACTGGACTATAGGATGGAGGATATGTATGATGGGTATATGGGCACGGGACTATGAGATGGCAGATATGTATGATGGGTATATGGGCACGGGACTATGGGATGGAGGATATGTATGATGGGTATATGGGCATGGGACTATGAGATGAAGAATGTGTGATGGGTATATGGACACTCGACTATGGGATGGCAAATATGTATGATGGGTATATGGGCATGGGACTATGGGATGGAGAATATGCATGATGGGTATATGGGCATGGGACTATGAGATGGAGAATATGTATGATGGGTATATGGGCATGGGACTATGGGATGGAGGATGTGTGATGGGTATATGGGCACTCGACTATGGGATGGAGGATATGTATGATGGGTATATGGACACGGGCCTATGGGATCGTGGATATGTATGATGGGTATATGGGCACGGGACTATGGGATGGAGGATAATTATAATTTTCTATAACTAACCACAGTTAGTTACTATGCCCGGGCAGCGCCGGGCTCTTCAGCTAGTTATTATTATTGCTTAAAGCAATCCTTTCACCAGGTGTTGGGTGTTGCTTCTGGCCTCATCTCTCCCGACTGTTGCTCGCCATCCTCCTTCTTTAATTGACGCATCTGGCAGAAATATTGCGTGTCGCGCCTGCACAGTATGCTTTGCCTAACTGTGGGCAAAGCCGAAAAACAGAAGTGTGCTTACTCCGACAAACGTATTTCCGGTGTAACAGGCCAGATTAACCCCCCGCCCAGAATATACCCGGGGTTAAAGTGGCCTAGGCCAGATTATACCCTGGGTATATTCTGGCCTAGGCCAAACTATACCCCGGGGTATAAATTGGCCTAGACCAGTTTATACCCTTCGGGGCCAGAATATACCCCGGGTATATTATGGGCTAGGCCAAACTATACCCCGGAATATAAATTGGCCTAGGCCAGATTATACCCCTCCAGGTCAGAATATATGCCAGCTGCTGTAGATCAGATTTTTCATGCTTTTGAGAACCATCAAAAACGGGGTCCCAGGCAGCACACGAGGGCCCCACGCAGCGCACAGGGCCCCACGTAGCACACAGGGGTCAGAGACAGCGAACAGGGTCCCAAGCAGCACACGGGGCCCCAGGCAGCACACGGGGTGGCAGAGACAGAGAACGGAGTCCCAGGCAGCGCATATGGCCCCAGGCAGCGCACAAGGGCCACAGGCAGCACACCAGGCACAGCGAACGGCGTCCCAAGCAGCACACGGGGCCCCAGGCAGCGCACAGTGCCCCAGGCAGCGCACAGGTGCCCCAGGCATCACACGGGGCCCCAGGCAGCACACAGGGGCCCCAGGCAGCGCACAGGGGGAGAGACAGCGAACGGGGTCCCAGGCAGTACACGGGGGCCTCAGGCAGCATACAGGGGCCCCTGGCAGCGCGCAGGGGGGCAGACAGCACTCAGGGGGGGCAGAGACAGCACGCAGTACACCTGTGCCCCCCCTATGTGCTGTCTCTGCCCCACTGTGTGCTGTCTGGGGCCCCTGTGTGATGTCTGGGGCCCCTGTGCGCTGCCTGGGGCCCCGTGTGCATCCTGGAGCCCTGTGCGCTGTCTGGGTCCCCGTGTGCTGCTTGGGACCCCATTCGCTGTTTCTGCCCCCTGTGTGCCACCTGAGACCCCTCTCGCTGTCTCTGCCCCCCCATGTGTTGCCTGGGGCTCTGTTTTTGATGGTTCTCAAGAGTGTGAAAAATCTGATCTACAGCAGCTGGGGTATATTCTGACCCGGAGGGGTATAATCTGTCCTAGGCCATAATATACCCGGGTTATATTCTGGCCCAGAGGGGTATAAACTGGGCGGAGGGTTAATCTGGCCTGTTACACTTATACATGGAAGTAGTTGCGGAACGACCAAGAAACATGATACGTGATATTTCTGCGCAGGCGCAAGATGTCGCATGGCTAAGTAGATGACGCAGGAAGCGTTATCCACGTCAAGTAAAGGAGGACAGCTAGGAGCAGCCCGAGGGAGGGATGGAGAGGCCAGAAGCAACACCCATCGGACCGTAACGAAAAAATTATCATAGAGCGAGAGAGAAATTAAAAAGATTTTTCGGAGGTATACAGAGAGGGACTCAGGGATTTATATAAGGATTTATATATTTTTTTCATCATGTTGTTTAATCCCTAAAGTTCTCAAACAAAACTCTGAGGTCTTTACAGAACAGCAGTAGTTACAATGAGATTAAATTGCACATAGCTGAACTCGATTTACTAAGTATGTGACTTCTGGAGGCAAATTGTCACTCAGGATTTTATGTATTTAAGGGTATCAGACTACAGGTGTCTAAATGCAAATGCATGTCACAATTTCCAGATTTATGTTTTTAAAATAATTAGAAAACCATCCATCATTTCCTTTATACTTCGCAAATACTTGATACTTTGCATTTTATTGGGATTTTATGTGATACCAGCTGAAGAGCCCGGCGCTGCCCGGGCATAGTAACTAGCTGTGGTTAGTTATAGCAAATTATAATTATCCTCCATCCCATAGTCCCGTGCCCATATACCCATCATACATATCCATGATCCCATAGGCCCGTTCCCATATACCCATCATACATATCCTCCATCCCACAGTCGAGTGCCCATATACCCATCACACATCCTCCATCCCATAGTCCCATGCCCATATACCCATCATACATATTCTCCATCCCATAGTCCCATGCCCATATACCCATCATACATATTCGCCATCCCATAGTTGAGTGCCCATATACCCATCACACATCCTTCATTTCATAGTCCAATGCGCATATACCCATCATACATATCCTCCATCCCATAGTCCCGTGCCCATATACCCATCATACATATCTTCCATCCCAGAGTCCAGTGCCTATATACCCGTCACACGTCCTCCATCCCATAGTCCCGTGCACATATACCCAATATACATATCCTCCATCCCATAGTCCCGTGCCCATATACCCATCATACATATCCTCCATCCCATAGTCCAGTGCCTATATACCCGTCACACATCCTCCATCCCATAGTCAACCATTATGACATCATAATGAGCGGCGGGGCTTGCAACCTATGATGATATCAGCGTCGCCATGGCAACCATTATGACATCATAATGAGGGGCGGGGCTTGATACACACACACTTTTTCCCCATTATGTAGATAGGGGCAAAATTGTTTGGTGAATTGGAATGTACGGGGTTAAAATTTCGCCTAACAACATAACTTAGGACACTCTCGGGGTCCAGACGTGTGACTGTGCCAAATGTTGTGGCTGTAGCTGCGACGGTGCGGATGCCTATCCCGGACATACACACACTTGAGCTTTATATATTAGACTAGCTGAAGAGCCCGGCGCGGCCCGGGCATAGTGACTAACTGTGGTTAGTTATAGCAAATTATAATTATCCTCCATCCCATGGTCCCGTGCCCATATACCCATCACACATCCTCCATCCCATAGGCCTATGCCCATATACCCATCATACATATCCTCCATCCCATAGTCCCATGCCCATATACCCATCATACATATCCGCCATCCCATAGTCCCATGCCCATATACCCATCATACATCCTCCATCCCATAGGCCCGTGCCCATATACCCGTCATACATATCCGCCATCCCATAGTACCGTGCCCATATACCCGTCATACATATCCTCTATCCCATAGTCCCGTGCCCATATACTCGGCATACATATCCTCCATCCCATAGTCCAGTGCCCATATACCCATCACACATCTTCCACCCCATAGTCAACCATTATGACATCATAATGAGCGGCGGGGCTTGATGACATCAGCGTCACCATGGCAATCATTGTGACATCATAATGAGGGGGGGCTTGACGCGCGCACACTGTTTCCCCAGTATGTAGATAGGGGCATTATGACATCATAATGAGGGGCGAGGCTTCACGCGCACACACTTTTTCCCCAGTATGTAGACAGGGGCAAAATTGTTTGGTGAATTGGAACGCGCGGGGTTAAAATTTCGCCTCACAACATAGCCTAGGACGCTCTCGGGGTCCAGACGTGTGACTGTGCCAAATTTTGTGGCTGTAGCTGCGACGGTGCGGATGCCTATCCCGGACATACACACACACACACATACATACGTACATACACACACTTGAGCTTTATATATTAGATAACTGGCACATTTAGGGTACGTGCACACGCTGCGGAATCCGCTGCGGATTAATCCGCACGGATTTTGCAAAAACCGCAGATAATCCGCAGGTCCAAAGACCTGCGGATTATCTGCGGTTTTGCCTGCGGTTTGGTCCTGCGGATTCACTATCTCCACAATGGTGGAGATAGGAACCCGCAGCGGTTTCCGCAGAAAGAATTGACATGCAATTCTTTCTGCGGATTCAAAACCGCAGCAAATCCGCGCGTTTTTTTCCGCAGCGTCGGCACAGCGTTTTTTGTTTTTCCATTCAAATGAATGGTACTGTACACCGCAGCTAAAACTGCTGCGTGTCCGCAGCGGCCAAAACCGCTGCGGAAACGTGCGGATTATCTGCGGTTTTCAATCCGCAGAAAGAACTGACATGTCAATTCTTTCTGCGGATTCTCCTGCGGTTTGCCATCTCCTCCATTGAGGAGATGAAAAACCGCAGGGCAAAACCGCAGAGCAATCCGCAGGTAAAACCGCAGATAATCCGCACGGAAAATTCCGCACCGTCTGCACTGCGGTTTTTGATTCCCATAGGGAATCATGGTACTGTACACCGCAGCGAAAACTGCTGCGGGTCCGCAGCGGCCAAAACCGCTGCGGAACCGCAGCAAAATCCGCAGCGTGTGCACACAGCCTCAGGCCACAGCCTCAGGCTGTGTGCACACGCTGCGGATTCCGCTGCGTTTTCGCAGCGGTTTTGGCCGCTGCGGACACGCAGCAGTTTGAGGCGAAATTTTAACCCCGCGCGTTCCAATTCACCAAACAATTTTGCCCCTGTCTACATACTGGGGAAAAAGTGTGTGCGCGTGAAGCCTCGCCCCTCATTATGATGTCACAATGA
Organism: Dendrobates tinctorius; assembly: GCF_039654945.1. NCBI lineage: Eukaryota > Metazoa > Chordata > Amphibia > Anura > Dendrobatidae > Dendrobates > Dendrobates tinctorius. Next base: position 36,007,344 of record NW_027361743.1, on the reverse strand, counting down.
TTGCCATGGTGACGCTGATGTCATCAAGCCCCGCCGCTCATTATGATGTCATAATGGTTGACTATGGGGTGGAAGATGTGTGATGGGTATATGGGCACTGGACTATGGGATGGAGGATGTGTGATGGGTATATGGGCACTGGACTATGGGATGGAGGATATGTATGCCGAGTATATGGGCACGGGACTATGGGATAGAGGATATGTATGACGGGTATATGGGCACGGGACTATGGGATGGCGGATATGTATGACGGGTATATGGGCACGGGCCTATGGGATGGAGGATGTATGATGGGTATATGGGCACGGGACTATGGGATGGCGGATATGTATGATGGGTATATGGGCATGGGCCTATGGGATGGAGGATAATTATAATTTGCTATAACTAACCACAGTTAGTCACTATGCCCGGGCAGCGCCGGGCTCTTCAGCTAGTCTAATATATAAAGCTCAAGTGTGTGTATGTCCGGGATAGGCATCCGCACCGTCGCAGCTACAGCCACAACATTTGGCACAGTCACACGTCTGGACCCCGAGAGTGTCCTAAGCTATGTTGTTAGGCGAAATTTTAACCCCGCACATTCCAATTCACCAAACAATTTTGCCCCTATCTACATAATGGGGAAAAAGTGTGTGTGTATCAAGCCCCGCCCCTCATTATGATGTCATAATGGTTGCCATGGCGACGCTGATATCATCATAGGTTGCAAGCCCCGCCGCTCATTATGATGTCATAATGGTTGACTATGGGATGGAGGATGTGTGACGGGTATATAGGCACTGGACTATGGGATGGAGGATATGTATGATGGGTATATGGGCACGGGACTATGGGATGGAGGATATGTATATTGGGTATATGTGCACGGGACTATGGGATGGAGGACGTGTGACGGGTATATAGGCACTGGACTCTGGGATGGAAGATATGTATGATGGGTATATGGGCACGGGACTATGGGATGGAGGATATGTATGATGGGTATATGCGCATTGGACTATGAAATGAAGGATGTGTGATGGGTATATGGGCACTCAACTATGGGATGGCGAATATGTATGATGGGTATATGGGCATGGGACTATGGGATGGAGAATATGTATGATGGGTATATGGGCATGGGACTATGGGATGGAGGATTTGTGATGGGTATATGGGCACTCGACTATGGGATGGAGGATATGTATGATGGGTATATGGGAACGGGCCTATGGGATCATGGATATGTATGATGGGTATATGGGCACGGGACTATGGGATGAAGGATAATTATAATTTGCTATAACTAACCACAGCTAGTTACTATGCCCGGGCAGCGCCGGGCTCTTCAGCTGGTATCACATAAAATCCCAATAAAATGCAAAGTATCAAGTATTTGCGAAGTATAAAGGAAATGATGGATGGTTTTCTAAATATTTTAAAAACATAAATCTGGAAATTGTGACATACATTTGCATTTAGACACCTGTAGTCTGATACCCTTAAATACATAAAATCCTGAGTGACAATTTGCCTCCAGAAGTCACATACTTAGTAAATCGAGTTCAGCTATGTGCAATTTAATCTCATTGTAACTACTGCTGTTCTGTAAAGACCTCAGAGTTTTGTTTGAGAACTTTAGGGATTAAACAACATAATGAAAAAAATATATAAATCCTTATATAAATCCCTGTGTCCCTCTCTGTATACCTCCGAAAAATCTTTTTAATTTCTCTCTCGCTCTATGATAATTTTTTCGTTACGGTCCGATGGGTGTTGCTTCTGGCCTCTCCATCCCTCCCTCGGGCTGCTCCTAGCTGTCCTCCTTTACTTGACGTGGATAACGCTTCCTGCGTCATCTACTTAGCCATGCGACATCTTGCGCCTGCGCAGAAATATCACGTATCATGTTTCTTGGTCGTTCCGCAACTACTTCCATGTATAAGTGTAACAGGCCAGATTAACCCTCCGCCCAGTTTATACCCCTCTGGGCCAGAATATAACCCGGGTATATTATGGCCTAGGACAGATTATACCCCTCCGGGTCAGAATATACCCCAGCTGCTGTAGATCAGATTTTTCACACTCTTGAGAACCATCAAAAACAGAGCCCCAGGCAACACATGGGGGGGCAGAGACAGCGAGAGGGGTCTCAGGTGGCACACAGGGGGCAGAGACAGCGAACGGGGTCCCAAGCAGCACACGGGGACCCAGACAGCGCACAGGGCCCCAGGCAGAGCACAGGGCTCCAGGATGCACTCGGGGCCCCAGGCAGCGCACAGGGGCCCCAGACATCACACAGGGGCCCCAGACAGCACACAGTGGGGCAGAAACAGCACATAGGGGGGGCACAGGTGTACTGCGTGCTGTCTCTGCCCCCCCTGAGTGCTGTCTGCCCCCCTGCGCGCTGCCAGGGGCCCCTGTATGCTGCCTGAGGCCCCCGTGTACTGCCTGGGACCCCGTTCGCTGTCTCTCCCCCTGTGCGCTGCCTGGGGCCCCTGTGTGCTGCCTGGGGCCCCGTGTGATGCCTGGGGCACCTGTGCGCTGCCTGGGGCACTGTGCGCTGCCTGGGTCCCCGTGTGCTGCTTGGGACCCCGTTCGCTGTGCCCGGTGTGCTGCCTGTGGCCCTTGTGCGCTGCCTGGGGCCATATGCGCTGCCTGGGACTCCGTTCTCTGTCTCTGCCACCCCGTGTGCTGCCTGGGGCCCCGTGTGCTGCTTGGGACCCTGTTCGCTGTCTCTGACCCCTGTGTGCTACGTGGGGCCCTGTGCGCTGCGTGGGGCCCTGTGCGCTGCGTGGGGCCCTCGTGTGCTGCCTGGGACCCCGTTTTTGATGGTTCTCAAAAGCATGAAAAATCTGATCTACAGCAGCTGGCATATATTCTGACCTGGAGGGGTATAATCTGGCCTAGGCCAATTTATATTCCGGGGTATAGTTTGGCCTAGCCCATAATATACCCGGGGTATATTCTGGCCCCGAAGGGTATAAACTGGTCTAGGCCAATTTATACCCCGGGGTATAGTTTGGCCTAGGCCAGAATATACCCAGGGTATAATCTGGCCTAGGCCACTTTAACCCCGGGTATATTCTGGGCGGGGGGTTAATCTGGCCTGTTACACCGGAAATACGTTTGTCGGAGTAAGCACACTTCTGTTTTTCGGCTTTGCCCACAGTTAGGCAAAGCATACTGTGCAGGCGCGACACGCAATATTTCTGCCAGATGCGTCAATTAAAGAAGGAGGATGGCGAGCAACAGTCGGGAGAGATGAGGCCAGAAGCAACACCCAACACCTGGTGAAAGGATTGCTTTAAGCAATAATAATAACTAGCTGAAGAGCCCGGCGCTGCCCGGGCATAGTAACTAACTGTGGTTAGTTATAGAAAATTATAATTATCCTCCATCCCATAGTCCCGTGCCCATATACCCATCATACATATCCACGATCCCATAGGCCCGTGTCCATATACCCATCATACATATCCTCCATCCCATAGTCGAGTGCCCATATACCCATCACACATCCTCCATCCCATAGTCCCATGCCCATATACCCATCATACATATTCTCCATCCCATAGTCCCATGCCCATATACCCATCATGCATATTCTCCATCCCATAGTCCCATGCCCATATACCCATCATACATATTTGCCATCCCATAGTCGAGTGTCCATATACCCATCACACATTCTTCATCTCATAGTCCCATGCCCATATACCCATCATACATATCTGCCATCTCATAGTCCCGTGCCCATATACCCATCATACATATCCTCCATCCTATAGTCCAGTGCCCATATACCCATCACACATCCTCCATCCCATAGTCCCATGCCCATATACATATCCGCCATCCCATAGTCCCGTGCCCATATACCCGTCAAACATATCCTCCTTCCCATAGTCCAGTGCTCATATACCCATCACACATCCTCCATCCCATAGTCCCGTGCCCATATACATATCCGTCGTCCCATAGTCCTGTGCCCACATACCCGTCATACATGTCCTCCATCCCATAGTCCAGTGCCCATATACCCATCACACAACCTCCATCCCATAGTCCCGTTCCCATATACATATCCGTCGTCCCATAGTCCTGTGCCCATATACCCGTCATACATATCCTCCATCCCATAGTCCGGTGCCCATATACTTATCACACATCCTCCATTCCATAGTCAACCATTATGACATCATAATGAGGGGTGGGGCTTGATACGCACACACTGTTTCCCCAGTATGCAAATAGGGGCATTATGACATCACAATGAGGGGCTGGGCTTGATACACACACACTTTTTCCCCATTATGTAGATAGGGGCAAAATTGTTTGGTGAATTGGAACGCACGGGGTTAAAATTTCGCCTCACAACATAGCTTAGGACGCTCTTTGGGTCCAGATGTGTGACTGTGCCAAATTTTGTGGCTGTAGCTGCGACGGTGCGGATGCCTATCCCGGACATACACACATACACACACACATACATAGACACATACATACACACTTTGAGCTTTATATATTAGATAAAAATAGCCTAATCTCTGAAAATCACACAGAGCACTGTTTAATCCATCATCCAAACATGCAAGCAGTATGGCACGACTGCAAACCTACCTAGACATTGCCGTCCACCTAAACTGACATATTAAGCAAGGAAATCACTAACTAGAGTAGCAGTCAAGAGGCCCTTGGTCACCCCGTAAGAGCTGGAGAGATCTACAGCTCATGTGGGAGAATCTATCCATAGGATAACTATTAGTCATATACAAATCTGGCCTATATCTAAGAGTGGCAAGAAGAAAGCCATTTTTTAAAGTAAGCCACTCTAGCATGTGGAAGAAGGTGCTCTCATCAGATGAGACCAAAGTAGAACTTTTTGGGATGAATGCAAAACACTGTGTTGGAAAACTAGCACTGCACATCACCCTGAAAACACCAATCCCACTGTCAAATGTGGTGGTGGTGGCATCATCATGTGGTGGGGTTGCTTTACTTCAGCAGGGACAGAGAAGCTGGTCAGAGTTGATGGGAAGATGAATGGAGCTAAATACAGGGCAATCCTGGTGGAAAACCTGTGAGAGGCTCCAAAAGACTTGAGACTGAGGCGTAGTTTTGCCTTTTATCAGGACAATGACCCTCAACATACCACCAGGGCTACAATTGACTTCTATGAGGCCCTCCCCTTCCCAGTGCTCCAGCACTAAGTCTAGGGGTCCCCTTACCCATCTCCCGCATACCAGCTCGAACGGGGAGAACCCCGTGGATTCTTGGGGCACCTCCCGATAGGCAAACAGGAGGTGTGGCAAGAATTTCTCCCAGTCCCTGTAGGTCCTGGTAAAAGTCCCAATGAGCTGTTTTAATGTCCCGTTAAAGCGTTCACACAACCCATTGGTTTGCGGGTGGTACGGGGCGCTTCTAATGGACTTTACGCCGCACAGCTTCCACAGTTGGTTGGTCACCTCTGCTGTAAACTGGGTACCCTGGTCCGAGATAATCTCCCGGGGAAATCTAACCCGTGAGAAAACCTGGAGCAGGGCGGCCACCACCGTCTCTGCCAGTATGTTAGGTAACTCAACCTCCTCTGGATACCGTGTGGCATAATCTACCACTGTCAATATATACTTTTTCCCGGACGGACTGGGTTTGGCTAACGGCCCTATCAAATCAACCGCTACTCGGCTAAATGGTTCCTCCACAATGGGGAGGGGGCGTAATTTGGCCTTGCATCGATCCCCCCTCTTGCCAATGCGCTGACAACTGTCACAGATCTGGCAGTACTGACGAACATCATAGGTTACCCCCGGCCAAAAGAAGTTTTATGTCAGACGATGCCTGGTGCGACTGACGCCGAAGTGCCAGGCCAAGGGTATATCATGAGAGATTCGCAGTAGCTCCTGCCTATACTTCTTGGGAACTACCAGCTGTTGTTTTATAGTGGGGCTCGTCCCTGTATGGTGCTGCTCTGTGATCCGGTAGAGGAGTCCCTGCTTCCATACAAACTGTTCCCCTTCTAGTACTCCTCTCCCCTCCTGTGCCTTCCCACGATATCCCTCCAATGAAGGATCCTCAAGTAACTCCCTCTTAAATTCATCTGGGGTGGCCCAAAAAATGTGTCTGGCTAAGGGAATACGTGCAGGGCTGGGATGTCTTACCTGGGCCTCCTCTGAGTGTGATTCCGCCTCCGCAGCTCGAGCTTGTCTCCGGGTAGTCACAGGATAGGTCTCAGCCAGACAACATGGGCCCCAAGTCATTTCCCAGCAAGACATCTGCAGGCAAATCCTCCATCAAGCCGACCTCAACAAGGCCATCCCCGACTCCCCAGTTCAGGTGAATCCTGGCAGTAGGTAGTCGATGTATGGCTCCTCCTGCTACACGGACCGCCACTGTCCGGTCCGTCTTCTCTTGGTCCCGGATGAGATGAGGCTTCACAAGGGTCAAAGTTGCTCCGGAATCTCTTAGTCCCTGCATACGTTTCCCATTAACCCACACGACCTGTCGATGCTGTTGTCGATTATCCGCCCGGGCTGCCTGCACGGGGTCTACTTCATGCAGCACTTCCTCCATCTCTTCCACCCCTTGGTTAGTCGTAGCCCCCAATGCCGGGTCAGCTTCGCCTTGGTAGCAGTGTACAGCAGCCTGGCTGAAGGTAGCTGTTCCCGCCTTTGGCCACTGGGTATGCTGAGTCCGGTTGGGGCATTGTCTTTGCAGGTGGCCCAGCTGACAGCAGGTGTGGCATCGCGCCCCAGGGGGACTGTGGTAGGCCGGGTTTCTAGCTGATCCCCCTACAATCTTCGGTGGTTTGAGGCCCTCCAGGTCCATGGGTGGGCCCCTAGTGACCACCTTTGATCCGGAGAACTGCGGCCTTCTGGCATCATGATGTTCATCGGCCAGACGAGCGGCTTCCTCAAGAGTCGTTGGCCGCTTGTCCCGAAGCCATTCCTGTGTCTTGGGGTTTAGTCCATTAAAGAATCGTTCTAACAGGAAGAGCTGGAGGACGTCCTCCTTAGTGGTTGCTTGGCTCCCTTGTACCCACTGTAGCAGTGACCGCCGTAATTTACAGGCCCATTCAGCGTGGGTATCGGTTACGCATTTTATAAGTCCGCGGAACTTTTGGCGATAGGCCTCTGGTGTCAGCGCATACCGGGCCAAGATCACTTCTTTGATCCGCTCATAGTCCATACAGTCCTCATCAGGTACCGTGCGATAGGCGTCCGCCGCCCGGCCTGTCAGCTTGCTGGCCAGAATCTGAACCCGTTCCTCCGGCTTTACTTGATGAAGGGCACACTGCCGCTCAAAGTCCTGCAGAAAGCCATCAATGTCTTCCTCTGCCTCCCCCAACTGTCGGAAGGCATTGTACTGGATCTTTTTGTGGCTTACTGTTGAAGGTACCCGGTCGAAGGCCAGAGCTCCCCCTGCTTGCTGAATCTCCTCTCTCCGCTCTGCCATCTCCATTTTGGCCAGCTCCACTTTGGTCTGCTCTGCCATCTCCATCTTGGCTAGCTCTATCCTGGTCCGCTCGGCCATCTTTTCCTTCAGATCAGTACGCACATCAGCCATCACCTCTCGTTTGATCTCTACTGCAGGGTTTGGCCATAGAACGCCAGTCTGTTCTTTACCTCCCTCTGGAATTCAGTCTCCTCCACGTTCACATTGGGGGGCGCTGCACTGTCGTGTTCCATGATGGCTGCTATCAAATCCGCTTTTGTTTTGTTGCTGGCGATCAACCCTCGGGCTTCCACCAGATCTTTTAATGTAGTCCTCTTTAACTTCTGGTAGTTATTTTCCATTCATTCCTTTCCTCCTGTAGAAGGGGTATCAAGGGGTATCAAATCCCGCTGTCTGCCACCAGTGTAACGGGGTCTTCCAAGCTGGGGTACCTCTTTCAGTACCACCCCGTATTTTCGGAGGTCCGCTCTGCGTTGGCTGGAGTCTGAATGAATGACGCTGGCTGGAATTCCTCTGAGTGCATGGGCGCATATAAAAGATCACTGCTTCTCCATGTATTTCCAGTCTGACACTTTACTCACAGGACACAGAATATATCACACAGATACAGAGGGCAGGCCTGACATGCATTACAGGTGGCCGTAGCCTGTGGATGTTTACTGTGGGAATTGCAAAGGTGGGGGGAAGGCGGACACTGCTGATACATTAGGAACATGCATCTCACATGGAACCTATTATGTATACATATAACTGCACAACTTATTCTGGGTGCTGAGTGTTTCTGTAACACCGTTGTTCTGCGATATCCTCTTCCTCCTCCAGTCCATCGGTCTGCGGTTTTCTCCTCCAGTCCGTCGCTCTGCGATGTCCTCCTCCGGTCTGTCGCTCTGCGATGTCCTCCTCCGTTCTGTTGGTCTGCGATTTCCTCTTCCTCCTCCAGTCCGTCGTTCTGCGGTGTTCTCCTCCGGTCCGTCGCTCTGCGATGTCCTTCTCCGCTCCGTCGGTCTGCGATGTTCTCGTCATCCACCGGTCCGTCAGTCTGAATTGTCCTCTTCCTTCTCCGATCCATCGGTCTGCAATGTCCTATTCCTCATCTTGTCCGTCGATCTGCGATGTCCTCCTCCGGTCCGTCGGGCTACGATGTCTTCCTCCGGTCCGTCGGTCTCCGATGTCCTCCTCTAGTCCGTCAATCTGCGATGTCCTCCTCCGGTCCATCGGTCTGTGATGTCCTCTTCCTCCTCTTGTCCGTCGGTCTGCGATGTCCTCTTCCTCCGACTGTCCATCGGTCTGCGATGTCTTCCTCCGGTCCGTCAGTCTGCGATGTTCTCCTCAGGTCCGTCATTCTGCGATGTCCTCCTTCCTTCCGTCGGTCAGCGATGTCCTCTTCCAGTCCGTCGGTCTGCGATTTCTTTTTTCTCCTTAGTTCCGTCTGTCTGTGATGTCCTCTTACTCGTTCTGTTCGTCGGTCTGCGATGCGCTCTTCCTCCTCTGATCTGTCGGTCTGCGATGTCCTCTTCTTCCACCGGTCCGTTGTTCTGCTCTGTCCTCTCCCTCCACCAGTCCATCGGGCTGCGCTGTCCTCCTCTTCCTCCGATCCGTCGGTCTGCAATGTCCTCTTCCTCCTCTGGTCCATCAGTCTGCGATGTCCTCTTCCTCCTCCGGTCTGTAGGTCTGCGATGTCGTCTTCCTCCTCCGGTCTGTCAGTCTGCGATGTTCTCGTCCTCCAACTGTCAGTCAGTCTGCGATGTCCTCTTCCTCCAACAGTCCGTCGGCCTGCGATGTCCTCCTCCGGTCCGTCGGTCTGCGATGTCCTCCTTTGGTCCATCATACTGCGCTATTCTCTTCCTCCACTGGTTCATCGGTCTGCGCTGTCCTCTTCCTCCACCGGTCCGTCGGTCTGCGATGTCCTCTTCCTCCTCTGGACCGTCTGTCTGTGATGTCCTCTTCCTCTACCTTTCTGTCGGTCTGTGATGTCCTCCTCTGGTCCGTCAGTCTGCGATGTTCTCTTCCTCCAGCTGTCTGTCGGTCTGCGATGTCCTTTTCTGGTCCGTTGGTCTGTGATGTCCTCCTGGTGTCAGTCGGTCTGCGATGTCCTCCTTTGGTCTGTCGGTCTGCGATGTCCTCCTCCGGTCCGTCTGTTTGCGATGTCCTCTTTCTCCTTTTGTCTGTCGGTCTGTGTTGTCCTCTTTCTCCGATTGTCCGTCAGTCTGCGATGTCCTCCTGGTATCGGTCGGACTGCGGTGTCCTCCTCCGGTCCATTGGTCTGCAATGTTCTCTTCATCCACCGGTCCGTAGGTCTGCTCTGTCCTCTTCCTCCTCCGATCTGTCGGTCTGCAATGTCCTCTTCCTCCTCTGGTCTGTCGGTCTACGATGTCCTCTTCCTCCTCCTGTCCGTCGGTCTGCGATGTCCACTGTCTGTCGGTCTGCGATGTCCTCTTCCAGTCCGTCGGTCTACGATGTCCTCTTCCTTTTCCGGTCTGTCGGTCTGCTATGTCCTCTTCCTCCGACTGTCCATCGGTCTGCGATCTCCTCCTGTCCGTCTGTCTGCGATGTCCTCCATTGGTCCATCGGTGTGCGCTATCCTCTTCCTCCACTGGTCCGTCGGTCTGCGATGTCCTCTTCCTCTTCCGGTCCGTTGGTCTGCTATGTCCTCTTCCTGTGACTGTTCGTCGGTTTGCGATGTCCTCTTCCAGTCCGTCGGTCTGCTATGTCCTCTTCCTCCGACTGTCCATCGGTCTGCGATCTCCTCCAGTCCGTCGGTCTGCGATGTCCTCCATTGGTCCATCGGTCTGCGCTATCCTCTTCCTCCACTGGTCCGTCGGTCTGCGCTGTCCTCTTCCTCCACCGGTCCGTCAGTCTGTGATGTCCTCCTCGGGTCCGTCGGTCTGCGATGTCCTCTTCCTCCTCCGGTCCGTCGGTCTGTGATGTCCTCTTCATCCACTGGTCCGTCGGTCTGCACTGTCCTCTTCCTCCACTTGTCCGTCGGTCTGCAGGGTCTTCCTCTTCCTCCGGTCCATCGGTCTGCGATGTCCTCTGCAGACCGACAGAACGGAGGAGGAAGAGGACATCGCAGACCGACAGAACGGAGGAGGAAATGTCCTCTTCCTCCTCCGGTCCGTCGGTCTGTGTTGTACTCTTCCTCCACTGGTTTGTCGGTCTGCTATGTCCTTCTCTGGTCTGTTGGTGTGCGTCCACCTCCTCCTGCTCTGATCTGTCGGTCTGCCAGGTCCTCTTCCTCCTCCGTTCCGTTGGTCTACGATGTCCTCTTACTCTTCCGGCCCATCAGTCTGCGATGTCCTCCTCTGGTCCATCGGTCAGCACTGTCCTCTTCCTCCAGCGATACGTCAGTCTGCGCTATCCTCTTCCTCCACTGGTCCATCGATCTGCCCTGTGCTTTTCCTCCACTGGTCCGTCGGTCTGTGATATCATCTTTCTGCTCCGGTCCGTCGGTCTGCTATGTCTTCTTCCTCTTCTGGTCTGTCGGTCTGCGATGTCCTCTTCCTCCGACTGTTCGTCGGTCTTCGATGTCCTCCTCCAGTCCGTCGTTCTGCGATATCCTCCAGTCCGTCGTTCTGCAATGTCCTCCTTTGGTCCGTCAGTCTGGAATGTCCTCTTCCTCCTTAGGTCCGTCTGTCTGTGATGTCCTCTTACTCGTCCTGTTCGTCAGTTTGCGATGCCCTCTTCCTCCTCTGGTCTGTTGGTCTGCGATGTCCTCTTCCTTCTCCGATCCGTCGGTCTGCAATGTCCTCTTCCTGCTTTTGTCCGTCGTTCTGCGATGTCCTCTTCCTCCTCCGGTCCGTCTGGCTGCGATGTCCTCTTTCTCCTCTTGTCTGTTGGTCTGCCATGTCCACTTCCTCCTCCGGTCTGTCGTACCTCTGTGTCCTCCTCCGGTCCGTCGGTCTGCGATGTCCTCCTCCGGTCCGTCGGTCTCCGATGTCCTCCTCCGGTCCGTCTGTCTGCGATGTCCTTTTCCTCCTCTTGTCCGTAGAACTGCGATGTCCTCTTCCTTCTCCTGTCTATCGGTCTGCGATGTGCACTTCCTCCTCCGGTCCGTCGATCTGCGATGTCCTCTTTCTCCTCTTGTCTGTTGGTCTGCCATGTCCTCTTCCTCCTCCGGTGTGTCGTACTGCGGTGTACTCCTCTGGTCCGTCGGTCTCCGATGTCCTCCTCCGGTCCGTCGGTCTCCGATGTCCTCCTCCGGCCCGTCGTTCTGCGATGTCCTCCTCCTGTCCGTCTGTCTGCGATGTCCTTTTCCTCCTCCTGTCCATCGAACTGCGATGTCCTCTTCCTCCTCCGGTCTGTCGGTCTGCGATGTCCACTTCCTCCTCCGGTCCGTCGATCTGCGTTGTGCTCTAACACCTTCTGTCCATCGTTCTCTGATGTCCTCTTCCTCCTCTGGTCTGTCGGTCTGCAATGTCCTCTTCCTCCGACTGTCCGTTGGTCTGCGATGTCCTCCTCTGGTCCGTCAGTCTGCGATGTCTTCCTCCTATCCTTTGGACTGCGATGTCCTCTTCCTCCTTAGGTCCTTCTGTCTGCGATGTCCTCTTCCTCGTCCTGTCTGTCGGTCTGCAATGTCCTCTTCCTCCTCTTGTCCGTCGGTCTGCGTTGTCCTCTAACTCCTTCCGTCCGTCGTTCTGCAATGTCCTCTTCTTTCGCCGGACCGTCGAACTGCGGTGTCCTCCTCTGGTCCGTCGGTCTGCGATGTCCTCCGGTCCATCGGTCAGCGATGTCCTCTTCATCCACTGGTCTGCTCTATCCTCTTCCTCCACCAGTTCATCAGTGTGCGCTGTCCTCTTCCAACGCCAATCCGTTTGTCTGCAGTGTCCTTTTCCTCCTACGGTCCGTCGGTCTGCGGTGTCCTCCTCCTGTCCGTCGGTCAGTGATGTCCTCCAGTCCGTCGGTCAGCGATGTCCTCCTCCGGTCCGTCGGTCTGCGATGTCCTCTTCCTCCACCAGTCCATCGGTCTGCGCTGTCCTCTTCCTCCTGCGATCCGTCAGTCTGCAATGTCCTCTTATTCCTGCAGTCCGTCGGTCTGCAATGTCCTCTTATTTCTCCAGTCCGTCAGTCTGCTCTGTCCTCTTCCTCCAAAAGTCCATCGGGCTGCGCTGTCCTCTTCTTCCTCCGATCCGTCGGTCTGCAATGTCCTATTCCTCCTCCAGTCCGTAGGTCTGCGATGTCCTCCTCCGGTCCGTCAGTCTGCGATGTCCTCTTCCTCCTCCGATCCGTCAGTCTACGATGTCCTCTTCCTCCTCCGGTCCGTCTGTCTGCTTTGTCCTCTTCCTCCTTCTGTCCATCATTCTGAGGTGTTCTCTTCCTCCTCCGGTCCATCGTTCTGCGATTTTCTCTTCCTCCACTGGTTTGTCGGTCTGCGATGTCCTTTTCTGGTCCGTCGGTGTGCGTCCACCTTCTCTTGCTCTGATCTGTCACATTGCGAGGTCCTCCTCTGGTCGGTCCGTCTGCAATGTCCTCTTCCGCCTCCGGTCCGTTGGTCTACGATAACCTCTTCCTCCTCTTTTCCGTCTGTCTGCAATGCCTCCGGTCCATCGGTCTGCGCTATCCTCTAACTCCTCTGTTCCATCGGTCTGCACTATCCTCTTCCTCCACTGGTCCGTTGGTCTGCACTGTGCTCTTCCTCCACCGGTCCTTCGGTCTGTGATGTCTTCTTGCTCCTCCGGTGTGTCCGTCTGCGATGTCCTCCTCCTGTCCGTCGGTCTGCGATGTCTTCTTCCTCCGACTGTCTGTCGGTCTGCGACGGCCTCCTCCTGTCCGTCCATCTGTGATGTCCTCCTTAGGTCCGTCTGTCTGCGATGTCCTCTTACTCGTCCTGTCCGTCGGTCTTCGATGCCTTCTTCCTCCTTTGGTCTGTCTGTCTGCGATGTACTCTTCCTCCTCCGGTCCGTCGGTCTGCGCTGTCCTCTTCTTCCTCCGATCCTTCGGTCTGCAGTGTCCTCATCCTCCTCCGGTCCGTCGGTCTGCGATGTCCTCTTCCTCCTCCGTTCTGTCGGTCTGCGTTTTCCTCTTCCTCCTTCGGTCCGTCGTTCTGCAATGTCCTCTTCCTCTTCCAGTCCATCGGTCTGCGGTTTTCTCCTACAGTCCGTCGCTCTGCGATGTACTCCTCCGGTCCGTCGCTCTGCGATGTCCTCCTCCATTCTGTCGGTCTGCGTTTTCCTCTTCCTTCTCCGGTCCGTTGCTCTGCGATGTCCTTCTCCGGTCCGTCGGTCTGCTATGTTCTCTTCCTCCACTGGTTTGTCGGTCTGCGATGTCCTTTTCTGGTCCGTCGGTGTGGGTCCACTTCCTCCTGCTCTGATCTGTCGTTTTGCGAGGTCCTCCTCTGGTCCGTCGGTCTGCGAAGTCCTCTTCCTCCTCCAGTACGTTGGTCTACAATGTCCTCTTCCTCTTCCAGTCCATCGGTCTGTGCTGTCCTCTTCCTCCACCTGTCCGTCAGTCTGCGCTGTCCTCTTCCTCCACCGGTCCGTCGGACTGCAATGTCCTTTTGCTCCTCCGGTCCGTCGGTCTGCGATGTATTCTTCCTCCTTAGGTCCGTCTGTCTGTGATGTCCTCTTACTCGTCCTGTTCGTCGGTCTGCGATGCCCCCTTCCTTCTCTGGTCTGTCGATCTGCGATGTCCTCTTCCTCCTACTGTCCGTCGGTCTGCGCTGTCCTCTTCCTCCACCGGTCCATTGGTCTGCGCTATCCTCTTCCTCCACTGGTTCGTCGGTCTGTGCTCTTCTTCCACCAGTCTGTCAGTCTGCGATGTCTGCTTGCTCCTCCGGTGTGTCGGTCTGCGATGTCCTCCTCCTGTCCGTCGGTCTGCGACGTCTTCTTCCTCCGACTGTCCGTCGGTTTGCGTTGTCCTCCTCCGGTCTGTTGGCTGTGATGTCCTCCTCCGGTCCGTCGGTCTGCGATGTCCTCTTCCTCCTTTGGTCCGTCTGTCTGAGATGTCCTATTACTCGTCCTGTTCGTCGGTCTGCAATGCCCTCTTCCTCCTCTGGTCTGTCAATCTGCGATGTCCTCTTCCTCCTACTGACCGTCGGTCTGCGATGTCCTCCTCCGGTCCGTCGGTCTGCGATGTCCTCTTCATCTACCGGTCCGTCGGTCTGCAATGTACTCTTCCTTCTCCTGTCCTTTGGTCTGCAATGTCCTCTTCCTCCTCTTGCCAATCGTTCTCCGATGTCCTCTTCCTCCTCCGATCCTTCGGTCTGCGATGTCCTCTTCCTCCTTGGGTCCATCGTTCTGCGATGTCCTCTTCCTCCTCCGGTCCGTCTGACTGCGATGTTCTCTTCCTCCTCTGGTTTGTCGATCTGCGATGTCCTTTTCTGGTCCGTCGGTGTGGGTCCACTTCCTCCTGCTCTGATCTGTCAGTCTGCGAGGTCCTCCTCTGGTCCGTCGGTCTGCGAAGTCCTCTTCCCCCGGTACGTTGGTCTACGATGTCCTCTTCCGTTCCATCGGTCTGCGCTGTCCTCTTCCTCCACCGGTCCGTCGATCAGCGCTGTGCTCTTCCTCCACCGGTCCGTCGGACTGCAATGTCCTTTTGCTCCTCTCGTCCGTCGGTCTCCAATGTCTTCTTCCTCTTTTGGTCCGTCTGTCTGTGATGTCTTCTTACTCGTCCTGTTCGTCAGTCTGCAGTGAACTCTTCCTCCTCTGGTCTCTCGATCTGCGATGTCCTCTTCCTCCTACTGACCGTCAGTCTGCGATGTCCTCCTCCGGTCCGTCGGTCTGCGATGTCCTCTTTGGTCCATCGTACTGCGCTATTTTCTTCCTCCACTGGTCTGTCGGTCTGCGCTGTCCTCTACCTCCACCTGTCCGTCGGTCTTCAATGTTCTCTTGATCCTCTGGTCCGTTCTGCAATGTTCTCTTCCTCTGTCTGTCGGTCTGTGATGTCCTCTTCCTGTCCGGCAGTCTAAAGTTGTCCTCTTTTTGTCCACTGGTCTGCGCTGTCCTCTTCCTCCACCCGTCCGTTGGTCTGCAATGTTCTCTTGCTTCTCCGGTCCGTCGGTCTGCGATGTCCTCTTCCTTTGTCTGTCGGTCTGTGATGTCCTCTTCCTGTCCGGCGGTCTAAAGTTGTCCTCTTTTTGTCCACTGGTCTGCGCTGTCCTCTTCCTCCACCCGTCCGTTGGTCTGCAATGTTCTCTTGCTTCTCCGGTCCGTCGGTCTGCGATGTCCTCTTCCCCTGTCAGTCGGTCTGCGATGTCCTCTTCCAGTCCGTCAGTCTACGATGTCCTCTTCCTTCTCCGGTCTGTCGGTCTGCTATGTTCTCTTCCTCTGACTGTCCGTCGGTCTGTGATCTCCTCCGGTCCGTCGGTCTGCGATGTACTCCATTGGTCCTTCGATGTGCGCTATCCTCTTCCTCCACTGGTCCGACGGTCTGCGATGTCCTCTTCCTCTTTCGGTCCGTTGGTCTGCTATGCGCTCTTCCTCCGACTGTCCATCGGTCTGTGATCTCCTCCAGTCCGTCGGTCTGCAATGCCCTCTTCTTCCACTGGTCCGTCAGTCTGCGCTGTCCTCTTCCTCCACCGGTGGGTCGGTCTGTGATGTCCTTCTCCGTTCCGTCGGTCTGCGATGTCCTCCAGTACGTCGGTCTGCGATGTCCTCCTTTGGTCCATCGTACTGCGCTATCCTCTTCCTCCACTGGTCCGTCGGTCTGCGCTATCCTCTTCCTCCACCGGTCCATCGGTCTGTGATATTCTCCGGTCCGTCGGTCTGCAATGTCCTCTTCATCCTCCGGTCCATCGGTCTGCGATGTCCTCTTCCTCCTCCGTTCTGTCGGTCTGCGATGTCCTCCTCCGGTCCTTCAGTCCGCGATGTCCTCGTCCGGTCCATCGATCTGCAATCTCTTCTTCCTCCTCATCCTGTCCGACGGTCTGCGATGTCCTCCTCCGGTCCTTCGCTCCACGATGTCCTCTTCCGGTCCGTCGGTCTGCGATAAACTCTTCATCCACCGGTCCGTCGGTCTGCAATGTCTTCGTCCTCCCCTGGTCCGTCAGTCTGCAGTGTCTTCTCCTCCTTCGGTCCGTCGGTCTGAGATGTCCTCTTCCTCCTTCCGTCCTTCGTTCTGCGATGTCCTCTTCCTCCTCCGGTCCGTCTGTCTGCGTTGTCCTCCTCCGGTCCGTCGGTTTGCAATGTCCTCTTCATCCACCAGTTCGTCGGTCTGCACTGTCCTCTTCCTCCACTGGTCCGTCGGTCTGCGCTGTCCTCTTCATCCACCAGTCCATCGGTCTGCTCTATCCTCTTCCTCCACCAGTCCATCGGTCTGCAGTGTCCTCTTACTCCTCTGGTCCTTCGGACTGCTGTGTCCTCCTCCGGTCCGTCGGTCTGCTATCTCCTTTTCCTCCTGTCCGTCGGTCTGCGATGTCCTCCTCCGGTCCTTTGCTCTGCAATGTTCTCGTCCGGTCCGTCGGTCTGCGATGTCCTCTTCATCCACCGGTCCGTCGGTCTGCACTATCCTCTTCCTCCACTGGTCCGTCTGTCTGCAGTGTCTTCCTCCTCCTCTGGTCTGTCTGTCTGAGATTTCCTCTTCCTCCTTCGGTCTGTCGGTCTGCAATGTCCTCTTCCTCCTCCCTTCTGCCGGTCTGTGATGTCCTCTTTCCCCTTCCGCCCTTCATTCTGCGATGTCCTCTTCCTCCTCAGGTCCGTCGGTCTGCGGTGTCCTCCTCCGGTCCGTTGGTCTTCGATGTCCTCTTCATCCACCAGTCCGTCGGTCTGCAATGTCCTCTTCCTTCTCTTGTCCATTGGTCTGCAATGACCTCTTCCTCCTCTTGTCCATCGTTCTGCGATGTCCTCTTCCTCCTCCGATCCTTCGGTCTGCGATGTCCTCTTCCTCCTTCTGTCCATCGTTCTGCGATGTCCTCTTCCTTCTCCGGTCTGTCAGACTGTGGTGTCCTCCTACCGTCTGTCGGTCTGCGATCTCCTCTTCCTCCTCCAGTCCGTCGGTCTGCGATGTCCTCTTCATCCACCGGTCCGTCAGTCTGCTCTATCCTCTTCCTCCACCAGTCCATCGGTCTGCGCTGTCCTCTTCCTCCTCCGATCCGACGGTCTGCAGTGTCCTCTTCCTCCTCCGGTCCGTCGCTCTGCGATGTCCTCTTCCTCCTCCGTTCTGTCCTTCTGCATTTTCCTCTTCCTCCTTCCGTCCGTCGGTCTGCGATGTCCTCTTCCTCCTTAGGTCCTTCTTTCTGCGATGTCCTCTTCCTCGTCCTGTCCGTCGGTCTGCATTGTCCTCTAATCTCTAAAATCACAAGGCCAGTATGTGAGCATCCAGATTTTCTCTACTGTGTAGAGCTAGTCACCAGCTGTAGACCTGCTCTTCATAGTGTTTACTGGACCTGGTGCTGATGCATCAAGCTGGCATACAGCCACGAGCAACGCATCATTGCCTGCGAGCCACAGGTTGGGGATCCCTGGTATAGGGCAGTCTGTAGCTCTCTTAATCGGTGGGGGAAAAAAATTGATCCTCTAATTAGGTCGACCAGTTGTTTAAAAAAAACAAAACAAAAAACTTTGGTCCATATTACCACTTAACTTAAAGAAACTTGACAATATATCACAGTACAGTGCTAGTAGGCAGGGCCGGATTATAGGCAGGGCAGGCGGGGCTTCAGCCCCGGGGCCCCCACCACAAGAGCTTCTAAGGGGGCCCCCACCACATTCCTGCTGGCTGCTGCAATGGCACTCCATGTTCTCCCCACCTAAAAGTGAGTGACCGTGGGGGCGGCATTATGTGCTCTGCTACCAGCAGCATCTACAAGTAGCGTGAACGCTGATGCTGCTGGTAGCGTGCAAAGGCTTGTGATGAGATCACAGGAGGGAAGGTGTCAGGGCCCCGATCATGTGACCCCTGTCTCCTCCCCTCCTGTGACCTCATCACAGGTCCTGTGCGCACAGCACAGAGCACTGAGAGCAGCCATGTATGTGGAGTGCGGCTCTGCGGGTGGAGGACCCATTATTCTCTATGTGGAGTGCGGCTCTGCGGGTGGAGGTCGGTGCTGGAGGCTCCATTATTCTCTATGTGGAGTGCGGCTCTGCGGGTGGAGGTCGGTGCTGGAGGCCCCATTATTCTCTATGTGGAGTGCGGCTCTGCGGGTGGAGGTCGGTGCTGGAGGCCCCATTATTCTCTATGTGGAGTGTGGCTCTGCGGGTGGAGGCCCCATTATTCTCTATGTGGAGTGCGGCTCTGCGGGTGGAGGTCGGTGCTGGAGGCTCCATTATTCTCTATGTGGAGTGCGGCTCTGCGGGTGGAGGTCGGTGCCGGAGGCTCCATTATTCTCTATGTGGAGTGCGGCTCTGCGGGTGGAGGTCGGTGCTGGAGGCTCCATTATTCTCTATGTGGAGTGCGGGTGGAGGTCGGTGCTGGAGGCTCCATTATTCTCTATGTGGAGTGCGGCTCTGCGGGTGGAGGTCGGTGCTGGAGGCTCCATTATTCTCTATGTGGAGTGGGGCTCTGCGGGTGGAGGTCGGTGCTGGAGGCTCCATTATTCTCTATGTGGAGTGCGGCTCTGCGGGTGGAGGTCGGTGCTGGAGGCCCCATTATTCTCTATGTGGAGTGCGGCTCTGCGGGTGGAGGTCGGTGCTGGAGGCCCCATTATTCTCTATGTGGAGTGTGGCTCTGCGGGTGGAGGCCCCATTATTCTCTATGTGGAGTGCGGCTCTGCGGGTGGAGGTCGGTGCTGGAGGCTCCATTATTCTCTATGTGGAGTGCGGCTCTGCGGGTGGAGGTCGGTGCTGGAGGCTCCATTATTCTCTATGTGGAGTGCGGCTCTGCGGGTGGAGGTCGGTGCTGGAGGCTCCATTATTCTCTATGTGGAGTGTGGCTCTGCAGGTGGAGGTCGGTGCTGGAGGCTCCATTATTCTCTATGTGGAGTGCGGCTCTGCGGGTGGAGGTCGGTGCTGGAGGCTCCATTATTCTCTATGTGGAGTGGGGCTCTGCAGGTGGAGGTCGGTGCTGGAGGCTCCATTATTCTCTATGTGGAGTGTGGCTCTGCGGGTGGAGGTCGGTGCTGGAGGCTCCATTATTCTCTATGTGGAGTGGAGGTCGGTGCTGGAGGCTCCATTATTCTCTATGTGGAGTGCGGCTCTGCGGGTGGAGGTAGGTGCTGGAGGCTCCATTATTCTCTATGTGGAGTGGGGCTCTGCGGGTGGAGGTCGGTGCTGGAGGCTCCATTATTCTCTATGTGGAGTGTGGCTCTGCGGGTGGAGGTAGGTGCCGGAGGCTCCATTATTCTCTATGTGGAGTGCGGCTCTGCGGGTGGAGGTCGGTGCTGGAGGCTCCATTATTCTCTATGTGGAGTGTGGCTCTGCGGGTGGAGGTCGGTGCTGGAGGCTCCATTATTCTCTATGTGGAGTGCGGCTCTGCGGGTGGAGGTCGGTGCTGGAGGCTCCATTATTCTCTATGTGGAGTGGGGCTCTGCAGGTGGAGGTCGGTGCTGGAGGCTCCATTATTCTCTATGTGGAGTGCGGCTCTGCGGGTGGAGGTAGGTGCTGGAGGCTCCATTATTCTCTATGTGGAGTGGGGCTCTGCGGGTGGAGGTCGGTGCTGGAGGCTCCATTATTCTCTATGTGGAGTGCGGCTCTGCGGGTGGAGGCTCCATTATTCTCTATGTGGAGTGCGGCTCTGCGGGTGGAGGTCGGTGCTGGAGGCCCCATTATTCTCTATGTGGAGTGCGGCTCTGCGGGTGGAGGTCGGTGCTGGAGGCCCCATTATTCTCTATGTGGAGTGCGGCTCTGCGGGTGGAGGTAGGTGCCGGAGGCCCCATTATTCTCTATGTGGAGTGTGGCTCTGCGGGTGGAGGTCGGTGCTGGAGGCTCCATTCTCTATGTGGAGTGTGGCTCTGCGGGTGGAGGTAGGTGCCGGAGGCTCCATTATTCTCTATGTGGAGTGCGGCTCTGCGGGTGGAGGTCGGTGCTGGAGGCTCCATTATTCTCTATGTGGAGTGTGGCTCTGCGGGTGGAGGTCGGTGCTGGAGGCTCCATTATTCTCTATGTGGAGTGCGGCTCTGCGGGTGGAGGTCGGTGCTGGAGGCTCCATTATTCTCTATGTGGAGTGGGGCTCTGCAGGTGGAGGTCGGTGCTGGAGGCCCCATTATTCTCTATGTGGAGTGCGGCTCTGCGGGTGGAGGTAGGTGCCGGAGGCCCCATTATTCTCTATGTGGAGTGTGGCTCTGCGGGTGGAGGTCGGTGCTGGAGGCTCCATTCTCTATGTGGAGTGTGGCTCTGCGGGTGGAGGTCGGTGCTGGAGGCTCCATTATTCTCTATGTGGAGTGCGGCTCTGTGGGTGGAGGTCGGTACCGGAGGCTCCATTATTCTCTATGTGGAGTGGGGCTCTGCGGGTGGAGGTCGGTGCTGGAGGCTCCATTATTCTCTATGTGGAGTGCGGCTCTGCGGGTGGAGGTCAGTGCCGGAGGCTCCATTATTCTCTATGTGGAGTGCGGGTGGAGGTCGGTGCTGGAGGCTCCATTATTCGGAGCTCGGCTCTGCGGGTGGAGGTCGGTGCTGGAGGCCCCATTATTCTCTATGTGGAGTGCGGCTCTGCGGGTGGAGGTCGGTGCTGGTGGCTCCATTATTCTCTATGTGGAGTGTGGCTCTGCATGTGGAGGTAGGTGCTGGAGATTCCCCATTACTGGGCAGAGGGGGCAGTAACCTTTTCAGAGCTGAGACTATCTTGGTGCTTTTTTGTTGTCACTTTCTAAGAATCATAGCATTTTGTTCCTTGTACATGTGACCCAAGTATGGAAAACAGGAAGTAACAAAACACATATTGCAATGTCCCTTTCCTGTCCCCACATACAGTATAATTTTCCCACAGTATCACGTCCCCACATACAGTTTAATGTTCCCACAGTATCACCATCCCCCCACATACAGTATAATGTTCCCCACTACAGTCACCCCCACACAGTATAATATTCACACAGTATAATATTCCCACAGTACTGCCATCCCCCACACAGTATAATGTTCCCCCAGTACCCAGTATCAGCCCTTGGTTTATGCAGGACTCTGCTGTCTGTGCTGGTTCTCATCGTCCTGGATGAGGTGAAGTTTGTGTGGGGTCAGGGAGGGTTTACAGGGTGGATATAGCAGAGACCTGTGTGTACAAGGTGTACGGAGCGGAGCCGTGGGTGTGTGCGTATGAGGTGTACGGAGCAGAGCCGCGAGTGTGTGAGGTGTACTGAGCGGAGCCGCACGTGTACGGAGCTGAGCCCCACGTGTGTGTATGGAGCGGAGCTGCGTGTGTGCAAGGTGTGTGGAGCGGAACCGCATGTGTACGAGGTTTGCGGAGTGGAGCCATGTGTGTACTGAGTTGAGCAGTGTGTGTGTGCAAGGTGTACAGAACGGAGCCGTGTGTATGAGGCATAAAAAGCGGAACCGTGTGTGTATGATGTATGCGGTGCCATACGTGTACAAGGTGTATGGTGGGGAGCATTCATACCTCCCAGCGAGACAGTCCCGATTTTGAGAGAGATACTGCCCCGGCTGGGAGCTTACTTTTCGTGCGGACACAGGAGTACACGGCGGAGCCCCGAGGAGCACTTTAAAATTCGCATGTGACGTTCCACCGGAAGTGACGTGCTAAAAGCTGACCGGAAATTAGGTAATTTCGGGAGGAGATTGTGACGGAACCATGGAGGCACTTTAGGGAATGCTTCAGATCCATCACCATGTCCTCCTCCAACAGCGCGGACAGCAGGATCGCCTTGAACTTGGGGATGTCGGCCATGTGAGCGGATCGTTATATTTCCTGCATCGGGAGGCTCAGGTGGGCACTACAGTGGGAGCCGGGCTGCTATAGTATCTTTATAGAATCTTTCTATCTCTGTTTCTTTATCTCTCTAATCTTTCTTTTTTTTTTCTCTCTCTCTCTCTCTCTGTTCTTCTTTCTTTCTCTGTTCTTTCTTTCCATTCTTTCTTTCTCTCTCTCTGTTCTTTCTTTCTCTGTTTTCTTTTTTCTCTGTTCTTTCTTTCTGTCACGCCTCCTCTCCTGTCACGCCTCCTGTCCTGTGGATCTCCTCTGCCTGCTCGCCGCGTTCACGACCATCGTGCGCCCGCCGCCTGCTGTGTACCCGCCAATCAACTCTGCAGCGCCACGGTGATTAACCCCCTTGCCTCCAGGCTCCAGCTAGCTATATATTGATCGGGGGAGCTGTATGCGCGAGAGGGGAGCTGTACATTTGGGCCTGTATACCTGGAGGAGGGAACTGTATAAAGACGAAACATTGGAGAACTGTATAACCTTGGGGGGGGGGGGGGGGGGGGGGGGGACAGCTGCCTGTATACCCTTGTAGGGGGCAAGAGCTGTATACCCGTTGGGGGGAGTTGTATTCCCATGGGGGGGAAGCTGCCTGTATACCCTTGTAGGGGGCAAGAGCTGTATACCCTTGCGTGGGGGGGGGGAGCTGTACTCCGGAGATAATACAATAGAGAGCATATTGTTATACAGTAGTTAGCAACAATTGCTGCCGGTGAAAACTTTCCCTTTCTGCATTTTTTTTATTCCTTGGCTGTCTTAACATTGGGTTCAATAAAAAAAATGTGAGTAACTCTTTCTGTCTATAATTGGACTGCTTTGAGTTATCCTGGACTGTATCTCTATTGTAGTTCTGTAAATCTGAATGTTGCAGAACAAGAGGATAAGATTAGATTGTACATCTGAGTGCTACAGTTCGCGCTCTACTGTTATGGCTAAAATGTTAATGATATGGGGGCCCCCACCAGATTTTCTGCCCAGGGGCCCCCACCAACCTTAATCCGGCCCTGCTAGTAGGTAGGGCAGTATACATTCTGTAATAAGCCCCATTCCTGTCAGAGTTCTTGTAACACTTTTTGGAAGGAAAAAATAAAATGTATGACCTTTACAATTTTTACTCCGTTGTATTACTGCAGAGAGGGTCACTCCTTCCATCGTGTCACCAGGTTTCAGGAGCCTTGTGCATTTAGCTCTGATGACCCAAAATGGATCCGAGAGCTGTCTGTACACTCAGAGTAAAGCCTAAGGGGGTTGGCCACCACTTTACATGTCCCTGTCATGTGAGGGAACTGCCATAGATGACACTACACTAAATACCTTGCTTCTCCAATCCTTCTGAAGCTGGGCTGCTCTCCTGCTCACATCCTGCCTGGCTGAGAACATTCTAACTTGTGATGTCACAGTGACTCTCCCTGCGATCTTGTCTGTGGGTTCTGGAGTGACATCACAATGGTGTGACTGACTTGTGATGTCACAATGACTCCCTGCGATCTTGTCTGTGAGTTCTGGAGTGACATCACAATGGTGTGTATAATAAGAAAGGAAAGTATAGGTCACATATCGGGGGATCACCCAAGACTGGATTTAGCAAATGTAAAGCATGTAAATCTTTATTGAGACACAAATAACAGACACAGAAAAATTAAAAACATTAAAATTCGTCACTCATGTGACATGCACAAAATACTGGGCTCATAACAGAGCCGCACCCCCTTGGTGAACACTCCAAATAAACATGTGGATAAAGTGACCTTATAGATAGATAAATAACATACCATATGTAATCATAATAACCATAGGTTAATAAGAACGTACAATCTTATATGTTATTCAATGTACAAACGCAGATGTTGAAAAAGAAGGCTGGGGGCAAAGCCCTGTAACCTCAATCCGATACAACAATTGGTACAAGTAGATGTTACGGCATGTGATCACCAGTGAATAACCCAAAACTATATATGAGATATAATGCATGGAGAAACAGTAATGAGTACAATTGCCAAAGAATAAATATAGATGTAAAAACTGAATGTCAAACACTGTTTCGCTTATAGTAGCCTCGCATAAAACAGGCAGACCCGGGCATGCATAATTAAATGCTGGAGGCTGTAATAGCCATCTTAGGCCTCTTTCACACATCCGGTTTTCAGCATCAGGCGCGATGCGGCGAAAAGTGTAAAAACCGGATCCGGCGCCGGTTGCCACCGGATCCGGTTTTTCCCCCATTCAGTTTTATTATTGCCGCATCGCGCCGGATACCTATGCGGCGTATCCGGTTTTTGCCTGATCCGGCAAAAACAGCCTGTCCGGCGTCTGGAAAAAACGTTCCATGTAACGTTTTTTTGCAGCGCCGGACCGGCTTTTTCCACAGCGCATGCCCGGACTCTGTAGAATGTTAACCCCACAAGTGCCCGGCGAGAGAGAGAGAGATCTCTCTCTGTCACCTGGACACTTGTGAGAGATCTCTCTCGCCGGGCACTTGTGGGGTTAACACTCACAGTGTCTGGGTGAGAGAGAGAGATCTCTCTGTGGGGTTAACCCCACAAGTGCCCAGCAAGAGAGAGAGATTCTCTTGCCTGGACACTAAGTGTTAACCCCCCATGTCTCTCTCCACCCCCCTCCCCCAGGCAGCACACGGGGGGGGCAGAGACAGTGAGAGGGGTCTCAGGCAGCACACAGGGGGCAGAGACAGCGAACGGGGCCCCAGGCAGCGCACAGGGCCCCAGGCAGAGCACAGGGCTCCAGGATGCACACGGGGCCCCGGGCAGCGCACAGGGGCCCCAGACAGCACACACTGGGGCAGAGACAGCACATAGGGGGGGCACAGGTGTACTGCGTGCTGTCTCTGCCCCCCCTGAGTGCTGTCTGCCCCCCTGCGCGCTGCCAGGGGCCCCTGTATGCTGCCTGAGGCCCCCGTGTACTGCCTGGGACCCCGTTCGCTGTCTCTCCCCCTGTGTGCTGCCTGGGGCCCCTGTGTGCTGCCTGGGGCCCCGTGTGATGCCTGGGGGAACCTGTGCGCTGCCTGGGGCACTGTGCGCTGCCTGGGGCCCCGTGTGCTGCTTGGGGCGCCGTTCGCTGTGCCCGGTGTGCTGCCTGTGGCCCTTGTGCGCTGCATGGGGCCATATGCGCTGCCTGGGACCCCGTTCTCTGTCTCTGCCACCCCGTGTGCTGCCTGGGGTCCCGTGTGCTGCTTGGGACCCTGTTCGCTGTCTCTGACCCCTGTGTGCTGCGTGGGGCCCTGTGCGCTGCGTGGGGCCCTCGTGTGCTGCCTGGGACCCCGTTTGCTGTCTCTGCCCCCCGTGTGCTGCCTGGGGCCCCATTTTTGATGGTTCTCAAAAGCATGAAAAATCTGATCTACAGCAGCTGGCATATATTCTGACCTGGAGGGGTATAATCTGGCCTAGGCCAATTTATATTCCGGGGTATAGTTTGGCCTAGCCCATAATATACCCTGGGTATATTCTGGCCCCGAGGGGTATAAACTGGTCTAGGCCAATTTATACCCCGGGGTATAGTTTGGCCTAGGCCAGAATATACCCGGGGTATAATCTGGCCTAGGCTACTTTAACCCCGGGTATATTCTGGGCGGGGGGTTAATCTGGCCTGTTACACCGGAAATACGTTTGTCGGCGTAAGCACACTTCTGTTTTTCGGTTTTGCCCACAGTTAGGCAAAGCATACTGTGCAGGTGCGAGACGCAATATTTCTGCCAGATGCGTCAATTAAAGAAGGAGGATGGCGAGCAACAGTCGGGAGAGATGAGGCCAGAAGCAACACCCAACACCTGGTGAAAGGATTGCTTTAAACAATAATAATAACTAGCTGAAGAGCCCGGCGCTGCCCGGGCATAGTAACTAACTGTGGTTAGTTATAGAAAATTATAATTATCCTCCATCCCATAGTCCCGTGCCCATATACCCATCATACATATCCACGATCCCATAGGCCCGTGCCCATATACCCATCATACATATCCTCCATCCCATAGTCGAGTGCCCATATACCCATCACACATCCTCCATCCCATAGTCCCAAGCCCATATACCCATCATACATATTCTCCATCCCATAGTCCCATGCCCATATACCCATCATGCATATTCTCCATCCCATAGTCCCATGCCCATATACCCATCATACATATTTGCCATCCCATAGTCGAGTGTCCATATACCCATCACACATTCTTCATCTCATAGTCCCATGCCCATATACCCATCATACATATCCTCCATCCCATAGTCCCGCGCCCATATACCCATCATACATATCCGCCATCTCATAGTCCCGTGCCCATATACCCATCATACATATCCTATAGTTCAGTGTCCATATACCCATCACACATCCTCCATCCCATAGGCCCGTGCCCATATACATATCCGCCATCCCATAGTCCCGTGCCTATATACCCGTCAAACATATCCTCCATCCCATAGTCCAGTGCTCATATACCCATCACACAACCTCCATCCCATAGTCCGATGCCCATATACTCATCACACATCCTCCATTCCATAGTCAACCATTATGACATCATAATGAGGGGCGGGGCTTGATACGCACACACTGTTTCCCCAGTATGCAAATAGGGGCATTATGACATCACAATGAGGGGCTGGACTTGACGCGCACACACTTTTTCCCCCAGTATGTAGATAGGGGCAAAATTGTTTGGTGAATTGGAACGCACGGGGTTAAAATTTCGCCTCACAACATAGCTTAGGATGCTCTTTGGGTCCAGATGTGTGACTGTGGCAAATTTTGTGGCTGTAGCTGCGACAATGCGGATGCCTATCCCGGACATACACACATTCACGCACACATACATACACACATACATACACACTTTGAGCTTTATATATTAGATAAAAATAGCCTAATCTCTGAAAATCACACAGAGCACTGTTTAATCCATCATCCAAACATGCAAGCAGTATGGCACGACTGCAAACCTACCTAGACATTGCCGTCCACCTAAACTGACATATTAAGCAAGGAAATCACTAACTAGAGAAGCAGTCAAGAGGCCCTTGGTCACCCCGTAAGAGCTGGAGAGATCTACAGCTCATGTGGGAGAATCTATCCATAGGACAACTATTAGTCATATACAAATCTGGCCTATATCTAAGAGTGGCAAGAAGAAAGCCATTTTTCAAAGCAAGCCACTCTAGCATATGGAAGAAGGTGCTCTCATCAGATGAGACCAAAGTAGAACTTTTTGGGATGAATGCAAAACACTGTGTTGGAAAACTAGCACTGCACATCACCCTGAAAACACCAATCCCACTGTCAAATGTGGTGGTGGTGGCATCATCATGTGGTGGGGTTGCTTTACTTCAGCAGGGACAGAGAAGCTGGTCAGAGTTGAAGGGAAGATGAATGGAGCTAAATACAGGGCAATCCTGGTGGAAAACCTGTGAGAGGCTTGAGACTGAGACTGAGGCGTAGTTTCGCCTTTTATCAGAACAATGACCCTCAACATACCACCAGGGCTACAATTGACTTCTACGAGGCCCTCCCCTTCCCAGTATTCCAGCACTAAGTCTAGGGGTCCCCTTACCCGTCTCCCGTATACCAGCTCGAACGGGGAGAACCCCGTGGATTCTTGGGGCACCTTCCGATAGGCAAACATGAGGTGTAGCAAGAATTTCTCCCAGTCCCTGTAGGTCCTGGTAAAAGTCCAAATGAGCTGTTTTAATGTCCCGTTGGTTTGCGGGTGGTACGGGGCGCTTCTAATGGACTTTACGCCGCACAGCTTCCACAGTTGGTTGGTCACCTCTGCTGTAAACTGGGTACCCTGGTCCGAGATAATCTCCCGGGGAAATCCAACCCGTGAGAAAACCTGGAGCAGGGCGGCCGCCACCGTCTCTGCCAGTATGTTAGGTAACGCAACCTCCTCTGGATACCGTGTGGCATAATCTACCACTGTCAATATATACTTTTTCCCGGACGGACTGGGTTTGGCTAACGGCCCTATCAAATCGACCGCTACTCGGCTAAATGGTTCCTCCACAATAGGGAGGGGGCGTAATTTGGCCTTGCATCGATTCCCCCCTCTTGCCAATGCACTGACAACTGTCACAGGTCTGGCAGTACTGACGAACATCATAGGTTACCCCCGGCCAAAAGAAGTTTTGTGTCAGACGATGCCTGGTGCGACTGACGCCGAAGTGCCCGGCCAAGGGTATATCATGAGAGATTCGCAGTAGCTCCTGCCTATACTTCTTGGGAACTACCAGCTGTTGTTTTATAGTGGGGCTCGTCCCTGTGTGGTGCTGCTCTGTGATCCGGTAGAGGAGTCCCTGCTTCCTTACAAACTGTTCCCCTTCTAGTACTCCTCTCCCCTCCTGTGCCTTACCACGATATCCCTCCAATGAAGGATCCTCAAGTAACTCCCTCTTAAATTCATCTGGGGTGGCCCAAGAAATGTGTCTGGCTAAGGGAATACGAGCAGGGCTGGGATGTCTTACCTGGGCCTCCTCTGAGTGCGATTCCGCCTCCGCAGCTCGAGCTTGTCTCCGGGTAGTCACAGGATAGGTCTCAGCCAGAGGGGCCACTGAGAATGCAGACAACATGGGCCCCAAGTCATTTCCCAGCAAGACGTCTGCAGGCAAATCCATCAAGCCGACCTCAACAAGGCCATCCCCGACTCCCCAGTTCAGGTGAATCCTGGCAGTGGGTAGTCGATGTATGGCTCCTCCTGCTACACGGACCGCCACTGTCCGGTCCGTCTTCTCTTGGTCTCGGATGAGATGAGGCTTCACAAGGGTCAAAGTTGCTCCGGAATCTCTTAGTCCCTGCATACGTTTCCCATTAACTCACACGACATGTCGATGCTGTTGTCGATTATCCGCCCGGGCTGCCTGCACGGGGTCTACTTCATGCAGCACTTCCTCCATCTCTTCCACCCCTTGGTTAGTCATAGCCCCCAATGCCGTGTCAGCTTCGCCTTGGTAGCAGTGTACAGCAGCCCGGCTGACGGTAGCTGTTCCCGCCTTTGGCCACTGGGTATGCTGAGTAAGGTTGGGGCATTGTCTTTGCTGGTGGCCCAGCTGACGGCAGGTGTGGCATCGCGTCCCAGGGGGACTGTGGTAGGCCTGGTTTCTAGCTGATCCCCCTACAATCTTCGGTGGTTTGAGGCCCTCCAGGTCCATGGGTGGGCCCCTAGTGACCACCTTTGATCCGGAGAACTGCGGCCTCCTGGCATCATGATGTTCATCGGCCAGACGAGCGGCTTCCTCAAGAGTCGTTGGCCGCCTGTCCCGAAGCCATTCCTGTGTCTTGGGGTTTAGTCCATTAAAGAATAGTTCTAACAGGAAGAGCTGGAGGACATCCTCCTTAGTGGTTGCTTGGCTCCCTTGTACCCACTGTAGCAGTGACCGCCGTAATTTACAGGCCCATTCAGCGTGGGTATTGGTTACGCGTTTTATAAGTCCGCAGAACTTTTGGCGATAGGCCTCTGGTGTCAGCGCATACCGGGCCAAGATCACTTCTTTGATCCGCTCATATTCCATACAGTTCTCATCAGGTACCGTGCGATAGGCGTCCGCCGCTCGGCCTGTCAGCTTGCTGGCCAGAATCTGAACCCGTTCCTCCGGCTTTACTTGATGAAGGGCACACTGCCGCTCAAAGTCCTGCAGAAAGCCATCAATGTCTTCCTCTGCCTCCCCCAAATGTCGGAAGGCATTGTACTGGATCTTTTTGTGGCTTACTGTTGAAGGTACCCGGTCGAAGGCCAGAGCTCCCCCTGCTTGCTGAATCTCCTGTCTCCGCTCTGCCATCTCCATTTTGGCCAGCTCCACTTTGGTCTGCTCTGCCATCTCCATCTTGGCTACCTCTATCCTGGTCCGCTCGGCCATCTTTTCCTTCAGATCAGTACGCACATCAGCCATCACCTCTCGTATGATCTCTACTGCAGGGTTTGGCCATAGAACGCCAGTCTGTTCTTTACCTCCCTCTGGAATTCGGTCTCCTCCACGTTCACATTGGGGGGCGCTGCACTGTCATGTTCCATGATGGCTGCTATCAAATCCGCTTTTGTTTTGTTGCTGGCGATCAACCCTCGGGCTTCCACCAGATCTTTTAATGTAGTCCTCTTTAACTTCTGGTAGTTATTTTCCATTCATTCCTTTCCTCCTGTAGAAGGGGTATCAAATCCCGCTGTCTGCCACCAGTGTAACGGGGTGTTCCAAGCTGGGGTACCTCTTTCAGTACCACCCCGTATTTTCGGAGGTCCGCTCTGCGTTGGCTGGAGTCTGAATGAATGACGCTGGCTGGAATTCCTCTGAGTGCATGGGCGCATATAAAAGATCACTGCTTCTCCATGTATTTCCAGTCTAACAACACTTTACTCACAGGACACAGAATATATCACACAGATACAGAGGGCAGGCCAGACATGCATTACAAAAGCCGCAGGTGGCCGGAGCCTGCGGATGTTTACTGTGGGAATTACAAAGGTGGGGGGGAGGCGGACACTGCTGATACATTAGGAACATGCATCTCACATGGAACCTATTATATATACATATAACTGCACAACATATTCTGGGTGCTGAGTAGTTCTGTAACACCGTCGTTCTGCGATATCCTCTTCCTCCTCCAGTCCATCGGTCTGCGGTTTTCTCCTCCAGTCCGTCACTCTGCGATGTCCTCCTCCGGTCTGTCACTCTGCGATGTCCTCCTCTGTATTGTTGGTCTGCGGTTTCCTCTTCCTCCTCCAGTCCGTCGTTCTGCGGTGTTCTCCTCCGGTCCGTCACTCTGCGATGTCCTTCTCCGCTCCGTCGGTCTGCGATGTTCTCGTCATCCACCGGTCCGTCAGTTTGAATTGTCCTCTTCCTTCTCCGATCCATCGGTCTGCAATGTCCTATTCCTCATCTTGTCCGTCTGTCTGCGATGTCCTCCTCCGGTCGGTCGGGCTACGATGTCTTCCTCCGGTCCGTCGGTCTCCGATGTCCTCCTCTAGTCCGTCAATCTGCGATGTCCTCCTCCGGTCCATCGGTCTGTGATGTCCTCTTCCTCCTCTTGTCCGTCGGTCTGCGATGTCCTCTTCCTCCGACTGTCCATCGGTCTGCGATGTCTTCCTCCGGTCCGTCAGTCTGCGATGTTCTCCTCAGGTCCGTCATTCTGCGATGTCCTCCTTCCTTCCGTCGGTCTGCGATGTCCTCCTCCAGTCCGTCGGTCTGCGATTTCTTTTTTCTCCTTAGTTCCGTCTGTCTGTTATGTCCTCTTACTCGTTCTGTTCGTCGGTCTGCGATGCGCTCTTCCTCCTCTGATCTGTCGGGCTGCGATATCCTCTTCCTCCTCAGGTCCGTTGGTCTACAATGTCCTCTTCATCCTTTTGTCCGTCTGTTTGCGTTGTCCTCTAACTTCTTCCGTCCGTTGTTCTGCGATGTCCTCTTCCTCCTCCGGTCCCTCGGGCTGCGGTACCCTCCTCCAGTCCTTCGGTCTACGATTTCCTCCTCCGGTCCGACGGTCTGGGATGTCCTTCTCATCCACCGGTCCGTCAGTCTGCTCTGTCCTCTTCCTCCACCAGTCTATCGGTCTGCGCTGTCCTCTTCTTCCTCCGGTCCGTCGATCTGAGCTGTCCTCTTCCTCCTCCGGTCCATTGGTCTTCGCTGTCCTCCTCCTCCAGTCCGTTAGTGTGCAATGTACTCTTCCTGTCCGTCGGTCTGCGAAGTCTTCCCCCAGTCCATTGGTCTTGGATGTCCTCTTCCTCCTCCAGTCTGTCGGTCTGCAATGTCCTCTTCCTCCAATTGTCCATTATGCGATGTCCTCCTCCGGTCCGTCGGTCTGCGATGTCCTTCTTTGGTCCATCGTACTGTGCTATTCTCTTCCTCCACTGGTCCGTCGGTCTGCGCTGTCCTCTTCCTCCACCCGTCCGTCGGTCTTCGATGTTCTCTTTCTCCGGTCTGTCGTTCTGCGATGTCCTCTTCCTCCTCTGGTCCTTCTGTCTGCGATGTCCTTTTCCTCTGACTGTCCGTCTTTCTGCTATATCCTCCTCCAGTCCGTCGGTCGGCGATGTCCTCCTCCTGTCCGTCAGTCTGCAATGTCCTCTTCTTCCACCGGTCCGTTGGTCTGCTCTGTCCTCTTCCTCCACCAATCCATCGGTCTGCTCTGTCCTCTTCCTCCTCTGATCCGTCGGTCTGCAATGCCCTCTTCTTCCTCCGGTCCGTTGGTTTGCAATGTCCTCGTTCTCCGTTCCGTCAGTCTGCGATGTCCTCTTCCTCCTTATGTCCATCGATCTGCGTTGTCCTCTTCCTCCTGCCGTCCATCGGTCTGCGATGTCCTCTTCCTTCTTCTGTCCGTCCGTCTGCAATGTCCTCTTCTTCCACCGGTCCGTTGTTCTGCTCTGTCCTCTTCCTCCACCAGTCCATCGGGCTGCGCTGTCCTCTTCTTCCTCCGATCCGTCGGTCTGCAATGTCCTCTTCCTCCTCTGGTCCGTCAGTCTGCGATGTCCTCTTCGTCCTCCGATCTGTAGGTCTGCGATGTCGTCTTCCCCTCCGGTCTGTCAGTCTGCGATGTCCTCGTCCTCCAACTGTCAGTCAGTCTGCGATGTCCTCTTCCTACAACAGTCTGTCGGTCTGCGATGTCCTCCTCCGGTCCGTCAGTCTGCGATGTCCTCCTTTGGTCCATCATACTGCGCTATTCTCTTCCTCCACTGGTCCATCGGTCTGCGCTGTCCTCTTCCTCCACCAGTCCGTCGGTCTGCGATGTCCTCTTCCTCCTCTGGACCGTCTGTCTGCGATGTCCTCTTCCTCTACCTTTCTGTCGGTCTGCGATGTCCTCCTCTGGTCCGTCAGTCTGCGATGTTCTCTTCCTCCAGCTGTCTGTCGGTCTGCGATGTCCTTTTCTGGTCCGTTGGTCTGTGATGTCCTCCTGGTGTCAGTCGGTCTGCGATGTCCTCCTTTGGTCTGTCGGTCTGCGATGTCCTCCTCCGGTCCATCTGTTTGCGATGTCCTCTTTCTCCTTTTGTCCGTCGGTCTGCGTTGTCCTCTTCCTCCGATTGTCTGTCAGTCTGCGATGTCCTCTTCCTCCTCCGGTCCGTCAGTCTACGATGTCCTCTTCCTCCTCCGGTCCGTCTGTCTGCTTTGTCCTCTTCCTCCTTCTGTCCATCGTTCTGTGATTTTCTCTTCCTCCACTGGTTTGTCGGTCTGCGATGTCCTTTTCTGGTCCGTCGGTGTGCGTCCACCTTCTCTTGCTCTGATCTGTCACTTTGCGAGGTCCTCCTCTAGTCGGTCGGTCTGCAATGTCCTCTTCCGCCTCTGGTCCGTTGGTCTACGTTAACTTCTTCCTCCTCTTTTCCGTCTGTCTGCAATGTCCTCCTGTCCATCGGTCTGTGCTATCCTCTAACTCCTCTGGTCTATCGGTCTGCGCTATCCTCTAACTCCTCTGGTCCATCGGTCTGCGCTATCCTCTTCCTCCACTGGTCCGTTGGTCTGCACTGTGCTCTTCCTCCACCGGTCCTTTGGTCTGTGATGTCTTCTTGCTCCTCCGGTGTGTCAGTCTGCGATGTCCTCCTCCTGTCCGTCGGTCTGCGATGTCTTCTTCCTCCGACTGTCTGTCGGTCTGCGACGTCCTCCTCCTGTCCGTCCATCTGTGATGTCCTCCTTAGGTCTGTCTGTCTGCGATGTCCTCTTACTCGTCCTGTCCGTCGGTCTTCGATGCCTTCTTCCTCCTTTGGTGTGTCTGTCTGCGATGTACTCTTCCTCCTCCGGTCCATCGGTCTGCGCTGTCCTCTTCTTCCTCCGATCCTTCGGTCTGCGTTTTCCTCTTCCTCCTTCGGTCCGTCGTTCTGCGATGTCCTCTTCCTCCTCCAGTCCATCGGTCTGCGGTTTTCTCCTACAGTCCGTCGCTCTGTGATGTACTCCTCCGGTCCGTCGCTCTGCGATGTCCTCCTCCATTCTGTCGGTCTGCGTTTTCCTCTTCCTCCTCCGGTCCGTTGCTCTGCGATGTCCTTCTCCGGTCCGTCGGTCTGCTATGTTCTCTCCCTCCACTGGTTTGTCGGTCTGCGATGTCCTTTTCTGGTCCGTCGGTGTGGGTCCACTTCCTCCTCCTCTGATCTGTCGGTTTGCGAAGTCCTCCTCTGGTCCGTCGGTCTGCGAAGTCCTCTTCCTCCTCCGGTACGTTGGTCTACAATGTCCTCTTCCTCTTCCAGTCCATCTGTCTGTGCTGTCCTCTTCCTCCACCTGTCCGTCAATCTGCGCTGTCCTCTTCCTCCACCGGTCTGTCGATCTGCGCTGTGCTCTTCCTCCACCGGTCCGTCGGACTGCAATGTCCTCTTGCTCCTCCAGTCCTTCGGTCTGCGAAGTCTTCTTCCTCCTTAGGTCCGTCTGTCTGTGATGTCCTCTTACTCGTCCTGTTCGTCGGTCTGTGATGCCCCCTTCCACCTCTGGTCTGTCGATCTGCGATGTCCTCTTCCTCCTACTGTCCGTCGGTCTGCGCTGTCCTCTTCCTCCACCGGTCCATCGGTCTTCGCTATCCTCTTCCTCCACTGGTCCGTCGGTCTGTGCTCTTCTTCCACCGGTCCATCAGTCTGCGATGTCTTCTTGCTCCTCCGGTGTGTTCGTCTGCGATGTCTTCCTCCTGTCCGTCGGTCTGCGAGGTCTTCTTCCTCCGACTGTCCTTTGGTTTGCGTTGTCCTCCTCCGGTCTCTCGGTCTGTGATGTCCTCCTCCGGTCCGTCGGTCTGCGATGTCCTCTTCCTCCTTAGGTCCGTCTGTCTGAGATGTCCTGTTCGTCGGTCTGCAATGCCCTCTTCCTCCTCTGGTCTGTCAATCTGCGATGTCCTCTTCCTCCTACTGACCGTTGGCCTGCGATGTCCTCCTCCGGTCCGTCAGTCTGCGATGTCCTCCTTTGGTCCATCATACTGAGCTATTCTCTTCCTCCACTGGTTTGTCGGTCTGCGATGTCCTTTTCTGGTCCGTCGGTGTGGGTCCACTTCCTCCTGCTCTGATCTGTCGGTTTGCGAAGTCCTTCTCTGGTCCGTCGGTCTGTGATGTCCTCCTCCGGTCCGTCGCTCTGCGATGTCCTCTTCCTCCTTAGGTCCGTCTGTCTGAGATGTCCTATTACTCGTCCTGTTCGTCGGTCTGCAATGCCCTCTTCCTCCTCTGGTCTGTCAATCTGCGATGTCCTCTTCCTCCTACTGACCGTTGGTCTGCGATGTCCTCCTCCGGTCCGTCAGTCTGCGATGTCCTCCTTTGGTCCATCATACTGAGCTATTCTCTTCCTCCATTGGTCCGTCGGTCTGCGCTGTCCTCTTCCTCCACCTGTCCGTCGGTCTTCAATGTTCTCTTGGTCCTCTGGTCCATCGTTCTGCGATGTCCTCTTCCTCCTCTGGTCCATCGGTCTGCGATACCCTCTTGCTCTGACTGTCCATCGGTCTGTGATGTCCTCCTTCAGTCCGTCATTCTGCTATGTCCTCCTCTGGTCCGTCAGTCTGCGATGTTCTCTTCCTCCACCTGTCTATCGGTCTGCGATGTACTTTTCTGGTCCGTTGGTGTGCATCCACCTTCTCCTGCTCTGATCTGTCAGTGGGCAAGGTGCTCCTCTGGTCCTCTGGTTTGGGATGTCCTCTTCCTCCTCTGGTCCATTGGTCTGCGATGTCTTCTTCCATCTCCGGTCAGTTGGTTTGGGATGTCCTCTTCTTGTCTGCGTTGTCCTTCTCTGGTCCGTTGGTCTGCGATATCCCATTCCTCCTTTGGTCCGTTGGTCTGCGATGTCAAATTCCTCCTACAGTCTGTCGGTCTGCGATGTCCTCCTTCATTCCGTCGCTCTGCGATGTCCTCCTCCGGTCCGTCGGTTTGCGATGTCCTCTTCATCCACCGGTCCGTCGGCCTGCGATGTCCTTTTCCTTCTCCGGTTCGTCTGTCTGCAATGTCCTCTTCCTCCTCTTATCCGTCAGTCTGCGATGTCCTCTTCCTCCGACTGATCATCGGTCTGCGATGTCCTCCTCCTGTTCGTCAGTCTGCGATGTCTTCCTCAAGGTCCGTCGGTCTCCGATGTTCTCCTCAGGTCGGTCATTCTGCGATGTACTCCTTCGGTCCGTCGGTCTGCGATGTCCTCCTCCAGTCCGTCGGTCTGCGATTTCTTTTTCCTCCTTAGTTCCGTCTGTCTGTGATGTCCTCTTACTCGTTCTGTTCGTCGGTCTGCGATGCGCTCTTCCTCCTTTGGTCTGTCGGTCTGCAATGTCCTCTTCCTCCTCAGGTCCGTCGGTCTACAATGTCCTCTTCCTCTTTTTGTCCATCGGTTTGCGTTGTCCTCTTCCTCCTCCGCTCCCTCGGACTGCGGTGCCCTACTCCAGTCCGTCGGTCTACGATTTCCTCCTCCGGTCTGGGATGTCCTCTTCCTCCTCCGGTCCGTTAGTCTACGCTGTCCTCTTCCTCCTCCGGTCCGTTGGTCTACGCTCTCCTCTTCCTCCTCCAGTCCGTTAGTGTGCGATGTACTCTTTCTGTCCGTCGGTCTGGGAAGTCTTCCCCCGATCTATCGGTCTGTGATGTCCTCTTCCTCCTTTTGTCCGTCGGTCTGCGTTGTCCTCTTCCTCCTTCCGTCCATCGGTCTGCGATGTCCTCTTCCTCCAGTCCGTCGGACTGCGGTGTCCTCCTCCGGTCCGTCGGTCTGCGATGTCCTCTTCATCCACCGTTCCGTCGGTCTGCCATGTCCTCCTCCGGTCTGTCGGTTTCCGATGCCCTTCTCCGGTCCGTCTGTCTGCGATGTCCTCTTCATCTACCGATCGGTCGGTCTGCACTGTCCTCTTCCTCCACCGATCCGTCGGTCTGTGATGTCCTCTTCCTCTCACTGTCCATCGGTCTGCTATGTCATCCTCCGATCCGTTGTTCTGCGAGTCCTCCTCGGTCCTTCGGTCCGCGATGTCCTCGTCCGGTCCGGAGGTCTGCGATCTCTTCTTCTTCCTCCTGTCCGTCGGTCTTCGATGTCCTCCTCCGGTCCGTCGGTCTGCTATGTCATCCTCCTGTCCGTCGGTTTGCGATGTCCTCCTTCGGTCCTTCGCTCCGCGATGTCCTCGTCCAGTCTGTCGGTCTGCGATGTCCTCTTCATCCACCGGTCCTTCGGTCTGCACTGTCCTCTTCCTCCACTGGTCTCTTGGTCGGCAGTGTCTTCCTCCTCCTCCGGTCCGTCGGTCTGCGATGTCCTCTTTCTCCGTTCCACCGGTCTGCGATGTCCTCTGCAGACCGACAAAACGGAGGAGGAGGAAGAGGACATTGCAGACCGACAGAATGGAGGAGGAAATGTCCTCTTCCTCCTTCCGTCCTTTGTTCTGCTATGTCCTCTTCCTCCTCCGGTCCGTCGGTCTGCGATGTCCTCTTCATCTACCGGTCCGTCGGTCTGCAATGTACTCTTCCTTCTGTCCGTTGGTCTGCAATGTCCTTTTCCTCCTCTTGCCAATCGTTCTCCGATATCCTCTTCCTCCTCCGATCCTTCGGTCTGCGATGTCCTCTTCTTCCTTGGGTCCATCGTTCTGCGATGTCCTCTTTCTCCTCCAGTCTGTCGGACTGCGGTATCCTCCTACCGTCCGTTGGTCTGCAATGTCCTCTTTATCCACCGGTCCGTCGGTCTGCTTTGTCCTCTTCCTTCTCCAGTCCATTGGTCTGCGCTGTCCTCTTCCTCCTCCGATTCTTCGGTCTGCAATGTCCTCTTCCTCCTCCGGTCTGTCGGTCTGCGATATCCTCTTTCTCCTACTGTCCGTTGGTCTACGCTGTCCTCTTCCTCCTCCAGTCCGTCATTGTGCGATGTACTCCTCCTGTGCTTCGGTTTGCGAAGTCCTCCTCCGGTACGTCTGTCTGCGATATCTTTTTCTGATTCGTCGATCTGCGTTGTCCTCCTACGGTCAGTCGGTCTGCGATGTCCTCTTCCTCTACCTTTCTGTCGGTCTGCGATGTCCTCCTCTGGTCCGTCAGTCTGCGATGTTCTCTTCCTCCAGCTGTCTGTCGGTCTGCGATGTCCTTTTCTGGTCCGTTGGTCTGTGATGTCCTCCTGGTGTCAGTCGGTCTGCGATGTCCTCCTTTGGTCTGTCGGTCTGCGATGTCCTCCTCCGGTCCATCTGTTTGCGATGTCCTCTTTCTCCTTTTGTCCGTCGGTCTGCGTTGTCCTCTTCCTCCGATTGTCTGTCAGTCTGCAATGTCCTCTTCCTCCTCCGGTCCGTCAGTCTACGATGTCCTCTTCCTCCTCCGGTCCGTCTGTCTGCGTTGTCCTCTTCCTCCTCCGGTCCGTCAGTCTACGATGTCCTCTTCCTCCTCCGGTCCGTCAGTCTACGATGTCCTCTTCCTCCTCCGGTCCGTCAGTCTACGATGTCCTCTTCCTCCTCCGGTCCGTCAGTCTACGATGTCCTCTTCCTCCTCCGGTCCGTCAGTCTACGATGTCCTCTTCCTCCTCCGGTCCGTCAGTCTACGATGTCCTCTTCCTCCTCCGGTCCGTCAGTCTACGATGTCCTCTTCCTCCTCCGGTCCGTCAGTCTACGATGTCCTCTTCCTCCTCCGGTCCGTCAGTCTACGATGTCCTCTTCCTCCTCCGGTCCGTCAGTCTACGATGTCCTCTTCCTCCTCCGGTCCGTCAGTCTACGATGTCCTCTTCCTCCTCCGGTCCGTCAGTCTACGATGTCCTCTTCCTCCTCCGGTCCGTCAGTCTACGATGTCCTCTTCCTCCTCCGGTCCGTCTGTCTGCTTTGTCCTCTTCCTCCTTCTGTCCATCGTTCTGAGGTGTTCTCTTCCTCCTCCGGTCCATCGTTCTGTGATTTTCTCTTCCTCCACTGGTTTGTCGGTCTGCGATGTCCTTTTCTGGTCCGTCGGTGTGCGTCCACCTTCTCTTGCTCTGATCTGTCACTTTGCGAGGTCCTCCTCTAGTCGGTCGGTCTGCAATGTCCTCTTCCGCCTCCGGTCCGTTGGTCTACGATAACTTCTTCCTCCTCTTTTCCGTCTGTCTGCAATGTCCTCCTGTCCATC
This sequence comes from Dendrobates tinctorius, assembly GCF_039654945.1. NCBI lineage: Eukaryota > Metazoa > Chordata > Amphibia > Anura > Dendrobatidae > Dendrobates > Dendrobates tinctorius. Next base: position 35,968,211 of record NW_027361743.1, on the reverse strand, counting down.
GGTCTGTGCTATCCTCTAACTCCTCTGGTCCATCGGTCTGCGCTATCCTCTTCCTCCACTGGTCCGTTTTTCTGCACTGTGCTCTTCCTCCACCGGTCCTTCGGTCTGTGATGTCTTCTTGCTCCTCCGGTGTGTCAGTCTGCGATGTCCTCCTCCTGTCCGTCGGTCTGCGATGTCTTCTTCCTCCGACTGTCTGTCGGTCTGCGACGTCCTCCTCCTGTTCGTCCATCTGTGATGTCCTCCTTAGGTCTGTCTGTCTGCGATGTCCTCTTACTCGTCCTGTCCGTCGGTCTTCGATGCCTTCTTCCTCCTTTGGTGTGTCTGTCTGCGATGTACTCTTCCTCCTCCGGTCCATCGGTCTGCACTGTCCTCTTCTTCCTCCGATCCTTCGGTCTGCAGTGTCCTCTTCCTCCTCCGGTCCGTCGGTCTGCGATGTCCTCTTCCTCCTTCGGTCCGTCGTTCTGCGATGTCCTCTTCCTCCTCCAGTCCATCGGTCTGCGGTTTTCTCCTACAGTCCGTCGCTCTGTGATGTACTCCTCCGGTCCGTCGCTCTGCGATGTCCTCCTCCATTCTGTCGGTCTGCGTTTTCCTCTTCCTCCTCCAGTCCGATGTTCTTCTCCGGTCCGTCGGTCTGCTATGTTCTCTCCCTCCACTGGTTTGTCGGTCTGCGATGTCCTTTTCTGGTCCGTCGGTGTGGGTCCACTTCCTCCTGCTCTGATCTGTCGGTTTGCGAAGTCCTCCTCTGGTCCGTCGGTCTGCGAAGTCCTCTTCCTCCTCCGGTACGTTGGTCTACAATGTCCTCTTCCTCTTCCAGTCCATCGGTCTGTGCTGTCCTCTTCCTCCACCTGTCCGTCAGTCTGCGCTGTCCTCTTCCTCCACCGGTCTATCTGCGCTGTGCTCTTCCTCCACCGGTCCGTTGGACTGCAATGTCCTCTTGCTCCTCCGGTCCGTCGGTCTGCGAAGTCTTCTTCCTCCTTAGGTCCGTCTGTCTGTGATGTCCTCTTACTCGTCCTGTTCGTCGGTCTGTGATGCCCCCTTCCACCTCTGGTCTGTCGATCTGCGATGTCCTCTTCCTCCTACTGTCCGTCGGTCTGCGCTGTCCTCTTCCTCCACCGGTCCATCGGTCTGCGCTATCCTCTTCCTCCACTGGTCCGTCGGTCTGTGCTCTTCTTCCACCGGTCGATCAGTCTGCGATGTCTTCTTGCTCCTCCGGTGTGTTGGTCTGCGATGTCCTCCTCCTGTCCGTCGGTCTGCGAGGTCTTCTTCCTCCGACTGTCCTTCGGTTTGCGTTGTCCTCCTCCGGTCTCTCGGTCTGTGATGTCCTCCTCCGGTCCGTCGGTCTGCGATGTCCTCTTCCTCCTTAGGTCCGTCTGTCTGAGATGTCCTATTACTCGTCCTGTTCGTCGGTCTGCAATGCCCTCTTCCTCCTCTGGTCTGTCAATCTGCGATGTCCTCTTCCTCCTACTGACCGTTGGTCTGCGATGTCCTCCTCCGGTCCGTCAGTCTGCGATGTCCTCCTTTGGTCCATCATACTGAGCTATTCTCTTCCTCCACTGGTCCGTCGGTCTACGCTGTCCTCTTCCTCCACCTGTCCGTCGGTCTTCAATGTTCTCTTGGTCCTCTGGTCCATCGTTCTGCGATGTCCTCTTCCTCCTCTGGTCCATCGGTCTGCGATACCCTCTTGCTCTGTCTGTCCATCGGTCTGTGATGTCCTCCTTCAGTCCGTCATTCTGCTATGTCCTCCTCTGGTCCGTCAGTCTGCGATGTTCTCTTCCTCCACCTGTCTATTGGTCTGCGATGTCCTCCTCCGGTCCGTCAGTCTGCGATGTCCTCCTTTGGTCCATCATACTGAGCTATTCTCTTCCTCCACTGGTCCGTCGGTCTGCGCTGTCCTCTTCCTCCACCTGTCCGTCGGTCTTCAATGTTCTCTTGGTCCTCTGGTCCATCGTTCTGCGATGTCCTCTTCCTCCTCTGGTCCATCGGTCTGCGATACCCTCTTGCTCTGTCTGTCCATCGGTCTGTGATGTCCTCCTTCAGTCCGTCATTCTGCTATGTCCTCCTCTGGTCCGTCAGTCTGCGATGTTCTCTTCCTCCACCTGTCTATCGGTCTGCGATGTACTTTTCTGGTCCGTTGGTGTGCATCCACCTTCTCCTGCTCTGATCTGTCAGTGGGCAAGGTGCTCCTCTGGTTTGGGATGTCCTCTTCCTCCTCTGGTCCATTGGTCTGCGATGTCTTCTTCCATCTCCGGTCAGTTGGTTTGGGATGTCCTCTTCTTGTCTGCGTTGTCCTTCTCTGGTCAGTTGGTCTGCGATATCCCATTCCTCCTTTGGTCCGTTGGTCTGCGATGTCAAATTCCTCCTACAGTCTGTCGGTCTGCGATGTCCTCCTTCGTTCCGTCGCTCTGCGATGTCCTCCTCCGGTCCGTCGGTTTGCGATGTCCTCTTCATCCACCGGTCCGTCGGCCTGCGATGTCCTTTTCCTTCTCCGGTTCGTCTGTCTGCAATGTCCTCTTCCTCCTCTTATCCGTCAGTCTGCGATGTCCTCTTCCTCCGACTGACCATCGGTATGCGATGTCCTCCTCCTGTTCGTCAGTCTGCGATGTCTTCCTCCAGTCTGTCGGTCTCTGATGTTCTCCTCAGGTCGGTCATTCTGCGATGTCCTCCTTCGGACCGTCGGTCTGCGATGTCCTCCTCCAGTCCGTCGGTCTGCGATTTCTTTTTCCTCCTTAGTTCCGTCTGTCTGTGATGTCCTCTTACTCGTTCTGTTCGTCGGTCTGCGATGCGCTCTTCCTCCTTTGGTCTGTCGGTCTGCAATGTCCTCTTCCTCCTCAGGTCCGTCGGTCTACAATGTCCTCTTCCTCTTTTTGTCCATCGGTTTGCGTTGTCCTCTTCCTCCTTCCGTCCGTTGTTCTGCGATGTCCTCTTCCTCCTCCGCTCTCTCGGACTGCGGTGCCCTACTCCAATCCGTCGGTCTACGATTTCCTCCTCAGGTCTGACGGTCTGGGATGTCCTCTTCCTCCTCCGGTCTGTTAGTCTACGCTGTCCTCTTCCTCCTCCGGTCCGTTGGTCTACGCTGTCCTCTTCCTCCTCCAGTCCGTTAGTGTGCGATGTACTCTTCCTGTCCGTCGGTCTGCGAAGTCTTCCCCCGATCCATCGGTGTGTGATGTCCTCTTCCTCCTTTTGTCCGTCGGTCTGCGTTGTCCTCTTCCTCCTTCCTTCCATCGGTCTGCGATGTCCTCTTCCTCCAGTCCGTCGGACTGCGGTGTCCTCCTCCGGTCCGTCGGTCTGCGATGTCCTCTTCATCCACCGTTCCGTCGGTCTGCGATGTCCTCCTCCGGTCTGTCGGTTTCCGATGCCCTTCTCCGGTCCGTCTGTCTGCGATGTCCTCTTCCTCCACCGATCCGTCGGTCTGTGATGTCCTCTTCCTCTGACTGTCCATCGGTCTGCTATGTCATGCTCCGATCCGTCGTTCTGCGAGTCCTCCTCGGTCCTTCGGTCTGCGATGTCCTCGTGCGGTCCGGAGGTCTGCGATCTCTTCTTCTTCCTCCTGTCCGTCGGTCTTCGATGTCCTCCTCCGGTCCGTCGGTCTGCTATGTCATCCTCCTGTCCGTCGGTTTGCGATGTCCTCCTTCGGTCCTTCGCTCCGCGATGTCCTCGTCCAGTCTGTCGGTCTGCGATGTCCTCTTCATCCACCGGTCCTTCGGTCTGCACTGTCCTCTTCCTCCACTGGTCTCTTGGTCGGCAGTGTCTTCCTCCTCCTCCGGTCCGTCGGTCTGCGATGTCCTCTTTCTCCGTTCCACCAGTCTGCGATGTCCTCTGCAGACCGACAAAGCGGAGGAGGAGGAAGAGGACATCGCAGACCGACAGAATGGAGGAGGAAATGTCCTCTTCCTCCTTCCGTCCTTTGTTCTGCTATGTCCTCTTCCTCCTCCGGTCCGTCGGTCTGCGGTGTCCTCCTCCGGTACGTCGGTCTGCGATGTCCTCTTCATCTACCGGTCCGTCGGTCTGCAATGTACTCTTCCTTCTCCTGTCCGTTGGTCTGCAATGTCCTCTTCCTCCTCTTGCCAATCGTTTTCCGATGTCCTCTTCCTCCTCCAATCCTTCGGTCTGCGATGTCCTCTTCCTTGGGTCCATCGTTCTGCGATGTCCTCTTTCTCCTCCAGTCTGTCGGACTGCGGTATCCTCCTACCGTCCGTTGGTCTGCAATGTCCTCTTTATCCACCGGTCCGTCGGTCTGCTTTGTCCTCATCCTTCTCCAGTCCATTGGTCTGCGCTGTCCTCTTCCTCCTCCGATTCTTCGGTCTACAAAGTCCTCTTCCTCCTCCGGTCTGCGATATCCTCTTTCTCCTACTGTCCGTTGGTCTACGCTGTCCTCTTCCTCCTCCAGTCCATCATTGTGCGATGTACTCCTACTGTGCTTCGGTTTGCGAAGTCCTCCTACGGTACGTCTGTCTGCGATATCTTTTTCTGATTCGCCGATCTGCTTTGTCCTCCTCCGGTCAGTCGGTCTGCGATGTCTTCTTCATCCACCGGTTCGTCGGTCTGTTCTGTCCTCTTCCTCCACCAGTCCATCGGACTGCGCTGTCCTCTTCCTTCTCCTCCACTGGTTTGTCGGTATGCTATGTACCTTTCTGGTCCGTCGGTGTGCGTCCATCTCCTCCTTCTCTGATCTCTCGGTCTGCCAGGTCCTCTTCCTCCTCCGGTCCGTTGGTCTACAATGTCCTCTTACTCTTCCAGTCCATCTGCGATGTCCTCCTCCGCTCCATCGGTCTGCACTGTCCTCTTCCTCCAGCGATACATCAGTCTGCGCTATCTTCTTCCTCCACCGGTCCATCGATCTGCCCTGCGCTCTTCCTCCACTGGTCCGTTGGTCTGCGATGTCCTGTTGCTTTTCCGGTCCGTCGGTCTGCTATGTCTTCTTCCTCTTCTGGTCTGTAGGTCTGCGATGTCCTCTTCCTCCGACTGTCCGTCGGTCTTCGATGTCCTCCTCCAGTCCGACGGTCTGCGATGTCCTCCTTCGGTCCGTCGTTCTGCGAAGTCCTCCTCTGGTCCGTCAGTCTGGAATGTCCTCTTCCTCTTTAGGTCCGTCTGTCTGTGATGTCCTCTTACTCGTCCTGTTCGTTGGGTTGCGATGCCCTCTTCCTGCTCTAGTCTGTTGATCTGCGATGTCCTCTTCCTCCTCCTGTCCATCGGTCTGCAATGTCCTCTTCCTCCTTTTGTCCGTCGTTCTGCGATGTCCTCTTCCTCCTCCGGTCCGTCTGACTGCGATGTCCTCTTTCTCCTCTTGTCTGTTGGTCTGCCATATCCTCTTCCTCTTCCGGTCTGTCATTCTGCGGTGTCCTCCTCCGGTCCATCAGTCTGTGATGTCCTCTTCCTCCTCCGGTCCGTCGATCTGTGTTGTGCTCTAACAGCTTCTGTCCATCGTTCTGTGATGTCCTCTTCCTCCTCCGGTCTGTCGGTCTGCGATGTCCTTTTCCTCCTCCGGTCTGTCGGTCTGCGATGTCCTTTTCCTCCTCCGGTCTGTCGGTCTGCGATGTCCTTTTCCTCCTCCGGTCTGTCGGTCTGCGATGTCCTTTTCCTCCTCCGGTCTGTCGGTCTGCGATGTCCTCTTCCCCCTCCGGTCCGTCGGTCTATGATGTCTCCTTCCTCCTCCGGTCCGTCGGTCTGCGATGTTCTCTTCCTCCACTGGTTTGTCGATCTGCGATGTCCTTTTCAGGTCCGTCGGTGTGGGTCCACCTCCTCGTGCTCTGATCTGTCAGTCTGCAAGGTCCTCCTCTGGTCCGTCGGTCTGCAAAGTCCTCTTCCTCCGGTACGTTGGTCTACGATGTCCTCTTCCTGTCCATCGGTCTGTGCTGTCCTCTTCCTCCACCGGTCCGTCGATCAGCGCTGTGCTCTTCCTCCACCGGTCCGTCGGACTGCAATGTCCTCTTGTTCCTCTGGTCCATCGGTCTGCAATGTCTCCTTCCTCTTTAGGTCCGTCTGTCTGTGATGTCTTCTTACTTGTCCTGTTCGTCGGTCTGTAATGCCCTCTTCCTCCTCTGGTCTGTCGATCTGCGATGTCCTCTTCCTCCTACTGACCGTCAGTCTGCGATGTCCTCCACCGGTCCGTCGGTCTGCGATGTCCTCCTTTGGTCCATCGTACTGCGCTATTCTCTTCCTCCACTGGTCCGTCGGTCTGCGCTGTCCTCTACCTCCACCTGTCCGTCGGTCTTCAATGTTCTCTTGGTCCTCTGGTCTTTCGTTCTGCGATGTCCTCTTCCTCTGTCGGTCTGCGATGTCCTGTTCCTGTCCGGCGGTCTACGATGTCCTCTTTTTGTCCACTGGTCTGCGCTGTTCTCTTCCTCCACCCGTCCGTTGGTTTGCGATGTTCTCTTGCTTCTCCGGTCCGTCGGTCTGCGATGTTATCTTGCTCCTCCGTTCTATAGGTCTGCGAAGTCCTCTTCCTCTGTCTGTCGGTCTGCGATGTCCTCTTCCAGTCCGTCGGTCTACGATGTCCTCTTCCTTCTCTGGTCTGTCGGTCTGCTATGTCCTCTTCCTCCGACTGTCTGTCGGTCTGTGATCTCCTCCAGTCCGTCGGTCTGCGATGTCCTCCATTGGTCCTTCGGTGTGCGCTGTCCTCTTCCTCCACTGGTCCGTCTGTCTGCAATGTCCTCTTCCTCTTCCGGTCTGTCGGTCTGCGATGTCCTCCTCCAGTCCGTCGATCTGCGATGTCCTCCTCTGGTCCGTCGGTCTGCGATGTCCTCCTCCTATCCGTCGGTCTGCGATGTCCTCTTCCTCCTTAGGTCCTTCTTTCTGCGATGTCCTCTTCCTCGTCCTGTCTGTCGGTCTGCAATGTTCTCTTCCTTCTCTTGTCCGTCGGTCTGCATTGTCCTCTATCTCCTTCCGTCCGTCGTTCTGCGATGTCCTCTTCCTTCTCCGGACCGTCGGACTGCGGTGTCCTCCTCTGGTCGTCGGTCTGCGATGTCCTCCGGTCCGTCGGTCTGCTCTATCCTCTTCCTCCACCAGTCCATCGGTGTGCGCTGTCCTCTTCCTCCTCCGATCCGTTGGTCTGCAGTGTCCTTTTCCTCCTCCGGTCCGTCGGTCTGTGGTGTCCTCCTCCGGTCCGTCGGTCTGAGATGTCCTCCTCCGTTCTGTCGGTCTGCGATGTCCTCTTCCTCCTCCGGTCCGTCGATCTGTGTTGTGCTCTAACAGCTTCTGTCCATTGTTCTGTGATGTCCTCTTCCTCCTCCGGTCTGTCGGTCTGCGATGTCCTCTTCCTCCGATTGTCCGTGGGTCTGCGATATCCTCCTCCGGTCCGTCGGTCTGCGATGTCCTCCTCCAGTCCGTCGATCTTCGATGTCCTCCTCTGGTCCGTCGATCTGCGATGTCCTCCTCCTATCCGTCGGTCTGCGATGTCCTCTTCCTCCTTAGGTCCTTCTTTCTGCGTTGTCCTCTTTGTCCTATCCGTCGGTCTGCAATGTCCTCTTCCTCCTCTTGTCCGTCGGTCTGCGTTGTCCTCTAACTCCTTCCGTCCGTCGTTCTGCGATGTCCTCTTCCTTCTCCGGACCGTCGGTCTGCAGTGTCCTCCTCCGGTCTGTCGGTCTGCGATGTCCTCCTCCGGTCCGTCGGTCTGCGATGTCTTCTTCATCCACCGGTCCGTCGGTCTGCTCTATCCTCTTCCTCCATCAGTCCATCGGTCTGCGCTGTCCTCTTCCTCCTCCGATCCGTCGGTCTGCAATGTCCTCTTATTCCTTCAGTCCGTCGGTCTGCAATGTCCTCTTATTTCTCCAGTCCGTCAGTCTGCTCTGTCCTCTTCCTCCAGCAGTCCATCGGGCTGCGCTGTCCTCTTCTTCCTCCGATCCGTCGGTCTGCAATGTCCTATTCCTCCTCGAGTCCGTAGGTCTGCGATGTCCTCCTCCGCTCCGTCTGTCTGCAATATCCTCTTCCTTCTCCGGTCAGTCAGTCTGCGATGTCCTCTTCCTCCTCCAGTCTGTCTGTCTGCTTTGTCCTCTTTCTCATTCTGTCCATCGTTCTGAGGTGTCCTCTTCCTCCTCCGGTCCATCGTTCTGCGATGTTCTCTTCCTCCACTGGTTTGTCGGTCTGCGATGTCCTTTTCTGGTCTGTCGGTGTGCTTCCACCTTCTGCAATGTCCTCCTCCGGTCCATCGGTCTGCGCTATCCTCTTCCTCCTCCGGTCCATCGGTCTGCGCTATCCTCTTCCTCCACTGGTCTGTCGGTCTGCGCTGTGCTCTTCCTCCACTGGTCCGTCGGTCTGCGATGTCTTCTTGCTCCTCCGGTGTGTCGGTCTGCGAAGTCCTCTTCCGGTCCATCGGTCTGTACTGTCCTCTTTCTCCACCTGTCCATCAGTCTGCGCTGTGCCCTTCCTCCACCGGTCCATCGGACTGCAATGTCCTCTTGCTCCTTCGGTCCATCGGTCTGCGATGTCCTCCTCCGATCCGTCGATCTGCGATGTCCTCCTCTGGTCCGTCGGTCTGCGATGTCCTCCTTCTATCCATCGGTCTGCGATGTCCTCTTCCTCCTTAGGTCCTTCTGTCTGCGATGTCCTCTTCCTCGTCCTGTCCGTCGGTCTGCAATGTCCTCCTTCTATCCATCGGTCTGCGATGTCCTCTTCCTCCTTAGGTCCTTCTGTCTGCGATGTCCTCTTCCTCCTCTTGTCCGTCGTTCTGCGATGTCCTCTTCCTTCTCCGGACCGTCGGACTGCGGTGTCCTCCTCTGGTCCGTCGGTCTGCGATGTCCTCCTCCGGTCCGTCAGTCTGCGATATCTTCTTCATCCACCGGTCCGTCGGTCTGCTCTATCCTCTTCCTCCACCAGTCCATCGGTCTGCGCTGTCCTCTTCCTCCTCCGATCCGTCAGTCTGCAATGTCCTCTTATTCCTGCAGTCCGTTAGTCTGCAATGTCCTCTTTTTTCTCCAGTCCGTCGGTCTGCAATGTCCTCTTCCTCCTCTTGTCCGTCGGTCTGCGATGTCTTCTTGCTCCTCCGGTGTGTCGGTCTGCAATGTCCTTTTCTTCCTCTTGTCCGTCGGTCTGCGATGTGCTCTTACTCCTTCCGTCCATCGGTCTGCAATGTCCTCTTATTCCTGCAGTCCGTCGGTCTGCAATGTCCTCTTTTTTCTCCAGTCCGTCGGTCTGCGCTGTCCTCTTCCTCCTCCGGTCCGTTGGTCTATGCTTTCCTCTTCCTCATCCGATCTGTCGGTCTGCAATGTCCTATTCCACCTCCAGTCCGTAGGTCTGCGATTTCCTCCTCCGCTCCGTCTGTCTGTGATGTCCTCTTCCTTCTCCGATCCGTCAGTCTGCGATGTCCTCTTCCTCCTGTCCGTCTGTCTGCTTTGTCCTCTTCCTCCTGTCCATCGTTCTGAGGTGTCCTCTTCCTCCTCCGATCCATCATTCTGCGATGTTCTCTTCCTCCACTGGTTTGTCGGTTTCGATGTCCTTTTCTGGTCCGTCGGTGTGCATCCACCTTCTCCTGCTCTGATCTGTCACTTTGCGAGGTCCTCCTCTGGTCGGTCTGCAATGTCCTCTTCCTCCTCTTGTCCGTCGGTCTGCGTTGTCCTCTAACTCCTTCCGTCCGTCGTTCTGCGATGTCCTCTTCCTTCTCCGGACCGTTGGTCTGCGGTGTCCTCCTCCGGTCTGTCGGTCTGCGATGTCCTCCTCCGGTCCGTCGGTCTGCGATGTCTTCTTCATCCACCGGTCCGTCGGTCTGCTCTATCCTCTTCCTCCATCAGTCCATCGGTCTGCGCTGTCCTCTTCCTCCTCCGATCCGTCGGTCTGCAATGTCCTCTTATTCCTTCAGTCCGTCGGTCTGCAATGTCCTCTTATTTCTCCAGTCCGTCAGTCTGCTCTGTCCTCTTCCTCCACCAGTCCATCGGGCTGCGCTGTCCTCTTCTTCCTCCGATCCGTCGGTCTGCAATGTCCTATTCCTCCTCGAGTCCGTAGGTCTGCGATGTCCTCCTCCGCTCCATCTGTCTGCGATATCCTCTCCCTCCTCCGGTCAGTCAGTCTGCGATGTCCTCTTCCTCCTCTGGTCTGTCTGTCTGCTTTGTCCTCTTTCTCCTTCTGTCCATCGTTCTGAGGTGTCCTCTTCCTCCTCCGGTCCATCGTTCTGCGATGTTCTCTTCCTCCACTGGTTTGTCGGTCTGTGATGTCCTTTTCTGGTCTGTCGGTGTGCTTCCACCTTCTGCAATGTCCTCCTCCGGTCCATCTGTCTGCGCTATCCTCTTCCTCCTCCAGTCCATCGGTCTGCGCTATCCTCTTCCTCCACTGGTCTGTCGGTCTGCGCTGTGCTCTTCCTCCACTGGTCCGTCGGTTTGCGATGTCTTCTTGCTCCTCCGGTGTGTCGGTCTGCGATGTCTTCTTGCTCCTCCGGTGTGTCGATCTGCAATGTCCTTTTCCTCCTCTTGTCCGTCGGTCTGCGATGTGCTCTTACTCCTTCCGTCCATCGGTCTGCAATGTCCTCTTATTCCTGCAGTCCGTCGGTCTGCAATGTCCTCTTTTTTTCTCCAGTCCGTCGGTCTGCGCTGTCCTCTTCCTCCTCCGATCCGTTGGTCTACGCTTTCCTCTTCCTCATCCGATCTGTCGGTCTGCAATGTCCTATTCCACCTCCAGTCCGTAGGTCTGCGATTTCCTCCTCCGCTCTGTCTGTCTTTGATGTCCTCTTCTCCGATCCGTCAGTCTGCGATGTCCTCTTCCTCCTGTCCGTCTGTCTGCTTTGTCCTCTTCCTCCTGTCCATCGTTCTGAGGTGTCCTCTTCCTCCTCCGATCCATAATTCTGCGATGTTCTCTTCCTCCACTGGTTTGTCGGTTTCGATGTCCTTTTCTGGTCCGTCGGTGTGCATCCACCTTCTCCTGCTCTGATCTGTCACTTTGCGAGGTCCTCCTCTGGTCGGTCTGCAATGTCCCCTTCCTCCTCCGGTCCGTTGGTCTACGATAACCTCTTGCTCCTCCTTTCCGTCGGTCTGCAATGTCCTTCTCCGGTCCATCGGTGTGAGCTATCCTCTTCCTCCTCCGGTCCGTCGGTCTGCGATGTCCTCTTCGTCCGACTGTCCGTGGATCTGCGATGTCCTCCTCTGGTCCGTCGGTCTGCGATGTCCTCCTCTGGTCCATCGGTCTGCGATGTCCTCCTCTGGTCCGTCGGTCTGCGATGTCCTCCTCTGGTCCGTCGGTCTGCGATGTCCTCCTCCGGTCCGTCGGTCTGCGATGTCCTCTTCCTCCTTAGGTCCTTCTTTCTGCGATGTCCTCTTCCTCGTCCTGTCTGTCGGTCTGCAATGTCCTCTTCCTTCTCTTGTCCGTCGGTTTACATTGTCCTCTAACTCCTTCCGTGCGTCGTTCTGCGATGTCCTCTTCCTTCTCCGGACAGTCGGACTGCGGTGTCCTCCTCTGGTCGTCGGTCTGCGATGTCCTCCGGTCCGTTGGTCTGCGATGTCCTCTTCATCCACCGGTCTGCTCTATCCTCTTCCTCCACCAGTCCATCGGTGTGCGCTGTCCTCTTCCTCCTCCCATCCGTTGGTCTGCAGTGTCCTTTTCCTCCTCCGGTCTGTCGGTCTGTGGTGTCCTCCTCCGGTCCGTCGGTCTGCGATGTCCTCCTCCGTTCCGTCGGTCTGCGATGTCCTTTTCCTCCTCCGGTCCGTCGATCTGCATTGTGCTCTAACAGCTTCTGTCCATCGTTCTGTGATGTCCTCTTCCTCCTCCGGTCTGTCGGTCTGCGATGTCCTCTTCCTCCGACTGTCCGTCGTTCTGCGATGTTCTCCTCTGGTCCGTCGTTCTGTGATGTCCTCCTCTGGTGCATCGGTCTGCAATATCCTCTTCCTCCTCCGGTCCTTCCGTCTGCGATGTCCTCTTCCTCCTCCGTTCTGTTGGTCTGCGATGTCCTCCTCCGGTCCGTCAGTGTGCGATGTCCTTTTCCTCCTTCAGTCCGTTGGTCTGCGATGTCCTCTTCCTCCTCTGGTCCTTCGGTCTGCGATGTCCTGTTCCTCCTCTTGTCAGTTGGTTTGCCATGTCCTCTTCCTTCTCCGGTCCGTCGGTCTGCTATGTCATCCTCCTGTCCTTCGGTCTGTGAAGTCCTTTTTCTCCTCCTGTCCATCGGTCTGCAATATCTTCTTACTCCTCCGTTCCGTCGGTCTGCGATGTCCTCTTCCTCCTCTTGTCAGTTGGTTTGCGTTGTCCTCTTCCTTCTCCGGTCCCGTCGGTCTGCGATGTCATCCTCCTGTCCTTCGGTCTGTGATGTCCTTTTTCTCCTACGGTCCATCGGTCTGCAATATCTTCTTCCTCCTCCAGTTCGTCGTTCTGCGTTGTCCTTCTCCGGTCCATCGGTCTGCAATATCCTCGTCCTCCTCTGGTTAGTCGGTCTGCGATGTCCTCTTGCTCCGCCAGTACGTCGGTCTGCGATGTCCTCTTCCTCCGACTGTCCGTCGGTCTGCGTTGTACTCCTCTGGTCCATCGGTCTGCAATGTCCTCCTCCGGTCCATTGGTCTGCAATGTCCTCCTCCAGTCCGACGGTCTCCGATGTCCTCCTCTAGTTCGTCTGTCTGCAATGTTCTCTTCCTCCACCAGTCTGTCGGTCTGCGATGTCCTTTTCTGGTCCTTTAGGGTGTGTCCACCTTCTCCTGCTCTGATCTGTCTTTCTGCAAGGTGCTCCTCTGGTCCGTCGGTCTGCGATGCCTTCTTCCTTCTCCGGTCAATCGGTTTGGGATGTCTTCTTCTGATCTGTGTTTGTACTTCTCCGGTCTTTCGGTCTGCGATGTCCCATTCCTCCTCTGTTCCGTTGGTCTACGATGTCCCTTTCCTCCTCCAATCCTTCAGTCTGCTGTATCCTCTTCCTCCAACTGTCCATCAGTCTGCAATGTCTTCCTGCGGTCCGTTGTTCTGCGATGTCCTCCTCCGGTTTGTTGGTCTGCGATATCCTCCTCCGGTCTGTCAGTCTTTGATGTCCTCTTCCTTCTCTGGTCCGTCGGTCTGCGATGTCCTCTTCCTCCTCCTGTCTGTCAGTCTGCGATGTCCTCTTCCTCCTCCTGTCTGTCAGTCTGCGATGTCCTCTTCTTCTTCCTGTCTGCGATGTCCTCTTCCTTCTCCTGTCCGTCGGTCTGCGATGTCCTCTTCCTCCTCCGGTCCGTCAATCTGCGATGTCGTTCTCCTGTCTGTCAGTCTGCGATGTCCTCTTCTTCTTCCTGTCTGCGATGTCCTCTTCCTTCTCCTGTCCGTCGGTCTGCGATGTCCTCTTCCTCCTCCGGTCCGTCAATCTGCGATGTCGTTCTCCTGTCTGTCGGTCTGCGATGTCCTCTTTCTCCTCCGGTCCATCGGTCTGCGATGTCCTCTTTCTCCTCCGGTCCGTCGGTCTGCGATGTCCTCTTCCTCCTCCGTTCTGTCAGTCTGCGATGTCCTCCTCCAGTCCGTCGGTGTGCGATGTCCTTTTCCTCCTTCGGTCCGTCGGTCTGCGATGTCTTCTTCATCTTCTGGTCCGTCGGTCTGTGATGTCATCTTCATCAGTCGGTCTGCGATGTCCTCTTCCTTCTCCAGTCTGTCGGACTGCGATGTCCTCTTCCTCCTCCTGTCTGTCAGTCTGCGTTGTCCTCTTCCTCCTTCGGTCCGTCGGTCTGTGATGTCCTCCTCCGGTCCGTCGGTCTGCGATGTCCTCCTCCGGTCCGTCGATCTGCGATGTCCTCCTCCGGTCCGTCGGCCTGCGATGTCCTCCTCCGGTCCGTCGGTCTGCGATGTACTCCTCCGGTCCATCGGTCTATGATGTCCTCTTTCTCCTCCGTTCCATCGGTCTGAAATGTCCTCTTCCTCCTCCGGTCCGTCGGTCTGCGAAGTCCTCTTTCTCCTCCGGTCCATTGGTCTGCAATGTCCTCTTCCTCTGCCTGTCTGTCAATCTGCAATGTCCTCAAGGCAGTGCACATCATGATCAATACTTCAGAGGGTGAAGATTAATATTCAAAGTGCAAACCATACTGAAAAGTGCTATGTGCCTGATAGAAAATGACATGCTGGAAGGGGCTAAATCCTGTCCCAGGTGTGTAGTGCAGACCAGACAGCTCAGATATTTCCATTAAAGCTATAATAGAATTATTCCAAACTGTCTATCTGCAGACAGACCAGAAACAGAGGTAGGAATAGTATTACACAATCCCTAGTTTAGCCAATACATATTAAAAGGATACAAATAGATATTTACCCAAACTCCAAATTCCAACAGTGCACCTCTTCACACAGGTTTCTGCTGTTCTTCTTCATAAGGGATGCATAAGACAGGGTCAGAATGGGGTCCCCAGGGGAAATGGACGCTAGGGCTCCCTCCTACATCTATTTGCAAATACCTGTTAGCCGTTATTCCCGTTCTAGTGTAGTATCGACTTTAAAACACAGGCGGCTCCTGCACATCTACTGTGCGCCACCATAACTGCGATGTACAATTAGGCTATGTGCACACCTTGAGTATTTAATTGCATACATTTCTGCAACGTTTCTGCATCTCTAGGAATTTGAGCTTTTTGGTGTATGTTTGCATGCGTTTTTTTATGCGTTTTTGTACAGCAGTTAATGCTTTTTGGAGCTAAATGAAGATATTTGAAAAAAAAAGTAAAAAAAATGTGTTGTGATGTAATTTTCTTGTTCAATACCTTATTTTCATGCTTATTTGCCCCATCCCAGGCTAAAAATTCCAGCCCTCAGCTGCCCCAGAAATGTCACTTCATATTCTGGCACTTAGCTCGGGCTAAACTTTTTTATATTTTACCTGTATGGTGTGCCAACACAAATCCTTTTCCTTCATACATTGTGGCTGTCCTCACAGCGGGATCGGCACCCACTTGTGGTTTAATTCATTCCACCCTCAGTCGGATCCCATTTTCACTATATGGAAGCTCCCTGACTCTCCTCCCTACAGTTTGTTCTATATTTGCTGTATTGATAAGGGTCTTTTGAAATGTGTGTGTTTTTTTTATTTTTACTATAAAAGTAACATTTTATTTTCTTCTGTAGGTTTATGGATCAAGATCACATCCTAGAGCATTACAATTTGTCATGTTAGTGTGTGTGTGTGTGTGTGTGTGTGTGTGCGTGCGTATCTATTATACAAAATTTCATATTCTGACGCCACTGTTGGGCCATTTCCCTTAGTAAAGTTTTAGAAAATCCATCAGCAGGATTTTGCTAAGTAAACTACAGACATTGTCATGTTGGCACTGTTACACTGATTAAAATGAAGAAATCCGGTGAAGAAATCCGTTTTGTCATTCTTGTGAAATTTCTCACTCTGCGAGCAGTGACATCAGTAAGGTTACCTCAGTTCATTGGCTATGAACTACGATAACCTTAGTGACGTCGCTGTTCTTTGTCATTAGTGTGTGAAGCCAGCTGCTACAGTGTGTTCCTGCTGTCGTGCTGAGAAGTCACATTACTGATGTCACTGCTCAGTAATGCATCTGGATGTAGCAGAGTTGGGGATTAAAGTGGGACGTGGGATGGATTTACAGCCAACCCCTTTGTATTAGATTTTTTTAAAAGGTAATAAATGGGTAGAAGAGGGTTGGGGAGTGCTTTGTACAAATAAAGGACTTTTCTTTTGCTTTAAACTTATGGGGTTAGTAATGGGTGTATCTTATAGACTCCTCTCCATTTCCTGAGCTTGATGTCAGTGGACAATACAAAACTGACGTCAACCACCAAAATGTTATGCCGCTTGCCAAAGCACCAGAGCTAGCGGGAAGAGCCAGGTAAAGTCCCAGAATTGGCGCATCTAATGGATGTGCCTTTTCTGGGGCGGCTGTGGGCTGCTATTTTTAGGCTGAGGAGGGCAAAATATGCTTGGACCTTCCCAAACTGAGAATACCAGCCCCCAGCTGACTGCTTTAGCCAGGCTGGTTATCAAAAATATTCGATTTAAAGAATTTAAAAAATAAAAACTGTGTGAGAGCCCCTCTAATTTTGATAACCATCCCAGAAAAAGCAGATAGCTGAGCAGCCCACAGCTGTCTTGTTTACCTGCACTTGTTATCAAAAATAGAGGGGATCCCTCGTTGTTTTTTTTCTTTATCCTCTACGTGGTTCGCCAGAGCCAATTACAGCCATGCTAATACTTAACATGACTGTGATGGGTCCAAAAGTGCCCACACAGGAAAAGCTTGTTGATTGGCAGCCCGGACAAAGTTTGCTGAAAGGCTGCAGCGCAACCAAACAGTGGTACCTTAAAGTCCAGATGAATCCAGTGTTCGGGGTCCGTGCACAGACTTCTAGGTGTCTGGTATGGACCCCAAAATTATCATTCGAGTTTGCCCATCTCTTCTGTTAATAGTTTCACTCCGCATGGAATTCCTTGAGCGCTGTGGCTGAGCATAATGTTGAATTACTGCTGCCTTATCAATTATGTCTCAATGGGTCCATTCTTACTAGATGGTGTGAAATTTTGCTATAAATTTAGGTTTTATTGCCCATTAGTGACCAATCTATACCAACAGCATTCCTTAGGTCAACATACAGTAATAGTATAGGATGCACCTCTTCAATTATAATACATAAATAACATCTCCCATACACCAAAGTCCTAGGGGCGCAAATTATAAAATCATTGTTATTTAGATACTAGCTGAAGACCCCGGCGCTGCCCGGGCATAGTAACTAACTGTGGTTAGTTGCAACAAATTATAATTATCCTCCATCCCACAGTCCCGTGCCCATATACCCATAATACATATCCTCCATCCCATAGGCCCATGCCCATATACCTATCATACATATCCACCATCCCATAGGCACGTGCCCATATACACATCATACATATCCTTCATCTCATAGTCCCATGCCCATATACCCATCATACAAATCATCCATCCCATAGTCCCGTGCCCATATACCCATCATACATATCCTCCATCCCATAGTCCAGTGCCCATATACCCATCACACATCCTCCATCCCATAGTCCCGTGCCCATATACCCGTCATACATATCCTCCATCCCACAGTCCAGTGCCCATATACCCATCACACATCCTCCATCCCATAGTCCCGTGCCCATATACCCATCATACATATCCTCCATCCCATAGTCCAGTGCCCATATACCCATCACACATCCTCCATCCCATAGTCCCGTGCCCATATACCCGTCATACATATCCTCCATCCCACAGTCCAGTGCCCATATACCCATCACACATCCTCCATCCCATAGTCAACCATTATGACATCATAATGAGCGGCGGGGCTTGATGACATCATCGTCGCCATGGCAACCATTGGGATGGAGAATATGTATGATGGGTATATGGGCATGGGACTATGGGATGGAGGATATGTATGATGGGTATATGGGCATGGGACTATGGGATGGAGGATAATTATAATTTGTTATATCTAACCACTGTTAGTTACTATGCCCGGGCAGCGCCGGGCTCTTCAGCTACTACATATATAAAGCTCAAAGTGTGTATGTATGTATTAGATGTCTAAAATAACAATTTCAGGCAGATTAAAAAGTATGATTGCCTTGATGGGTTGCACTGGGTGGAGGGCCACCTTACAGAAACAATGTCAAGTGCGTATTAAAATGGTGTATTTAGTTTATATCACCAATAGTGGCATACATGAGGGATACCTAGTGTTATAGTTCTATATATTGCAGATTTCAGAGACTATTAGGAGCATTCACCCATTATATAGTCATCTGATCACAGACCTTATAATAACTCTTATGTTTACTAATGTTTAATGGTGCAAAGATTGTCTACACAGTTTACCTTTCAGACAGGTGCTTAGGTGCTGAATATTAGTCAATATATGAATACATATCCCAGTAAGCAATTGGAGATTTTTTTGTTCAATTGCCGTGGTATATTCATAAGCCATCTAATCATGGATTCAAAAGTGCATACTACTGAGAGATCAATTATCTTTGCCCTGTGTAAGAGCAAAGAAACACAGTTGCAGGCATAGCTAAATTTTAAACAAACATGTTCTATGCACACCAGTAAAGAAAATGGTCAAACCCAGTGCAGTCCTGAGCCCCAACACGCGTTTCACCCTGCTTCCTCAGGGGGTGTGTGTAGTATAGTTACTAAGTATTATTGTACATAAATGCAATGTTTCCATATTGGAATCGCATAACAAAGCCTGAAGCCTCATTTTTTCAGAATTAACAGTCTTGCTTTTAGTAAGTACATTCTGTCCCCTTTTGTAAAAGTTTATAAACTCCAGCAGTAAGAATTAGATACTTGGTTTCATTTTATCCTTTGAATAGATAATTTGCTAAGCGATCACGCTCTTCTCTTTTGGGGTTTGACCGCTGGGAAATCCTAATTCTCCATTTATTGTTTTGGGACTGATGGAGATGGCAGAGTTCTACAAACACTCCAATCTGGAGATCTACATTTATCTCTGAGAGAAGGTCGCAAGCTACATCCAGATTCCCCTTGGAGTAGTGATATCCTGCTCCTACGCTCCCCAAAAGTAGCGACACCCAAAGCCCCAATTACTATTATGACAGCCAAAGCTTCCTATTGAAATCATACTGAGGCCGTATACTTATATCCAATGATTGTCTCCTTATCGCGATTCTTGCATCAAGCACTCCTACCACATTATCACATCCAGCTTAAAGAACCTCCTGCGAACCCCTTTACGACCTTTGACGCATATATATATGTCATAGATCGTGTCCCCACACACCATGCGGGCTTCGGCGCTGAACCCGCATGTTTTCCGGCACATGTCATCTGAGTTCATCCCCCCCAACAGCCAAGGGTGGAATCATGATCCTTCCGCTGCTGTTAACATGTTAAATGCCGCAGTCAATCTCTGACAGTGGCATTCAACATGCTCGCGCCTGAAGCGTGTAATAAACTCCGCCCATCGGTGCTCGTGTCACATGACCGTGGGCCGCCAATGGGTTGCCATAATAACCTGGGGTCTGCAGGAGATCCCTGTGGTTGTCATTGCCAGATTGCTATGAGCAGATTAGCTACACATAGCTGGGCTATGCAGCTTCTAGTCTCCCATGGAGACTATTGAAGCAAGTGAAATTTTAATAAGCAAAAATGTTTTTAAAAATATTTTAAAAAATTAATAAAATATAAAAGTTTCAATCCCCTCCCCCCATTTGCCCTATTTAAAATAAAATAAAAATACACATATTTGGTATCGCCGCGTTCAGAAAAGTCCGATCTATCAAAATATAAAAATAATTAATCTGATGAGTATACGGCATAATGAGAAAAGCCAAAATTAGGGTAATAACATTGTAATAAAATGCAATAACAGGCAATCAAAACATCGGATCTGTACTAAAATGGTATCAATTAAAACGGCAGCTTGGTGCGTAAAAAATAAGCCTTTACCCAGCCCCAGATCACGAAAAATGGAAACACTTACAGTTCTTGGAAAATAGCTCCATTTTTATTCCTTTAAACTTGGGATTTTTTTCACCACTTAAATAAAACAGAACTTATGCATGTTTGGTATCTGTGAACTCATAATGACCTGGAGAATCATTATGGCAGGTTAGTTTTAGCATTTAGTGAACAGGGTAAAAAAAATATAAAAAAAAAAACTAAAAAGCAATTGTGGAATTGCACTTTTTTTGCAATTTCACAGCAGTTTTTTCCTGTTTTCCATTACAGGATATGATACAACCAATGGTGTTGTTCAAAAGTACAACTTGTCCCGCAAAAAACAAGCCCTCACATGGCCATATTGACCAAAAACTTAAAAAGTTATAGTCTGCGAAGACAGGGAGCAAAGAGCAAAAAAAACGGAAACGCAAAAACAAAAAAACCCATGTCATGAAGGGATTAAAGAACCTTCTGTGACTGGCAGGATCTTCCTATTTGCAGATAAATTAATATAGTAATCTCTAAAATCACAAGGCCAGTATGTGAGCATCCAGATTTTCTCTACTGTGTAGAGCTAGTCACCAGCTGTAGACCTGCTCTTCATAGTGTTTACTGGACCTGGTGCTGATGCATCAAGCTGGCATACAGCCACGAGCAACGCATCATTGCCTGCGAGCCACAGGTTGGGGATCCCTGGTATAGGGCAGTCTGTAGCTCTCTTAATCGGTGGGGGAAAAAAATTGATCCTCTAATTAGGTCGACCAGTTGTTTAAAAAAAAACAAAACAAAAAACTTTGGTCCATATTACCACTTAACTTAAAGAAACTTGACAATATATCACAGTACAGTGCTAGTAGGTAGGGCAGTATACATTCTGTAATAAGCCCCATTCCTGTCAGAGTTCTTGTAACACTTTTTGGAAGGAAAAAATAAAATGTATGACCTTTACAATTTTTACTCCGTTGTATTACTGCAGAGAGGGTCACTCCTTCCATCGTGTCACCAGGTTTCAGGAGCCTTGTGCATTTAGCTCTGATGACCCAAAATGGATCCGAGAGCTGTCTGTACACTCAGAGTAAAGCCTAAGGGGGTTGGCCACCACTTTACATGTCCCTGTCATGTGAGGGAACTGCCATAGATGACACTACACTAAATACCTTGCTTCTCCAATCCTTCTGAAGCTGGGCTGCTCTCCTGCTCACATCCTGCCTGGCTGAGAACATTCTAACTTGTGATGTCACAGTGACTCTCCCTGCGATCTTGTCTGTGGGTTCTGGAGTGACATCACAATGGTGTGTATAATAAGAAAGGAAAGTATAGGTCACATATCGGGGGATCACCCAAGACTGGATTTAGCAAATGTAAAGCATGTAAATCTTTATTGAGACACAAATAACAGACACAGAAAAATTAAAAACATTAAAATTCGTCACTCATGTGACATGCACAAAATACTGGGCTCATAACAGAGCCGCACCCCCTTGGTGAACACTCCAAATAAACATGTGGATAAAGTGACCTTATAGATAGATAAATAACATACCATATGTAATCATAATAACCATAGGTTAATAAGAACGTACAATCTTATATGTTATTCAATGTACAAACGCAGATGTTGAAAAAGAAGGCTGGGGGCAAAGCCCTGTAACCTCAATCCGATACAACAATTGGTACAAGTAGATGTTACGGCATGTGATCACCAGTGAATAACCCAAAACTATATATGAGATATAATGCATGGAGAAACAGTAATGAGTACAATTGCCAAAGAATAAATATAGATGTAAAAACTGAATGTCAAACACTGTTTCGCTTATAGTAGCCTCGCATAAAACAGGCAGACCCGGGCATGCATAATTAAATGCTGGAGGCTGTAATAGCCATCTTAGAGGTAATGAAGCGCGGCCCTGAACTGCCTGTAAAAAAACCCTATATAGAAGGCCATAAACCACACAAGGAAAAAACTCCTTTGCACACCTATAGTAACCAAATGCAACTCCAAAATGAGTAGTACAGCCACCGGCTGTGGTTGTAACCTGGAAAATGGTATGCGTGCCTGAAGGTCAATGCACAGGCACCATGTGTGGATAGGAGTGGAACCAAGGAGGGCAGAGACCCATGGTTTCTCCACATCACAATGGTGTGACTTCATAGGACATTCACAAACGTAAGGCTAAGTGCACACGTACCGGAACTCTCGCGGAAATTACCGCGATTATTCCGGAATTCCAGTCCGCGGGAAAATCGCATTTTAAATTCCCGCGATTTTCAAGCGGAAAAACTAGCATTGTGCAAGCGTATTTAGCTTGCAAAATGCTAGCGTTCTCCAAGCGATCTGTAGCATCGCTTGGAGAACTGATTGACAGGTTGGTCACACTCGTCAAACATAGTGTTTGACGAGTGTGACCAACTTTTTACTACTGAGGCTACCTATGCAGCATCAATAGTAAAAGATAGAATGTAAAAAAAAAATAAAAAATAGTGTTTTTATTCTTACCTTCCGACGTCCCGCGCAGCCGTTCCCAGTAGACCTTTGCGAAAATGCCCGCGATGACGTCAGTTCTCGCGGGAACGCGACGTCTCGCGGTAATTCGAGATGACGTCGCGCGAATTACCGCGAGACTTCGCGATCCCGCGAGATTGGACGCCATCGCGGGCATTTTCGCAAAGGACTACTGGGAACGGGAGCGTGGAGAGAGGCGGGAAGGCTGCGCGGGACGTCGGAGGGTAAGAATAACAATATTTTTTATTTTAAATTCTATTTTTTACAGGGATATGGTACCCAAAGCCCGGAGGACAGTCTCCTCTCCTCCGGACCGTGGGTACCATCCACAATTGTTCTGCTTACTTTCCGCATGGTGTGCACAGCCACATGCGGGAAGTAAGCGGAACAATGCATTCCTATGGGTGCGGGATCGCCGCGATTCCGCAAAATAATGAGCATGCTGCGGTTTTTACCGCAAAGCGATTCCGCCGCGGTAAAAACCGCAGCATTAGCACAGCATTGCGGAATCCCATAGGAATGCATGGGATGCTTATTTTTCGCGTTTTCGCGGCAAAATCGCGCGGTTAAAACTGCCGCGGAAACGCGAAAAAAACGCCACGTGTGAACTCAGCCTGAGGGGCCCCACCCGCCAAATCGGACCCTGAGGGGCCCCGCCCACCAAATCGGACCCAGAGTGGCCCCGCCCACCAAATCAGACCCCGAGGGGCCCCACCCACCAAATCGGACCCCGAGGGGCACCGCCCACCAAATTAGACCCAGAGTGGCCTCGCCCACTAAATCTGACCCTGAGGGGCCCCAACCTGGATATTCCAGCCTCTTCCCAACAAGAACTTCAAGCGATAAGTCACCTCTTCCGCACACATTTTTCCCTCAAATATTGTTTTGTTCAAATACTGTTGCCGCCGCAGTGTTCCCGTGATGCTTTGTTTTTGATCATATCTCCCTGTGCGGAGTACATCTTGTACATCTATATAACCTGTATAAGTAAATTCTGTTAACCGCTTCTCTGCCTCCGGCTCTTCACTGCATCCCACGAACCTCACTCTAGACCTCTACAAGTCAGTTGTGTTAATGGGACAGCTCACACCTATACAATTACATATCACTTTTTCTGTATATAAGGCCTCCATCAGACGTCTGCATTGCATGTATGTGTTATATGCATTTTTCTCACAGATAGAACACATTATATTCTATGGTGCTATTCATATGTCTATTTTTCAGTGACTGCGCGTTCATACAAAACTCACGGAGACACACCTGTTTTGCTCCAGTATCACAAATTAAAAGAGCCAATACAAGTCTATGAGTCCGTGAAAAGCACATACAGCACGAATGGCATCTGTGTGCTGTCCGTATTTAACATTGCAAAGTATAGGCGAGGCTTTATAGTTTATTTATCGATTCATTAGAAGCACTGATGACACTGATGGTAAAAACGGACGCCCATTCAAATATGAAACACTGATCCAGAACACCATTTTTTCACCTATGTCTTTAAACACGGAGTTGTGAATGAGGACTTACAGAGCAGTCCTGCCTGTGTTGCAGTGGTCAGTGATATAAGATCATAATAACCTTATCACTAGTTATCTTGGATATGAAACATCAGCATCTCAAAACAGAAATCTTCATAAAATTCATCATACAAGGAACGCAACACATCACACTATACAGAATCTTTGGTGAAAAATAAAAAATTACAATCTGCTCCATTGTAAAACAACAAACAATAAATTCCGTCTAAAGCAGAGCATAAATGATATACAGTTGCATTCTTTTAAAAATGCGTCATTTATCTAACCTAGAGCTAGTTTACATTGGCCGTGAAGACAGTCCAAATACACTTCATGTACAGAACAGTAATAGACTGTCCTGTATAAGGCCTCTTTCACACATCAGGTTTTCGGCGTCAGGCGCGATCCGGCGCTTTTGACAGAAACCGGATCCGGCGAAATGCAATGCCGGATCCGGTTTCCCCCCCATTGACTTGCATTTGCGCCGGATCGCGCCGGATGGACATGCGTTTCATCCGGTTTTCGCCGGATCCGGCAATGTGTCGCGATCCGGCGTCTGGAAAAAACGGCTACTGTAACGTTTTTTGTCTCCGGCGAAAAAGCCGGACACGCCGGATCCGGCGCGTCCGGCTTTTTCACACAATGAAAGCCTATGAGCGCCGCAATGCGCCGGATCCGGCGGCCGGATCCGGTTTTTTGGTCTGAGCATGCTCAGTAGCTCTGCCCACAAGACATATATAAAAGCAAGACAGTGGGACCCACAGCCACACCCAACATGCCACCCAAGAAAGCAACCAAGCGCAGCAGGAGAAGGCAGGAGACCACTGCAGCACCACCACCACCCCCCCAAATGGAGCAGCAAATAGAACATGCTGAGGAGGGGAGGCCAGCAGCAGATGAGAGACGGTAATTATCAAATCACCCATTCCTCCAAACTAGGGCTATTGAATATCAAGATATTCATTGGCCCATTGTTTCTCTTTATTCAACAGCCGCCCAATAGATGCAGCAGCAGCAGCAGCAATGGCAGCAGCTGGAACACCACCCACAGGCATGGAGTGTGGCCACCAGGAAGACAGCACATCATCTTCTGGGAGCCCTCCCTCGCATCGTCAGCGTTTGACGGTAAGTTTTTATTTCCAAAATCCATCTTCTCTGTAATATATGTGTATTCATTGCCTTTTATTTCAAAACAGGAATCACAAGATGAAGAGGAGCTCCCAGAAGAAGAAGGAAGGGGTGGACAGACACCTGGAGTGGGCTCACAATTGGTAAGTTTTTTGCATCAAACGCAGAAACACAACATCACACTACACACAACACATAGAAAATACATAGAAAATAATGTTCTGCAGACCACACACAGCAAACAAATGCCTACATCCAAAGACATAACATTTTTTGTTTTCTTCTCTAGTCTTCCCAATCTGGTGCTCGGCCAAGAGGTCCTCGCAGTGCCTCCCAGGGTCGTCGGCGACAGCAACACGGCGGTCACCAGCGTGTAAGTATAAATATTTTTGCTTTGTTTTTTTTGCACTTTTTATTTCATTTCTTTTGTGGAGGCTAATTATGTTATTTTTGTCTTTTTCTTTAACAGCCTTCACAGCGTGCTCCCGACTCTGACGGTGAGGATGGAGGACTCGATGTGGACCACCTCATCGATCTCGTCAGAGAAAGGGAGCCGCTCTGGAATATGGCTGACCGCCGCCACGCTGACCTTATCGTTACCCGACGACTCTGGGAGGAAATCTGTTCGCTCCTTGTGGGCCGCTGGGAGGACCTCGATGTTCGGGCCCAGATTACAGAGCGTAAGTATATACAGTACCGGTTGCTTGATGTAAACCAGTGTTTCCCGAACTCCAGTCCTCGTGGTCCCCACGGATCATGTTTTCAGGATTTCTATTTACTATGGAAATCCTGAAAACATGACCCCTGGGGACCATGAGGACTGGAGTTTGGGAAACACTGATGTTGTATACTAACCACTCCTTTCTCGTTTCAGGGAACAGAATTGTGAATCGGTGGCGGTCTGTGAGGGATCGTTTCAAGAAGGAGTTCAATAAAGAGATGCGGGCCCCGAGTGGATCTGGAGGACGCAGGAGCAAGTACAAGTACGCAGAAGCCCTGTCGTTCCTCCGGGAAACAATGGTCACCAGAAGGTAAATATTACACACCACATGTGAAAAAAAATGTTAGATGTAAATTTTTTTTTCAGCCAGGGCCATACCATGTCAGTATTTTAATTGTTTTTTTTTCTCTTTATTCCACAGCACGGTGAGCAGCACTCGGGAGCCTGCACGATTGGACCCTTCTGAGGCGATCCCTGAGGAGACCGGCACCGAGGGACACTTCGACCGCCCCGGTACATCTGCACCTTCCCAGCCTTCCCACACATTCGACCCATCTGTCCCATCCACCAGCACAGGAGCATCGTGGCCGCCTACATTACATGAAGCTGCTGGTGAGGAGATCGCTTTCCCTTTACCCCACCCTTCTGCCCCTGCCACCTCTAGTACACCTGCGGGTACTGGGCGGCAGCGGCAGAGGGGTCAGGAAAAGACTTATGCGCCAGAGTTCTTGCATCTGAATGCATCTTTCCAGAACTGTCTAAAAGTCTTGTCAGAGCAAATCTCCGCAGGCTATCAGCAGATCAACTCCAGCATTCTGGAGGTGAAGACACTTCTGCAAACCATGCATTCAGAAGCAAGATCTTCGCCAAACCACACCTTTTTCAGGTCTGTTGTGGAGCGCATGGAAACGCTCTCTCCTGCCCAGCAGATGCATGTAATGCATTCATGCCACGCTGCTCTCCAGCAAGTTACCTCCCAACCTCCTCCTCGCACCACAGTAGTTCCTCCACCTGCACCCCCTCCAGCCACTTTCCATCCTCCCCCTCCTATTACATCTACACCCCCTCCAGCCACTTTCCATCCTCCCCCTCCTATTACATCTACACCCCCTCCAGCCACTTTCCATCCTCCCCCTCCTATTACATACCATCCACCTCCAGCCACTTTCCATCCTCCCCCTCCTATTACATACCATCCACCTCCCCAGCACCATCCACCTCCCCAGCACCATCCACCTCCCCAGCACCATCCACCTCCCCAGCACCATCCACCTCCCCAGCACCAGCAACCTCCCCAGCACCAGCAACCTCCCCAGCACCATCCACCTCCCCAGCACCATCCACCTCCCCAGCACCATCCACCTCCCCAGCACCATCCACCTCCCCAGCACCATCCACCTCCCCAGCACCATCCACCTCCCCAGCACCAGCAACCTCCCCAGCACCAGCAACCTCCCCAGCACCAGCAACCTCCCCAGCACCAGCAACCTCCCCAGCACCAGCAACCTCCCCAGCACCAGCAACCTCCCCAGTACCAGCAACCTCCACAGTACCTGCAAACTCCCCAGTACCAGCAACCTCCCCAGTACCAGACATCTCCCCACTTCCAGCAACCTGCCCCGTACCAGACATCTCCCCACTTCCCAGCAACCTGCCCCGTACCAGACATCTCCCCACTTCCAGCAACCTGCCCCGTACCAAACTCCTTCCCCATACAACTTGCCATCAACATCATCTGCTCCTACAGTCCCTGCCCAACCCTCCACTCCACCACCCACCACCTCTTCTGCTTCCCACATGTCCACCCATTCTGTAGTTTTTTCCACACCTTCACCTCTAACTGTTCCTTCCCCACCACGATCCCAGTCCTCTCTCCACACTCCCAGTGTCGAAGTGTCCCGCAGCCCCTACAGCAGTATTTCCACCACACACTACACAGATTTATAATGTGTGTATTTAAATAAAAATGACCAGTTTTATGGTTTCAGTTTTATAGTTTCAAAGTTTTATTAAACAAGTTTATTAAAATTTTAAAAAAGTTTACTAAAAAAAACATTTTTCAATAAAAGTTAAATTATTTTACACTGGTTGTCTGTCATTTCTTTCTGCGGCGAAAAAGGTTAAATACAGGGTATTTAAAAGGTGAAATGGTATTCAAAACTAGGTATATAACTGTGGGTAAATTTTAGCTTTTTGCCACAGTTGTGTTCCTGGTTGTGTTTGAAGCAAAGTATTTCAAATAAAAAGTTGTGTTTATTGTTGGTGATTTCCTAACAATGTACACAACTTTTGTTAAAAGGTGAAATACTTTGCATAAAACACAACCAGGTACACACCTGTGGCCTAAAGGTAAAAATAGAGACCATGACAAGATAGCCAACTTTGGTTGGCAAAGGTATATATACTGTTGGTACAGAAGGTACACAAGTTTGATTGGGCACAAATCTTTCACACTCTGTCATCCTGCCAGTGTACTCTGCCTTGAGGTGACATAAAGTATAGTGCAAAATTGTCCCTCATTACTGAAACCGTCACAGAACTTCTAGTGGTAATGTCATGGTAATCTTGCAAGGTGGTTTCTTCAGAGGTGTCCTCAATGGAAATGGGTTCCTTGCAGATAACAAAATTGTGGAGTACCACGCACGCTTTGATCACCTCGTCCACAGTTTCTGTCTTGAGGTTGATCGCAGTCAATAGGACCCGCCATTTGGCTGTCAGAATCCCAAAGGTACATTCAACCATTCTTCTTGCTCTTGTGAGGCGGTAATTAAAAATGCGTTTTGGTCTTGTCAATCCTCTGCTAGAGTACGGTTTCAAAAGGTGTTCTGACAGCTGGAAGGCTTCATCCCCTACACAGACAAATGGCATAGGTGGACCAGATGTTTGCGGCAGCGGTCTAGGTGGTGGGAACTGGAAGGTGTTTCCATACAGTTTACGCCCCATGGCAGACAGTTTGAAAACTTGAGAGTCATTGGAGCGGCCATAGGCCCCAATATCAACCGCAATAAATTTGTATTCCGCGTCAGCGATGGCCATGAGGACAATTGAAAAATATTTCTTGTAATTGAAATATTCCGATCCCGATCCAGCTGGCTTTACAATGCGGATATGTTTCCCGTCCACAGCGCCCAAGCAGTTTGGAAACTGACATATCTGTTGAAACTTGTCAGCAATTTCAATCCACCTCTCTGTTGTGGGCTCTGGTAAAAACTCTTCAGCTAAGGAGTCCCACAGTGCACGGCATGTGTACTTCACAATTCCAGATATGGTGGAAATCCCGAGTCTGTACTGGAAATGCAGTGACGAAAGGGATTCTCCAGTTGCAAGAAATCTGTGGGGAATTAAAAAACAATAAATTAGTTTTAAATCACAGCATTACATACCAAAACTGACCTATAACACTTGGAGATACAAACTACCACCAACAAGATTGCAGTGAAAGTGTGCTCTGATGCGAGCACATCCAATAAATGTGGCTTACCTTAAAGTCACCATCAGACGCTCTGCGGGTGAAACAGAGAAGCGGCAATAGGTGTCCGCTTTTCTTATGAGGTGTGCAATGCGCTCCACCAAGTAATCAAAATTCTCCATTTTCATCCTAACATATCCAAAAAATGTATCCTGGTTTCGTCGAAGGTCCATGCATAGTGTAGAATAGACCCCACGCGTCATTCTCTTGGCTGTGATGGGGTGGATCCACAAACGTCGTCTACGATGCCTGATGCGCTGCTGTCTCGCTCTCTCCTTCTCCAGAACAATCACCCTCAAACGATTTGCCTCCGCTGTAAAATCCGCCAAATTCTTCAAAATATTTCCAATGACAACATCCATCTTCGCCAGTAACTTGCTCTTCTCTCCAACCTGCACTTTCTCCTCTACAACCTGTCAAAGAAGGGCTGTAGGAACATGCTATATATAGTTTTCCAGTAGCCAATCCCGTTCGGAAGGCCACAAGGGTCAATTTTAAAAACCGGATCCGGCGTAATCCGTCGAAAAACGGATAGAAAAACGGATGAACCGGATGAGACGGATCCGGTTTTGTCTGTCAAGAACAAGACGGATCCGGCAGAAAACCGGATCCGTCACATCCGGTTTTACGAAACATTTGCCGGATCCGGCGTTCCGGCACGATGCCGGATCGCGCCTGACGCCAAAAACCTGATGTGTGAAAGTAGCCTAAGGCCTCTTTCACAAGTCCATGTCTCCAGGGCGTGTGGTGACTGTCTTCACATGTACCGGAAACACTGACACACATAGACTCATTCAAGTGAATGGGTCTGTGCACGTCAGTGTGTTTCCGCAGACCGTGTGTCCGTGGGCAAAAGACGCTGACATGTTTGTTTTTTACAGTCAGCACGGGCAGCAAAACCTCCTGTCATCTGTGTGACACGCAGCGGCGCCTGAGAAGTAGCAGTACACTGTTCCCCAGCGCCGGGTGCTGAAGACAGCTCTTATCATTCTCCCCTGCTCTGCTGGCAATCAGCGCAACCAGAGGAGAATGATGAGAGTTGTATTCAAGTGATGACAGCGACAGCAGGCGGCAACTGATGGGACTATTACTCCCATGAGCCTACACCTGCTACCACTAATACTAGTGAGAGCAGGTGGTGGCTGATGGAAGTATTCATCACCTGCCACATGTGCTATAAATAAACAAATGAAAAATCCAGTGTGGGTTCCCCCTGTATTTTCTATAACCAGCCAGGCAAAACTCACAGCTGGGGGCTGCAACCCTCAGCTGTCAGCTTCAGCAAGGCTAGTTATCAAGAATAGAGGGTTCAGCACACTGTATTTTTTTTAATTATTTAAATAAATAATTTAAAAAAAACAACATGGGGTCCCCCCATTTTTGACAACCAGCCTTGCTAAAACAGACAGCTGAGGGCTGGTATTCTCAGGCTGGTAAGGGGCCATTGATATAGGCCCTCCATAGCCTAAAAATAGCAGCCCGCAGCTGCCCAGAAATCTATTAAATGCATCAATTCTGGCACTTTGCCTGCCTCTTCCCACTTGGCCTGTAGTGGAGGTAAGTGGGGTTCATATTAGTGGGGTTGATGTCACCTTTGTATTCTCAGGTGACATCAAGCCCATGGATTAGTAATGGAGACGCTTCTATAAGACACCCATCCATTACTAATCCTATAGTTCTATGGGAAATAAAGACACAGACAGAATAAAGTCTTTTATGGTCAGATGTAATACACTTATGCCTGTGATTGGGGTAACAGATTGAAGGAGTGGAATAGTGCACTGAGCCTTAGGCCACACCAGGGGTGTACAGAGCCTTAGGCCACTCCAGGGGTGCACTGAGCCTTAGGCCACTCCAGGGGTGCACTGAGCCTTAGGCCACTCAAGGTGTGCACTGATCCTTAGGCCACTCCAGGGGTGCACTGAGCCTTAGGCCACTCCAGGGGTGCACTGAGCCTTAGGCCACTCCAGGGGTGCACTGAGCCTTAGGCCACTCCAGGGGTGCACTGAGGAGCCCTCATTTGCATATGAAAGCAAACTTTTTTTTCCCTA